>NC_065551.1:19504387-20754387 GCF_022605725.1 Anthonomus grandis grandis
CCAGTTCAATGCCCGAGTTACATTTCAAAACTCCATATTTTCCTATTATCAGATCTAAATACCCGTCTGAGGTCTTATTATGATAAATTATCGCAATCAAATTATGCTTTTCGTAACTAGTAAGCCCCTTTGCATAAGAAAAACTATATTTCAAAATGATTTAAGCCCTAATACAGAAATTAACTAACCTAAAACAGAGTAGAACCATAATCACATTTCTCATGTGTAATGACTTACGTAAGAATATTCTGATTTCAGGATTATTTCGATATTATAATAGGGAAGTAAAATAAAATAGAATCAATATATTTTTTTATATTCAGACATGATTTTTCATTTCATTTCATCAGACGTAAGAGGATCATAAATGATCGTAATGATATGATAGTTCTGCTTTCGGTTTTCAGAGATGATTTAGACCGAAGGATAATAAAAGATCGTCACTTCAGGCTACGGTGTATTCTACAAAAACCTCCAATTACAAACACAGATTTCAGAGCGCTAGCTCCTCTCTAGCGCTGTCAAGGCCTCGCATCCTCCATCACACCCTCGTGGAAGCTTCTTCCAAAAACAGGGTGGGAGTCAGCTGGATCAAGGGGCATAATCACAACAGGAGAAATCGAACTGCTGATTCCCTTGCCAAGAGAGCCGCCACTTTTCATTTAAACCAACTTCGTGGATCTGATCTTGACTAACTTAAAATGATACTCTCACATGCTTTTTAAACAGCGGTGAGATGATACTCAGGGCAGCAATTTGTTAAAACAGCTTCTCAGCTATCCGGACAAATTCGCAAATTGTCATCAAGCAAGCACCCTTATTGGTCACTGTCAATTAAGCAGCCAGATTTTTAAAATGAAACTTAGCAGGAATCTATTATCTAGGGCATGCAACCATGAAGACAATGGATCACATACTTTGCGGTGGTCAAAGGCTCTCTCGTCAATACGCGGCGCCTACCTTTGTGTGCGATGATTCTATGAAAAGTTACTGATACGATTTTTGTTTTTATTTATTAAAATTAATTTATAATTTTATTAATTTTAATGTGGAAATATCATTATACTATAAATAAAAACCCCTGCTCGATTCATAATTAAAATAATTTATTAGAACTCAAATCAAGAATAAACATTTTCTTAAAGGAATTTAATGTACTAAATTAAAAAAAAAACAGGTTTTTAGCAAGAACAAAAAACAAATCAAAGGTCAACCTCCTCGTATCGTTGAACTCTTTTCATGGATCCTTTATAAGCGTTTTCTAATCCTTAATCATATACCAGAAATCTATAAGTTAGCTTTGAAATAATTAACATATACTTTCTGGGTAAAAGTGTATTATGGTGAGACTCCTTGACGGCCAAGGATTTGGTCAGTCCAGGGCTCGCGAAACAGACAATTTAGCCATGCCCTTATATTGTGAAAAACTTTTACCTTAACCTATATAAAAAAAATCTTGCCTTAAAAAAAATTTTACTTAAATTTATAAAACAGCACAAGACAACAGGGAGAAAAGGACAATAATTATGCAAACATCCGATTAATAGATAAATTTTGGGTGTTTCATTGTTGATCATGCTACATTTTTATAGCAACATAGACGAACGATCATTAAAACGCTGCAGTCCTATATCGCGGAATAATAAGACATTAAATACTCCCCATATGGTGAAAGCCTAAATAAATTCTAGATGATTTTCTAAATACAATGAAATTATACATGTATAGTTAGCATCTCTGAAACATATTTAATAATTTAATACTGAATATATTTAATGTTTTTTGTTGATTAAGATGAGGAGTAATGATATTTCTTTAGAGAATTACTAAAGGCAAATCTCATCCAATTATTTTGCATTTTTTAATAGATTTTTTTTGTTAAGTGGGAAAATGAATTGCTATAAACATCAAACAAGTATGTTCGATAGAGAATATTTTTCTTTAGTTTAGATGTGATACATTTTTTTATTCAAATATATTTTGAAGTCTAAGATATAGGCTAACGACAATTTGTTCTTTATGTAAGGCTCAAACGATATGTCAGAATTATTATTATTATTTGGAACGCCAAATAGCTCGTCAAGGTATTCTCTAATTTTTCCTTAATGACATTTAGTCCTATGGTTGGAAGCTCTGGTGTGACGCTCAAATTACGAGACAGTTTTACCACTAACCAAAACTCTTTATTTTTACTCTCGACACGTGTTTCGCTAACGAAGTTAGCATCTTCTTTCGCTTTTTATCTCGTAATTTAATGATAATTGATTTTCAGGTGCTTAAATCAAAATTATTATCTTTTGGATAGGAAAAAATACGTTCTATATCGGAAGTTATTTTTCATTCGCTTCTCTGATGATGTTTGCTTACCGGGAAGATAAGTTGAGATTCATCGATACATAACAGCGAGAAAACAGATTCTTGAGAAATGTCCCTTTTTAATACTTTAAATGCAGATTTTTGCATTTTAGCTATAACACAGCGATAACAAAAAAAACTCTTAGATAAATCTAGCACTTTATGAAAATACGAACGAAACTTGGCCAAAAGCAGGCCGTGATTAATAGTATCAAACGCTTTGATAAAATCGCCTATACCTGCCTATACTATTTTCTGTTCCTTAAAGCTCTCTAAGATCATTTTAAATGCTTACTAATGTATTTGTTAGTCCATCATTTTTCAAATATGATATCCGTCTATTAATAAATGCAAATTACATAAATTATCAGAAAAAAATGTATTTAGAATTTCCAAATTAATATGCTGACTAATATTTTCATAAAAAAACTGGGATCCAATTATTTCGTTGTACGTCATTGCACACGAAACGTTTACTTTGTTGAAGTACTGTAAGAACTTCCAAAATGGGAATCTCAGATGACCAATAAATAACGCATGTTTTGATGAAAAACTACACCAAAGTTTAAGCATTAAAAATTACTTGCGCTTACACTGTGGCATAAAAGTAAAACAAAAAAAAAATTTCAATTTTTCTTTATTTCAGACTCATATATTATGGACAATAGTAATAAAATCTTTAGTATGATCAGAGTGTATTTTTAACAAAAGAATTATAAAAAAAATTGATTTAATTCAATAACAATAACGTTTATAAATAAACGTCTGCGAAAATTGCCCAAGTCTAATCAATTTTTTTATTCCTTACATTAAATTTTTAACATATTGTTGATAATGTTATTACTACATACTATATAGATAGTTGTAACAATTTGCATGCATGCGACGCAAGTAATCTTTTATTGTTCTGGAATTATAAAAATAGAAATTTATTGCAGTACTCAGATATTAAGATGGGTTACGCGTATATAGGAAGAATTCCATCTATATCTACGGCATTTCAAGATATAGAATATTTATTTTGTTATTTTGTATAATGGATTAATAACGATAATAAAACTAATTTATTAAGTACCAATAACTAGGACATGGGGGGGAAGGTAAAATCAGCGTTGGAGTAGATTTGTATATCTTCGTTCTCTAAGGTTGTTCCAAATTTTACAGTTGCGAATTTAGTTTTTCCTTAGATTGTGACCACATCATTTATATAATAACGCTATTATTTTAACTATAAAAATTAGTACAATATTTATTAGATTTCATAAATGATTTTTTTATCAGATTTATTCAGAAACTCATATTGAAAACCAGCAGATAAAGGATGTATCAACTAGTATAAACGGGCCTATTTTCATACAAAAATATTAAATTAGGTCATATTTAATTAATTTAATTATCTTAAGATTATGTAAATATTTTATTGCAAAAAAATCTTACCATATACTTTCACCACCGCAAGAACCACTAAAATCTTATAAAAACTTTGCAGGACGAACATGGCTTAAAAAAAAAGTTTGGAACGAAAATTAAAGAACTTGGGATTGTTATTAAATGACCGTCTTAAGGCTAATTGAAGAGATAACTTTGATGGTATAACGTATATTTAACATCAGTACAAAACTCAAGGCTGTCCGGTGGTACCCATCGGTGTACCTTGATATATCGACACCGCGAGCGCGAATGATTTTATACGAATAATTTTAGGTAAAATATAAACATTGGGGTTTTGATGACTTCATTAATTTAGACGGCGATGGGATAATATAGCTAAATAAACTGTTACTAATTATTTCTATTTTTCAAAATATACGCGCAAAAGTTTTTAATTTACATAATGATAAAGAAAAATGTATATATGCTTTGGTGTCAAATAATATAATTTTTTCTGCTAGTTTTTAAGATAATATAATAAAAATAAGATGATTTGGTGTAAAGTTGTTTTATGTGATGACAGTATGTGGACGATATATACTAGAAATTATATGACGACGTAAGCCCCCCTACTTAATCAATTTCAAATAAAAATAAATGTAATTACTTAAGACAGGTTTTTGACAGCTACAGTTTAAATGGTAATTAAGATAATTACGACAGTAATTCTTAGAATACACTTTTATTTGTAAGTTGATGTTTGCATCATCCTAAATTTTCGAAATAATTCGATTAGAAACTCATTAATTGATTAGTTTTAATTAAGAAAACAACTAAAATTCTTACAAAAAAACGTTAGTACTATATAATTAACAATTTCAGACTTAACAAAGGTACTGGAAGCATTTTTAATACCGTGTTTTGCCACCTCTATCGTAAATACGCCTGTTCATCCTGTCTATGAGATTGCTGTTGAAAAATATTGCGCCATTCTTCCCTAGCAGCATTAACAAGCTTTAGTATAGTCTATTTATAGTCTTGCATAGAAGTGGGTACCTGCGTGCTGCAACTTCCTTAGAAAGCAAGGCCCAAGCGTGTAGCTAGTGCGTATTAGTCTAAACGATTGATGCCTTCCGATTCCAGATACTCATGAGCATCTCAGGCATTAACATCCATAAAAACGAAAGCCTCACCAACAGGTCCTCGTTATAGTCTGACGTAAGGATTTAGAATCTCCCTCATATATCTGTCCCTAGTGATCGTGCCTTGAGTATAAATTAATACTGTTCCACCCTTAGATATGACACTAGCCCAGAATATAGCACTTCCTGCAAAGGATGATGTGTAGAAGGGAGTGTGAAAAAGGAAGCTGGACAGCTCTTATTGGCTCTCCATATACGTATCCGATAACTATTATGCAGTTGTTTCGTCACACATCTTGTTTCGTCAGACAAAAGCACAGTCGATAAACTTTCTGCTCAGGTTGTATTTAATAGTCAGAATACTCCTTATAGTCAACGACCCCTTAAATCTGTTGCCAGTATTCGCCTACGCAATGTAGAGATCAATACTTGAACTCCCAAAGCATCGCGCATGTCTTTGAAGTGCTGGTATTACCATAGTTGAGTTTCTTCGGATGGCTAAGTAAAAATAACGGCTTTGTTGTTGATTAGTTACACTCTTCAACACCATCTTTCTGTCTATCATGAAGAGAATTATTCTAGAGATAACAAAACCAAGCGCGTGATCAATTTGCTAAACCCCACTGTGACTTCAAGTAAAGCTACTATTCTTTCACGGTCAACCCAACTTATGACTTGTCGAGGCATCTTTTCACGTAAACTCGTAAAATGTAACTGTCTTTAATAATCGAGAGAAAATGAAAACACTAAGTCTCGGTCTCAAAATATTTTTATGTCCCGAAGGTTACATGTTTCGCTTAAAATAAAGCATCATCAGACCTTATAAACTAGTAGTATCTCTCACGACATGACCTGCTTTGTGCTTCATATATAGTATTTTTAATTTGTCTCTACTTACGTTAGTCTCTTTGAGATAATAGACGAGTTCTTTTAATTTAATAATCGAACTTAAAATAGAACAACACAAAATTGTTAACCTTTTTATCGAGCAACAAATATATGAAACAACCCCAACTCGCTAGCAGCCACGAATCTTTGAGAGTGGCCTTCTTTAAGTGCGGATCCTAAAGAATTTCATTGTATAAAATCAAGGTAATGTAAGACTTTTTAATCTAGGTGTATGTTAAATGATACAGTTTATTATTGTTATATATTTATGACTATAAACAGGGTGTTTATTTAATATTGCAATAAAATTCATCGTGTTCTTTGGACGACCTTAAGCAAAAAAATTTCTATGATTATATGTCCTAAACCTCTAAGATTTTACACTACAAGGAGGTAAAGCTGAAAGAAAAAAACTTACTTTTTTCGATAAATTTGATACATGTATTTAACTGTTTTACCGGAAAAAACTTTTTAAAAAAATTATGAAAATAGAGTTATAAAAGTAATACTTGATTCAGATAATCAGATGTAGGCATTACGGCTGTTCACAATAATGGTTTTTATGTTTATGCGAAAACCGTGCATCGGGCGACAAATTACCTAAAGACCAGATATGCCTTAAAAGAAATAAAGAATTCAAAAATATTTTTCATTACGAGAAAAACTAGTAGCGTATCCTTTTCTTTTAAATTAAGTTCAAATCACGCACGAACGCCAATGGCGAATAAATAAATTTAAATAGTGTATAGGAAATATGCGATGGATGCATAGAAACTGCGTACCAATTTTCAGAAAAAAATCAGGGGTATCTAATTTATTGAAAAAGGTAAGTTTTTCCTTTCAACTTTACCATCTTGTACACCAGCTGCGCTCACTTGCGCCATAGGAAATGCGCATCATTTAGTTCGCTCACAAAAACAAAATAGCATACTTACAAAATGTCATAGAAGTCTTTTAGATACAGTGCCACAGATTTTTAATATATGACAAAATGAACTAAAAATTGCTCCTTATAAAAAAATAAAAAATAAATTCAACAATTGGCTGATCGTTAATAATATTGTATTTAATATAAACATATTTATTAATAGTATTATAGTATAACTATTGTATTATAATTATCAATGTGATACATTTTGTAAAAAAAAAATAGGTTATTAAAATTTGTTACATTGTAAAAAATAGATATAAACAGATATAGATATATAAAATATAGATATAAAGTAATTAGATACCCTTATGCTGACACAGAGCTATGCTCCATTATGTATAATATATATTTGGTTGAAGATGTATTATTTTAATGGATAAAGAATGAATAAATAAATAAAGAATAAGAACAACATAATCTTGGGAAAGCGTTTTTGTATAATACTGGGTTACATGAGTGCGACAGAGAAATGAACGTGCGATAGAGACAGAGAGTGCAACAAAGTGAGTAATGGAGAAACGTTCCTGTGCCCCAATTTTCGTCTCGCTGTATACAGAGCTCAGCATAAGCGTTGAACGTCCAGAAATTTTAGAATTCATGAGCATAACCTAGAAAAAATTGTACATAATTATTTATTATCCGGTAAATATGAATCCACATATCATAAAACAAATAGGGAGACCCTATCACCCTTTTATTGGGTGATTCTTTGATAATTTTTTGATTGCGCGTCCGCACCGCATTAATAAGTAGAACCTGAGCTTTATAAAATAACAGATTTTTGATAGTGATGGTTGACCGTCTCCTAACATAAACTACAAAATATTATTTCGCTGCACATACTTAGAAGTAAAGAATAAGCTTTTAAATATTTTTAATATTTGCAAATTGTCAAGTATTACAATTTGTTGCAAATTGTAATACTTGACAATTTGCTTATCAAACTATTTTAATAGACGCTACTTCTTGGCAATGCTTAAATAACTGAATCCATAAAAAGTGATGTTTATTGTATAAAACAATTTAATATTATATTAAAAATTTTACTGGCCCAATTATATAACCACGTTAAAATATATTTATTCCGTTACACATCGGTTTTCTCCTGCATATACCAACACGTGAAACTTGAGCATAAGAATATGACCAATATGACAGATTTTTTCTTATGACAGTTGACAGTTCAGTTAAGTATTAATCTACATTTAGTTTATGGCGAATATACATAACTCGTTAATTCGCCCAAATTCTTTGGATCGAAAATCTGTGACGGATGACAAGGGACGGTCGGTAGACAGCAGTTCTCCCGCTCATTCCGAACGCGATGATTATTCGTGTTGTTGTGTAATTTAAGATAGTTTTTAAGTGCGATTTAGTCATTTAAGGATAATAAATTAAGTTCTTAAACAAGTGTGCCTTATTTGCTGCTACAGCCACGAGTTAATAGCATAACTCCGAAAAGAATTGTACATATTATATATTAATAGTTGCATAGAAGTCCATATTTTGTAGGAGAATGCGTATATAAAGATTACAAATAGGGGAAGTCTTTATCTTCAAGAAAAATGCATGTAGGTCACTTAGGTAAATGTATTATGCATTTCGGCTGTGTAAACAGCCAACATCAGTAACTTAAATAAAATACAGGTAATTCAGGACAATTTTAAAAAAGAGCTTATTCGCTATAATAATATAGATTTAGAACTTACCAGAACATTACAAAAAACATATACGTTCACCAAATAAAACAAAAATTACCCGTTATCTGAAAAAACAACAAATAAAAAAATTAAAATTAAAAACATAGTACAATAAGGACATCTACGATTTACAATATAAAATTTATACTTAGGACGATATAGATTTCTACATATTAAAAGAAGGTACTATAAGAAACTATTGTATATTAGCGTTGCGTTAAAGAATAGATTTTAAATTTTGACTAATACAAATGTTATAAGATGAAAGAGTTAAAAACAATAAGGGTAAAAGTTATTTTCTAGGGCTAATTGAATCAACAAAGCGTAAACTGTCACACTTGGTTTGCTCATTAATGCATGTGCAGTCGGGGAGTTTTTTATTCAGTAAACTTTGTTGTTGGTGATAATAAATTAGAAGTATTAATTGTAATAGACAATATTGAAAACAAATGTAATAGAGAAATAATTAACTATTGAAATACGCTAGCCCTTAACAATCTTTATATTAAAAATAAAAGAAATATTTTACAAGTCACACGAATTACGCAAAATACTAATAAAACACATACAAGACCATGTAATAAGTGATCTTAAATGTAAGGAAAAATGTACAGTTATAGTGGAACTGAATAATCTGATCCTGAAGATTAATTTATTGTGGATGAAGATTATTGGAAAAACATATAAACGGGACAGATATTAACTCATCACAACAGCTCATTAACATAATACATTTTAGTAAATAATAAAATTTAGGTAACAGGGGATATTTCAAATGTAATTAAAGAACGAGATCGACTATATAAGGATATGCGTAAAAATTGTAACCACCTGAATATAGAAAATCAATTTCGAAAACTAAAAAATAGAATTACTAACAAAATTAAAAAACCTAAATTTTTAGAAAAAGATGGGATGACGCAGGTTCCGATACACAAAACAGCGGTCAGTGATAAATAATTTATTAAACAGAAAGAAAACCTAAATAGAAATAAGGAGATAAATGTAAACAAAAATATTATCTCGCATTCCCACGAAATTGCAAAACATGCTACAGTAATATTCGTAACACTTTCAATTTTAATGGAATATTGGTTGTGCAAATAGCTTAATATTTAGAAGTAGTTAACAGTAAGGAAATAATAGATATAGTAAATAGTTTAAAACGCACTTTTGCTCCTGAAGATATTTATATTTGCATTTTGAGTCTTAGTTTCATATAATTCTTACCAAAGTGCTTAGCAATATTTTTACTTCTTGAGTTTCTCCTGATAAGTTAACATTCACTAAAATTATGACTCTCCTTAAGTAAAATTTTTAACACTTCAAAGGTATTACCTTTTCAAAAGTAATAGAACGGGTCTCACAAAAGCGAATGCTTATGAATAAATATGTGCACATAAATAAATTTCAGTAAGGGTTATTAAAAAATAATAACCCGCCTAAGTGCTATGATAGATTTTCTTAACGAACCAAGTAATCAATTAGAAATTTAAAAAAATGGTAGTGGCTGTCTTCATTGACTCAAAAAAAAAACATATGACTTCATTATATGGGATTTAGGGAGATTTTTTTATAATATTCTAAAATCTTCTTTATATAATAGACAGACAACCAGCTGTGACTATTAATCCGTTAACTAGTAGCATTCAGGTGAGCGAGTGTGGAGGTCCACATGATTAAGTTCTTATGCCACTATTGTATTCACTTTATGTGCTCAGTCGTAACAGTGGTTTGACTGGCTGTTATTTTGCATTTGCAGAAGACACAGTTTTAGTGTATATTGATAGTGAGCTTGAAAGCTTGGAGCGTGGTGTTTATTCAAATGGTTACTATGGAATGTTAATAAAATTATTATTTTAAAAATACATTTCTTATTTTTCAAACAAAAAAAATTCTGGAGATCCATTCATGAAAATAAATAATATTTTAATTGAAAAAGTAATACACACTAAATATTTGGAGGTTACTACAGATGAAAACTTGAATTGGAAGAAACAGATGACGCATGTAACTAATAAAATTATTCAATGCTAGGCGCTATATATAGAGTTCAAGACTTTAACATTTAAGAGCAAGATGTAGGTTTACACTTCCTTTTTCCTGTAACATTTCAGACACCTTCTTCTTTTCTGGGATTCATATAGTCAGGTAGATTTTAATAAAATTCAGATATTTGAATGGGTAAAT
Source organism: Anthonomus grandis grandis (assembly GCF_022605725.1). Classification (NCBI taxonomy): domain Eukaryota; kingdom Metazoa; phylum Arthropoda; class Insecta; order Coleoptera; family Curculionidae; genus Anthonomus; species Anthonomus grandis. The sequence goes on from NC_065551.1 coordinate 19,514,965, forward strand.
GTAGGCTTGAAGTGATAAATAAAATCCGAAAATCTAATATAAGAGTCGTCTTTTCTGAAAATATTCATAACATTATACTAGGACTCAACATGACTGACTAATAAATAATATTATTAGGACATATACGTCGTACATTACGTATACGTAATCCTGCTCAATGCTGCTCACTGCTGCGAAGTCTTATGCTTTTGCATGAGATCTCATGCTTTTAATGCAAATCTTATGTTATCATGTTTTACCTTCTAAATCTCATGCATTTTGAAATTTACATATAGAATAATTTTCCCTTCGTAATAATTACTTCGGGTAATTGACTCCAAGCAAGTCCACAAAACAAGAGAAAACTGCGTATTGTATACAGGAATCTGTATTGAACTTAAATCAAAGGTCCCTACTTAAAAAATGCTTGTCTATGCTGACATATATTATATAAAAGTTGAACTATTGGAAGACATCTTGTCTGTGATTCCCGTGATTTCCCACACAAATCGCTTAACCTTTTATTAGAAAGTTCTTTTTATTTTATGATTAAATTAGACGTTATTCAAATGGAACTTGTAGACGTTATTAAATGGAACGAGTAGTGATAGTGCAACAGATAGAGATGTTCCTGGTCCTACGCAAGTGGAAAATATTCTTTTAGATGCATTTTATGCAAGTGTGATATAGTTATAAGTTCTTAAAAACTACATCTTTCTAAACACTCTGAAAAAGCACACAAAAAATATATCAGTCTTCTAGCAGTTCCAGCAAAATAACAGAACCGCAGGTTTTTTAGCAGACCACAATATTTCCATTAACTTAACAGATCCTTGCTAACTTGCATAACTTAAATGCTGTGTGCAAGCACTCAGGAGTTAAAAAAAAATTAAAGGCAAAAGAACCGAAATTACTAGAGTAATAAAAAAAGTTACAGGAGCAACACAAGAAAGCAATTTAATTCATATATAAAATAATTAAGAAATAATAAGAAATATGAAAAAGAACAAGTTTTGCATTATTGTCGATGAATCCACATTTAGTTTTGAGAATGTGTGTTTGACCTTTTACAAAAGATATTTTTTTAGTCTAAATACCTGTTCCTGTTAAAACTATTGGAACTGCCCTGTATGAAATAATAAGCTTTTTCATGAAACACGAAATGCCATATAAAACAAATATTATTGGCTGCGTCGGATGGGGCTAGTAATATAGTTGGTATAAGAAATTCATTGGTTAGTAGGTTACAAGAAAATATACTAAATATATTTATGATTAAATAAAACAGATAAATAAATTTATTTATAATTTGTGTCCATTTATTATCGTCTAAAAAATTACTAGATGTTTGTTCTGTTTCATAATTAGAGCCTTGAAAAAGACGTAAATAAACGTCAAAACGTCAGAACCTTTTTAAAAAAGGAAGTTTTGGATTTCTTGGTCCTAAACCTGCAAACTCCATTATATTCAAAATTAATATTTTGTAAAAGTACAGTAGTGTAGGCATTAGAGCCTAAAGCAGACATCTATTAATCTATTGCTTATCCAGTTAATCAACACATTTTTATGAGTTGAATAGAAGTCCTTATTTTGTAGGAATGCGTATATAAAGATTACAAATAGGGGAAGTCGTTATCTCCAAGAAAAATGCATGTAGGACACTTAGGTAAATGTATTATGCATTTCGGCTGTGTAAACAGCCATCATCAGATACTAAAATAAAATAAAATACAGGTAATTCAAGACAATTTTAAAAAAAAGCTTATTCGCTGAATTAATGCAGAACCTATAACACTGAGGTTCTGCATGTTTGTGAGAAAGGGTTACAATTGGACTTGTTGGAAGCATTTGAAATAAATACGGCCATAAACTCCGCAGACTGCACATGCATTAATGAGCAAACCAAGTTTGACAGTTTACGCTTTTTTGATTCAATTAGCCCTAGAAAATAACTTTTACCTTTATTGTTTCTAACTCTTTCATCTTATCTTATAATATTTGTATTAGTAAAAATTTAAAATATTTTCTTTAACGCAACGCTAATATACAATAGTTCCTTATAGTACCTTCTTTTAATATGTAGAAATCTGTATCGTCCTTAGTATAAATTTTATATTTTAAATCGTAGATGTCCTTATTGTACTATGTTTTTAATTTTAATTCTTTTATTTATTGTTGTTTTTTCCCGATAACGGGTAATTTTTTGGTTTATTTGTGAACGTATATGTTTTTTGTAATGTTCTGGTAAGTTCTAAATCTATATTGTTATAGCGAATAAGCTCTTTTTTAAAATTGTCCTGAATTACCTGTATTTTATTTTATTTTAGTATCTGATGATGGCTGTTTACACAGCCGAAATGCATAATACATTTACCTAAGTGTCCTACATTCATTTTTCTTGGAGATAACGACTTCCTCTATTTGTAATCTTTACATTTTTATGAACACATTTCATGTTTTTAATTTTCCTGACCTGGCAACACTGATTTAGCTTATCAAGCAGCAGCAGCATATAATAGAATAGGTAGATATTAGTTTTCGTTGCTTGTGTAATTTGTAAATCTCTAAATGTATTTATTTAAATTGTGCGATGTAAATATTTCTTTTACTTTATATATTATAATACGTTTTAATTTGGCTAAGATTACATACTGTGAATTATATATATCGTTGGTACCAGCGAATTTGCACTCTTTTAAGGATTATAACTATTATAAATAAAACGTTATCTATAGATATATTATTGTTATTTCCCTATTAGTTTGTTGGGTCGTCCTTTGATAATTGTTCGTTTGCGCATCCTTACAATTAGTGGAATCCGAGCCTAACAATAAAAAACAGATTTTTGACAATGACAGTTTATAGTTCATTTTGCAACATAACCTACAAAACATTCAAACAAAATATTACTTCTTATAACACATTTATTAAAATTTTTTTAAATAGTTAAACTAAATCCTGTATTTGCACAAGTGTTTTCTCGTTTTTATTGTTACAATGGCTGAAGGTAAGTACAAACCTAAACACTGTCAATCTTACCATAAATTCTGATGACCCATTGTTTTAATAAACTAAAATCAATATTTTTTAGCCCTTCAAGACGTGTCTCCCACCTGCCCCAAATCCGAAGACGAAGACTCCGATGGCTGGGACGAGATGGAACTCGGGGGCGAGCAAACCACTTGTCTCTTTTGTAATTTGCAATTTCATACCATCGCTGTGGCTTTGGATCATTGTCGGACAGCTCACAATTTTGATTTACTAGCACTCAAGAATAAGCATAACATGGACTGTTACTCTTATATAAAAATGATAAATTATATCAGGCTTCAGAAGCCAGAGCCGAAAATGATTCAAGAGGCTTCTGTTGCACTTTGGGATGATGACTGTTATTTAAAACCAGGAGAGATGGAACCATGGTTGATGTATGGTGAGTATCTCCTCTTTTCAATATTTCTTACCTTTGATTTTATAGAATCATGATGTTCTATTAAAACAACATTTATAAGACATTAAAAAAATAGTTTTATTGATTTATTACTTATAACACTTACAGGAAATATCTTAAAACTTGTGTTCTATTCATTTAAACTCACTTTTTATAGTTAGGCTTATTCTTTGGGTACATTAACATTTCCATTGTCCAGCTTATGATCATAATTATAAAAGCTCCAGTTAACATATTTAGAACCCATACATCACTGTTTGTTAAGGATTTTATATAACCTAAAACAACATGAGAATATTAATTAATGAACCAATTTGTTATCAATCTATTATCTTATACTCACTCATAAGAGGCCCAAAAATTAAAGTAATTGCACCATTCACTACCATATAGACACAGTAAGCGGATTCAAAAGTGTCAGGGTAATCATCAGATATTACTATAGATTGTGGTGATTGTATAAAACATCTTAAATATCCCATAGCTGCCATTACTATTATCTTGTACATCAGGTTGTTGTTAAGCAAAAAAGCTAAAAATAATCACATAATTTTGTAAAAAATAAAATGCTTTCAAAAAGGTTACCTATTCTAAAAACTGAACTTAAAATAGAGGAACCAAGAACTAGCATTCTGCTATTAACTGGATAAAAAGCTGACCATACAGAGAGTGTTATCCTGGCAGCAAGGTCAGCCCCAAAAAATGTGCTAATCATTAAAGCAATTTCTGAAGAATTAAATCCCATAGAGGCCATAACTGGGGAAATTATTGGGATAAATGCTACATCAGCAGTGAACGATAATGACAGACCTATAGCCATATTCATGTAACTGGCATTTGTGAAAAGATCCAGGTCTATTGAGTCTAGTAGAGATTTCCTAGAACATTATTATTCAGTGATAAATGATATATTTTTTTGAACATACATTACCAAAATGATTTATTATTTCCCCTGCTTCTTCTTTTTGGCTTTGAAGAGGGAGGTCTGTCTCCAACTACCACTGAACTCTTTCTTCTTCTATATAAAACATCACCCTCATGTAGTTCCATAGTGGATTTTTCTTCACTAAGAAATGGATCATGTGGTGAACTATTCTTTGGTTCTACTGGGACTAAATTAAGTATCAAAATTGTATATATTTTGTACCTTTTAATGCTTACCACAAAACTGTATGTCATCATTTTCAATTTTTTCTTTCTTTAAATACCATTTTACAGGTTGAAAGGTCAAACTGGCAGGAAAGCAAAATCCAGTGAATCCAGCTAGTAGCAATATGGTGCCCCTATATCCATATTGTTCCAAAGTCCAGTTGGCCACATAAGGCATTACAATATATCCCATTACCAGTAAGGTTTGCGAAAGACTCATCATAAATGCCATTTTTTTGTCAAAATAGGTGTTAATTGCTGAGTAAGCGGCGGGAAGTAGGAGCCCAAAACCTACACCTAAAGTGGAATAAGAAAAACGACAAGTTTCAACAACAAAAGTCTAAAAATAATATTATTATTAAGGTTGAGAATAGGTTACATGTGTTTCACCCCCATCATCAGACCTAAATAAAAATAATAGTACTACAAACTATTTAAATTCACATACAGTAGTGGCAGAAAGTAGAGCAACTTCTTTATTTTAAACACATCTATTTTATTTAGTAAGAAAATACAATCATATTGGAAATATAATACCAATAAGATCTAAGCATTATAAATCTATCAACAACTTAACTTAATATTCTTTGTTTATATTTTTTATGTACAAAAATTAATTCTGGGGCGGAAAAAAGTAGAGCAACTTTTTAAGAATTGATGTTTTTCTTTTAGTAAAAACTGAAATACAATTACAATTTTAGTATTTTGTAAAATATCCATCATTTTTGATAACTTCCTCACAACGGTGGCGCATAGATTGCAGTAACCTAGAAATTATTACTGGGTCCATATTAATCCAAGCTTCGTGTAATGCATTGAACAATTCATCCTTATTTTTGTAAGTTCTCCCCCTTATTTTCCTATCCAAAATTTCCCATAGGTTCTCGATGGGATTTAAATCTGGTGATTGACTTGGCCAGTCCATTACTTGAGTATATTGCTGTCTAAACCAAGCCTTTATATATTTAGAAGAATGCTTTGGATCATTGTCAAATGTGCCTAAGGGGCATTTTCTCATCTGCATATGGAACCATTTCATTTTCCAGAATATCTTTGTACATAAATCTGTCCATTATCCCATCAATTTTATGAAGTGGCCCCATTCTGAAACCGGAAAAGCAGCCCCACACCATAACTGATCCACCACTATGTTTTACTGTTGGACAAGTGTATCTGGGATTTAACCTTTGGTTTGCAGGACGTCGAACATATGCTATTTCATCACTTTGAAACAAATTAAACTTTGATTCGTCACTGAATATTATCTTTTTCCAGTCATTAATTGTCCAGTGCAAATGAGATCGAGCAAAAGGAAGACGGGATCGTCTGTTTTTTGCAGATAATAAGGGCTTTTTTGCTGGACGTCTTGCAAATAATTTGGCCTCGCATAATCTACTTCTTATTGTCCTTGAAGATACCTGAACGCCTAATTCTTCTGATAAACGCTGCTTTATTTTACTTGAACCCAAAAATGGATCACTCTGTGAGATATTTTCAAAATTTGTTTATCTTGATATTTATCTTATCTATTAACTTTGGTTTTAATGCAACCGGTAAACAGCTGGAATTAAACTAATATTATTTGATTTGTAAGTTCTAAGAAAAATGTTGCTCTACTGTATGTGATAAAAAGTACCTGATCAACAGATTCCTACAGATAGATTTCAGATACTAAGGCATTCTATCATAATCTAAACAAAAAACCAAACAAGTAAAATAAAAAACAAGAAAGTCAAAATAATTAGCCAGACCCGGGACTGAACCTACAACCTGGAAAATCAGTGCGAATCGGTTGGGAAGTGTACACTCCCTCAAATGGAACATGCTGTAGAAATTAAAACATACATATGGAAAATTTGCCTTATTTAATCATGTAGATTTTATCAATGTAGATTAAATCCACCTCAAAATTGAAAAAGTCTTTTCCATAGACCAAGACAGGGCTGCTGTTTGTCCTAGTGATCTCTAACACCAAAAGAAACAGTTTAACACCTTTTTTACACCAGAGCAATAACGTTGTTAGTAAAAGCAGATTAGGTGTCAGTAATTACGGAGTCTCTAAAATTCCCCACCAAGCTTATATACTCGTATATATATATTATATCTTTTATTTAGTCAAAAAACTAATACAAGTTATACAACAAGGTTAATAATAATTACTATATTATATTTTTAAAAAAGAATTGAATAACTAACAAATACTATACAAACGACACAAACCAGACAATACATGAAAATTTTTTTAGAAATAGGTGGTTTATTATACTAAATTTATGATTAAATGATCAAGCCGTTTTAAAAAACTTTATACTTTCAATTGTTTTGATTTCTATTGGCAACATATTGTATTTGTTTAGACCATTAAAAAATAATGAATTTTGAGCATGTTCTTGAGAAACTCTAGGTATATAAAAATTATTTCTCGATTGCATGTTATGATCATGTATTTTGGCAGAGAATGTGACTTTTCTCAAGGGATACTGTGGAGCATGTTCAATTTTAATCTTATGGACAAATGGACAAATGTCAGCGTATTGAGTAGAAGATGCTCTCTGACTGGTAACCATTCTAAGGCCTGTAACATATCTTTTATTTGGGTCAATCTTGGTTTAGCTAGTATTATAAGCATGGTCTATTGTGTGTACTTTTGCTTTCATAAAAAACATTTTATCAGATTGATCCATATAAAGTTTTGTCCTTTACCCTAAGAATGCTTTTCCTTAGAGTGCTGGTTGTTTTGAAAAAAATTGTTAAATTGATATTTAAAAAAAATGTAGCCTTTGATATACCTTGAAAGAAATACATCTAAAATTCCTAGTCTCTTTTTGTGCCGTGTATTGCATGAGAATCTGTATTTATTGCCAAATTTATTATAAATATTATTTAAGGTAAAACCAATGTATTTAATTGTGTTAAAGTCTTTAAAAAATCTAGTTTCTGATACAGGTAAATTGAACAGCTTGTAAAATAGGGAATTGAAGGCTGAACATTTATGGGAATAGCGGAGGTTGGAAGAGAACTCTATAATATTGACAGTGGCTGAAGACTATGGATTTGAAATTCAAGTTTGTACAAAACTTTTTGCCAACAAAAACTAGTTTTATAAGAAGGTATAAAAATCCAACTGAATACATTGAAAATAATCCTCCAAACAAAATAAATTATTCCGTTGTGCATACTTAGAGGTTTGCGTAGAAACAAACTATTTAAATAGACACTATTTCTTGACAAGAATGCCTATACCATGTTTTCTTCAAAAATCTGACTTAAAGTTTAATGATAATTCTATTTTATTAATGTGTGGTGAATTTAACTGCTCTACTACAAAATTGGTTAAAGTAATAAAATATGTATTTGAATCCTTATAACATAAATCAGGCATATTCCAGTTTGCTTTTAAATTTATCATATCATAATTTGATGCAATTTATTACTGTATTTAATTGCGACAATAAACCTTTTGATCTAGTTTTCTATAACAAATTAAATGTGTCAAATATTTCTCAAGGTCAGTAGATCAGAACTAATGGCATTTAACAAATATTTGACAAAAAGTCATTGACAATCATTTTTTGCCAATAAGAGTTGTTAAAGAAAAAATAAAATTCATAAAAAGTGGAGTACATACAAAAACAAAAATGACTATATGTAAATTATTACAGGCATAGTCAAAAAAATTATTTTGAGTTTGCTTTTAAAATTTATGTTATGTCTGTGAAGGGAGTTTTGCCTCTATCAAATAATGAAGTGTGGATGAAATTGATGAAATTTTTATGAAATCTTTTGAGAGTATAGAGAAAATATAGAGGTGAAAAAGGGGGCTGTTGGCATTTCACTCATATTTTTTTGAAGAACATTGCAAGTTTATTTACTGAACCCTGAACTTCTATCTAAATATAATTATTCTTTACATTTTTAAGAGTTTCTTATACAAAAAATGAAAAATGCTATGGTTGTCTCAATACCCAAGGGGAGAACAAAAAGGGATGTCATTAACTATAGACCAATTAGAATTTTTTTTAAAGTAGCAAAACTTTTTGAAAAGTTTGGGTCTATGAATGTTTTTTTAATTTGTGAAAAAATAACCAATAATAACCAATAAAACAATAAGTTATACACCATATAATACAGTGGTGGCCAAAAGTATGGAAACTTTTTTAATTTATATTTTTTTTTAAGAAACCAGGAACTATAATAAAGTTACCCATATTGTGATAAAGTATATATAATATATTACCTAACTTAACATATTAATTTGAAATTAAACGTATTATAAAAAGAAAATGAAATAAAATTAATATTTTCTTGGCCAAAAGTTTGGAAACTGAAGAAAGTTATTTATATAAATTACATCTAAATCAAAATCTGCTAATATTTTGTGGCATATCGCTCCGAATTTATTACTTATCTACATCTTCGTGGCATAGAATCGACAAGTCTTGCACAGTCTTCACTGGAAATGGCAGCCCACTCAGTTTGCAGTATTTCCCACAGTTGAGCCTTCTTTGAATCTTCCTGTCCAAATGATCCCATAAATTCTCTATGGGATTCATATCTAGGCACTGTGAAGGCCAATCCATTAAAGCAATGCTCTGTTCATTTAACCAGTTTTTCACAAATTGGGACTTGTGTTTAGGGTCGTTGTCTTGCTGAAACAACCATCTCAATGGCATTCCCTCCTCAGCATAAGGCAACGTGTTGTTCTCCAATATGTCTTTGTATAGAAAACGGTCCATTATTCCATCAATTTTAACCAGGGGGCCAACACCTGATCGGTAGAAACAACCCCACACCATTACGCTTCCACCACCATGTTTTACCGTAGGCATTTGGTATTTGTGGCTGTACCTTGTACCTTTTGGTCGCCGGGCATAACGTCTCCCGTCACTCCTAAATAATTGAAACTTACTTTCGTCACTAAACAATACAGTATTCCAATTTTGGTGAGACCAGGTAAGATGATCTCGTGCAAATTTTAAGTGATCCTTTCTATTTTTCTTTGATATTAGTGGTTTTTTTACAGCAACTCTTCCAAAAAGCCCCACTTCATTTAGCCTTCTTCTCACCGTGCGAGCAGACACAGAAATCCTGATTTCACTCATTTCTCCAGAAATATCTATAGAAGTTTTCTTTGGGTCGTTCATCAATATTCTTTTCATTACCTTCATAGCCCTTTTGGACAACTTTCTTGGTCTTCCTTGCTTGTGGGCTACCGAAACATTTCCTCTCTCTTCAAATTTTGTAATTATTTTTGAAACAGTGCCTTTTAATATGTTTAAATTTTTACTTATTTCAATTTGTTTATAACCCTTCTGGTATAGTTCAACTATTTTACTTTTTAAATCACTAGATAAGTATTTACACTTAGGCATGATGCCTGTCTTCACTCAAACAAAATCGTACCGTTAAACAGCTTGTAGTAAATATTATGATTTTATTAAAGGTTTCCATACATTTGGCCACAGAGAAATAACTCCTCTTTCATCAAACAACAACATTAATAATAAACAACAATCCCAATAATACTAATAAACAACATTCTTTTGCTTTATCTCCATTGGAATTTCTTTATTTGCTGATAAGCTGTTTATTTATATTTTTGAGAGTTTTCGCATTGCGATATTTTCTGCATTTTTTGAAAAAGTTTAAAGTTTCCATCCTTTTGGCCACCACTGTAAGTATAAAGCAAGCTTATAGAAACACACCTACCAGATTGACCCACATAAATTGCTGGACAGTCACTACAATTAAGAGAATAAGGTGTATTCCAATTAGTTAAAATATCCTTTTTGTCCTTTAGCCTAACAATGATTTTCTTTAGTGTTGGTTGTCTTGAAAAAAATGGTTAAATCGATATTGAAAAAAAAGTAGACCTTGACATATATCTCCAAAGTAAGAAATACATCTAAAATTTTTAGTCTTTTGGGAGGTGTATAATATTGTATGAGAATTTGTATTTGTTGGTAAATTCATTTTACAATTTAATTGTGTTAAACTCTTTAAAGAAGAAAGTAGTTTCTGATACAGGTTAATTTAACATCCTGTGAAATAAAGAATTGAAGGATGAACATTTATGGGAATGAGGAGAGTAGAAAACCATAATATTGTCAGTGGTTGAAACCTTTCTGTAAGATAAAAATGTTCTTTTTGTCAAATTTAAGTTTGTCATCCTTATGTGTCAATAATAGTTCAAGAAAAGGCAACTTACCAGTATTCTTTCTTTCCAATGTACTTTATGGCAGGGTGTAAAGTGTTACTTAATTTTATTATAAGAAATCAGACAATTGCTCGTCATTCCCTGTTTGTATTATAAACATGTCGTGTACATATTTCTTATTGGTTTGTAAGAAGGTTAGAAAAGCCATTTGACTATTCGTTATTTTAAATTGCTCACTAAAAATTGGTGGCAAACATGAACCCATAATCAACCCAATGTTTTGTCTGTAAATTGAATTATTGAATTATTGGTCTAATGCTAAAGTCATTAGGTTAAAGCAACCAAGTCTAGGGTCTAGGGTTTTTTTCATTCTTGTAAAAAACGAGTTGATAGGGTCCGTGTTGACCATTTGAAAGACATGGGAGTCCAACAAACCATCAACCCTTATTGTAGTCCAATCTCCTAATTATCACAAGGAACCCTTGTCCGCTTTGATAGTGATTAAGTAGTTGTCATTCAGGTTCTTTTTTAAGCATTTCAGATCGATTGGATTTTAATTAGACTTTTTATTTCTCGAAATAAAAACTATTCAAAAACGTTATTGTTTGTGCTTTTAAGATATTTTTATTAGCTATGTCTGTGGTCTCTATAATAGTTAAAGCTTCTCCCCACAATAATTATTGTAGGGAGACTGGCAACCTCGTGTAACCTTTATAGTTCCACCCTTCTGCTAAGTATGGACTTCTACACAACTGTATAATAAAGTTATATTTAATAAAGTTATATTTTAGGTTTAAATTTAGTAACTTTTCTTCTTGTGGCGTTAATGTTAAAAACGGTTAGATTTAAGAAATGTGCCGTGAATTTGACGTTGCACCTGCTCAAAGAACACTGATAGTCGCATTTATTATAGGATCTAAGGGAATTTAACTGTACTGATTTAATTTTAGTCGATTTATCACAGAGTGTCTTAAATTTGGTCTTACCAAATAATACATCTCGTAAGTGTAAGATTAAAAAATTTTAAAGTGGTATATTTTATGAAATAAAATAAAGGTAAAAAGTCTCAATCAAATCTTAACTCTTACCTTGTAATACTCCATAAGTGAATATTAACTGGTTAAGGCTAGTAGCAAATATGGTACCAATGGCACCAATAAAATTAATTACAGAACCCAACATGGAGACAGCCCTTAAGCTATATCTGTTAAGGAGAACACTGGCAATTATTCCTACAAACTTGCATTTAAATTTAGTTTTATCATAAATCAATAATTTATTTACCCATGAAAAAACTGATTGTATTGTAAACACTTGATACAAGAGTAATGCCACTTGTGGCATCTTCCCCAGTTTCTATAAAGAAATTGTTGAAAATGGTGCCAAATACTCCTAGAGGAACAATGGTGGCAATCTGGAAGGAAAATGTGTGAAATTGTAATTAAATAATGTCGCATTATATACTTACTAAAAAAATTATATTTGCCATAAATTATTGAACACACCGGTTATTTAGTATGAACTTACTTGGATGATAGTTGCCGATATTACGATTACATGACCCCACCCTCCATCGGGGGGTGAGTATTTGTAGCATGTTTTAATAGGATTTACGGACATGTTTGATTTTTCATGAGTTTTCTCATCCAATCTTACCTATATTTTCATTATCAGTTCTAAAATGTCAATTGTCCTAATTTAAATATATACCTAAAATAAACCAATTAAGATTAGTCTACATTATATTGCATAACTGATTTTTTTATGTCTCAAGGATTTATTTTCAGTTACAAGTCTTGTTAAGGTCATATTAGGCTGTACAGATAACCATTTTAATATTTTTTAAAGGGATTTTTCCTTAATTATCTTAATTATCTTTTCCTCATGAGTTCCTTTAATTATCTTTTCTCTCATGAGTTCAAATGTTTTAACTGGAGACTGGATAAAACCTATTTTTTAACCTAAAAATAACACATTTTACTTACCTATTTTTTTTTTGAACCCGTATAATGTACATCTAATAATATTTTGCCATAACTTGAAAATGTGAAAGTTAATACTGATTTCTAAGGTAAATTACTAAAAGCCAACTGTGGGGTACTTTAGATAAGATTTTTCTCATATCCGACTAATTATTATTATCCGATATTACAAACTTTTCTTAGCAAATAATTAAGGTGTATAATGATTGGCATTTTATTGAATCATTTTAGGCGCTTATGTTTATGAAATTTTATCAGTATGTCTATAGTAAAAATTGATAAAAAAACATTTCTATTGCCAAACAATTTATAAAATTATAATTTTTGTTTAGATTTCGATGATTTGGGAAGCGCACCGTCGACACCACACTATGCTATTGACGGGAAAACTCCCATTAGTAATCTAAATTTTGGAGAGTTACAAAGACATATACATGATCTTAATTTACAAGTTAGTATTTTGGGTATACGAAACTATAAAGAATACTTTTTTGAGACTCTGGACAACATTATGTATATATTTTTTCGTATCTTTTAGTTAAAACAACGCGACATGTTAATAGAAAGCTTCCAAAAAGACATGGAAAAAATGAAACAAGTGACAAGAACACTCGTTGTTGACTCGGGGGGCGATTCTATAACCAAAATGAGCCCATCAGACTCTTCTTTAGGGGACAGCGATGGTTACTTTGGTTCTTATTCCCATTTTGGAATTCACCATGAAATGTTAAATGTGGGTTTATATATTTCACATAGACACGTCTCAAAACCGATTTTTTTTAGGATAAGGTTAGAACTGAAAGTTATAGGGATGCAATTCTGAATAACTCCGATAGTTTTAAAGATAAATTCGTGTTGGATGTTGGTTGTGGTACCGGGATTCTATCAATGTTTTGTGCCAAAGCTGGTGCTAGAACTGTAATAGGAGTGGATCAGTCTGAAGTTGTGTATAAAGCTATGGATATTGTAAGGTAATAAGGTAGTAATATTGTGATAATTTGTAGGTGATAAATTCGGTTTTAGGGAGAATTCTTTACAAGACACCATTCAATTGATAAAGGGACAGCTGGAAAAGACAAGTTTGCCAGTGGAAAAGGTGGATATAATAGTTTCAGAGTGGATGGGTTATTTTTTACTTTTTGAAGGCATGTTAGACAGTGTGATTTATGCAAGAGATAAATATTTAAATGAAGGTGGGTTACTATTACCCAACAGATGTACCATTAGTCTTGTAGGGGTTTGTGATGAAGGTAAGTAATTTTCTTCTTAATAAACATAAAGCAGTGAAAGTTCTTATTTTAGATAGGTATAAGAACTTAATAGACTTTTGGGATAACGTTTATGGTTTTTCAATGAAATGCATGAAACCAGAAATATTATTAGAAGCAAATGTGGAAACGGTGCCAAATGATAAACTGATCACAGACTCAGTGGTGGTCTCTGAGATCGATATAATGACTTGTACAACAAATGCATGTAATTTTAAGAAAGATTTTACTTTTACCGCTAGAAAAGAGGGTAAACTGACTGCTATTGCCGGATATTTTGACACTTTCTTTGATTTAACTCAGAAAGTTGAATTTTCAACTGGACCTCAAGTTGATAGAACGCACTGGCAACAAACCGTTTTTTATTTGGGAAAGACGGTGGAACTACAAGAAGGTCAGTATTATGTCAATATTGGAAAATATTTGTATTTTGTCGAGTGATCTTTGTCCATATTCTGGGGTTTTGTTTATAAGGCGGAGGTAAAAAAAGGTTTTATTTCTCCATAAAATTCCTATGTTTTTTTGTGACGACCGGTTTCGCGATTACAAAACTTGTCGCATAATCAAGTCTAAAAATCAAAAAGGGCGGGTAAATGCATTAGGTCCTAATAAGCACGCTCACTTATTATTATAAGAGAACTAAGTTATCTACATAAGTTAAAACGAAAATTGTCACATAAGGTAATTGGGGGGAAGATGCCAAAGGGGGAAAGATGCCTAATCTAAGTATTTTGGACAAAACTCAACAGATCGCGCCACATACACGGCCACGTTGTTATTATGCTTATTATTTCCGAACTTCTTGGTTTTCGAATGGTTTCAGTGCACGCAACAGGTGATTTTGTGTTTTTTTATGCCGGTAAGTTTTCTACGATAGAAATTATTTATGTGATATACAGTGTTAAATGTTTTTGATTTGTGCTAATATGTAGGTTTTTGGCATTCATTAGAATACTTCTGTGATATTTTAAAAGAAAAAAAAGGATTTTACTATTGTGATTTGGGGCTTTGGCATCTTACACCTAAGGGTTGGGGTAAAATGCCAAGATCCGTGTGGGGTAAGATGCCTTGTCTACAATGCTCTGTAAATTTTATAAGACTTGTTTTTTCTCATGTTTGTGTCTATTATGGTTATTGATTTCCTTTCAGTAGGTCTAATTAAATAGTTTCTTAGTTTATCTTGTTTATTTTAAGTAAAATGCCACGAACTTACGTCAGAAAATCAACTAGAGGCGAATGGACTGAAGAAGATCTTAGAGCAGCTGCAAATGCTTTACGTCAGCAGCCAACCCAGAGTGCAAATGCGATTGCTAAAGAATATAGAATCCCTCTACGAACCTTGATGAGACGTATAAAGAATAAAAATCTTGAAAAAGGAAGTCTTGGACCAACCGCGTCGTTAGGTATTGAAAATGAACTTAAACTGGTTTCTTATATAAAACGTTTAGAACAAATTGGCTATGCTCCAACTTCAAGAGACGTAAGACACCTTGCTTTTACCTTTGCTCAAAGGAATGGGTTAAAATGTCGATTTAACCAAGAAAAATAATTAGCAGACTACGATTGGTTTAAACTTTTTTAAAACGACACCCAACCCTAACCATGAGAGTAGCTCAAGGTCGTTCAATTGCACGTTCACTTGGTATGTCTGCCGCAGAAGTAGATCTATACTTCCAAATATTAAACGATACATTTACGACGCTCAATTTGTTTGATAAACCGGCACAAATTTTCAATATGGACGAAAGTGGCTTGCAATTATGCAATAAACCTACCAAAGTCGTGGCCACAAAAGGAGCTAGAGATGTACAATAGGTCACAAGCTCAGAAAAAGGAGAAACAGTTAGCGTCATCGCTTGTTGTAACGCAGAAGGTAGCTTTTTGCCTCCCTACGTAATATTTAAAGGCAAAAACAAAAAAAAGGAGTTTGAAGATAACATGCCCCCTGGGTCGGTAGTAGTGAGGTCTCCAGAGTTCGCCTATGTAAAAACCAGTATCTTCTCATCATGGATTAAAGACCATTTTTTGCCTCGTAAGGGACCAGACCCTGCAGTACTGATATTAGATGGCCATGCTTCGCATTGTAATAACGTGGATCTTTTGGACCTTTGGGCTGAAAATTAAATTGCTGTAGTTTGTTTACCAAGTCACACGACTCACTGGCTTCAGCCTCTAGACCGTTCATTTTTCAAACCTTTAAAGACCTACTAGAATAGCGCATGTAATCAGTGGATAAAAAATCATCCAGGACGTCGAATGACCAGGTAATTTGGTTTAAGTAAATAAGTCTGAAAGAGATTTCTTTGTTTCTTGTCCTTTACAGTTATTAGTTTGGAGAACTATTAAACCAAGCGTGGTCTCAAGCCGCAACGGTTCAGAATGGTGTTTCTGGATTTCGGGCTTGTGGAATTTATCCATGCTCCAAAGATGCAATTCCGCACTATGCATATGCTTTAGCTGAACACCAAACTGGAAATCCACAGAAAGAAGTGGTACATGTCGATGCAGAAAACTCTGACGAAGATAGCGGCGTCGTAGCTGTTGTAAATTTTGATGATATTGCTCCAATTCCATCCATAGCTGGTCCTAGTAGATCAAACGTTAGAAAACAACACGCAGAAGTCCTTACTTCTCCTGACTACCGCCAAAAAAAACGCCAAAAAATTGAAGGATGACAAAAGAAGCAACAAGGGAAGGCAAGTAAATTAGAGAAAAAACTTTATAAAAAAGGTAACAAAGAAAAGAAGAAAGTACTACACAACAGCAGTAGTGAAGAAATCAGTGGAGATGAAAATATTGTCTCAGACCATAGCTCTGGTGAACCTGACAGTGACAGCGATGACTTTTGTGCAATTTGCGATGGATTTTACTTTGACATAAAGGGTCCCAAAGTTGATTGGATTTGCTGTGTGCTATGCAACAATTGGCTACATGAAACCTGCGCTTCGGGGCCGAATATGTGCGATCCTTGCGCAAAAATCAGTAAATAAAACAATAAAAACGTTAACCTTGGTGTAAGATGGCATTTTAGCTGGGGTATGATGGCCAATACAATGTATTCTACCTATGGCATCATATCCCCAAATTTGTCATCTTACCCCAAGTCTATCGGCATCTTACCCCTTAGTTAGGGGTAAGTTGCCAAAATGACAGCTGTCAATGTTTTTCTAACTTTTACGTTTACTTTTAAAAAAATAAACACTTTTTGGTGTTTCATCATTTGTTTATTGTATTTGTAATAGAATACTCAGTTTTTGTAACTTTTGAATAAAGTAATTTTTTTTTGTATTTTTAAAAAAATATTACGCGTTTTCCCCCCAATTACCTTATATTGATTTATTTATTTACATCACTCAACAGAGAAACTCCAATAATAGAGTGGAAACGATATGTATAAA
Source organism: Anthonomus grandis grandis (assembly GCF_022605725.1). Lineage (NCBI taxonomy): Eukaryota > Metazoa > Arthropoda > Insecta > Coleoptera > Curculionidae > Anthonomus > Anthonomus grandis. The sequence goes on from NC_065551.1 coordinate 19,532,346, forward strand.
CATGAAATCATTTTATCAAAATAAAATTAATATTATAGATATGATAAATTATTAATAAATATATATAAAAAAAAAACAAAATTATCTAAACTAAGTGAATTCTTTTAATTTCGGCTAGGCTACAGTTAAATATATCACATTGAGTTTTATGTATTGCGAGCTCTACGTATAGGCGAAAATTTTGTAATGTTGGTTCGAGGTATGGAGAGGTAAAAAGTTTGAGAACTGCGAGCTGATAGCCGAGGAGTGTGTAAATTTAGAAGTTGCAAGATCTCTGGCGAGTCAATTACGCCATTAATTAATTTATGTAAGAACTGTAAATCTGCCGAATCCCTTCTTTCCTGTAAGGATTTTACCTGAAATCTTTCAAGGAAACGATCATGTGAGAAGCCGATTTCGGGGTACACTCTTTTGCATTTAAACCAAAGGAATTTAAGAAATTTTCGCTGTATATTTTCAAGTTCTTGAATATGGTTCTAATAGTATGGCGACCAAACTTGGGAAGAATATTCCAAAATTGAACGAACATAGGTAAAGTACAAGAGTTTAATCCCAGAGATATTCTCAAAGAATGGAGAGTTCCTGACAACTAAACCCAGCAATTTATAACTTTTTTTATGGTAGCTTCGATATGAAAACTAAATGAAAGTGAGCTATCAAAAATGACTCCCAAGTCTTTGAAGTGGGTTCATCTTGGTAGTCTCACATTATCCATTTTGTATTGGTAAGTAACAGCATTTAGAGGCAAGTTGTTATTCTTGCACCATTCCTTCACTGAGTTAATGGCTGCTTGAAGTTTAATACAGTCCTCAATAGTATCAATTCTACAGTATAATCTCTTATCATCACAGTATAATATGCTGTTTACTTCTAGGTGCTTAGAAATAGTATTAATAAATGAGTCGAAAAGTAGAGGTCCCAATATGGAGCCTTGTGGTACGCCTAAAGGAGCGACTATTTCCGTTGAGCTGTGTCCAAAGAATTCAACAATTGTTGAGGACGTTTAGTAAGATAAGAAGAGATAAGAAAAGTTAAATGAGATGAAAACCCAAATTGGTCAGAAAGATGTGATATAAGAATGGAATGGTCAAGACGGTCGAAAGCTTTCGAGAAATCTGTATAGACTACATCACCTTGAGAATTATTATTTATAGATTCTGATATAAATTCCGTGATCGTAATAAGATTAGTGGTAGTGGATCTGCCCTTCATGAAGCCATGCAGTCTAGTGTCTATATGATGTTTTATAGGAAAGTATAATGCTGAATGAAGGACCCGCTCAAAAACTTTAGAAAAGTTGTAATAAGTGTAACTGGCCGATAGTTATCGATAATATTTTTATAATTTGTTTTATGAACGGGAATAATTTTAAATTTTTTTCAGAGCAGAGAAAATTCTCCAGTTCCGAGGGCAATATTAAACAATATTGTTAGCGGTTTACAAAAAGCATACGCACAGTCAAATATATTTTATCGGGACCAACTATAGCTTTGGGCTTAACTGATTTTAAAGCACTTAGTACTTCATTTTCTGTGAAACATGTAATGTTAATAGTATCACAATGTGAGTAGTTGATTTCAGTTATCTTCTGTTAAGTTATGTTCTGTCTTAAGATGTGCTAGTGTATAAGTTATAAAAGAAAATGAGCAAAGGATTCTGCTATTTTTTGGAGAGAACCAGTTTGATCATATATTACATGACATAGAACTGTTTTTTTGTGAACTTAAAATCAACTTCCAAAAGTTGTTTGGTTGTATTGAAAGATTTTGCTCAAGTTTAGAGCAGTAGGATTTATATGAGTGATCAATGTCTGCTTTTATTTGTATGCGCAAGTTGCCAAAGTTACTTAAGTCCTGTTGATTGGCAGAATGCTTATATTTTTTCCAGGCTCTATGTTTTTGCTTAGTTAGTCTTAATATTTGTGGTAAAACCATGTAAACCATGGCTGATATGTGCGCTTTCTTTTTGAGGTTTTAGGAACGTATCTATCTAGATAAGAATAAATTTTCTGATAAAAAAGTTCGACAACTGTATTGACATTATTAACAGAGTAGCGCATATCCCAATTTATTTCCAGGAAACTAGTATATAGTATTCTAAGATCAGCTCTTTTAAAATTATAGAAGACATTTTCTACTTTAAGATGATTGTGAAATTGTTTATTAGAAGTGGTTTTAAATTTAATAAGAAGTGATGGATGAAAAATATCCTCTTTTAACAAAAAATCGTGGCATTTTTCAACGGGACAAAACTCAGGAGTTGGCGAAATAACGAAATCTAGTAACCGCTCTTGAAAATTATATATCGAATTCAGCTGCTGTATTCTAAACGGGAGAGGTCCGTGAGGGAACTCTAACTCGATAGAATTTTTTTTTTATTATAGAAAAAATGTCTAAGCCCTACTCTCGATCTCGACTCCTTTAAATCGGATAGAGTTCGGGTTGCCGTGGGCAGCTTTCGGAATAGAAATATAGAAAGAGGTTCTATGGTCTTGACTTTCGTCTCTTTTTAGTTCATTGAAAAAAAGATATACTTATCTTTCTTGTTGGGATGGAACGTTTTTGTATGATTGAAAATCAACAAATTCTCTTATTCTTTCGATTTGGAAATAAATCATTAAATGAATTAGCGTTCTCTTCGTATGGTCTAACACGATCTCCATAAACTTTATTAATGTAATTTTTTCTCTTTCATTTAATTGAGCCATTTCGGACAATATTGTACTTAGCGAAGACGTTAAACCTATTAATCAAAGTCAAAGTGTCCCACCTTCCACCTGTGACACAAAAAAGTACCGAAAGAATAATTTAGATTTGAAAGCCTTTGATTTTCATTTGTTGATATTTCAAAAAACAGTTCAAGATTGATATAGGGTGTTATACATGAAATATGTTTAGAATTTATCATAGAATCCAAAAATTCATTAATAAAAGGGGTGTTCTATTTTAAATAATAAATTTCTGAAAAATATATAATATTTTTCAGAAATCTGAAAACATGCGAAAAAATGAAAGAGAATTGACATGTCAGAACGTTTTTCAACCAGGTAATTCGTTTACCTATAAAAGGTACTCTTCCAGACTTTGTGGACACATTATATACTCTTACACGAATTGTAAAACATCTTTGAGTTTAAATTTCTATGGTTTCTAATATATCATATAACTTTCAAGATAAAGATATCTTATAACTTTTAAGATAATGGTATACAAAGACTTTAAGTTTGGTATCTTGGGCAAGAAGACATACTTCCTATAATTTGTTAAAAGAAACTCCATTTGTTTTTTAAATTAAATATAAACAGGACATGTAGCTTATTTTTACCAATTTAGTCTAAAAAGAAAGTATTAACAACACTTTCCTAAAAAAGAATTAAGAATATGATATACCGTATATTTTATTCTATAAAGGTGTGTGGTATAAGCTTCTTGAAAATAGAAGTTATTACACCATTTTTGAGTTCAGTATATGTAAATAAGTTTGACTTACGAGAACAATTAGAATATTATTATTATTTTAACCCCTCGTATCTCGTTGACGAAGTATTTATATTCATAGTATAATAAGTGATTTCATTACCTTACTTTATTCTTTAGGTTTCTTGGACTTAGATGAGCTCTGGTCCACTCCATTACCAAACCTTGTAGAAGTCGGTGTAAATAGAATACACCTGAAAGCCCTTTTCCGAGGCTCTCAACAGACCAGATTAATACACCACCAAATTTGGTTAAGCATTACATTTAAAAACTTTCGCTTTTTCTACTTTTAAGGAATTAAAATGCCGCTCATGTTGATTTTCTATACATTAAATTAATGTTTGTATGTATTTCTTGCCCATTACATGTTGCCTTCCTTTTAGTCTTAAAAACTGTTATGAAAAAATTGATTTCTGTAATTTGTAATACCTTCACATTTCATTTTCTATTGATGTTGGTGTTACAGCTGGTAATGAACGTTGAAAACATTATGTTTCTGTGGTAAAAATTAAATTGAATATTTATATATTTGATATGGCAATTAAGTATCACAGATTCGTTATAATAATTGCCACCATTTAAGATTTCAAAAATATCATAATGTAACTTCATAGTATTAATTCATAAATTAATTCGAAATTGCTTGCATTCGTATAAGAAAATTTAACGTGTTAAAAAGTTATTTACCTTCTAAGATTAGATTTTATTTACGCAATACACTAAGTTTTTTTTTTGTAATTTTCAGGTCAAACACTAAATTGCTCAATTTCATGTTCCAGACTGAAGAAAAATGCTCGCGGATTATCAGTTACATTAACAGTAGATAAGTCTAAATATGATTATATTGTAGATTAAGCAAGTGACATTATTAGCAGCCACGACTTGGGTCTTATTATTGACTGATAGGCAGCAGAAAACGTTGTTCTCTTTTTTTGCATTGTTAATTAAGATTTTCTTTCTTATAAAGACAAGTGATGTTTCTATTAAAAATTCCACTTCCTACAACTCAAGAATAAGGTCCAAGAAAACTTTTGTTTTGTTTGTACTTAGAATAGCGTTGATGATTCATAGGTTGTGACCGAATACCTGCTACTGCCATAATAACTTTAGAGGTTAAAAAATGTGTTTTTTTACTATTTAAAAAATATACAAACGCTTAATCTAAAAAATAATTTATTACAATAAAGCTATTTTAAAAATCGTTATTTCGTATTCTAAACACTTGATTAAAGGCAGTCCTCGGTGTGCTATAGTAGGAAACTCTTCTGTCGTAGTCCGCTTGTACGTCTGCCCTCAATATTACTACACCTGGAAATATTTTTTTGTTATATCTTTTTTTTATTTAATAATTCTACTGTATTACTAGATATATAAAAGAACATTCAATCAATGTTAATAAATGTTATTTTACTTGTACTGACCTGAGGGATTTACTTTGACTTTAATCTTAGTTTGCGGGGATAGGACGCCGTAGTCAACGTCTTCATAAAGGTCCTAAAAAATATAATATATTTAACATTTATTTAATAGTAACAACCACAGTTTTACAGTATGCATTTTATATTATACAGGGTGTTCATTTGAAAATTTTCCCAACACGGATTTATCGAAAACCACTGTTTAAAAAAAAACGCCGAAATATGTCAAAAGGTTTGTCAAGGGGGACAACTTTCTAACCTAAAATTACTTAACCTCCTTTCACCCTCTGCCCCCCAGGGTCATCCCCTTAACAATTTTAAATGGCAAGGGATATCGAGTAATAGCTTATTTAAAAGGTCTTTCGAAGTCTTTTATTTTGACGTTTGTTTTTTTTAAATCGGTCGATTCGTTTTCGAGAAAATTAGAAAAATCTTTGTTTATCTTAATTTGTTCAGATAGAAAACAAAAACATGAAAATATCAGTTTTATTTCAATAAGTGTTTAAAATGTTGCCCGTTTCTGGCCAAACAATGATAAAGGCGATGTTCAAATTCCTTACGGACATTTTCAAAAACATGTTGTGGGATATCATGGCAGCTGTCGATGATGCGTCGACGAAGTTCATCCAAACTTTCAGGTTGGGGAGTAAATACAATAGATTTCAAATGACCCCATAGAAAAAAGTCTAACGGCGTTATATCAGGAGGAGCAGGCCATTCTATAGGGCCCCTTCGCCCTATCCATTTATCTGGAAACTCATCGTCTAGCCATTGCCGAACGGGAAGGACATAGTGAGGAGGAGCGCTGTCTTGCTGGAAATATATTTCAGCCTCGTCAAGTATAAGGTTTCCATCATCATTGATTTGGTTTTCAATGGATTCAGTGGTAAGCGGATTGATGGTATTTTTCAACATATCCAAATAAATGTCTTCATTTAAATTTCCGTTAATAAATAATGGCCCAATCGCTTTATTTCCTAAAATGCCTGCCCATACATTAATTTTTTGAGGGTACTGGGTATGCCCTTCTACAAATGCATGGGGATTTTCATTGCTCCAATATCTACAGTTATGCTTATTAACAAATCCATTTAGATAAAATGTGCATTCATCGCTGAAGCAGATATTCTTTACATGAATAGTATTATCATTAACCGCTTTAGTCATTTTTTCACAAAACTCAACTCGCCTGTCGAAATCGTCTTCGGTTAACTCTTACAATATTTTCATTTTGAATGGATGAAATTTATGAGGTTTGGTAACTGTGTGAACAGATCCTAATGAAATACCAGTGGCAGCAACATTTTTGCGTAATGAAGTATTAGGATTTATTCCAAAATGACCCAAAACTTCAACTTGAGCGGCTTCATCCAAAATTCGCCGATGATCACGTTTTTTATTTGCAACAGATCCAGTTTCAGTAAACTTAGTAACAAGGTCCAAAAAATACCTATGCGAAGTTATCTTCTCCGGATGTCTGGCGTTAAACTTGACGGCAGTTTGCCGAGCACATTGATTTTGGGCACCATAAATTAAAATAATTTCCACTCTTTCGGTTCAGTGTGTAAACCATTTTGGAAGGAAAATCTTCAATTCAACAAATGAATTTACACTATTCCAAGACTGTCACAAATGTAACTGACGGCAAAATAACTTCTTTGTTTTCCTTGGCAACTATAAATAACTAAGCAGGTATAACAATAAATACAGTTCGTCCAGGATATCTGTGTTGATGAAAAGAATGCGGAAAAAAATTCAGGTTGTTATTTAGTTTTTTCCACGTCTTATCTTCGGAATTACTGTTTATGTTGGTAGTTTCCGTTTTAAATTATAAACGAATTGTGGATTTGGCAAACCCTAACGGCAACATTTTGAACACTTATTGAAAAACTGATATTTTCATGTTTTTGTTTTCTTTCTGAACAAATTAAGATCAACAAAGATTTTTCCACTTTTCTCAAAAACGAATCGACCGATTTAAAAAAATCAAACGTCAAAATAAAAGGCATCGAAAGTCCTTTAAAAACAAGCAATTACTCGATACCCTATTTAAAATTTTTAAGGGGATGACCCTGGGGGGCAGAGGGCGAAAGGGGGTGAAGTAATTTTAGGTTAGAAAGTTGTTCCCCTGGACAAACCTTTTGACGTATTTCGACGTTTTTTTTTTAAACAGTGGTCTTCAATGAATCCGTGGTGGGAAGTTTTTAAATGAACACCCTGTATATCCGATATAACATATTAGTTTTTCAGCCTAATTTTCATAGTGCAGGACAGGTATACCGTTGATTGAATAATAGTTTTCAACTATTATGTACTATTATTCAATCAACGGGTATACTATTTTAATATGCCTCAGGAAGCAGCTCTATTTTAATGGAATCATTAATTCAGGTTGAATTAAATAATTCTTACCTTCCACGAATAAATTACTTTGCTCAACAAGATGCTGCAGAACAAGATTTCTATTTAAGATTTATCAAAATATGAATCTGGAATGCAAAGCCAAAAACCTCCTTAAGTGCTGTTCATAGTTTGTGATAAACTTAAAAATATTTGTTGTGCACTTGGTATTATATTGAAAAAGGGCTCTGTGAACTTTAAGTGTCAAATTCACTTAAATAGGAAAATGTAGCTTGGGTAATTCTGTAAAAAAAATAGTCCTCACAGGCACAATCTGCCATTTCTTCTGCCCCTAATTCTTCACTGCAAGTTAAATCTTGCAGTTAAGCTCCATAAACCTTACCAGCAGTATTTTATTATCTGTCAAAAGCATTCGACTGTATGTATTATAAAGTACTACTGGCAAATCTTAAATACTCAGTCCCTTCTTGTTGGTTATTATGATAATCAGACAAGGAAGCGATCACTGATCAGCAGTTGACTACTATGGTTATATCAGGTGAAATGATGCCATCAGCATATAGGCAGACATCAGGCATGTAGACTTAATTAACTGGAATATACATCATATAGTCCAAATTTCTGCAATGTTATGCTAAAACTTCTATCTCGATAAACCTTGCCAGCAGTATTTTTTGGGATTTGTCAAGTACCTTCGACTGTGTTTACTAGAGAGTTCTGCCGGCAAATCTAAAATACTCAGTCCCTACTTGGAACAGTTAACTACTATTGGTTTTATCTGACATGAGGTCATTAACATTCAGGAAGGCATCGGGGGTGGGTTCTTAAAACTTTATTGCTCAGAATTTAATGGAGTATATGACAATATTATAAGTCCAAGCTTCTTCACTGCTAAGTTAAATCCAAATCTTACCAGTAGTATTTTTTGATCCGTCAAAGGCGTTCAACGGTATTCACCATAGAGCACTACTGGAAAATCTTAAATACTCAGTCTCTACTTGATTTAACAGTTGACTGCTATTAGTTGTATCAGCTGGCATGAGGTCATCAGCATTCATCATCAGGAGTGGGTTCTCAAACCTTTATTGCTGGGAATTTAATGGAATATGTACTGATATTATAAGTCCAAGCTTCTTTACTGTTACGTTAAAGCTTCTACCTTTATAAATCTTATCAGCAGTATTTTTGATCTGTCAAAAGCCCTCGACTGTGTTCATCACAGAATACTATCGATGAACCTTAAAAATTATAGGTTCCACGTTACGGTTCAGACTATAGACATTTAAATAAAAATAGACATTTAAATGACAACTCCCGGTATTTCTCTTTAGGTCAAATTTTTACAACTTTGGATCTCGCTAATGGTTTACCAAATCGAGATGGATCCAGATGACATCCCTAAAATCGCATTTTCGACAGAATCTGGTCATTATAAGTTTTGCAGCAAAGAGGTTAATTCTGCATAAGTCTGCATGGCATCATTATTTTCCAACGTTCAGTTAATTAGTCAAGAAGTTCTGGTACTTATGATCATTTACATGGTTTAATTTGCTAGTGGAGAGGGCTTGTATTCAGTAAAATCTTTTCGCATTCCGATCTAATCACGATGATTTATATATAGAATTAATTTAAGAGCTACAGGCGTCGTAAGGTCGAAAAACACATTCTTTCAGGTTAACATTCACTATGGAAATCATTAGAATACCGCTTATAACAACATGAGAATCGCGCTTGCTATGTACAAAACAAGATTGTACACTTACATATTCCCGCCCAAAATCACCACCAATACACAGGCACACACACTCCTTTGTTACACTGGTTTCTTCCGAACTAGCTGTTATTGCTCTTGCCGGTCTTCTCAGTTGCAACTGCGTGCTATGGTACTTTGAGCTCCTATACTACTTTTCTCTGTAGCATCTGGGTGCTAAGGTTGGATTTAAGGATTTTTAACCTATTTCAGGATAGGAAAGAGTAATTAGGCTTCGCGGAAAGGTTGCCAGTTATCTTTGGGCGGAGCCAGAGCCCGAGCCCCACTCCTCGCAGAGAAAACAAAGCCTGAGTGAGTCGGGCTAAACTAAAAGAACTGTTTTAGTCAGTATATTTGAATTTGGCGACTAATATCACATTACGCCTTTCCATGGCCGGTTCTCTTGGTCTCAGGAGAAATTCTCCTATTAGGGAGTTGTCCACACTTCTGACTTTTTCCTTGAACTTGGAATGTTTTTTTTAACTATGTATTCTTGTATTGTATCAGGTTTGCAGTCAGAGTGCAGATCAACATTCCTTACGAAGAAGGGTGCATTTGTGAACATCCTCAAACACTTATTCTGAAACACCTGAAGCTTCCTGATGTTCTTCTTCGTGGTATTCCAGAAAATGTTTGAGGCGTAAAGTAGTTAAGGACGTAGAACCTGTTTATAGACCATTAATTTATTAGTCAAATAGAGCTTACTGCTCCTGCAGAGAAAGGAGTAGAGCGCATAAATGGTTCCGTTGCATGAATTAATTTGCTTTATAACGTGCGTTTTGAAGTTATTCTTTTTGTCGAAATATACTCCTAGGTACTTTATCTCACCTTTCAACCAAATTTGGGATGTTGCTGTCATACTTTTTTGTTATTAGAATGGCCTCTGTTTTCTTACTATTTATTTTGATTTCCCAGTTGTTTGCCCACTCTATATAATTTTATCTAGATGACTCTGCATGTACGCTGATATCTGGACTAAATTTTTACAGCTCGCAAAGACACGAGTGTCGTCCGCGAATAATGCGACTCGCGAATAGCGTGTGCTTTTTGGAATATCCGCTTGGTATATGTTGAATAAAATTGGTGCGAGCGGTGGCACACACACTCATCACAATAATGTACATACATATACATTAATACCACATTATTAAACGTCAGTAAAACGGACCACACACGGTACAATTTATCGTACATGTTGTACAATTCAAGTCGATTAGACCGTTGGAACGACTGTTGGATCATTAGTGGGGTTGTAGTTCGACGTGCTGTTCGACTAGATCGTGTTGTATGGAAGTATAGCTTGGCTAAAAATCTGTCGTACAACGCGGCAGTACATGCGACAAATCTGACCATTTGTGTGCTCGGTTCCAACAATCGCAACAATTTCATTTTTGTTTAATTGTTTGGGCACGTTTTACGTATTGCCTAGTTAAATTGGTAGATAAATATGAATAATGAAAGATTTTGGGCGGAATTTATTGAAATATATTAACTTGTATTCAAACTGGTTGTACGGCAGATCGTATCCATATGTGGCCAAAAATAGCATCAATCTATTGTTCAATTTCGTAGTACGACTTGTCCTACGTGTAGTATCGTGTGTGGCCCGTTAAAGACTTACAATGAACATGAAATGTGTCAAAATACACAAAGACGTATGCTATAGCGTGTCATTTGATCTTATATTTAAGCACATGACATTTATGCGTGGTGCGAGTTTGTGTTGGTGATGATTTTGTTGTATAGGAGTCACATATTCATTAATCAAAATTCATTATTCATATTATTATTCATCAATTCAACTCTATTGATTCTATTCTATCTGCTTCTATTGATTTATATAGTCCACTAGTTCGCTCTCAAATAACGTGTCTATTTTGACTTTTCGGCGCCTGTACGTAGCTCTCAAACAAAGTCCCGAATCACCTAAAGTACCTTCATCCCTGTTCTAGTTCTAATAATTACATTTAGAACTTTATCTCTAGTGTTATTCCCACCATAGACCTCTTCATGACTCGCTGACTCACTCTAATTTTTTCAGAACTCTCTTTAGTGAGTGTTGAAGTTTCTACAGCATACTTTTCTTTTTAAACATCGGTATATTGTTTTCAAATACTACCTTTATCGGTTATGCCTCACTTAATTTCACAGGTTTGGTTATCTCGGTTTATTCCCAGTTCGTGGCCTAAATATTTTTATAAGATGTTACATTCTCAATTTGTAGTCGACTCTGCAATCAGTTAGTGCATCAAATATTTTGTTTTGGTTCACTGAATTGAACGCTTTCTCGCATTTCATAAATATTAAAACCAATGGTTTGTTGTACCCTAATGTTTTTTTTTATGAGAGTTTTAATAACTAGTAAGTGGTCGTTTGTACCATAACCAGATCTTAAACCTGCTTGTTCTCTAGGTTGGGAGAAATCTAATTTCGGAGTTAATCGCCTTGTTACTATATTCATAAATAACTTGTACATGTGGGAGAGGAAACTGATTGGACGGTAATTTTTGAAGCGGGTCTTATGCATGATTATGATTATGGCATTGTTCCATGAAGTTGGGATTTGTCTGGTCTCTAAACATCTGTTAAATAGGACTTTGGGAGCATTTATTAATTTTTCCTCTACTGCATTAATATTTTATTAAATTTTTTTTGGATAACAATGCCTTCTTATGGTGGTATGTTGTTCTTTAGTACCTAGGTATTATAGATATACCCTGTGGTGCGTCGCCGAGCGGAGCATATTTCCCTTACGAAATCCCATGTAAATTTTAAGGGGGTCAATTATATTAAAATGTACAGGGAAGCCAATAATTGAGCCCCTCAAAATTTACATGGGATTTCCTATGTTCCGCTCGGCGACGCACCACCCGGTATGGATAGGCATTGTGCTGTATATTTTCATTTCTTTTCAGCTACTGTTTTAATCCCTTCCCAGGAATCACTATTACAGCAAAGTCAACATATTTCAACAGTTGAAATATGTAGTTGGATTATAGTACCATCGGCATACATAAATTAAAACTGAATATTTACAGTATTATACATTTTTAATGATTACATATTTCCTCTAAAAGGGCATCGCTAGACGAGCACGTCATGTCATAACAATAACAAAGACTTGTCACCTGTAACCCACAAAAAATTCACAAGTCTTGGTCAGTATATCTTTGGGAAAATGGATAATTTCTTTGATATATGTTAAGTTTGTTTTTGTATATTTAATATTAAAAGTGTGCTTACCTCCACTCTATATCCAGTAGGTGCTGTAAGCCCCAATTCCTTCAATGTGACCGCAACATCGGACGGTGTGCCATCTGTCCGTCGATTTACAAAAGCAATCGCATAAGAGAAGTAGTTTTGGAACAGTGGGGTTATTGGTCTTGACCATATTTCAATACCTTTATGCTAGAACAAAAAGAAAACTTAAAATATTGAACTTTAATTTGGAATCTTTAATTCTACCTTGTATATGCGCCGCCCTTGTATCCCCAAAGGATCCTGATCCACGGCAATTATTTTCCTATTTTGCAGTATGGCTTTGTACTCTGGCCTGATCGTTCTTAAGTCCACGGACATCAATAAAGGTGCGGCTAATATAGCCCATATGGCCATTTGGGTTTTGCTTTGCTCATAGCTCAGACCGAAATTTCCAATAATCAACTGCAAAAAATTAACATATCAGTTTACATTTGTATAATTATGCATTATTCAGGGCATTGTCATTTAACTTGGGTAGTAATTATGTTTTTTTTTATATTAGTCAGTCCCTATGAATATCTACACACGTTACTCAGGAATGCATAAAATTATAAAAATATTCTCTACTGAATATTTAATGGCGTTCCTAGAAACTGCTTAAAGGCCAAAAAGATAAAAAATTAATTATTAACCTATGTTCCTAAAACGTCTAGCGAGATTAAGAATGTTGACCTCTTTGTTTAATAGGAGCTATAAAAAATCTGCTGATGTTAGGTGTTGATTGTCACGGTCATGTTAACGCGGATGTAAATAATAATAAATTTGTGGAAGCACGTGTATGGAGCTTTAATATTGCTTAAAATGAAATATTTAATTAGATGAGCGATTTAGAAAATAGGACAGTTTTAATTAACAAAAAGTGTGTTTGTGGTCCTAAAATAGAGTTCAGAGGTTAATTTATCCTCCGCAAACATCACATAGCAACTTATGTAAAGTTTGACCTGAAAACGAAATTTTAAATGTCGGTTGGTTTCCTAAAAATTGATTTTAAGTGTTATATTTCATAATTATATCAGTATTCTTAGGAATCAGCAGTAAAAGTTTGATCTATAAACTACAATTTAAAAGTTGTGTGTCTGATTTAAAAATTTGTTTTAAAAGTGTTTTTTTTTTGGGATGAAGTCAGTTAAAAGTTTTAATATATTAAAAAATAAATCAATATGATAAAAATTATTCTAAAAAAATTAATCTCTGAAAAATGCCTGAAATAAAATAAGAAATTATTTCAGGTGCGTGAAAAACTTTAAAAAATTAATATCAGTGGCGCGATATACATGTAGGAAATGACATGAAGGAAATTTATGAAAAAATATTATCAAATTCCGGAAGTAAAATGAAATTCTTCTTTTTAATAAAATAAAAATAAGAATAAAAGTGACCAAGACATTTAAGAACAATCAATGCCTGGATAGACATAGGAAAAGACGTGGATTTATTGAAAAAATCATATCATTTGTCGGGAGTACCACTGCTGAAAATTCATTTCCAATGCCCTAAAGATAAAATTATTTATTTAGTTATTTACAGTTTACAAATACTATCAGTTAATTACATTTAAAGATACTAACAACAAAAGAGAAATATCCCCATACCAAACATAAAAAAATAAAATAAACAGAGTAGTTCTTTAAAATCTTATTTTTAAAACCAGTAAAAGACTCTTAGATGAACCAGTCAGAATTACCTAAGTGCACGTTATACAATTTAACTAGTTGGCCTGTTACTCCTCTAAACCCACAATTCGGCCCAGAGCTTCCGTTCATGAAAGAGAATTCTTTGTCGTGTAGCTCTAGTTGGGATTCTCAATAAAACCCTACGAAAAACAAAGGAGCTATGGATTTCACCATTTAACAATTTAAAGAGAAAAATGATGCATTGTTTCTTTGTCTTTGTAATGTTTGCAGACCGATTAACTGACGTCTAATATAAGTAAGTGACTGTTTTATACAGGAACCTAAATAGGTTTATAAAGTTTCAAAATTTTCACAATTTTTTTTTACAAGTTTCAAAAAATTTGCAGAACTTATCCTCAACTTTTTCCACACGGTCAATGTGTATATTATAAATGAAAGACTAGGTACAATTGTTTCTTAAAAAGTGCGAGCCAACCTAGTATATAATCATTTGACGGCCCTAATGTAACTTTACAATGCCTTCTAATAAAATCTAGCATAACTTACTTACTAAGCATACTCACCAATTTTATAAAAAATCTTCTTTGTATTCTAGGCACTTTTTAATTTGTTACCTACAGAAGTAAAATTGGCAAAATCACTAGTAAATTTTAAAACTAAAGTTAAAACACTGCTCTTCGGCGATGTTTTTTATAAGGTTGGAGAATTTTAAACCTTCCTAAATGTTATGAGTGTATACTGCATACCAAATATATGTTAACTTGTGTAATTTTATCAGTGTTAGAACTTTTTAATATTTATTGTTTTATATGTTATTTTATTTTCATTATAAGTATGTTCATATATTTTGATAAATTCCTAATAAGGAATACTTATACATTTACCATATGTATTGCTTTGTATAGCAATCGTGACGTGTCTATGCTATATTTCTAGTATTTAAAACAATAAATGATTTTTGACTTTTTACTTTTGACATTTCAAAACCTTTTATTGTAATGTTATCTGTATAGGCCTTAAAAGTCAATTGCTGGTCAAAAATTCCACTTAGATAATTCACTGTAGCAACATATTTTAAGGCACACTTGCTTAATACATTGTTATATTTATTATTATAACTTACTTATGACGAAATGCGATAACTTTATATTTAGAAAGTTTTCGTTGTACCATTTATTAAAATTCTCAATGCCCTGTTGTACTAAGGAACAGTCTTTATCACACTCAACTAAATAGTCTTAAAAAAAGAATTATACATCGTCAGCAGATAAAAGACACAATATTTAAATACAGATTCATTCACTTACAGAAACCAGCTGATTCTTCGTCATTCCAAAACTATACAGGTGGCATATCGCACGACGTCTCGAAAGTTGGCGAAAAATTTCTGGAACAGCGTTCTGCCGTGTATATAAGGAGCCGCATCGCCGATAGTTATCAGTTCAGTGAAGTAAAGTTCGAAATATTGCGGGATTTGTTGAGATTTGTTGCTTGTAAAGTCTGTAAGCGAAGTTATTAGAAAATTCTACCAACCTGGAAGCCAAATCGTTGGAAAATTCTACAAAGATGAAAGAAGGTTTAAAAAAGAATTGCCAGAAAATTCTGCCATAGTAAGAGAGGATTATGCCATTTTGGAAGAAAAGATTTTGCACAACAATTTCAATTTGAAAATGAAATTAAAAGAAGGAATCTGGAATAATCTTCGTTACTGATAAAGCAGATTCTCTCATGGGTGGAGGGCAAGGAAGAAGTTACAAATGTCTGGAGGAATAGCTGAAGTTATCCGTAGAAAGTTTGGAAACACTCAAGAGTTGCCTCGGTCTAACCCCAAAGTCGGGAAAGTAGTCAAGATAACCGATGAAGAGACTGTTAAAAATATCTTCTACCTGGTTACCAAAGAGGTGTCATACCAGAAGCCAACCTGTAAGGACCTAGTGGGACGCTTTGTGTTCTCTAAAGGAGGAGTTGCTTGCCGAGGATCTGAGAAGCGAAGCAATTCCCAAACTCGCATGCGGATTTGATAAACTGGACTGGATAATTGTTCGCAGCATGTCGCAGAAGTGGTCTTCAGGTCTACAGGTATGCAGATTCTGGTGTGCTCTTATACTCCCCAATGTCGTTCTCTGGACAAATCGATGATTGTTACTTCTACAAGAGGTCCAATTGCAAGACGGGAACCTTCTGCCGTTATCGACATCTACCTTTGGACTTTCTTTGGAATCATTTCAGGACGAAATGAGCTTAGGGAGGGGGCAGTGTCACGATATTGTAAACACCGAGAAACTAGCTAATTCCTTCCGTCGTTCTAAGGTTGGCGAAAATCTTTCGGAACAGCGTTCTGCCGAGTATATAAGGTGCCGTATCGCCGATAGTTATCAGTTCAGTGAATTAAAGTTCGGAATATTGGCGTGAGATTTAAATAGTTGTAAATAAATACAGTAAAAATTAATATTTCTAGTAGTTGTGAGTGATCATAGTGCAAGTGTGTAAATAAATGAGTTGACTTTTTTCGATTAATTTAATTTACACCTAACAAACCGGAAAAACGCTAAAATATAAAAGGAATAAAACTCGCCCAAGCTGCTGCGATCGCTCAAATTTCTCTTGAATTTCAATTCTTGGCAAAGAAATGATCTAAGTCTAAAGGTTTAAATTCTTGTCAATAATAATAAAAAAAGTTTTTAAAATATACTTAAATATTAATTTCAAATTTTTATACTCGTCAACAAACTCAGTACACACCAAAGGATTTAATATAAAGTTGTACATATATATTGAATTTTATTAGGCTTAAATGCTGAAATGATAAGTTTTATAATTAATACTTCAAATAAAGTTTTTTTAATAGTAATTAATTTAATCAAACTATATTTTATTAGTTTGTTTCAAGATTAGGTATAAAAAAAATAAGTGTAAAAGTCAGTATTTTATATTCGTATTTTATTAACATCTAATATTCGCTGTCAGCATTGTTAGAGATATTTGGTAGCTGTACAGCATAGCTAAACATCCAAACCGTATCAATTGAATTGTATAAGATTAACAAGTTGTACATATTCAGCTTTGTGGACTGACGATTGCACAACATTCGATTCGTCGGGAATATCCAAATCAAAATATTGATATATGATCCCGACAGTATCATGAAGCGTATGCTTGCTACTTTTTGTTTCCACGAACCGATCGAAATTATCGTAAGCAACACTAGTGCAGAGATGTGGAGATTTTTTTATTGTTTCAGTGCACACATTTTATTTTTCAAGTGAAGTGTACGTAGGTTCTGTTTCTAGATAGGTTAGACTGCTGGTCAAGCTTTTTAAAACTACTCCTAGAATAATATGTGTCAACATTTTAACCTTTCCATTATGTACACTGGATATTTTCAGACACTGCTGTTTCTCCTGTTAGTAAATCTTTTGCTAATATTCTTTTAGGTAATTTCTTTTTCAATTTGCATAATTCATTTTCTTAACAGTAAAGCAGCTTTTAATAAAATGTTTTCATCTTTTATATGTTTAACTAATTCTTCATCAATGCTTAGTACACTTTTTGGATTTAGTATTTTTTTATTTTGCAGGGACAGAAAATTTGTTTCTTTACCGAATTCTTTAACTATTTTCATTTCTATTACATTTGGTGTAAAATTCTCTGTCTTTCCTGCTGCATATTCATCATCATCTTTTTCAAGCAACTGCATATAATACTTATGAAGATTGAAAAATAGTTTTACGTTGTTTAGAAGAAATCTAAAGATATTAAAAATATCATCAATCAAGATTGACTCCAGAATTTTGAAAAAAATGGAAAGAAAGGAGACCCCTATAGTTTTCAATATCCGTTGAGCTATCAGTGAGCTGAAGAGGTCTAACCAACACAGTAGAACAACTCTTATTAAATAAAGTTGAAACTCCACCAAACCCTGAACCTTTATTTACATCTAATGAGTTTCAGGAGTCCTACTTATTCTTTTATATTCCACTGACTTTGTTATGCCTTTAACCTTGCGTAGACCGTTATCGTAAGTCCAAAATTATTTTATATTTTCGGGTATTACTTGCTCCGTTTGTGACAAACATTAGGTACCATAAATCTATAAGGTACTTCGTCTCTAGCCTAACAGCAGAATAATCATTGTAGTCATCTTGTAGACCAAATTTTTTATATTATTGATGAACCATATTTAATTCCAATCTTGTTTTTGAGTTCCCAACTGTATCTTGCTGGATGCTTCTTATTCGGCATGTATTCAGCATTCTCTGCTACTTATTTGGCACAAACTTACTAATCACAAGGGATATTTGCTAATAAAATCTGTCACCAATATATCCTGACGTAAAACCTAGTCCCAATCAAAGGATGCAAAATATTTATTAATCGCTTTGCAATTTGCACGTTCAAATAGATAAATTGTAGTATCAGGCATATTTCTATAAATTGTGGCAACACAACAGTGTCAAATAAGTTTAAAACCCTCAAGATTTAATTTACTCGCTGCCCAATAATAATTTTAATTCTCTAAATTTTTATAATAAAATTTAAATAACTAAAAACTTAGGAGGATCACAGAAAATTTTAATATGACATAAGGATACATAAAAGAAAAACTGAAAAAATCAGTATTTTACTCAATTTTTTGCTAATATTCGCTTCTCCGTTTAAGTCTTTAAGTCAAATTGTCACAAATAGGGATAATTTCGTCTGATTTTTTATAAACTCAAATATATATAAATACTCTTCTTTATTCGAAAGTCCATGCGTCGCCGTTGGCAAAAATCCCATGACCGCTTATCCAGTAAATCGATCAAATTTAAAAAATTGCCTTTTTGACCCAAAAGTAAATTAATGTAAAAATAAATTGAATTTAAAATTTGGTTATATTGGAAGGAGTCATAAAAAAAAACATAAAACTCTTTCATACTTATACGAACGTTTCTTCAGGTCCTTGATTATGTCCCTTGAATGTTCTTCAACAATTCCAAAGATGTCTCACAGTAATAAAGGCGAAAAAATTTAATAAGGAAATTTGGTAAATAAACAACTTGTTAGTTTGCATCAGTATTGTTTAAATCCAACATAATTTCTTAAAGAAATAACCGAAAAAGGTCTCGTTACGGTCATACAAGGAAGTTGGAGAAAGAAAATCGTTAATATAGAATACCTTAAGGCGGGCACAAGTGTTGAAACAAGATTACCTTGTAACAAATAAATGGCGCTTTTATTCAAGAAAAGGAACGTTTATTTAACTGAAATGAATCGGGTTTTTGTAACGTACAATCCTTTATAAGAGCGATCCAACTTACTAATGGTGAAAACCAACCGCTTCGGCGAGTTAACTAATGTACTGTGTAATCGTGAATATTTTTACGAATTCCGCATCTTTGTACTTATATGGTTAAGAATTCGCTTTTCTTTTTTAAGTCGTTTTTCTTTAGCTTATAGACCAGTTTTTGATATATGCTGTCACATGTGTTGACTTATAGCTTTTCACTTTATAATCGTTTTTTTAACAAGCAATTGATCTGTTATAGATTTCTAAAATAATAATAAATTTTAATAAAATATCCCATCAACGTTCTAGGAAGGTTTGAATAGTGTGGTGTATGTTTTGAGAATGTTTCAGTTAATATTTATGTTTTATTGGTGACATATTTGATTGTGATTTATTATATTAATATATACTTATTAAATAATAGTATGTTAATTAAATTTTATGTTTTTTTTTTCTTAAGGGTTATTAATAAAGGATCTGTTTTAGTAAGTGAATTAATTAAAACTACAATCGTAAAATTCGGACAAAGAGTAGAAAGGGTAGTATGACAACATAGACTTTAAAGCTCTTTTAAATACTGGCAATGTTTAATAGTTCCAACATTTCCAGGCAATTCATTATAAATGTATGGAAACGTATCGAAAGGTCCATCCCGTATAGGCGACAGTCTGGCAAAAAGAATATAACATTTTATTTGCATTTCTAGTACTATATTCTAGAAGTTCAACTAAATGTTATATTCTAGTACTAATTATGTTACAAGATTACGAGAGCTTATAAAAACTTCACAAGGTTGGAATATTTTCTTTTTTAAACGTATCACGATAAGACGTCCTAAATGGAAGTCTAAACGTCGACCGAATAATGCGTTTTTGACATGTTAGTGCTCTCTTAAGTAAGAATTCTCCCAAGCAGTCAAACCATGGGAAAGGATTAAATGAACTGCAGCATAGTAAAATGTTTTTGAGATGAAGAAATCACTAGAATCTCTCAACTTCAAAATGGCAAAATGGCTTCGAAAGAACCTGCTGCACACTGACTACCTGGTGATACCAAGACAAATGGCTGTCAAGAATAATTTCTATAAATTATGAAGTTGGACTGGATTAAGTTGTAAGAACTATCTCTCAGAAGTTAGCTCCTATCCCTAGTGGCTCGAATTGTGGTGAAGCAAAGACCATTTTTCTGACACCAGGATGAAATTTGAGCTATGCATTTGCTGGCCAGTGAATAGACTTTTTCATAGTCTTGACTAGCCACTATGGCTGAGGGGTCGTTTGCAAAAAGGCTTACATAGCAGTCTTCAACAAAAAGAGGCAAATCATTTATGAATAGTAGGAAGAGGATGGGTCCCAGAACACTGCCCAATCAGAGAGAGCAGTCTGACCGCCATCCTTCAGCTTCACTGTCCGAATCCTACCAGACAAATATGTTTTCAGCCATTCCAACAGTGCCTCTGACACCATAATGAGCCACTCTATTTAATAGCACTGTGTGGTATTTATTGTGTCAAAAGCTTTGGTAGAGTCAAAAAAGATTTCAACAGACTTCACTTTGGACTCAAGACTTAAAATTCTGGTGATTAGGGATAATATGGCATCTGATGTAAAAAGACCGACTCTGAATCCATAGTAGTGATAAAGCAAAATATTAGAAGCATCCAGAAAGGCTACAAGCCGTTTTTTAAATGACTTTTTAAAACCTTTAAAAAATACAGATAACAAAGCAATAGGTCTGTAATTTTTAACAAGAGAGGCCTCGCTCTTCTTATAAAGCGGTATTATGATAGTTTTTTTGGAAAATACCTATATTGAAATGATAAGTTAATAAGATAGTTTAAAGCAGAAAGGATACCAGCAATACACTTTGACAATAAAGAACAAGCAATGTTAACACCACAAGACTTTTTGATGGAGGCAGATTTGATAATGTCAAGCACTTCGTTATCAGTAAGACTGACTGTCTAGCATGTCATACGTGTGTTTTTAGGGACCTGAAAACGGGAGATTAGGGGAAGTTTTCTGTTAGTTTGATTACTGAGTTCACAAAGAAATTTTTAAAGTCGTTTGCGATGTTCGTATTTCAAGTTGTAGTAACCTTTTCAGGAATACCCCTTCTCTTCCAAGTGTAGAAATTGCTTGTTGATTGTTTATGATATTCCATGAGTAATTCCATAACATATAATTTAGAAAACTGCCATTGTACAACCTCTTCCTAAGGCAGCTAATATTTCATCATTGCATAAACTTAGACCTATAAGTATTTTGCTAGTTCTTGAAAAATTTACGAAATTCTTGTTTTTGAGATGATTCTCGAGTGCATGGGGCCTAAACATATGCTATCACATGTTCAGTCATGCTTTAGGATAGGCCATGGCATTGCAACAGCTCTCAGTAAAGTCAGTTCTGACATAAGTAGAATCATGGTTTCCTGTCTTGTTCTCCTCGACTAAAGTAAAACTGTTGACCTAGTAAATCGTGACCTGCTGATTGCCAAATTGCACAACTTTGGTTTCTCCTCTGAAGCAAGTGGCAAGCAGGATATTTGGCAGGGAGAAGGCATATTGTCGATAGGGATGGAACTAGAGCCAATTCTTATAATATTCTAAATTATGTACAACATGGAAGTATTCTTGGATTTCTTCTATTTGTATTATATACCTCTGATCTCCCTTCTCAGGTATGCTCTTGCTCTGTTCATCTCTACGCTGATGATACTTAATTTCTACCTTATTAATGATGATTTGGAGAGAATTTCTTTATGGTTTGGAACACATGATGTTTTGTCAAATGCATATTTGATCATTGGATCAGACTAGGGAAACATTTTACTCATTTTATTTTATTATTCTGAATATTAATAATGCTGAGTCGGTTTTAAATTGATTTTTTATTTTGATATGTCCCATATACAGGGTGGCCATTTGAAAACGAAACAGAGCCTATTTTGGGTCCCTCAGAACATTTGCGAAAAAATCCTTGGACCCGTCAATTTTTGATTCAAGGGGGAAACATTTTTTTGCTAGTTTCGCCCCCCTGAGGGCAAAGCCCTGGCGGGGGTGACAAGGGCCCCCAAAATTTTAAATGGAACGGGGGGTCGAGTGATACCTTATTTTGAAGGTATTTTTATGTGGATTATAACCCTAAAGTTTTAAATCGTTACTATTTGCCTAGTCGATACAGGGGCTAATAAAAGTTACAAAAAAATGTTAAAAAGTATAATTTTAAATAAAGGGCTTAAAGATAAAATCAATCAAGTAAATGTCCAAAATATTGGCCTTCGACCTCCATACAATAATACAGGTTTTGTTCAAACCTTTCCCGTACATTTTGCAAAATTTCTGGGGTGATTTGACGACATTCATCAATTATTCTTTGTCGCAAATGGTCTAGCGATGTTGGCTGACTACCATAAATTTTAGTTTTTAAATGGCCCCTTAAAAAAAATTTAACTGGCTTAAGTCCGGGGAACGAGGAGGCCATTCAATAGCTCCTCTTCTTCCAATCCATTGTCCTGGAAACGTTTGGTCCAAATATTGACGAACCCTTGCAGCATAGTGGGCTGGCGCCCCATCTTGCTGAAATACTAGACGATTTTCCAAGTACTCGTTGTTATTTCTCCTATCTCTTATCTCCACTAATGCTGGATGAACTGTATTTTCTAATAACTCCAGGTACATCTTTCCTGTTAAATTGCCAGGTAAAAAAAAGGGGCCTACGATATGTTTATCAAAAATGCCAGCCCAAACATTTAATTTTTCAGGATGTTGTGTATGCACCTCACGAAATATTCTGGGATTTGAATCAGCCCTATAGCGACAGTTGTGACGATTCACAGTACCGTTTAGGAAAAAGGAGCATTCGTCAGAAAAACATACATTAAATAGAAAGTTTGGATCATTGGCGGCTTGTTCAGATATAGTTTCACAAAATTGTACTCGCCTATCAAAATCGTCTTCGTTTAGTTGTTGTACGAGATGCATTTTGTACGGATGAAACTTGTTTTTTTTTAATATCTTCTGAATGCTGCTTCTCTTAATACCAGACACGGTTGATAACTACCTTGTGCTCAGTGTAGGATCCTGCACAATATGGCCTAAAATAGCTACTTCTGAAGCTTCATTCACCACTGGATTATCCATTTCGCGATTTTTATTAGCCACAGACCCAGTTTCCCTAAATTTTTGAACCAATTCAAAAATGTATTTGCGATGGACCTATCGATTAGGGTGTTGTAGTGTGTTAAAGAGCTGGGCAGTTCTATTAGCATTTTCATTGTTCGCAAAGAAAAGAGAATTTATTTCAACTCTTTCAGCAAGTAAATAAACCATTATCACACTCAATGTTGTAACTAACTAACTTTAAAGAGCTATTTGTTTGACACACTATGATCTGACAGCAGTAATTGACAACCACTATTAAACTTCAAAATGTTGCTATAATAACAGTCTCAACAATAACCAAGAGTTCGCTTGCAGAATTGGCATAGATACCTACGGGTATTAAAAAAAAACAACAGAAAGTACGGTTCACAATGTAGGAGAACAAAATTTTTTGTATTTATTTAACTGCTAAATTTACAAGCATTTTTTTTCATAAAAAATGTTGACATGTTTTTGTAACTTTTATTAGCCCCTGTATCGACTAGGCAAATAGTAACGATTTAAAACTTTAGGGTTATAATCCAAATAAAAATACCTTCAAAATAAGGTATCACTCGACCCCCCGTTCCATTTAAAATTTTGGGGGCCCTTATCACTCCCGCTAGGGCTTTGCCCTCAGGGGGGCGAAACTAGCAAAAAAATGGTTTCCCCTTGAATCAAAAATTGACGGGTCCGAGCATTTTGTCGCAAATGTTCTGAGGGACCCAAAATAGGCTCTGTTTTGTTTTCAAATGGCCACCCTATATTGTATGCTGTGTTTTTGATACCTGGCATATTGTATTTTCATGTGTTTATAGTAATTGTTAGTGTTACAAATTGTAGAATATGGTATAAAATAGTATATTTTGTTTGTTGCGGTGAGGTTTAATGGAAAAAGCACCCTGCGAATAACACCTGTTGTATGTACACATATGTACACTTTATGATATTTGCAATAAATATTTTTCTTCTCTCTTTCTCTCCTATTCATTGTTTCGTTTGGGGGCATTGCGTACACTAGGTTGAACGAAACAGCGAAGGCCATTCAAATAAAAACTTCGAATGTCGAAAACATTCAAATTCCAGGACATGATCTCTTATATAACGAAAGTACCATAAACAAATATGATGTCTTCTTTCTATATGTTAAGAATAATATACTTAGGGAATGTAAAATAATTACTGTAAGAAATGCAATATTTGTTAGAGCCATAATAAAAATAGCAAAAATGTAGGGTTAATAGGGCACTATCGGCATGCGTAATTAGATAAAAATAACTTTATATCTCAGTTAGGTGACCTATTTGTAAAATGCATCACAAAGTTTTTTTATATTGAAATTTCTTTAGGAGATATAAACATTAATATAATCCAAACAAATAAAATTGAAGTAGTACAATATTTAAATGTGTTAAATGGAGTTGGGTAAATAAATCTGTGTTATAAATAAACCTACAAGAGCACAAAATGGCCAACAACCGTCATGCATTGACCACTATAAGACATGCAGAGAACACTGCTGTATGTACAGTGGCTCGAGAGTTGTGTACAGTGGAATTTCTGGCCATTTTCCTATCCTATTAAATATTAATTTAAAATCGTCAGACTTACCTAACAATCATGTTACCAAAAGGTTAAACTATAAAAAAAACTTAGCTTGTTTATTAAAGAGGAAAATTGATTGGATGTTTTGCAATGTATAGATGTGGATCATTATGCTAATCTTTTAGTGAATAAAATTAAAAACAACATTCACTTTGCGACAGAAGAAAAATATATTAAGAGTAAGAAAAGATAATTAAAACCATAAATAAGACAGGGACTTTTGACTTCTATTAGGCAACACGATAAACTAAAGAAAATAAACACAATTCAAAAAACAGAGGAAGCATTTAAAAACTTCAAAATATACAGAGGTCGGCTTAGTAACCTAATGAAACTAACAAAAATAATTATTATTCTGGAAAAATTGAATTATCAAAGGAAAACATTAAACAAACACGGAAAATCATAAATGAGGCAACCAATGAAAAGGAAAAAAACCTTCAAAACAGCTACAAGCTGATTGATAACGAGGGCAGAACTTTAATAGTAAAGAGGTGGCAGATGCTTGTAATTATTATTTTAGTAATGTAGGTAAAAATATGGCCAAAGAAATAAAAAATACAAAACAAATTAAATTTAAATGAAATAAAAACAATATGAAAAAATCTATGTACCTCAAATCTATCAAGAAAAATGAATTTATACTTCAAATAAAATCGCTAAAAAATAGGGCAGCTCCAGGTAATGATGGTATACTCCTATACATAAGTCAGGAATGAAAGAGGTCTTAAATAACTATCGACCTATAGTACTAACTAGCAGCCTCTCAAAAGTGATAGAAGTGCATTAAACTTAGGCTGAATGAATATCTAAATGTAAATAGAATAATATTAGACCAACAATTTGGGCTTAAACAGAATTTTAGCAGTGAGGATGCGGTTGCATGTAAAATTAATTATTTAACAAATTATATAAACCAAAATTTTGTGTAGGGAGGTAAATGTATTGGAGCATTTCTTGATCTAGGGAAACCGTTTGACACTGTGACACACCATATTCTTCTTGAAAAATTAGAGCAAATTGGTGTACATGGAATTGTACTGAAACTTTTTCAGTCTTACCTAGGAAATAGAACTCAAAGCGTTAAAATCAACAATTCAATGAGCATATACAAGTAGGTCGAATAGGGTGTGCCACATTGGACAATGCTTGGCCCTGTACTATTTACAATTTATATAAATGGGTTATTTGGGATAATTAAAGAGGAATAGAGACAGTTAGTGTATTTTGCTGATGACACAGCACTGATTGTTACAGGCAAGACTTGGCTTGAAGCAAAAATAAAGGCCGAAGCTGCACTTAAACATATAAAAGGCTGGTTTAATCAGTACTGTCTAATACTAAATGCCAGAAAGTCAGTCTTCCTGAACTTCAACTGGCAAGACAAGTTCATCCCAAGTCACAAAGTTAAAAATTCATCAGTATGAATGCCAAGATACTGGTCAGTGCCCATGTCAACTTGAAATTGTTTCTGTTGATGAATCCAAGTACCTTGGAGTGATACTGGACTTTAATGGCAGGCACATGTTCAGTATACATCAAACAAAATAAAAAAAATTAATGTACAAGTTTTATTAGTTGCGCAAGTTTATGAAGTTAAAAATTCTACAAATGGTGTATTCTACTGCTGTTTAGTATATACTGAACTATTGCATTTTGGCATGGGGGGCTTGTTGTCAATATGTGTTAGAGCTATTAATTATTACTTAAAAATACTTACTAAGGATCATTCATAATAAAAATAAGAATGATCCTTAGTAAGTATTTTTAAGTAATAACTAAGATGTACTCTTCAATCTTATTTAAAAATGCAGAAGTGTTGACAGTAAAGCATATTTATATTAAGTCTATAGTTAGGTTTATCTCAAAAACAAGAATATACCTAAACTTAAATTATGGACTCTTAACACGGCAAGTAAACATGGCAGTAGTCCCAAATGCAAGACTTACAAAATGTCAAAGAAGCCTTTAATATACAGTGCCAAAGATTTTTAATATATTGCCAAATGAACTAAAAATTGCTCCTTATAAAAAAATTTAAAAAAAATTAAACATATTGGTTGATCGTTATTAATATTGTATGTAATATATAAACATATTTATTGATTGTTCTATTGTATTATAATCATCAAAATAACACATTTTGTGAAAAAAATAGGTTATTAAAATTTGTTATATTGTAAAAATCATATATATATTAAAGTAATTAGATATTATTATACACACACAGATCTATGCTCCTTTGTGTATAATATACATTTGATTTATAGCTTATAGATGTATTATTTTAATGAATGAATAAAGAAATTAAAAAAAAAGAAATACTCATCGTACCACTGACACATTAGCCATTGGCTAAAAATCCACCATATGGCAAATACTTTTAAATACAAATTTCTGATTCTCTATTATACAATACCCATGAACAAAAAAACGGTTTAGTCAATTTTTAATTAAAAATCCATCCGGTCTAATCGAAAACAACAAAAAGCTTTTCATCAGGCATTGATTCACGCTATTTCCTTCCTTTATTAAGTAAAAGTTTTCTGACGCAGTAATGCGGGTGAAATGTAACCAAATTACCTCTTATATGCACTTAAAGCTTTTGAACGATAAAAACTCATAAACATGTCCATGAGATTACACAAAATTGCCTTTTTTGGTAAACAGCTGAAGAAAAGAAACCTGACCTACCTAATTTTTATAGATAATCATGTTGATAAGAGAGGAAGTGATGGTAAATAAAGCAAAAATAAATATGGTTTAATATTTAAATTTTATGTAATAAAACTGGTATAAAAGATATAACTTTCTACTAACATCTTGCATGTTCGTACACCATAAAGTGGGTGTGTTCCTCATTGGGTACTTATTGAATGCCATATTTATATATGTAAATAATTTCCTATTGATCCGCCAATATGGGTGATTTGCGATATTTTTTAAAACAATATAAAAATGATACTTCCAAATTATTTAGAGCAGCATTGTTGTCCAAATTTTAAAAATTTGTCATAGTAAATTAGACATATTCTATACGAAAGGCAGTTTTCACCGCCATTGTTACTTTAATCGTATAATATTGAGCATAACGTACATAATATGGAAATTTGTACGTTCAATGCCATACAGATGATTATCTTTACGCTTATGAATTTCCATTTTTTAAATTGTGCGACCCATTTTTAAAAAATGTTACATGTCGTGACTGGAAACAATTATTTATCTCCTTATTATTGATTACTTTATAAACTATAAAATCAACACTATTTAAATAAATAATTAGGATAATTTCATCTTAAAGTTATGTAAAACTAGCACCTTCATACACAAAGCAAACACCTTATTAAAAATATATTATAAAATTGGCTTGTGGCATGAAACAAGATCGACAGATTATACACGAAACAATGGCAGATATAATTAATTGTTTCTTAATCGTAATTATGATTAACAGTGGGTGAAATCATATGCATTAATATTCTTATGTAAGAGATTTAAGTAGGTGGAGAAGCTGGTGAGGTTCAGCGAATTGAAAATTGCGGAAATGTTATTAACTTCTTGGACAAGGTTGGCCAGCTTGGACTAAATGTGCTTTTAAGTACTCAGTTTTGGTGAAAAAATAGGATTATTAAAAGTTTTTCTTAAACTAACATTTTTGATGCTAAAGGAACCATTGTTATAGTCATTCAGATATGAATTTCTGTAATGCTCGGTTAGGCACCATTTTTATGGTAACTTTAATCATTCATCTTCGGATGGATTCTAATGGTTTGAGTGATAGTAAATAGTTATTTTAATGCCCTAAGGATGGTATTATATCGTGGTATCGATTATTATTTTTTCTATATTATTGGTTAACATTTTATTTTGTTGTGGAAAATGCAATGTTTTATGGGAATTAAACGGTTTTTTCCAAAAAAAAAATTTTTGGTTTATAAATAAACATGTTATTTAGTTGTGAATAAGACAATTTTAAGGAAGTATTCAAAGTAATTTATTAGTATTAGCAAACAAAAGAAACTATTTAAATTTAAATCAGCTAATCACTAAAATCATTTTTGTGTGTGTGTATAATGTGACCGTAAAGCATGTCCTGTTTGTTGTCGATTTTTAAGGCCTGATGATGCTTTTAATATGAGCGAAACACGTGTAACCTATTGTTAGAATTAATAAATACTTTTGAGTCTGAGACTTTGTGTCCCTTTAGATTACTAAATCTAGGTCTCTTTGAAAAAATGGACGACTTCTTTCAATTTAATCACTTTCAGTTCCCTTGCAATTATTTTTTTCATTTTTTTAGGTTTTCTTAAATTTCCATAAAATATATTGTATAAAATAGTTTGTATTCTATTCCAATTGATGAAGGAGCTTCTTTAAATAGGGAATTCAAAACGTCATACTTTTCTTTTGATATTGTTAAGACAGACGCATATAAAGACTTGAGTTCTACTGAGTACCCTTGCTTCTTGCTCATTTTATACAATCAAGGCTTTTAAATTTTTAATAAATAAAACAAAGTACTTGTATTCAGCGTATAATAAATTAAAAAATTGCTGCCTAGCGCTTTCGGCCGTAGGCGATCATCAGGGCTTAAGACATAGTCAAAGCAATTTTTTACATAGTGTCGTTGCTTTGACAATGTCTTAATCCCTGATGATCATCAGGGCTTAAGACGGCTGAAAGCGCTAGGCAGCAAATTTTTAATTTATTATAAGCTAAATGTAAGTAGTGTGTTTATTTTATTAACCACACACAGCATTCAACTGATACACTCAATTTAAACTCTTCATCCTTGAATGAGTCTTTAAACTTTATAACGAATATATTTTCTTTAGAAAAGTAAAGCCAACAGATTTTTTTGCTAGCTTACTGATTCACCCTTTAAGTTCTCTTTGCGAATGGTCATGTTACTATCCACGTATGATATTTAATCTATGTCTAATATAGCATTTTCTTCTTGCACTACGAGCAATTGTCTTCCAGTCCGCTGTCCAATTTCGCACTCGTTGCTGCTGTGTTGTTATTGCTGAACACATAGAATCACATTCCATTTCACTATGACCGACAACCATAAACTTTACATCAATGATATGCAAATTAGATAAATCTTGTACTGCAGTTAACCAAATTTATTTAGATTTTGACTGCCACAACTAAAGCACGAAATATGCGAAATTTCTGCAGGAAGAGACTGGAAACATCTGTATAAACATGTTGTAATTTTACAATTTCCTCTTTTGCCGTCAATAACATTAAAGGACTTAAAATGCTGTTTACAAAATAGGGCATTATTTGTCGGATCAGTTTGAGCTAATAAAACTTGCTGAAGATCATAATTACAGCTTACAAAATGTTGACCTGCTACTGCGTCCTGGGCGCCTTGCTTATCGTTTCTTTTCTCCTGTCGTGCTTGACTTTTTGCTAGCAGATGACTTTGCTGCTTTTCTTCCAATTGATTTTTACTTACACAGGTTTTGTACGACATAGACCTTTTTTTGGGTCCTAATCCTAATAATGGTAAAATCCTAAATTTCATTCTTCGTTAAAAATCTTCGGATATGTAGGTGATTTAGCCAGTTCCAAGTTCTGTTCCAATACTAATACCTTACTATACATTTCGTATAATACATTTTTGTTAAAGGAGGGATCCAGATACTTCTTTTTTGAGTCTGAATAATAATAATTTTCTAAAGTTTTAACTGTCTGGAATAGTCACTTGAGTTCCAATTAAGTAAAGTCAACTTTCCAGGCATTTGAGGTAATTTTGAAGTAATTGAAGTAATTTTTTCGTCTATCCAGGCAGTTAAAACTATTGACAGTTATTTCTTGGCACTTTCATGCAGTTGGTAGCATCAACTTTTTCCAGGACATTGTTTACTCAACGTTTCCAAAACTAAAATGTTGTCCTATAAAAATACCTTGCAATTTTTTGTACTTGGTAACGCAACAATTGACGAAGTTGATTCTGTAAAGTTTTTTGGGCTAACTGTTGACAACTCGTTAAAATGGGACACACATATTGACTCTTTATCAAGAAAATTAAGTTCCGCTTGTTTTGCGTTAAGATCAATTTCTAAGGCCTGTCTACTTCTAGAACAGTTTATTTTGCCCTTTTTGAATCGCACCTTTGATACGCCCTTCCATTCTGGGGTACAGGTAGTGCAACTCAATTTGACCGTATTTTTAGACTACAAAAGAAAGCTTTACGTTATACACTGAGACTTAAATACAAAAGTCATTGCCAGCATTCAAAAAATTTCAAATATTAACTCTTCCATCTTTATTCATATTTGAGTCCGTTTGTCTAATACGCAAACACGGTTCAGCATCTGACAGGCCTTCCCATAGTTATCCACTTAGAAACATGGAACATGATCTATACCTGCCTACCCCACATTTAGAGTTGGTCAAAAGTTCCATATTATATAATGCAAAAAAAATGCACAATCATCTGTCATTGGAAATTAAATCCATCGCATCTTTCTTTGCATTTCGTAAAGCATTAAAAGCATTCTTACTGGAGAGAGCTTTTTACACACTTAACGATTTTTTTTTTGTAATCATTGATTTAAAATTTCGCACTAGCTGATTATGTATTTTTACTATCTGTACATGTTTAGGTATACTGCTTTGTGTAGCTATTTTAGGATTTTTTATAATTTTTTACTTTTTTAAACATTTTTTACATTTTTTTTTAACATAGAGAGATTTTTTAATGATTTTTTTTTGACATTGTATACATTAAATTGTATATTTTATAATAATATTTTTGACTACTTACAATTTTTAAATTGTATTAATCTGTATATATTGTAGATATTCTATTCTATTCTATTTATTTATTTATTTTTTTTTTAAATTTTGTTTTGTTTTTCTTTTCTTTAATTGTATTTTGTTTGTATTTTTGTGTCTTTTTTGTTTTACAGCTTTGTCTACAAATTGTAGCCATTTCTTTACAATAAAGCATTGATTGATTGATTGATTAAATGAAATTTAAAAAACAGGATCGTTGATGAACTTAAAACACATATTAGGCAAAAAATTAAATCAATACATCAATCTTAAAAGCTACAAGACGCGTGCAGTATGCTCAGAAATGTATTGAACAAGATGGCGATGTTTTTGCTAATTGATTGTAAATTAAGTAGGTTTGCTTGATGTTATTTTTATATTTCAAAGCCAACTTGCCTAAATTTGGTAAAATTATTAATATCACTTTGTTATTTTTAGGGTAAATAAACTTTTTTATTAGGAAAATTATTAGTTTTTGATTAATGTAAAAATATAGAGTGGATTCCGTTTAACAAAAGTAAATTTTCAATGTTAATTTTTTTCTTGTTTTCCCCGACCCTGTATCTTAAATATTAACAAATATACCAACAGTGCTTAATCGAGGGCACCCTGTATTTAACGGGAGTACTTTTCATTTAAATAAATAAATTGCTTAAAACTAAAATGTGGCTAAAATAATAGAGAAACCGATATTTCACCAGTTATTTTTAAAACCAACAAAACTACCAAAAGTCACCCATTTTCTTGCTGTACGACCTTGTATGTCTAGACAAAACTGAAAAAAATTGATTCACTCGACTATTCTTTAATAAAATTTCAATTTAATTATGCACGATTGCTTTTTATTGGTATAGGTCATTTTATATTATACACTGTATCATAAAAATGCATGCATCAAGATTCACATTTTAATATTTTGCCCAATATTACCCCATAAATACCTGTTACCTCTAGCTTTAAACAAAGATATATGCTAATAAATTAATAAAAAAAAATAATATTCTTGTATTACGGATAGATTGTCTAATAATGAAGAATTAGGAATTAAAAAATAATAGGAATTATCAATACAATCTGGGTATTAATTTGCAGCTAATTCATGGGATAAAGGCAACGAGAAATCCGCAAAAAAATGTTTTTGTCAAGATGGTTAAGTCAAAATATAAAGTCATTTTTTAAATTATTTAAGAAAAGGTTTTGTGTAAATATGTGACAAAAATAGAGAACTGTTTTACTAAAAAAGATATACTTAATAGGATTATATGATAAAAACAGTGATTTATCGGCACATACAAACTACATGTATCAATCATTATTTTTCATACCCTGCCCAATATTGCCAAATAAATACGTACTGGTTCTAGCAATAAACGTTATACAACATCCTGTCCAACCCATAAAAAGATTTAATTTACTATTATGATGTAATCACATAATATAATAAAACCAATTTGTCTATGGTCATAATAAATGTCAACAATACAGTTTTTATTCAGGTTAGATTTAGTTCATTCATCTCTTGCTTGGATATTAATAAACTTACCATATCTGGATCATTCCAATGTCCTGGTCCAGCATTTGGTACTATCACATCTTGATTATTACCGTAGTAATCAATAATACTTTCGACACTGGCCCACGAATCCTGAATATCGTCGAAGTTTCTCCAAACGTTACAGTGTTGAATGATTGAGGTAAAGTTTGGTGCCATACCTGAAATTAATAATAAAGTTTTATGGTTTTGACCTGCATTTTTAGTTAACTATAACAAATTAATTATATATATACTAGGACAGAACGCTTAAAACCAGTACCAATGACACAACGCCAGATGAATTTACATAATTCTTTATGATCCATATAAATGCCAGGTCGACCTTGTTTCAATTACCCAAACAAAAAATGCGCACATTGCACTATAATGTATGTATTAATATGTTACAATTAATCTTATATGGAAATTTGCACTAGTAATAT
Organism: Anthonomus grandis grandis; assembly: GCF_022605725.1. Taxonomy (NCBI): domain Eukaryota; kingdom Metazoa; phylum Arthropoda; class Insecta; order Coleoptera; family Curculionidae; genus Anthonomus; species Anthonomus grandis. Next base: position 19,566,033 of record NC_065551.1, read on the forward strand.
ATGAACAGGTTTTATTAATTTTTGATTATTTCGAATATCTTTTACAACTGATTAAATTTTCGTTGGAAAATTCGTGATTTAGGTAATTTCAAGGGGCTCATAAAGATATTTTAAGGACGTCTTAGAATATTTCCCTATTCAGTACAAAATTCCTTATTTTTTTCGAAATATTTTCCGTTTAAGGCGCTACAGGGTAAAAAAAAATGATACCCATTTTTTGAAAATCTGGAGCCAAAATATTCCATATCTTATATATTCCCATTCATCTCATTTAAATTTCAAATACTCTACCTGAATAAATCTGATAGACAGGCCAGCTACAGCTATAAATCATCGGTCGTCCAGTTCGGTTCAGATAATAGCCAAACTCTGGATAGCCTTGGTCCATTTCGCTTGGATGAGCGTAGCACCCATCCAGTTTCACGTAATCTACATCCCACGAGGCGAAAGTTTCCGCATCTTGCCTTAGAGAACCAATAACACCTGGATAACCCGCGCACGTGTAATTCCCGAAGTCTTCGTAGATGCCGAACTTCAGTCCTTTGGCATGAATCTGAAAAGAAAAATGTTTTGTAAGGTTTGGAATATACAAAATAAGGGTGGTTTTAGAAATCTAAAATGTGTATATTTTTTGCTATACTATGTAATTTTCGTGAGAGTAATATCTTTAAATGGAAAAGTTGACTTATGATCAACTGAAGACTTTATTCAGAGAAAAAAATCTTAGATACACGTTTTCTGGATCTGTTACTAAAAGAATGTTATATTGGAAAAACTTAATGCTTCCAGTAGTTCCAGGATGCATAGACGAGATAAAGTGTATGAAAATATTTAAAAATGTATGTCTCGATACTATTGATGGGTACTACTAACACTTATTAATAAGAATCTGATACCTGAATGTATATTTTTAAATAACTTTCTTATAATTTTGTCATTAATATTTTATTAATTTAGTCCCTTTGGAGATTCAATGTCAGTATTAAAATAATTGCAAGTTATCGATCTCAATGTCTTTGGTTCTTTTAAGGTACTTGGATCTGATAAGGGTTAAACAGAACAGAATGAAAGTTGAGAAAAATATAGATTTTTTTAACATCAAGTTTTTGGTGGCTGCTAATCTAAAAGTTTACATACAAGTTAAGTACCTGGTCACAAGACACTTATTATTATATTTACGTGCGATACAGAAGTGAGTGAATATGGTTGTTTCTTGAGATCAAATTTCCGAAAGTTGGCCCTCTGATGTAATTTGTGATGCGGTAAAATAGAATATAAGGTGGTTAGATCAGACCCTTAGTCCAGGGGCGGAGGAGGCCTTCTTTACATATGTAATCCAATGATTAAATTTTCAATTATTAACGATATGAATAGGGACTTCTCCAAGCAACTTTATATTGAATTTGAAATTGGTGCTATAAAGGTTATATTAAAGTCTTTTACAGGGCACCAGGATTTGCAACTACTCAATTTCTAAATGAATTTGAGTTAAATATCTCTAGTCTTTTAGTTTCATGTGATTGTTTGGTATGCCTTGGAGATTTCAACGTAGATCTCCTAAAACTCGATTCCACTTTTGCTGAAAGGTTTAACTTGCTATTGCATGATTTACATCAAACTATAAATGAACCTACAAAACAAGCAGTTTTGGACGTTGTTATTGGTTCTAACTTGGATATTTTAACAAATAGTGCAGTCGACCCTTCGATTGTGATTGCCGATCATTCTCTGATTTGATGCCAGCACAAGTAATTTATTGGAAAGCTAAAAGCATTTTCTGTATCCTATAGAGATTTCGTAAGCTATGACAATAATATATTCTAATAAACTCTTCTGAATACTCCATGTGACGACATTATTTATTTACCTTCTGTTGATGAAAAGGTGAATATGTTTAACATGGTTATTATTAATTTTTTAAATCTGCACGCACCTCTTACGCCGAATCTTAAATACGTAATGAAATTCCGTGATAAGGCATGTCAAATTATAAAAGTAAAAACTCGGTGCTATTGCAAGTGAAAAAAGGGTCTATCTCTAGAATAGTTTTGTTAACAAAGACTTGTTAACAAAGAGAATTTTTGAGGGACCTAAATGTTCTTACAGGTGCTAATAAAAATACTCCTAAACAGCTTAGTAACGTAAAAGTTATCAATGACTATTTTGTTAAGTCAGTAACTCGTCTCACACCCAACTCTGATGCTTTAGACTTCTATACGTACCATAAAAAGGCTGATATTACTGATTTCGAGTTCCAGCTAGCAACTATTGATAATATACGCGCTGCACTTCTGTCAATTAAATCCGATGCTGTTTAGCCATATATGACACACATTATTAATTAAAGCATTGAAACACTCACATTTGCTGAGCCCTGGAAGCAATCATTCCAGCTTCCTCTGCCTAAGGTAGCTTGTACGGAAAACTTGAGTCATCTACGGCCTGTCAGCATCCTGCCGACCCTGTCAAAGGTTTTTGAGAGGGTTTTAGAGGGACAAATAAATCTGCATGTACAGGAAAACGGCCTGGGTTTAGAAAGGATCACAGTTGCAAGACTGTGATATTATTGAAGCATTCGACCACGGAAAACTTGGGTTGAAAACTGCTTGGGTCCTCCTGGATTACTCGAAGGCCTTCGACAGGATAAGCCACGGGTTGGTGCTGGCTATTTTGTCATATCTTGGTTTCAGTAGCTGTGCCTATCGGCTTATTGGTAATTATCTGGCTGTTAGATGGCAGTCGGTTAAGGTAAATGGTACCCAGTCCGAATAGTTAAATATTAAAAGTCATGTGCCACAGGGATCCATTTTAGGTCCCCTATTCTTTTGTCTGTACACAGCCCAACTAACTTCAAAGCTTAAGTTTGTCATAAAATAACTACTGATCTCCAATTACTATTTAAGTTCTTTAAATTATTTTACAGTCTTACAGGAATTAAATCCAAAGAAATGTCAGGCCTTAATCTTCTTAACTTGTAGATAAATAGCGAAATTTTAATGTGCCGTGATATCTATAAAAATTGGGGTTATTGACTGATACCGATCTTAGATTCTCTGAGCATATAAATCATTGAATAACAAACCGACAGAGGAGTAACTGAAAACGAAAAGAGATAAGCTGGATGAATATGTGAAAGAAGGTTACTTCATAGTTTAAATCTGTATCACAAAATAACATTCAAGAAACTTCCTTTATATTTTGTATAAAAAAGTCCGATTTAGATATGACACATAGAACTTAGGCACAACATTTTTATTTTTCCCACCTATACACCGGACTACTCTATTCGACCGCTCATTTTCTTACGAGATTTCTAAATATCATAACAAAGTTCCAGCCGAACTTAAACTTTACGTGGCCTCTCTTTCAGAGCTTAAATTAAGAGAATAATTCAATCAATAATCTAACTTTCTTGCATTTTTATTGTGTTTTCATTTAGTTTACCACCGAATCCAATGTCCGATAGCAGATTTTTAATGTATGTACTGTTGAACTGTATTTTTTTAGCCGAATTTTTGTATGTTCATTTGGTAGTTATCATAAAGTGCTAGTGCTATATATACAGGGTATTGCAAAATTCGGTGTAAATATTTTAAGAGCGTATTGTTGGAGTCAAAATAGGATTTTTTTTCATATCAACAGGTAGCCTGAAATGCACGCAAGTTGGTTAAAGAAAATCGATTTTTTAGAACACTGACTACAATTATGCGTCAAATCTTTTAATTTCCAAATTTCCGTTTTTCTGGCCCCTCTTGATATTTTCCGTCCCAAAAATGGTGTAAATCTAATTTTAGGAAAGGATTCAGAGAGGCTCACCCTTATGATATATTTGTCCCTATTGAAGATGTTGCTAGATTTTTAAATTTTTTATCGGAGACATAAAATAGAAGTAATCAGAAGGGTAAGCTTCCCTGAATCTTCCCCAAAATTGGATTTACACCATTTTTGTGACGGAAAATGAAAAGTGCACCTAAAAAATGAAGACTTGCATTTTTTCACAAGATTTGACGAATAACTATAATGACGGTTCTAAATAATGGATTTTTTCTAGCTCTGAAAGGGAGAATATTAGGACACAAGTTTATAGAAAAAAAAACTTATTTTGACTCCAACAATACGCTCTTAAAATATTTGCACCGAATTTTGTAACACCCTGTATAAATACATTGCATACATTTGTATTCTAAGGTTAAGATAGGAGGAATTATTATTATTATTATTATACACACTATATAAATTTTTATGCTATGAATTCTTCCAAAAGGAACTAAAAGTAATTTTTTGTCTTGCCAATTAAGCAACCTTGGTACAATTTAGAGATGACAAGATCAAACGCCAATGGATATAGATAATCATTTAATTAAATAAACTTCAGAGATCTGTAGTATTACCATATCAACCCTTTTCTCTTAAATTAATCGAATTGTTTTGGTCAACGCACATATCACAAACCTTAATAAATATAAAAAACTACTCATTATTAGAAAATTGCAAATCTCAATAGCAGAACGCAATAATAAGAACCATTAGTATAACAAATAAATACAAATCAATAAACACCCATTATCAATACCTTATGCCCCTTTGTGATCACATAATATTTAATAAAAATCAGATATCAAAAAAACGTTATACAATATAGCCGCGCATTAAGCTCAGGCAATACAGGGCATCCCAAAAGCTATGTCTAAATTCATTTAAAATTCAGGGGTGTGTTCGAAAAAAAACGCTCGGACCCGTCGATTTTTATTTCAAGTTTGTATATACAGGGTTGCTCAAAAATAAATTACGACCATCAACTTAATTTTTTCAAATGAAAGCACCGTTTTTAATTTCATTTTTGAATTTCGCGTGGAATTCTACGTATGTTTCATGCATCATGTCCTATATCTAAAGTCAACAGTTATCGAAAAAAATGACGACCAAACATTATTATTGAAGTTCACCTTACGAGTCACCTTATCTCTGAGAATTTTCATACAGAGAAAAAATTCCATTCATTCGTGTTTTTTTATTGTTGGCTGGTGACCGTGTATTTTCATAGAAACTGTATGACAGTTGTACGCCAAACAGATATTGTCAAGTGTGAAGTGTACGAGCAAAGTTGCGGTTTTCACAATGGTAAAGGAACAAGAAAAAATAGAAATTCTGTGCATGGTTGGGTTTGGTGATAGAACACGTACTCAAAGCGAAGCTGCTCAATTATTCAATGAAATCCATCCTGATCGTCCTTCGATATGTCAAAAGGTGGTGGTAGAATAGAGGTTAAATTTATAGAATTCGGTCATGTTAGAGATCTGCCAAAATCTGGTCGTCCTGCTTGAGATGAAAATGAACAACTTGACGTTTTGCTTTCTTTGGAAGAAAATCCATGCACTCCTCTGTCGCAGATTGGGGCAAATTTACACATGGCAAAATCGATAGTTCACTGAATAGTTAAAAAGCACAAATATCACCCCTACAAAGTTATTCCTGTGCAAGAGTTATTTGATGACGATTTCGATAAGTGAAATGAGTTTTGTGAACGCTTACAAAACATGTGCAATCTAAATAATAATTTAGTAACAAATATTATTTTTTCCGATAAAGCCACGTTCTGTTTGAATGGTAGTGTGAACAGACAAAATTGTCGATACTGGGCAACAGAAAATCCGCATTGGATGATAGAGGTAAACAACCAGTACCCTCAAAAACTAAATGTGTGGTGTGGAATAGTGCGCGGAAGAGTAATAGGTCCCTTTTTCTTTGAACAGACTTTAACGGGACCAGTGTATCTCGATTTTGTCCAATTTGAATTAATTCCAGAATTACTAGCTTTATTTCCAAATCCATTGGATCCAGACTATCCTGACGAAGAACTAATTTTCCAGCAAGATGGCGCTCCTCCGCACTATGCTGCCACTGTTTGTACATTTTTGGATGAAACCTTTCCCAATCGGTAGATAGGAAGAAGAGGACCCATTGAATGGCCTGCTAGGTCGCCTGACCTAACACCAATGGACTTTTTTTGTGGGGATACCTCAAGTCGAAGGTATTTGTTAATAGGCCAAATAATCTAGACGACTTAAAAGAGAGAATTCGCAGAGAAGTGCGCGCCATAACTCCGGAAATGATTGAAAATGTGCAACGAGACTTTATTGTTGGCCTTGGATATTGTCAAGCCGTGAATGGCAACCATTTTGAACATTTAACTTAATTTTTGTTCTTTTTTTATTTGTTACATGAATCGTCTTTTTTTCGATAACTGTTGATTTAAGGTATAGGATATGATGCATGAAACATACGTAGAATTCCACGCGAAATTCAAAGATGAAATAAAAAAAGGTGCTTTCATTAGAAAAAATGAAGTTGATGGTCGTAATTTATTTTTGAGCAACCCTGTATATACAAACTTGAAATAAAAATCGACGGGTCCGAGCGTTTTTTTTCGAACATACCCTGAGTTTTAAATGAATTTAGACATAACTTTTGGGATGCACTATAATTCAATTAAAATTAATTAAATATAAAGTTTCTCAGTAATTAGTTAATACAATAAATATTCATTTTTCTTTTTGTGAGACTTGGTAAAATAATTTTGGAAGTCTGAGGTATCACAAACTAGGATTTTCTGGAATACAGGAATCCCTGCAGAACTTCAAAAGTACGTTTTGTTTGAAGTTCGCAATCATAATACTACCCTTCATGTATGGATAAAACAGCCCCGAAAGCCTTTTATTATACACCCCCTGAATTTTAAATGAATTTAGACATTACTTTTGGGATGCACTATAATTTAATTAAAATTAATTAAATAAAAAGTTTCTCAATAATTAGTTAATACAATAAATATTCATTTTTCTTTTTGTGTGAAACTTGGTAAAATAATTTTGGAAGTCTGAGGTATCACAAACTAGGGTTTTCTGGAATACAGGAATCCCTGCAGAACTTCAAAAGTACGTTTTGTTTGAAGTTCGCAATCATAATACTACCCTTCATGTATGGATAAAACAGCCCCGAAAGCCTTTTATTACGTCTGTTTTGTAAGCACGTCCCCAAAACGTCCCCACGCTGCTTAATCTAGTGTGGACTTTAACACTACGATATCAAATCCTATGGCCTCCAAAAATTATTTTAAAAGGGATCTCTTTTTAACTCAATAATTTTTCTTAAAAGTTCTTTTAGAGATTTAGCATGAAGAAAAGTAATTTTTAGCCTCAAAATAGCCTAGTTATCTAGCAAAGATCGATCAGTGAACATCAAGGAATTTCTGTAACCGAAATCACTTAATGTGCTATTTTTTTTTTAATTTATCCCAAGATCATGAAAACATAAATTCGACGTTTAAACTCCAAGAAATACAGCCAGCTATATCGAAGATTAGCAATTTTATTCTGTCATTAAGCAAGCGAAAAGCCTTCGCAGCACGTTTTTTGCAGAAATTTTTTAAACGGAAGGCCCAAAAAACGTTAACAAATTCTCGATGTATACATACAGAGTGTATAACTTAGATTTTATTGGATTTTAAGTAAATATTTTATCATTAATAGTGTATAATAATTATCTATTTTTTCTTTGTTTTATTGAATTTATATCAAATAAATCATTACATAGAAAATGTAAATGTGAAGTGGTTTTAATTAGTACCTAACCATTACTTAGTTATTAAATAATGCTCGAAATTATAGGACATTTTAAGTTTTAAACCCGTTATATACCTTCTATCCATTATTCTTAGTACTGTAATTCATCCTGTCAAAGACTTGCCTACACCTGATGAGGAGGTGGATTATCCAGGCAAATAAAAAATATCTGTACTAAACAACTAGTATCTATCTATCTCTTAGGAACATCCACCTTTACCTTCGCAACTTATCTCTGAAAACGGATTAAAAACGAAGAGGCATCAATCTACACCAGTAGCTAATCAGCCTCTCATTTTATTTCTCCACATCGGAACAATCTTCTCCGCAACGGCAAGCTCAATAAAGTTAGTGATGATTTAATAAATAGTCTACAGCCTCAGAAATCAGGAAAAATTATCTTTCAATTCGTCTTGAAGAGGATTGACAGAAACTCTTTTCTGATATAGATATGCAGATTCTAAGTTAAACCCTGGAAAACGATTATCTACTCCAAAAAGTTGAGGCATTAATGCACTCTTTCTTTTTTCTTCTATTTCTTAATGGTAGTAAGTCCTTTAACTGAATGTAGCAAAATAACCAGTGACCAAGTCGATTTGCCACTAGTTCAATGAAAAATTAACTTGTTGTCTTCTACTTCCTGAATCCTCTTCAAATTGTGACTAAGCCGATTCCATTGAACCTCTAAGTTCATAATTGCTTTGCTTAATTATAAAATATGCCCTAATTAAAAACTGGTTTTCTAATAGTATGCCTAACCATTTCCTTTACTGATTAATTTCTTTTGTAGTATTTGATTGATTTTTAACTAATTGGTGGTTCCTGCCATTATGATTAAATTTCTCACGGTGCGAAAAGATTCACGTTCTTTAAGTGAGTGCTTTAGTAGTTTTACGAGAAGAAAAACAGCTTTTTTGTTTTTTTTTTGTGTTGTTTTCTTTAATTTTTAAAGGTAACAGAGCAATTTTTCTGTGGAACCTTGAGACATTTACGTATTCAGCCTTCAGGTATAAATGTTATTTATTAAAAGTAACGTGGGACGTTTTAGTAAATTACGTAACTGTAACGTAACGTCAAAAGTAATTTTTGTTAAATTAGTTATGCAAATTTAATTAGGTATCTGAGGAATATGGTAATATGTTTTGGCAAAATAAAATTTAAATTTTAGCTGATTTTGAGAAAAAAATATTGCATTTTAACGGATTTAGAAGCCATTTAACCCAATATAATTTTTAATCCTACATATTGATTAAATAAATTACCATTTAGCGCCCTCATATACTATTCTCGGCATACAATTTTATAATTATTAACACCTCACCTATCTTAAATCCTTAAGTAAAGTTTCTTTAGTTTAAAAAAATCCCACACGCTTACTCTAGCAGATAAACGGTGGTTCCGTTACTTTAAACGTTATCTGATCGTACCGTGAAAACCCGTAATCAACTGGTTGTCATCAATAAGACTTAAATAGTTCTGATACTTACATAATCGGCAAGAGATTTCATTCCTCTGGGAAATCTTTGTCTATCAGGTACTAATTCACCAAATTGGCTTCTTTCTTTTTCCAGCCAGCAGTCGTCTACGTTGATGTACTCGTAGCCCACATCGGCGTAACCTTCACTCGATACAATGTCTGCCATTGTACGGAATAAATGTTCGCTGAAATAATTTTCTTTTTTCAATTTAAATTGCCACAAAGTAGTACCAAAGAGTTTCTAAGGCAGTTTCTTTATATGATTATAAAGAATTAATTTTAAAGGGAATCATTAATTTGTATTTCATAATATAGATATAACAACAATTCTAACTTGCAGTGATGTATTTTTTCAATCAAAGAGAATTATAAGTCAGAAACCAATAAATTATCAGATCAACGAATTTCAATTTTTCGCAGGAATCTCTTAGAAGAAAATCAGTAATTATGGTCTGGAACGGAGGCAGTAAGGGTTGTTTTTTGTAAACTTAACTGTGAAATTTATTAACTTCTGAGAATTAAATTAGCAAACAAGAAAGAGATAGAAAAGCACTTACAATATTAGAAAAAGTGAATCAGCAAACCATAAGAGAATGAATTAAAAGTCTATGTGAAGCATCAGCAGATCCAGAAATGATAGGATGCATATTTTTTGTCTGTGTCAAAAAACAATTTGAGGAATTAATCAAAATTATTGAGTTATTAGGTCTGAAAATGAAGAGTTGTCCTCTTCTAAGTGTGTAGATGAGAATGAAATATACAATCCAATTTTGTAGTAATAAAGAATATTTGTTCTAATATTAGGGTTTTGGTATGGATAGAAGAAGTGCTTGTTCAAAGGTTTGCTACAAAAAATAGACGTAAGATTCAGAGATGATTTTTCTTACCAGACCAAAGAAGAATATTACAAAATCAATACAGAAATTATTAAATCTGAAAACAAGGCAAACAGTTTTAGTAATTATGTCATCATTATATTAGTGGAAGCGAGATAATTCTAATTGGATTTAGAAGTAGTGAGGAAAATATTGTGGCTTTAGTATGGCTAGAAGAAGAAGAAGTCTATATGCAAAGGCATAGTACTAAGAAAAAGATACAATAAATGTAAGATTTTTTTGATCTTATTAACTTAAATGATTACATATTAAAATTAATGTAACAAGGTTGTTTGTTCTGAATTAAGTATGCTCTAATTTTTTTAAAAGTAAAATAGAGTAAAAGGGTGTAAAATAGATACAAGAGGGGAGACAATTATGGTATATTATTAGAAAAAAAAAGAGTGACAAGAGGTAACTCAGAAGAACAAACCATAGATCAATAAATAATTTGACTTTAAAGTGGGTAGAACTAAAACTGAGTGTTTATGGAAATAAGACAGATATATACAATAAAAATAATTTGAAGAGAAGCCATATCATAGATGTATAAAAGACACAAGATATGAGTGAATGAATCAGGAATATTTAAAGAGATGCATTTATTCACTTTATTCATAAAAAAAAACTAAAATTATAAATTTACATGGATATACATTTTCTTTTAATCTTTCTTTAAATGACGTAAATAGCTTACAAATGTTATGGCAAATATTTATATTTAACGATAAATATGGCCTATAAACAGCAGTTTTGCTATAAACTATGATAATTACTAGAAAATGCTTTTAAACAATTTTGTTTATTGTAATAACTCAGTTAAGTTTAATTATAACTTAAATCGTGCAATAACCTATAGAAAAATAATTAAAATCGCGCATAGAAAACGAACTAATTACAGATAATATCTTCAATTATGTAAGTTTACGGGTTTCTTAAATATCAATAGTAATTTATACGAAAAAAAAAATGTTTTTCCTTATTAGATGTCTTTTTACAATAAGAAATTTTTTTATAACCTTTATTCTAGGATATTATAGGACATGGTGGATAAAAGAACTAGTTTGTAAATATACTCTATATATTAAGTCATTGTATTACGCTTACGGTTTCTCTCCTGATTGTGATGAATAAATCGGTATGTGTAATTATCACTACGTCCATTTTATATTCCAAATTGCAAAGTAAAGTGATGAATTATTATTTATTCAACCTAAATAATATTTTGGTGATTTTATATAAAATATCATCTTGACCATGATAAACATGTACGAATTATCATATGCTAAGAACATGCTAATCCAAAATCCGGTTCCACAAAAGTTATTGGCATCTAAATAATAGGATTGGCCATTCTTTTATTAAAAACCGATTAAATAAATCGACGATATTAACAACTGTTCATTTTACTACCAAATGAAGTCTAAGGTTATTACGATTAGATACTTTTGACACTAATTTTATTCATTTGAGTTGAACAATGTATAGATTAAAAGCATTTTGACCTTTAGAAGAGAATCATCTATAAATAAATAATAATAGGTCTGCTTTTATTGGTAATTATCGTTTTGCATGTCTGCTAAAGTGACACGATATAGCAAATAGAAATATTTCGGATGAATTATCATGTTGCATTCACTGATGGCATTCACCATTATATGTATTCACAATTTAAAGAAAAAAAAGATGTCCTTTAAAAGAATTTATTTTTTGCATAATCCTCATAAACAGAAATTTTTAATTTTTTAGTGGCGTAGATTATAGAGGGGATATTTGTGACGATTGATACACGTGCTTATTCTTTACAGGTGCTACAACTTTTTTGTTTCTTAAAAATAGCACGAAAAGGTCTTATTAATAAAAATCAATTTTTCCTAAAAAAGGTACTATTTCAAAAAATATCTTAAGCTTCACGTTTTAAAGCAAAGAGTGTTTAAAGAAAATCTGTCCTGCGTATGAAACTCTAATAGTTTCAGTCATGGCAAATAAGTTTGCCATGGAATCTGAAAATATTTGTCCTATCTCATCAAAACGCATTTAGTTTAAATTAAAAAGTTACTCTAATAACATGTTTAATTTAAATTAACTTTATTTTACAATTTTTGAATTTACTAATAGTAAATATTCTGTATGGTTTACAATAATGGCTTGAGCGCATATGTATCAAAGCAAATATTCAAAATGACTGCCACCTTTGTCTCTATACTTATTCGCACGTCTTCTAAGATACCTTCTTACTTTTTCGCAAAAACCTGATATGTTGATTGAATTGATTTTCAATTCGCCCCCGAAGATAATTCATATCATCGAAAGATGAAGAGTAAACAATTTATTTTAAATGACCCCACAAATGAAAGTGCAACGGATTTAAGTCGGGAGATCTAGCGGGCCAGGGTATTGGACCTCTTCAACCTAACAGTCGCTGACAGTTCTTAATCAAAATCAGCGCGCTAAAATATGCAGGTGCACGATCGTGTATTATTCATATTAGCTGCCTCGCCATCAGTCGAACATTTTGAAGTAATATGGGTGAAGTTGTTTCTTAAAAAATATCTAAATGCTACTCCTGTCAACGTCTGAGGAAAAAAATCGGACAAATGTGTCGATTAAATAATGGCATGTGAATTCTCAACTTGCCATTAAAGCAAGTCGTGTAAGTTCATTATTGTGTAAATCACTTCATGGTTCATCATGCATGGTTTTAATTTTCTATCCACTTCTGCAATAGACAATTATAAAATGGAGCGTAATCCCCAGGAAGCAAACCTTAAACTCTTTGGTAATCATAGGGATAAAATTGATATGCCTTTAAAACTCTCCAGATTTCTGATTGATGTGATTGACTTCTTCCGCTAAAGCAATTTGCCTAGTACTAATACTAGGTTCTTCTCAAGCATAGTACACACTCAGTTTCCATGCCGTACTTTTTTCTGATAGAATCTCATGAATGACAATTTTTTTTTTATAGATCTTTGATCGTAAGTTTAAGCGACTTTTTGAGTACCATTTTCAATAAAAAAATGTTGCTTTCTATGAGTTAGGCCTTTCTGTGCCAAATTGTTAAATAACAAAAAAAGTTGTAGCAAAAAAAAGCACGTGTGCTCTCTACAAATTTTTGTTTATGAAGATTATGTCTAAAGTAATTCTTATTCAAAAATCTAAGCAAAAAATGACTTTACTAGCTACCTCTTTAAATGATCGTTTTTTGCTTAGGAGGCGGCTTAGGAAAAAATATATATTTAAACTTTTATCTAAAAAAACGTGTATTTACGCCCCTGAAACAGCAAACTGAACAGGGCCGGATGTGACACATTACACTATAAAACAGGTAGTCATATTTTCTTTATGACGTTACCCTAATACCGTTTTTGTTTTTCTCCTATTAACATAATGTTTAGGTCATATTTATATAGATTTTAATTTTAAAGTAGAAAAGAAAGCAAGTATTTCAATCCGGAATATGTGCAGCCAAGGTTAGTGTTAAGATGCGTGTAAGGTGTCCCAAATTCGAGGGTGACCAGTGGGATCTCGGAAACCGTAAGAGTTACGGGGTCGGTTAAATAGAGGCCAAGTTGCGCAATGTGGAGCTTAAAAAAATGACGATAAAATTTAAAATTCCGGATACTTCCGGAGATATTAAAAAAAAACGAAATTTGTCAAAATCGTTTTTACCTTTTACCGACTTTATTTAAAGAAAGAAAGAAAGAAAGAAAGAAAGAAAGAAAGAAAGAAAGAAAGAAAGAAAAAAAGAAAGAAAGAAAGAAAGAAAGAAAGAAAGAAAGAAAGAAAATGTGCTATATTACGTAAGACAAAACAAAATCTCGTGCACAAGCATCCTAAAAACTAAAAAATTCCAAATTCACTTTAAATTTCAAATTTCAAACCAACATAACATCTAAAACACTTTACTATAAAATTTACACACATTACCAAAATTAATTATAACAAAACAGATTAAAAAAATTTAAAAAAAGCATCTTTTTGATAAATTTGATTAAAAAATAAGTAAAGCTGTCAAAACAGAATTTAGAGGAAGTAAATTAAAATATTTAATAGGAAACAAAACTAAAACACTAAAGTCATGTCAGAGCACAGGTCAAAAGGTATCATTAAAAAAATCGTCAAGGCTTACCCTGGACAATAAAAGTGATTTCAATTTCTTTTTGAATTTCTAAACTTTTAAAATTTGTCTGATATATAGAGGAACAGGTTGTACATTTTTTTGCTAAGGTATATAAGTGAGTTCTTGGTGAGGGAGGATGTAGGGAAAGGGAAAATCGTTAACCTGGCGAGTCATATGACCAGTGTTAGAGGGAGGTTTAAGACATTAATGAATTAGAGTAGCTGTTTCTAAGATAAAAAGAGAAAAAAGAGTTAGGATTTGTTAGGAGATATAAAGAGAGGTTTACAAGAATCTCTTAACCCAGCGGAATATAGGTATCTAACTGCCTTTTTTTTAATCACAAAAATTATGTTTAATAATCTCTTGTTGCTTAATCCCCAAAAAGGCAAGCAATAACGAAGATGGGACTCAATGAGAAGTACACTGAACGTGCAACTACCCCTCCTAGCTCATGCCCCGCCATTCTTACTGCAAAGCATCCAGAGGATAATTTTGATGCAAGATTTAGGATATGATCTTCGAAGTAAAGGAGACCATCAATGGTAATACCAAGGAACTTACAGCGTTTTTTGTATTGCAAGAGGGAGTTTTCACTAAACATAAGGCCCTGAACGTCACACTTAAATCCCATAATAAAGGTTTTGCCCACATTAAATATAAGCTTGTTTGCAGCACACCACTCCGATAAAATCTTAAGATCCTTAAAAACCTGGGCTCTAACATTATCAGAATCTCTATGATTCCATAAAATGGTGGTATTATCAGCAAACTGAACCACTTTACCCTACAGTTTTAGTGAACCCAAATCATTTATATAGAGCAAAAATAATAGTGGTCCTAACACTGAACCCTGAGGTACTCCAGTTTTAAGGGATCTGGAATCGGATAAACATCCAGATACTGTAACTCTTTGGGTACGATTAGACAGATAGGATTCCAGCCATTGCAATGCCACACCTCTAAAGCCATAATTATTAAGCTTAGATATTAGCAGTATTCCATGATTTACACAATCAAATGCCTTGGATAAATCGCAAAACACTGCCGCCGCGGACTCTCCAGAATTTAAGGACACATAGAAATTACAAGGCTCACTCAAATCTTCACCCTTATAAAGAGGGATAACCACTGCCTCTTTCAAACTAGAGAGATATCGAAAAACTAAAAACAAATTTTTAGAATTCAGAAATTTCAGAATTTCAGAAATTTCATTCCCACTTTTTAGAGCATTCACACGATCTAGTCGAACTGCACGTCAAACTACAACCCCACTAATGATCCAACGGTCGTTCCAATGGTCTAATCGACTTGAATTGTACCATGTTGTATGATAAATCGTACCGTGTGTGGCCCGTTTTATAGCTACATTCGGCCAACCGCCTCGGACGGCAACAAAAGAAAACACCTCAATCATCAAATAACCAACAATCATATTTAATTTATACCATAGGTTGCAAGTGATTCTACAAAATGTTAACTAAAAAATAGTGTAAAGAACATAATATATCTCGGTGCGTAAATATAAAGAGCATGTTACTATAAAACTAAATGTTTCGGCGTTATTGACAACTCTCGTACGACTGACACAGAGTGTCGAGTGTCGTTTCTTATATAGTGACAGAATGTCAGTGAGTTAATATAATAATAATATAATAAATGTCTTTTATTATTCAAATTCGTTACAAACTTCTTACAAAAAAAATAAACAAAGTACCTGAACCTTGCGCAGTCTATCTTTATATAGCTACTCCACTGAACCAGATCAGGGTGTATTCGAAGTATATAAACCAACATTATAACAACATGTTATATGTAAAGAAAGATTCCCAATTATAATATAAAACAAAAAAAGTTTTGTTCTTTTATAAAAAACAGCAAATTTGATACATATTAAACAGTAAGAGAATTGTTTTGAATATTCATAAGAACAATTTTATATTTCCTCCTAAATTTGTCTGCACGAATGTCAACAAATTCTGCAGGTATTTTATTGTAGCACTGAACAGCATTGTAAGAAAACGATCGCTGAAACATAGCACTCCTATGGATGGTAGGCATGCTTAACTTATTTCTAGCTCTAACATTTACCCCATGTACATTTGCTCTAAATAACAATCTATTTTTTATAGTTGCAGGTGCCTTTGGGCTGCTAATGATTTTTATCAAAAAAGTGGAAAAGTGAAGAATTCTACGATTGTCCATTTTAAGCCAGTTAATTGTTTTAAAATATTGCGAATTATGATCATACTTACGTAAGCCATAAACCAATCTGATACAGGCATTTTGAATTTTTTGTATGCGTATTTTACAATCATTATCTAAGCAAAAATCGTAAACATAATCACAGTAGTTAAAATTAGAGAGCACCATGGCCTCACATAGGCTGCGTTTAAGACTTAGATTAAGAATATCTCAATTACTATATAAGAGTTTTAAAGCTGCAAAGGATTTTTGAACAATTTTTTTAACATACTCCCTGAATCTCAACTTACTGTCCATCACAATGCCCAAATTTTTGGCAGTTTCAACAACCGAAAGCTTAGAGCCCTCCACATAAACATTTATTACACTTTTAATATTTGTAGTTTTATTGATATTTCCAAAAAACATTAAACAAGACTCTGAGGAATTTAATTTTAAATTATGTTTTCTAGATAATTGATTTATTATATTTAAGTCATTGTTTATACCAATCTCCGCTTCTTTAAAATTATCAGGTTTGAAAGTTGTATATATCTGCGTATCATCAGCAAACGCTTGCACCTTACAAACTTTTAAGGACTTAGGAAGAATGTCTACTGTATATACAAGGAAAAGCATAGGTCCCAGGACAGAATTCTGGGGCACTTCAGACAAAATGTGAGCCTGATTAGAATAAAATTATTTGTAAATATTGTCTGAAATCTATTATTCAAATAAGACTCAATTAACTGTATAGACTCCATTGAAAAGCCATAATATTTAAGCTTAGCTAGTAAAAGAGCATGATTTATTATATCAAACGCCTTAGAGAAATCTAAAAGCACCAGAGCAGCAATCTGTTGCTTATCACTAGCGTCCATTATATCATCCAGTACGTTTAGTAGAGCTACAGAGGTACCAAAGTTCTCCCTAAAGCCACATTGCGTAGCCGGAATAATGTCATTATCAAAAAAATAACGAACCATCTGATGGTAATTTCAAATATTTTTGAAAATACTGGAAGTATACTTATAACGCGCAAGTCGTTATAATTTTCTGGGCTAGCAACTTTTGATAAGGGTTTACCAATCGAAATTTTCCATTGATCGGGGAAATAGTGAGCTTCTATACAACAATTTATTATGTGGCATATGTACTTATCAATTAAGGGGTTAAAATACCTTAACATTTTTGGTGAAATCTGATCCACACCAGTCGCATTAGACTTAATACTATTTAAAATTCTACTTACATCTTCAACAGTTGCAAGATTAAGTGTGAAATGCAGGCTATTATCAAATACACCATTATTATAACGCTGAACGCACGAAGAATTTTGAAGAAATTGGGAAAAAAAGATGTTAATTTGATTTGGATCAGACAGGTGTTCCGGAATATTGGTATTGTTTTTATCTCTACAAAGATAAACTTTTTTAATGGCGACCAAAGCTGACGTTTATTTTTTTCGTTACACAACAGATTTAGGTGCTTCTATTTTTTCTCTTCTAATTGTAGCCAGAGTATGATTTCTCAGAAATTTATAATTCTCCCAATCTTATATATCCTTTGTTGCCTTGAATTTCCTTATTACCTCATTGCGTTGTTTTTGGAAAAGAAGTACCTCAGATGTTACCCAAGGAGCTTTACGTTTAGTAATTCTTGCTTTTTTAAAAGGAGCATGTTTCTTAAAAAGTGTTTGAATTAAATTATTAAAAATTACTAGTTTACTATCGATATTATTTTGATATAAAATGTTATCCCATGGTAGTACTCAATGTACCCACCTGTACTCAATTAGTTTAGGAACTATGGGTACCCTGTATAAATTTAGCGCACAGAAAACCAAGTTGTGATCTGAGTTGTTGTCTGCCCAAAAGACCCCTTTATTATGTATCAGAGACACATTAGACACAAATATGGCATCAAGAAGAGTGCTGCAAGTAGCCTGAGATTCTGGTTGGCTCTTCAATTATTTGAGTGAGATTATAATTTTCAAATAATGATGTAAGGGCATTACTTAAATTTAAAAGATTAATATTAAAATCTCCTAATCACAAAACTTCGTCAACACATATATGTATAAAAAAAATATTTTATTAAAATCAGAACTTTAAAATTAAGAGTAGGGGGCTTATAAAAAGCACTTAAAGCATAATTTTTATTTTTGATTTTTATTTTTAAGAAAAGAAGTTCCAATTGAGCATTAATATTAAAGTCAAATAAAATAATTTTAACTTTATAATTGTCTCTTACATAAGCCGCCATGCCCCAGCCTCTACCCTGATTCTTTTTAAAAAATTGGTATCCCGGAATTTGAAACAACAATGAGTCATCGCTATTGGAGAGCCATGGTTCAGATAAAAAGATGTCTACATTTTGATATTCTACTAGAAATCTAAATTCATTGAACCTTGTATGCAATGATATTACGTTTAAATGTGCAACTCTCATTTACCTATAAAATATAGTTACATATAACACCCCACTATAACAGACACTATAATATACCTTTTTATGACAAAAAGAGAAAAATTAATATTAGGATTGGAACGTTGTCGCGTGTTAATCAATCATCGAATTTGAGTTTTACGTTAATAAGGTATAACATACAGTATATTATATATGTTACGGTTTTAAGAAATAAATAAAATGATGTGAAAAAATTAAAAGAGTTTTTATTAAATTTTTGTGTTTGTTTCGTAACTTTTTTTTTTCTTTTGAACTTACTTAAAGGTTATCTACTCATTATTTTTATAACTTTTTGTAAATTTCAATTTTTTTTTAATCAATTTATTTATTTCATCATATTCTAAATATTACTTAGTATTTTTTGCTTAGATTTGCCATGGAACTTTTGCAAAATTTTTTAGGTTTAAATTAGTTTTAAGAAAGATTTTTTCAACATTTTTGAAGTTCTTCTTTAAATATTTGAAAATTCAATTTTTTTGATTCACCAAATTGCATCTCTCCAATACTTCATCGTGACTTAGGCAAACAAAATTAGGCTTGGTATTTATGACTTTCCGTAAAATTTTCAATAAAAGTAGCTAAAAATATAACCTTAATATGGAACACACCATGCAAAATTAACCTTAATATAACACTTAAAACATAGCCTTACCTTATGCAGTTGTCAGGGTCATTTTTGCAATCCGTGTTGCACCTAAATCGTTCCCACGCCAGCCAGCCCATGGGCGGCGTCCTCGCCAACCCATTTTCCAACGCCACCACGCAACTAATTATGACAGCTAATAACGCTCCAACCCCCCTCCATTCTTTAAACATCTCACTTTTTAATTTCACCTGGAACAACCAAAGCATTTATGAGCGTTTTCAAAAATTACGTCAAGATCAAGACACATTATTCTTCAATTTGAACTTGGGGCACATAGCATGGAAATGTTAAAGGAACCTTCGCTTTCGAAGGAAATTTTTTCATTAAAAATATATGATACAGGTAAAATTTTCATTTATAATACCATTTTCGCATAATTTTCATTAAAAGCACCACCACAATATACCTAATAGCCGAGATTTCTGCAGGTTGTTAAACGATATTACGAAATCGGATCGTGCCGCGGTACCCGCGTGTGGGAACGGTTCCTTTATGCTACAGTTAAATAGAAAATACGTCATACCTCCCAACGACACTTTCACTTATTATCACGTCTGTATAATTTTTCAATTTTCGCGTGCCCTTTAACGGAAACGATTACGGCACAATAGGTGCAAACAAAGAAAATTCAATGACTAAGGCAAAAAGGTTCTGCCACTTTGCTTTATAATAGTCACAAGGTAATGTTGATATGTATAAAGTTCATTTCGACAGCCACCAATTAATAGTCATGATTTAATAAAACTTGATTGAGGGCGCAATTGATATTTATTTGATATTTGGTTATGGCTGTAATTTAATTTAATGAGGTAGAAAAGTACCTAAAAGAATAAGAATAGAAATATAAAGAAAAAGCGTGAATTTTAGGAGTAAATAAAAGGAAAATACGACCTAGTAAAAGATTTAGTGGCAAAGGCGTTTCAGTAGCAACAATAATGTTCTTTGACTTAAGCGGATGTCGAAAAAGAAACACAAGATGACTAAACCAGACAGAATTAGACAGATCTGAATAAAATTTGGAAGTTAACGATACAAAGAGGAATGAACTAAACAAAAGTTAGTAGTGTCCAAGATTGAATAAAATGAGGAGAAGAGGAGGTTGATAATATAAGTAAACATTTCCATAAAGAAGAAGAAATTAATGCAAGAGTTGATCTTAAGAGAAACTCGATGACGGCTCAAGAAGATTTAGGGTTTTAGTAGTGATTTTTAAAGACATAATTAAAGAAGACTGTAAGTCTTTTAATGACTATTTTCCAACTTAAAATTAATAAAATAGTTTCATAGAACTAGGTAGCTATGTTGACCACTATGTTGACACATTTTATCAGAATGGGTATGCAGTTCAGAATATGATGGAAAGAAATGGATAATTACATAATTATTTAGGAGGTAATAAAGTATTTATAGATCGCTTCTGAGTATCAACAATATTTTTTGCTTGGTAAAGAGCTTTTCTATTACTGAAAAAAAAGAAGAATACTAAATTAATCATATAGGCAAAGGTTCTTATTAAAAGAAAGGACAATAAAAGGAGGTTATTTAACAGCAATTTAGTGGCCTTGGAATGGTTGTATTAGTGGTATCCACGAAGATCAAACGTAAAAACAAGATGATACCTTGAATGATAAGTTCAGCGATATGGGCTTAACTAAAACCAAGAACAATTTGACTATTAAATATTCTAAATTAGATGATTTCCTGAAAATACTGAGTTTGGAGTGCTTTGGAAAATAAGACAGTGTTTATGCATATTTTTTGATTTTCGTAATAAAACTGTTGCAACATCGTCCGATAAGAATCGCCACTAAGAATGATTTTTACATTATTATTAACTGCTTGTTATTACTTTACATTTATTATTACAAATGAAGATGTAATTTAGGAAAATGAAGAAAAAGATTTAAGGATGAATCTTCACGAGAAATTTCAATGATAGGAAGAGGAAGGAGAAAAAGAAGAAAAGAAGTAGGTTAATCAGTAGTAAACCCACGTAGGTGATGACTTTGAAAAGCTCCTAATGATGGATGGTTTCTGGATATACCATTAAAAATTTATATACCAAAAGAATCTTCAACTAAGACTAATGTAACCTAATTTTTAGTTGGCAAAGAATTTGTCTATGATTATGATAGAACTAAAAGAGAAGGAGATTGTTAATGGATAAAGAAAAAGAACAACAAGAAGAGGTTATCCAGTAGCCAACTGATGTGAGGGCTAATCCTGATGGATATTTAGTAATGGTACTTTGAATAAAAAAGAAGAAGAAAGACTGAATCTGGCTCAAATATACAAAATGATACAAAAATATTAATTATACAAGATGAATTTGACAAAAAAATTGACTTAAAAAACTGATTTTTTCTTCCAAAAATTGGTCAATTTAAGAAATATTGAATTTATTTCTTACAAGCTGCATTAACAAAAAAAAATAAAATGATATATTCATGCACCAAGTAAAGTCTTAATATTAATAAATTACTTCAAAAGTGTGTCACCGCAGTCAAGCACATCAAAACAATACCGTCGATTTCTTCATATCTATAAGAACTCATCTCATCCCAACGAAAAAAAAAGTGTTACAAAGCCGCTTTACCTTCTTAGTAACAACAAAAAAAAAACACAACTTTTCGGTACAACTTTTACGTTCACGGTCACTTTTCGTCAGTATTTCTGAAACGAAGGTAAAAGTGAAACGTTACACCGTACGTAGGACTGCCTTTGTACGTCCATTCGCGATGGAAGTAAATGCGCGAATACTGTTTGCGGGTACAAACCCCGCGAAGAGATCGTTATACTCTCAGCTGTTTTCGGTGAAGTACTACTACGGTACGACCGAGAGACTAAACGATTTACGAGTAACTAAACGGAGGAAATCTCTGATATGAGTCTTGCCGGATACCGTTCCCCACAAATGCGGTGTGGTACTACTATGTCTGATTATAATTTATTATTTGTTATCACTTGTTATGTTGATAATAATGACGTTTCAATGCATTTATTTGCAGTCTTTTCTTCTTTATATTGTCGGTACTTGTTTGTTTGTAAATGATAAATGATTATTGTCAAAATTCTATTCATAATGATTTCATTATTAGATTTACCTTAGATGAACAGGTCTTTGAATATCATTTATGGCGATGTATCAAAGGCCTTATTGAGGTCAACAAACACTAGATCAGTAGCGAACCCTATTTTGAGCATTTCTTTAAGAATTAAAGATTTATTTACGATTAGAAAAAGCCTTGAAATAATATGTATGATCCTATTCTGATCGCGCAAACATAAGAGCCTTAAAAAAACTATGACTTTAACATCCAGATTTACATAGAAAATTACTTTTAATACCTAGAAGAAAAAATCACATTCCAATGGCATAAGAGAGGTCTTAACAACTTGGAAAATGGCTTCAGTTGCCTGAAAAACATCAAATAAATGAAACGACTGATATTAGGAAACAAGTGTAAATACCCGAAAGAAAAACGCAATAGCTTTAACTGCCTGGAGAAAATTACTTCTATATCTGTAATTGCAGAGGTTAGTGCAGGCACTGTAATTGTACTTAGGCCTCATTAGACCCGTTGTGGATCTTTGCTGAAGGAGTAGGGGACTTCTCCATCCTGTCTAAAGAGAGCGACAAAATTTCGACACGATCCTCTGATCTCTTCAAGAGATGGATGGGATATACCTAGGACCTAGAATGATACTACGTATTAACGAGAGAACAAGGCAGTCGCAAGGTATGTGTTCCATTATCTTGTGTTCAGTCACATGACCAGCATAGTAAACTCCTGCTTAATTTCATTTTACGAAGGTGGACATTTAAATGACAGTGATCAATTAGAGGCAGCCTAATTAGTTATAAGATTAATATGTTATACCTTACGTTAGTTAGGGACAATTTGCGGATTGTCTTCACTTTGTCCAAGTAGCTGAGAATCTCCTTGGACAAATTGCAGTCTTGAGTATCATCCCACTGCTTTTTAAAAAACGTGCGAGAGTAAAATTTTACTAGTTTTTTGATATTCGCCATGGTCAGATCCACGAAGGGCTCCGATCTTACTGGTTTAAGAGCGGCTCTCTTGGCAAGGACGTCAGCTGGCCGATTACCCTTGCTGTGGTTGTACCCTTTGATTTAGCCGACTTCCGCTCTGTTTTTGGAAGAAGCTTCTACGAGCGTGCGATGGTATTGTTGCACTAGTGGTGCAGAAGAACTACCTGTCTACAATCAGTGTGGATAATCAGTTTTTTATCAGTAACGTTATTTTTTCTGGCGCTTTAGATTACGGTTTAAAAGATACTTGGCCTAGTGCCATAGTATTTAATTGAAGGTCTTTAACGTAACGAGTATACTTCGCAGCCTTAACCTGTTTTAGTTTTAGAATCGTCCAAATAGATAGTAGTAGCCGACCCCGGTAGCACCGTGGGCAAAGCGTTCACGATGCAATCGTGTGGTCTCAGGTTCGAATCGCGGCATGATCATGGTTGTTTGTGTTTGTCTTATAAAAAAAGCAAAACATTGTGGTTCGGAACCCACGTTAAACTGTAGGTCCATAAACAACAATATTGGGCGGCCGTCGAAATACGACGCGAGTCCATTGTATTTGAGGAAGAAGAAGAAGAAGATAGTAGTAATACCCACCATCCAATTAATACCAATATTGATTGTGTCGAATTTGATAAAAGAAAAGATTGGCGAAGCAAGGTCAACTTGAGTATAGGAAGCAGGTTTGTTCCTTCTTGCCAGAGGCGAGCCTTTTGCAGGACTGTCCCCACACTTATGTTCATTCCAACAGAGAGGAGGTGCACCATTGTGAGTAAGAGGTCGTCTTACATTAACATAAATATCCAGGGGCTTCAGGCACACCACGACTTCCAAAGCACTTCTTGGTGCGGTTGTGATGGCTCCTGTTATGTTGAGGCAAACCATTTTTTGAACATGGTCTAGTTTTCGACGAATTGGGATCTGGTCCACTTTATGCCATATATTAGCATAGGTCTTATGTTAGCTGTTTAGAATCTCATAACCACCCTGGTGCGAGAAGAGCCAGGTCTTTTGTCAGTTATGTGCCTGCACTGCTCGTAAGAGATATATGCTTTCTGTACTCTTCTTGTAATTTAAGAGTTTTAATTTAGTTTGCTGTCGAGAGACAGAACTAGGTACTTTATTTCCGATGCATACCTTAGTAAGGTGTTTGATAGTTTGGGTACCAGAAGAGATATTACTGTCCTCTTTTTGGTGAATAGCACCGTCTTAGTCTTTTTGGAATTAATGGATAGAAAATAATCTACACTCCATTTCCTAATAATCCGCGTAGACTATTGTGCGGTGGTAGTGCAAAACCATATTCCATAGTAAAGGAGATAGTGGTAGCAACTCTTCCTAAGGACAGTACTTAATTACAATTCCCCTAACTTACCCCTTGTTTCTAATTTTTAGGGACTGGCTTATTTTACAGAATGTTATTTTATCAAGCGCACCCTTGATGTCAATAAATACACCCAGGCTGGGCTTCTTGTGGTCCATCGACCTTTCCACCCTCCCTATCACTGAGTGTAGGGCTGATTCTGTTGATCTCCCCGGAGTATATGCATATTGGTTAGGATGAAACATCAGGATTTCATGCATTATATGTCTTTTGCACAGCTATTACATAGATTTAAAGCAAAAGAATGATTGGCTAAGGCCTGATGTAGAGCTGGATAGATGCCGTCAGGTCCTGGGCATTTAAAGGGAGAGAATAAGGAGCTAATCCGCCTCCGAGGATAAGTAAGGTAACTGTATCCGATCCTCCATAATACTAGAAGTGAAATCAGGAACTTTTCTGATTTTACTTCCAGCGTAGCAATCCAGTTCTACTTCCTGTAAAGCAAATAGTAGATTCATGCTTTCTTTAATTCGAGGTTGGCAGTAAATGTCCATATTCCCTAGGTAGCATGCCTATTTCTCGGTACATGTCTTTATTGAAAGCTTTTTGGAGCCACGCAGCATCGGTGCCATCGGTATAGTTCTATTTTTTTCTGTACTACGGTCTTCATGCTCCTCTGCTTTTGTCTTACAACTTTTGGGCCAACCTTCTTGGCACCACCAAATCGGGGTTAAACCGGATTTCGGGAAACGCCTCAATGAACATGACTTTATGATGAAGGTTTGGATGCTAATTGGGTACTGGTCCAAATTGAAATTGAACATTGAAAGACTAGAATTAGTAAACAACAACTTTGTTTGAGTTCATTATGTGCACAGGAGCAAAGAAAGTATTTGGTTTACACACATATTAAGCGATTTTCTGTTGTCAGGTTTACACACATTTTTAAAAAAATAAATTTTCAGCTATTTATCAATGCGTATAATAATGTTAATTTAACTTATTGGTGTTAAATTGTGGATTAAAAATAAAAAGTAAAATTCAGATCTTCAGAGCAAAAAAAAATTATTTACATCCTTATTCCTAGAGCCGCTTCTAAAAAAAATGGAATAGCAATAGGGGAACACGGGGCACGTTGAAACACGGGGCACCTTGAAACATTGTTCTCATTTTAAATTTTCGCGGCTAAAAGAGATTCTGTTACTGTCAGTGGCGCTTCGATCGCTACCAGCTCTCGTCATCTTTATTTCCTTAAAACCGCAATAGTAGTTCGGACGCTGTCGAGAGAAGTGTATTTCTTGATGCTAAAACTAAATTTTTACGTAGGAGCATATTTTGATTTTAAGGTAAGTAATTGCAATTTTTTACTTAGTTGGGTAGCTTAATTCGAAACGTTTATATTTTTTATTTACTTTTATGTATTTTCCTTTTTCTAATTCTTTTGTATTTTTTTATTTTGGCATAAATGAAACAATATGGACGTTTGGGGTTCAATGAAACATTACTCGACGGGGCTCTTTGAAACGTTTCAAGGTGCCCCATAACATTTAAATCGTGTAATTATTTTTCTTTTTCTACGAATATTTTTCTATTTTATTCCAGTATGGTTCGAAATCGTCAAAGAAAAACCAATAAAGGTTCGTTTCTTGAGAATGACATGAAAGCTGCAGTCGAGCTAGTTTGTCAAGGTCACTCCATCAGACGGGCAGCAGAACTAAAAAACGTTAACTTCGTAACATGATCCAGGTATGTGAAAAAGAAAAAAGCAATGAGAGTGATACAAATTTAAAGTTTGTTCCGAACTACAATGTTAGACAAGTGTTTAATGTGGAACAAGAAAATAAACTAAAGGAATATTTGCTAATGTGTTCCAAGATGTTTTATGGTCTCCCAGTAACTGAATGCAAGAAGGTGGCTTATGAAATGGCTGTGATAAATAAAATAAAACATCCAAAATCATGGGACGTTAACAAATCAGCAGGACAAGATTGGTTTTATGGGTTTTTAAAAAGAAATCCATCGCTTAGTCAACGAACGCCTGAGGGATGTAGCTTGTCCCGGGCTACATCTTTCACAAAAGCAAATGTAGATGCATTTTTTGATAATTTGCTAAAGGTTTACGCAAATCCTCACTTTGCAGATGGAACACGAGTATTTAATCTGGATGAAACAGGTACATGCACAGTTCAAAAACCCCAAAAAATAATTGCCGAAAAAGGATCCAAGCAAGTTAGTAAGTGCACTAGTGCTGAAAAGGGTATAACGTCACAACCTGTTGTTTCATCTCAGCAAGTGGAAACTTTATTCCCCCGTTATGATATTTCCTCGCGTACACTTTAAGCCTCACATGGTGCAGGAAGCCCCTACTGGTACTCTTGGTTTGGCAAATCCGTCCGGCTGGATGACTTCAGTATTATTTGTTGAAGTTATAAAACATTTTATACACCATACAAAAAGTAGCATGCAATCGCCCACTCTAATTTTATGCGACAATCACGAGAGTCATTTGTCGTTAGAGGCACTTAATTTGTGCAAATAAAATGGAGTGACTATGCTAACTTTTCCCCCACATTCCACCAATAAATTGCAACCGTTAGACGTGGGTGTGTTTAAGCCATTAAAAACGTATTACAATGCTGCAATAGATACTTGGATGATGCAGCATCCTGGCCAAACAGCAACTATCTACAATGTTGCTGGCTTTGTAAAAATTGCTCACGAGAGAGGAATGACTGCATCAAACATCACCGCGGCCTTTAAGAAAACAGGAATTTACCCATACGATAGACATGTTTTTACCGATGCCGATTATTTATGTAATTATGTTACCGACCGACCAATGGTCGAATTACCAACTACTTGTAGTCAAGAAAAAGAGCATTATTCTTCGCCAAGTAATACTCCTGCTAAAAAAACAAACAACTCAGCAATGGAAATCGAAGCATCTGCCAATAATACCTCAAGCTTCAATAACGACTTTGAAAACCCCAGTACTTCTACTTGCAACAGTAATAACGGAGATACTTTATGTGGACCTGAAGATATTAGGGCATTTCCCAAGGCAGGCAATAGAAAAAACAACAGAAAGGAGAAAGTAGCAAAAGGAAAAAGTATGATTGCAACCAGTACCCCGGAAATGACCGCACTTGGCAATAAAATTGCGGTATCAGCATCAAAGAAAGAAACTGCCAAAAGAAAAATAACGGATTTTGACAAAGATGCTAGAAAGAAATTTAAAAAAATCGAAGAGGAGCACTCATCATCTGAAGAAGAAGATGTAGTCTACACTGAGACTGATGACGACTTAGACGACGATGAAGGCCTTTTCATCGTGACTGAAGATCATTTCGTAAATCTGGATAGGTCACCTCTGCCAAATGATTATGTACTGGTGGAATTTAAATTAAACCGACACAATAATAAGTTCTACGTTGGAATTATTACAAAAGGAAAAGATACAAATGGAGATTACGAGATAAATTTTTTTAGAAAAAAAGGATATAACAAATTTGTAGAGCCATCAGTTCCAGACGTATCACTAGTCGCTGAAAATAGCATTAAGATGGTTTTAGGGAACCCAGTTTTTGCAGGATCAACCCAACGCCAAAAACAATATATTTCTTTCGGAATCGACTTTACCAATATAAATATTGGCAAATGATTATATTAAACGTTTTAATTATTTCGCTCTTTGGCTGCACTTATATTCCATTTTTTTTACTGAAATAAAATTCTAAAAATATTTAGGTCTTTTATTGGGAATACTTCTAAAGCGATTTCATTGTTATATAGTACTCTAGGTATGTTGCATTGTGCCCCTATATTTGTTCCATTGTGCCCCAGTGGTGGGGCACAATGAAACATTTTTTTCCTAAATTTCAATAGTTTGTTGGACAAAATAGGTAGTTATAAGGCTCTTGATACTTCTATACATGTACTCCTAGTACCGAAGGACATTTTTTAAAACACATTTAAACCTAATAGACTTATATCGAAAAAGAGAAACAATTAAAATTAAATTTGTGTTTCATTGTACCCCGTGTTCCCCTACCGTAAGCTAAAAGTGATGTCATCTCCCGAAATGTCATCTTGTCAAACGGCTTTGTATTTAGATTCGGTATTTGTGAAGTTCTGCGTTTTTTCTTTAGTTTTTGGTTGAAAAAGGTCTCATTTGAGTGTTTTTGTGAACTGTTACGATGGTAAAAACTTGTGCCGCACCATAGAAAAAAAACGATTCAAGCCGATCTTTTTACAAGTAAATACCGATACTATTATAACATCATGATACTGTCATTCTAAACGCAGAATAATAGAAACTTATTAATAAATCTATAATAATTATAAAATATTTAATTTCTATAAAAATATTTTTTATTAGATAGGTACCTTTACTCTTATGAAGTACGTTAAAAAAACGAATAAAGGGTTCATAAACTGCAATATTGCTTATAATTTAAAGCATAGTCTATTATTAATGATTCTTTGATTCCTTGAAAGATTCCTTGTGTCGATGGAATCAAAAATGCAATCAAGCGGCGTTGCGATGTTGTTGACTTTGTCTCTAATATACGTTATCTGTACTCATTAATTATTTTGAATTTACAATATTGACTTCTTTATAGAATATATTCTCATATTTTATTAAATAAATTGCTTCATATTAAAGAGGAATACTAGTATTATTTTATGCTAAAATAAGTGATAATAACATTGCATCAGAGATGTTGCAGGAAAACAAACTGCTTCTAATTCCACGGCAATGCTAATTCTAGGTTTTCAATGTTCTTAGTATTCGTCTATTACCGTTCACAGGGCCCTGTCCAGATAATTACGGTAATGAAATTTGTCGGTTTTTCTAGGCTCTCGATACAGTCTATATGTTATGACATTACAGTTCCAATATTGCAAATAAAATTATCGTCGTGGCTGCCCTAGTTGACATAATGTGAGTTGAAGTCCCATCCTATTACTAGCCCCTATTGGGTGGTAGGATCTCAGCATTCACTTGTGGACAGAACAGATGCCAGGACAATGGGCTTCTTTTGTTCATCACCTTCCACGGTCAGTTTAGCTACTGTAAGTTCCAACGTACAGAGCTACTGCAATAGAGGTTAGGCTGGCGTCTAACTATGTAGGTATGTAGATGGCCGCTAGGTTGATTATCATTGAAGAAGTTAAAAATTCGACCAGTTAGCAAACTTAAACCTAAGATCTTATTTTGTCTTATTCAGAGTTCTTAAATAAATACTATTGTGTTTATCATGACATCAAGTTAAAATGATTTAAAAGGGTAAGTAAGGTTTCGAGTACCAGCAAAAAACCTAAGGTACCTTTAAGGACCAGGAATACTTTAGAAAACACTCCAAATGTCCTTCGACCTTGCTAATTTTAAATACACATTATAAAGTAATTGAAAAGCTTAAAAACTTAAAAACCCAATTTATTATAAAATGTTTATTAAGACATTTGAAATGGCCCATAAAACATTAAAAACATATTTTAAATATCTGAATTATGAACTACTAAATTAACTTCCTGAATAAAATGGATATCAAAATCAGGAAGAAACTTAATATTTTTTTCAGATGAATGGAATAAAATGGAATATAAGGGTATACACCTAAAAGCATAAACCAAGAAGTTCAAAGAACAGAACAACAAGTTAATGCACTAAATCCAGTCGAATGGTTCAGACATTTGATGACTCAACGATTTTGCAGGTCAAAGAAAAGAGTAGTGCAGAAGGAACCAAAAGGATAAGCGAGGAACAGGATGAGAAAAAAATCAACAGAAAACTGATATAAATGTGAATGTTCGATAAATTCACTGAATGCGGAATTCAATGCTACATTATATCTTAGCTTAATAAATTTATTACTTAATAAAAAGATATCCCTTTATACCTGAAGCATAAACAAAATTCATATATTTATTACACAACCATCCCAAATGCACTCACAATGTTGGCTTACGTAACCACTATATTGAAAACTTGAATGTTACGCCCTCGTTATTGCAATCTCATATCAGAATTTATGCAGATATTTTATTTAAGTGCATAAGTGCCCTAATTAAGTAAAGGTTATTCGAGTTTTTAACCGCAAAATTTAAATCTTAGAATTAATTTATGATTAAATCGGAAATGTTTATGAAAATGGTTGGTTAATAGGGCAGAAAATAAATTTATTATTAGCATATTTAGGGTTTTTTTAGAAAACAAAAATTCCGTTAAAGTGACTTTAGAACATCATTACCTGCCTGTTAAATAAATGAAACAAATTAAATCGAGGTCAACAACATTGAATGCGAGACATAAAAACCCACCGATTTAAATTAAGAATAATAACCGTCATTATCTAATGTAGCAATCGCTTAACCTACAACAGGCATTTTTTGTTACAAAATAAACAGGAATTTATACATAAATATAGTTCACGACTTTTTTTTAAAGCAAATAAACCATTAATAAGAAGATTACATTTATTTTCATCATCATCATTATTACAAGAAAAAATACAAAATCATGTACAAAAAGGTTAATAGTACACACGATTTTGTAAAGATTATCTCATGATATATTTAGTTTTGGGAAAGAGTGTAATTGCTCTTAAGGCAGTATAATTGGTTTAATCAAATATCATTAAAATAGCTTTTTGAAAATGAGCGACAAAGCGGTTATTGGCATTTAAATGTCTAGCAGCAACTAGATTCAAGAAAAAACTACAAAACACATTTCTCATTCAAGAAGTTCAGAGGTAATAATTAACAAAGATAAAAGTTGCCGCTATATGTCTTCCTGGGTCAGAAGTAAGGCTGGAAGATCCATGAAAAACTGGGAGAGGTCCTAAAAGACTCTTTGGTGCGGTAAAGGACTCTTTAGCTTATACAGCCTAAAAAGTACTTTAGGAGATATTTAAGCTTCTAACTGCTAAGGAAAACTGGGTAAACGTTCTAATAAAGACATATCCTTAATACGGCAAAGCC
The DNA here is from genome assembly GCF_022605725.1 of Anthonomus grandis grandis. Taxonomy (NCBI): domain Eukaryota; kingdom Metazoa; phylum Arthropoda; class Insecta; order Coleoptera; family Curculionidae; genus Anthonomus; species Anthonomus grandis. Next base: position 19,597,779 of record NC_065551.1, read on the forward strand.
TTTAAAAATACTTACAGGGCAGTTCAATTTTTCAATATTCAAGAGCCTTGGCATGACAAACTCCCCTTGAAAAAATGGGAATTAAAGTTTTAAAGAAACAATTACAAAATTTAGGATGTAAAAGCCAATAAACCAAGACCTAACTAAAATAGTAAAATTCCTGAATTAAATTAAAAATTTAAGACATTTATATAACTTGATTTGCCTAATAACTTAATGTGGACATCATGGATTACTGTCATATCTGCGCAATAAAAAAAATGATGGTTTCATTACCTATATTAATTGAAATAGTCATATTTCAGAGATTATCTTGGCTTTTATAAACAATTTGGTTATTAATTATTGTTGTTATATAAATGGAATTTTCTTTTTAAGTTAATTTTTTGTAAGATTCTTGTATTATATCAGAGTCATTGCCCAATTAGAAAAAAATGTAAAACTACACCTTAGTTGGCCTTTGAGAGGGAAATTTACATTTTTATATTAGGAATGATGCCAATTAATTATCAAAAAATAACCTACCTAATATTAAGCAATAGTCTAAAAACCAGATGATGCGTAACCTGATATTCAAAAATGCCTTAATGCGAACATAACCTTACACAAACCTTACACAATTCATATTAAATGATCCAGTGGTTTTTCTGGTACGCACTTTCGAAATTAATTAATTATTATAATTAACTAAATCAAGGTTAAAAGCCATTTTTAAGAATGTCTTTAAAGAACATTAAAATAATGATTTAATTAATTACCTAAAGATTAAGTCATCAGTGTTTTTTTAAAAGTGTTATATTAAAATATTCCACACCTTTTTCTAATTCTAAATGTATTTAGTATTAATTAATTTTCATGTTATTTATATGTAAAGGAAGTGTCATAAAAAATATAAATATTGTATATTTATAATTCTTATTGCTTAGGTCATTTTCTGTGGGGGAACTCAATGAGTACCCTAGATCATTCACCATAATTTTTTGCTTAGTAAAGTCGCACTTATAGTTCATATTCTTTTTCATTTAAAAATGGGGTTTATAAGGGCAATAATATTTTTATACTGCAGCAAATTATGCCAAAAGTGATAGAAGAAATGAAATAGACCCGTATGTTTATTCATAGGATTCATTAAATAATAATATTTAAATTTTGGATATCCTTACACTCGATTGCCTTAAGCCAAAATTCTTTGAATTCTATTTGTAACTTTAAAAAATTGGAGATAAGAGAAATTGGAAAAAGAGATATCCTAAATATTGAACAAAAGGTTTTTTTCCTAACTTGAACTACTCTGTACCTTTTAAATAACCCATACTTAGACACCTGTTTATATAAAGCCATTAGGCATTACATGAAGCATCGGATCCTTGAATTGAATTGAATTGTCGAAACAGTGGGCTGCCAAGGCAGTTATGCATATAGGTCTCCTAATGGACCCGTCATGCCCCACGTATTTGAACTATTTGAACCTGGCGTGCGTGAGTGCTGGGCACTTCCCGACTACATAGTCAACGGTTTCATCCTCTTCACAGCATCATCGGCATTCCGGGTTGTCCGCAATACCGATAGTATGGAGATGGCTTCTTAAGTGCCAGTGACTGGTTAAAAGACCTGTCACTAGCCGAATTTCGCGTCTTTTTAGGCGTAGTAGATTTTTGGTGAGACAGGCAGAGGGCTCACCTATGTGCGCTTTGGCCTGTCTCATACCAGGGGACTCAGTCCATCTTCGGTGGGTCCACTTGTCCAGCAGACCCTTCATTGACGAGACCGCAACGCATTTGGCGATACCAACTATGGGTTCCGGCCCCATCGGCACATTCGCGGATCCTAGTCTGACAAGAGAGTCCGCTTCCTCATTACCTGCATGGCCTGCGTGGCCAGGTATCCAGACGAGCTGGACCCTGCAGCCAACCTGCACTAGTTTTTTCAGGACTTTTATGCACTCTAGTACAAGCTTGGAGCTTACCTTTGCGGCCGTGATAGCCTTAATGGCAGCTCTGCTGTCCGAGCATATTGATACGACTGTATTGCGGTGTCCGCAGCTTAGGATTTTCTGTCCGCATTTTAATACAGCGAATAGTGCGGCCTGGAAGACAGTGGCGTGCTCCCCCAGCGAGTATGCCCTACTGGTATGTGGGATCTCACCACAAAGCCCTGATCCAGCTCTGCTATTCATTCTGGAGCCATCTGTGTACCAGATGGTCCCCCTATTTAGCAATGCAGGTCTGTTGGAATGCTGCCACTCCTCTCTACCTGCAATGTGCGTCACGAATCCCTCGCAGTCCACAGTCACTGGAGCCATGCAGTCACTGCCTATCAGAAGGAGAGGACATTCCTGTATGGCCCGTGAATTTATGCGTGACCGGTCTCGCCAGCACGTAGTTCGCCGAGGACGTATAGCCTGTACGCAGTCCTCATTGCCTCGAATTGCACAACGAGGTCCAGAGGCGGAAGACTCAGCAGAGCCTCGGCATCATATCCTTAAAGGATCAGCATCTTATAATGAAATCCTCTATATTTGAATGGATGTTTTGTAATGAGGATACTTTACTTATAAATCGATCATGGCGAGCAATCTTATAATAAGATATAAAAACTGAGACAAGATTTTCAAATTTCTTGAGCAATTGAACGTTTTTTAGACTTTGATACATTATTATATTGCACTATAAAACTTATTCATTTTGTGAAATTGTGGACACCGTAACACTCAGTAGTCTCGGTCGCTAAGATAGCAGAGCCGTCATTCGTTAAATCTGTTACGACCGATAAGATGATCTCTATGCTAGTTGTACTAGAGTATACTCAGTATCAGACTCGGAGGAACGCTATGGGATTATGGTACACGTGAAAATAATAAAAAAAACTATGTGATCATTTGTTTTAAAAAGATAGCGTAATTACAAACGAACAAAATTTCCTACATAAACATTATTTTCATTATAATGCTGTTTTAACAAATTTTTCCAAAAATACCGCCATTAACCTCTAAACACATTCTACGTATATTACCTATGAAAGGCTCTTGTTGCTTTTCTAAGTTATTCATGTCTTTCTTTAACAACCAATGCCGCATTTCTAATGCGTCGAATTAGAGCCTCTCGAGTGTTGACTTTCACTTTGTACACCTCATTTTTTAACCAGCCTCATAAACAATAGTCCAGTGGTGTGAGATCTAGAGATCTTGCAGGTCAAATAATAGGACCACGACCACTAATCCATAGTCTCGGAAACTCTTCGTCCAAATATTGCTTGACGTGATAAACGAAATGTGCGAGAGATCCATCCTGCTGATATTACATTTGCATTCTGTTCATGTTCAGAGGAAGTTCCTCTAAGTAGTTCTCTTCTATGAGAGGATTTTCTGAAATATGTGAGCCAATTAAATAACCAAAAACTTATGCTAAAATTTCCATGTCGGCAAATTATATTGCAGAAATAATGCAGGAATATTACATCTGAAATATTGCGTTTTGCAGCAATATTGCACATATATTACTTATTCATTACAGTCATATTGCAGCAATGTTTTAATGTCCGCTTTTTTCATTACATCCGCAACATTGCTAAAACATTATATTTAGCAATATTTCATGGGGTATGTTACTGTAATATTGCATTAATTAATATTGCAATTTCATATTAAACTTGCAATATTGATAAAATATAGCAATTGTGTTCGTATGTATGATGGTATCATTGTAGATGTAATGAATTTTGCATGTATAGAAGATAAAAATTTTGTAATTGGCAAAGAATTGAAAGTTTTACATAGTTAATACGAACTTGGCAGTTTTAAATCTTCTGATCTTGTTATCGACGTATGTAAAAAAACTAAAGAAATACATTTATGGCCTGCGAAAATTTACAATGTAAAATTTTAAAACTACCTTACAGTGATACAACTTACGTCACTCTTCCCATTCTTCACACAGTACAGTGATGAACTGTATGAGTGCCAATTAGAAAATTATCAATTAGTTTAGGAATGAAGCTTGTAAATTGTGTATTAAGTAATTGCGTTTTTTGTTAAACATATATTTATATTTATCACACCTGGATAATAGTAAATAATTTTGCTATCTATATATTTCGATTATTAGTATTATATTTCATTGAAACCCACTTAATATAAACATTTGTTTGCAAAATTTAGCAGATACTTGTGAAATTATTCAGCTATTTAATTAATCATTAAATATCTTACATAAGCAATATGGCTGCAATATTACAAATCGAATTTCAGGGATACATATCGCAATTGTGACGGGTATTAAATATTGCAAAAGTATTGTAGGTGCAAATAAAGTTAACAGTATATACGCAATATTGCAGATGAAATATTAAAATATAAATTGAAATGAAATATCGCTGGAATTTTTGATAAACAATATTACAGCAATAGTGTGCTTGCAATACAGATGTAACATTACACTAGCATTTCACTGATATATTGCATTTTCAACAATAATGAAATATTGCAACAATATTACAACTAGTACATATGTGCATTATTAACTTTGCAATGTATGTGCAATATTGTAGCAATAAACATGTAATATTATATTTGTTATATTTTAAATGCAATGTTACTGTAATGTTGTAACAATATTGCAGAAGTAATATATCAAAAGAATTATTGCTGCAATATAACATGCCGATAGGGTTCGTTTCGACTGTTGGACGTGTGGATTTTTGTCTGACAATACATGAGAGTTGTGAGTATTATTGATGACATCACGGGTGAATGCTGCTTCGTCGGTAAGAAGTATTCGCGATAACCCAGAATAATTATTAATTATCCAAACACAAAATTACATACGCCTAACATATTCTTCGGGTTGTAGATGCTGTACATGGTATGGATATAGGCATTGCTCATGAAGCGGGTTAATTACTCCTTTCTGTGAAATCACCAATAGAGTAGCAATTCTTCGTGAGCTGGTCGTTGCATCGTCTTCTACCAAATTTAGGATATTTTCTATTTTATCTAAACCTTGTCAAGTGGCTCGCTCAGATGTAATATAAATACTGGATAGAGGTCCAGTTTCGCAAAGTTTATTAAAAACTCTGAAAAATCCCTTTTTATCTGATTTTTTCTGTTATGGAAATCGTCGATAGTATTCTTGAACAGCACTTCTATTATTCCCTTTAAAAAAGCCGTAAACAAAAAGCCTATTTGCATATTTGAAATTTGAATATCTATTCAACATTCTTTTATTGTCCAAACTCGAAAATAAACGCATCACACTGACACATCTAAGCATCAAAATGGACCGACCAATTGTATACTTCCTGGACTTAACGTATAAATGGCTTAAGTGCACTAGTGAAGAAAATGAAGAAAATAAAAATTGGTGTCCCACAAGGCACCATATTGAGTCCAATTCTCTTCATTATATATATAAATGGCTTACTAAATTTAAAAAGTGGTAAAATTATATCCTATCCTGACGATACGGTACTTGTTTTTACCGGTAAGACATGGGAAGAGGTAAAACAAAGAGTGTTGCGTGGTTTTGGTATTGTCAAAGAATGGTTACACTCCTTTAAATTATCCCTAAATTAATCCATAACAAATTATATTGCATTTTCGTTACCAAGCACAAGTACATCGAATTTCACTGAAATTCAGACAAGTGAAGAAAACCACTGATTTATACCAGAAATAAAGAAAACTAAATATTTAGGAATAGTTATTGATCAGCATTTAAAATGGACAGAACATACATCATATCTCATAAAAAAAGTTCGCACCTTAATTCATAAATTTTATCTTCTTCAAGAATTTCTCTGCATTAAACTGATCAAATTAGTCTACAAATCTCTGGTGGAATCATTTCTGCGATACGGCCTTGTAGTATAGTCGGGTACATACAAAAGTAATTTACAACCATTACGGGTAATACAAAACACCATAATAAAGATAATTTTACGAAAGATAGGCGATATCCAAATAAATCATTGTATAATAGCGATATCTGCAACTTAGACTGTTTATACATACATTATATTTGTACCTACATACATAAAAAAGAAACACTAAAAAAATTCGTAAACCATCATCATCAAACAAGAGCAAATGTTAATAGACACTTAATTATACCACCAAATAAAAAAACTATAAATTTAAAATTTGCCAATTATTTAGCACCAAAATTTTACAACTTAATACCAAATAAAATTAAAACTATAAGTAGGATTAAGATTTTTAATGAGAGGTGTTATGACTTTATTGTAAATATTATGAAACTTTTTCTAAACTTATGTCGTAGGATAGAAAAATAGATTTCCACACTTGTAAATAAATGAATGAATATATGATATATTTACATTTTTAGGAAATAGTATATAAGTAATATTTCAGTGCACATACAGAGGTATAACCCTCTAGAAGCCAATTAAACAAACTTTTTGATAAAAAAACAATGTCTATAGAACTCAAATGTATTGTATGAATATTTAAATTTGAATAAAATTTGATTTGATTTGAAGAAGGGTTCAGCTGGTCTAAGTATCTGGCCACTCAGGTAATGCTGACTACATTTTTAGACTGTGATACACGAAACTGCCAGTAGGCCACGAATGACAATAGTCATAGTCAATAGCGTCATTACAGAGTTTGCACAAGACGAATTTACTCTGGAGATGAATGGAAGCGCCTGGCAAGAGACAGGCTACATAGATGAATTGTAAGCGAAATCCGTTTACTGACAGACTTTTTAATTGTAAGCTGGCATTTATATTATCCATCTTCACACTCTTGATACTATGGACAAAATACACCAAAATACTATTATTGGTGTTAAGAGGAGGAGAAAACTACAGACCTCTGCTTTACAGTTTGACCAGCGACATACAATTTTTCAGACCAGACTGCCTCTCGTGGAACATGGCAGATCTCTCAAGAGGTTTATATTTGACATTTTTGATTAACATATTTCAATATATTATTGTCTTCCCTATACATTTTATAGAAAAAATGTAAGATAACTTTTTGAAGAGATCAATCTGGCAAACCCTTGTGCAAAGTTTCAAAAAATTTTAATAAGCGAATCTTAAATTATTCAATTAAATGTAATTGTAAAATTAGCAAATTTTCGGTTCAGGTAAAATCAAACGGGCACCAGTAAAATGAATATTGTCACTGACGTGAGAAAAAGTGTCAATAAGTCAGTGACAGTCGATATTTGAAAACAAGTATGAATTATTCAGTCGACGAAAAAATAGCCATAATTAAGTGGCATTATGCGGGAAACAGTTTTAGAGCAGTATCTGAAATGTTTTCAGTTTATTTCCCCACCAAGCCCATTCCGTCCAGTTTAACTATTAAACGTATTGCCAATAGGTTCGAGTCCAAAGGTACCGTAATAAACAATTCTAAATGTTCAACTCAGGATATCGAAAATAGAGCCGAAGAAAGAGAGAACTTAATATTCTACTGAGTGTGGAGGAAAACAAGATGGTTAGTACGAGGGTTTTTGGGCAAGAGGTAAATAAACACCATACAACGGTATTGCGCACTTTAAAAACACACAAATATTATTCGTATAAATTCGAAAAACATCAAGAGCTGCAGGAAGGAGATCAAGAGCGAAGAATGGCATTTTGTTTTGAAATGATGGAAAGAGCAAATAATGATATGATTTTTTTAAGAATTATTTGTTTTACCGATGAATGTACATTTAGGCTTAACAATGAACCAAATGTTCTGAATTGCCGGTATTGGAGCCAAGAAAATGAATATCGCTTTGTTCATACTCAGACACAATATCTCCAAAAACTAAATGTATTCGTGGGAATTATCGGACACCATATCATTGGACCCTTTTTTATGGACTATAACCTAACAGCTGAAACCTATTTGGACGTAGTTCAAAATCAAATTGGACCCACCTTGGAAGAAGTTGTTTAGGAAGATCAAATGATCTGGTACCAAATGGATGGTTGCCCGGCCCATAATGCCCGTATGGTTAAAGAGAGTGCTTGGAAAATGCTTTTAACGGCAATATTATTGGTCCACGGTACCGGATACTTTGGCCAGCCAGGTCATCTGATCTTTCACCGAATGACTTCTTTTTGTAGGGTCATTTAAAAAGTGTCATTTATAAAAGTGTAAAATTTGAGAATCTAAACCAGTTACAAAATGCTATTTTTCTTAGAATGTAACAAAATTTCCCAATATCAACTTAGTAACGTTAGAAATGAATTTTATGATCGGTTAGGATATTGTTTACTTGTTAATGGAGGGTTGTTTGAACATTTGATTAATTTATGTTTTTATGTAATTCTCTAATATTTTTAAAAAAGCTATTGTATTTTATTTTATTTTATTTTATTTTTCTACACTTAGTAAAATATTAAGAGTTCTGTTCTCTCTTTTTTCGGATTTATTTTCGATCTTCTGAGTTAAACATTAACAGTTATTTATTGGAATGTCTTTGGACTTGAATTTACTAACAATAGGTTTAATGGTTGAAATGGACCACATAGGCTTGATGGGAAAATAAATTGAAAATATTTCAGATGCTGCTATTGGTTTAATTAAATTCTAAGTATGATAGAATTATTTTTTTAATAATCGATAATAATTGTTATCGGTTTAACTTCATCATTATATTATATTATATTATAAATAAAAGTTTAGATAAAAAAGTAATATTAACATGTCTTACTTTGAATGTATGGTTGTGAGATTGATAAAACGAAAAAAAAAAACATTTCTTATATTCGGCTGTACGTCAGATTTGACAAAGCCTTATAACAAATTGTTTGCTGGTGGCTGATTTTACCTGAACCAAAAATTTGGTAATTTTGTAATTACATTTAATTGAGTAATTCAAGATTCGCTTATTAAAATTTTTTGAAACTTTGCACGAGGGTTTGCCAGATTGGTCTCTTCAAAAAGTAATCTTACATTTTTTTTGTAAAATATACAGGGAAGCCAATGATTGACCTCCTTAAAATTTACATAGGATTTCCTATGTTCCGCGCGCGACGCACCACCCGGTATTTAACTTGTTGACATTTTTTTCAATTCTGTAGTTCATTTTCATATAGATCAGGGCAGATAATTTTACAACTGAGAAAAGAGTCGATGACAATTTGATGTTATCTGTATAATTTATTTGACATTAATTGCTATTATTTTATTTAAACTATAAAGAGAATTCTAAGCTTGGAATATAAATGATAATAATTATGACTAAATGACCTTCTACACGAGAATTTGTGATTTTTAAGTGATTTTTGTACTCTCTTTCAATCCAAAAAAGTAAAACTTTGAGCTAGAATTTGTATAAAAAAATTAAAGATTCTAAAAAGTTGCGTAAAAATTCATATCATCCTCTAGTTAATTTAGACCGAGTATAACTTAAACTGGGTTTAAATAAAATGCTTACATACATTTTCCATCCTTTATTTCAATTTATTTTGGCACAAGAAAGAACAATGAATCTATATCCTAAAGTTCAGTTTCAGAAATCCATATACTTCTGCTAGTTTCATTAAATATTTTTTGGGAAAAATTACAGTTTATCAGGCATATATAAAGAAATTTAAATACCGTTTTAAATAATAACGTGCATGACAAATCATAACTATTATTAAGGTATTTAAATTTTTTGGCAAGGCCCTTTTTTCATAATATTCACTAGCCCTATATTTAGCATTATAAGGAATACTTTAAATGCTTATACACTTATGCTGCTCAAAATCATCGATACCAAAACAACAACCGTTCGAGAACCAATATTAAATTATTATTAGATACATGCTAACTATACACGGTATACCTAATTAATAAAATATCAGGTATCACAATTTATAATATGTCTAATAATTAGTTTACCTCTTTACATTCATTTAAAGCTTGCTGATGTACTAATAAAGGAAAAAGTTAATTAATTTTTTATTAGGTTTATAGTCCATTTTATAATAATTTCAAATAAAATGTATTTGGAATATACATAATTGCCTGTAATACTTTTTTTAATGATTAAAGAAAAATAACTAGAAGCTGCCACTGGGTCCATTATGTAATACCTATTTACATAATTGCAAAAAAAGAAAACAATTAAATTATTTAAAAATAAACTAATGTGATGTCTATACAAAAAAATCGCTGAAATAAATAGATGAGCTATATGAACCTAACATTACTGGCTTTATACTATATATTAAAACATACAAACATTAACAATTTACATTGCACAATAATTCTTGTTTAAAGAAATATTTTTTAAGTACCTTAATAACCCCCTACATATTTTTTAATAAATACTGTCAAAACTAAATTTTTTTTTACAATTTACAACATTGTACAATAATAATAGTAATCTTTCAAAAAAAGATACGTAGATAGAGTTACAAAAATAATAACAAAAGAGAGAGCATGACAAGCCTAAGATTTAGTTAATTTACAACAACTAAAACGTAATAAAAACAAATAAATAACTCGTGACTATATTGGATATGACTATGTAACAATACATATATAACACTAAAATCTATTTACAATATATACAAAAGTCTTTTGGCTTTTTGTTTTCGCTCTGGTTTTTTATATTCTCTTGCCCTGTGTTTTAAATTTGTAGATGGGTTTAAAAACATATTTCTCAAGGCTAAAATTTATAGTTTTATGTGTCAAAATGTTCAAAGAAGCTAATGTTTAAGCAGTATATAATATTTAGTTTTAAATAAATATTAAGACTATAAAAAGACAACATTTTTATCTAAAGCTACCTTGCATAGAAGTAAAATATGCATTTTTAACTCCGAAATGTAAACTAAACATAATACATCTACTGAGGATGTAACCAGCATGAAATTAGCCTTTATGACATTGCAGATCGAAACCCATTCCAAGATCTTCATGGAAATTCCCCTCTGATGATCCCCAACCTTTTTTTCTAAAGAACTTCCGTCCAATATTTTCCACTTCAAGAAAATTCGTCCTGGACCTTCAATTGTCCAAACTCTCAGTCCTCAACCGTCAAATCAGAGAATTTCTCTCCCCTATTCCAAAAAGTGTCAGAAAAAGACCTTATCCCGAATCCGTCTTGTAAGGATGGATTCATTAATCCTTTATTCAATCCAGCAATCACCCAGGGTCTCAAACTCTTTAGCCATCAGGTCAGTAATGAGCCCGAACAGTATCTTGACAGCTATTGAAAAAATCATGGGACGTGTGTTGCAGAAGTTAAAATCTAAGTTGTCACAAGAACACTTTCAGAGTCAATATTTGACTTGAAAACCCATTTCTTTCTTTAGAAAAATGTCTAATTCAAAATACAGCCTCAAAAAATTATCCTTTTAGCTCAGAAACTAGCCAAAACTTTTAACGCAATTTTTTACTCCAATAGAAGTCCGCAAAAGCTCGTCAGATCCTGACGTCAGAAAAACTAAGGATCGGTTTTTTGCAGTCATAAAAAGATTGTGAATCTTCACAAAGAACCATAGTGAAGAAAGGAAAACTTATTTTTAAAATCCTGGACCTTATACTATACATTTGAACCTTCCGCAATCCAAAAAATTTATTCTTGTAGGGCCTCCAAATATAAAACAGCCAACTGAGAAGATCTTTCATAAAATTTCTACAAAACTTTCCTATTACTTTCTTGTTTTTCTTCAAAGAGGCTAATCTAGAATCCAGCCTTGAAAACTATTCTTTCGACCCAGAAACTAATCAGAACTTTCAACGCTGTAATACTCTAAAGCCATTATCTATTATTTCAGATTAAGTCATCACAAGCCCTCGAAGTTGCTGACTGCAGCAATGACCTGAGAAGCTACAGGATCATTATGTTAATAATATCTTCCTTTCCTCTCTTACTAATTTTTAATATGCTCGACCTTCCTTCTAAAAATACTATAAAGAGGTTTTTAGTTCCACGAAACATCAAAGTTCCCAGACAGACTACCACAAGAACTTTTTTAAACGCAAGTAATTTTTTCTTAAGATATTAAATTCAAAGCTTTTTAAACCCATCTACTCAGTTCAATCAACCAAAATCAATAATCAAAATTAACAAATTTAAAACCATCCCGGGAAAGTAACTTCCCCATTAGGCCAGGCTCATTCGTCATCGTGCCTTGGACTAGTCGAATCGTAGGCGCTTCTGTCATGGGAAAAATTTAAAGCGTCAGGAGACGGACTGTCTTGAGGGTAAAAGTATCCCCTATCCGAGCTGGGACCCGCTCCGTTCATCATCAGGGGTGGAGTCATCGAGGGTCGGCCAGATGCTGAACTCGGTGCAGATGAGGTCAGCTCCGACGAGGAGATGCTAAAGTTCATATCGGCGCTGTCTCTGCACCATAGCTGACGCATCTCTTGGCGTCGTTGACGCATTAACATTTTGTACTCTGAGATGCGCATCTTTTTGCCGTCTACTATGCAGGTGCGTTTTGGTCTTGGACGATATCTGAAATAAGAAAATAAGAAGTGTTTATCTCCTAGAATTTGATAATCTGTATGCTTGAATAGGAAAATTGGTGAATTCTTTATTATCATCGATCTGAAGAAAGTTTATTAAAACTAATTTACGAGGCAACATTGGACTCTAAATGGCATATAAAGAGTCAGGGGAAAAGAGATGTAGTTTTGTATTAAAAAGGCATAGCTTTGAAATACATTCTTAGACAAGTTATTTAGATTATTTAGATAAATGTTTTACTTTAATAAAATAAAATACCTAAAAAATAAATTCTTATTAGCAAAAACTCAAAGTAAGGTCAATAAATAATGGAAGAGAATGATTATAGTCAAGTGACGTTCATTAATTTTTTCCATTATATTATGGATTTAAAATGAATGTGAACATCCAAATATTTATTTTTTCTGTTTATAATATTTCTTTGTTTTTCTCTTCAAATTAAAACTACCATTTTATTTAATTTAATTTTCTCCTTTTATTATAACCAATTTAATTAATATTTTCCAAGTCTTAACAACAACAAATCTGCGCGTGTACGATAGCCTTTAAATTTCCAAATTCCTTTGGTTTGTGTTGAATGGAGACCAGAGAGAAGACGACTTCCTTGTAAGCACTTCATCATCGCGCATTGATTCCAGTGTCGTGATCTATACGTTTGTTTCCGCAACTGTTGTCTTAATCTTACAGCATTACAGATCGTGATTTACTTATCAAACCCGCAACCACTCTTAGTGATTAAACCCGAATTAGAAGACCCAAGAAGTCCAGAGCAGGCCTGCTGAAGCCAGATACAGACACCTTAAGGTAAGGATCTTTAAAGGCTGGTTTTTCGACCTTTCCACATTTACTTTTAATCACACAAATACAGTCCACTTTAAATCTCTCACTGAATTATGTAAATCCACCAATGAATTTATGGGAAAAAGTAATAAAATAGGAATCTTTTATTAGAAAATGTGACATAAGTAGTGTTATCTTGGACTAAAGGCATACTAATCATGTGGCAGGCTTCGTAAGTACTTTTGCGCTTCATAACCACAAAATTTGGAGAGCTCTTCTATATTTCTATCTTTGGTTAATGAAAATGGCAAGGGATCTAAAGCCCAAGGAAAACAAAAATTAATTAATTTGGGCTTATAAATACAATAACGGTAATTATTTTACCTTCATATGAAAATGACGACATCTCAAATTCTCTTTTATTATTATCCACTTTGAGAGGTTTTCCGACTATGTCAGTCGATTGCCAGTTTCCGTTAAAAGTTGAACGATGGTACAAGAGTCTCGGATTTTCTTTTAATATTCTTAGTTTTTTAATAGGTCTAGTCGGCAATGAATAAGTTTTTTTTTAAATATATTTTAAGAAGCTGTCCCATAGACGAAAAAAAATGTGATTTACTTTTTCTGTTTTGAAAGGTGCTGGCTTATTTTGACTACTCTTAAAACTTGAGATCCAGTCTACAGGAGTCTCTTTTTTCTTTGGTTTACTAAAGCGAAATCCTCATTGCACTTTATATAGGCATGTCCGGGCATAGGCAATGTAAAAAGAAACATGCAAATAGAATCTAGACATTTTTGAAAATATATCAGACGATGTAAGTATAAGTCTAAGTAGAAAAACGGTGTACTTTTTTTTCTATCCTGCACAAGAACCGCAGAATATGTGCAGTTCTGAATGATTATATAGCATTTGTTGTATCAAAGAATACAGTCTGTGCTTCCTTTCTTGCCCTCGTTTCTGGATCGATAAGTGCAAGTAAAGTTTTCGATCTACTTTCAGTTTTTGTATCTTTTTGAGAATGTCTACCTTATTAATAGTTTTTTAAAGCTCAGATGCCATGTTTTTTACTTTAGTATTAATTTTATTTTTTTATTTTACTTTCCTAAACCTAGTAGAAGATGGTAAGAAGCTAACATCTTCAGTAAAAGGATAAATATTAATTTGCTTCGAAGGTGTCTTGATTGAGCAAATCGACAGTTTTCACTCGGAAAACAGAGATTTGTCGATAATGTGAAGGTGACATGGTGGTAACGATGCCATCTAGTACTAACGCAGGTAGCGGTTACTTTGACGTCAGTGAAAGAAATGCCAGTTTGGAATTTTAAGTTAAGGAATAAAAGATTCATTTCTATTAGTATATGCCTTATTATATTTATGTTACGTATGATTGTGTGTACGTATGAAGTGTATGTAAAAAACTACATTGTTTATAAAAAGATGTCATATTTACTACTCAGGAGGTAATGTCCACCCGAAGTATATAAAGATTAGAAGTTGTCAGTATTTTTGGACCCAATGTTACCTCAAGAAAATTAACCAAAGAATGTTTGTTTTATTTTAGTATAATTACAAATGAATAAATAAATATATATATGGAATTTAAGTAAGAATGTTTTTTTTTACTTAAGAAGTTTTCAAAGGTCATTGTAAACGTCACCCTATATAAATATTTGACGTCATTTGTGTTAGATTCATTCAGTCTTTTTCAATTCCATTTAAGACGTCGTTTAGCCTTTATTTAGGATGTCTCAGTGACGTCTCTTAACACGTCATTTTGGATGTGACAAATGTACGTCACTTTAAGGGTCATAAGGACGTCAAAAACGTCATATTGCTGCCTGGGAAATGTTGTCCACTTTACTGATTTCAGCAGGTTGTTGTCTGCTATTATGCCGAAAGTAAAGACTAATAACTGTGCAAATTTTAACGTGATTCTGTATTGTGGTAAGTTATAAGCGAACATAACCACATACATTTAGATTCATATAATAATATAATAATATATAGATAGATATATAAGAAAATGAGTAAGTTCCTTATAATTGTCAATATAAAAGATTGAATATGACAAATTTAAATAATGTCTATAAAATACAGTACAAACTATTTTTTGCAAGACCATTATTTTATATACATTTGGATTTGTAAAAAAGTTGTAAATATAAAAGATGATTAAAAGTTACCTTAAGTTATTATTTCGTTTGACAGGTTTAATTTAATATTCAAGCCTAATTTTCTTTTTTTTTTCAAAGTTTTTGCAACATTTTAGCAGATATTTCTGAACAATTAAACTAAGATATTTTAAAAACAGTGCCTCAAATCATAATTTTGCAAGAATAACTTTGTTTCCAAATTAAATGGAGAATCTAACAGTTGAATGAAAAAATATTTGATCACCTCGCAGATTTGAGGCAAAAAAGGACCAACTCCCTCCGTATATTACGCCACTGGCAATTTTTAAAAAAAAATTGGCTTTATCGGTAATTTACAATTCACTATAATAACCTGCATGCTAAATTTAATTAAAATTGAGCTGATAGCTTAAAAGTTATGATAAATAAATAAATAATTATTCTTAACTTTAACACCCTGTATCTTTGTAATTAAACATTTCTGAAAAAAATTTATAATAAAAGTCTATTTCCTTTTTAAATTCTCTATCACGTATTAAAATTAATGACATTTAAACTGGACCACCCTGTATAGTAAATATCGAAAAAAAAATTTTTAATATTTTTTTTTCTTATTTTTGGGCATACGAACACATTTTAGTGGTATAATACTATGAATAGAAAATTAAAAAAAAAAAAAAATATTTTTTCCATTTTCTGTTGGATCTATTTTAGTAAACAAAGAAAAAAGAATAAGCCCTTAGTATAAAATTCGTATAATAAAATAAAAAAAAAATATTTTATGACAACTAAGCAGTTACTTGACCATAAAACACGGTGAAGATAACAAACTTAAAAAATTGAATTTTCATAATGCAAACACGCTCACAAGCAAAATCCCATTTTACTCAACCCAAGATAAAATGAAGACATCATATATTTTTCCAAAGATATTGAACATGGGATCCTTGAAAAAATTTCAACATAAAATCTACAGTATAAAGAATATTTTATTTGTGTAAATGTCTTAGAAGGGCATTATTAGATAATTGTATTTATTTATTGTAAAATTAATATTTTAAAACTAAAGTCGATAAGAATTTGATTTTTATCAGGAACCCAAAAAAAAAACAATCAAAAGTGGTAAAAAATAAACTTTAGCATCTATAACCTACAAAATTTCATTGACAAACATTGATCAAAAAAATATGTTAGAAGAACATCGACATTTTACAGACGATTCGAAACTGCCAAATGTCATTAACCCTTACCTATAATCGGGATGTTTTTCCATATGCAATTTGGACAGCCTCGACTGTTCCTCGTAGTAAGGTTGCTTTTCAGAGTTGGACATCGCCTTCCACCTGGCTCCCAAAATTTTTGAAATATTCGAATTGTGCATATCAGGGCAGGCTTTTAAAATTTTTCGCCGCTCGTCCTTGGCCCACACCATAAAAGCGTTCATCGGCCTTTTAATGTGTGGCTTATTTTCGCTTTCCCGTTTCGACGATTGCTGCCTGATTATCTTGGCCTTGTCCGAGTTCTCGTTATAATTTGGATCTGGTGCACCCCATACTAAAACATAAAAAAGAAATAACGTAAAACCTTATTATAGGTGCAACAGTTTTATACAATGGCACTCATATCCTATTTAATCAAAATACTACTAAATTTTGAAGAAGTCCTAAAAGCTTGTATAATTTATTCTAAAGTAATTTTTTTAAAAACTTTCATAACTTTAAAGACACAAACGAAGAAACTAGCTCAATCTCATTTAAAATTTCCAAACGTACAAGACAGGTGTTGTCACTTTAAATAATATTTTACTTTTCGGAATTTAAACCACTGCTGTATTTACAAACTGCGAAGAACATTGTCTTTGATCCGCGTTTTTCTTATACAATAATACGTCGTAAGTCACCACACGGAGGCACAGACCCATTTGAAGTGATGCCAAAGTCGTATCGTAAAATTTTTCTTTTTTGTCGGGGGGCCACCCGATTTATTTTAAATTGTGGCAGAAAGAATTATTTGGATTTTCGAACGGATGCCATTCGGTGTCAAATAGGTCGTGAAAAAGTACCCACTTTGAGCGGGCGACAATTTGTTTACGGTTGTAAATTACTGACATTGTTACCAAATTGTAATCATAAAATAACCGAGAAATATAAATTGTAAAGTATTTGGGAAAATTGCTTTTATTTAACAAGGTTTTAATATATTACAGGAATATTTAATGATGATCTTATTTTAGATCTAAGACTTACATTGACAAGCATTAAGAAAATCAGTCTCTTCCTTAATTCCCTCTCCTTCCTTAGGCCTGCCGCCCAAATTAGGTGGGGCTGGCATCGCGTACATATGCAAAGGTGGAAAGTGAGGCTGTTTATCCATATTCTGTTGCCGCACTTCGTTCCCTTTCATCCTGCCATCCATCCCAGGAGGAACCGGAAACGTAGGGGGCAACCCGGCGTAATTCAGGAACGCTCTATTTGGCATCATCAAGTTGGGAGGCAACAACCTGGGAACGGTTGCCGCTACTGGCTGATCGTTGAGGCTTTGGCGGTGTTGATGGCTACTGGACGTGGCTGGAGGGGCTTGAGGACTCGATCCTCCTCCTCCTCCTCCTCCTCCCGATCCAGCATTGGTCATTGAGGATTTTGGCTTGGATAGATTTAATGGTGCGTCTGGATCAGATGGCGGAGGTGGTGGTGGTGAGGGGTTGTTTTGTGGTGGGGTGTGACGTTCGGAGGTGTTGTTTAATGACTGTGAATTAAGGTGTTGTTGCTGTTGATGGTGTTGCTGCTGAATTTGTGCTAAGTGAGCGGCTGATGTTGCTGCTGAGATCCAGTTGGGGACTTGGTGCGGTGGTAGCATCTAAACATAATATTAAATAAAGTTACATAATATTAAATATAAAATACATTTATATGAAGGTTAAGCAAAGTTGTCGTTCTCCATATAATAAAATGCAAAACATCTTAAAAGTCAGACTAGAATATCTATAATTTGTGGAAAATAGAACAAAAAACGATATCTCTTGCGTAAGTATATTAATGAAAGGAACATTAATTTTTGATGGTTAGAGAGGGAGACTATATTAATTATTATTATTCATTTAAAGGGGCCTATTGAATTAAAAAATCGCAAGCTGTCAAAGTTACTTAGGAAATTAATTGTTTTTATTTATTTCAAAATCTTCCAATAAGTCCAATTTCAACCCCTTTTGACAGATATAAAAGACTTGTGTATTGGGTCCCGGATCAAAGTTATGACCTGATTCTAAAATATGGTTCGCGAAAGCAGAATTGGTGTTGTATCTTTACTTCTGTTAATGAGTCTGAGGTGTTTATTTACTGTGACCTTAATTTTCCTTCAGCTCTGACCTATGTAGCTAACTTTACATTCTGGATAAGAACAACTAATTCTGACAGAGGAACAATTAAAGTATTACTGGAATGCTATCTTAACAGTTTAGCTAAGTATTTAGTTAAACTGTTCTTTAATCTAAAACATATATTAAGCTTTATTTTTGATTCATTAGAGCAAAAACACTTAAAAACACTGAACAGCATATTCTTCACTAAATAACGGTATGTTTTAGAGGCTTCTGTGTTTATGTCAAAATCACTGATTTATTCAGTTTAAAGTCAGAAGGAGTGAAGTAATTAGGCTGCAAATTTTGAGTTAAAGGGATGGTTGCATATAAAAGCTATGACTGTGTCAGTTGCTGAAAGCTTCCAGTATATTTCAAAATGGATGATGAAATGAATGAAAATTTATGATTAAAAGGTCTAAAAATAGCAGAGCAAAGTTCTTCTCCATTTCGTAGATGACCTGTAAGAATGAGTTTAAGGAAGTTCTACAGATATTTTTTGCCTCGATTAAATATGATAAAAATATTATCAACGTACCGAAGCTATGTTCAAATATGTTTTTTGAAAAGATTATGTTTACTAATTTTTTATTCCATATTTTACATTAATATCTCAGTAAGAAACGAAGAAAGAATGAATTCTCTAGTCAAACCCGACCGACAAAAAAAACGACCATCAAACAAAAAACCATTATAAAGAAGCATACAATCAACCAATAAGCGTCTAAGATAAGTCCAAGTGAGAAGGTAGCTTGGTCACATTAAAAAGCATTTCTCTGAGTATTACATTAAAATCATCGGGAGATATGCTAGAAAAAAGATTCGTCAATTGAAAAGATATTAGCCAGGATTGAAGTGGTATTTGTAGAATTAATAGGCTTTGTGTTAGTAAGTTTGGAGGAGGGAGTATTTATGTAAGAAAATACCAGATGAATATTACAATCAATTTTGTGTACTTTCAGTAAATAGTATAGAAGAGGGGTGGAAGGATTCATAGTAATAATTTTTTTTAGATTCAGAGAAATATTGAAGGCTTAAAAAGCATTATTTAAAAGGAAGCATTCATGAAGAAGTAACTTTTATTATTGGGTTTCAGTTTAAGCAGAGTTTAGGAAGACGTTGAATTTTGACACATAATCAACTCTAATTCATAATCATCATACCATTACATACACGCCATATAAGCCAGAAAAGTTGGGGTTATATACCAAAGACCAATTCTCCATATTCTGGCGAACCATATTCTAGAGTCAACTTTGATCTTGAACTTTGATAACTGATGTCAGAAAGAGTTGGTACTGGACTAATTAAAATCTTTTGAAATAAATAAAGCCATTTAATTTTCTAACTTTATGTGCGTCGATGAACAAACTATCTTTGACAGCATGCGATTGTTTAATTCAATTAGCTCTCTTAAATGATTAAACAATTTTTATTATATTAAAATAAATTGTCCTTTTTGAAAATATGCGCAAGAGTTCCTTACGCTCTTTATTCTAGAGCATTAAAAAAATTTTAAACTTTTTGCATGCACTTAACATAGAAGCCTAGATGTATTATTTGTAATATATAATTTTTATCGGTTCCCTAAAATCAATGTTTATCTGAATTCTAAGATTTTTGTGATGGGTTTTATATAGTTCTGGTAAGGTTTAGTCCTTTTTTTAGTTCATGATTAATGATTTTTGTGTTTTTTTTAGCATCTGATAATGTTTATTGTCATCATCATATGGGACTATTGTCAATATGTCAATAGCCGCAATGCATAAAATATTGGTTAAAAGATATTTTAAATTTTATTATGGTAGTTACTGAGTTAAGTAATTTAAGAAATAATTGTACAGGACACACTGTACAGGGTATAATTTTAATAACTGATGTAGTAATTTTGTGGATTTTAACTCATACAAAAGTTAATGAGTTTCTTTGCCAAAAAAGTTATAGAAGTTTCCCTGTAAACAGACCCGATTCGGAGTAGTTTTTCATATGCTAACCAAGTGTTAGAGTTACTTTTTTAAAATATTCATAATTTGAACTTGTCTGTTAATATAAACAATAAATAAGCACTATGCAAATCATATCCGTTTAAGTTATGCATCAAAATCATTACATTTAACATACAGGGTGGGCCAATAAAAACTTCCCACCCACGTTTGTTTTTCGTTTTTAAAATATATACGTCAATTTTTAATTCGAAGGGAAACAATAGATTTATAATTTTCCTACTTATCAACACCAAAATCTTAAATAGGCATAGCGTTGAGTAGCACCTTATTTTATGCGTCCTTCTATTCTGATTTTATCTTTTGAACTTAAAACGTCTGTTATTTTTTCGCAATGTGACAGCTTGTCAAAATTTTGTTAATGACTTGTACAAAACACGACTTTTGAACGTATTTCCATTCAAAAATTTAAACAGCTTGCATACGTTAATTTTTACTACGAATTATTTTTTAACGTTTTTAATTCCCGAAATGCATCCCCTTCGCGGGGTTACTGTCAACCCTAAAATGTTAAACGGGGATGATGGTCGAGTTGCACCTTATTTTTAAGACTTTTTTATTCTGATTATATTCCGCAGGTTTAAAAAGACTGATTTTGATTCTTGTAAGGGTGCCAGCTTGTCGAGATTAAAATAAGGAAGAACCTAAAACGCTTTCTAAAAAAATATAAAAAAAGGGGTAATATTGTATTAAAATAACTAAAGTAATCCAAAGTACAAAAATTAAAATGTCTCACATAACTATGTCAGACAATTAGTGAATAAGTGTTTGAAAACCGGTACAGTGCAAAACCAGAAGCACAATCCAATTCAAGGGGTCAACAATGAGCGCACATAAATTGCTGTATTGGGGCACATTAAAATGGATTAAACCTTAAGTAGCAGGTAATTATCTGAAGTTTCCAGTGTCTCCCTTTCCGTATTTAAAATTTTTCCTTACAAAATAAAATGAGTCCACAAACTAAATGAGGATAATTTCTGAACGACGACTTCAATACGTCGAAGATATGAATCAAAGATATATCGAAAATCCACTTTTTTCTTACAATGTTTATTTTTCGTATGAATGTTAGTTTGTTATATTGGAGCGATTCAAATTCGCATTTGTATAGAGAAGTCCACACTCAATATCCAGAAAAAAATAATATCTGGGCTGGTATCTCGGGCAAAAAATTAATCGGGACATTTTTTATACCAGGCAACCTGACTAGGAAAATGTATTTAGCACTGCTCCAAGAAAATATTATTTAAGAATGAGGGAGGTAATAGCCGAAGATGAGAATTTGGCCCAACAAAATGTTTTTTTTTTCAATAAGGATTCTCCATTATGCCGCACCTGTTTAACGATTTTGAAATGAGGAGTTCAGAAACTGCTGGACTAGACGTAGAGGACCCATCGAATAGCCTGACAGATCCTCGGATCTGTCAGTGGTAAAAATATATAGATAGATGAGAATAGATAGATGAGAGTGATAGGTGAAAATGTGTTATAAAATGTTAAAGCAAAAATAACAAATGGATGTTATCACTGTATGAATGTTATGGGGGTCACTTTCAACATGCTATTTAATAAGCTTATTGTTATTAAACATAATGGGCGTTTAGTTTTTATTTTATAATAATAAGAGTTAAATTAATTTTTTATTGTATTTCTTATTCTTACTTTAAAATTAATTTTGACAAGTTGTTACATTGCATAAAATAACAGCAGCAACCTTTTAAACTTAAGAAATAGAATTACAATAGAGAGACCTTTAAAATAAAGTATTACTTGACCCCTATTTCCATTCAAGATTTACGGGTTAATACCCACTCTTGCGTAGGGGATGAAGTTGGAGCGTTGAAAATTATAAATTTATTGACACTCCTCGAATTAAAAATTGACGTGTAAGAGAGCCTTTCTTGTTTTATAAAATATGTAAAAAAACTTGGTGGGCAGTTTTCATTGGCCTACCCTGTATATTTCTGAAAGCAAAGTTATATTTGCAAAACCAAATAGTATTAAACTTACATGATTTGTTAAGGGACTCTTAGCGACTAAAGGTTGAGCAGAAGAATTATGAAGCCCCCTAGAGAGTTGTTCCAGGAAACTGTGAAACATTAGCCCCTGAGGACCAACAGCTCCACCACCTGGATACTGTGCCGAAATCTGTCCTTGGAGCTCTTGGAGTTTCTGTTGATGGTGCAAAAGTTGCTCCTGTTGTCTCCTCTGGGACTCCAGCTGTTTCTGGGTCTCGCTAAGTTGGGATGGGATACTGGCCGACTGTAAATAAAACATAAAATAAATATTCGATCCATGAAAAATTGTATACATTTATAGTTCAGCAGAGCTGAAAGAGAAACGTATTTTTTAATAGGTTATTTATAATTGGTAAAAATTTCCATACCAAAAATATTTAATGGCAAATCGGTGCACCAAACCGTATGGGAAACCGCGTAAAATCTAGATTTAGCCAAGCCCAGCAGTTAAATATACAAACGGGGCGTCAGATACATTTCCTAAAATCACAAAAGCATGCCTAAATCGACGTCTGTCAACGCTTAGCCATTATTTTTATGGCAAATAAACGTCTTTACGGCCTTACAGATGGCATTTGCCGCTTGTTAGCTCACTATTATTGACCGCATATAATTGCTTTGTAGCGGACTGAAATAGAATACAACAATTTAATTATTTTCTTATTTACGGTTATAGTTATTTCTAAAAATCAATAGGTTACTTACTTATTGAAGTATATCCATTCTTTTTAAAGGAATTTATTATAAATTAATAGAAAAAAAAGAGTTTGTGTTTTAAAAAAAAAATTTGTGGAAACTTCTGGACAATTATCATTTTGCATTACCTCCTCTGGGGTTGCAAGTCCCCCATCAAGCGCCTCTCCAGGTGGCGGAGAGAGGGTTGCTTTCCAGATAAGGGTGGTACTGGAAACATCAAATCTGGGCTGACCAGAACTAGCATGACACAGGACAGCATATTTGACATGTAAGGACTCTAAGGGCTCAAGATCAGAAACTTGCAGGCGACACTTTCACCTAGACTCATCCGGCTGTAACACCTGTGTAAAGGAGAGGGACTCCTACTGAGCGAATTTACATATCACAAGAAAACTCAACATCGATTTCAGCACCAAAATAAATGATAAGATGCCAAACAATCCGGCTGGAAATCGGCGCTCGTATCCCAGGACCACGAGTGTGAAATTGGCTACTGGCTATGGGAAAGTAGGCGACCAGGCATCCCCTAGAAAATATGCTACTGAAAAAAAGAAATCAAAACAGAAAATGCACAAAATGTGCACTTATAATGTACAAGGCTTAAACAAAACTGTTAAAGCCACCATCATGAAGAAAGCACTCAACCACATGGCATATACTGGAATTTCAGAAACTCACGGGAAAAAAAATGAACACTACTCAACCAAAAATTGAAATCTTTTAATATGCTCTGGAAATAAAAACCAGAGTGATAATAGTGTAATAAACCTTTCTAGTAAATAAAAACTTTAGAGAATTGATATAAGAATATGAAGGCATCAACGATTCGATAGTTACCCTTGGTTCTCGAAGGTTCCAACAAAACCAGTTAATCTGAACGTCATATTAAGTCTAGGCTACCACTTGCTCTCAAAATAAAATAGATAAATTTTAAGAGCTACTTTCAAACACAATAACTAAAATCCCTAACAGAGAGATTTTAGGCATTTTAGTCACCGGTACGAATTTGCGCTCAGTAATTGGAAAACATAGCATAGGACAAAGAAATAAACGTGGGCAAATGCTTATTGAATTCTACGCAGAGCACCAGCTATTTAATTCCCACTTCCAACATCAGATCCGAAGATGTACACCTGGAAATCACCCAATGGCCATATAAGTAACAAAATTGACTACACTTTCACCAAAAGATGATGGAAAGCCACTACTAGAGACATAAAAACCTATCCCTGTTTGGATTGTGCAAGTGATCATAATGTTCTGGTCACAGAAATATGTGTAAGACTATAGAACAACAAATGCCGTCCTTCAAAAACCAAGCCATGGCACAGAAAAAATAATGAGGCTTTCCAAAATGCAGTCAAGTGTAATAATCTTGATAACATTTTGGAAGAACAAATGAGTCAAATAAAGCTTGAAGAGTTTTGACCATTGAGCGAGCATTGAGCTCTTTGTTGACACTGTAAATCCCGGTGAGAAGACTCCACTGGTGTCAGACTGACTACGACACCTGAAATCATAAGAAGATGGCGTCAATACTGTGAGAATCTCATGGCATCTGAGAAAATTAATTTACAAGAAAACCTACTGCTTCACTTTTAGATGCATGAACCATCAATGCTAAGGTACGAAGTTGAGAAAGCACTCAAAAAACTTAGAGACAGAAAATCACATAATCTGACTCAGATAATATCGTCGCGGAAATGTTAAAATGTCCTGGTCCCAAAGGTGTCATCTTGCTGCACCAGATCTGTCAAAAAATGGACGAAATCCGTATACATTACACTACACAAAAGAAGCCCAAAAGATAAGTGCAATAACTACAGAACCATGGCCCAAATAAATCACGCAATCAAATATTATTGTATATCATACAAGAAAGACTTAAGAGCTATTTTTTTCTCAATATAGCCCCAGAACAAGCAGGTCTTGTGCCTTGGTCGAGGAACAAGAGACAAAGTCCTAAGTCTGAGACAGATGGTTGAAAAGGTATTTGAAAACAAAGTCCTATGATATGTTTCCTGGATTATAGTAAGGCTTTCGACACAGTGCAATGGAAGCTGTGGTACATACATTTTATAACAAATGGGAGTTCCGACGAAACGTTTCTCATTAAACAGCTATATCATAATAATATAGCCCAAATAGGATTGGGAAACAAACTCTCACAGAACTTTAAATTGAGCAAAGGCGTACGGCAGAGATGCATCCTCTCATCTATACTTTTATACCTATCTATTAAGGATCATGACAAGGGCTCTTGATGACTAGAAGGGTGAAACATCTATTGAAGGAAAAGAATATCTAACGTTTGGTATGCTGATGACACTATCGCAGTGGCTATTAATGAACAACAAAAAATGTATGTTTTTTATCTTTTACAACAAAATATAACTAGTAAGCATGGAAAACGGACTGCGGCTTAATAGATCCAAATATCATCTCATGATCATAGATCGGGCAGGAACGATTTCTCTACCCTCATAGATAATCCAAGACATAGAAATAAAGAAATCATTTATTTATCTAGGCACGAAAATAATAAATAAATGTGGCTCAGAGCAGGACCTCAAAAGAAGAATTGGGATGGCAAAGGAGGCTTTAGGTAAACTGGTCAAAATCTGGAAACACCATCTTATCCGTAAGGAAACTAAAATGAGACTTATGAAATTCTTAGTTTCGTATTGCAGAGTATGGATCGAAATTCTGGACTATAAACTGACTGAGACTGCGGCGTGACGAAGAAGAGCTGAGGCGTTTAAAATGACATGCTACGATAGAACGCTGAGAATATCATGAACAGCGTATCGGACCAATAAATCCATTTTAAGAGAACTCAAAATTCGTTATTAATAATAATCTAATGACGCATGCTTAATCTTTTTGGTCAGGTAATACAGAGGTATGGCATGGAAAAACTTATGATTCAAGGGATCCAGTTGAAGATCCAGAGAGATCAAGAGGGAGGCCACCGGTGGAATACATAGCACAAATAAAAGATCTCGGTAGAAGATTGAGATAGAAGATCATGAGAGAATCATGGCAAAGGATTACTGTGAAGCTTCCGTAATTAAGTCACGACTTTCAAAAACGGACAATGACTGGAGAGAGGTCACTTTTATGCAATAAAATATGAAAATGATACATCATTTAAAATTATTTTTATTGAAATTTTATTTTTTAGTTAATTTATATATATTTCATTTCAGTATTATATCTTTATGATGCTGTCGTAAGTTAAAAAATACAAAATCATATTTTTATGAATTAAATTTTTTTAAAAATTTCACATTTTCTCATACGATTTATTACTAGATTTATCACATTTACTCGTATTGAAAAATCACATCGAATCATATCACAAAAATTAAAAAATTACAATAAGATATTATTAAAAATAAAATTAGGAAAAAATTTAAATCTAGTATTAAATCGATAATATTTAAATTTTTTTGGTGCATTTATTTATTTATATAAATAGAATTTATTTAATTTTTTAAAATTGCAACTTATGTTATTTATATTATGATTTTTATTATTTTATATTCGTTATTTAATTCATTTATCTTGTTTTTATTTTATATGTACATCTCAGATGTCAATATTAAAAGTAATTTTAAAAAATTGCATAGAATTCATCAATATAATTTTAACATTTTCCTTACTATACTGATTTTATTAAATTTCTGATTTTTTCTTTTAAATCTTCGGTTTTATTATTATTTTTTACGGTAAATACTTGTTAATTACAATCCTTCAAAATATTCAAAAAAAGATCACGTTTTGCATTTTACCAAATATTTTATATTACACATTTAGTTTTTCCTAATCCTTATGATATCTATTTTTATCGTTTCATAAATTTCACATTTATTTTTATATTATTCAGCGGCAACATATTTGATATAAAAAATCAATTAAATTCTTGTAAATATTTCTCGTATATACTTAAAATATAAAAGAATTTAGCAAAAAACCGTTATAACTATAGAATCTTTTTTTAAACTACTTATTTAAACCTAAAATGTATGACTTTAATTTTAAAACAAGCCTATTATAATTTATGGCTTTAAAAAAACAAATTAAAAAAAAAATCAACCTAGTTAATGAGCCAATACATTAACGTACCGATAATTTTTTCTGGTATTAATTCGCAATTACCCAGACGATATCGTTAATTATATAAAATCAGCTTTTCTCTTTTATTTTTTCCAAACATAATATGAAGCTGTTAAAATATTCCTGTAATACCAGTTGTCGTTTTAATAACCCGGCAAGTGGTCTAATGAATAGAATTTTCTTCAACGTATTCATTAAGAAACTGAACGCATTTTCTAATAATAAACTCTTCAGAAAGAAAATGACAAAAAGCAAATGCGTCCATTATTAAGAGACAAAGTTCAGCTGTCGTGTATATACCAGAAGCGTAGAGAAAAGATGAAATTTATTAAAAAAAAAAAACATTATTATTCATTAATTCTAGTAGTAATTAAAAAAATCACAAATCGTCACTGAACGCAACAAATAATCACACTGAATATATTAAAGCAATAATAACTAACAAAGTTCAACGAAGAAAAAACAATTAATAATTAGTTACCGGGACCATTAAAATAATGCAGAGGTATAATGGAAAATTGTTGCCTCGGGTATAGTAATTTTTACCTTTTTTTTTAATGCCATTTAAATAAGTGGTCGTAATTATTTGTTATGGTGTTTTTATTATAACGACAATTAAATGGTAGCAAAACAAATTAAACGCTATAAATATTTGAGTGCTCATTTGCGAACTAAACAATTATCTTTATTTTTGAAAAATTGTTACAAATTATAATTTGGATTGATGCGCGTACTTTAACTGTTTTTAAAAGGTATATTTTATTCGTGTATCGATTACGCATTAATTTTTTTTCTAGTTTTGCTTCTTCGTTTACATTTGATACAGTTGATTATGATCCAGAATCAGAATGAGAAAACCCTATTTTGGCCAGAGCTTTTCCTTATTAGATCTCAAACATAAGTGATATTGCTTTATTTTTAACCATTTCAGGTAATTCGGCCTTTTTTAGGCATCTTTTGGGCTTTTAACTGACGGCTATGACCACTTAATTTAACCTGATTTAAGAAACAATATTTTTTTCAAAAACTGTTGCAGTAAAGGTGTCAGAAATATAAGGCTTTAATGCAATGTTCTCCAGTTTTGTTATTTGGAAAGCGAATCAAATTGCACGTAACTTAATAAGACATTTTCTCTGCTTCACGAATCCGCAGTCAAAAATATGGGCTCCCAATTAAAACGTTGATGTCAAATTCACCGTCAAGGATATTCCCAACGTTATATTTGAGGTTGTCATTTAGTCCCCGCTAGAATTTCGAATTTTTAAATTAATTGCAGATAATACGGCTTCATGGTCTGATAGAGCCGACGACACAATCCTAGCATCACAAGAGGTAATCTATTAAAGAACTTGACACATTTGTTATACAGTTTGGACTTTCTACTAACATTTGCAAGTTAAATGATAAAAAGACCGCATTTAAACTCTGAGTATGCACACAGTTTCCATCTAAATAATTTATATTAAAATCCCCCGCAAGCATAATCTTTGCTTTAAGAGGTGAACAAGAGAGTAGAGAATCTAATCTATTCAAAAAATCTATGACATTACTGCGAGGAGGCCTATAAATACATAAAATTATAAATATTGATCTCTTCGTTAAATACAAGTGAAAATTCGAATTCATTTTCCACTAATAAATCTTTATAATCAATCGCATCACTAGCATTTATCCATTCATGCAAATCTTCCCGAACAAATATTGCTGTATCTCCCCCCATTGAACCACTTCAGCAGAAAGAGGCTAGCATCAAATAACCACATATAGAGAGGGGCTAACCAGGCCTCGGCCAGTGTTCGGTCATAAACAAAATTGCAGGCTTATTATAATAATGTAAAAATAATGGGTCTACCAATAGAAGTGATAGAAGTTTAGTGGGCCATGTACGCAAAATGGTATGTGTCAAAACGCGGATCAAGCATCAGTTGTGTTAAGTATACTTTGACATTTCATCATGAATCGTTTAAGTCAAGAGCAACGTATAGCTATCGTGGAAAGGTATTACGAAAATGCGCAATCGGTAAGAGCCTGTTATCGTGCTCTTAGAGAAGATTTTGGCCATCGTGGACGGCCTTCTGAGCTTGCAATAAGGCGCACAATTAATAAGTTTGAACGGCAGTACACTCTTCTGGATAATAAGCCATCAACGCGACAAAAAAGTGCAAGGACCGTTGAAAATATCGCCGCTGCAAGAGAAAGTGTTGACGCGAATAACAATGTGTCTGTTTTGCGCCGTTCTCAGCAATTAGGCATTTCACCAATGTCTCTGTGGCGCATTTTAAAGAAAGACTTAAGCCTACATCCATATAAGATGGTTCTAACTCAAGAATTGAAGCCTGCTGACCGTGGTTTGTGAAGAACGTTTACCGACTGGGCTCTTTTGCAGTTGGAACAAAATGCCGATTTTGGGAAACAAATCATCTTTTCAGATGAAGCCCATTTTTGTCTTAGTGGCGTTGTTAATACGCAAAATTGCCGCTTCTGGTGTCAGAACAATCCCCAGGAATTAGTACAGGTGCCAATACACCCGTTAAAAGTGACTGTGTGGTGTGGTTTGCACGTCGGTGGAATTATTAGTTCATACTTTTTTGAGGATGCAGGGCGGCGTACTGTGACAGTCAACGGAGGGCGCTACCGCGACATGATAACAAACTTTCATTGGCCTGCAATTGATGGTGGAGACTTCGAACAGAATTGGTTTCAACAGGACGGAGCAACAACACACACCGCCCGAGCCACAATTAATATATTAAGAGAGCGTTTTGAAGATCGAATAATTTGGCGACATGGCAATATCAACTGACCACCAAGGTCCTGTGGTCTTACTCCCCTGGACTTTTTTCTTTGGGGATATGTGAAGTCGAAGGTGTATTCAAACAATCCTCAAACCATCAATGAGTTGAAAGTTAACATAACTAGGGTTATTCGCGAAATTCAGCCCAACTGGTTAGAAAAAGTGATTGAAAATTGGGTTCATCGTCTAAACGTCTGCCGCCGTAGCCGAGGTGGACATCTTAATGATATTTTGTTTAAAACATAATGTTACATAATAAACTACAACATTCTTATTGGTAGACCCTATACAATCAGCTCATTGACTTTATTTCGTACTGACTGCATGTAAAAGAAGACATGACACTGTTCAAAGATCCATATTTAATAAATCTGCCTGTCTTGGTTTTTTAAAAAAAAAAACACCTCGTCAGAATTATTTAAAGACACTAAAAATACCTGCTCCCTGACACGAGCAGAATCAGCATTGAGATCTCCCACCACCTCAAGCCTAGGAGAAGGACCACAGTCAGTCTTCGTTTCTACTTTTAATAGAATAAAGTCCTTTTAAAAATATTAACATTGTTAATTCCTGCCAAAATCACGACAAAATGTAACTTGGTCAATTCTGCAACAAAACCATCAATACCAAAAACTACCTTATTAAATTTAGCATACGGCTTGGAAATGATTTGTATGGTGTAAGTATCTTTAAACCAATAATTTAAAAAGGGTTTCAAATTTCTTCCATAGTCATCCATTAATAGAATTAATTTATTCTTTAAATGAGCGTCATCTTTTTCTCGCACACCCTTTTAAATTCCATGTAGCTTTTATTTTTTTTGCGAAAAGTAATATTTTCAGAGATAGTTGATGGTTCGTATTTTTAATACGTAATTAAGATACTCCGTATAGGGTTAAACCTAGTCCAAGCAGCACTTTTAGAAATATCAGACTTTTTAAAGTTCAAAGCAGTTCAAGCAAACGTTTTAGAGTGAACAGCATTTTCTTTGTCTAATTGGCGATTGCTTAAATATCTTATGACATCTGATCTTTAATACTAAGAATAATCATAATCAAATAACCAGATTCTGCCGTCAATCTATATATTTACAAAAGCAGCAAAATTCATACCTTTCTTAAATGGTGCATTCCATCGAGTATGTATTAAGAAAACCTTTAAACAACAATGTGCCTTGTATCCCATTTTCCAATTAAAAAATGCTGTTTGAGCTGAGGCATACAAACGCAACTTTATATAAATTTCATTTGAATATCGAAGATATAAAATTAAATTATTCTAAATTCAATAGCTAGATATTAATACTAATAAATAGTTAAGGCGACTTTTGCTGACTCCTCACCTCACAGGGATCTACAGCTTAGTGTTTCTTGATTAGCATATAACTGGAATTAATATGTGAATGTTATCGATAGCTTTAAGTACCACCTAGGTCTCTATTTAGTTCAATGTCTTGTGGTGATCACCACATCATAGTTTCCGACTCCTTTAATTCCCACGATAAACAACTTTTTCTTTTTTCAACCTGTGGATCCTTTAGCTAACCTTTCCATATGATAGTCCTTCTGTCATATTTAACTTTCTTTTTCTTGGTAAATTTTTTGTTTTTAATTATCCATATTTCTAATTTCTTGCCAAGATCACCATACAGTCTGGATTTTGCTTCACATCTACAGATTTTAGCCAATAAAAAAAATTATAAAACCAACGCACTTATCAGTCCTACGCCTCTGGCTGTAAATGTCTCATTTAATAAACAAGGTGTAGCAGCGTTCACTATCATTTAGCCATATTATGAAAAAAAAAACAGCAACTCTCTAGGAATATTAGAAAAACTGGTGCCGCAGTCGAGATGATCGACCTCTTATACCGGTGCAGATTTAACACTAGCCATTCTTGTTCTTTGCGGGGCGAGTAATTAGCCGAGCACAGGAAGTGATATATCATGTAGTAATAATGACCGCGACCGGAGTGTCTCCTCGTATTCCCATTTTGCTCGTTTTGCTTTAATGCTGGAAATCTTGCCAAATTGTACCCAGCCTCTCTCTCTCTCTCTCTCTCTCTCTATACATGATATCCGGTCTCTAGGGTTGTCAGCCGGGCTAATTTAAATCTATCAAAGACGCTGTCTTGAGAAGCCATTTCGTCATTTGATAAACTTGAATAATTATTAGAGTACGTTGAGAACGGAGAATGTTGCATTTATTATATTAATTACCACTGATCTTATCTATAGATCTATAGGACGTTTGGGCTTTAAACTTCTTCACCTATTCGTTAATCTGGAGTTGCTATCGTTCAATTTTGAAACTAATATAAAGATCTGATTGAGAGGCCGGCACATTTACCTAAAGATCATCCAAGAATCATCCTCATTGGAATTAGACGGATTGAGAAAATTCACTGTTATTCACTCGCAGCTTTGGAGCTAGATACCTCTTTTAACTGAAAGTCATCTAATAAATCGAATTTTTTACTCTTAAGGCTTAAGAGGTCTCCGCTAATGCTCTTCGCATTCCCTCCAAAACGATTTTAACAAAATTTTATAAATAGACATCATCACCGGCTAAATTTCATTTGTGGCATCGGCGGCGTTGTTGAGCACGAGAAGTCGCTTAAGAATTGTTCATCTGTTACATTCTTTCTGTTCTTATTCTGTGTGTTTTTGCCTCTAAATATTCGCAGGTTGCCAACTCGCCCACGGCACCTAAATATACGCGTCAGGCATCGGTCCAATTTTATCTTCCATTCACTGCACCTTCAATGCACTTCCAGCTCCTTTAGCTTAAGAGCTATATTTAAATTTTCCGATTTGAACATGGCATTATAGTTATAATTGTTTGCTTGTCTTATTTGATCCTATTTCGTTATTTGTTTTTTAACCGAGACACATTTGTATTATTCATAAAAGTGATGAAAACATTGTTCTATTTGAAGTGCCTTGAGAATTAGTTCCTTATCAAGCATATTTTTTTTAAAGAGAATGTTAAAAGAAAACGAGGACAATTATTAAGGATAATTTTCTAATGATAAAATGGATGAAGCAGAGATCCCGCTATATGATACTTAAATAAATGCAATATTAAAGAGAATGAAATGCTTCACAAATTAAATTTTTTAGGAAGTATAATGCTTGATACTAAATAGATATGAAGATTTGATGAAACAAAATTTACCCTTATTTGATAATTAGTTTCTAATGATGAAAGTGAAAGTTTAAGCACAAGAAATCATTAAAATACTAGCAAGATTTTATCAGGATTAGATGATTCATAAATTCAATATTCCTGGAGGAAAATCTGACATGCAATTTTCGACACTTTTACAGCAGAATCAGATCACACCTACGAGGTATGAAGATTTTGTAATGCTTAAATGCTTTGTAATCGTTTCAATGTTAAACTGGCTAAATCAAGATTAGATGGAGCGATGCTTTACAAATTTGATTTTTTAGGAAGAGTAATATCGGACCCTTCATTAAAATTTTGTCATGTTGCTCAGAAATTGATGAAACCGAATACTCATAATAAGCTGGAATATAAAATTATGAGCAAGAAATTCTTGTAATATGAAAAAGTAGAAAATGTAATGTAAGCTAACCTAATCTTTAATGCTTTAGACCTGCCCAGATGAAGCCTTAACCAGATACAGTAGTAGACTTTAAATGGATTGTTAAGCAAAAGCAAGAGGAGATAAAGATTGACTTAGCTAGGACCAGGGAAAAAATTATCTTAGTGGAAGAAGCCTGATTTATGACCTATTAACCATCGATGTCTGTCTTTTATTGGATAAAATATATAGATACAAGAGATATTCATTTACCAATCTTTTCAAAAACAGTGTTTGTTTCAAAAGATTGGAAATGCTTAGAATATTACTATTTCATAAGAATTATGTCATCAGTTCACTACGTCTATTAAGATACTTTATTATTAACATTTTACGTCACCAGACAGCTTTAGGGATGATGAACACTATCTTTTGCATACTACACCTAATGTTATGTTTTTTTTTGCTTTATTTGCCCATATATAAAATTATAAAATACAGTTATACATCTAAAATGTTGACAAAAAAGATTAATTCTCGATTATAAAAACCGTTAATCTGTTGGAGAGACGAAATATGTTTTCTTTTAGGACCTCCTGGATCTTTCACGTTTACCAATCTTCTCATGGACTGACATGAACTAAAACCTTATACAGATTTGAATTACCTGTGACCTTATTCCATAAGAATTATGTTTTTCTAGTCTGCGTCTGTTAAGATACATTAATATTAATATTTTGGATCCCATATAATAAGTTCTTCAATTTAACGTTTTGTTTTTTTGGCCCCTAAAATCATTATTTTTCATTTTGGTTTTCCTTATGTAAATATTTAAATATGATCATTTCTTAATTTTTATAAACATAACTGATTATGCGAAAATTGAAGTCGAAAAGTTTAATTTGGTTAGGAAATAAAAAATTCTGTTATTCCTGTGCACTATAAGATAGAAAGAACATAAAATAAGAATGCACTTAACATAAAGAAAATTCAATGAAATTTAAAATTTTTATTTATATCCCTACTGACAAATCAAATTATAAAAAAAAAAACGATTAAATATTTAACAGTCAAGTTCCTTTTGTGACTCCTGGGGTAAGACCCAAAAGAACAGATAAAAAAAAAAGAATCCCAGAGAACGGTTTTCAGCGGATTGAATCCCCAAAAAAGCCACATGTTTGACAGCGGACTTTTAACACTCTTGATGTGCTTACAGTATTTCGGAAAGTGTGTGCTTTCTTCGCCTTTTGAGATGTTGATGTTATTCTTTTTTTTTTCCTTGTGCGATTTTTGGGTGTGTAAGTGGACGGGCGTTGAGTGTTTTTGAGAAATCTACTTGGAAACAGGGATAATGCCTGCTTATTTTCTTCGGTTTTATTTTGATCCGTTTTTGTGATATCGAAATAGGAAGTTTTGGAAGGTTTATACAGGGTGTTTGGTTAAGTCCAGGATGTATATAAGAAAGTTTTCGGCTAAGAGCTTGGAGAATAAAATTCTTATTGTAAAATTTTTAAGGGCGGAAAATATTCTTTAAAAGTCAGGTAGTAGAAAATATCTCTATGCTTATACTTCCGTACGTATTTTATATGAATTTTTTTCATTCCTCTAAAATAATAAATTAATTCAATATCTGAGCTCTTTTTTAAAAAGAAAATTCGAGTCCTAGCAACAGATTAGGAAATTTGTAAATAATTTTCAGCAACTTGTTGGGCTTTTATAACTTTAATTGTTTTAATGACTTTTTGATAAGAAATAAATGTATAATGTATCACGTTTCATAAAAAACGATTGGCGTTATCAGGTTTCTTACAGCAGAAAATTGCAATTTTTTGAGATATAAAGGGTGTTTTTTTTAGAGGCGGAGAACTTTCATTTGGCAACACTGTTTTTCATGACAGCCGACCTGACAGTTCTGGGTTATTTTTAGATTAGTTTGGTTTGGCAATTCATCATGAACAGACTCACGCTGGAGCAACGTTTCCAAATTGTTCAAATTTATTTTGAAAGACATGGTTCTATTCGAGAAACACATCGGGCATTACGTGAGTTTTATGGTGCTCATAATCGTCATTCAGAGAGAAACTGTTGATCGTTTTCGCAATACTTTTACTCTAGTCGACAATACGCATCCCGTAAGACGCCGTACAGTGCGCACGCAACAAGCGATAGCTGCTGTGCAGCATAGTGTTGATAATGATCCAAATGTGTCAATTCGTCGTCGTTCTCAACAAGTGAACTTATGTCCATCCACTTTATGGAAAAATTTGCGCAAAGATCTCGGATTGCGAGCATATAAAATTCAACTTGTCCAGGAGTTGAAACTCCAGGATCATCTTTTGCGCCGTACATTAGCTGAATGGGCGGAAGGAAAGATTGCTGTTGATCCACGATTTCATATGAAAATTTTGTTTAGTGATAAAGCGTACTTTTGACTAAATGGCTATGTAAATAAGCAGAATTGCCGAATTTGGGGGGATGAGAATCCACGAGCTATTGGCGAAAAACCGTTACATCCAGAAAAACTAACCGTTTGGTGCGCTTTATGGGCCAGTGGAATCATTGGTCCTTATGTCTTCAGAAATGCTGATGGTCAGAATGGTACAGTAAATGGTGAGCGATACAGAAACATGATAACCAACTTTTTTGTGCCTCAATTGGAAGCCGTTGCAGGCGTTGCAGAAATGTGGTTTCAGCAGGACGGTGCCGCGTGCCATACAGCGCGCCAAATAATTAATTTACTGCAAGAGACATTCGAGCAACGAATAATTTCAAGGAATGGACCTGTAAACTGGCCAGCTCGTTCGTGCGACTTGACGCTATTAGATTATTTTCTTTGGGGCTGTGTTAAGTCGCATGTCTACGCTGATAAACCCGAAACACTTGGGCATTTGGAAGCCAACATACGACGCGTGATTGCCGAAATACAGCCTGCAGTACTGGAAAGAGTGTGTGAAAATTGGACCCCTACATTACGCCATGTACGCGCCAGCCGTATGGGTCACATACCCGAAATCATGTATAATATTAATGCCAAAAAAAATTCTTTAATATAAAAGCAAATTCATTCATATCAATAAAATATTTTGTGTTTAATTTCAATTTAAAGTTCTCCGCCTCTAAAAAAACACCCTTTAGCACTTTATTATTAGTTTAACTATTCGTTTCCCTTGGACCATCCCTTGATACTATTTTCTGAAAAATCTAACTAAATATTTAAATGATAAGCTAATTTATTTAAATAAAAAATTATTTTAAGCTAACTAGTAATACGTATTAAACAGCGAACAGTGTCTGAATCTAAAATTGTCAAGATCCTTCTTATGTGATAAAGAAAATCTATGTAAAAAAAAATCAGAAATAAATAAATAATTTTTATTGTTTGCAGATATGAAATTCAATCTTAGTTACAATCACCAGAAAAGATGTGCTAAAGTGATGCTTTTCATATAAAGATTATTATTTTTGACTAGAAAAATACAATTTCTAGATAAAAACAGGATAATTAAATCAGGAATATAACAAAAAAATTAAAAATACTAAGTCAGATCAGTTTTAAATTTTAAGTTTTAAAGTGATTCTTTTAAAATATAACTAAAAGTGATAAAATAAGAAAATGACTTCAACTGCTCCGAAGATATCATAAATGACTTTTAATCCTTAGACTCAGAAATGGTTCCATATGTTTGTAGAAAAATATGAATGACGTCTATTGCCTGGGAGAAATCATAAATGACTTAAAACATTTAACTCAGAAATTTTTTGAACTGTTTGTAGGAAATTACGAATGATATTGGCTAAAAGAAATGGCAAGCTGCCTTTAGGAATATAACTGCCTGGAAGAAATAATAAATGACTTCAAACCT
Organism: Anthonomus grandis grandis; assembly: GCF_022605725.1. NCBI lineage: Eukaryota > Metazoa > Arthropoda > Insecta > Coleoptera > Curculionidae > Anthonomus > Anthonomus grandis. The sequence goes on from NC_065551.1 coordinate 19,635,523, forward strand.
CTAGACTCAGAAATAATGCCAAATGTTTCAAATCCGCAGAAAGAAAGAGAATTCGAAATGTAAGTAATAGCAAATGGGTTTAATTACCTAGAGAAAACCATAAATAACTTCAAACTCCTAGACTCAGAAATAATTCGTAGAAATATATAAATGACATCAATATATGACTGGCCGAAAAAAATGATTAACTCCTTTAAAGAAAGAAATCATAAATGACTTCAAACCTCTGGCTCAAAAAGTGATGACAAAGTGATGACAAAACAGTGATGACTTAAATTTGTAGAGGAAAATCGAGAGTTCAAAATTTTTGTAATAGCAAATGAGTTTAACTGCATGAAAGAAAACATAAATGTCTTTAAACCCCTAGACTCAGAAATGATTCCAAATAATCGAAGAAATATATAAATGACATCAACTGCCTGATAGGAATCGAAAATAGCTTCAATTCCTTGTAAAAAAATTAAATATTAGTGACCGAATGAAATGATAAACTGCCTCCTCAAAGGATTCAACTGCATGGAAAAAATCATAAATGACTTCAAACCTCTGGACTCAGAAACGATGAAAGATTCCAAATGTTTGTAGGAATTTATGAATCACATCAAGTGCCTGAAAGAAATCGAAAATTGCTTATAAGAAAATTAGTATTACTAGCTGAATAAAATAACAAACTGTCTCAAAAGATTTAACTGACTTAAAGAAATAATAAATCATTTTACACTCCTACACTCAGAATTTATTTTAAATATTTACAGAAAATTATGAATGACTGCCTCTAAGACATCGAAAATGCTTATAAAAAAGTTAAAGGGCTTGAAATAAATTATAAACCTCTTTTAGGGGTTCAACTGTTTAGAAGAAATCATATTTGACTTCAAACCTCTGGAAAAAAATAAAACTTGATTAAAACCTGAAAAAAATGACAAATTACGCCAATTATTACGAAGAACTAATAATAATAAATAAGAAACAAATTTTCTTAACTGCCTGGAAAAAATCATAAATGAGTTTGAGCCTCGCATGTATTATAATCAATGAAAAAAGAGTTTCAAATATCAAAAAGGACAATTCTAAAATTCTTCTTTTCAGATATGTTTAACTATAATATTTAAGAAACATATAATTTTAATATGATTTCCTTGAAAATGGAGAGAAAATCAAATAAGGAAAATAACAAGAAGAAGTAGAAGAAAATATTGTATTATTTAACGTAATAAGCCTATTCACACTCAAATTCCAAGAACGATAGTCCTGAGCTTTTCATACACAAAATTAATTCATAATTATTACGATAAAAATTGTGAAATAACAAAAATACAATAAAAACTTATACTTTTACTTAAAAAAATGCAAATTTAAGATATTAAGTTAAAACGGAATATTTAAAAAATGAGCATTTCAAAAATTTAATTCGACTATAAATTGAAGAATTATTCTAGCAGCAAAAACTTTAACATAAAAAAACGAACAATGCTATAATGAAGCCCTTAATTATCTACGACATATTTTATATGCGTAAAAGTTAATAAATTAAGCCTTAAACGAGAATCCTAATTAATAATCCTCGTAGGCAGACATTAAGTGAGGGGCATATAAACCGGGCTTAAGTTGATTGTTTTACTTAAAGACATCCCGCCGTTCATCAAAGCCAAGCATTTATATCTTTATTTATCATGATATAATAAATATATGACGACAGAGAAAGATCCGACCGGTAATTTATGACCATATACCAATCGGAACACATTAGAGCCGCAACTCAAATAACCGAACAAATAAACCGTGGATTGGAATTTATTGACTGGGAAACTGAAGATCTGCCGTTATTGCTACTCTGGGACTGATTTACTGGGACTTTATTTGACTGACGTACGGTCCGCGAGAAACAACAGGGCTCGCGTGTTACATAAATCGCCCCGATTCGTTTGATCTTCTTGCCTGAAATTCAATGGCAGCTCCGGCTCTCTGTTTCGGGATGAATCTTTAGTGCCAAAATGCCACACGATTTCAACAAAGGTAACTGCTTTATGAGTTCTCGGTGATCTTCAATTAAACTAAAAGACGACGACAAGTCGAGCTTCGGGTTTAATCAGTGCACGTTGATAGTATCGGTTTATTTAAGGACGACGGTATACCAGGGTATAAAGGAGAAATTGATCCAATATATATATATATGGCAATACCTTAAATTAGCGGATTAGCGGACGAATGTATTATTTGTACGAGGTTTTTTGGGAGCAAATGTAGGACGTTAAGATATTGTTTTGGTTTTTATGGAGGTTGGGACAATCAAGGTGAAAGTTGTTTGATTGATTCAGAGCTTTTTTTTTCAATGAGGTCTTTATGAATAAAATATTTAATATTGCAGTTTTATTACAAGTTCCAGTTCCCTGTAAATGCATGTTATAATGTAGACATTCATATACTTATATAAAAAGGTATTTGTTATTAACTATTGGTAAATATAAAAATATTTGTAAAAAATTATAATTTAAATATTATGATTTTTAATCAGATCTAATTTTTTATTTAAAAAAATTATGACTTAATAACGTTCATATTTTTGATCCGGGTGAATACTTAAAATATGTTCTGTCGATTTTTTTTTTCTTGGACGGGAGAGCGCGAATTCCATAATTTTCAAAATATTTTGATACATGAAATTATTCTGTTTAAAGTAGAGAAATAAGTTCGTTCATTTTTGTGTGCTTCTACATTTGCAGATAACCAACCTTTCATTTTTTGATCTGTAACATATCAGTTTACCAATAACACCTCATCAAAAAGATAATTTTCGCAAGTATTATGTTTCGGAAAATTGTCACAAATATATTTAAAAGATTTTTCCACATATTCCCTTAAATTTTTCTGTTATATTGTCACTAAAAATTTTTAATATCTTCGTATTGAACTGTCCATTTTTCAAGATATTCTAAGCAGTTATTACAACCTATTTTAATAAGTTTCAGAACATCAGGTCGTTTAATACTTAAAGGAATCTAATCGCTATCAATTCTATCTTGTAATTTGGTTTTTAAATTATTGATATCATTTGAATTATTGATTTCATTTTTCGTAGTTAAAATTTTGTTCCCTTTAATAATTTTTACACCATTGTGAAATAATGTAGCTTGGTTGTAGATAAACTGATGAAGCCAAATTTGTGATGTATCATTTTGAACAAAAAGCTGCAATATTATTGGACAATTCTTTTATATTCAATTTCTGCGCTTTCACAAAAATGCTTCAAACTTTCAACACGTATAGTATATATGTACAAATACGAAGACACTTTTGCAACAATTTTCTCAACATCAACTAGAAGTAAGTCAGATGTGTGAAATTTCACTCGGCAATGAAATAAAATCTAATATTCAAATTTTGATTTCTGTTTCTGGATTAAAAATCTAACAATTGTGGAAAATTATTTTTATATCTTTTTGGTAGGAAGCATCAAAATATATGTATATAAATTCACTTTTTTCTAATTCTTTTTGTAACTGTGACATCGAATATGGTAAAAAAATATTACAAACTAGTAAGATAACAATTTTCCAGAAAGATGGACGTAATGGGCCAGTCAAGTGGACTCCACGGAGCGCCGATCTTACCCCTTTAGACTTTTTCATATGCAGGTTTTTGAAAGAAATCGTATATGACTCGATATATCGATTCCTGTGAACTGAAGTGAAGACCTTATTGGTTGCATTCAAAATGCTTGCGAGGAATTAAGAAATCAAAATTTAGCTGCTGTTATCGGATCTATTACACGTCGATGCGAATTACGTGTTCAGCAAAATAGTCGATACTTTGAATATATTTTTTTTTTAATTCGTATTTGTGATTTTTTGAACGACCCGTTTCGTTTACAAAGATAGTCTTCTATCTTTTAGCAATTTCCTTATGCGTGAGTTTGCATGTATGTATTTTATTTTTTTCAATTTTGGAAACGGTGCCTCGTGTGTAAAAAAGCCAAGATACTGAATTTGCTCCAAATTAAATAGGGATTTCAAGAATAATTTTTATTTTAGAAAAAAACAGTAATTTATCATTTTTCTGTTTAAGGATATTCAGTGTCGTTGCAGTACGGAGCTGAAAATATACAAAAAGTGCTTCTTGATACTTAAAAGCTATGTCGGTGTAAAAATTGTAAATAAATATTTTTTTTATAATTTTAACACCATTTCTCGACATATGTTTATATTTCAAACTAGGGCTTATTTTTGATGTAGAATACGTGTCTAAAAATTCTCGGCTAAGATCTGGACCATCCCAGTATATAAAAAACAAATAGAACTTAAAATCTAGATAATTTGTAAGGTTGTTTAAACGTTCCATTAGCATTTACAATTTATAAGATCTTTATTTTAAATAATTTACTAAAAATAAATAATATATATTATTAAAGATCGAAAAACTAGCAATAAACAGATAAAATTATGCTCACTTTCGTATATCCAGCAATGTGTAAGAACGCCTTTATATTTTAGTATCACCTATACAGCATGTCTTCAGAAAACGCATCGATCAATTTCGGGAAAACTATAATTAGGAAAAATATTAAAATTTTACCATATATTAGAGTTGATAGGGGTAACTTAACTAACATATTTTGAAAATGGCGGCACTTTTGTAGCGATGTCAACTTCGGTATTTAAAATAGAATACCTCATATTTTAAGGTATATTTGCGTCTTACATTGGAACCAAATTTTTTTTTTGTGGATTTCAAGGACGTCTTAAATTTCTTACATTTGCGACTCTATTTTCAGAAAAATCAAGCATTACAAAAGAAAGAAACTAATTATAAGAACAGAAGATTACCATTTAAAAAGGCCACTTTAGACGGTCTATTAAATTTAATGTAAATTCTGATTTTTATTTATTTAGTTAATCAATATCAACCCCATTACAAAAAATATAAATATTTCTGAAAAAGAAATAAAAGCTAGACTATCTAACCACTAATTATTAATTAGCAATAATTATCAGACTTAATCTTAATACTAAGAATAATTAAGCTATTTTACAAGTAGTAATAATAATCTCTTAAAATCTGAACAATTAACAATGCAAAATTAGCTAAGAAAGAACAAAATATTTTATTCTTCTTCTTGAGAGTTATTATTCTTCTAGTCTTTTTTTGACCACCCTGTATTTAGAAATTATCGAAATAGCATATACATGTGTAATAAAATGCGCTTCTACGAGAAAATCGAGCAAAATATGATAAAGCTTTACTTATAGAAACAATTATAATTATTGCAGGAACTGCAAACGTCAAAACAAACATAAAAATTTAAATATATTAAAAACAGTAAGACTTGAAGATGTAGGACATTATACACAAGGACCTTTATTAGATTCTAATGCAAAAAAAAAGAAATAGAAAAAAACAATTCTAGAAACTAAAAATATAAAACTAATATATGACATCGCATGATGATAGTTCTCACTAATTTTTGACAGTTTTAAAGCAATTAAACTACATTAATTGCACTATTAATCACAATCTTTTAATCAATCAATTCAAGACATTAATAACATATTAAAATATTGTAGTCCCTTGTACAAAACAGTATTAAGCATTTGATTCATGTTACGTCCATTTGACAGAGTAAAATTTAAAAAATTTCGGGTTTTACAATTCTGTATATCTTTGAAAAATTGAACTTTTATAAAAATTATGCCGATAATAATTTATTGTTGATATTTAATAGAAATATATAATTTTCTATTTTACGGACAATCTATTCAATAAATTTAATATTATTGCTATTCTTATTCCTTGATATTCCTGATATTAAAAAATTACAAAGAATTGAAACTATTCCAGCTCGCTCACTTTTATTTAATTTGTTTCTTAAACTGACCTAGACAAATGATTAATTTACTTTTTTTAAATCAAAAATTATTTCAAAAAAGAAAGCATTAAGAAAAAAAAGTAAGAAAATATTTAAAAGCAGTAAAACTTGTTTTTAATTAACAAAATATTTTTAAAGAAAACATACAAGAATAAGGCTAACTAGCACTAGGAAAAATTAATTTTGCATTTTATTTCGGTTTTAATAACAATTATTAATTAGACTTGCAACTTTTTATATATATTAATTTAAAATTGATTTTTTTTTATTATTTTATTAAATTGTGTTAGGAATCTAATTACCTTGACTGGGCACCGAAATTTTAGTAACTACTAACGTAGGCTTGGAATTTTATTGTTTTCTGCATGACCTTACGGCAAAAAAGCACAAGTATCTATGAATAAATTTAAAAATTTAATATTTTAAGAAACTTAGCTAAAACTAGATTGCTGGGTGATGCTAAAACGAATAATAAATATAATATCTGACATTTTATGACAATGTCTATGATTGATTAAAAAAAGTAAAGCAAGGTGATTGACATTTGTATAGGCTAATAAATGTAAAATCAATAAAATTATTAAATTAAAAATAATTAACTGTATTACACTTAAAATTTTTAAGTTTCAAATATCTCTGAAAATATTTTCATATAAGAAACTAAGTAAAACTTTTCACACATTTTAAATTACCTGTTCATGTTAATTGTCTTACCCGTAATGACAGATACGTCATTATGATGCATCATTAAAGTGTCTTTGCGAAACATTGTGATAATGCGCCCGGTATTGTTTCGGCAAATGACAACATCTGGCGTCCGCATGTGGGTCTTACATGACACGGGCCATGCACATCTTTAGAAATCTGTTATACTTCCTATAGTAAGTAATGTGGATGAGAGTTTTAAACAGATGGTTCGGCATCAATTTTGAAATAAAATATTAAAATGGAGAATATTAAATGATATATGCGAAAATGTAGTGAAAGAGTCCGTTTATTAGATTTTTGATTAAGCAATTTATGACTTAACGATTTTTGAATAATTTTTAGCATGTTTAGGAAGCTGATTTTAAACTATTACATTAAAGCAAAAAACGTACTTGGATTAATCATTTTGTAAATAAAAAAAATCAGTTTTCTATGCTCCTATTAACTTGTAAACACAAATTTTAAAAATATAACATATTAATGTCACAAGCTAATTACTTTATATTAATATAAAATATTTTATGTCTATATTAAATAAATAAATTATAACAATAAAAAAACAAAATCTTTCTAAAGTTGTTTATTTATCAAATTATCAAACTGGTTTCATTTTGACACGTATTTTCTTAAACCTCATTCCTTACATATTATTTTAGTACACAAGTTTTCAGATCAGGGGGTCTATTTTGTTTAACGTTTATTCCACTAATTTATAGTAACTTTATAAAGTCTCACACTATATAATGTATATAATAAAGTAAGGTATTTTTTTTAATTTCGAAATTAGACTTGTGTTGCATGAGCATATACCACAATTCTCATAAAAAGGGGTTGGTTGGGAGTGCGTTAGCATAGATTGGATTGGGTTGGATTTGGACCAAACAATATTTAACCAGAAACAACAAAAATCTAGTCAAGGAAATTATAGGCTACTACAAAGACCTTTTCAACTATCTATTACAAACTGGTACCTTTTCAAATGAATGGAAGAGGTCGAAACTAATCTTTACATATAAACCAAAAAAAAAATAACATGGAGCCACCAAAATATAGACCAGTGTGCCTTATTGACGCAGTGGCTAAGGTACTGATGATACTAATAAAACAATGTTTGGTACAGGAAACAGAAAAAAAGGGTGGCTTTAGCAAAGCTTAATATGTATTCATTAAGGGCAAATGAACGATACATGCAGTGGAAAAAAATCAAGAGAAAGAGAAGATATGTACCACGCACTAATTCTTATTGATGTTTGAAATACGCCCTTTTAAACAATAATCATTAATTATTGTTTAAAAGGGATTATCCCTATTTGCTAAAGATCGTTGCTTCTTACTTAGGGACCAGAGCTATAATTATAGATAACGACATAGAGGAAATAGGTGGAGGAGTTCCACAGGGTTCGGTGCTGGGTTCAACGCTCTGGAATATTTTATATAATGGAGTAATGCGATTAGAACTTCCAGACGATGTCAAAATCATATGTTATTCCTGACGATATGATCTTATAACCTGCCAATATTGGTGTCCTTAAAAGACCGAAATGAACTGATGTAGAAGACAAACGAAACTCTGGATGCGCATACATAATCTCCAAATTGCATCGAAGAAAATGAGTCAATAGTACTGGGATGTAAATGGAAAAAGGACATATGTTTTGTACTATACGGGGTGTTCATTTAAAAACTTCCCACCACGGATTTAATGAAAATCACTGTTTAAAAAAAAAAAAACGCCGAAATACGTCAAAAGGTTTGTCAAGGGGGACAATTTTTTAACCTAACATTACTTCACCTACTTTCACCCTCTGCCCCCCATTTTTCCAACCAAATTTTTAAGGGTCATCCCCTTAAAAATTTTAAATGTCAAGGGGTATCGAGTAATAGCTTGTTTAAAAGGTCTTTTGAGGTCTTTTATTTTGACGTTTAATTTTTTTTAAATCGATCGATTCGTTTTCGAGAAAATTAGAAAAATACTTGTTTATCTTAATTAAAAAGAGGTGATAAAAACTCAAATTAATATTCGGCGTCTAAATTCCATACATAGGCTAATGCTTCTAAGAGCCTGCAGCACCTATTGCACTGTTTCTGATGAAGCTCTACGTGTATTGGCAGAGCTATTCCCCTTTCACTTAATTGCATATGAAAGATACCGAATTTTTAAATATCAAAAGGCAACGACAGTAGGAAAAAAACGAGATAAACGAAACAGAACAGTAAACTTTTGGTAGGAAGAGTGGGATGGAGGCATAAAAGGACGTTGGACATAAAGGTTCATAAGAAAAATTGGATTACTAGAATGTGAGGGAATACAAATTACTGCCTGATACAGTCTTTCACAGGACATGGGATATTCGTGATATATCTCAAGGACAAAAAAAATACACTGAAAGTATTTCTTCTGCAAGAAAGAAAACGATGCACAACACACAATTTTCGAATATGTAAAACAGGCGGAAAAAAGAATAATTCTCACTAACGCTATATGAGAGATTAATCCAGATAATCTAATCGACAAGATGCTACACTTGAAAGAAGTTCTGTAGAAAAGTTTATTATAGAAGTGATGCACAAAAAATCAGCTTCGAAATTTGTCTGGAAAAAGAAGACAGGACTCAAATCAAGATAGAGGATGTTACGTCTATACCAAAACAGTTTGGGATAATCTCCTCGCCAACAACGCGTCAAAAAGGACAGGGTTTGGTAAGTCGGGAGCATGTTGAGATAAGCTTCCACAATCCCACACTAGATCTACACATACAGCTGGGAAAGTCTGTTTGCAGATTCCTAAACCTCTATAAAAAAAGGTTGGGTTGGGTTGAGTTAAATTGGGTTGGATTGGATTGAGTTTAGTTGGGTTGAATTAAAGACATAATTAGCTCTCACAATCTTAAATTTTACATATGAGGCATCCGTACTTGTACATAAATCTAATAAAAGTTTGTTAATGGCACTTTGTGAAAATATTGACATAAAAGAATCTTGCATTAATATTAGTTTTTAAATTATTGATGCTGTAATATGAAAAATGAATTAGAAATGAAAAAAAAACTTAAAAAAAATCAAACTGTTCTTTGATATGATGGCCACGTAACTATAAACGTAATAAAGTGATGTTATAGCTAAAATTTACGTCTAAAGTTAGTACTAAAATTAGATTAATTAATACAGATGTGGGGTTTCTAAAATCTTGCAAACGCTTGTCAGTTTTTCCAAAGTTTATTGATGCATCTATATAGACTAAATCTAATTCTGCCACAAAGTAAGATTTAGATATCAAACATTTATATAGTAAACATAAAAAAAAAAAATTAATATTTTTGAAAATCAGTCTTCTTAGTCTTTTATGAGAAAGAAATTATTATTTTTAATAAGGCTTTTAACTTTGCACCAGCTTCAAACTGCAAAATTAACCTGGAGGAGGTTAGAGTGTTGAATCATTAATTTAATACTTGCCAGAGTCTTCAAACGGATTTTATTTAAAAACTGACAAATGAAACAAGATTGTTAAGAATATTTTAAACGACTTGATGATCGTATTGGTAAGTACACATACAATAAGATATAATAAGTATCTTATTGTTAATAATATATAATAAGATTTCCAAGAACCCCTCACCAAAAATAATTCTACAGATTAAGGCAGTATTAAATGATAGCAAAAACCTTGTTTCCTCTTTAGATAAATTCAACTTAATTCAAATAAATTCAACTGTTGAACCCAAAAGTTCAAAAATTATACTGTTTACAAAAAATCCATAAACCTGGCAAATAAATTGATTATTAATTTTTAATTTAATTTTAAGTGAAGAACATAACTTTGCATGTTACAGAATATTTTTAATACAACTCGTATGAGTTAAATGCAAAAAATAAATTTAAACTGGCTAAGATATGTTGATGAACTGTTTGCCATTCATTAAATTTACCTTCCAACAAGAAACAAATATTTTTAGATACATGACTAGTGACTCTAACCATTATTTTAAACATAAATGGCTAGCATGCATTTCTTGGTGTATCAAAAAAAAACCCAAAGAGAAACAACTGCTAAAGTCAATGATTGTTACGTAACATTATTGATAAGCTAATTTCAAAAAGATGAAAATAAGCAAATCTTTGTTGCAATACCATATGATTCTCTTTTGACAAAAGTATTTGATGCAGTTTTTAAAGGCTTAAGTCTAAGAATAATATATGATCCTTCGATTTATTTAAAAAATCTTTTAACAAATACAAAGATAAAATGAAGATTTTGGTAAGTGGTAAGTAAGTGGTGGTAAACAGTTTTGTAATATGAAACGATGGTATATTTTTGTGAAATCTATAATAATAAATAAGCTGTAGTGACTCGTGTCGAAGTTTTTCTTTAATACTATTTTATAAAATCCTTAAATATTTGCCAAATTAATAACAAGAGCTTTCTTAAGATGAACATAAAATGGTCGTAAATAAATTACTTTGAGGCATTTTCAAATAATTTTTCTATTAACTGTTTAAAATAATTTGGTTCAGGAATTTCAAGACAGTCTCAAGCTTTTGAAATTATTTTTGGCGAAAATTTGCTCAGAAGAAAACCCGATACATTACAGGTGTTTCAGATGTGAAGGGTATTCTCATCATTGTGTTTTATGGTATTTAAAATTTTTCTTTTTATTTGAATCGCTTTTTAAATCCTAATTTTTTATTGTGCATTTCTAACTTTAAAATAAAAATAGTTAAAATTTTTTTTTTGGGTTATCGACCGAGCGACCCAATTAGAAAGAGCCGGAAAAAATTGCACATTCTTACATGATGACAGGAAATAAAGTAAAACTGTATTACAATAGTTGTTTTTTTTTTAAACAAAAGACTTGAAATAGCCTTTTTCAATTAAAAGTGTTTTTGTATTTTAATTACATATTTAACTTAAAAAAATATTTCTAAATATTTACTTCCTTTTCTAATCAACATCAAGGGTTATTCGCACAATGATCCCTAAAATCGATAATATTCCATGTTATTTTTCTCTTACATCCCTTCACGCATCTAAAGCAAATAAATTACGCGTCACATTCATCAAGATTAAAGGAAATTCGATCAAAGCCCCGGCAATTTTGAATTATAATCGCATTTCCCCACAAAGAATTGCTAATCTTTGTCTCAGAACGACCGAGCATTCTCCGGGGAAGCAACGATATTTTGTTCGATTTCCTTACGCCGTATAACCCCGCAAAAGCAATTGAACATCGTAATTGGCAAATCGGGAGTCGGCCTCACCGTGACACGTGTCACAAAAACAGGACCCCACGTAAATTAAACAAACGAAGGTCGTTAAACCGCCGTCGATGTGGTAATAATCGAGTGGACCAACCCCTAATCAACCACTAATTTTGTTCGCGGGTTTTTTGAGTGTCATGAGAATTGGTCTTTTCAAAGCGAGAATCGTCAAAATCTGCGACTCATTAGTGCCCAAAGTACTTAAGCTTTTTAAAATAAATCAAATGTGCTTTTTATTATGTTGTTCTATCTAAGACAAGGAGCTTTAGTTAACAAGTAATTTAAAATCTATCATTAAAATATTCTTGAATGTCGTAATAGGCTTGTGCAACAATCAACCCCTTGACTTTCCTACTAAAGCTCTTTGATTGAGAAATCCGTCTCATCCTCAGTATTTAGTATATAGCTCATTATTTGCTACATTAAAATAATGTTTATCCGTCTCATCCTCAGTATTACGCAGTAGCTGACCGACCATTTAAGACAATTGAATCATGCTCCTCGGCAGTTTTGGGAATAGGAACTGCTACATTAAAATAATGTTTCTCTTGTGCAATAGATGAAGGAATCTTGCCTTAAGCAATAACCATACTTTTTATGAATTAAAGTGACTGTTTCAAATGGATACAGGGAAGCTAGTGTTAGAAATTTATTTGTAATAAAAAGTTGCATATATGAATCCCTCACTTTGGCTTTTTTCATATAACAATGGCCGTTTTTTTTTGTAAGTATTTTAGCACAAGAACCCTAAAAATATATGTCATAACGTTAATGAGATTCTATTAATGCAAAATAGGCTTGTTTTATGTTTTTATTCAATTCGTTAGAGATTATTCTTTAACCAAGCAGTTGGATGCAAGTTTTTAATTAAGAATCTGAAATTTAATTTTTTAGATAAACTGGACCTGAAATGCACTTAAAAGACATAATGTGTATTTTAGAAATATTAAAACTAGGGTTATTAAAGTCACACCATTTATTAATTAGCGGTAGATTATGATTAATAAGGCCCATCAAAATCTCCTTAACTCTATTATTCCACAAGACAGTAGAATCATCTGCAAACATAGTAATATGAAGAAATGTTCACATTTATAATATCATAGACATATAACAACAATAAAATAGGTCCCATAAGTGAACATTGAACTACATTAATATTTAGCATCTTCTGGTTAGAGATTTTTCCATTCATCATTATTTTCTATGATCAAATTCATCAGTATTTCTTTTTAATTAGTTAACAATGACAGATTTTTAGCAGTTAAGATGATCACTTAAGCAAAATAATCTTCAAAATCATTGGACTTTTGTTAATTTTGATTCGCTTTCCAATAAACCGTCATTTAAAGACCCTTTGTATTACTATCATGTAGTATCACTATATGTAACTATCATCTGTAGCCCTTATTGGAAGAAACTTTTAAACCTTTTAGAAAAGTTTCATGGAAAAAATAAATATTCCTATTTTCTATCCTGTAATCCCTGATATTTTTTAATCATTTCTTTAATAAATTTGCAATCAAAATCAAATTTTCTTTTTTTCGTTTTCTATGAAAAATCAAACATTTCTTGTTTCCATTTTCTTATATTCTTCCTTTATTACTGCTGCTCTTCTGATCTTATTTTTGCAGTTTCGTCCAAGGCCAACGGTTTTCTTAAGCACTGTGTTCATCTAACTATGTTCATCTTTTCTTTCTTTACGAAGTCTGTGTAGTACAAGTTCATCATGTACGTTGAATACCATAAATATATACTCCTTTCTTCTACAAAATATATTTTAATTTAAGGATATTTGTAGTAGCAGCGAAAATTTCGCTACAGTTGCGTCAATGGTTAATTACCGTTTTATGGCTATCAACTCATACTTACAGTCTTACATATCAAAATAGGAAGAAGTCCTTCTTTTATAAAAAAATTAACAAGAATTACAGAATATTATATATTTGTTCAAATATAGATGTAAAAGAACTGTACCTATGTATGTACTAAACTGTAGATATGATTAAGGCCCGAGGTGTCTGTTCAATTCATACTTTACATAAATGAATGAGAATTATGTCACTTATGTTTCTTTAATACGCCCAGTATTGGCAAGTGATGGCAAGCTAAGGCTGTTTTATTTCGTTTGTTGTATGTTGAACAAACATGATAATCGTTAGTGTATTGCTCAATCTTTAAACCCTGATCCTGTCTAATTTGTATGACTAACGATTTCCCTCAAGAACATGGAACACCAGAGATAACTCTCGATTGCTTGTTTAATAGAACTTTATCTTTAAACCTGGTAAATAATGAGCAGGTTGATTTTTCGTAGTAGAATTAAGAGTAGGGGAGCTAGAGCTCGGCAAGTAGTCCTGAAAAGTGTCTTTTTGCCAACCCCAGAATTACCCGCCCTCACGCCTCCACTCCCAATGCAGATCAGCCTGTTCTCTTAATAAAGGCTTGCATGTTATCCCAGTCCAGATCTTCATGATCTTTCCATTAAAGTGTCGTTGCTCCAATCATTTTAATTATTGCATATTCCTAATATGTGGTATGAAGTTTCCTCTCCTATACCACAATTCAGACAGGGCAACCTTTCTCTTATACCAAGAAGGCGTAGATGCCTGTTTAAGCAGTTCTGCCCAGCTATGATTTCTACTAAGTTTTTGATCTCCTGTCAGCTCTTTGTTAGCAGTCGCCTTACTTTAAATGATCTATTACTATCTCTTTGGCCTGTCTATATGCTTCTTTTTTCCTTTTCCACCTCTTCCTTGTTTTTTCCCATGCCTTATTATTTAGTTTCTGGGAAATTTGTTTTTTACTGAGAGTGAGAAACGACTTGGGTCATACGAAGGGGTAATGAAATCTTGTGTAGCTAGTTGGTCGGCCCGTTCATTCTTCTCGACACCCTGGTGTCTTATGATTCAACTTAGTCTTACTTCCTTGTGTGCTGCCAGTCTTTCCAATACTTTTCTGCACTACTGGACTAGCGTTGAGCTGTCCCTGGGTTTTTGGAACGCCTTGAGGGCAGCTTAATTATCAGAGTATATACAAATCCCCTCATTACCTTTCAATGTTTGCCTTATGATTGCTACTTCAAATATAACAAACACCTCTGATTGGAAAACTGTGGTGTGTTTCAGACAGAACATTTTCAGCACAGAACATTTCCCTATGTTTGTTTCCATCCTCTACACTCTGGCTCCGGCTGACTTGGTGCTTTCCATCCATGATCCAGGATGGCCAGGCCTGGAAGCCGTTTAGCTTCTTGATTTGGTTCAATGATCATTCTTCTCTTATCAAAATTTCCACCCGAAACCCTTTCTTTAACCTTAGTTTGCCACTCGCTCCAGTACAACTGGCTGTCAGAATTGGTGTGTTTTTATCCATCCTGTGAGCAATCGTTCCTAAGAAAAGGCCATATGATGACCATAAATATTGCGTCATGTTCCGCTATATTCCATCCTCTTATGCACCGCCGTGGCCTTTCTTTCAATTCAGACTGGAAGTAGACCTAGAATAATGTTTAGAGATTACGCAGGTATTGTTCTCATGGCTCCAGTAAGTTCCAAATAAATCAGTCTTTGGAGTTTAGCAAGTTTTTGGATGTTGATGACTTTGAATTCCGCTGGCCACAATAACACAGATGAGTATAAGACCCCTGATGATATGACTGCAGTATAAAGCCACTGGAGAACATGCCCCCACCTTGTACTATTGGTTCCTCGCCACAAGTGGCAACATTTACTTTTCTAAGAAAGTGAGTTTTAAGAAGAAGTTGATTCAGAAGACGAGCTGTATCTGAAAGATATTCTGTCTGTTCACAGAACTTGAGCCAGCACTCCCTTTTTCAGCCTCAGACTTCATTTTTAAATTTCTTTCTACCTATGAAGTATACATCCGGATTCTCTTGACTTCTTCCCCTTGTGAGCATGGTGGTGCGACTCTCTTACGTCTTTTTAAAGACGATTCAGAATGTCGTTTTACCAGGATAACCTCTTGCTGCTTACTCTTTTGAGATGTTGCCTCATAAGAATGGATAATTATATTGTTTCATCTCAGTACCTCTGTATCCAGTTTTTTTTTGGAGGAGATGGTTCCACCTAGGGTGCCCATGGATTTAACTAGGCCGTCTTTAAATATAAAAATAAACAAGAAAGTTACTCAAACAAGATGAAATTTACTACAACTAGCTACAATAGCTCTGATTGAAATAATGATGTGAGTATGACCGTTTATCTTTTTTTAAATTTCACATGCGTTTTTATTTTAAATAAACAATTTATTCATTAAGATCGAGATTTTTGGGATTTTTTTAATACCCTTAGGTGGCCTTTAAGCTTCTTTTAATCCTGAAGATGACCTACATATGGTTTGAGGTGTGAGCAATTAAAAATAAATATGATCTTGTTTAAAAAAGTCGAGAACAAATTTAATAAAGTCTAAAATAAAATTACATTGTCAAAATGTAAAGTAGCTTAAGATATATTATTTATACAGGGTGTTAAAAAATAGACGGAGATATTTCAATGTGATTCCTTGTAAAAAATATGTGAAAAAGTTTTTATAAATATGGGTCCGGAAATGCACAGTTTTCAAGATACAGAGTGATAATTTTTTTTTAGCATGTATTTCTTATTAATATTAAACACAATATTTACTCGATTCTTTTGAAATTTGGCAGTATTACTTGTTGTTTTAAGAGGCAAATTTAGCCCTAATTAGATTAAAATTATAAGGTTCCGTGGCGTCCCGGGGGACATCTCAGGAAATATTATTGGCAAAAAATGTACGCCACTTTTCCGTGTCTTTTTTTCAACTTTAATATTAATTGTTTGATTAAACATTTAAAAATACAACTTTTTTGCTTCTTGTATTTTTTTTCGTATCTCACTTCGACAAAAAAATAAATACCGTTTTATTGCATGCCACTCGATAAAATTGATAATTTTTGGCCAAATTTATTAATTTTTGGTAAAAAAAATCACAGGTGCCTTGGAAAACAAAAAATTAAAAACATTTCTAGGAGGTTTTTATTGCAACAATAACTACAACAAATGTTGGAAATGTCCACCATCCATTTCTGTACACCTCACTCGACGAATCATTAAACGACGCACTCGAGCTAAAACTCGAGGTCTATTTCTCACTTCTTCGCAAGCATTTACAATTTTATTTCTTAACTCTTTTATTGTTTCTATGGGACTAGCATAAACCAGACTTTTAAGGTGTCAATATAAATAAAAATATATTGGATTTAAGTCAGGAAAGCGAGGTGTCCAATGAATTGGTCCACCTTCAAAACGGTATTTATTAAATTTTTTGTCGAAAACGAAGTGAGATACAAAGAAAATACAAGAGGCAAAAAAGTTGTACTTTTAAATGCTTAATCAAACAACAAATACTAAAGTTGAAAAAAGGCAGTGACGTACATTTTTTGCTAATAATATTTGCTAAGATGTCCCCCTGGACACCACTGGACCTTATAATTTTAATCTAATTAGGACTAAATTAGCCTCTTAATACAACAAGTAATACTTCCAAATTTCAAAAGAATCCAGTATATATTTTAAATTAATAAAATTTTTAATATTAATAAAAAATTAATATTAAAAAAAAAATTACACCCTGTATCTTGAAAACTGTGCATTTCTGGATCCATGTTTATAGAAACTTTTTCTCATATTTTTTTACAAGTAATCACCCATTGAAATATCGATTTTTCGAACACCCTGTATATAACTCAACAAATAGTTTATATTTAAATTTTAATTAAATTTTTTATTGTAGTTAGTGTTCTTTGCGTTGCTATAAAAATTAAGGAAAATTATTATAAATAATAGTAATATCAAAATGCATTTTAATATTAAAATTAAAAAAAAATATTTAAGTTTCAATAGTAACTTTTTGTATTCCTAATATTTTATAACAAACTCAGTTACTAATAACCACAAGTTTATATAAACAACTAATTGTTTATATTACGGTGGTATGTCACGAGGCTCTCGCGTATGCCTAAAAAAAGTAAACAAAAGGCGTTTAATACACTTCCGAGGCTTAATAAAGTATTTCTGGTTATTTCTTCATTGTCTAATAAATTAAAAAAAGCTTAAGGTTCTCTTTCATCTGGTTTTATAGTTGACGTTTTTATTATTTCCGTCTCTGTTTCCATTCATATGTTTATGTTATTCTAGTAACATCTTTTATTTATATTATTCCGATTTTATTGGCGGCCTTTCCGATATTAATATTTTTTTATATTCGACTTCGAAAATGAACTATTTCCAAGGTTCGACCCGAAATAACCGGCTCTAAACAATATTTTATTTAATTTAATTATAGTCGGGCTGCAGCGTATAATTTATCCTCAATCTCCCATCAGTTACAATGTCAAAGTATATCAACCGCAAAATACAAGTTTTTAATAGTGCAATGACTTCCTTATTTTCCTGGAATACGTCGAAATTTACGGCTGGTTTTAATTAGTTTCTTTAGCTATTTGGTAATTACGTCCTTTGGACATGATCCAAGATATTCACTTCGGCTATCAATAGAAAATGCATAATTCAAACACGGGGCTCCCTTTTAATTACAAATCCATATTAAACCACAAAGATATTTTTAATATGTGCATATGACCACGTTGTTTGTTTCATTCAAATATTTACAAATGCGCTCTATTTGTCGATCTCTTTGATGTTAAGTAGCTTCCATCCCCCCCTTTATGATCCTAAAATAACAAAATACATTCGCTACTATAGGCAGTCAGAACGGGGTTGACAATAAAACCGAGGGCGTGTGCACAATGTAGATTGTATCTATGTTTACAAGAAGCTTTTGTCAGTTTTGGTCTTTTGTTTTCGTAAAGGGGATGTTTTGATCGTGGGGATGATTACGTTTTGACAAATAAGGGCCTCGTCAATGGGCTTCGGGACTAAATAAGCTGTCTAATTTATTTTAATGCGCAGTTCATTATATTTGTATAAAGTATTAATACGAATATGAGTATTTGTTAAAATATATGAAAATAAAACTTAAACATAAAAAATTGTAATTATCTAAAATTTTACTACATGTAACATATCCGACTTACTTAATTTTTATAACTTAAGATATTTTACTGAAAACTTGTATTGACGAAAACCTCTGTACTAAATACAGCTTGTCACTGGTCAGTGATACGCATAACGCAATTTTAGTACAATTTTAGAAGAATATCCTTCACAAATTCTGACACACTATAAAAGCGCTTGAAAATTAAAAATTTATTTACAATAGCCTTAAACCTATTAAGTGGTAATTCCCGAAATCTTGGGCAATTTATTTGTAATAGTTGATGCATAATGGAGTGTTGCATTCCAAGAGCTTTTTAGTCTAAGAAAAGGCATATAAAGATTAGTTGCTCTTCGAGTGGGGTGATCATGAGTATCCTTAACAGTGCTAGATTCATAGATATACTGTGATGGAATGATAAGTATTTCAAAAAGGTGACACAAATTTTCCATAATTTCTATAGGCAGCTCCAGCAATAACCCGCACTGCTCTCCTCTGCAAACTAAATATGTGCAGAATAGTCCCAGACAAGTTTAAATCCACGTAAAGCTGAATAAATAATAGAATGGTAGACTACTAATATAACCCGTTTACAAACAAGACTTATTACTTACTTATTCCTAGAATTTATTTTGCAGGATTGTTTAGAGAGTCAGTGTGTCTTAATACGAAAATCATGTTTTCAGTTTTATGTAGATTAACGTTAAGGCAATTTACCTTAAGCCAATCATTCATAGAGACTGTACAATCAAGCATAGTTTCTTTTGTTACTTCCAGGCTATTGGCCTTCTTCATGAAACTGTTATCATCGGCATAGAGAATCACAAAACAGTTAGAGACCAAGTTTATTATATCATGTATGTAAATGAAAAATAATAATCCCGCAGAATTCGAAAACCGCCAGTCTGCATTAAAAAGTACAATACAGAGTTACCAGAATCAGAAAGTACGTGAAGAATATATGTATGTATAAAAATAGATTAACATATAAGTGAAATGAGCTCGATCTTAATGAATGTGATGTGGAAACCTGCCTAAATGAAATTCGTACTTTACGCGGCTAAGAAATTATCCACCGAAAGAAGGAAAATAAGCACAAACGCAACAAATCCTGATTCTGTAGAATAGAACAAAGAAATAAAGAACTTAAGAACGAGACGAAGACGACGAAGAACTAAAAAGAAAAAGATAGAAAGAAGTCGCTGAATGTGTCTGTATAAACTAAAGAAGTCGTTATCGAAACATGGGAAGAATAATTTGGAAGACTTTACAATACCGAAGAAGTACACGAAATAGAATATTAGACAGCGTCTAGTGCAACAGTATCTAAGGCGGAAATAAGGGAAAAGCTGAGAAAAATAAAAAATAGGAAAGTACCAGGAACAGACAATATACCAAACGAACTTTTAAAATATGGCGCCTCAAAACACCCAAAAGCACTTTCACATCTCTTTAGTAAGAACTGAGCAGAACAGAAATACCAAGCGACTGGCACAGGAGCACAACAGTCCCCATCTTCAAGAAAGGACAAAAAAATCTGATCAAAACTACAGTGAAATAAAACCACAACAATGAAGCTGTTTATAGGACTGCTAAAGGATAGATTAAAGAAACGCACAACAAACAGAGAAGAATAACAAGGATTCAGAGAGAGTAGATAATTGAGGCCATACAATATAAAATATCTACCTACATGAGCTTCGTGGATCTAACTATTTGACATAATCCAACTAGGCGACTTTCTTAAAGTCGTTAATAAAAAAAAAAATAAAAATAAAATTAATAAAAAAAGATACACTATCCAACTAAGTAAAGATAATATCTAATCTCAATACCGCTAACTCGACTCAAATGAAAGCAGGACAACATACTACGAAGAGCATACCAAAAACCAGAAAAAAACCAGGAAACAACCTTAATCTATTCCTATTTCAGCTTCTCATAGAGAAAATCATAGAACAAGCAACCCTAATCATGGGATATAGAATGAATAATAAGCATATCAGCATGATATCATAGATGATGCCGCAATATTCGCGGAAGCTGTTTAAGTATGTCGACAATCTAACATGAGCATATCCATCGAAAAAACAAGAAGCAGTAGCAGAGCAATAAAACGAAGCAGCAAAAATATCAGGCTGCTTAGGAGAAATTGTAATGGACAGCAAGATTAGATATACAAAGCATGCATAAAACCCATCATGACGTACGCAATAGAAGGGCGAGAAGATAAACCCAAACAAAACCAAAAGCAGGCTACGCATGGCGAAATAAGGATGCTGAGCACTATAGAAAAACATGAACATAAGAAACCAATGCGGGTACAAGACGTAGTAAGGTGGGTAGGAAAAAAAGAAGAGAATACTGTAACAATGTCAAAGGGATGGCCGAAGAGGCTACCACGCATAGAACTAGAGGGAACACCAACAGGCAACCGCCCATCAGACTACAAAAAATCGAGAGACTGGCAGTCCATATCACAGGAAATCTTATCAGGAGAAAAAATATAAATAATATAACTGTGGTACTCGATGTCTTACAAGTTTTACTTCTGGGACCTTGGATCAAAAAAAGTTGCTTGTTTTCTATTTGTTAGATAGTTCTCAGGTCAACTTAGACCATTCCCAGTCCATACTAAGAGAGCAATTTACCTACAGAGAGATATACAGTCAAATACTTTGGAAAGATTACAGAAAACTGAACTAATAAACATTTTTTCCCAATGGCCTTGACTATATAATCACAAAGCCTTCCCATAGCTTCTATACTTGAACTTCCTTCTTGGAACTTTTATTGCTTCGCAATAAAATAGACTTGTTTTCAAAGTATGCATAGAATTGCCTTTAAAGCAGCCACTCAAAAATGGTTAAGGCTACTGCGAGCAGGCAAATAGGTCTGTTTATAAATTCGTGAAAATGCTAAGACAAAACCTCCACGCCACTGGAACGGATTACGTGCAACGTTGCCGAGTAGTTAGTACATATCTCATATTCTCTCTCTACTATCAGTATCCATGAATGAATAAAAAAATTGTCTATACATAAAGAAACCAAAACCCGTCAACATTAATGCAAAAGCGGATGACAACGGGTTGACATGTAACGACCATGTTCGTCGATGTTAATATATATAAAACGGCAAAGAAAACGATAATATAGAAATAGAAAACGCACGCGATATACAAGCTGCACTTGTACTTGTCGGATCATTTAAATACAGAATGTTTAAATTAAATAATATCGCGGAGCAATGACACACGGGCCTCGCACAAGAATGGGAAAAACCAGTTTCGATCCTGTATACCTGCGCCAACTGCATTATTTTATTACAATAATTTATTTATTATAAAACGCGCGCCATCGGTTTACTGGTTTTTATGGTGTACGGCACACCTCAATGAAAGTATGGTAAACCATTAAGGAAATACTGGGCATTTTCTAATTCGCTATTTTTGTTTCTCTAATTATAAATTTTTTTCCACTGTAATGCCAATAAGAAGACAAATAACATGTGACAACAGAAATAACAGTCCCGGGGTTGCTCTTAAGGGATTTGTCATCTCGAGACGTATAATAATACAGAAAAAGAAGAGGACATAATGCGCCCGCCTGGAATGACGTCTGGAGGATTGCAGCAAAATCGCCTTTTTCATCTCGCATTTCCTTCAACTTTATTTTAAGAAATCAAATCGTAATAAATATTTTCCAGAAATTTCCAAAATCAAAACAATACCATTTGTATACACACGTGACTCCTATAAAACCGATACAGACGTGAGGCGCTAAGAGACGTGCGCCAGTAGAAGTTCTTTAATGAATTAGGAAACCCGTAAAGAATAAAACGGGCGTGCAATGACGTGCGGAAAGATCAAAGCGATCAAGAGAGTCAACATTATTTTTGGGCGGAACTTTATAATCAGTGGCGGACTGATAACATTTTTGGTATCAAATATTGAAGCATAATTTGACAGTTATTATAATATGTCAATATATATCAATGTCAACCTGTTTATCTTTCATCATCATCCTTCGTTACTAGCTCACTCTGTTAGGTCAAATTTTGATTGTCTTCGTCAAAACTGTATATTACGATTCAAGATTTCTAAAATCGTACCCACTGGTTTTAGGATAGAGAAAATACGAAAATGAAGCCGGCTTTCAATGGGCATTACGCAAGCACTGCCCACCATCAGTATACTTTTCCTAGGGCAACGAAGAAATAAAGGAATAATATAAAAGTAGTGTAAAAGACCATGGTTTGCGGAGGGGCGGAACTAAAAGTTACGCAAGGTTGTCGTTATTCCCATAACAAAATGCAAAACTTCCGGCTATTTTAACAACCATCATCAGATACTGAAAACACAGAAATCATATATTTCTAATCCTAATAAGTACTAAAGATATAATCACTGACTAGTACTAGTATTGATAGTGACATTGTAGAGTCTTTAAATAATACATGACTAATAAGTCACAAACTGACAATAATGTCGTTTGCTCTCAATGCTATCTGATTGGCTGACTCTTAAAAGAATCATCTATCCTTTGTCATCGTTTGTTCCAAACGTACTGTGTTTGGCCAGATATTAGTTAGTTACCTTTGTCAACATACGTGTACTTATTCACTATTATGTTGATTTATCAAACGCGTGTCATTATTAAGATATCGGTACATTTTTAAAACCTTAAATAAACTTTATTAACAAATATGATGCTTAATGTTTGAATTGTTCCTTTATATTCTTTTTGGTATACCAATAGTATGAAGCCATTACTAAGCATTAAGGATCTGAACAATCATAACAAACGTCTTAAATTTCATAGACCAACGTCATCTACCATCAGTCAATTAAAACAATGTCGTTTGTTCTCGGATGTCCTCTTCGTCCGACTCAACTAGGTCAGTTGACAACTGACATATTGACTAAAGAACTAGATTTACGCATATTAGGAACGCAATTTTTGCAATAAATTAGGAAACCATTAAAACAATGCGTTCGATGACTCTTTCCTTTAGCAGAACTGTCATCATATTTGACGGCTGTCACATTATCAGTCAACGTAATCTGTCAACCGACAATGAATTGGTTTGCCTTTTATTCTATGAATATTTTCATTACTTTCATTGCTCAGATGACGTTGACAGACGTCACATTAATAGCTGGCAGGTGTTAAGGTGGCCTAAATATTCAAGTATAATTAAAGTAATTCTCTGATTCAATGCTAAATCAAATCCCTTTTTGTGTGTACACAACTGCACATTTAGCAGAAAATATATATGTAATCAGATATCGAATAAGCGTATATACAAAGCAAACCGAAATAATACGAATTAGAATCGCAGGGGTATTAAGCCTATAAAATCTCTTTGAACCAGAGAGATGCGGTTCGGTGAGCCCCGTAGAGGGCGCTAAAACAAGTGAGAGAGGGGCGAGGCACTCCATTGTTTGAACACACTCAATTAGGAAGGGCCATAAGTTTTATGATAATGCTCGCTGATGCGGACACGTCGTAAGCGGATTACGCGTGTGATTTGAGAGAGGTTTTTCCCAGCATGATTAAATCGGAGATACAGGTAAAACAAATTTATGTGGCAACCCCGTAGGTAAACTTATAGGGTCCTAGACTGCTCGGGTGGACTCGTCATGTGTTGTTGCCATATCGTACGATAAATAATGGGGCTCTTGAAAATTTTCATTAAAAACGATCAAAGTTTGGAAAAACCTGGGTAAACACACACCCATCCGAGATATTTCTAGTGAGTGATCTTGTATAAATAAACTTATCAAATCGTCGTTCTTTATGAGTATTCACTTCGCCTCGAAAGCATTTTACAATTACCGTTTGTTTATCATGGGTTCAAACAATCGTAATTCTTTTAAAGAAGCAATTGCAATTAAGATTTTATTATTTCACGTAAATATTTGGAAATTCCTGTGTTTAAGAGTTCGGTTTATATACGACGAGCTGAAACCTAATTGTGTTGAGTTAATAAAAAAAGAGTAATAAGTCAGAGCAGAGTACAGTCAGATAAGGAGGAAAAATTTAACTACTAATTACCTTGATTGATTCGTTCATTTGACTTGACAAGATTATAAAAAAATTGATTGCTTAGATGAGCTTTTGTTTAAAATCACTTACACTTATATTTCAATGTTATTAAATATGTTCTCCATCAATATCAAAGTCAAACGAACCATAGCGCCACAATCCACTTTAACCCGTTACATCACACACCGTGACGATAAAACCCCGAAACAATTTGCATTATGCGCTTATCGTTAACACCAAAGCTTTTGTTTATCCGCCGTAGTCGGGGCTTTGTATACAAGAAATCCGTAATGAGATTCGTGCAGGGGGTTAATAATGGATAATCCGAAAGCGCCCTTAAACGGGAAGTTAATTACCCTGAACTGTGGTTGGCTCATGGCTCATAAATCATATTTCATATTCAGGGGGGCGACGAACACAATATGTTCGCGCTCTATTCAATGTCTTCACGCCTCGCACCCGACAACGCCAACCACCGCTCTTTGCTTTATTGATTGAGACAAAAGGAGGCCGGAATTAATTGCTTAACCGCCCTTCTATTTCCGACCCCCTTTAAATGTTTTTGAAGGTTTTATTAAGTTTATATTATGTTTGATACATTTAACTAATTTGAAGCCGGTAATGGTAAATACGTAATAAATAAAAAACATAAAAATTTCTCGTCTATTTCAATAGAATCGAAAAATAATAACAGTAGTAAAAGAAGAGGTCAGAATACGAACAAAAATGCAGTGCACCAACATCTGAAAACAGACAGACCTCACATTTTAGCTTTAGCAGAGACGAAAGTGAACTCGGAAACAACCATAGTTAATACGTTGTATCTTCTGGATAGAACCTCCATACCTGATTTAGTTGCAACCTCAGACTTTTTATTAGAAACGACATATCTTGCCAGTGGGAAGAAGCTCCTCTGGAACGTCCAGGCTTTAATGTTATCTGCTTTAAAATAATAACGGAAAGATCAACAAAGTATTTCTGCTTCTTTCACAGATATCTATCCAGCCATATATGCTATAGAAGGCTTTTCACCGCTACTAAAATCAGCAATCTCAAAGCAGAAATTGTTATTGCGCAAGACAATTAAAACATTTTTTCTTTTCGTTTCCTTGGATAGATGGCTGTCTCAGGACCAATGATCCTGTGCGAGAGAAATTTCAGAGGTAATTTAGGCAGATATGGAGGCTTATATTTCAAGCAACTTCCAAGAAGCTCTTAAAATCATGGTTCGATAAACGGTGCACCAATAAGGCCGAAAACAAAAAGAAATATTGCTCGCAAATGGTGCCAAGACCAAAAACCTGCAAATCGTATCAACTTTGTTGCCTTTTGAAATGCTTGAAAGGAGACACTCGATACTTGCAAAAAATATAAGAATAAAAAACAAATTTCTCAATGTCCCAACTGGATCAAGATAATTTTGGTCTTTAGCAAAAGCAGTTGATGGAGGTTTGTGTAGGTCAAAAATTCTACCACTGACTAATCTGACATAATCGGACGCAATGGAAAAGGCAGACTTGCTGGATCAGGATATTTGCTTCAAACTCTACCCTAGACCCATAAGGCAAAATACCACTGATTTTTGTAAGAAATGCTCCTTCGATGCCAGAGATTTCTATAACAGACACCTTCAAAAAGTTTTTAAAGACCCAAAAACTAACAAGGCCTCTGGCCCTGATGAAAAACCGCCAATAGTATTAAAAAAAACCAATTACCGTCCAATTGCTTTACTCCCAGCAAAAGCCCAAGTAATGAAGAAACTTGTCAACTACAATGAATGTTGTCTATGTCTCAAGCCTTATTATGTATAGGCTTACTTTGCCGCTATCTCCGTTAGTTTGCTTAGCGCGAATAGCTAAATCAGCTTCTTAAAAACATGGTGCTCTCTTTAAAACGATAAGACTGTGTACACCGCAACAGCAGTTCTTTAGTGCTTTACAAGGCTTAGATTTGTCTATCTCTTGAGCATTGCTCTCACATATATAGCTCTGCAGTCTAACATACTTTATGGCTGCTTGATTCCATCCAGAAGAGAGCCATACGTCCAAAGATAACTGGAAGCTTAGACAGTTTGGAACATAGAAGGAAGATGGTAGACCTGAATCGGTTTTATCGATACTATCACGGTAAATGCTCTTTTGAGTTGGTCCATATTATTCCTCGTAGAGCTGTACATACAAGCTACTTTACAGGCAGATGTGACTCATGAATATCGAGTGGATCTGCAGAGGCCTAAAAGATCACTATCTCGAAATCTCTTTTTATAGAGAAGTGCAAGTCTGTGGAATCATGTCCCAAAGCATGACTTTCCCGAACATTGTAACTTTTTAAGAAAAATATGCACAGATACCTTGGTACTACTCGAGTACCATAGGGTTTGTCTTTTTGTGCTAGTGCATTCGCTAAAAAAAAGAAAGTAAAGAAAGAAGAAGATGCCTAATGTCACTTTTTTATAAACTGGTATTATTGAGGGCCATCCTTTATGGTTTCAAGGTACAGGAACAGTAATAGAAATGTCACTTGTTCTTGTTAGTCGCGTTTTATTTGCTGCATTAGAAAAAGGACAACATATAACCTCAACTATAACCTCCTCCATTCTACTAAATATAGGAAAAATGTGTTTCACAGATTCTAGAAAAGAAAACAAATAGAAACATCACTTGTCCTTATTCGTCGCGTTTTATTTCCTAGCTCAAAAGAAAAACTTCGCTTCATAGTCTCGTCCACTCTCCGAAACTCATGAATAATACGTTCCTTTCTCTCTAGGAAAGAAAACAGCTCATAGAAACACCATTTGTCCTTGTCAGTCTCGTTTGATTTACCACCTCAAGAAATTAGACAATACATGGCTTTATAACTCAGAAAGATTGTGTTCTATGGTTTTTGGAAAGAAAACGACGAAAAGAAACTTTAGTTGTTGTTGCCAGTTGCGTTTGATTTACGATCCCAAAGAAAGAGGTAACAAATCGTTCTATATAGAAAAGTTTAGGAGGGGTAGTCTTTTCTACACAAATAAAATGTCAATCCTATTGCATCACTTCTGACATTCGAAGTGGCGTTCTATTAGTGGAGAAAAGACTACTTCGTCTACTAAGCTTTTCTATTTTTGACATCGACTCTACTTTATAATGGACTTATTCTTTAATATATCGCTTTAAAATCTCCTCCGCTCTTCAGAATAATGGGTTCCATGGCTTTTAGGGAAGAAACCGCGAATAAAAATATCACTTGTTTTTGTTGCTTCAGTCACGTTTTACTTGCTTCCTTACAAAATAGACAATACAAGACAACTCAAAATAATGTGGTTTTTAAAGAAGAGGGCGGCTATTGGAAGCATCACCTACTCTTCTTAATTGCGTTTGATTTACCACTTCAAAAAGAAGAAATAATACAGGTTCTATAAACTAAAAAATTAAGTGTTCCATGGTTCCTAGAAAAACAAACATTTCTGTTTTTTTTAGGTAAGCAGCTCTATCTCAGGACCTGTACATCTGGCAACATTCAAGATGTCATTAATATCGGTGTAAATTCTAAATCACTAATTCGATTTCAGCAACTCAAAGACTAATGTGGCTGTTTTAAATGTCCGATCTCATTACTACTCTATAGTTTTTAATAAAAGAACTAGAGGGTGCAATTTTTAGTAATTCCAGTTTTTTCATTTTACTAGAAATGAACCCCATATTTTTGACATCATATTTGAAGTATGAATATGATATATAAAATTCCAAAAAAATTTTTGCAAAGTGTATGATGATATCTTTGCTCGTTTTGAAGTTATAGGAAACTTAAGTTTTTTTTACGCCCCGAGTCAAAACTTAGGTGCCACCATCTAGCGTTCGGCTTTAGAATATCTAATTAACATTACTCTAGCTACTTTCACAAGCTCTCAATAAGATACAGCCTGCTGCCATAATTAATGAATTAATACTTAAACCAATATATCACAGAATCAAAGGAAGCTTATGTTATCATAAGATAATTATTTATTGACGATTTTTTTTATATTTAAATTATGGTCCTTAAAACGACCCATTTTTCGATTTTAGCCGCTGATATTTGACAATTTAATTTTTAGTTACGCTCTCTAGCAGTCGAATACGGAACATCAAAATAATTTCCAGAATATTATCATGGCCACTTTTATAATGAAAAAAAATCATTGTTGTCAGATGTACAGGTCCTGACATACTGCCGCATACCCTGCTTATTTCAGCCGCATTCTCTATACCTGGCTCTACAAATCAAGAATAATGTGTTCTATGGCTCAAAACTTCGCTCTCCAAAACTCAACAATAATATGTTTTATTTCATCACATATCTTTTAGGTAAAAAAACAGCTAATAAAAACACCCCTTGTCCTTGTCAGTCACGTTTTTTGCGGATCTTGCTATCAACTTTAACAAAAAAAAAATCATATTTTACTTCACAATCGCGTTGTTGCTTAATCTCTTATTGGTATGAATATCGCCTGTCAAGTGCGCTGCCTGCATAACCGCATTACAATTTTACGGCCCCAATAAATAACTCAAAAATCAGGCCGTAATAGCCGGTAATTTCGGTAAATTAAACTCTAAAACTCCCGGTTCTCTTTTATACGTAGATTTTATTGCCTCGATCTCTTTGGCTTTGTTATCGACGCAAGAAAAAGAAGAAGAGCCGCACGCAATTATGCTTAAATCGTTACTGGATGATTTATTGTTTATCGAATAAAACGAAACTTTTACCGTTATGTTAAAATTATAGTGGCAAGACTATAAGTTTTATTCAAGTTATATAAGGATGCGTTTTACTTTGGCGCCACCAGTTAATCTCAACTAGTAAATGTCAACTAATATTATTAAAAATCCTGGATTATTTCAGTTGGAAGGCTTTAATGCTTGCTTGAAGAGCTATTGAGTTTTTCTTACATTAACCACCTGAGTTCTCTTAGTCTTATACAAAATTTAAAAAACTTTCTTTGACAATCTATTATGACTAAAATACATATTAAACGAAATATAATCAACTAAAAAATTAACAGAGTTGTCGCCCGATTCATTACTGCTACATGACTCCGCATCAGATAATGGATATCCGCTGGTCAAGTGCACCACAGTGCAGCAGATTAAGAAGAAGAAGAAGCGGCTGATCGTCGTAAAACTTTCCCACACTCCCATTGCTGACCGGTTTAAGGCACTCCATGTTAAACGACATGAAATTAAACCCCGGCTAATGTAAATCCAGCGTCGATAGGTGTAAAATAATATTAACTGACGTGCTGCTTTCAACGGAACATCTAAGAACATAGACTCGGTGCATTAAAGAGGTGACTTACCGCCTATGAAATGAGCCGTTTTGCTTTTACGAGGGTATGCAGATACGTTTCGAGAGCAGCTAATACGAATTTCAAACGGCTACTTGCAAAATACATTGAGATTATTTAGAATTATGTCAGTTAAATATTTCCTTTTAGAGGTTTGGTAAAATTGTATTTGAATGTTTATGAATAGGTGCGGTTGGAAAAGTGGGCAGAAAGAACTAAGCTTAAGCTAGTCAGAGTAGATTGCGCAAATACTCTAAAACTAAATTGTAAAAACCCAATCTGGTGCCAAGGTTTTGAAGACCACCACAAATGAAAAGAAGAAAAACCAAAAAGAAGATTTTTTTGTATTGATCATTGAAATTTCAGTGAAAATCAAACTCCTTTTAGATCTATGACGATTATTCCTTATTTCTTTTAAAAAAATGCTTACTAGTAAGAGCAGACTGTGTGAAAACCCTAGAAAAAATAGTACGTCTAAGCTATCTAATCTATGATAAGCCATTAAAGTTCATGGGTATTATTTGGTCAGGACCAGGAGGATTTACGAAGAATAGTAAGAAGAAAAAACTGAAGAAAAAGAAAAAGAATATTGTGATAACTATATTTAGATAAAAGGCCAATTAGGCCAAATTAGGCCTACAATTTTATTAAAAAGGAAAAATTACAGAACTTGAAGACATCCATCTGAAGCTCAAAATGGCTAAAAATAAGACAAGCATTACATTTTAAAAACTTTCTATTGCATTTCTATTCTTTACTTTTCTACAGGCTAAATCATCCTCAAATTATATACCAATGATAATTTTAGTCCATTAGAAAAAAAGGAAAAATATGATAAATAAAAAGGAAAATAAACGAAAAAAAGATAGGCTGACATAACTTTAATAATCGAGCAGCATTGTACATCCTTAAAAAATAATAAATATCAGAAATTAATAATTAATCTGGTAATCGAAGGATCATTGTCCATAAAAAGAAGAAGAAAAAGAAGAGGTCAGCAAAAAAAAAATAAAGAAAAAAAATTAATTGGAGAAGGATATGCTGACTTAACACATTGAGTGCCACAATGGTACCAACAAATGTGGGTCTTCTGGCCAAAAAATTTTTTTTTGTTTAAAAAATGCATATTTACGCATAAAATGAAGAAAAAATTTAGAAAAAAAAAATAGATGCACTCAAAACGTGGATTTGAAAATGTATCTACATTGGATACACGTGGCCATTATATTAGTTTTGGTTATTGTAACCGCATGTATCCAACACAGATACATGGGAGATATATTTGACAACACTGCTTGAATATGAAGCCGGACGCATTGCGGTTGCGCGCCTTTAGTTATTTTACTTGCCGACGGTTGTTTGTTGTGCCTGTCGTCTGTCAGTTCTTGGAAACTGTAAAAATTCGTTGCTCTTAACACGTGCGCATGATTACTTTCATCGCCGATAGTGGTTTGCTGTGTGTGTTATTTTTCAAAATGGCGTACGAAGAAGAACAAGCTAAATTAGAGAAAATGATGCAGGAAATTCTCTCTGAAGATGAAGATTCTGTATTCAGTGACGTTTATTTGTCAGACGAGTATCAACCCGAAAGCGGAAACGAAAGCAGTGACTCATCTACTTTATCTATTACACCTAAGCGACGTAAAAAAAATGCAATCCCTTAACAACCAATTTATGGTAAGTGTGATATCGCTTTAATGAATTAATTCTTATTTATAATTGTAAGATAGAGGAAGTTGTTTGATAGGGGTTCAATAAAACAAAATCGCAATAACATTAATTTTAATTATTATAAACTAAAAATTCTTTCTATGTTACACTTTGTAATTTGTAAAAAGGACTTTTTGTCTTTACAGATAGTCCTCAACCCAGTACAAGCAAAGGTGTAGCCACTAACGTGGGTTTGGAAACTCAGCAATCCAGTCCAGATCGTACACGTACCTTGATGTCTTCAGATGACGAAGCAACCTCCAATTTTCCCACGCATGATAATGGTACCAGCCAGATTTCACGATAGAGGATGTGATAAGAAACTTTCGATTACACACCACCTCAAATTCAGAAGACGATGAAGCGATTAAAGCTTCTGATAACCAACCATCCTGGAATCCAGTTACAGGTATGAATTAAAAAAAAAATCTTTTATGGAGAATGATCCTGATAAAACCGGAATTTCATGACCAGTTTTTTAATAAAAATCCATATAATTTTTATAAACTTATGGTACCTGCTGAAGTTATAAATCATATAGTCGTTGAAACAAATCGTTATGCAGCACAATCTAAAAACAAAAATATTAAACGAAAGTCCAGAATACAGAAATGGGTGGACACCAATTCGGAAGAAATTGAAAGGTTTCTTGGTATAATTATGTGGATGGGACTATTTCAGCTGCCAAGTATCCAATCATATTGGCAGACATCTTTTTTGTACTTCAATAAAGTAAGATCTTTTATGAGCAGAAACAGATTCTAGCTGCTGCTAAAAATGCTTCATTTTAACGATAATGAAGGTGTTGTTCAAAATCGTCTTCATAAAATAGACCCACTTCTCAAAAAACTCATAACAAGTTTTCAAGCACCTATTATACCTGATAATAAGGTATGTATTGACGAGACTCTTGTCCCCTTTAGAGGACGTCTCTCTTTCCGACAGTACATAAAAAACAAGAAGCATAAATTCGGCGTAAAGCTGTTCAAATTATGTATCTCCAAGGGATATACCTATAATCTCAGTGTATATTGCGGTGATGAAAAAAAAAAAGGCGATGCGGCTGTGTCTACTGCAGTTGTAATGTTTCTTATGAATAACTTACTTGATAAAGGACGAACTCTATATACAGACAGTTACTACACCAGTGTCGGATTAGCTCATTGTCTGACAAAACGAAAAACTCACTTAGTTGGAACGCTGCGTGCAAACCGAAAACTGAACCCGAAAGATGTAGTCAGTAAAAAATTTCTAAAGAACGAAGTTGTTGCAGCCGAAAGTGACACTGGTGTAGTAGTTCTAAAATGGAAAGATAAACGAGACGTCTTGGTTCTGGGTACTAAACATACTGTACAGACAAACAAATAACTGTTAGACAAAAAGGTGGCGAAGTTCAAGAACCTGAACTTATAGCCGACTATAATAAATGTAAGGCGTTTATTGATCTATCTGACCAGATGAAGTCATATGGAACATCATTGAGGCGAGGAGTAAAGTGGTACAGAAAATTAGCTATAGAGTTACTCGCGGGAACTGCAGTCGTAAATGCCTACATTTTGCACCAAGAAGTTGTCAACGAAAAGATGTCAATTATAAAATTTAAAGAAATGGTTGTAGGAGAAATGCTTCGCATTCCACCTGTTGATGCTTGAGGTCCCGATAAACAGGTGAAACATATTTTGGTAGAAAGTCAAGTTCACCCAAACCGTTTTTGGGTACCCCAGGCCACCATATAAAAGCTCCCATAATAATACATGCAAACCGTGCATCCAATGCGGATGCAGGCGGCCAGAAATACAAAAACCAGTTTGTATCCATTGTGGATACATGCGGCCACTCAATCATCATGATATATGCATCCATGTTGGATACATGTGGCAATCAACGTGTTAAACTAGTTAGAAAATTATGTAAATATAATTAAAAAATGTTCTTAACTAATTTAAGATCTAGTCATAGTGTCTAAGGTCACCAACGATTAGACAAGACCCATAAAAAGACGAAGAGGTCAGAAAAAAAAGGATGATCAAAACGAAACAAAAAATAATAGAAAAGGACAAGCTTCTTTGAACTAGTTATCAACAGGCTGTGTAAATGCCCTAGAAAAACTATGTCTAAGAAAATAAATTAGTGACAATTCATTGGAGGTCTATTAAAAAGGAAGAAAGACAAACTAAAGAAGAAGAACAAACTGATAACCACAATAAGATTATTGATAGTTGATTATTATATTTAAATTAAAAGGGTAAACTTAATCCAAATAAATGGTAAAAGTAAAAGAATGGGAACATTATTATTTGGAGCTTAAAATTAAATATTAGGCTTAAAATTAGACAAATATAGTATTTTTTATATTGACACCGTATTTCTTTTCTCTGCTCTCTACAGCTCGATTCCTCGTTAAATTATAAATTTAAATAATTCTTGTTTCCAAAAACCTTCTCTTTAAAACCAATAATTTATACGAATTAAATAGCTGCCATAGTCAAACGTTTCCTTTTAATAGTTTGACAAAACTGGATATTTAATAAATTAATTTTAGGCTACTCTTAGACTAAACTAGAGTTCAAAAAGGACTTTGTCCTAGAACACTTGAAGTGCATGGAACACAGCTTTTCTCTGAGTCCAAAATGTGCTTTTAAAGCTCATAAAAATCATTTAATGCTGGAAATTTTGGGATTTTTATCACTAATGATTAGCGTCTATGGAACTCCATTGAGATAATTTAAAACCGTGGACAAACCCTATTTTTTATACTAGATTAATTTAGAGTATTCTAGTTTTTAAAGACCAGAAGTAAATTCTTCCACTACTGAAAATATTGTTTGAGGCTAATACAAAATACTCTCTACTACCTATAGTCTCGAAAGAAGTAAAAGCATGCACTATTCTGAGCCCTCCAATTGTACTAACTGCTTAATATTTTGGAGTTATGGAACCAATTTATATAAATAAATGATGTTAATTGTATCCATAACTTATTCGATTATGAATAACATGCACCATACCGTCAGTTAAAAATAGAAAAAAAATCATCTGTCCAAAAGCATATTGCCACTAAAGAAAGTGGCGGTCGGTTTATTTTTGTTTCTCCAGGTACTTAAAACTCACAAAGCTTTCAGATATTGTGTTAATAGCGATGCAGTCATAAAACGTTGAAACAGTTTATTATAGGTGAGTTGGAGTATTTATCGAAAAGGCAAACATAAAATTCAAATTGATGTTAACCACACGGTTTGAATCATTTAAGATTTCATCCATAAAAATTGTAAAAATAATTCGAGCGATTTCATAACAAGCGTTTTATGCGTATGATTTAGCAGGAGCCAGACTATGGAAATTAAAACAAAACGAATAATATTTTGGAGAGAAAAATTCATTATTTTCAAAGTTTTCTTAATCGAAACAACATTTTAGGACCTTCAGAAATAACGATTGAACCTACAACAAAATAAAGCACAGTTAGTTTAAACACAAATCACAAAATATAAATAAAAACGTGTGATTTTCTTTGAATAAAATAGAAAAAAGCATTAAAGTTTTCAAAACATCCTGGCAATAACATCCCCTAAACATTTCAATTCAGAACTAAGTATTTTAAAAAAATCCTTCCATAAACGAGAAAATTTCCAAAATAATCAACAAATCACTAATGCTGTCATCGGCTTGTTTTGAAACGCTATATGTCACCTAACACTTAACATTTTTTAAGCCTTTTTACCCTTTAAGTTAGACATAACATCCTTTTTTAGGATTCGGTTCGACGAAAGCTGGAAACAGTTCGGTTAGTCAAAAAACAGACGAACAACTGCATACGAAAAAGGTGATCCCGCAATGAATAATGGGAACAGGATGTGCCTGCAGGCTTCGAGATTATTAGTTTCGTACAAAGAAAGTATCCAGGCTTTGTTAAATGGTAGGAAATTTGATATTTTATTTTGGGTTTTTGTACCTGATATCCTTATGTGCTTTATTGACCTTTGAATTTACAGTTTTAGGGCAAAAAAGTTGAGTTTTCAATTTTTTATTTTGAGAAAAATCTTAAGTCATCTTAGGAATAATTTTAAATTTTTTGTTAATATGAAGTGTTAATTTTTTTTTTATTAAAATGATTTAATTAACTTTGTTTTTCATGGCGATAGACAAAATTTGATAAAAGCTTTTATTGTTTTTATAAAAGAAAGGTTTTTTGGTAATTATAATATTTCTACATTGAATACACAGTGTCCCTGTTTAACTGGTCAGAAATGCTAGAGTATATACAGGAACCATAGAAAAGTAGTTTAAAATAGGACAGCGATGGTTGGAAGTGCGTTTCCAAAATGTAGGGTGATGAAATTTAAAAAAAATAGATTTTTTCCTCTGAATTTAAAACACTTTTGGCGATTTTAATGCAATTTTTAGATTTTAGATGACGGTGAGGCTATTTTTTAACAATTGCAGGTAATTTGACTTCTCCAGGAACCGACTTGTAGCACATGTGTGTTACATTTTATAGAAAAAAGGTATGCCACTGTCTTATTGAAAAAAGTATTTTTCTCTAATTATTCTATTAATTTTCAATAAAAAAGGAAAAAATTTCAATCATGAGTTTTTGCGCTTCGACGGATCGCTTTTTGTGTAAAAAAATAAAATCTATACCAGGATTACACATAAAATGAATTAAATTATTTTTGCACAACTTCGTATATAAGAATTTTTTGTACCTCAAAAACTTTTTGAGTTAAAGGCGATTTTGTCATCTAGGGACCAAGAGTCACTAAATTTGACGAATTTAAAACCAAATTGTAATTTCATGATTTTTAATTTTATCCGACATTTTTAATTATAGCTTGGAAACACTCGGAAAATTTTCATAATTATTGTGCGAGAAAATAGTGAAATTCTTGGGAATTATGTTGCGGGTAGAAACATCACTTTAAATTAAAAATATGGATAGTTGAACAAAAATGTTCTATTTTTTGGCTGGGTTGGTTCGGCCACTTTGTTTTGCTAATTTTTTATTACTTTTTGAACTTTTTAGAATTAGTATTTTTAGTATCGTTGTTTTTTAACGGAACTTAAGAAGCCGTGGAAATATTTTGAAAATTGTTTAATTATAAAACAGTAGGATTTCTAAGGATGGAGCTGATTTGGTTGAAGCAATTTTATGACAATTAAAAAAAAAACCTAATTTAAATTGATTTTTTTTCGGAAAACTAGTAATACTACCTTAATAAAATCAAATTTATTTAATAATGGAATAATTATTGTTAAAATTTTCTTAAAAAGAACTAAAATTCTTATCCATTAATTCGTAAGACTTTTAAGATAAGAGGTAAACTAAGCATCGAACTTTTCCTTTATCAATACTCGGTAAAAGATAAGAAAGTGTTTTGCATTTTTACGTTTTCTCTTACTTAAAAAAAAAGCATTTTTAATTGCCTCTCATTTTTAGTTGCGGAGATAAGTTTAGTTCTAGCACGATGACTCTCCAGCCTATTTCATCACGTTGTAAGGGCTTTCCTAGACCAGATCTACAACAACAGATGGATTGGTAGAGGTGGTCCAGTCCGTTGGCCAGCGAGATCACCAGATTTGACACCTCTGGACTTTTTTGTTTGGGGCGCTATGAGATACCTTATATACGCAACTCAGCGGAATTTCTGAGGAACGATCTGGGCGTCTTTGTTTGTATATGAATATCTTATCAACAGGTAAAGAACATGTGTGGAAGCGGGTATTATTTTTCTACACGAAAACGTTAGTGGGCAAAAAATCAGGGTATTTTAATAAAAGTTATGGAGCATTTAAAAAAATGCTAAAGAAAACAGTGACTTGCAATACATGTGGTGCAAGTCCGTCCCTGGAGAAGCCAAATCACCTGCAGTTGCTCAAAAAGTTATCTCACTACTTATCATTTAAAATCTAAAAATTTCATTAAAATCGCTTGCGTTTTTAAATAGGGGGAAGATTTGAATTTTTTTTTTAAATTCAAGATTTTTATAATTTGGAAACGACACACTTTCGTCCATCGCTAACCTATCTCAAACTACTTTTCTGTTTCCTCTATCTACTCAGTGCAAAATATTTAATAAAATACTTGCATAATGATTCAAGAATCCTGAAACAAGCAATTAACCAATTTATTGCAGAAACTATTTTGTTAAATTAATTTTTTGTTATCACGCTGCAGATATGTATATTTTAAAAACTCTAAAATAGGTGTCAAATAAATAAATTAATTAATTAATTAATTAATACTTAATTAATACTAAAACTTAAATAATTTAAATTGTGGGTCCTACCTAATTTCTTGAAAAAGGTTTTTTCCCAGATATCATTTCCGCTTATTAAATAAATTTGTTGGGGAAATCTATACATCTTGTAGTTGTTTTTAAAGTATTCTTGACTACCCTATTTTGAACCTATTAGGCGCGCATTATCTTTCTTTAAAGTATTTTTTTTTAAATTTTTGATTTTTATTGCAAATATTTTTATACAATAATTGGATTTTTTTTAAAAGGTTAAACACCAAAAAGAACATTTATTTACAAATAATTTCATGTACGAATATTTCTAGTAACTCAAAAACTTTTTGAGTTAAATACGATTTTGTCCAAGAGACACCAAATTTGTACATTTTTAAATATATTTTTTGATTTTTTTAGAGAAGACAATATTCAAAAGTAATTTTTTGATTTTTAGTTTAAAAAAAAATTAAAAATTCCAATTTTAGATCATCAGACAGTAGTTTGTTTTAAAAGTGCGTAAATAGATATTCAGTGGATTTCAATCAAAAACCTAATTACCCAATAAATTTAAATCAGATATATTTGTAAAAACTTTCAAACTTGAATTTTTAGCATTTTATGATTTTTTATATTAACAAAATAATTAAAGGAAACTATTTGCATATAACTTTATTGTTTGAAAAATCCTAAAAATGCATATTGTTCAAATATATGTTTCAAAATATATCTCCTATATATATTTTGAAAATATATCTATATATCTGTGCAATTTTTTTTCACTTATTTATTGCCTTATTTATGAATCATTAGCAATTTTTAATTTTTGACTAAATATTTTTTTCCTGATATGAAATTCCATATATGAAAAAATCCAAAATACCTTGCATTTGCATCAATTTATGGAGAAACCTACACGTTTTGTAAGTTTTTTAAAATGAATTTTTCGAAATTCATTTTTGCTTCATCTTGTTTATTTTGTAACTTATTTAACGCGTATGAGACTTTTTACACACTACAAATTTCTCCCAAAATAATTTTTGATTATCACTTTATATATAAAGAAATTTAGAAGATTTAAAAAAAATAATAATTTGTGATTTTATAGACAAAAGATCACCTGTATATTAATTTTTAATATTTTATAATGTTTTTATTTTAGACTATGAATATTTTTTCAACATTCAAATGTGCAATTTTATAAGAAACATTAACGACCTTGTTTTGTATTAAGTATTACATTTTAATTCTGCAGGGTAATAAAGGCGGTTAAGTTGATTACACTGGAGGCTGCTCACCGTCTTGCACTAGTCTTAAAAGTAAGTCTTAAAATGGGTAATAATGCTAAAAATACTATCGGGCAATACTTTAAAAATATGTATAATTTTAGTAAAACTAGTTTTCTTGTCATCTTTGATTTGTTATTGCATGATTGTCATAGTGTTGAAGACACATCTGGGATATTTTAAGACGATCAGAAGACACATATGAAAAGTTATATTCTATATTGGATTTAAGGATTCTGCAATGTCCATCAATACCAAACAGAAAATATCCCCCTTGGTTCTTAGCCAACATTTTAAATGCCATTGGAAAAAAGGCTAGGGTAGATAAGCGATATATTCACTCAAGGGACTTGCATGCTTTAAATAAATTCACGGTGCTAATATCAACATTTAAGTCTGCAATTAGTCTCAGTTATCATAATTATAATTTAAAGATAAAGGCGAATATAAAAAGTAAGCAAGAGATTACGGATATACCTAGATCGATGAGGTTTGAGGATCAGGAACTGAATAAACCAAAATGCATTTGCTCGACATCTTTCCATCTTATTTAATACCAACTGCTAACAATGTTCCGAGCATTTCAATATCTAATATAAATAACGGAATTAAACAAATAGACAGCATAACCAAAGAAGATATTTTGCATGAACTTTGTAAACTTTAATCCAAATTAAAAACTGTTTCTGATTAAATTCCAGCTTTTTTTAAACTTAAAAATAAATTAGTAATTAGTCAGCACGAATCAATTTTTAAAAGTCGATATATAGTCAAATTTAACCATAAAAAAATCAATTTATTGCAGAAAGCATTGATTAAGGTTTTTTAGAAGGATGTAATTTATTTGTATTTTTTAAAAATATTTGACAGACTAGGTCATACTCACTGATGAAAATGCCTAATATGGGCATCTCTCAGTCGCTTATAAATATTTTTAGGTGTTATTGATGTTACTAAAATCGATGTTAATATAGAGTTCTAATTGATTTGAATCAAAATATAGAGCCACTTTGGGGGTACCTCAAAGCTCAATTTTGGGTCCGCTACTTTGTAATATATATACATTAATGATATAGGAAGTTCACTAAATGTTAATTATCTGTTACACGCTGTTAATATAAAGTTATGCATAAAAATTAAATCTATTAATGTTTGTTTGACTCAAACCTAAATCTAGTTAATAATTGGTGTAAAATAAATAAGCTCCATTGAAATATAAAAAAATGTGTTGTAGGGTCTTTTACACAAGGAAAAAACAATAGATTCTTTATGATTATAACATACACCTAGGGCTACCTACCTCTTCAGATAAATTCAGGGATTTAGGGGTTCTGTTTAATAGTTCTCTTTTATACCACACCAATTACATCAACTCAATTACATCTAAGGATTTAAAAATGTTGATAAAAAAAAATGATTCATTGTATGCTCTACTAAATAATTTCAACATATTGATGTCGCTAAGTTGCGATTTTATAGTTTTATTCGTTCTAAGTTAACTATGCATGATCCCTGGTTAATAATGTCCTACCCTAGAGAATGTTCAGAGAAAATTTTTGAAATATTTAAGTTTTAAACAGTATGGAGTTTATTCTCTTCAAAGTTGTCCACATGGCGAATTCTTGAAAAGGTTTAGCTTTAAATCACTTAAGAAGCGTAAAGGGAATGCTCTATTAATATTTTTATATAAACTAGTAAACAATATGTTACACTGCCCCTGTCTACTTCAAAAATTAAGTTTTATGGTATCGCAGTTCAATTCTCGCATGAATAATACTTTCTACTTGCAGATTCTCCATACGAATGATTTGAAGTTCTCACCTTTACATGCAATGTGTGATAATCATAATGCTATATCAGGAGATGCTAATCTATTTGCGTAATCTTTGGCCAGTTTTAGAAAAATTATATAAAATAAATTGTTAACATATTTATCTATGTTTAATGACAGAAATTGTTTAGATAATACTGGTAAGCTGAATATGTATTGTAATTTTGCCTTGATTTTTTTGCCTTGCAATTGGGTTTTAACCTATAAGTTACTGTTTCTAAATAAACATATTTAAAAAATACATTTTTGAGAAAATTAATTTTTGGTCATCTTGGATGTTATTTAAAAAGTAATTTAATACTAAAATAAGAACAAAAAAATTGACAATTATAAAACATGTGTAGTTTTGAGGAAACGAATATTTAAAAAAAATATTTTTTGGGTCTTCTACCTGGTTTTCGAGTTAGTTGATTCCAAGTAATGCAGTCTTTAGTAATTAGTCAATATGGTTTTAAAAATTCTACTATCAATCATACTAGCGCAGTACCAAATTGGCCGTACAGCACACCAAAGATCCACCAAAATGAGCTGATAAACTAAAACTATAAGTACATTGTCCATAAAAACCACTTAAAGCAAAACTTTAAAAAATAGGGTATCAACTTATAGCCATAGTGGCTCATTTCCCAGGCACAAATTATTCACGAAGAGATTTATAGCTTACGGTCGTGAACCGGCTTTGAAATAAAAACAATATGTTGTTGTTTTTTGTAAAAGAACACACGCGCGCGAAGAAGAACTGTACATTCCAAAAATGCTTTAAGAAACTCAATAAACATAAATCGGAAGATACACATCTTGGAGCCCGATGTGTCTCATTTGAAAAATTACGTATGTTTTTCGGTTGTCATCTTAAATTAGGACTGGATTATGTTTTGGGAAATTATTGTAGGTAATAGAAAATATTTAAAAATTATTTTTTTTTTACAACTGGATTGAGCAACGAAACATTCTATCGATGATTGGCACGACCAGCGGAATTCCTACATCGAAAATAGAATCAGAATATAATTTAAATGCATATTATATTTAGAGGGGTTTATATCAAATATGTTAGGTGAGTATTTCTGACGCAAATAAATTTATAAATATAATAGAACGGATGCACAATACGTACATTTTAGTTTTTTAATTGATTTACGTGCCCACTTTATAATTTGCTTGACGTATTATTTTAAACTTGCCAAATACCATATTAATAAATCAGGAAGTGATGAAAAAAATCTTTACTTTTTTAATGTTACAATATGTCATTACCATCTCTCTCACACGACTATAAAAATAGAAAAACAGACACTTTAATTTAAATTCTTTAAATAGGGAATAGTGTTTACTGTTAGAACAACTAAACAGAAACAAAGAAAAGTACTTTCCTTCAAGCGGGCCTAATCAAAATATTTATGTAAATTTATTTACGCCGACTGACAACTTTAGTAAATTACGCTATTATATACCTCGAGAACTATAATACACTTTCGTTTTATCGATTTGTCGAAGGACCACCCGTTTTTAATGTCGATTTTATGGGTTTATAATGATTTCGGTCTAACATTCCAATTTTTATTTCATTTTTGAGGATCAATTGATCAGAATCATCTGGTTGTCAGTTTATCCGTTTTGTTCTACTTGTACATGGGGCCGGGCAAAAAATGCTATGAGGGTACACATGACAACCCACCTCTCATCACCCATATATGAGAAAATATTGTTATGAAGGCATATTTTTTATATGCAGTAAGAAGGACAACAGAACTTTTATTTTAAGTTGATTCAAATAATAATAGAGAAATTAGATTTGATAGAAATAAGGACAAGAGATAAAAATTGATATTTTGTCTTAATGGACACATTAATTCAGCCTAGCTTCAGACTAATGTTTAATTAAGTAATATTAAGTGATTCTAGAATACAGTTTAGTTGAGATGAGTGAGAGTCATAATGAAATTATGATTTTCTTGTGTGGTTAAAATGGATTAGACACAGACAGAAATAGAACATATATTAAACATGTTGAAGAGAAAGAAGTTAATGGAAAATTTATATTTTTTCTATTTTTAGATATCTATGTATGATATATCTATTACGTTATTATTTAAATAAATATGAATTTAAATAGTTACCTGCTAATATATATATTTATTATCTTTAGTATATAAAAATTGGAAATTTAAGATAAATTATTATGATTCAGAAGTAAATTGTAGAAAACACAAAGACAAAATCAACAAAAAAATATTACATCCCAATTTCTCCATGACAAACATCTATATGTGAAAATAATAGCAGCAATTTCCTATCAAGGCTAAATACAAAAAAATACCATATATTATTTGACAAGATATTATTTTTTCTTTTCAGTATGGATATTACTCTTGGTTATTATTATTATTCATTCATCCTATTTTACTTTTGATAACTATAGTAATATATCAAACTTAAACTAAATAAAGGAAAACAGAACAAAAACTATGAGAATCATTAAACATATCTACATATTCAGAACACTATATCATCTGTACTTCAAAAACTTCTCTTAGACATGCTTGTGGTGTAAAGCCCATATTTAGATATGAAAAGTAAATGAAAGTGAGCTATCAAAAATTACTCCCAAGTAAAGGGAGAAGTGGGTTGATCTTGGTAGTATCACTTTATCAATTTTGTATTGGTAAGTAACACAGTTCTTTTTTAAGGAGTAGGAGACTACACAGCATTTAGAGGCAAGTTGTTATTCTTGCACCGTTAATGGCTGCATCATCACAGTTTAATAAGCTGTTAAACTTCTAGGTCCTTAGAAATGGTATTAATAAACGAGTTGAAAAGTAGAGGTCCCAATATGGAACCTTGTGGTACGCCTGAATGAGCGACTATTTCAGTTGAGATATGTCCAAAGCATTCAACATGTTGAGGACGTTTAGTGAGATCAGAAGAAATAAGAGAAGTTAAAAGAGATGAAAACCCAAATTGGTCAGAAACCTTTCATATAAGAATGGAATGGTCAAAACGGTCGAAAGCTTTTGAGAAATCTGTATAGACTACATCAACTTGAGAATTATCATTTATGGATTCGGATATAAATTTCGTGATCGTAATAAGATTAGTGGTAGTGGATCTGCCCTTCATGAAGCCAGGTAATACTTATATTTTTTTAAGATCCGTTGGGCATCAATTTTTTTTTTCGATTTTTCTGCATGAGCTCGAGGGTATCGCTTCTATATAACCTAATACATCTATTTCTTTTTCTTCCCTATTTCCTTTATTGTATGCTTTAGGACGCGGCTGAACAAAAGATCTGTGCTCAAGTAATTTGTCCTTTAAACA
The DNA here is from genome assembly GCF_022605725.1 of Anthonomus grandis grandis. Taxonomy (NCBI): domain Eukaryota; kingdom Metazoa; phylum Arthropoda; class Insecta; order Coleoptera; family Curculionidae; genus Anthonomus; species Anthonomus grandis. Next base: position 19,680,118 of record NC_065551.1, read on the forward strand.
AGCAAATATGCCAAAAACCGTTGCCTTCTCTCTGGATATCAAACATGCATAAAACTACAACATTAGAAATTGGTAGGTAGCCATATAACGGCTCCTAACTTACTTATGAAAATATAGTTCAGAAGCTTCTACAGCATTTTCATTGCTTTGTATAAAACATACAAGCATATAATATTTTTCATAATTTTCAAATGCTGCCATTTCTCTGGCAAAATTCACAAATAACGAAAATAAATAAGTTTTGGAGCATAAACTCATTCAAAAACAGAGAAATGTCACTCAAAACCTGAAGATAGTTGACATTCATTTATTTATTTATTTATTTATTAATGGTATCCACCAATTTTACAAGAATAAAATAATACAAAAGATACTAATATGAATTCAACTGAAGCTTGATAATAGTAAGACAAATATTCAATCAACGCTATATGCCAGCAAGATATTAAAGGTGTAAATGGACTATCGCAAAATACACATCTCAATAGAGATTAATAGAGTTATTTTTAAATTATTTTTTTACAAGAGTTTATGTATTTTTTATTATCTATCGCAGAAAAGAAGATTTTTTATCTTCAAAGTTAAATTGTAAAAAAAGCCAGTTGTATATTAGGTTTAGGTTATAATAAATATATTTTAAGATTTATTTATGTGGGGTTTGGTACCAAAAAATTTAACAAATGCTCAAATAAAACGCTGCTATACTATCTAGTAGTAATTTCTACTTCCTAACAACTATTTGAACATCACAGAGAGAATGGAATGGAGAACCAAGTCAAAAATATGAGCAATCATTTGCATTGACTTTCATAAGTAAGGATAAGGTTCCGTTTTGGACATAAACTGAACTACAATAAATTATAATATTATTTCCATAAACATTTCAATACTACAGTTTATATGATTTATCAAAAATAAGAGTTGTATCATCTGCATATAGCCTAATAGATCCCCTCAAATGAAGGTTGGTAATGGAATAAATTTATAATAAAAAGGAAGTAGGACCTAAAATGAACCCTTGAGGAATCCCGCAGGTGATATTTCTTCTGTGACTGTCCTTATTTTTGATGCCCACAAACATACAAACACGAGTTTCGTATAGCCAAAAATATATTTCTTTAAAAAGTTTCTTATAATTCACAGTATCAAATGCCTTACACAAGTCTAGTAACACCAATGCACCCTTTTTCTCTCTATTTAGCTTTATTCGTGTTTTCGACACAAATTACTCGATACGTGAAAGCTATATTGACCCGATGATAAAATATTGATTTATTTTATATAACTCACCAGTTCATCATTTATTAATCTTACTAAAACATCCGACATTAGGAGCAAAGCTGACACCAAGCGATACTTATTGAGGTTCTCGCCATTCCCCGGTTTAAATAATATTGAATCTTGTGCCTTCATACCCCTTTAAGAACTATGCCAATTTGTATTGATTAATTCACCAACTTGCATAACATTTTTTTTATTTCCTTTATGCGTGCTTTTACTGTTCTAGGATAAATGTGATAAAAGTTAGGAGATTTAAATGTGTTAATCTAAAAACCTTATTGTACAATTTCTCATTTGACTAATATTACGCTTTGATAATTTTGAGGCTAGCCTTCTACCCAACCTTAAAGAAAAATTTGTTCATACAATTGAATACTTCTCCTTGATTTTAAATTTCGTGGCTTTTGTACTTTAGTTTCGAGACATAATTTGTTCCCCTAATGCATTTTTTATAATCGAGTTTATAATATATTCAGAGGTATAGTTCATGGTTCTGATATTCTACGACTTTTTTTTTTAAATTTTTCTGAAGTTAGTATTTTTTGTAAAGCACTTTACAGTCCTATCATAGTTTTCGTCAACTAAAATATTCCTTGAGAATGACATGTTTAAGTTTCTTATTAAACAAAATATTTATATATTTTTTTATCTATAAATTTGATTGTGAGTGTCATTTTTTATTGCGATGCTTAATATTTGTATCTCGTAGTCGCTGAGGCAGTTATTTATAAGTACTAGCTCTTGATACTGGTCTAAATCATTTATAATAGTATGCTGAATAAGTGATTTTGTATGTTTGAATATTAGTATTTTTTTTAGTAAAAGCTATTAATCAAAAGATCATCCAGATACTTATTTAGTACATTTGACTGTCTAAAAATGTTTTAGCCCTCTTACGTTTTTATCTCTTTGAGAGACTGCTTTTATGCAAATAATATGGTTTTCTTGGTTGGCTATCAACAGAGCTATGCGCACTTTATTTGCAGCTGCATTCATATTGGACAGATTATTGGACGTCACTTTCTAAGATTTCTCAGCCATGCATTTTTTCTTCTACCTTGACAAACCCTCCCTTAAATATTTCTCTTTATAATATTTTACAGCAATTGGTATTATGAACCTCTAACAACGTGTGCAAAATATTCGACTTTCTATTTTCTTTGAGTTTAAAAAGTTTCTTTTTATATTTTTCGTCAACATACGACATCTGCAACATGTGACAATAGATCATCTTCCAAATTCTACTAGTTTTATTCAGTTATATATTTCAGTTATTTTAAGTGTCCATGCCTCGGCACCATATAATAGAGTCGAAGAGACATGGCATTGAACCATTTTTGTCCATAATTTTAAGTTTATGTCTTTGCTGCAAAGAAACTTGAATTTGATAAAAGCGATCTCAATTCTGGATTTTATATCTTTAAAATGTTCAGCAGTTTCGTTTATTATTGTGTCTAAATATTTGTCACGTTGGACTCTTAAAATTGGAATGTTATCAATTTTTATGGTTACGACTATATTTTGTTCTCTGATAATCATATACTTTGTTTTGTTCAAATTCATATTGAGTCCATATCGTAACGAGAAGTCATTTATTTTTTGCATCAAATTCTGTAAATCTTTAATGCTGCTTAAGGATACTACTGTCGGCATACCAAAAACTGTTAAATTCTAAAAGACTAATTTTTATTCCTTTATCTTCCCCTGCAAGAGCCTCCTCAAACATTGTTTCACTATAAATGAGATGAAATGTATAGTAAACCAAACAGTGGCTCTCTTGTACCCATACCCTTTCTGAAACCTAGCTGGTTGTCACTTATTTCTCTATCTAATTAGGTATAAATTCTACAGTAAAAAATATGCAATAGAATTTTAGCTGTATGGCTCATCAATAAGATCGTTCGGTATTCAGAACAACATTTGGTGTTTGGTTGTTAGGTAATGTTATAAATGTAGATTGCTGCCACTTCTATGTTCTATATTAAGCAAAGCAGAGATCAACAATATTGTCGATGGAGCCACTATTAATTGACTTTAGCAGTTCGATGCAAATTGGTGGACACCGCTTGCTTTTCCAGGTTTGATCTGTTGAATGGCAATCACATCTTCTTTAAGGATATCTGGTCTTGTGTTCTTTGCAAAATCAATACTTAATTCTAGTCTAATATGGTAAAAAAGGGTTTTGATGTAGACGATTCATTCAATAAGTTGTTCGTTATTATTATTATTATTGTTTTGTCTTCTTTCACCTATAAGTTTTAATTTTTTTTCACACATACATAAATGTTTTGCTTCGCGTTTGTTTAGTATGGTTTTATTTTGTTGAATTAAAGTTCATATTTTGCTTTTAGAGGATTATAATCATAGTTGATATCTGCCGAATATCTGCATTAAGAATTTTTTGTATGAAAAAAAAGACTTCATTTTTTATGCATTGTTATAGATTTATGCAAATCGTTCCAATTACACAACTGGTTTATCATGTGGAATTTTCACCCGCGGATCTAACAACTTAAGAATATGGCGTTATAAGTTAACTAAAAGCAATACAAATAGTTTAAATATTATTCTCTATAATAAATTGACTATTAAGATAAGACTGTTAAAGAACCAAACCTTTAAGAGTACCATTAAACGCATTTTAATTGCTTAATTTTATTCAACTGAAGAGGTTTTTGAGTCATAGTTTTTAATAGACGTCAACATATTTATTGTGTCACCTGTTTGACTATCGTTTATCGTAAAATAATTTGTATTTGTTTAATTTTTATTGTTGTTGTTTTCTAATATTTTTTTTGACTGTTGACTTCTTATTTCTTATTATGATTCTCTTACCAATATTAATTACATAATTCAAAACAATGATAATCCTTCATCTACAACTTATGAACTTCGTGGCAGGATCAACCAAGGTTTGATTAAAAACAGCACCATCACAATCCGCTCTAATAAATGAAATTTTTCTGTTTTTTACAACTTTTACTATCTTAAAGTGTAAACTATTATGAATAAACATAGCAGAACCACCCTCTCTTTTTCTACTTTAAAAAACTGTCTCAAATCCCGCCCATCATACTGCATCATCCAAAACATCAACATGACTTATTTGATTAAGTAAAATTTTTATTTTTTTAGAGTTATTTTTGCTTGACCTTATTTTAGTATATATAATATTCAGAGAATCTGAATTCTGAGCTCCATTATAGCAAACTATATAGATTTCAACTGTTCAATATTAGACTGTGATTATAGTAGTTTTTATAGTCATTAATCTCTTTGTGCACTTTACACCAGCCATAAAGAAAAGGACAACACAATTATATATGTACATATCTTAAAAGGGTGTTTCAATAAGAGCGCCAAATTTCAGTGTTTAATAAAACATGGGTCTCTGTATTGAAATATTAATTGATATAAAAAATTTACATTTGGAAATTACGTACGACACAATATATCTTTTAAATTGCCTGACTTTTCTGGCATATGCATGTCCCTTTGATGAAATTTGAATAGCGTTATTGTATACAGGTGGTATTTCATTGATACAGCGTCTATTTTCGGCTTTCAATGCTTCGATGGTTGCAGCCATATTGGTATAAGCCTGTAAATCGCAAAAGCACAGAGGCCAATTGCCTTCACCAAAACGGAAAATGACACGACCAGAAGCATAAAAATGAAAGATCGTCAATATTCTACGGGCGGTATGACATGTGGCACCGTTTTGCTGAAACCACATGTCAAGACCAATAGCTTTCAAATAAAGCGCAAGAAACTGCATTATCACAGCACGATCACGTTCGCCATTCACCGTGACTACATTTCCTTCTTCGTTTTCAAAGAAAAACGGTCCAGTTATTCCTCCAGACCATAATGCAAACCATATAGTGACTACACATTATGGAAGTATTGCTTTCTGATGATTTGTGGATATTCTAAGCCCCAAAAGCGATAGTTTTGCCTATTAATGAAGCCATCGAAGTGAAAATAGGCCTCTTCACTGAAAATTACTTTTTTTGCAAAATCAGCAGGTTGCTCAAGGATTCAATTGGTGAATTATTTTCCCTGTTGGCTAAAGCTATTGTAATGTAATGTAAATCTTTCGTGAGAATTTGCTGAAGAGTGCCTTTTGAAGTGTCCAATCTTTGTCTCCGATGACAAATTCACGTCTCTGGCATACTATTTCGCAAACTACCGAGATGTTTTGTTCTGAACGACCTCTACGATCTCATATCGTGGTATTTCACATCACTAACCGAGCCAGTACTTTCATAGTAGAGTAATTAGGAACATTATTTCGATTGAATATTGGAAGCACTTTACGAATAGTGGCAATTAAACATGCATCATTTTGATAATAATATTTGACAATTAGGATGCGTTGTTCCACCATGTAATGCACCATTTTCACTAACTGCCATCTGTCAGCTTTCAATCTGTCACGTCATAATTATGTAACAGTATGACTGCGAAACATGGCGCACAATTTAATTCTTGCTTTTTTATAGAAACACCCTTTACTTCGATTATGCATCATAAAATAATAATTTTAATAAGCAGTGACTTCACTTGCATAAGAAAAATACAATTTCAAGTATATTTCGGTAGCAATAAGTAAATTAGGTACGGTAAAGATGACGAATATATTAAATCATAATCTACTAATTTTCAAATGTGATTTTGGACTTACCTAATATCAAAACTCGTCTTTATTATTGTTTTTGTAAGACTTAATTTTAATTACATTACTTTTAAATTCATTGGCTAAAACCGTCTTTCCTTTAGATTCTAAAAATATATTCCAAAAAGTCTCTAGATTTCTTTGAATATTTATAGATTACTCCGGAGAAATTACGGATTTCATAGACAGCCACAAATAAAATAAAGATAACTGGAAACCGACTTTTATAGAATGTCATTAGTTTCAATAAATTTAGGTTTAGGACATTAAATACACTAGAATAAACATTGCTGTTTTGAGCTGAGGGCAACATCTACACAGGTCGCAGTGGGGATATTTTGTTGATAAACATGGTTAGTATTCCATGTTGCCAGTGATTACTCAAAATATTCTCTCGATAAGGGATAAAGGTATTCGGCAATCGCGCTCGTTGTCTACGTTTGGATGATGTGTCTTTTGTATAGTATGAAAAGAAAAGTTTGAGTGAGTTCAGTGCGTTTTTTTAATTACTGATAAAATTAAAAACTTCTTTTTTGCTAAAAAATTATAAAGAATTCTGAAGTGGGGTCACATAAATTCAATTCACAGGTGAGTTAGGTGTCATCATTCTAGTTTACAATATTATGAATTACGACATATTTGTAAAGTATCTATAGATGAAGCTCTTTTTATTTTTTTAAAGGAAAATATTAAAAAAATATGTTTTATGAGTAAATGCCACAAGAATAATGTGTTTCAAGCTAGTGTCTGGTCGATATTCAGCAACCAACATCAAAATCCCAGCATATGTCGTTTGCAAGCAACCTATTTATAGTCCGCGCCCGCTGTTATTTCATCGACATAATGCCCGTATTTTCTGGTACTCTTAAGGAATTTTAATAAATTTTTGTTGACTAAATCGATTTATGGTGGTTAAAACCCGCTGCAAACTAAGATTTTTCTTGGGAAAATTAAAAAGTCGAATGTTAAAGAAAAGAAAAAGGCTTCGAAAACTCCCAATGGATTTTAATAAAACTTTTTCCTATAATATATAATAAATATCTAAATGGATTTAAGATTGTTGCAACCAAGTTGTTAAGAAAGAATTATAGGAAATACTGACATAATATCGATTAAAAAACAGCGGACGCGAACTAAATAAGTTGCTGGACAACAACATATGCTACATTCTCGATCTTTTTGATAAATATTGATCGGACATTGGATACTGGCATTGTAAACATATGAGGTATTCTACATTGCCAATTTACCATTTTTTCATTACCTTTTTTGTTGAGAATATTTTTTTATTATGAAAAGTTTGTTGGTTAGTCTGAAAATAATTAGTATTAATAAATAGTATTTAGAAAAAAAAGAAAATTTTAAAGAGTACATTTTTAAGCTGTTACAAAATACAATACATTAAATAAATCATCAGTGTATTAGGAAACATATATGTCTCAGAGATGGTGAACTCAAACACCTCCCCTTGTGGGTTACAACTAGACTAATTTGATCGTGCTTAAAAAATATGGTACATTTCTTAACCTTTTTGAAATAGAGAGTAGTTAATGCGAGATTATTTTAGCTTTTCGCAATATTGTATTATCTTGATAAAATTCCATAAAACCCGTACCTACCATTTCACAAAATGGCAGCAGGTGAGTTCGAAAGTACGGATTTTAAGAGCCTGGAATAAAGCTTTGCTAAAGTTTTTTATTAAGTTATTTTTTGGTTTTAGAGATCTGAAATATAATATTTTAGGGCCAATTTTAATGTTAAAAAAAGTCCTAGTCCAAGCTTCCGAAATTGAGTTTTCCATTCCAGTAATTGAAAGCTCTATTCCAACTGTGTGAAATAGAATTTTTTTCCTTGATCACTCTAGAATAATATTTAGGCTCTAATGGTTAAATTAGAGTCTAACAATTAATTAGCTTATTAGTTAATTAATATATTAACTTTTAGGCTCGATATTGTTTGTTATCCTTGGATGCTTTCTTATGTTAGTAATCTACTATAACATACAAATTAGGTAAGAAAATCATCTTTTTAAAGTTTTCTTAATTTAAAGCAAAAAATCAAAAACAAACACGAAGCAAAATCAATACGGACTGCAAAAAGGAACGAGGCACTCAAGTGTTCAGGGAAAAAAACCATAATAATGACTTCTCTATTGCTCAGAACATGAATCGGATTTCATGCCTAGTAGAACGTATTATAGGCGCAAGTGCGCATTATTATTTCATAAGAGCAGTCGCCTGTTTATTCGAAACAATGGCGCCCTTTCATTTCGCCGACCACTTGACTGCCTGGCTTTTATTATAGAAAATAAAATTTGAAAAAACGAATCCGAACTGGCATTGAGCGCGCAGGCCACCGACACAAAATTTTAATTGGAAAAAATATCGCATCTTACTAATTGCTTCCGTGCGAGCCTTCAAATAAATCAAGTGTCTTTCATTTGTGCTTTAAGTACATTATTAGAGAACGAGCTCAGATAAGAATAATGGCGGGGGTTTTAATTTAGGTTTGTACCGGCGGTTTGTTGAGCCCGGGAAAAGGAAATTGCGGATTTAATAAAGGGAGCACTTCAGTGGGAAACTCTACTACACTATATCTTGATTATGAGTTATCATTATAATTAGAAGTTATATAATATTTTCCTCATTAAGATAAAACTTTAAGGATGTCTCTTGACCCAAATGTATCATCGACACTAGAAATTCAAATGACTCACATGAATACACTTGATTTTAAAGGCAGTAGAGAGCCGCTTTGTCTACATCCGTTCCGCTCCTCAAAATACACATATTATTATTATATAAAGCAAAGTAAACTCAGAAATTCTGATTATGAATTTTGGCGCAAAGAGAAAGGGATGTTTGTGTTTTGGCATTCGGAATTCAGCATACATAAACGTAATCAAAGTGGGAAATCTGGAAACAAACACGAACAGACGGGATAACTGCCACAAAGCAGAATAGAATAATATTACATGTCATTGTACGGGACATAATCCCTATGAAATGATGGAGTCGGGGGCGTGTTTTCACACAAATATGCGGAAGCTGGGTTTTGTGGGATTCTGCGTTTGGGTTGGAATAATAAATAAAAATAACTTTAGTGTAAATATTAAGGAATTATAATTTGATTATTACAAATACTCGATAATCTAAACATAGATCGAGATCATACATAATAAATGAAAAATTAATATAAAAAAAATTAAAAGGTTAATTCTTATAATATTTTAACTTCAGTCTAAGGTATAATACAGAATAATAGTAAAATATTTTTTTTATTAGAATTGAGAAAACTACTTAACAAATACACAATTTGTCTAAGTTTCAAAAAGTAATATGAAAATGACTTTTTGACAGGGCCATTTAAAAAACGCATTTAAAAGCGTAAAACGTTCAATTTTAATTTTCTTATTTCAATTTTCCATGTTGGTCTGAGATATCACAACGAATAATAATAAAATTATATTTCTTTATTGTAATTGAGAAATCAACGTAATAAAAAACACAATTTTCAGATAGGCATAAAACAGAAAATAAACAAAACAGCGATCTAGATTAAAATTGTAAAAGTTAAATTTTCATTCATGCCTATTGCCTATATAGATATTGATACCTCAGTCTAGGCTACCTTAAGTAATGGTAATATCCCCAACTCGGTCTAAGCTTTCTTAGGAAATGGAAGTAATGGTTCTTTTTATTACAATTAGGAAAACTATCCAAAAAAAAAATAAATTCCAGAAGATCCAGAGTGTTTGATGAAAATAAAATGGTGATATAGAAAAAACTAAAAGAATACAATTAAAATGTTTTTATTTCCATCTTAGCCTGAGACATCATGACAAATGATAATACAATGATGTTTTTTTTTTGTAATTAGGTAAACTGTACAAGAAAAACTCAATGTCTAGATGATTCAGAGACTAGTTAACAAATAAAACGGTGATCTAGAAAAAAAAACAAAGTATTCAGTTTTCATTCTTATACCCCATCTCAATCTATGTTATTGTACGGAATAGTAATAAATTTAACTTTTTGCATTTTAATTAAGAAAACTACGTAAAAAAACATAATTTTTAGGGATCTAGAAAATTGTATGGAGTTAAAAACGGTGATATAGAATTAACTGAAAATGTTCAATTTTCGTTTTTTTTATTTCTATCTTTCTGAGTCTGAAATATCATAATGACTAACAATAAAATTATATTTTTTTGTTGTAACTAGGTAACCTACACAAGAAAATCACAACTTCCAGATAATCCAAAGGCTAGTAAACGGATGAAGTAGTGATAAAAAAAAATTAAAAATTTAAATTTCAATTTTATTTCCCCATCTGACTTCCAGCAATCGTAGAGAATTAAGTGATGTTTGTTTTTATTATGATTGGAAAAATTATGAAAGAACAACACAATTGCCAGATGATCTAGAGACTAGTAATTAAATGAAATAGTGATCTAGGGAAAAAGTGGAAAACTTTCAGTTTTCAACAACAGTTCTTTATACTCACCATCTCAGTCTAAACCTATCATAAAAAACAATATTAAAATTATGTTGTTTTTTTATGGTAATTGGAAAAACTACGTAAAAAAACACCATTTTTAGAAGTTCTAGAAAGTAGTTTAAGAAATATGTAAAAACTCAAAAACATTAATTTAGCTGTATTTTGGCATAACTTAAATAGATGTTCTTCCTTTTTCTTTTGGTTGCAAGAGAATTATATGGTATAAGATCATGGTATGGCTTTGGTATACAAAATTAAAATTCTGTGTTTTATTATAAAGGACCATTCATCATTGCATAACAGGGAGCTTCCCTCTCCCTGATACCGAGCTTTGCGTTACGCAGTGCAAGTTTCAATTTTAAAGTTCTCACACGCATATTTTATTCCAGTATATACTTTTCTGCGTCTTTTTAAAATAAAACTCATAAATACTGATACAAATGAAGCGAACCCAATTTATATTGTTTTAGTTTAAGTTTATAAAAACTGATACTGATGAAGCGAAGCCTTTTTTTATTGTTTTTGTAGTTGAATATCCGGATGAAAATCCACATAATTGAAAAGTGAAAAATGCAGTTCAACGAATACAATTTAAATACTACTTACATTGTTACTAATGCTTCTGGAGACAGTGCGGATGAACGACATAACGCACCACTGAGGAGTTATCTTACGACACGAACACTTTGGTCCGCATCTGGATTCGAAATGAACTACGATCAATATGAATCTCGAAAGGTAGATTTTTCAACAAGCTGGGGAAAAAAGTTTTATAAATTTGAAGATGAAAATAGATGATTACAATATCACAACTAAACGTCACACAAAGGATTAAGATCACGAAGAGCCTTCATATATCAACCTAGGTATGATATGCACATTCGTAAATCCCAGTATTTGTTATAAGTTGTGAAATATGAAGGATATTTCTAATGTAGCCAGCCAGCTGAGCTGTTCTGAGAGAGGTTTTTAGAAGAGGATTCCTGCCACCTTCAAATCAATTTTTAAACATTGCTTCAGAAAGGTACCTGAAGATTTCTTCTACTGTTAGTCAGACTGTCTCTCAAAATGTCACCCGATTTTGGAGATTTTTTGCAGATGCCTTATGACCTCTAGTATCCTTCTGTTTAGAGTGAATTGAAAAAAATAAGTATGCAACTATGCATACTTATGGAACTGTGGAAGCCTATGATTTATTGACTATGAACAGAATGATCAAAATTAAATATCATGACTGTCTTTAATCATATTACTCAATTTTTATTCCAGTATTTTTTACAGATAAGAAAAACTAAGCTGCGTAAAGCAGCATATTAACCTGCGAAGAGCGGGTTACCTAAACACAATTTTTATTTGTTATGAAACGGTAAAGTGAAAAAAACAATAAATACAGTAAATATTTGTATCAAAATGATTGTATTCACAAACGAATTATATTTTTTTGTAAAAATAATATAAAAATATAACTTGTAGCTGAACGTAAAAAAACTGAGGTATTTCAAAAAGTTTTTACAGATTCACAAGCAATTAAAATGATGCTTTTCATGCCGGAGTGATTTTCACAAACCTCAGATGCACACTCAATGTTTCATGAGTGTTTGTTAAATGTATAAAATAATAGATAATTTTATAATTTATCTAAATATTCGTTTTCTATTCAGTTCAAAAATGAACATTGGATAGAACTGTGTTTATGTTAAGGAACTAAAAGATTTTTCTCTAAATTCGTCTTGCGACCATACCGAAAATGCCATGTACTTTGTTCTAGCACACAACCAATGAAGGATATTCATCAGCAATTGTAAGGAATATTACATATAAACCCTAAGAGGTTAAGGTTTCAGTATTCGAACCCATAGGTCTTAATCATTCCTAAAAGTTTGAATACCAGTTCAAATAGGAATTATCGTAATAGCCATTACACATGCGTATCAAAGACACAACTAAAGTTTTTTCATTACATAAGGTAGTATTAAGCGAACATCACTTCACGGAACACTATAAAACTGGATTAATAAAAAAAATTATGCGTTACGTAATGCACCAGAGAGGTCAAAATAGGAATCTCAAAAAGTACAGTCATTTTTTTGACTAGGATTTATAAAATATTATTGCTAACTTTATAGAAAACTAAGATATAAATTATTCTTACATAATTTAAATGGACATGACAATAATGTAAAACATAAACGAATAAATCGTAATATCAATAAATAAGTAGATTAATATTAATTAAGTAGAATTGCAAAATTTGCTAGACTTCGCCATATTGATATTTTTTTAGTATTACTTAATAAAGACCAGATTTATTTATATAATTATTTATTTACTAGTAATAACAATTATAATATATTATTTATTTGCCAATATGTACAATTTTTAAAATTTCCAAAAAAACTACCACACTTTTTATAAATCCACAAAAATAAAAATGGCACAAAGGAGGTTAAAGGCGATCAACTATGTTTAACTTCTTGATAAAATTGTTAGATTTACAAATAATTTGCATCCAAACCTTTGACTTAATAATAATTCTATGATATCAAAATCGGTAAATAATAAATGCACTTCACAAATTATTTTATGTGGTTTGATTCAAGTCCAAATATGAATATTATTATTAACTCAGAGTCTACAAAAACGAAATCATAAAAAAGTGCAACATCCTATGAATGTAAAGATTATCATCTGATAAAGTTCATCGCAATAAAATGTTTTTATAATGATATTTAAATTCGCCCATTCATAAATTATTAAGCTCTGTTTTAATTCGGCTGTATAGTAAGTATATCATTCATAGCAAAGAAAAATAATTTTCTAAAACTTTTGGATTATTGAAACTTAAAGCTTTTATTCCAGTATATACAATAAGTATAGAAGTATAGAAAATTGAAAATTGAAGCTTAAATTAAAAAAAAAAAACGTAGAAAACTTACTCTTTCTTTCATTTTTTAAATAAAAAGTTGATAATTGATCTATACATGTCAAAAATTAAAAAATATCCTATAGAAAAGACGAAAAATTATCTTTGAAGTTACATAAGAACCATTTGAACTCATATATTTTGGTAAACGAAGCTAAAAGAAGTCAAAACATTTTAATAAGGAAATAGAGCGGATAGCTTTATACCAACATATTATCGAAAAAATAATCTTAACTGATTTAAAAATATAATTTCAATCACTTATTTAAATCCACACTTTAAACCGCATATAACGTTACAGAGCTAAGCGCATGACCATCAAACCAAATGTATACATATCTCTAGAAATAAACGGGGCTTTGTTTTCACAAGTAATTGTTATGAAGCGTGACGGAACCCACGCGCAAGCGAATTTTCATTGGACGAACTCGCGTCTGGTGCTTTACCATTGGTCATTCGCTGACGGATGAGTTACTATTGTTTGCCGCTGACAGGTAGGATAATAATGTTCCGGACAATGGCGAAAGATTCGAGCAATTTCACGCCCTTTCGGTGATAACGGAGGGACAGCCTTCAGGCTTCCACCAAGTTAAACGATTAAAATCAATATAATGTGCAACACGGGTATTATTAGTGTTACGAAACTATCAAGAAAAGTTAAACTTTTGATTAGGATTTACAAAATAGTATTAAAAAATTCATAGAAAAGTAAGATATATTATAATATGCTTGCATAACTTAAATGGATACGATACGTTTTGCTTTCTTTTCTTTTCTCTCTATTAATATCCCTTTCGAGTAATAACTCGAAGGCACTTTAGTAAATTTTCTGATTAGTGTCCATTCCACTACAAAGACCATGAAAAAAATGCAATTAATATAGCATAACTAAATTAGATATGATATTTCATTTTTTTAAACATAAATATCAAAAGTATACGAGTATCAAAACTGATTATTTTTACGAAATTTCAACTCAAAATCAACACTTGTCTATGCGTTGATAACTAATTAGAAAATTTAACGTGGGTAGTCAAATATTCAACTGAATCTCATCCCACCTTATTTTCACTAACGATCCGCGGACGCTCTTTGAGATCCATCCCTGTTTAATTTACACAAGAAATAATTGTATTATCATTAGCTTATGCCCCCGCCATATGCCGTTGATTTGCCAGCGACTTGCCGTGGATCGTCAAAGGAGGCAACGCCGCCGCTCCTGCTGGTGCCCCTCAACTCCGATTTATCCCCGTTCCTGTGTAATTAAGTAATGGAAATCAAAGTCCTGCTTTCTGATGTAGCGTTATTTGTTTAAGAGTTAGAGCCAATCCGCATATCCGGGAGTACGGAGAGTCCCGGGTTCACTCTTCTCTCTGTGTTTGAATATTAGAATCAGCGGGGTTCGTTGTTTTATTTTGTTTTCCGATGCCTCTGCTATTCCCACATTTGTTTTAGGAGTTCTGCATTAAAACGAGCGTAAATTTTATTTTGTCCTTTTTTTCAGTGGTAAAGGAGGGTTTTGGATACTTAGTTAATGTATCTTGTTTTCTGTTTTATTAAATCGAATTTTTCTGTGGCTGCATGTCAGAAATATTTGAGGTTTATTTCATGCACTTGACTAATCTCAGAAGATTCAGTGACATGAAGCCTGAGATGGTTCTGAAGGTAAAAAATGGTAGATCAAGAATATATAAAGGAAGAAAAAGAATAATCAATTGGCCAGGACAAGGATAAAGAGACAAAGTAGTAATAAAATACTACGTGTCGGTGTCGTACTAACGGTGTCGTACTAAGAGAATAAAACATCTTGCGTTGTTTAAATTTGTAACCGAAGACATTTTCAGCGAGTTATGAATGCTATTTTATAATATTTTAAAAAAGCAGCTTTTAAATTTAGTAATCACAAGTGAATTATTACGTCGAACAGTTATCTGATGTTTACCGTACGAAAAAAAAATCTTTTCTCTTAAGCACTTGGGCACATCTGACAGGAGAAACGATGAGTAAAGACTAGAAATTGTACTTCCCAAAGCTTTGAAATGGGCAATCATCGTAAAATTTTAAATTTTTCTGACACCATTGTTCGTATGCTTTATTGCTAAAAACAAACTGCACATTTTTTGCACTCGCTGGATTCGATTCGTGCAGATAAGAAATAAAAAAATAGTGAAATGTATTAAAGCCTAGGGTGTTTCTGAAGAAGAATATGAAGAAAAAATAGATGAAGAATATAAAGCAGAAAAAAACAATCTAGAAAAACAAAAGCAAACTCTTTTAATTATTTGTTCAATTGTCTGCACCTTAATCTTTAAAAGTTAAAACTAAATTCTCAAAACAAAGAGCAACTTAATAACCTTTGGAACACTAATCCATAATTGTCAGAATCAATAAACTTTTTTATCAATTATATTATCCTCAATTATCTGGACATTACCCTAAATTATTAAATAGACAACAACCAATATTAAAAAAAAAAACAAAAATCTATAGCTTGCCAGAAGACCTTCAATCTCTTGAAAGAGGTTTGAAGGTCCTTATTATAAGTTTATTCCAGGACCTTTAAGAGACTCAGATATCTGAAATAATCTTCAGACCTTCTAGCCCTTAGGCAGCTAAAGTCAGTTTTTAAAAATCTGAATTTTTTATTAATATTAGTCTAGTAATAATTTTTACCTGTAAATTACCTTAAAAATTTAAATATATAAATTCCAATATAAGATTAAAAATCTACAGTTTGCCGGAAGACCTTCAATCACTTGGAAGATGTTAAGGAGTATTAGAGACTTAATACAGAATCTCTAAGAGACTCAGATTCCAAAAAAAAAACATTTATTATTATGGAAGAACCATAATAGTTCTTACTAAAATATGCCAGGCATTTAGAAAGAGGCAGATTCAGACATCAAAGATAAGCCAGAATGCTGTAATATATCTTCTAGTAAGTTAAAGTTAAATTATTTCTATTCAAAAATCAAAAACTACAATTTGCCAGCAAAACCACCTGTAACAGGTTTAAGAGTCCTTGGGGTTTTATTCCAAGATCTTAAAAAAAACTCAAAATATTGAAATAACCTTTAGTGTTATGAAGGGAACATAAAAGAATTTTTTGGTAGAATGTGCCAGAAATATATAGAAATGCAAATTTCAAAATCTACAGTTTGTCGGAAAATCTTTAATCACTTGGAAAAGGTTTAGGAGTCCGTAGAGGCTTAACGAAGAAACTCATAAGTTTCCTAAAAAAAACATTTATTATCATGGAAGAAGCATAACAGTCCCTGGTAAAATATGCCAGGCATCTATAAAGACGCAGATTCAGGCATCAAAGATAACTTACATTGCTCTAATATATCCTGTAGTAAGTTAATGTCAAATTCTATCTTTTCAAAAACCAAAATCTACAATTTGTCGGAAGACTACCTGTAAGAGGTTTAAGAGTCCTTAGGGTTTTATTCCAGGATCTCCAGTAAACTTAAATTCCTGAAATAACTTTTAGTGTCATTGAAGGAGCATAAGAGTCCTTAGAATATGCCAGGCATTTATAGCGACGCAGATTCAAGCATCAAAGATAATGCTTAAATATATCCTGAAGTAAGCTGAAGTCTATTTTTAGGCACTTAACTTAGATTCTTATTTTTTCCAGGCTTTTAATCTATTACTTTTAGGTAATTGAAGTCAGTTTTTAAAAATTTCATTTTATTATCCTCTGAGATTAACGGATTACCTAGAAGAGATGGATTCATTGTTGCCTGGAAATTACCTTAAATATACAAAACTAAATATCTAGAGTTTGGCAGAAGATCTTTATTCACCTGGAAGAGTTTAAAAGTTCTTAGAGGCTAACCAAGGACCTGCAAGAGGCTCACATTCGATAAATAACCTTTAGTGCCTTGAAAGGGGCTTAAGGATCCTTGGTAGAATAAACCAGGTATTCATAAAGACGCAGTTTCAGAAGAAGGTAAATAGAAATAGGACCAACAAAGCAAAAACAGAGATGGACAAATTATTTCAGAAGAGGAAGAAAAAAAAAGAATAAAACCTAGAAGAAGGAGAATAAGGAAAAAACAGCTATTTGTAACAGCAGTCTAAAATGCTTCTCGCCAGAAAAGAAGTTTGTGCTTTTGTTAAAAAAGAAAAATTAAAGGGGAAAACAGAAAAAAAGAGGAAACACTTAACTTTTGTCCTCTTGTGGGACTTGCTCTCTATTAAACACCATGTTATACTTAAATTTTTAAGTTAAACTAAGATAAGTTACATCTAATTAATTAATTAATTAAGTTAATCTTAATTTAAGCAATATTGAACGTAAATAATTGGTGAATTAACTTTTTCTTAATGTATATATTTTTAAAATCACTACTGCGATTATTTATTGATTATTTGCAAGCTATTAGGGTTACAGAATATTTTTTTCCTGCGGGATAAACCTTTAAAATTATAGCCGACATTAATTGATTAGACAGTGAAATGACTGATAAAATATTTATGTTATCGCATATCACAACCTATGGTAAAAGAAAATAGAGTTTTGAAATAATACATTTTTTAAATTATTACTGAGATAATTTATTTATTATAAAAATTATTAAAAGCCAATAATATATAATTTTTTAGTTGCTCGGTAAAATATTCATAGTTGAATGTAATCATCTTAAAAAATAAGAGTCAAAATAAATACGAGTATGTCGTAGCATTTTAGGAATTACGACTAAGATAAGTGATTTATTATATATTAAAAGCAGTATCGGTTTCGCTTTAATAAACGTATGAACACATCATTATTAAAATTAATAACTAAACTACAGCCGATAAAAAAAAATTTCCTTTACCGGTTAGGGTTCGAACGTTTAAAATCACCTGCGAGAGAAATGTCTTATCGCGTCCAATATACTACATAAGTAGAGAAACATTGTTTTTACTGTCAAGCAATCTATGAATTAGCTATAACTTTAAGCGTAAGTATATTTGAATGGTATATAATAGTTATAATAGAATAATAAAAATTAAATTAAATAATATTTGATAAAAAAAGAATTTCATTATATATTTAATCTTAATCGCCTAACTTTAAGTAACAAATCTGTAAAACCACTGGTCAGATAAAGTATTACAAAGTAGTACAAAATAGTTCCTTATTAGCTTGGTTAACCAAACAATGTATTTATTACTTGCAATTCAATAGAAGTGCCTAACACTTTTATTCTGGCAGGATGAACCTTTGAAATTATGGTCGATAATTAAATACATTACAACCTTCAATTGAATTTTATTCTATCTATAATTATAATATTTAACGGTTATTTTCACGGATCCCATATACGTATAACCACTAATATGAACTGAAACAATATTAAACATAATTAATTGGGGTAATAACTCTAAAGAGACGTCACAAGAGCCCTAAATCACGCAACAAATATACCATATTAAACAGTATGAAATGGCTACCGTCTGGGCCACTCCGGTTCCATAAATTCAGCCCCCATACGGCTGTCGGAAATGGCACCTGTAATACAAATTTCTTCGTTATTAATATTGCAATTATATGGTTATCATCTAACGGCATCTAGACATCGACTGTCTATACGGTTTAATGGGCGCCTAAGAATTTATAGGTGTCCCATCGGAGAGCTGAATTAATTTGATTTCGTTTTGATGAGAATTTTCAAGAGAATTCTTACGATGAAATTCATACGGAGACGAAGATGCGTTTGCTTCAGATTAAAATATCTCTCGGTTTTATACGACAGCATGGTAATAACTTAAGAATGGTATAATGAAATTAATAGAATCTAAAGTATTTTATTACTAACGGTAATAAAACTGTTGCGGTAAATTAATGGAAAAAGTTTTATAGATGTGGATGGAGGGGAAAAATATTATAAATTATGACATGCGTAATTGCAGCATCTGATAAAAATAAACAAATATTTCTTTTAATGGTATTCGCATGAGAGTAAGAAGTGTAATACGTGCCTCGTAACTTCTCTGGCTCCTTTATAGGTACCCACACGTATCGGGAATACGCATCTTTCCCGTATTATTAAATTAACTCTTATCTTAAAAGACACTGTAATTCCACTTAATTATATATTCAAGACGACGTCGGAGTGTACCTGCATGTAATACGATGCGACAAATACGAGGAGGATTTAGAACGTATTCAATTCGAGAAAAGTTTTAAACTTAAATGGCTTTAAAATTTAGATCTTATTATATTTCTTTATTTGCTCCCTCACTTAGTATTTTTTTATTTATTTTTAACGTAAAAAATTTATTCTAGGTGCTTTCATAAGACAAAATAAATATGTTATTATAAATAATAATAACTTAAATTATAGGAATATTGGCTCCCTATGTATGCCAAATGTAATTACTAATCATAATGCTATTTTTGGTTTTCCTAAAAAAATTAATTCTTACCTTTAAATGAAATATAGATTATTCTATAGCATAAATTCACCCTTACTCCAAGGGGATGCATTTTTTGCCACTACCTTGAGCATTCAAATATCATTAATACAAAGATAGATAGATTTAATGAAAATTTACTTCATTTAATTAATAAGCATGCTCCATAAAAAAAAAACTTTTTCAAGCAATATTGAATTTTTAATGATATTTAAGGACAAGGCGCATCAAGAAATTAAAATTAAAAAATTCTCTATAATAAAAAGGTTCATCGAGCCAGTAAAAAACTGTTTTGTGCTGCTTTGGTTTAAAAATTAAAAGAAAAATAAGATTGTGCAGTGATTTTAAAAGAGCGTTAATTAGAAAATACTATTAATCAACTTAAGTTTGATAAAGTAATAATCTGGCCACAATTCAATATAAGAACAAAACTCTAATTTACTTGTAAAATTATTTATCTTAGCACTGACTTTTAGAAATGTATAGACCTTTGGCCAAGAGTCAACAAAAAGTGTGAAAATGAGGAAACTTCTTTCTTATATTTTTCTTAAAACTTAGTCATAATATATTAACAGCATTTTTGACGAAAAAAAAATTGGACCTTTTACATATTTATCTGGACTACGATTTGAAAGTTTTATTGACTAGAAAATAGTGCAAATTATGTTTTTATCCTTATCGGTATGCTCTTAATAATCTAGGCATTTATTTTAAGAGGATTACACATATTAATAAAAAATATTCAAAAACTCATTTATTTTATTCGAATGATGAGAGCCTAGTCAAGAACATTAAAATAGAGAGTTTGGAGGACCCGCGGTGACAACTTAAGAAATCTACAAGAACTTATAAAACAAAAATATTAATAAGAAATTAAAATCTACTTTGCAAGTCTGTCAACAACTTTATTAACAAAAAAACTCCGAATTTCACAAAACATACTTTATACTGATCATTGCAAGTAAGTTACCAATGTAGGAATGTAAGTTTAATTATTTACTTGTAATTGTTTTTATTTTTTGAATCCCTCAAATCTTCAATCGCACCTAGCGAGGCCCTAAGCAGAGGAATACAATATCTAATAATCCCTCATAGTTAACGAAACAAATACATCTTATAGAAGCGAAGAAAATTTTTACAATATTCTGATATTATAATCTCTCTGAGACCCCGATATTACTGACAATCATATTATAATAATATGAATGAGTAGGAATGGAAACGATGATTTTGAATTTGATCTTAATGGGTTAATTTTTATTTGAAAAACAAGGTCACTTTTTTTAATAAAATTCTCTATCTTAGATACTGGATTGAAGAAGATCGATAACGTTTCCGTTCGATTTAAAACTTTTGCTAGTAGACTTGACGGGACAATCATGGTCACATGCTTAAAAAACTGCAAAATATCTGCTGTTTTTATTTATTTTTTTAATAATAATAAAAATTGAGCGAAATAAACGTTGAGCGAAGATACCTTTGTACGGATTATCAACATTAATTGTGACAACGGATACGCTAACCGAGAGTGAGGTCATTTTACAAGGTTATTCGTTGGTCTTTACAAATCAGTTATATAAAAAAATTAGCTTCTCATAAGTTAGAGGGTTACGATAAGAGATAAATAACGATGTCTTTGAATTTAAATTTAAATTTTCAATATAATTTTTTAAAATTATTGCGTCTGTTTTTGATGCTAAATTCCCTACTATAAAAAGTGAGACGCAAAAAGACCTTAAATGTTCATAAAAAATCCTTGGATATTGGTTGTAAAATTAAGATGGCTCTTGCATGCTTATATTAAGTTTTTCCATTTCCAAATCAGCCTAAAAAGTTCTTTATTGCAGTGACCATTTTGGCTTTCCATTTACAAATGTGATCTTACATATAGCCTTAAATGGAAAACTCAAGGTCATCGTAACCACAACATAAAAACCTTTAATATTGCTTGCTGTTATAAAGTTATTTGCGTGGTGGGCTTGAAATGATTAAAGAATAACCTTCAAAATGACTTAAAGAAACAGCTTTGCAGTTTTTAAAATTTTTGACCTTGTCAAGGTTGCCAATAAATTATTAAATTCTATTTCCAAGGTTAACTTTTGAGCTCTTTGGGAATCCGGCATAAAAAATAGGGATTCCTATTTACAAATATGATTCTAAATAATTCAATCTTGAAGAAAAAATTTATGGTCATCGTTATTGGAAGACCTCGGCTGTAAAACCTGTTATGCCACATAAAGGAAAATCTGAGAAACAAAAAAAAACATATTTTAATAATAAATACAATAAAGTTATTATATATATATATATATATATATATATATATATATATATATATATTGGGTTAGGTTTTATATACAAAAAAATTGTAAAGGATCTTCACAGCGGAATTCCAGTTTTACGGCAGAGCGAATTCCAGCATCAGATGGTGCTTAAAGTACTTGCGAAGTTCAGAAAACAAAAAGAACAAATCTTCCTTTGTCATTACGGTAACTTGAAAGGCTCCTTGCTTCTGAGCTGTTTTTAGAATATTTGCCCATTGCTGGGGAGAATAGACGGTTTGTGCCTGTTTTCTTGCTGCCTTTTCAACACGTGCAAAATGACGATCACTAATCGGCATTGTATGTCCGACTTCCGGAAAGATTTGAATGATTTCGGAAAATCTCTGTTGGGCCAAAAGATGTAACCACAGCGCTACAATGGTCCAGTTCTTATTTTGTCCACCATTGTTGTCAAATACGGCATATGATATTTCACATCTAATATCCAATGTCTCAAAATACTTTAATAAGTAACTCGCAATTTTATCGGAGCCCCTTTTTGCTACAGACTATTCCATAAGTAGAAGAAACCCTGTTCCTTCCATTACAGCAGTGGATACTATAATTGTAATACCACAAATTTTTCTTGTAAAAATATGGCCCGGTTGTTAAGTTTGAAGTTGGGAGTGCTTGCTGCAAGTCAAATGTAATGACTAGGATCTTTTTTATATCTTTTTTATGTCTAAGCCTCTTCAACAGCATTTTTCTAGCTGCTTTAGGCTTTCTGAAGTGCAGAGTTGAAAATTTAAAATCTGGATAGAACTAATCTGAGTAAGTAAGAGAGATGCTTAGTAATAATAAATAATTTATCTCAATAGCGATTTTACTTATGTGAATTAGGTAGGGCTAAACGTTTAATGTCAAAATGATGTTTTTTAAAAGAAAATTATAGACTTAGATGCATATCATATATCATATATCATTTTTCCTAAAATTTCAATTATCTCAATATGGTTTTATTAGTACTTCGATTGCCAAATAAAGAAAACTCGTAAGCAACCAATCAACTTGTTGTTAGTTAGTTAGTGAGTTGTTGTTAGTATTAGTTAAAAAAGTTGCTATAAATGTCTAGAACTTCCTTTTTGCTTGAAATTAAAAAATATATTTGGTAGTTTTTTTTCTTCTCTTTATCTTCAGCAATAACCTATTTTAACATAGAGTTAATCAGCATTCTTTGAAATTACTTACTGGAATGATAATTAAAAAGTGATGCAAGGACAGAGAAATATCAATAATAATAAGAAGTAGATGGGGAATACGATTTTCTTTTAGATTCTTGAACCCATGGCAAACTGGAAATGTTAACACCTGTAATAAGCGACCATGTTATAATATCATACCTAAACTTTATTGCTAATGGCAATGACCATTCAATTAAAAATTTCAAAGAACCGATCATATTATAAAAAAAATGAACCCTTTATACTCGTCATACGATGAATCCCGCGATATAAATTACGCTTCTAAAACTCATAAAAGTTATCATTAACTCAGCGCTGCTGATTTTATACCGGCAATTTGAGATTTTTACGATTTTTTCGCAGTTCCCATCCCTGTCGGGTCGCCATCGAAACATTATTTGTTGTCGTTGTATAACGTATCCTTGTACGCGTTGTAAAACTTCTTGTAAAATGTTTGTGCATCATCCGATGGCCGGTACTTTTACATTCGCTTTTACGACTCGTCTTTGCGAGCGGTACTGTTGAGTTTAATACTTGTAAGGTTAAAGAGTACTATAAATTAAATTTTCATTTTACATTGTAAAATCGGAATAAAGCATCGGGGGGATTTAAATCACGGCCCGGGACTCGCTCTAGGCTCGCTTCGCTATCGGATTTTGTTATTAATTACACGCGCGCCCGTTTAATTGAATAATGTTTTGATTTCTTATTGATTTGGCTTTTTATTATTATATCTAAGTTATTATTTATTGTCAAGAAAACTGGTTTATACTTTTAGTTCTTAATAACAATAAGGAAATGTAAAGGAGACTAAGTAAAATTAATATAATTAAAAAGGATATATGTTAAAATAAAGGGTGTTTCAACGCAAGATTTAAATTGCCCGCCATGTTTGACAGTTATAATATCACATGATCATGACGTGGCAGATCGAAAGTTCACAGATATGAGGTTTGTTACAGGTTGAATTCCAACAGATATATTAACTAATTTATTTATTTTTTTGCCAGGATAAAGTAAATTTCAACCATAGTTTTATTAAATAATTTATTTAAAAATCATATATAAATATATATACTACATAGATATGATACACCGTTAATATGGTCCCTCCTAATATACCCGATCTGAAAGGAAAACCATTATTGGGTGAGGAAAGTAAATAATAATACGGAATATTGTTTCATAGTTTTGTTGATTGAATAGCATTAAGAACTGCCATTGATTTTACGTTGATTTTACCTTGCAGGTCAATTTGGCCTATTTTAGATTTTAATGAATACTGAGCACATATTAATTATTTGTTTATTTTGTTCAAGTCATAAGGATCAATAGTGATAAATGAAGAATGTTAGTGTCAATCTGGTCTGTCAGTTTTTTTTTTGTAAATCATTGTTGCTAAGCCATGGCCTCAAGTTATAAGTTGCTCCATAGTTGCAAATTACTTAAACCAATGTTGGTACCAGATAGTACCTAGTAGTTAAACTTAGCATGTCAACACCTAGGTACTTCTGGTTCTAGAGTATGACAGATAGTTTCGCTTAATGCGGACGTGAAAAGGTAGACCCTATCTTAGCCTGATTTTTTTTTAGTTGTTACTAGTATGTGCTAGAATGGCTTGATTGCTGATTTACTAAGTAGGCCTAAGAGTTTATAGGGCTCCTTGTTTTTTTATGTTAAATAAACCCCAGAAAAGGCCACACTCCATCTTCGGTAAGTTAGCACATGTCACATTCCTACGTCATTTTCCTATTTTTTTCATTTAATTAATTTTTATTTGCAAGCTTTTCGGTTTAATTCAAAAGAACATCAATGCATCCAACTTTCCAGAAAGCAATTTTATAAAACTTAACTTACTTACCCACACAAAAATGCCATAAAACTGACCGCCATGCCGAACCTCATGTGTGGTCCCCAATTTTAGGCCTTCCTGTACCTTCTGCTTATCCTGTGCTTCTGCTTTTGCTGCATTTTTTATTGTTACTGCTTCCACCTCACTTGCTATTCCACGTGTTACCACATCAAGTCGCTTGGATCATCACCTCCGGAACCTGCATTCCTTCCAATCGGCTACACCTAATACTGATTGTCTTTCACTACCTGCTAGACATTCTGGAGGCCTCCTAACTGGTTGATCTGCTGCTGCCCTTTTGGCCCAAACTTATAGCTGTCAACAACGGAGCCCCATTCAGACCAGGTGGGCCCTGCTGCCAGTCGGAGAGACTCAGAATTTCAGGTACCCCCTTTTTGGCTTGGTTTCTTCAGGTACTGATTTATCGGTTCGCCGTAATTTATAGATTTTTTTTTTGAAATTAATATGTAGAAATGGTCACAGATTTTCAATTTAATTTAGCAAAATTGTTTTGTCAATTGTCATCATTGATTTGATTTGAAGTTGGGAACTGAGTATATACGTATATGCGAGGTATTATCAGATGTATAAGTCTATAAGTATTAAGTGCTAAATTTTGCTTTATTTTCTTTCATAATTTTACATTTCATAATTATAAATTAAGTATTAGAGTATTACTGTATTTTTTTTTAAATTGAGATTATAAATTAAATTAGTTGTCAATTATGACATTGATTTATCTTTCAATACTAAAGCTGCGGTTACCGATAAAAAGCTGCATTTTCTTTGCGTGCCCTAATAAAGACTAATAATAATAACCCTGGAACCCACATTTAGGCATTGTGCGAGAAACAGTGCAATAAGTTCATTAAACATAAAGTATTACATGCTAGAACAACGCGTACTGATTGTCAAAAGTTATTATCAATATGGTGAAAAAATAATTGCCAGTATTCGTAAAGTGCGTCCAATGTTTGGTCGACATAATCTTCCTAATTCATCTACTGTGAAAAGAATAAAGCTCGTAGAGGTCGTTTAGAAAAATACATTATCATCAATTTTACAAGAAAAATAATTTTCAGTGATGAGGTCTATTTTCATCATGATGGCTTTGTAAGTAGTCAAAATAAATTGTCACAATTGGGGCTTAGAGAATCGATGAATGAATCATCATTCTTTAAGCCCATGGTATAGATAGGGCCTGGAGGAGTAACTGGGCCATTTTTCTTCAAAAACGAAGAAGGTAATGTAGTAGCAGTGAATGACAAACATTATCGTGCTATGATAACGTAGTTTCTTGTACCTCATCTAGAAGCTTTAGATCTTGACGGATTTGGTTTCAGCAGGAATGCCACATCTTGCACGAGTCTGATTCTGGTCGTGTCATTTTCCGATTCGGTATCCAGATTTAGCCTCCACGCTCTTGGGATTTAATGCGTTTAGACTTCTGGCTGTGGGTTCTGTTTTGTATAGCAAAGTAATATTTTAATACTTTGCTCCAGAAATCCACGTTTTATTGAAAACTGAAATCTTACGCCCTTATTAAATAACCCTTTATAATGGACCTGAGGTATTTTGAAGAACTGATAAGGAAATAATAATATCCTAAGAAATACTAAGGGTAAGGGCATTTGATGGATGATATAAGGAAAAGATTGGTCAGAATCAGATTTAAAATAGCTCAACAGATAGGGTTTAAAAAGACAACGAGCGTGAATAGTTAATTGAATGAAAATTCAAAGAAAAAGAAGATGAAAAGAGGAAAAATGGAAACACTATTTAAAAATCACTGGTTAGCTAAAATTTCATTTATAATATTCGCCTACAGAGCAGCACTAATTAACGAACATAAGGATATTTAAAATCTGGAACAAAATTAGGTAGAAAATACTTGTCGAAGAAAGAACGAAGACAGTAATGAACCTGAAATGAGTAGGTGAAGTATTACGCTTATTACATACTTTATTACGCTTATTTAAGCGAAGAATAAAAAAGAAGAAGAAGCAAAAGCAAATGCATGGAAGCAATAACTGAAATAGAAGTAAAAAAAAAGAGAATATGAAAAAAACGACAATGAATGACAAGAATTAGAAAAAAGGATTAATAGGAATAATATTGAAATTTAGAAACGCAATATAGAATATTGGAAAACTACCGTTTTTTTGGAATATTTAAATCATGGAAACTATTTTTTTTATTATCTATTTATTGTCAGTTTTTAATAATTTATATTTTATAGGATTAACAAAATTAGGCCCTAAATAGCTAAAATCGGCGAAGATTGGCGAAAATTAATAATAAAAAGTCAAAGAAGAAGAGAAAAAGGGAAAGAGTAAGAAGATTTAGAAAGAATAGAAGGTAGAATGAAAAGAATAAGAAAAAGGAATGATTAGACACTAGGAAAGGAACTAAATAACTTTAAAAAAATAAAATAAGAGAGAATAAAATTTAAAAAAATAGTAATCTTTGCAAAGTTTAATTTTATGGAAATTATTTTTTCTACCTTAAGTGTAAAGAGATTTTTTATAAAACCCTAAACAGCTCACAACCAATAGTTTGGTACTAGAAATTAGAAAGAAAAAGAAGAAGCAGACGGAAAAGAAGAAAAATAAGAAGAAAAATTTTTTTTATGAAATGGATTAGAAGGAAAAGAAATGGAACAGAATAAGTTGAACAGCTTATTAAGTGTTGCATCTTAAAGAGAAAAAACTGGGTGGTATTATAAAATAGAACTAAAAAAATTGAGATATTTGCAAGTTAAGGAGAACGAAGAATAGGAAAATAAGAACATACAGAAAAGGGAGTAGAAGGAAAAAATGGATGTGTAATGAAATGCATCAAACAGTATAAAGATAAACTACTCGCTGGTATTAGGGAAAAAATTGAAAGAATATACTATTAAACATTGCAATAAAACTTACTACTAAAATCGTAGGATTAAAAGAGAGATGAAAGATTAAGAAGATGAACAGAAAGAAGTATTCAAAGGTAATTGAGATTTAACTAATCTGAGCTAATTTAATTATTATTTGCAAGCCAATAGAATTACAGAATAGTGTTTAGCTCAAAAGATCTACGAAATCATCATCAATTAAATATGCTGCTGCCTCTAAACTAATGAAATAATTTTTTAAATTCTTTTTTATGTTTACATGTGTAAAATTACCGCTGAGATTATTTATTAAATATTTATAAACCAATAGAAATAGAGAATAGATTCTTATTGCAAGATAAGCTTTTAAAACTAGTTAATAAATAGGTTAGGCTGTAAAATAACTGATAAATGATGCTAAACATAATATCATCCCATACAGGCCTATGGTTTAAAAAATATTTTTTTAAGGTTTTAGTATCAGGAATTTTTAAAATGATTGCTAAAATAATTTATTTGTTAACAAAAATTAAGAAATTGACATTTTTTTACTCTGATTCATGAATCTTTAATATTACTGCTGGGATAACTTATTTGTTATGAAAATTAATAAAAGCCGAGAATATATAGTTTTTTTAGTAGTTAGTAAGTTTAATTAATCGTAGTTAAATTTAATCTTAAAAAATAAATACGAATATGTTGCAGCATTCAAGAATTACTGCTAAAATAAATGATTTATTATATGATTGAAAGCAGTACCAGTTTTTATAAGTTTCGATTCATTAAACGTATAAAGTTACTACTGAGATAAATAATTAGGTTAAAGTTGATAAAATAGTTATTTATGTAACAAGTGTGTAAAATGATCCTTTTTTGATGAATGAGAAATATTTGCATACGGCTCATGTGACAATGCGACAGAGATGAAAAACTAAGAAGAGAAACAGCAAAAAGAAGACAAATATTAATATAAATAAAAGATTTGAAAGTAAAGGAGAAGAAAAATTAAATAAGTCAGTATAAAGATGCAATTTTAAGAAAAAACTACTCGTTGGTTTTCTGTAATTAAACTGAAAATCTAGCTCTACCTTTTAAAGCATTCTTGAAGATGAGAATTTAGTACCAACTAAGTAGTGGAACTAAATCGAGAATAAAGAAACAGAAGAATAAGAAGGAAAAGAGAAGAGAATTCTTAAAATAGGCTGCATACAAATAATTAGAAAGAAAAAGTGTCACAAGTATGTTCTCCTTATTCAACGAAAGTTTTCCCTGATATCCCTTAGCTATATGAACAACCAATTTACTAAGTTATTTAAAAGATAATCTAGCCTACGGATCGAAAGTAATTAACAAGAAATTGTTATAGTTTTTCACCACGCACCATAAACAAATAAGGATTATTCAAATGTGCGTAATATATATGGCAATTAACCAGTGAATTTCTATATGCGATACAAGAAGTGGTCGCGGCACCTGCACTACACGTACGGCCGGGCGCGCCCATACATATTTATTGCCGATTTAAGAAAAATTGTCTCTGGTTACTTCTCTTATCAAAAAACAGTGTTGCTCGACACAGCAATGACTTACCTTATATGTCTTTTACGCATTCTTTCGTTATTTGCATACGGACTTCTTGCTGTTTACGTGCTACATGCATTTTCTTAAGCTTCGTTAATTAATTTATTGAAGACGAGGAAGTGGATCACATCTTAGAAATTTCAAATCATTAGCAATAATATTAAAATAATTATAATTACATATAAATATTTAGGTTTTGGCGTACTTAGATGAAACTCCTGTATGTACCAAGGAAATCATATGTTATATAAATTTAGTACTAATGGCTAACTACAGTTTAATAAATTGTTTAGCCAAAACACGTCAAATATTGAAGGGGACATTTATTGACAGAAATTGCGTTTCTCCGATGTCATAATGAATCTTATTTTAAATGAATAAAATAAAAAGTGTCTAACAACAATTTTATTAATTGTTAAAAATGATCTCCGTTGACCTCCATATAACAGTACAATTATTTAAAACGTCTGCGCATATAGTCAACACTTTCGGCGTTATTAACTAACATTCGTTAACAATTTTATTTCGAAGATCGTCAAGGGAGACTTTGTGGCAACGACTTTGATTTTTAGATAACCCTATAAAAAATTCAAATAGGTAACATCGGGAGATCTAGCAGGTCATTCTACGACACCTTTCCGGCCATTGTCCAGGAAATACGTCGTTCAAAAAATAACGAACGCCAGCAGCATAATGTGCCCCATCTTGTTGAAACATCAGTTCATTTTCTAGAAGGTTATCATCTTGTTCAAGTAACTGAGTTATTCTGGCATTTATGGCGTCCTGCACAAGTTCTAAGTAATTTTCAGCATTAAGATTTGTATTAATAAAAAAAGGTCTAACAATTTGACCTCCCAGAATACCAACTCATGCATTAAGTTTTTGGGGTCGCTGCGTATGTGTTTCTCGAAATAAATGAGGATTAGTATCGCTTTATTATCGACAGTTGCGTCTATTGACTTTACCATCTAAATAAAAGGAGCATGATTTAACCTGCAACTTAATTATTCCCAAATGGTATACCATGATCAAAATCATCTTCACTTAGCTCATGTGTTGGCCTGAAGGCATGATATTTGTGTAATTATAAAATTTTGTGAACGGTACTTTTAGACACACCAGATGTGGTAGCAATTTTTCTAGCAGATGTATCAGGTTCCATCTTAACACTGCACTTTCTACATAAATGTAAGTTCACTTCTCAGTGGATGCTGAACTTTATTATTTCTGTCTTGTACTGCCCCTGATTGATAATAAAAACCCACCAACAGATCTCGTTGTTGCAGCATATAAACAATTGATATCTATACTACACCAGGACTAAATTACTTCGTGCTACTGTTGTTATTGCTCACTTTAACAAAACACCGATACTAAAATAAAAATAACTAAATCAACAATACCGTCCAAATATGCAGGTATTTTGACGTTTTTGTCAAAATAACTTGAATTTTAGGAATCAATTTTTTTTCTTAATTAGAGATAACACCTGGATAATTAAAAAATAAAGAAAATTTATGCAGGCAACAAAATTGCAAGATTTAAACTTGAAAAATGTCAGCCACGTTTATTCATATTATTTGAGAATGAACTAATGAAATAAAAAAAACCTCTATTCCCATTTAAAAAAATAATAGAGAAACGCAATTTCTAACAATAAATATCCCCCTTAATATTAAGTTTGACGTGTTCGGTCGTTTTTGGCTAAACAATTTATTTTTCAAGATTTTCAGGGTGGATTGTTTTGTCTCGGATACTCTGTAGTTACGCAATTTTCAAAGAGACATTAGTTCCAAAATCATATAGAGATGATGGATGATAAGTAGATTGATAAGTAAAAAAGTTAAATTTTCATTGTAATATCGCCATCTCAGTCTGCGATATCTGCAAGAATTGTAAAAAAAAATGTTGTCTTACTCATTTTATGACGTAAAAATGCAATTTACAAAATGTCTAAAAAGAGTAATAAATTTTGTATAAATTGTTCTTTTCTGTTAACTTATTAGTTACTAAGTCAGTTATTTTTCTTTAAATATAAATATATGTAAAAAAGTATTTTATGAATATTCAATGCAAGACTGACCTAATGAGTTTGTTAATAAAAAAACCCATTTTTTCCATGAGAGATTAAGAAGCCAAATTATGATTTTTATAAATTATATTTTCTAGAATAAACTGTGTTTAATATCAGTAATATTTTTTGTTTGTTTTTCAATTATAGCGTTTCACGCAAACCAAAAGATAAAAAAAAGGCTTATCTGGTTCTAAACAAACCGTCTTTCTAAATTACACACACTCACAACTAATTTATTAGTCAACAAAGTCTGTGAACTCCCCCGTTCAATTTTCTAAAAATAAAACAGACCCATTCAATTTAGCTAATTACCAAGGAGAGCTACTATTTGTTGAAGCGCGGCGGCCAAAGAAGAAGTACGACAAAAGGGATGTATGCAAATTTAATTTCGATGGAATCACGGACCTGAAGGGGATCCGAAGAAGGCGCACCATCACGCAAACAAAAAGTCGACAAAGAGGCGCTCACTCCTATACAATCGGCTAGTGCACTGCTGCTGCATATTTCAACGTTGGGGTTGCCGATCTGCATTCAAGTCATTTCTTCGTTGCCTTTTGCTCTTTTGAGGCCGCCGCTGCTGCCACTGAATGGCCCCCAGCCAGTAAAGAAAATGTTGCGTTGTTATTACTGTTTACCTTGTTGAAAGGGTCTCCTGCTTTTTATTACCGAAATAACATATTTTTGACCATTTTTTTATTTCGCAATTAAATAATTATTATAGTTTAAGATTATAGAAAAAGTACCAAAAAAAGAATTAGAGGTGATAAAAGAAGAAATAAGGACATTGATAAGAACAAATATCAGGATGCTATTTTTAGGTTCTTGGATGGTGTTTATGCATCCATCAAAAGTGTTGGATTGTGTGGATTATGAGATACAATTGTAGAAGCTTGATACATACGAGTATAGGGGTGTTGCTTTGCAGAGGCTCAAGTCTTATCTAATTCAGCGAGTTGCAGTTAGGGGATCTCTGTCTAGATGAAAAACGCTTAAATCTCGTATCCTATAAGGATCAGTGTTGACGCTTCTTTTATTCCTACTTGATATCAATGACTTAAACTTTTTAAAACTTTGCGGCCAGCTGGTTTTATTTGCAGATGATTCCACAACTTTTTAGCATCATAGGGATCTTGCACACATAAGAAATCTGATAATCAAGGATGTTGCAATGATTGAAGAATGGTCTGCTTCAAACGAATAAACAGGTTACAGGCTCTTGGGTATGACTATTGATGGTCAATTGAAATTTAAGAATAATATTCTGAATCTAGCATCCAATTTGTCTTCTGGCTACTTTGATCTTAGGGTGTAAAACATCAGCTTGTGAAGCATGTTGTCCGTTTGGTGTTCTTTGCCTTGATAGAATTATATATTAGATATGGTTTGCCATTGTGAGGTTTGGCTGCTAAGGGTCTGTTGAGTATAATATTTTTATGATACAAAAAGGCAGTTACTTATCTCTGATCCTTTAACATAAGCATCATGACACCATTCATTATTTATCTCGGAAACATCGGCGCTGATTTACAAGTATATATGTTAGGTCTTCTTGAAAAATCCTATATGTTGAATGAATATGCCTATCCTATACCCACCATTTCTCTTACCAGACATTTATTAATTTATTTGACCCAAAAAATCTATAACCTTATTCCTCTCTCCATAAGAAATATTCTTGATCTAAAACTATTTAAAAGAAAACTAAAAAATATTACTGCTAAAGGTTTAATATAGTTTTGAGGAATATCCAAATGACAACAATTGACCTTGTCCATTGCTGCATAAAATAAGTATTAGTTGTTTAGGTCTGCTCTGTTACAGGATCGTTTTCTGATTGATGTATAGTTTAATGGTTTTCGTGGACTTTTTGTATTGCATTTGTATATTCATTTTAATTTTTTAATTACTTTAAACATATTGTATGTATGTATTTTGCATTATTTAAGAGTAATTATAATAAAGTGTATTTTTTAAGAGTAATTTGTAAGTTTTCTCTAATTACAATATTGCTTGTACATAAGATTTATAGATATCTTTGGTAAAATAGCACATTACTATTCTTTTATTTTATTAAGGGAAAAGGAAGGAGAATGAAAAACATTGGAATTGCAAAGATTTGTTAATAAAAAAAACTTTGGTATAACCACACGCGGATCAGAAAAAGCAGATATTCTGAAAATGCACTTTTAAGGATTACAAATTTTAATTATTCCAAATACCTGAGCAAAGCGCCTAATGGAGAATTAGGTGAGCACAAGATGTAGAATAGTATATCTTACTTCGAAGGCACTTAAAATAAAGGAAAAATAGTGCGGAGAAATAATAGCGTAGTGCTCTGCAAGTAAGAATTGAAGTAGAAGGAACCAGACTAGAGATAGAGACAAATTATTTTATGAAGATTGAACTTCAATCAGAATTTTTATCAAGTTAAATCTGTAGACTCTCTGCTTCTATTAAGTAAATGTTACCTCCCATGCGCTCTGCCCATTTACCTCTCTAACTTCCGTTCATTCTGTAATGTTTTAACTTTAAATGATTTAGATTTTTATCTATTTCTTGTATCAAAGTATCAAATTTTCACAAATTTTTCCAAAAGATCCTCATCCATGGCGTTCATCAACTCAATTCATATGCCTTAACTCCTTTTTTTTTGTTTGTGAAGGTAAGAGTGAAAAGTAAAGTCGTCTGTCGTTAACACGAACTTATAAATATACCTGGACTGCTAATGCAAATGGCCACCATGATCAAAAATGACCGCTGCCTGGTGGCCGCCATTTTTATCGTGGTTGGTCACTCTGAACATTTTCAGTGTCACCAACAAAATATATATTAAATATAGGTACTGAAGTTGACAACGCTGACGTTTGACATGCGATCTGTCATGAAAAAGTCATGACTCGTGGTCAGTGTCGTGGACTTTCTTCACTCATAAATAATGAAATCATATTATATAAAAATTGTAGTCTAAAAAATAACAATGGTACCTTAATTTTAAAATGCCTTAAATTTATGTCCTTAAAATATGACCCTGCAGGAGGATATTGTCCATGTTCTGGAAAGCTTTCCTCTAAGAAGTATAGTAGGTCACGAAACTAGTTGCCAGTAAATAGAAATTTTGAAGCATCTACATCATTTTTTTCTATACCTCTTCCCTGTCCATTC
Source organism: Anthonomus grandis grandis (assembly GCF_022605725.1). Taxonomy (NCBI): domain Eukaryota; kingdom Metazoa; phylum Arthropoda; class Insecta; order Coleoptera; family Curculionidae; genus Anthonomus; species Anthonomus grandis. The sequence goes on from NC_065551.1 coordinate 19,714,951, forward strand.
CAGTTGAGTTGTTTAAAACATTTACCTGTAGAGCTTTTCTTTCTTTCTCTCTTAAATTACTAATTTTCCTTTTTATAATTTTATTTAAATAATAAAACTTATTTTATATATGTATTGGTTAGCTCATTTGTCGTTTATTATCTAAACTATAAAGTACATATTTTTAGTTACATTATTTTATATCATTCATTCACCATCTTAGCATTTCGATTGATATTATTTTTAAGCCATATTCTAAACTAAAACATATACATATGCCCGGTATTAGAATTGTTGAAATAAGTATAATAAAAACTGAATGAAAGGGTTTTAATAGCCTTTGTTTTTCATTTTAAAAATCTAAATGAAACTAAGTTAAATAAAAGTTGGTAAATTTTAACGAGATTCTTAAACAAGTACAAGAAAAATATTAGAAGTAAAGCACCTATCTTAAATTAGTAACTAAATGTGACTTTCTATTTAGTTTTTGTAAACATAACCTCCCAAAAGCTTTATTTGTTTTGTTTCCCTACAATTGGCACCATCAAAATTTGTCAGTACCGAACTTCGAAAGGGCACAATCACGCAAAATGCACGGTGGCCACCTAGTAGTGGTCATTTATTGTACAATGGATTGGCAGTCCAGGTATATTTATTAAGTTCGTGGTCGTTAACACTACACGTCTAACAATAGGAAAAATAATCACACCCAAATGGAACTAGATAACTGAAGAAATAAAGCAATGAAAGTCTGGCCTGACATCAGAATAAATAACCCCTAACTAAATGAATCGTTTCCTCCTCTTATTTCAGTGTTTACTCTTCTCTTTTATGGAAATATGATGCGACTCAGTTACTTCAACTTATCGAGGGCTTAATGGTCAAACAACATTAACTAACAAATTTTTCGACTTTTTTGCTCTCAACCAACGTACAACTTTATGTGACGAATTATCTCTGCTATTAGCCATAATAAAATTAGGTATAACTTTAACTACATTTTTCTATGATTCTCTTAGAAACAAACCTAACAGAGTTAGCGTTTTTTTAAAGCAATACCTTAGTGGACTAATTGTTGAAAAGAAGAAGTTTTCCTCTCGAACTAATTATCCAGCATCAAAAAGGCAGAAAGCCAGAGCATCCTATTTGGTAAAAAATAAAGAAAAGAAAGAAGTTTGTCAGGGTTTTTGTCTCGTCACGTATAAAATATCCAATACTGTCATACCAAACTTAAGAAGAGAAATGACCAAAATATTTCAGATAAAGATAAATATGGTAAGCATAGTCCTAGTGTAAAATTGCGAAATTTTCGGCTTTGTATTATCGATCATATTAATTTCTTTAAAAGAGTTTCACATTACGCCAGAAAAGACAGCTTAAAAGAATATTTATCCGGAGTTCTAAACATCAGAAAAATGTACGTCGAAAATGCAAAAACGAGAATATCAGTTCTGAAAAGTGTTGGTTTTACCGAAGGATTTTCGGTAAAACGTAAACATCACAGCTATGTAGTGTTAGAGTCTGATGATGATAACTGAGTGAACTCATCGAGATGCATAACTCTTTGAACAAAAGATTGGCATTTTCATTTCTGAAGAAAAGTCTTCCAGCCCTTCTCAACCCGCTATATTATAGCCACACCACCTCAAGAATCAACTTTTACTTACAAAAAAAATTCAATATTGCATTTCACATTCCACGAAAACATTACTACCCTAATTGTACATTTGCAAAAATTTCAATGATAAGGAAAACCTTTTGCATGCCCAAGAACTCGAAGAACCCGAAGAACTCGAAGAAATTTATAAAGAAAAGAAAGTGTACGAGAGTTGAAGAATATCTTTAAAAATCGGGAAATTATTAATGAAATTAATTTTTGTGAATTTTATTTTGAAGCTGTTCGTTATTGTCCTCAACTAAGAGCCAAGTCAATATTTTATAAAAGTCGCTTTGCTGTATTTAACTTTACAATATACAATGTTGCATCAAGGAAGGCAAGAAATTGCGTATGGCACCAAAGATTAGCAGGTCGTGGAAGTTGCTTCCTCTTTGATCAAATATATGAAAACATTATCAGATTAAAAATCTTTTTGCTTAATGTCAGATACTTGTACAGGTCAGAATAGGAATGTGGCAGTTACTGATATGTTGTTTTATGCTGTCCATATTCTTTATATTCCAACAGTCGACAATTGATTTTTTTAAACCCGGGCACTTCCAGATAGAAGCTGATTCAATGCATGTATATATTGAAATAGCAAGCAAAGACCTTAAATTATTTTATCCATCTGGATAGTACACAGCAATACGAATGGCTTCAAAGCAAGAGAAATACAATGCGATTGGAATAGATCAAAATTATGTTTTAGATTTTAAAGAATTAAAAGGGAAACCCAATTTAAAATAAAAAACTACATAAAACATAGCAAAACTGATTTTGATGGAAATAAGGTAAGGTAATAAGACATTAGGAAAAAAAATGATATCGATCATGTGTATTTTAAATACGATGATAGAATACAAGACTCTTAAAATTTGAAATTCAGAGACATCAGATGAGATTTTTTTCCAAAACCAACATAGAGATAAATCAAAAATATACCGCTCCCATTCCCATTGATAAGAAAAAGTTGTGTGGCTTACACGAACTTTGTCAAAATGATATAAGTAATAAAATAATCTTATTATCCTTTTTATTACACATTGCAAGAATTAACTCAAAATCAAGATCAAGACTTCAATGAGTCAGAAATTATCACCATGTATATTTTTAATATATATTATATTTTCCTAATAATTTCTTTATTTTTTTAGTTATAATTAAAAAAAAATTAATTTTTAATCTATTATTTCTTTTTGAAACTAATTTTTGTTATACCTGATACTCAAAACCAAATACCCAAATACATTGATCTTTTATTCAAAGTAAACATTTATTGACATTAAGTTTCTAAAATTTTTAACCCAATTTTCAAAAAAAAAAATTATCTTGTGTGAAGTAAATATTGTGCAAGTTAGAAAATTAGTAAAGTGTCTCATAATATGTTTCTTTTACGTCTTTTTGGATTAGCACTGGTTGGTTAGATAATTAATTGGTTTGTTCTTTTAACTATTTTTTTTTCTTTCAAATCTATTCTTTTATTAAAGAAGGAACTATTGAAATGAACTAGATGATGTTTTTTTCGTTTTGTTTTTTGCTTATGAACTCTATGTTTTTAATTAGTAAGTTTCTAATTGTTTTAACTGCGTTGTCCTTTTTGAATTTATGTTTGAACAAAGGCTGTTAGTTAATTTTTGCCTATTTTAAGGAAAGGAATTTCTCGCTATTTTGTTATGTAAGTTCATGTTATTATTTCAGTGCCTGAGGAAGCTGAAATTAAACCGGCAAAACGTCGCACTAAATTAATGGTGTTTTATTCGTACTCCTAAGTCCCGATGAATTCTGCCATTTGCAAAGATTATTAATGTCAAAAAACCTCAAATTAAAACTGACCAAATTGATAATTTTTCCATTAGAAAAATGCAATTTACAATAAAAAGGTTCAATATTTTTCATATAGCAGATTTTTCAGCTGTACTTGCGCAACTTAAATTGATATATTATGAAACTTTTTTTTTTGATTTCTGAAAATACATTATTTTGTCGTTAGTGTTGTTTGATACTAAGCCCTCGTTATGTTTCCTCTATATCGCTTTGGTGTTAAATAAAGCTTTAGATTAGCTACCTATCAGATAGTTTGAAAATCTATATTATTAAAAAATATCTCAAAGATCTACTTGGTTCGAAAAGTTGTAGGCTGTATGACTTAATTATAAGAACTATTAATATAGAGTATTTAGGTAGGACATTTTCCAAAAAGTAATGATGATATGGATGAAAAATGATATGAAAAGCTCGCATCGAGATTTATCAAAAATAAATATCTACCACCCACAAGATGATTTATTTCTTACTCTTCTTCTGCCTATTGACAGGTTTCTTTCTTTTTTCGTCTTCAAATTTTCCATGATTCCTAACAAATATTATCTTTCTCAGATATTTTAAGGATTAATAATGATACTAAAAATTGGAAAAATATTCCTACTGTATATTAGTCGCATCTCTTTTGTCCATTTGGAGTTTCTTCCTCATTGTTTTTAAATTCTCTTCAAGATGTTCATGATCCACGACAAATATCGCCGGACTCAGCTTCCCAATTACTAATTTTTTATTTAAATAGTTTCTCTCAGATTTATAATGATGATGGAACAAAGGGTCTAACCCGACGCCTTAGAAAGACTAATAGAACAAAATATATTAATTTAATAGTAGATAGTGACAATGAGTAGATAAAAACAAAAATGAAATATTCGTATCCTACTAAGTTATGCCATTAGGACCTTCGAACCCTCGTCGATTGCGTCCAAAAAGCGACAAACAAAATGCGATAATTACCGATAATGGACCGGACAGTAATTAATACGTGGAATAATAATAAACGACAACGAGAAGAACATATAGAGAAAAACAGACACGCGGGGCACAGTCATATCAATAGATGCGATGGTAATTAGCCGTTATTGTACAACGGAGGCAGCACAAACACAGCATAATGGTGGAACAGCAAATAAATGGACGCTTTGTGTGCAAACATAATATGCGTGCACAATTTTGATTTGACGTTCAATATGGCGTATTTGTTTTGCTTGCTTTGTTGCATTTTCGCGTAATTGCCGGCGTAGCCTTTTGGGAAGTGTGTTTTATATTTGCGTATATTTGTTTGAATGTGGACGTTTGTATATCTTTTTTTTTTAAATAGATTCGAAATGAGTATATTATTGGTAAAATGGGGCTGGTTTTAGCTTTTAAGTTTTACCTAATTAGGTTTATGGTCTTTCAGTATTTTTAATGCTAAACGATAATCGATCTTAGTATAATCGTAAAGGTCTAGCCTCTAAAGCCCATAAATCGCCGCGAACACTCTTGGAAAAAGTAAAATTAAAATCAACCAAGTTTGGTTGGGTCGAGACAAGCGGTTTGCCCAAGTAGAGTCCGCTATTAAAATAATAAATGAGGCGATAAGCCTAGGTATTACTGACCGGTATCGAAAGCACAGCGGGCCCATCATTCTCGGCCCGCATATTAATGGGAGAAATAATTGAGCATTTTTCAACTGGCTTGAAAGGGGTGCCTATCTTACTAAGGTACAAAATGGCACTATTTTTTAGCTAATTTACCTTGTTGGCTTCCTGTTGTTGCTGGAACTGTTGCTGCTGTTGCTGTTGCTGGATGAGTAGCTGCTCGCGGGCCATTTGAAGCTGCACGATCAGTTCTGATAGTTTACGGTCTTTTTCCATTAAATTATCACCGGAGAGAGCTTGTTGGATTGCGGCTGAAGTTGGTTCAACGTCACTGAAAAAAAAAAGAGAAATTTAAAGGTGGACTTCACGTCAGTAGCTGCTGAATGCTTTAAAATTTAAGACTGCGTCAATAACTCTTTATTTACTAAGCTTATAGAGTTTCATTAAATATATTTGATTAGACTATTAACGGTTCATCCGTATTTGTAGAGTTTTTGGTCGACTAGTTTTGATCTACTGGTGCTAGAGTTATAAAATTTACTTCTTTGGGTTATTATTTGTTTTTGCTAAAATGCCAAAAATACTCATTAAAACTCTAAATGTAATAACAGAGATATATTAGAAGATAAATAAACGGTCTCCTTAAAGGCAGACGACATATAATTCACTCATGTCTTCCTCAGTTATGAGTTATGAACATAAGCATTATTACAAAACTTAAGAAATGCATGGTTATCTACTTAAACGCATTAAAGACTAAATTAAATTTTTCACGTTGCTAGACCCTTGTTGGATGACAATTTGAGTTTTTGGAGATATTTTATTAAATTATTTAAAGCTTCCTCTAAGATATGAATTATTGTTAAAACTTTTAACCCAATACTTCTTTAGGTATCATAAGATTTTAATAGAATATACCCTTAAAGAGAGTCGGTAAAATTCACTTTTATCTACTGCTAAATAATAAGTTAAGTACCAAGTTATCATTTTATTAAAATAACTTCGATTACATTTTTAGCTTATAAGATACATAGATACTGATAATTACTTACTGAAGCTATAAAAGTCGCACCTCTGAAGATATTTCAAGTGTTAGACAAGACAATGTTTCTTTCTAAGCAGTAACGACATAAGAACCGCTTGTACCTTCTTTCTTCTTAATTTACAGTCACTAATATTACAATAAAATTAAAAGCCAAGTAAATAGGTACAAGATTGAAATCATTTCAATAAACTATTGATTCTAAAAGATATAGTCATTTGAATTTTGCCTCACGACGGAATATTCTTGCTGGACCAAGCTTGGAATCTTTGGTTGATAACTAGTAAGTACAAACTAAACTTCATTTGATTACTAATGATGGATTACCTACTAACTCTAAATTTTGTATTAGTTTAATTATGAAACCTTAACAAAACTACTATTTAAGTACGAGTAGTAGCATACATTAACACAAGTCGTAAAACATAAAAAATAAATCGTTTTTATTTACTTGTTTATCCACGCGCCCACCCACAAGCCTTTAAAGCTTAAGATATCAATAAACTTATCATTTTCCATAATTCCTTATCGTGTCCCTAAGATCCCCGTTAAACTCTGCCCGAGAATACAACAAAAGATAAACCGATTACCTAATCGAGTCTATTATAAATAATTATCATTATTCAACTATTGTTTACTCAGATCCCATTCATGCATGGTACATTCATGTTTATAGTTTCTCATTTGTTAAATGATAAGTTAATTATAAATTATTGCATAATCTCGTCTTTTAAGGTAGTTATATATAATTATATCAATTCTTATTTGTTTTTTATGCTTTTTTTGTTTTATTTTTATTGGTAAAATTTTTGAATAATAGTCTTAATTATTAGTTAATAATCTTCCAATCTAAAAGAAAATTTTAAACCTTTAACCAAGAAAATAAAAAAACTCAACTTCTATACCCACTCCAATTAAATGAATTTTTACTTTATAATATAAGAACTGCATAAACAGCGGACGACGGGCGCATCAAGAAGAAAAATAAAGACGGTTCATATTTAAATTACCTCATACAATTTGATTGCATCGAGCAAATATCTGCGCGGTAATAAACATTATTAGATCTCTTCAAAAGAACCGGCATCTAATATCGGTTTTACATAATTCAACCTTTTTATAGTCTTGGAACGTCAAAAGAGCGCGATTGCTACTTTGGAGATGCTAATATCAACTGAGGTAATCATCGTCAGTGCCATTGGAGATGTCTTATGATAATAAATATTCTCGTTTAATGCTTATGAGGGTGTAAATCTAAGAAATAGTGCTGATACGCAACTGAGTTAATCCAGTTTGTCATAAAATGAGGATGTTCTTAAAAATTGTAAAAGAAACATTATAATAAATGATAGAAGCAGCTTATATTTAAAGCTTAATGATGATTTAAACTTGGTTTTTCCTAAGCAGGTCATTGCTGGCTTAAAGTTCTTGTACTAAAGCTTGATTTAATGAAGATTTCGAATCAGCGATAATAAGTTTTAAGGATCTAAGCCCAATACCAACAGAAATTTGAGCTCTATCGAGTAGCAATGCATTTCACCTCTCAGTAGCAAAATATATTACGGATGAATGGAAGCTGTTATCAATTAACAGTCCAAAGATTTCCATATCCTGGTTGCCTTGTTAAGCTTTTTCGAGCAGCTTGCTACTCTGTATCGTCTTTCTCTCTAATCCATCTTTACGTACAGATAAATTTTCAAGAAGTAAAAAGGGTCTACTAAAAATTTATCAGTAAGCTCCCAAGAACTCTTAGAGAAGCATTTAAAAGTAAACCCTCTATCAGAACCAAAGAAGGCATGGAACGCAATGAGAAGCAACATTCTTATCTTATTAAGGCCTTCCCAATCACCTAGTCCCATAGAGGCTTTCTCTATCTAATCCATCATTTAACTTCAACTGCATATCCAGGATGGATTTCCAACAAAGTCAAAGATTTGATAAAATAGCTTTAGGGACTCTCGGGGAAAAGTATTTGGCAGAAACGAAAACCTAACAAAAGAAGATTAAAGCAAAAGGGATTGAGAAAAGAGTGGACGAGGCAATTTACTGGCATTTTTAGGATAATATGGACCTTTATGCTTTCATTCCCATCTTCATCTTGATATCCACGATGAACCTTCAGCAGGATCAATAAAAACTTTATCAATATGCTTTAGCGGTTCTTGGAGAAGAATTTAGCTTGACAATATTGAAAAAAAGAAATAGGAGACATGGAAGATTGGAAGGTACAATTAATCTATAATCTAAGAATCTTCATGTTCTGGTAATATTTTTCCTTACGAATTCTAGATCTTTAAAGCAGTAGCCTCCCTGGAAACTTTTTTGTTCAACTTATCCTTCATTATCAACTAAATATTTATAATATAGTTCCAAAAAAGACTGAAGACTTTAACAGTTAATGCTAGAATTTCTCGGAAAAGTATTTAGGAGAAATAGAAGCTTTATCAAAAGAAAAAAAAGATCACGGAACAATGAAAATTGCAATCATTTAACAGTCCAATGATTCCTATGCTCTGGTAGCTATGATTGATGAAAAGACGGCACTTTTGCCATGTCAACCCTTTTTCAACCGGCCAGTTACCCTGAAAGCTTTTTCTGTCTAATCATTCTTTATCTTTAACTGGATATGCACGATACACCCATCTTGTTGAAAAACTGTTTCCAACTTAAATTCATGAGAATTATCTATAATAGTCTCAAGGATCAGTAGTTTTACTGCATTTTCCAACATGTTTAAGTAAAGGTCCCCTGTTAAATTCTGGTTTTTACTACACCTGAACAGGTATAGCTAAGAAAGTAAAAATAAATAAAAATGTCAAAAATGAGATTTTGAAAGGCTGCCATTTTGCTATGGGTATTGCATAATTGCTTCTATTAAATCTTTTATTTAATTTAATTTTTCAAAATGACGTCCCGCTGCCATTTTGAAGTTTTGCAAAATTTGCTAGGGATCAAAAAGTAGTACTTAGGTTGCTATGATGCGTGACAAATTTTTAATTAAGGGCCGTACTGTATATATAAATGGAACACCAAACACACATAAAACAGGCTTTATGTAATATTTACTTTGTCGACTGTAGTTTTCCTAAGAACAATCCATTTCCAACTAATTTTAAGCACTATAGAATAAAATTCAAATTTGGCGCCTTATTAAGCCGTTTCCGTTTAGGTCTACTCCATGATATGGAGAGGTCGCTGTTGTCGTCGATTTTTTCTGTTATTGCAATGCATACTGGGGATGGGACGGTTCATTGCGCTGTTGTGACTGACATATTCTGCATCTTTCATTTTCTTTTTAGATTTGGATAGTTTAATCCCTAGCAGCAACAAATTTTTTGTAATGAATAACTGACTTTTCTTTTGTGAGTTTTACTTTCGCCGCTATATCGGTGTTTCGTGGTCGCGACGGTAAGCAAAAGTAATTTTAAATTGGAGGCTTTGGACTGGACTCTCTCAGCTTGAGCTTTATTCGAAGATGCGACAGTATAGTGCTGTAAGAAGGTTAGTATGTGAAATATATTAAAAATGCCTAAAAAAGCAATTTTTTTTTTGTAAAAACACTTAATTCAAAAACAAAAACTGACGCCCATGAAGAAATAATTTTTTGTTTTAGAAGAAATAATGCTTAACCCAAAAATTACATAAGCTACACGAAAAGACATTGAGATTGAGATTATATCGTGGCCCCTAAAAGGCTAAAACGTGAAAAATATAAATCACCACTGTATATTTGAAATAAAAGTGATTTTTTTCTAAATATATCCTTTTGTATAGTTTTTCTGCCATTTCGTTAATATCCTATAAATATCCAAAAAACGTAAATATTCTTGTCCCATATACATCCACTGGATAGCCAATAAGTCCCCTAGACATTTATAGTTCTATCCAAAAGACGTTTATGCGATCAACTTGGCATGATCCCATTTGTGTCCCCTACTGCTCCAAAAGCACGTCCCTGGGACATCCCATCCTTCATTTCATGAGATGTAACGGGACCTTCCTGAGATCGTCCAAGGGCCTACTTATGCTGACTGGGTTGCTGTCTGTACCTCAAATTCCTGGTTAAAGACTTTGGATGTGCTAACGCTCTAAACGCAATATTACTGTTTTAGTCTCCCTATTGCTTGTCACAAATATCTCTTCAAGGGATGTCATGACAACTGTTTTTTAGACATAAATCATGAGCATTATTTAAACTTCGTGACTAGAGTTTAAACATTAAACTTAGTAGAGGTTTAAAGAGATTGTGCTAATACCTTAATATTAACACGCCACTACGAAAGGACTGACATAAGGCTAGTAAATAAAATTTCCATCAAATTTTCTCCTAAATATCTTATATTAAATATAAAAACGTTAATTTTCTTTAAACAACTAAAAACCTAAAACTTATTACTAAGTAAACACACTCATTCCAGCAAGCACTCGAATAAAATTAAATTTTAAATTTAATTAAACACCAAGACAAAAGTAATTAACTAAATTAAACCCTTTGGCCTTAATACAAATAACGTAACAAAATTATTATTGTTTAAAATAAAACACACAAGTGAAAATTACAAAGGTACCTTGTTTCTATGTGAAGACACAGAAAAACAAAATCCAATACACTGCTGCTTCCACACTATACGCTTCCACAAAATGTTCAATAGTCTTGTCCTCGGTTCAGTAACAGCCTCCTCACTAGTTATTAAAACTGTTCATGGAAAATGTTATAAATGTTGACTTTTCTGTTCACAACTTTATATTCTTACGAAGCGCCCACAAAATAATATGCTTTAACTTAAAGGCAATTTAATAGCTAGTTTACAACGCTTTTAACTGCAACGCTCAATTTTGCAACATAAATTTGCTTTTTATTTAAATTATTAAATACAGGAAACAGGACAGGAAAGGTTTTATACCATTTCCGTCAAAAGACACAAACTGTTTACTAACTCTTTAAGAAGATCAACTTATGTGAAACAAAATTAACATCGACTTCGATGTTTTGGGTTTTTGATTTTACGTCGCTGGCTGGACGGAGCAGAGATCTTGCCTGGTTTGCATTTATCGTCATACTGGGTGTGGTGCGGGGTAAATTTCGTGTCGCCGCGGCTTGATCGGGGCAAGACAGACCCAGACACCAATTCCAGGTATCGGAGAGTTTTTGTAAACTGTAGTTATTATTTGAGACAAATTTAATTTGTCTGTGTTGAGAAATTGATTTCGCAACATTTTGGGGCCCGGTTGGAGCAAATTGCTCCAAACTACAGAAGTATCCCCAACTAATTTAATGAGGACAAAAAGGTTTCAGGTATATCTTGTTGAGGCAAAGGACAGACCTTGGCCACACTTCGAGTAAAAACTCCGTCCTTGTTTTTAAGTTTCACAACTCTTACTTTACCATCATCTCCGGGAATGACTTCTATGACTCTGGAAAGTGACCAATGAAATGGTGGAGAGTTATCTTCCTTTAGAAGAACAAGTGAGTTGAGTTCTATATTTGGAAATTCTTGAAACCATTTTGGTCGATTTTGCAAACGATTTAGGTAGTCTTTAGTCCACTTTTTCCAAAACAATTGTTTTATTTGAGTAATACGTTTCCAAAGCGTTAATCTGTTTTCAGGGATTAAAGAAATGTCTTTTTCAGGATATGACATCAAACTAGTACCAATTAGCAAATGACCAGGAGTCAAAACTTGAAAATCATTTGGGTCATTTGATAAGGGACATAAGGGACGTGAATTAAGAATTGCTTCTATCTGTACAAGTATGGTATAGAAAGCCTCAAAGGTAAAATGACTTTGACCAATAATACGATGGATATGATGCTTGGCACTTTTAACGGCAGCTTCCCATATTCCTCCCCAATGAGGACTTCGTGGAGGAATAAACTTAAAATTTATTTCGCTCTGGGACAAAAATTCCTTAATTTGATTAGAAGTTTCAATTTTATTGAAGAATGAATAAATATCATATAATTGGTTCTTAGCACCTATAAAGTTGGTCCCATTATCACTGAAGATCATAGATGGGTTACCACGACGACTTATGAATCGCTTCAAAGCACATAGGTAGTCTTCAGTGGTCATGCTGGAGACTACTTCCAGGTGAACGGCCTTAGAAGACATGCAAACAAAAATAGCCAAGTAAGCCTTTATTCTAGGAGCCTTACGAAGGTTGGAAGATTTTAGGGTAAATGGCCCTGCATAGTCTACACCAACTTGACTAAAAGGTCTAGATACTAACACCCTGTTTTTGGGAAGGTTTGCCATGATTTGTTGAGCTGGTTGCGCTTTAAAACGATAACATGTGACACATTTTGAAATTATTCTCTTAAGGTCTCTAAGACCATTAAGTGGCCAATATCTAGATCGGAAATTTGAAAGAACATTTTGAGCACCTGCGTGTCCAAGTCGCTGATGCTCATATTTCAACATCAATGACACAATATAGTTATGAGACGGTAGAAGTAATGGATGTTTGTGGTCAAACGGGATATTAGCATTTTCCAATCTGCCACCAACTCTTAGAAACCCATTTGAATCAATAAAGGGGTTCAGTTTTCTCAAAGTCTTATCCGAAATATTTTTATTTGACTTTAACTCAGAAATTTGCTTTAAAAAATATTTGGATTGTATGACCTGTATTATTTGGTTAAGAGAATCTCTTAATTCTTGGACCTTTAAAGGGCCAGAATTTTTAATGTTTTTATTTCTGCAATTATGTAAGAACCTAAGCATATATGCTACTGTACGTTGCAATTTCAAGAAACTTGAAAAGCGTTTGAAAATGTTAGACCAAAAAACATCCTGATTTAATACTTCAGTACTAAGTAACGAAATTTTTTTTTCTTCTGGCAAGTTATTTAAACTCTGAAATTTTTTAGACTTTGTCAAATCAAGATCTGGAAGCTCTAGAAAGGCTGGTCCATGAAACCACATTTTAGAAGTTAAAAGATCAGTAATAGAAATACCTCGAGAGGGTAGATCTGCTGGATTGTCAGAGGATTTAATATGCCGCCAAGTAAACTCAGAGGTTAATTCCTGTATCTTGGATACGCGATTAGAAATAAATATATTCCAACGGGATGCATGAGACTCAATCCAAGATAAGGCTATCTCGGAATCAGACCATAGATTTACTGAATCTACTTTAAACCTATTAGTATAAATGTTTATGAGTTTTGTGATTAATTGTGAGAGCAGAAGCATAGCGCAAAGCTCTAATCGAGGAAGTGTAACACTTTTTAGAGGAGAGACTCTAGACTTTGATGAGACAAGAAAACTAGAAATGCTACCATCCGAATAGGATGTGCGTATATAAACGCAGGCAGCATAGGCTTTCATGCTTGCATCTGCGAAGCCGTGTAACTGAATTTCCTTTAAAGGTTTATCCAAAAAGAAATATCTTGGAATTTTGAGATGTTGTAGAAGATGTAAATTGTCAACAAAGTTTTTCCACTGGATAATTACATTACTATCCTTTAAGGGTGTATCCCAATCAATTTTTAAAGTCCAGATATGCCTAATAATCAGCTTACCAATAACAATAACTGGTGACAAGAATCCGATAGGATCGTAGCACTGTGCTACTGTTGAAAGGATTTTTCTTTTAGTAAAGGGTTCAGGAAAAGTCTTCTTAGGACTTGAAATTAAAAAATAATCGACTACTGGATTCCATTTTAATCCGAGAACTTTATTTAGGGTTGAATGAAATTTAAATTCCAATTCTGAATAATAAAGTTGGTCAGTACATGCTGACAAAAATTGTGGTGAATTGCTGCACCATTTATGCAATGGAAATCCATGCTTATTTAATAGGGAGTTGAGTTGATCGTACAGAATTTTAAGATCATTAAAATCATCAACACCTCCTAAAATATCATCACAATAAGTTTGGTTTAGAAGAGCATTTGATGCGACTGAATAGTCAGATGAGTTGTTCTGTGCTATTTCAGTTAACACACGAGTGGCTAAAAAAGGAGCATTATTAGTGCCATAAGTAACCGTTAACAATTCAATGCATTTGAGTTGATCCTCAGGTTTTTCTCTCCAAAGAATATTCAATAAAAAGGTTTGCTTAGGATTAACCAATATTTGTCTAAACATCTTTTCAATATCACAAGTCAGAACATACTTAAACGAGCGAAAACGACACAAAATATCGTATAAATCTGGCTGTACTTGAAAACCCTTTAACATTATGTCATTGAGAGAATACCCTGTTGAAGTTTTACAAGAGTTGTCAAACACAACACGCAATTTAGTGGTTGCACTGTCCTCTCTAATCACTGCATGATGTGGAAAAAAGTATTTTTGTTGGGAAAACTCATTACATTGAGTAAGAGGAACAAATCTTGCATGACCTAGGGACACATATTCCTCGATAAATTGTTTATGCTGTATATAATATTCTGGACTTTTCTCAAACCTTTTCTCAAGATTTTCAAACCTTTTACGAGCAATTAAAATTGAATCACCTAACTTGAGGTGCTCATCTTCATTTTTAAGAGGTAAGTTTACTTGGAAAGTACCATTTTCTAAGATTTTTGTAGTATTTACAAATATAGATTCTGCCAAGTCATCATCTGGGGTGCGAAGCTTAACAGGTGGAAGTTCTTCTAACTCCCAAAACTTTGCAACAATGGTTTCAAGGCATTTTTGTTCATCATTTTGAGCAAAAAGGGCAACAGAGTCTTGACCTGATTGAATTACGTTCAGATGTGCAGTAGAAATATTTGAATTGGAATTTGAAGGATATAAACCTCCAATTACCCAACCAAGATGAGTGTTAAGTAGGGTAGGCATTTTGTTTCCCAAACTAATCATACCAGGGGTAAGTAATTGATAATATAGGTCTGAGCCTATAAGAAGATCAATTTCTGAGGGTATGTTAAAGTTGGGATCAGCTAAGAATATATTACTTGGAATATTCCATGCATATGTATTAATTTCTATATGAGGAAGGGAACATGTAATATTGGGAAGCACTACACAACTTAACTTAAAAGATTTTTGATTAAAATTGGAATATAAAATGACATCCACCATTTTTTGTGAGACGCTATGAGACAGGGCAATACCTGAAACTCGTGTTCTTTTGTTATATGGAATATATTTTAGTTTTTCAATAAGAGAACTTGTTATATAGGAGTTTTGAGATCCATTATCTAAAATACCCTTGACGGTAACTGGGTTGCCATCGGCATCTAACAAGGTTAAAGAGACAGTAGCTAGAAGGACTTGACAGTTTTTGGTAGACAAATTTGAAACTGTGTGGGTCTCTTCGGAATGTTGACTCACTTCATTTTGTGATACATTAGCAGCAGTTAGATTATTATTATTTTGCCTGCAATTATTGTGTGAAGTAAATTCTTGATCGACCATAGAATGGTTTTGATTATTGTTTATTTGGGAATGAATATTGTTCGTATGATTTCTGGCAGATTGATTATTTTGGAAATTTCCATGTATTGATCCTTGGTTAGATCTGGTTGGAAATCGTGAAGTCTGGCTAAAACGATTCTGATTAACTCTGTTTTGTAAATTCGAGCTTGGACTATGGGATTGCTCAAAATCATGAAGAAGAGAATGGTGTCTTTTGCCACAATAAATACAAGTTTTATTAGAAGGGCAATTACTTAAATTGTGCTGAGAAGCCAAGCAATTATAACATAACTGTTTTGATGAAACAGTTTGTCTCTTTCCTGTAAGTGATAAACCTTTAAATTTATTACAGCCTAAAATTACATGTGAAGTTTCATTACAGTATACACATTTTTTATTGTTACCTTGATTTGTTTTTGTGTGTAAGGAAGTATGGGTTTGAACCCTATTTGGTTTTTGAACTTGAGGTTCATTACTTGACAAATTTTCTAGAGTTACACATTTTCTTTCAACAAATTTAATAAAGTCAGTAACACTAGGCAACTGGTCTTGTCTACGTTCACTTTCATAAGCTTTGCGTGTACCTATGTCTACCTTTTTTATCCACAGATAAATTACTAAAACATCAAACAATTCTTCTTTAGTATAGTTTAAGTTATTTAAAGACCCTATACTTCCTTTGCATTTATTAACAAAATCTCTAAGATTAGCTGAGTTAACCTTTGAAACAACTGGAACATCTAAAATTGCACCAATGTGTGCATTAAGGACAGTTATTTTATTTTCATACCTTTCTTTAAGATAAGCTAAAGCTGTAGTAAAATTTTCATTAGTAAAAGATAAATGCTCAACTATTTCAAGTGGCTCACCTCGTAAACAGGATTTTAAATAAGCAAATTTTTGTATATCTGATAATGTGTTATCTTGTATAACAATTGACTCAAACATTTGCATAAAGGAAGGGTATTCTGACATGTTACCCGTAAAATGTTTAATTTTTATTATTTGTAAAATATTCGTAGAAGGAGACATCATTGATTTTCCTACTACT
This sequence comes from Anthonomus grandis grandis, assembly GCF_022605725.1. Taxonomy (NCBI): domain Eukaryota; kingdom Metazoa; phylum Arthropoda; class Insecta; order Coleoptera; family Curculionidae; genus Anthonomus; species Anthonomus grandis. Next base: position 19,731,455 of record NC_065551.1, read on the forward strand.
GCTGGCGATGCATTAGAACGCTGTAAAGAAGTATTTAAAGTACCTGACAACTCTTTAATTTTATTATGACACAAAACAAATCCTGTATCACATTTTTCATCTATTAATACCCTATCTTCATCATCTGGTTCACTATTATCTAAAGTTGAATTCAGCTCGAACTGATATTCAATTTCATCTTGAGCTAAATTATAAGTATCTAACGCATTTTGCAACTGATTTATTTTGGTTTCAAAAAAAGTTATATCAATTTCAATATCTTTTTTCTTATCAAGTGAATTTAAAACCCTTGATATTTTACTTTTGGCCAAAGTACGGTTCTTTTTTAACTGGTTAATATCCATTTTGAACTATGAATAATTTAAAAATAGTACTTAAAAAGGTAAACCTTTAAATAAAAACTCAGTAAAGGTATTGATTTGCTCAACAAAATTTGACTGGACTAAATTAGAATCTAATCTAATCTAGTACTAATTTTACTAGATGTAAAATTAAATATAATGGGTGCTGGAAATATGTTTTATTTAGAAAACTTGATGGAACATCCGGCTCGAAGGACCATATTTAAACTTCGTGACTAGAGTTTAAACATTAAACTTAGTAGAGGTTTAAAGAGATTGTGCTAATACCTTAATATTAACACGCCACTACGAAAGGACTGACATAAGGCTAGTAAATAAAATTTCCATCAAATTTTCTCCTAAATATCTTATATTAAATATAAAAACGTTAATTTTCTTTAAACAACTAAAAACCTAAAACTTATTACTAAGTAAACACACTCATTCCAGCAAGCACTCGAATAAAATTAAATTTTAAATTTAATTAAACACCAAGACAAAAGTAATTAACTAAATTAAACCCTTTGGCCTTAATACAAATAACGTAACAAAATTATTATTGTTTAAAATAAAACACACAAGTGAAAATTACAAAGGTACCTTGTTTCTATGTGAAGACACAGAAAAACAAAATCCAATACACTGCTGCTTCCACACTATACGCTTCCACAAAATGTTCAATAGTCTTGTCCTCGGTTCAGTAACAGCCTCCTCACTAGTTATTAAAACTGTTCATGGAAAATGTTATAAATGTTGACTTTTCTGTTCACAACTTTATATTCTTACGAAGCGCCCACAAAATAATATGCTTTAACTTAAAGGCAATTTAATAGCTAGTTTACAACGCTTTTAACTGCAACGCTCAATTTTGCAACATAAATTTGCTTTTTATTTAAATTATTAAATACAGGAAACAGGACAGGAAAGGTTTTATACCATTTCCGTCAAAAGACACAAACTGTTTACTAACTCTTTAAGAAGATCAACTTATGTGAAACAAAATTAACATCGACTTCGATGTTTTGGGTTTTTGATTTTACGTCGCTGGCTGGACGGAGCAGAGATCTTGCCTGGTTTGCATTTATCGTCATACTGGGTGTGGTGCGGGGTAAATTTCGTGTCGCCGCGGCTTGATCGGGGCAAGACAGACCCAGACACCAATTCCAGGTATCGGAGAGTTTTTGTAAACTGTAGTTATTATTTGAGACAAATTTAATTTGTCTGTGTTGAGAAATTGATTTCGCAACAAGCATATTGAGATGATACAGGTGCTTAATAGATTCTTGTTTGAGGTTCTGGTTATATAATTTTTGATCTGCATTAACGGATATATAATTGCCCAATTAGCAAATTTTCGACGCGACAACGTTGCATTGTTACGTTGTCTTACCCGTAGAGACAATCCCGTTTTACACCAATTTGAAAGAGATTTTTTTGGTTGTCTCAACGTTACGCAGTGACTACCCGTTAACTTTTTAAACGTTTTGCCACGTTTTTAGAGTTACTGATTTCTGGACGGATGGACGCGATAACGACAAAAAAAAATTAATTACTTTTTTAACAATAAACTAATAGATAACTCCAGTAGGCAGCTACTCCAAAAATACAACCATTTTAATCCACCTTTTCAACAGTCCTTATTAATATTTGTTTTGTATGTAGTTTAATATGGTGAATTATACGGGTAAAATACCCGTTTTGAAAGATTTACAAGCACTTAATTTATAAACGAAACATAGTTTACTGTGAAAAGATGTTATTTTAGCCCTAAAAAACACGCGCGCCCAGAATTTATACCGGATTTCGCAAAAAAAAATAAGTAATTTTTTTTATTGGTAAGACATACATAAGAAACCCGCTGTCGTTGTCCCTGGTTGGCCTGAAGCAAGAGGAAGAACGGATGGACCCTATTTTAATATTTCACATTGTTTGCAATTTGCAATATTATTTGCAGTACGTTTTTTTACAAACTTTAATAAACAAAAACTTGAACTTTTACAAAAAAATTGCAAGTTTTGTTTGCGTCTGTAGTAAGTTGCAGAATATTAAGTCTTTATATCTCTTCATTTTTTTAAGCAAAACGAAAATATTAAATCCTAATAATTCCAAGCAAAAAAAATGAATTATAAAAATATAGATTAAGTAGGTTATGTTGAATTTTTTTTTCTCTTATTCTCTCTACCTTTGTTTTTTATCCTCTTCCTTAACACGCCAAAAAGCTCCCTCTACAGCGAAAAATGCTTAACACAGACTATCAGGCAATGTAATACCCATTCCCTAACGATGAGTTGTTCTTACTGGGTTTTTGATTCGAAAAATTGAACACGTCTGCCCGTCGTTGTTTTAAGTGTAAATTACTACTGCTACCATCTATAGTAAAAAAATACGTTGAAAAACAGCAGAGTTTTACAACAGTTGCGTTACAGGTGCAATACGTCGAAAATAAACGTCGTTGCAATTTTGCACTGAAAACAACGTTGCAACTAGTGAAAATAAGAGTAATCATAACTTAAATGACTGCAAATTGTTACATGGGTGAATACTTACGAGTTATGGGAGTTAGGCGTCGACGATGGCGTAGGCCTTCTCTCCTCCCTTACCGAACTATTACTGATCTTCGACGTGAGCCTTTTGAGCACATCGTCCATAGACCGTTTCAACGGATGTAAGGAACTATTGTTATTCATTAAACTATTGTTATTATTATTATAGTGAAAATTACTTTTAATGTCCGAACTGGGCGAACTACACTCCGATGAATTCCTCCGCCTCTCCACCTCCTCGTTGTGAAGAGACAGAGCCGATATGCATGGCGACACCGATGTCATCATCGCGTGAGTCCCGTCACCTGACGAAATTTTCGCGGTTTTTGACGGGATGTGATCCTCGTCGAGCGGTTCGTCGAGTTCACTTCCGCATCCACTCGGTGAGGACGATTCCGATAACTTATAAAAGGTCGAAGATGTGTTCACCATGGTCGTGTTGGTGTCTTCTTCGCAGATGTCACTCAGGTTGTTGCTGCTCGTTTCGTCGAGGTCTGTTAGTCCCCCACCGTCGCTGCCGCTGCCCAAGTTCGGTTGGATCAATGGAGGTGCTTCCGCGGAGGTGCCTTCTTGTAGTTTAGTTGGCGGAGACTTTCTTTTTGAAGACATGTTTCTGAAAATTGAATAAGACGATTAACGTAATTGGCCTTTTTAAGTGTCTTAATTAGTTGACGGTTAATTTGTTCCGCGAGTGTAAAATTCATGATAATAAGATTTCCGCAGAATTTAAACTTTCAAGTATAACAAAGAGAAAAAACTTGGTTTTAGATATAGAAAATCTACGAAAGATGGCATGGTTGCTATGACTGATGAAATGGAGGGTGACAATTAAAAATTTGAAATAGACCTATATTATGGAACAAATAGTTGAATATAAAAAACGTTGAAAATAGTTTAAATTAATTGAGAATGAGCATATTATCTCACTTAAATCTGTAATCCGTTGAACAGGGTAAGATGCACTCCTAAAATCTTAAATAGAAAGAGGGGTGTTTTCTTTGTTTAAACTTTTCTCTGTTTATTAAGGAAAACAATAAATAAAAACACATTTTTGAAATTTTTTATTATTATTTAAATAAATGTTCAAAATGTTGGCTACTAATATACTGGCATGTCTCTTAAGAATTTGTTAAGCTCGTAGGTATTTTGTATTGGTTTTTATGGCAGAAAAATCATTGTTTATAAATATAAATATCATTTTATTATCACAGAATTTACTTTAAAACTAACTTATACTAGAATCATTATTTTAAGAATAGTTGACTTTCGGTTCAGTTTTAACAAAAAGCAGGACTTAAGATCTCTAAAAATGGTGTACAGCATAGCTGAACGTATATACAATATTTTTAATTATGGTTTTCATGACAAACATTTCTTCAAAGTGTCAACGAAAGACATGCAGATCAAAATGTAAGCCCTTAATATAAGCCATCTTTGCAGTTAGTAGAGTGTGTGTCTCTCACGTCCTTTCCTAAATCCAAATTGTTCTTCATTGATTAAATTTTTTTTGTTCAGTTTCTAATTGTAGTTTTTTGTAGTTCAGTTCTAATTGTAGTTCAATGCAATTGGTCGATAGTTAATTAATTCTTTTTCTGGTTTTCCTACTTTAAGTATCATGATTATTGTAGCTACTTTCCAGTTATTTTAGAAAAAAATCCATTCTGTAGTACTTTACAAGTTGTACTCTGGCTTTCCTAGGTATCTTTATTAATTAAGGAATGAAAGTGCGAGATGGTTGTGAAGAGAAAATAACTATTTACCCTAATTTCCATGGATATACTGGATAGCTTTTTGTTTGTTCTTAACAATAATGACTTGTTCGAAGTTTTTAGATATGGTCATACATACTTAACTAGACAGAAGACTACATTTTTACCGGAAAAAGTACTTTTAGCTATATACAAAAAAAACTGTAATATCTCGTTTCAAAATTTTTTAACCATTTTCCACAAAATATGAGTTTTATGTCTACAGTAAAAGCAAAAAGGTATGTAACAGATTATTTATTAAATAAAGCTTTTTATTCATCGGAGGAATTCTTTTAAGAATTTGTTGCAGTGTAGTTTTACTAGTTCAATTTTATGCCTTTTTTTGATACATTAACAATTAGATTTTTTTTTTAATGAATTTATTAGTTTTATGATTTACTTTATGTTTTTTGACAAATGTTCAATGCCTCCTTTTTGACTCTCTGTAAGCTTAGGTTATTTTTCAACAAATAAACGATTATTATGTTCACCAACTAGTACCCAAATTTGAATAAATCAGTTTTATCACAAACAAAACGAGAAATCAACCGGGATTAGTCAAGTCAGTTTACAATGAATGAAACTATATCAGTTCGCTTAGCATCTTAACAACTGGATTATTTCGAGAATTAATAAAAAAGTTACTAAAATTTCATCAGTTTTATCTTTATAAACTTTCAAATACTGCAGGCACTTGGTGATCAGTTTCATGAAAGAAAAAAAACCTAATCCTAAAAAAAATTATGTTTAGGCTGATATATTGGGAGATGTTATTATTGGCCCAACATTTAATCTACAAAGCTTAAATGGCGATATCTATGATGAAATGCTAATAAGGTCTACCGAACCATTAATAGAGGTAAGTGAACCGAAACTTTTCTTTAGAAGAATGCTTACTACAAATCTAACATTTATTTATTAATTTATTTATTATCATACAGGTTTTAAAATTTTAATTTCATATAATTACAATTACTATATAACGGGTGTTACAGAATTCAGTGCAAATATTTTAAGAGCTTATTGTTGAAGACAAAGTGTTCTGAAATGCCTCCCCTCAGAGCTACAGCCGGCTCAAATTTCTTGACTAAAATCGATTATTTGAAAGACATTTTTGCCTACTTTTGATATTTTTCGTCCCAAAAATAGTGTAAACCCAGTTTTAAACAAGGATTCACGACGGCTTATCCTTATAATAGCCCATATCTTATGTGTTCGATATAAAATTTGAAAATCTTGAACATTATCTAGTTAGACTTAAGACAAACCATAAGGCAGTCACGTCCTACACTGTTTTTTCTTATTTGAGAGTTTAATCGGGTTTATTAATGCTTCCCTTTCGTTTACTAGTGATTTTTTCGAGAATAAGTAATTGTATCGAAAAAATGCAGGAGAACAACATTTTTGATTTTTTTCAGGGCTAACTTAATGGTATTGCTAGGTTTTTTAATTTCCAATTGAAAACATAAGATAGGAGCCATCAGAAAGGTAAGCTCCCTGAATCCTTTCAAAACATAGGATTTACACCATTTTTGTAATTCAGAGTATTAAGAGCAGCCAAAAAATGGAAAAAAAAAATTGTTTTAAATAACTTATTTTCTTCAAGAAATCTGCGCGAGTTGTAGCTCTAAAGGGAAGCGTTTTAGGACACATGCTTATACGAAAAAAAGCCTTATTTTGACTGCAACCATATGCTCTTAAAATATTTGCACCAAATTTTGTATAATAAACTATAACTAATTCTGGATTTCCGTCCGGCTCTGCTTTGCCTCTGAAGGATGTGGTTACTTCTATTTGGTCCTGGTTGTTTTGTTTATCCTGGTTTCCTTCTATAAAAGTTTTTTTGGCCTTTTTATCCGTTCTTGGCATTTCTTGTCGTGCTTTCAGAAGTTATTAGTATCGGTTATTATAACTTTTCTAGTTTTAATTCCATAATACTTAATTAATAATTCTGAAACTTATTCTGAAATTCATTGTCTCTATTAAGTTCTGTAATTTCTTGTGTGAGGAGGCTCCTTCTAGTTTCGTTTCTATAAAATTTGATTGTTTTTTCTGCCAGTGTTTTTTTCCAGTGGTCTTGTTTTGTTCGGGTTTATACTTCTTCGTTTGTTAGAAATTCTTACCAGCTGGTATCTGCTGCTATCCTTAGTGTTTTTGTATCTATTCTGTAAATTTTGTTATTATTTGTGTTACTGATGGATCACCTTACTGGAAAGGTATATCTCAGTATGGGTCTAATATATGCTTTGACTAACCTTACTTTTATTTTTAAATCCAATCTTGATTGTGTTGATATGAAAGGATATATGGTTTCTATCGTTCTTCTAGCTCTGGCAATTTTTATTTGTTGAAATTTAGTCTTCTGTCTAGATTTTACCTGATCTGTGATTTTGATCCCTGATTTCTAAATTACCTAGCTAGTCTGGCGAGTCTTCTTATATTTTTATTATTGAAATTGATTAATTGTGTTTTCTCTTGAAATTCAGTTTTCACTTCTGGAAATATTGATACATTTTTCAGACATGTCCCCTGTATTCTATTTGTTGATATATTTTGGCTTTTTGAGCTTGTAAAGATGGCTATATCATTTACAAAATATGTCAATCTATGTATTCTAGTTTGTTGGTATATTACTTGCGAAGATATTAAATAGTGTTGACAGTCCTTTCCTAAATCCGTTGTTCATTCTGTTCAAACTGTTCTTCATTGATTAGATTTCTTTTCTCAGTTTCTAATTGTAGTTTCCTGTTTATAGTTTTTTTCTAGTATTTTTCATGTCACTAGAATCCGTGCAATTGGTCGATAGTTGGTCAATTCGTTTTTTGGTTTTCCTAGTTATGGTATCATGACTATTGTAACTACTTTCCAGTCATTTGCAAAATGCTGTAGTATGCATTATAGATGCATGAAAGTTGCACTCTGGTTTTTCTAGGTATATTTTTTAATTCTTTTGCTGCTGATTTATATGGTTTTATTTTTCCAATTATTTTTTTAATTTCTTCCGTTGTTGACAATTCTAACAAAATGGAGCAACACCTTATTATTTAGTTTTTGTTGGGCAATGGTTGAATAAGCATTATCCTCACCAGTGGATTGGAAAAAGAGGTCCTATTAAATGGCTGTGATCCCTGGAACTAACACCTCTTAACTTCTTTTTGTAGATTCAGGAATTCTTGGTGAAGAATTTGATAAAAAAGAATAAAGGCCTCTAGCAGAAGCAAAAGGCATGGAAGAATGGAAGCTGCATTTAACTAACACTCCAACAATCGTTGTGTTCTTTCTTAAGTTGTTAAGTTCTTCCTAATCTGTAAGTCACACTGACAGCTTAGTCTGTATAATTCACACATCTTCTTCAATGAGATATTTACAATCTGCTCTTAATAACGATATCAAGATTAAGGCTATTGAAGACTTCATCAGTTCACTCAAGTCAGTCATCCTGTAAGTTTTTTCCACTACCCTTCAAGTAAACATCCAAAAAGTTCAAAGAGTTTACAAACATTTTAACAAATATATCGAGGAAGCATTTAGCAGGAATAAAAAAGAAAATTGTATTAAAGTGACTTAAAATGTATGATTCTTTAAAAAATAAAAAAGCCACTCCTAATCGTATTTATACATTTTACAAAGGCCTTTGATACGGCTTGTAATTAAACGCTTTTAAAATAGGAATATTAAACCAATGTAAGTATATCACCCTTTGCGTCTAAATAGTTTGCGTCCTGAATTTGAATACTTACGACCCTCGACATATGTTAAGGGCAGAAAGCAATAAATAAATGCCTTGAAGTAATTAAGCAGCATCTCTAAACTGATTCAGAAGAAGTCACTCGTTGCCAGCTAAAGATCTAGTTTTTACGTTTTCTTAAATTCTCTTTAGTACGTTCTTTTAAATTCCTTAAATTATTTTCCTATTTTTATATTATTTGCAGCTATAATTATCAAATTAAGAAGTTTTTAACGTCGCAATTATTATTTCTATTAAGCTGGAATTTTTTTTACTAATTTTACTTTAACTTTCTTAGATTTTAAGTGATTTCTTGTATGCTGCAACGCTTTGAACACATTTTCAATTGAATAAATTTTGCGCTTTCTGGTATTTGAAGTAATTTTACTTTTCTTCTAGGTATTAAAAGTTATATTTATTGCACATTTTATTTTAGAGGAAATTGTTATTTTGTGTCAGGAACTTAATGAATTTTTGAAATTTTTCTTTTTATTTGCGGCATTTGACATAATTATTTATGCCTTCCAGGATTTATGCCAGAAATATCGATACTTAAATAAATATTAAAACCTGCTATACAAAAAACGCGAAAGCTAAAAATGTGTTTTACTAATTGTTGCCAATAAGTAATAATGGCATACAGGTAATAAATGTACCATTATAAATAATGATGATACATTTAAGCTATCAAATCAATAACTTATTGCCTTTCTAGGCAAAAGCTAGTAAATCAATGGCTAATTATTAAAGAAAAGTGGCACGTTTTCTAAATTTAATTTATATAAATTATAATTTTCCCTAAACCCCAATTTAATTAATTAAATCGAAACAGCACTTTTAATTTTAATTTTAACGGTTCTCCCCCCTATTCCCATCTAGGATACGAAAACATTCATTACGGAAAATAGATGCGCTTAAGTCATAAAGGTGATATTAAAATATCGGGTTCCTAATAGCGTTCAATCAACGGTCAAATTAAATAGAAAGTCGCCCGTATATAAGTCGTGCACTCCTACTTCCACGTTTTAATTAAGGAAGATGGAAAGTGACCACATTTAACCGTGAATAATTTTAGTACCTAAGAAATAGACGCCCTCCTCGGGCCTAGGGACCATTTGCATCTCAATTTCCGATACGACACAGAAAATAGGTTTCGATTCGACGTAGGCAATCAGATTGGAATCTACATGGTAATAAATGCAAATAACCTTTACTTAATGTTTTTATTTATTTTAAATTATTATTAAGCTTAATAGTATATTTAAACTTTACCTTATACCATAATTTCCCACAAACAATGCAGAATACCTTAAAAGTTGTCTAAATAAAATTTTAAGTAATGTGAACTAAAAAAAAATTTTCGTGGTAAAAAAATATCTTACATCTATTGTCTACATTCATCTCGCAAGGTAGATAAGCTTAGTATGGCTCATAGAGATCAAAAAATGAAGGAGGCATATAAACTGAAGTCACAAAAAATAATACACATGTAATAAAGCTTTGAAGATGTGCTGATAACAAGAGATATAGGATTTTTAGGAACTATTAAAGAGAGATATGGAAATGATTTTCAACAGAATATGAAAATATGAGCAAACAAAACAAGAAACATAAATTGTTTTTCATATTTGTTAGAAGATCAATAAAATCTTTCCAAAATATACTTTTAACCGATACTCCCTTTGAAGAAATATTTTTTAATAAAACATAAATAACTATAAAATGAAAGTAAATAGTACATTCCAAATACCATTTGTAGCTCTTTTCTTTAATCACAGAGGAAAGCATTCGACAACATTTTTGAATCTACTAAATTAAAAGAAAAATCAAAAATAAATAGGCTTATATCGAAACAAATTGGTCAACAAAACAATGAATCCGATTCCAAAATAAAATGCTTTACCAATATTACCAACACTACTTTTTCCAGCAATGTACAATAGTTGCTGGCTTTCGGTGATAAGTTTCTTTATGAAAAGAATAGACTTCCCATAGATAATTTATTATAGATCAAATGCAGGATGAAAATATTAAAATGTAAAAATGATGATCCTCAGTGATTGAAACAAAATCCCGACATTTTAATTTTAAGCGGATAAGGGCAATATTACTGAAGCAATAGAATGACATATGACACACCTTGAAAAACGTAGCACCCTTTGGTTAGATCAAAACATTTATATAAAAGTAAATACATTTTCTAAATAAGGGACATTTTAGATAAACTTCTTTTGCCATCAGATTTAAAAAAAGTAGAGAAAAAACTAAAATGTCATAATGGTATTTTTCCAAAATTATATGGTTTACCAAAAATTCACTAAAAAGATGTTCCATTGAGACCCCTAGTAAGCTTTATCGGTTCCCCGACGGTACCAGTTAATAAACTTCTTTGCCAGTTTTATTGATGGTGCCTGTAAAAGAGATTATCGCTATACAAAAAAAATTGAGGCCGTCAACTTATTGCCAGATTCTTAATTACCACCAAATTATGTCTTAGTATTATTTTATGTTGTTTCTTTGTTTATACATATCCCAACAGACCTTGTCGTTAATTTAATTTTAACGTGAAAGTGAAAAATCAATGTAAGTTATCCCAAGAGATTATAGAGCTCTTAAATATCGTTTTTCGAAACAAGTTTTACAATTCTTATGGTTAGTTTTAGCAACAAGTTTTTGTTTTTATCATCTATTTGCTCCGACATTATTTTTAGTGAACTTCAAAAAACAATGCATTAAGCATTACCCTTTAAAAAAAATCTATGGAAAGAGAAAAAATTACATCAAATTCCCCAAAGACAGAAAAGAATACCTTTAAAATCATTGGAAACCCTAAAATGATGAATGAAAAATTACGTCAAATGCTTGGAAGATATGATAAATAATTTTAAATATTTCGAGAAGGTTAAAGCCTATAAGATACAAACTATGACGTAGAATACCTAAAAGAAACTAAAAATTAACTGCAGAAGTGCGAAAGTCATTAATATGCATGTTAAATGCCTCCAAAAATATACATAAAAATAGATTTCTGTCTGGAAAAGATGAACCATGTCGATAACATATATGGCAGAAATCAAAAATTGACTTCAAAATCCTGGAAAATGTGATAAATTACGTTAAATGGCTGCAAGATACGATACATTATTTTTAATATTCGGAAAAGGTAAAAATCTGGAATATACAAACCATTTCGTAAAATACCTGAAAGACATCAAAACTATAGAAGCTCGAAAGTCATGAAAATTTACTGAAAAAAAAATGTAAATAATTAATTCTACTGCTTTGAAGGGATAAACTCTGACAGTGAATTACTTAAAAAAAATATTGAAATAAGTTTTTAGAATCCTTGAAAATATGAAAAATTGGGTAACATAACTAGCAAGCATATCAAAATCTTAAAAGCTAAGAGATATTCTTTCCAATATATGGAAAACATGATAAATTACGTTTATTATTCAAAAAAGAAAAACACTTGAGGCTTGAAAGAGACCTAATGCCAAGAATTGACCCAGAATCCCAAAAAATGACAAATTATTTAAAGTCCATAAAAAATATTTGCCACCTGGAATTTCGGTTCATTAATTTTAGGAGTTGTTGAAGGCTCTGTTTTAAATACAAAAATCAGAAACAAACGGATAAGACAGTATAAAAAATAGAATTAAAAAAAAGAGAATTTACTGAAATAAGAATAATTTTGAAAATATTAAAGCACATAAAAAATATCAAATGATACGTCAATTGCATTATTTATTATATTGCGTGCCTACTGACCAAATTGATGTTCTTTTTATTACAATAATTGGTTTTCATTAAGAATCGCAATTTACGATTAAAATAAGTAGGTCTAACAACTCAATGCTTCTCCTTAACATTTTTTTAGTTAGCATTGGCCAAAATATAATAAAAACAGAGTGGTACCAAAAACCAACATTTTCAGAAAAAAAATTAAGTTAACTTAAAAAACTATAACTCTAATAACTTTTTTTAAACAAAAATTAGTATAAAAAATTTGAAAAGTAGATCACTACAATTGTCTCTATATAAATTAATTATCAAAATATCGCTAAAAACCAATCAAACAGACAAAAACAAATTTAAACAGTTCTTTTTAAAATTAAATAGCAAAGGACCTATAAAGTAATGGAATCTATAAAATTTCCTGCTGTGCATATGATGGATTTAGATCTGTCAAACGTCGAGATATTTAAACGTTAAAATTTCCAACGATAAAAGAAGTACAAACTTTCATATACTTATATAATAATAATAATAAATATTTTTTATTTGCAAACTCATCATAACTACATAAAAAAAATACACATTTATTATTTTATGCAAATAAAAGGCCAACAAATTCAGAGTTCTGCCAAGGCAGATTCTGGTCTTTAGCATTATGGCCAAAACTTAAAAAAACTAACTAAAAGAAAATGTAGAAACGTTTGTAAATGACTAAACTTAATTATACACACCTACCCAAAAAATTTAGAACATTAACATAGGACCTCTCTAAAAACACTAAAACACTAAATACAGATTTTAAGTTTTCACCCATACCCAAACTAACAATATTGACCCTTCAATATTTTACGCAGATAGCTGCTGACTCATTAGACGCACCATCATTCCTCTGCGAAAAGTCTGAACAGACACCAAACCTAACTCAAAATTTATGCCCAAAGAGTTCATCAGATATGCAAAATTATAGGAAAACGAACTTTTAAATAATTCAGTCTTATGTCTTGGAATATGAATTGTGTTTCTTCTTAAGCCCAAATGGTGAACATCATTTCTAAAAGTAATCTTAAGGTATAGGTAAGGTAGACTACGGTATTTAAGAATTTTATAAAAAAAAGTAAGTGAATGAGAAACCCTACGATTTTGCATATTTAACCACCCCAGTTTGGAAAGTCTATGGGAAACGCGATTACGTCTGCGTATGCCAAAAATTAGGCGAATACATGAGATCTGAAGCTTTTGCAATCGGCACCTGTCATTGTAGTCTAGGCACCAACCGTAAATAACATCGCAATAACTGCATTGTGACAGCACTAAAGAGTCACACAACATTTTTTTAATATCTTCACTTAGATAATGCCTATGCAAGTAAATTAATTTTAAAGCAAAATACCCTTTTTTAGAACATTAGAAACGTGTTGATGAAATCGCAAATCACTATCCACTATTAAGCCCAAACTTTTGCAATTATCTACAACAGGAATATTAGCATCACCCATCTTAATATTAATAGTGTTGCTGTTTAAAATATGGTTAATTTTTTGCTTATTACCAATAAACATTACAGACGTTTTGAAGAAATATCGCATATGGCTTCTAAGTCTTGATTAATTTTTGCTTCCGCATTTTTAGCATCTTCTGGCAGAAAAGAGTAATACAACCGAGCATCGTCAGCATAAAAATGGTAAAGGCAGTTTTTTAAATAAAAATAAAATCTAAAAGTATTAATAATAAAAAAAGGGTCTTAAAATACCACCCTGAGGCACGCCATTATCAACTTTTAAAGGTTCAGATACATTTTCATTTCATAATAGTAATTAAAATAGTTAATAAAAAGTTTTAACATTCTTTTGTTTTTTAAAGACAGAAATTCTATTTAGATAGTGAAACTGTAAAAAGACACCTCAGGCGTGTTTATCCTAATAATTTATAACAACATACAGCTTATCAATGAATTCTTTCCTCTAAAGAATTCTTCTGAAGAAATGATAGAAAGATTATCTGCTATTGCAAAAATGATTACCATCTACCTTGGTAGATGATTGGAAAAAATAAAAAACTCTAGTAAACCAAAATCATTTGACGTCTTTGACAAAGTCTTTGTACTAATGAAGACGATTTACGATATATGTGGGTGTCTGTGCAGTCTTTTCTGTCTTTTGATATAGTATCTCTCATATTATCTATTGCATCCTTTTAGTTTTTTGAATTTAAGAAGTTTAGAAAATGTGTTAAATGCACCTTTTTTTTAATTTTAGTTGTGATTTATACCTTAATGTTTAATTTGTCTAAATAATTAATTTAATGCAAAATACTTAAATTGAATTAAAGAAACTTACTTTACATTGAGTAATTATTATTACTTTAATTACATATTAGCATTAAATATTATATCTTTTTTATAAATTTCACGAAAACCGTACTATAAATCCTAAAATAGTATTTATCATAAGTATGATGCAACATCAGTCAACACAGAACATATTTTTACAAGGATTTGGTTAACTTACTCGTTCTCCTTTGAAGATGATATTAACAAAACCAGTAAATATTGTTTTAAAATACGAATTTTTTGAGGTCAACACACGAAAAATACGACTTGCCACAATAGCGCGTAAAACAATAGTAAATCACATTGCAAAAAGAATTTGCAAAGACGCGATAAGAACAACAGTGAGTAAAGAACAATCGGATCCAAATAATAATAATTATTATTATTCTGGGGTCAAATAGTTATCAATTTTAGCTAATTTCGCTTTAACAAAGTATTCATGCGTGATCTACATGAGACATTTCGTACGTCTCGTAATCGGTTATTGCGTCCTACTGATTGCTAATTTATACTCAATAACATATAGATATAAAATTACTAATTTTTCTCCTAAAAGAAACTAATTAAGCATCAGAATATTTCAATGGAAAAACGAAGGAAAGAAAAAACTGGCAATGGAAGAAGTTCCGCCTTATTTCCTTCAATAGCAAAAGAAAATATTATTAAGAAGTCGAAAGGATGGAAAATAATAAGTATACAAGCGTAGCAGCTCGAGGACGCCGTTTTCGACACACCCAAATTTGAAACAGAAATAATATAATAAGGCACTGAAAGTATTTATTTGCTGAAATTAGATTTGTTACCCCCACTTTGTCACAACAGAAAAATTGCCGCTCGGCACCCTAATCGATACAGCTCGAGAGATTGCCCGATGTTTTCCTTTATATAAAAGACCATCGTCTGTCTCATTAAATTCTTTATTTATTTTTCGCATAAAAATGACGTGCCCGTCTTTTTTTTTCTATCTTTGAAAGAAGTCGTTTTCGAACGTATAAAGCATTATAGGGAGGTTTTTTACGATTGATAATAAAGTTATGTTATATATAAAAATGGTATATAAAGGGTTTAAAACTCATGGAAAGAAAGATAAAAGATGCATGAAATAGAACTAAATTAAAGAGGAAGTTAGTACCCTAATGAATGGATTTTTGATAGTAGTTAAATGGGTGAGAGCAGTACTGTTTGACTAACATATTAAAGAAAGTACTCGATGGAAATTGGAAAGGGAAGAAAGATAATCCATAATTGTGTTATGAGAAACTACTAAAAAATCAATAGACAAATTTGTCATTTCTGAATTACTGTTTTAATTATCTTTAAATTAACAATAATCATTTAATTCTAAGTTAAACAAACGCTAAAGAGATTTTTACCGTCCCTCCTCTTAACTTTATTTATGTAAAAAAAAATATTTTTCTTATTTCAGTCCTAATAGTAAAGGTGTAAAAAAACCAACCTACAATTTTATTTTTTTTTTAATTTCAAGCTTTCGAAGCTCTTTGTCTTAAATGCTCAAAATTAAAGTTCTAAAGAATTGTAAATAAATATATTAAGATTTTAAGCGTTCGACTTTTCTTAAAATCATGCTACTACTAAAAATTTCGAGTTCTTATTCCGATATTTGAAAATTTATAAAAAATAATAATGTTAAAAAAAAAATTAAAATTGCTAAAAATTTATATTTTTAAATTACTTCTTAATCTCTTGAATACCAAGATTTTAAATATTTTTAAAATTTATCTTGCAGTTCTTAAAATTTAGTTTTTTAAAATTTGAACTATTATGTTTTTTATATATGTTTCTTTTTAAATAATTTTTCATCATTAACGTATCGCAAAATAAAAAAAAATGGTGAAATTATAAAGTGAAATTATTCTCGTGACTTTATTTTTCTACTATTATTTTAATATTTCGATGTACCATTAGTATAGTCTCCATTAAGTATAGCTTCAAAATTTATAAGTAATTTCAAAATATAAGCCTAATATTAACTAATTGCACTATTTTTTTAAATTTCTAACATCTCGATCTATTTTCTCAAATTTTTGAGAGATCGTCTTAATTACTTAAAATTTAGAAATAAGCTAGTAAAGACCTGGGAAAAAAAAGCGAAATTTGAATTAATTATCTCAAAAGTTGAAAACGTTTACTTATTTTTGGAAAATTTTAAACCCTTTCTTGGTAAAACAAGGTAAACAGTTTTCACTGTCTCAAAAGTTACTTAAATAAGTAAAATAAATAAATAATGAGTAGTGATATATTTCCAAGAGATATAAAAGAGGAAATACAAATAGATTAAGAAACATCGACGAAAACTAAAGTTATAGCAAAAGAAAGAAAATAACAGAAATAATTATAAACAAAACACTTTCTATCTAAATCAATAAATAGTGTAACAAGAAGGTATATAGAAGAAGTATACTACTTACTGTTACATCAAAATTTCATCTTTATAACTCAAAACCTAGAATTAATATTTTAAAATATTATTATATTTATGTTTAAAAACTAATATTTACGACAATTTTAAATTTTGTTTTAGAAAATCACGAATTTTTTAATTTGAATTTATTATCTCGATATATAAATTTTTCCGAAAAATTCCAAATTCTCATTTTTTCGATTTTCAGAATTATTAAATTATTACATCTACATTTTCAAATTTCATCATTTACCCTAATTATGAAATTTAATCGATCATATACCAAAGTATTACGGAAGATTATAATAAAGTTCTGTTATCTTAAAAAAAGAATAACTAAGTTAATAAAAAGGAATAATGAAGCAGAAATAAAAAAAATATATATTTATAGAAAAAAAAAACTGAAGGCAAGGCATTGATAATACCTCAAATATCTCGAGAATTTTTTTTGATTATGATTTATATTTGGCCCTCCAATAATTTTTAAAATTAATGAATTAAACCACAATTTTCACGCAAATATTTTTCGAGAAACATATAACTAACATGCAGAGTTAATTAAAAAAATCCATAACAATATATAAATATTAATTAATAACAATTAACCAGGTGAGGTATTGGCTACCTGATGTGGGCGGTAAAGAAGGAAGCTAATTCATAAATAATTTAGTGACAAACATTAATAAGTTATCACCATTGAACATAAAAATCACAAAGTCGAGGCGAGGCAATTAAATATGTTAATTTATAATAATGATAAATTCAAATTTGGAAATAACAAATTTTATCAAATTAACGTTTACACCTACATTCCGGCTAAAACATTCTAATAGACTTTTACGATATTTTTTATAGTAGGTTTAGGTTATTATTTATGGCAAATAAATGTCACATAATGAAAAAAAAGTTAACAAGTTATCTTTAAGGCTTTTGTAATATTAGTATGATATTACAAAAATAACCCAAATTATGAATTTGAGTTGATAAGACTTGGTGTAGGTTATTGGTCAGTAGAACAATCTTTTTTAAAACAATAATGTATTGTGCTATTATCTCTTATTTATCATTATTACTACATTAACATTTTGGCACGTTGTTTTGGGCTTACAAATAATAATGATGCTTGTATAATATGTGAGATAATTTGAAATAATTGTCTAGACGGGTCTAGTTCGTACTGGTATAGCGGGTAAAATTTTATATTTAATGTTAATTTTGAATAATTATATACGCGGGCATTTGGGAAAAACCTTTTTATAATTTTTTAGCAAAAATATTTAATTTCTATGCACCTGAGAGCAATTTAAAATATTAATGGGTTATTATTAGCAGCAAAGGGATTTTTTTAATGATTTTGAGAAATTGAATTAATATAAATTGCATATTATGGTAAATCAATATTTTCTCTAAAGTACAGGAAAAATATTAATTTTGTTTACATATATAGTTAGTTGTTGTTCGTTGTTTACATATATATATAGTATAGTATTTACATATATGTTTATATATGAACGGCTATATATTACATATATAGCCGTTCTATTTTTTAATGACTGTTCAAATTTAGTGGAAATGTTAACAATTCTTATTCGATGTTCCTTACGTAATTGAACTGAATATATATAAAGAAAATTATTTTATATAATATATTTATTATAAGCGTTCTTTCCTACATCTCTGACCGAGAGATGGATATAATTTCGAAAATGGTCAAAATATTGAATTTTTCTATTTTTGTTTCGATATATCTTCATTTTCATTTCTCAGTGACTTTTTAAATCTATAGTTTATAGTTTATTCACGTCATATATTTAAATACATACGAAAATTATAATTTTTTAACATCATTTTAAATATCTTTAACTAAGTTAGCCGTATAAATCTAAAAATAAACATAACACTAGATTTGGCCAGTTGTTTAAAATTATTTTTCTTATTTATTTCAGATCTTTTCATTGCGTTTTTTACAAGTACTTATGCCTAATATATCATTAATCCCTGAATATCTCTACAACTATATAAGTAAAATTAAGAATCTTGATAAATTAACTTGTTTTCAAGACAATATCCATTAAAGTACCGTACATCGGGATACATCTTTTCAGCACAATTCTCAATGTAAAAATATATATGTTTTTAGCAAAATAGATAAAACTTAAAAATAAATTTTATATGAATGCTTAGAAATAATATTCTACTAAAACTTTGGTAAAATACGGCATATTTTACCAAGACAACGAACAATGTAATCACAAATGAATCACAAATGTAACAAAAAAAAACACTGGCTAATTATTGTCAACTTGGAAGTCTTTGTTGGCATCATTGTTATCGAATGAAGACTCATTGTCTTCTAAATCCTTATATTATTCGCACTTCAAATAGAGGTCTTTGCTGTTTTTATTATATAATAAAAATTCCAATTTTTCCAAAAATTTCCAATATTCCAAAAATTTTCAATAAATCTTGCAGATACTACATTGGGAGCTGCTCGTTCTTTCCTTCTTGCTCTTCCTGGAAGAAAGTTGCTGAAAAGTTGCGTTGTGCATAGCAAAACGTTACATGATGAGGCTGCCGGCTTCGGCTATAAATAAAGATTCCTCAGGAACGTTAGGAGTTTTTAAAGTTTTTTAGAGGTTTTAGCTCTGTAAGTGTGCGAGACGGATCACTTCCGGGTTTGATATTTTTTCCTTTTCACGCTTTTTCTTAATCCCTGCTCCACGGTGCTTTTTAAACAAATTAACTAAGCTGTTGTCTAAGACTTTTTTGATGTCTTTTTAGTCCACGAAGAGTGTGCGTTAATTCGTCATCAGGATTTATTCCGCAAACCAGTTGCTCTAATTTGAGATTCTCTGCAAGATTTTAACTTACCCCTTTCCATAATCCGTCCAGTATGTTCGGAAATTGTTCTTTTAAGATACATCCTTAGAAACGCGACTTCTTTCTCTATTGATCGAGAATCTCTCTCCATTTTCTTTTCATTGGAGCCACATCAAGGGGCTGCATTAAATATCTGGCGTTGGTTGGGAAGGGAATTATGTAGATAATATTTGTACTATATGCCTCTATCACTCTTGGTAAACAGTGCCTTACCATCGAGAACCACTTGGTCGTTATTCTATTTGGTGAATTCGACGTGAGGCAGACAAAATTGAAAGAACCACATTTCGAATAAGTTTATGCCGAACTAATCCCTCGCACTTCTCGCATATTTTCTTTCTTGTATCTTGTATCTTGTATCTTGTATCCACCTTGATGTGTTATGTTGTTATAAATGTTGAAACCTTTGGTCGCAAAAGGTCTCCATTGGCATTTCCACTAACTATTAAACTTATTGTAGCACGGGAGTGCTCCTGAGCTCTTTCCAATCTCTTTGTGTTCCTTGGCACTTTTACATTCCCTGATTTAGGACGATAAGTCAATTTTGTTCCTTTTATCATAGTTATATAAATTTCAGCTTTTCACTTCTCTAATTGCTAAGTCAATATTATTAAAGATATTTCAAATTTCGTCACGATCTACTGATGCTCTGGATCTATTTATGTTAAAAGCCAGTCTATCGCTTAAATAGTTCCTTTTGATAAATATTGCTTGGCGCAAGGCGTGCTCTAAATAATTGTAGTAAGTTCTGTTTAAGAGTTTTTTTAACGTTAAGTACGAACCATTTTTTTTGTTTGTTTTTCTATAATAATAAAAAGCCGGCAAAAACACAAAAAAAAACATAACATTAAATTAAAAATAAGTAAAAATATACGTGGTGCGGAAGTAACCCCAATTTTCGGTGCGCAAATATATGCATAATTTAATTCGATAGTGTGCCCATTTTGATTTAAAAACCCAATAAACGACTAATTTTTTTAAGCAAGTGTCTTACGACTGCAAGGTCTATTTTCTACGTCCAAAACCCTTACCTCACCTTAGTTGTAACTAATAAAATTAACGTAAATATATTCGTTATTATTCACCATTCTGCAGATTATTTGTTTAGATATACTTATAAAAATAAACTTAAAAAGCAAAAAGTATACGAAGTGCATTAAACAAAAAAGTACATCGGAGCAGCAATTTAACCTCAGCATCAGAGAGCTCAAGACGAGTAGAGATTGGGTTGAATTGTTCCCCAGACAAAACATAATGAAAATAAAAGCGGCGTACAAGCTCCTATTTCAAGAACACAAAGAGGACACTTATTCTTGTACGAGGTATAAATAGCGGGCCTTACGAATTAATTCACATGAAAGATATATTTTTCATTCACAATGCGAAGTGGAGAGGCATTTAGGACAACAATGTCTTACACTGCCTTTTGAATTCCGATTGTGCTCTCTCTTATTTGTTTTAAATAAAACCATTTAAAAACAAGGGTTTTATAAGGTGCATAAGAGACTGCCTTTTTTTTTTTATTTAATCCTATAAGGAATAATCTAAGATGTTAAATTATTCTTGAAATTCCCTTAAATCACCAACCTGACAATTATGATAAATGCGGCTGCAGTCGTAAACAACTCTCGTGTGTGTGTTATTGTAAGGAAGCTCACATCCGGCTTTCCGTGAAATATAGCCCTGTCTCTTTCCCGTACAATCCGAAACAAGTAGACTTTTGTCCTCCGTACCCCGAGTTAGATGATCCGTTGTTAAACGGTTCGATGGATCCAGAACGAGAAATAAATAGGCCTTCGCCAAGAATGAAAGAAAATTCACTTTCAGTAGGAATAAATGAATAATTCGTTTTTTTTTTGAGTTATGAGTCCTTATGGGTGCATATTTATCTTAAGAGCCTTTGATGATCGGGCAATGTTTTACATATGTAGACATAAAAATATCTTTAAAAATAAACAAGAAACAACCCCAAATAAACTTAAAAATGCATCCCTTATTCCTGCGAGATTTCCATTAAAAGGTTATTCGTGAAAAGCCTCTTGTTCTCACAAACCCAAAACTATAAATTTTTTATCACTTTCCGGTATTGTCACCCTCGACCTTTGTAAGGACCGAGAGAGAGACGAAGAGAGCAAGGCAAGACACACACACCCTCGGCTTTGGGGAGGTTGTGTTCTACATAATGCCACCTGATATGTTTCGTTTAGAGGACAAACATCTGTTAGGATTTTGAGAGGGTGAATTGATTTAATTTATTAGCGTTAAGGAATGACAGTTTTAGGTTTGGTTCTGTTATAATATGGTGAAAAACTAAAGTGAGTTGTCCCAGTTAAAAATATTTTAATGGTTGTGAATAAAATGATGATTTTTTTGTCATTTTAAATAAATTACAATAAAAAAAGGAACTCTAAATCGTTTTAAAAAATATGAATAGATGAAAACAAAATATATCCCAAAAAACTTTTAAAAAAAGTTAATATTATTTTCATTTTTAGAGCTACCTCTCTCAAGTCAGTTAAGAAAATTAAGTCTGGTGGTCAGTTAGTACTTTAAATACTAGACAGAATAGGAACAAACGATTAATTCAATTAAAATTGATTAAAAAACATGTCCATATAAATGCTAATTAATTATTTTGAAATGAGCACAATACCCATTTAAATTATGCATTGATACGGTACTTATCATATTTTCTAATTCTTTTTAAACATATTTTGTTTTTTTGTCTTCCAAGAAACTTGCTTTCTTCCCGCTTTTCGACGTCCTTTATTTGCCATGATGATCATAACTTTTGCCTTTATGATCAGATTTAGGATTCTGCATCGCTTTCCTCTGAAGACATGTCTACACTTAACTGCTTTAAGCATTATTTTCTGCAATTAACTGTATAACGCGACGTCTATTAAAATGGACATCATCTTCAGATCTATATAAAAACTAGATAGAATTATATGATATAGTCAAATATCTGTTTGGTAAATTTAAGTCAAAGACACAAATAATAAAAAGTTATACCGAAGAGATATTTTATTGATGTGAACAACATAGCAGGACTATGGTGACAAAACTGAAGACCATGGTTTACCCAAAAGTTAATACGATAGAAAAAAAAACGCCAATCTCATAATCCGAATTAAAAAAGCCATTAAATTTTTAAAAACCAACAAACCATATGCATATGCATTTCATGTAAAAACTTATCTCTGATGCTTTGTCGACTACAGCAAGGCATTTGATTGTGTAAAATAAAAGAATTTGTATCTTGTTTTGAAAAACAGAAACAGAAAACAGAGTACCAAACCATGATTTACTTGCTTCAAAATGTCTACGATAATAGTTGCAGGAAGGTAAAAGTCAACAACACACGATCTATCTAAGTCTTTTAAAGTCTAAAGTAGGTTGTGTACGATTGTATTGTGTCACAGATACTCTTTAATACATACAAGGAATTTATAATGAGAAAAGTTCTCCATGGGTAACAACGGGAATTAACCATAGGAGGAAAAAAATGAGTAACCTAAGATATCTAGATGAGAAAGTTGGCTAGGTCCAGCAAAAAATACGGTTTTAGGTTAAACCAAAAGAAGACGAAAATTGTGATAATAAACCGCAACACTGCAAAGTTAGATCGTTCGATAGTTTCGAAGTGATTAAGAATTTTAATTATTTAGGATTACTTCTCACAAGTCAAGGCGGCTGTGACCGAGAAGTCAAACCCAGACTAGACATGGTACGTAATTCAACAATTAAACTATCTCGAATATAGACTGACTTAATCCTTCCTACTGCCACAAATGCTTCTGAAACCTGGGCTTTAAAAATGGACAATCGAAAAATCTAAGATGCTTTTAAATTGTCGGCCTACAAAAGAATGCTATGAATATCATAATATTGAGAGCATCGTATTAACGTGTCAATTTTTAAGAAACTAAAAATCACCCCAAGGCTATTAACCAGGATAAATCATAGCTACAGTATTTTGGACATAATTTAAGAAAAACTGGGTTAGAGTGCGCTGAAAAACTTATTGTAGAGGAGGAAAATTAATAGTAAGAGATTAAGAAGGAAGGTTTCCGATGCGTTGGAAAGATCATATCAGAAAAATCATTGGTCAAGGTTTGCAGGAAGCGTTTCTGGCAGTTCAGTACAAAGAAGGATGGAAAACTACAATCAGAACAATTGATATATGATGTCACTATACTTTCTCGAGAGTAAAATAAAAAGAGAGGGAGCTGTATTTAATAGCATACGTATCGCGACGGCTCTGTTTATTACCATTTTGTTGGTCTGCATAACTTTTCAGGGTATTCTTAAGATTCGCTTTGATTGATTGCAGCGATCTTAATTGTCCACTCTGCCCTAGTGACTATATGTAGGATTTTACTATTGTTTTTTATATATTTAAGTTCAAATTATTATTGCAGAATAGCAGTTTCATTTTTTGGAATGTTGTTTGGGCTGTCCATATTCTTTACGTTATTTTTTTTTCTAGATTTAGATGCTGAGTGAAATAAAATCCAAGGTAATAATAACTGGGTTACTCTGTCTTTACTTTTCATATCAGTCCGAAATGCAGCTTAAGATTGTGGTTGTCGACTGAAGACTTTTGTCTCGTTAATATTTATGTTGAGCCTCATTTCTTGCCTTTCTGCCCTCACACAGTTTAGTAGATATTACAGGTATTCTAATTTGTCACTTTGGATGACAGGGTCGTCGGCATATTGTATGGTATTAATATATTCTCCAATTTTTTGTAATTGCTATTTTTTTGGAATTTTCAATTTTTTGCTCTTTACAAGAACAGCCAAATATCAACATATTAAGCATATCAAACAAATGGAATAAATGCCATCATTAAATGTGACTCCCTGTATATTACTCATTTTTTGGATTCTTTAGAATATTCAGGACATATTTCATGTACAATGTCCTATACTAATTTTTAACTGTTGCGGAGGTATTAAGTTTTTTTCGATTTATTGCAAAAGTTCGTTATAACACAATCAATCAATACTTATTTCCTTTTTCAGTTTTAAGAATGGAAAAGTAAACATAAATAATGGGAGAGTAAGCAAAGAAGAAAACATAAACCATTTTAATATACCTTCTTACAGATGATTATTGTCAAAAACAAAATTATTGTCTGTCAGCAATAATTATTAGTGTCATAGTTGTTTGAAATTGATTAACTGCTTAACTGCTTATCAGAAGAGTGATTCAAATAACATAACGCTCAAACCAATAATTCTACAGAGGATTGGTTATGGAGACGTGGACACAAATGCAAGTTGCTCGCTTATTCCATGAACAATTGCTCAATTTTCCTCCTATATCCCAAAGAACGATCAGTAAAATAAAAGAGCAGTTTCGCGAGCTTGGACAATTAAGGCATATGATGATACCAAATTGAATATTATACTTGAGTTTGAGGAAAATCCCCATACTTTTTCATTGTATTCTTCGACGACAATTTTGATAAATGAACAAATTTTTGTAAAGAAATTATGGCAAAGTCTGATAACAACGAGATCCAATTAGAACATCTTTTGTTTTCTGATGAGTGCACCTCATGGTCAAGCTAATCGGCTATTGGCCTAGGAAGAAAATTCTCACTGAATGAGAGAACACACATACCCAACACCCTGAAATGGTCAATGTTTGGGCAGGAAATGTTAGAGATCATATCAGAAGCCCCTTGTTCATCAATAGGTATTTGAATGGTAAATATTATTTAACACTGCTCCAAAATAACGTCGTGCCAACTTTGATAAACTTATATCCAGAAAACCCACAAGTTTCAGATAATATCATATGGCTTCAGTAAGATGGAGCACCATCACATTACAAAATCAATTTCCCGCAGTACAACAACCGAATATTTCTAAATCGGTTAGGGAGACAAGGACCGATGGAATGACCAGCACGATATCCTGATCTGACATCATTAGACTTTTTTAGGGAGATATGTCAAAAGTATTATCTACAAAACTAATGCACTTGACTTAGCTGACTTAAAAAGACGAATAACGGCTGCAATTAGTTCGGTCACGCCTGAGATATTGATTAACGTTACAAGAAATTTATATTTAAGATTAGGATGTTGACAGGACGTTTGTGGCGAGAATATTGACTATTTCCTATATTGACATTACTGTTTTTTTTTTGTTATTCAATTAAGGGATAAACAGTATTACTTATTGGTTTTTGAGTATGTTGTAATGAGTTTATGTAATGAAATAATTTTCTTTGTTATTGATGTTAATTTTTGCCACAAGTCGGAAAACACTTAATATCTCCGAAACAGTTGAATATCAGTATCGGACATTGCACATAAATATGTCTAGAATGATTAATTGATGAGCGATTAGAATGACACTGTTACAAAAATATCAATCTTTGTACTCCAATACCAATTTTTGCAAATATCCCTATTTATTATGAACTTTATTTCATTTGGCTGATATACACCATATACTTCTTGCATTAATTAAATCATTTTGCTTCAGTGAATTAATATATATATCTAACATCCAAAAACCAATTGATCTTATATGGACAATAGAGTATTTTAGCTTGTAATTAAAAAAATATAATCCTTAATAATCCTGTAAAAGGAGGAAATAAATTTGAATAGAAAAATTCCGAGCGGGACCAAATTGAAAACTAAATCATCACGATTATCATGTTATTAATATTTCCAGGCGGAGCCGTATTGAATCCAGACGGACACACGCATATAGATGAGCAGACAAACACAAAGACCCGTCCTCCACTGCTACGATAACCGGAAATCGGAATTGGTAAAACAGAGAATAGAATGGCATCATCGGTTTAAAAGGGGATTTTTGGATGAACGCGGTATACACATGATCATGCAAAACACAGGTATTCAAACTCGGTCATAATGGAGGTTTTCGAGGCAAATCGGAACGAATTGCATTTTGTGCTTGTGCACTGTTACGCGATATCAGGTTTTCAATTATAGCTCCGGGCACGGAAAATTCATAGATTTTGTAGTTTATTGGTAAAATTTAATTTTGGTATTATCGCGGTGGATAATTGAATCAGGCAAATTATTTCATTAACCAAATAACAGTCCTTATTTTAAATTATATATAGCATATCGTTAATACACGGTGTCAGAATTCAAGGGTAATCATAAAAGGTATCCGCTAATCAATTAACAAATAAAAAAGAACATTTTAAAAGAAATACTTTATAACACCTTTTTCTTTTTCTCTTACATATTTTGGCTTAAGAGCTTATATGATAGTGGTTTAAAGTTAATGATAGGACGCTTCGTCTTTTAGCGATTATTGTTAAGGTTTTTTTTTTATTATATAGAAAAACAATATATAGAAAACATGTTCATCTTTGATAAATTAATTAATAAATTATTGAAATTTTTTGAATTGTTATGGTATTATCTTATTTCGCATTTGTATATAAGAAGGGCTCCACAAAGTAAAAAAAACACTGCCGCTAATTATTAATTATTAATTTTAATACTTACTTTTTTTTAATTTACCATGGCAACGCAAATTTTAGAAAATGTCGTTATGTATAACAAAAATATGTTAATATTAAAAAATTGTTATATATTGTTAATAATTAGAACAATAAAATTTTAGTGAAATTTGTAGTGCGCGCAAATTTCTTAGTTTTCTTAATTATGATGTATGTACTCGGGCTTCAATATTACCTCAATAACCAATTTTAGCCTTAAATTAAGATTGAATTTAATTGAGATAAAATTTCAAAGGTTTAAACTTTTTTAATAACTTATTTTTTTTTATCTTTAATTATTTAGGCTTCAACTTTTTATTCACATTTCTAGTTTTCTGGTGTAATGTTTTAAATATTATTTAAAATCGAATAAGCTACAGTACTTATTATTAGGATGCTGCACCTATTTTTGAACTTTATTAACTTATTGACTACTCACTTGCATATTGACTGAATTCTTAGATGCTGCATATAAGTTACATAATTAATTTAAATCCCGTCATAATTTCTCAATATAAATAATGATTTATTAAAATTTTAAATAAAATGTGAATAATATCAATCATAGAGTTAAGCAAAAGTTTTTTTTTGTAAAATCGTATTTCTGAATTGCTGTATTTTTGGTCTGTCTTTTTGCTCAAATATTATAAAACTTAACTTAAGCAATTGTCCTTAAGCACCTAATACTTTTTAATGGAGCCAATTTCATATAGTTCTATAATTTGTGAATTAAGGAACTCTAAAATTTTCCATAAGTTTCTTATAATAGGAATAAACATACTATTTATAAATATAAATATACATTTATTGAAAAATTCTAATTTTGGTTGACCTCTTTCTTGTTCTGCCACTTGATATAATCTAATAAAATAACCCTTTTTTTGATTTAGGATCATATGGTTTGTTTAGTTTTTTCTATATGTTATGCATAGATACATATTTTATTTTGACGATCTTTAAAATATAAATAATTTATTACATGGACATGCTTCTCCATTATTCTCTTGTTACTCTGACTTTATTTTCTGTAACAATTTTAACCAAAGCATATAAAATCTAACCCAACCTAACTTTATTACATTCCATAAATCATCCTTTATGGAGTTTTATATGATACCCTTTTATGATTTGACCGAATTCCTAATCTTTGAAATACATTAAACTTGTTGCTCTAATTTTCTCCTCTTCAAATTTTTCATTTATACTATTTTAGATAATTGACAATTTTAATTTTGTGTCTAAAGTGGTATAAAACGCGAGAAAATCAATAATAGACCACCGAAGACGGTGGGAAACTAACCTTGGCTAATTGGACGCTTTTAATGGCGTCGCCATCGGCAATTTGAGTCAATTATTTATCGAAACAATTATTGCCAAAGACGGAAGTCGCCGATAATGTAAGACGATCGTACCTAATTTGCACAACTTATATAAAGAAAATAAAATAATTATTATTGTATAACTGGTTAACTAACATTGAGTTATCCGGAGGTACCGTTAGAAAATCCGGTACATAAGTTAAACCAGATGATTGTCTACATAATTTAGAACCGAGATGAGGTAGAAAAAACGCTTAAAGATACGTAGGCAGGTTGATATGTATGTAATGGCTAAAGAAGGTGATGCTGCTGGCAGGTTCATTTTGTAGGCCGCGAGGTTTGTTCGCTTCATCGCTTTAATAAACTTAAAAGAAAACTTATTAAGGTATTTTTTTTAAATCTAAACAGGTTAAAATTTCTTCAGAACCATAACAGGACCTAAAAAAATAAACTAAACTAAATAATATGTTAATAAAGATTACATAATCTGTTTAAAAATAAAACGATTGCATACCATTAGGGCGACAACGGCGTAGCTTTTGATTATTTCCCATCGTCTTCGTATCGCTATTTTATAAAAGTGAACAACCTTTTCAAAATTTCAAACCGGTTCGGCGATTACCATAACAATTGTCCCCTTGGAGGAGAGACTCGCATCTCCACCAAACAACCTGTTAATTGTGTAATTATTTCAAAGATACACTGCCCGGACCGCTTGCATGAATCGATGTTATATTTACGTATGATTATTTAGAAAAAAAAAACCCAAACCATAGCCTTTTAAATTATGCATTAAAAATCGTTTTTACTAGTTATTATTTCTCGTTACTTATTAAAGTATTGACTTGATAAAATATTTATTTTGATTGAGTCCTAATAGTTTAAAAGATTAAAATTAAAAAAGACAAACTGCATTTGTGTGCTTAAAAATAATGAAATATTGATCTCAGTAGTGATTTTTTAAAGTGTAAAGTGTTAAAATGTATAAAGAAAATATATTTTTTGGTTCTTTTAAGATCATATGCGATAATATACTTAACTCGCCAGTAATTTTATATAGTGAT
The DNA here is from genome assembly GCF_022605725.1 of Anthonomus grandis grandis. Classification (NCBI taxonomy): domain Eukaryota; kingdom Metazoa; phylum Arthropoda; class Insecta; order Coleoptera; family Curculionidae; genus Anthonomus; species Anthonomus grandis. Next base: position 19,761,072 of record NC_065551.1, read on the forward strand.
TAGTTATTACTGTTATTATTATATAGAATTTAAAATATATTTAATTTGTTTTATTTACATAAAAATAAATTTAAAAAAGGTTTAAGAAACTAAAACGAATCAGCATTCCTTTTACTTTTTATTATATGCCTATATAAAAAAAAGTATTTGCATTTTCCAAAAACAAAATCAAAAATAGAAAATAAAATATTATTATAAATAATTAGTTGAGCAATTTTTAGTATAAAAATATAAAATTATGATCTTACAAATAAACTGAGAAAATTGATTTTATTATAATAAAATAAAAATTATAAACCTAACTTTTAGAAATAAAAAAATACCTAAACTAATTTAATAATTTTTGGTAGTAATTATTAAATATTAAATATTGACAATTATTTTTTAGGTGCATGCAATTTGTTTCAGTCCGAAGCAGCAAGCTTATAAAAGTCGAAAAGAGCGGAATTTTCGATCTTAAGATAAAAGCTATTATTTTTTCTCTCATCTGTTCCAATTAAAAGACCACAGCCCCGAATATCAACTGCGAATTTAACTTTCGAGAGACAACGGGTTACCGTAATAAAAATAAAGATGCTGATGAGACCTCGACTTTATAAAAACCGCTAAATATAAAAGTTTTCTTGTTCCTTTTTTCGAGATAATATAAAAGGTGGATTCGTTTATCTGCTGCTGACTCGAACGTTTCAGGTTTTTTATCTTAAAAAAGAAAGTACTGCTTGGGATTTGCTTAATCGTAATACACAAAAAAAATTGAACTCAGGATTACTTAGTCAATAATTTAGAAATATATTTTAGTTAAAAAAAAATAACCATATATTTACTACACAAGAGATATAACGGAACCGGCCACAAGTGTTGCAACGAAAACTCTTCGGTTTGAATGAGTTTTTATTATCGGACGACGCCAATAACCTGCGACAGGATGTGTATGCTTATAGAAAATCTTCTGCAACCAGTTTTTTCCATAATATTATTTATTTAATTCATTCAACAATTACGACTAATTATATTACAGATTTCTAAGTATATCGAGTATATATCTTTTAATTAGCAATAGTAAACTCAGTTGTCAAGTTTGCGCAAATTAACAAGCATGTTTTTATCAATGAATGCGATGATGAACAGGAAAAGATAATTTTGCGGAGTTTATAATAGAGGATTAATTATAATTATTTTAATATTTTTCTCACTTCTATAGCATAAAGTTTAAATTGTTTATTTTTCCATACTTTTAAATCACGCTCTTGCTACTTTACCGTTGCCTTATTTATAATTTATTTTTTGTTCGTTTTTGTTCTTCGTCTCCTTCACGTTGTTGTTTCCTTTTCAACTTAGTCTTTATGATTGTGCAACATAATCTACAATAGCTCGTATTGTTGATACTTTTCGATGTTTTAAAAACCCATTTTTGCTTTATGCAGACCATCTTAAAATCTATATATAAGTTAAATCAATTCAAGAATATTTCATTCAGGAAGATATAGCGGATTTGTTAAATATTATTAAGTTAATAGTTTATTTTTTTTATTTTGAAATAAACATCAATGTCATTTCATTTACTAAAAACAAATTAAAAATTAGATATGATTATAGGATTGACGGTGTTATTCTTAAAAGAGTTCAAGAAGTTAAGGATCTGAGTATTAACGTTTGACGAAAAATTATTTTTTGACGAACATATAAACAATTGAGTTATATGCTCATAAAAATTGTTGTGATTTGTTAATTGACATGCTAAAATACTAAAATCTTCTAAGTCATATATTTTATTATATTATGTATTTGTTTATAGTAAACTTAATTTTGGGGCTGTTGATTGGAGTGCTTTTTATTTAGTATTTGAAAATCAATTTAAAGATGCCTATCTTATAATGCCAATTTTGGCATAATCTCTAATGAGTTAAATTTGCTACGCAATCATGTCGGTATACTTACCCTGGAAAATAGGAAACAGTTTTCAGATCTCCTTGTTCTTCTCAAACTATTAATATAATAATGAGATTGATTATCCTAACTTAATCCATACTTTTTCCATATACCTTTTAAAAACACCAACATCTCCTTTATACAGAATGAAGAGATTTTCAAATTTTTGAGATAAAAATGTAAACATAAATTTGTTTTTTCATACTCAAAAGCAGCTAATAATCATACTGTAAAGTAATTTTTTTGCAAAGGGTTTTTTGTTCACTTATTTTATTTTTCTCATACTTACATAGTTTGTAAGTCGCTTTGTAATATATTGCTAAGTTAAAAAAAAATTCCAGTCTTTCTTTTAAAGTAAATTGTCATTATGTATTTTAAATAATAACTTTATTTATATAATTATTAATTAATAACTGTAATATATAAATATTAATTAATTTACCTGTTTGTATCCTAAATATTAATAATTAAACGCGAATAAATTTGAGATAACAATTTCTTAATAATATGGTGCGAATACCATTCACAACTTTGAATACTTCTAAAACAACACAAAGAAAATTTTAAAATAGAAAAAAAATCCCCAACTTATTTGAATTTAAGTTTGAAATTAATTAAATTAAGTTATTTATTTTTCTACTATAAGATTATCCTATTAAACACAAATAAAAATTAACTTTTTTTTGTAAATCATTATTTTGTTTAATGCATCTGATTTTTTCTTTAATTTCAGAAGCTAAATTTTACGTTAAATTAGTCAAAGAAATATATTTACCTTTTCTACTGTGTATTTAAAATAACTATTAATATACTAATAAAAATAATTAGAAACAAAAAGCTATTAATATGTTTTGAACTTTAAATTAATACATAAAATTAAATAGGCTTTTAGAGCTAAAAATAAAAAAGTAAGAACTCGTATTTAAAAAAATTTCTAATGATACAGATCATAAAATATCGAATAGTCATTTTTCGTCATGTTATTTTTTTTTAATAAGAAGAAAATTGACTTTTTTATCAATATCAAGTTAGTTATACCGGGAGTGTATACTCATCACGAAATTACTAGGGTATGATGAGATATGAGACAATCTGCAAAATCGGAATGATGCAAATTTCCAAAAATACCTCATTCGACAAATATAATAGTCAACCAAAAAATTATTAAAAAAAAAAGAACAACATAAAATAAGATAGTTTCTTGCACTTACATTTTTTTAAGTTTTTTTTTTAATTTAAGAAAAAAAATCATTTTTAATAAAATAAAATACAAGTTTATTAAACAAAAAAGTGGGCTTGGACCTATCGTGCCAATTAATCTAGGTCTACTCCATCGACAAATTACCTCTGATTTACGTACTATATACGCAAAAAAATTATTTCAAAAAATATTTACCTATGAACGTGAAATTAATATTAAGGCTTTCACCTTAATCACCGCCGATCCGAATAAATTGAACATTTCAAGTCGTTCACGTTATTCCTACAGTTTTAAATTATCACGTCGCAATCGACACGGAGCCACGTCTCATTGAATTCCTGGATAAATTCTGGATAAAAACAGGGGACGATATCCGAACCTACATAGACTAAAAGAGAGAGAGAGAGATAGAGAACCGTATAATAAAACTTCAGCGTTTACATAATGACTGTGTCACAATGGGTGTCATCAGCTTCTCTTGTTCGTTGAGGAAGTCATTTTCTCTGGATAGTGCGCCTCCACTTGACCCAATCTGGAATGCATTGTTCCCCGTTCCATGTCATTATGCCCCCCGTATGAAGATAAAGGGTCGCCAGGAGTTTCGACAAAGACAAAGGGATGGATGATTGTGTTGATATGATTTTTAATGTTGCATGCTCTGGGTACAAATAGAAAGAAACATGTAACGAATGTCTTTGTTTACTTTGGGCTATGGTAATTTTTGTAGATATTGAAGGGATGACTTCATTACTATATATTTCTTTGCCTAACTTGTCAAATTAAATTTCCATATTAATGCATAACTTAAATGAGTATTATTCATATTTTATTTTAAACTTATTTTAATAAACGTTTTATTTAATTTTAATAGTTTGTAAAGGTTTTTCACCACGGAGTTGTTTAAATTTATTTTAATTAAATTATCGAGTCTTGAAAATATGGTTACTACTAATTAAAATTCTGCAACATTAAATTAATTCTCAATTATTATTAACTAGTAATCACCTGCTAATTAATTATCAAAATTTATGCTTTAATTTATATCTAAAGATAGTTCTATAAAATAAAAATAATACAGTCTAGAAAACTATATTCTTGAAAATATACTTTAGAATATTGAAATCATATCAGGATGTTATGGAAAAAATTGGTAGCTGCAAGTTGTTGTTTCTTATATTTGCTGTTACTATTAATTTATTTTTTAGCTATATCTGCTGATGACCTGTATCCATTTGATCCTATTTTTTTTAACGACATCCAAATAACCAACTAAATAGTTCAAAAACTAATTATGGAATTTTCAATTCTTTTGTATTGCATTAGGAAACATTGTTTCCTATTTAGTCATGAAAATAGATCGATTTGGGCAGATCCTCATTTTTTCAGGACAAATTAAGTTCTAATAATAATATTAAGATAATGTTTTAAAACTTTAAGGTTTATTAAAAAATATGATGATGTAATTTAAGCTAAACTAGTACAAAGAAACGTCAAGTATTCAAATATTCAGAATAAAATTCTAAAATTGTCAAGAAGTCACAATACATATTGATTTATTGAAATGATAAGTAGGATAGCACAGTCATATTTTAATATAATACTGAGAGAACTTAATTTCATAGGTATATATATTTCTCATTGTTAGCATAATGTCTGGTCAGCTTAATTAATAATAGCTAACATTCAGAATATTGTACCTAAAGCAATGTACTCAACTGCTGTGCTCATAATTTAAGTTTGGTGCTTGTAGATTCTATAACCAAATTCCCAGCAGCAAAATACTGACAGCAGTAGACTCTAATTTTTTAATATTTCGGCGATACATAAAACTCTTGCAAAAATTGTTTATAGAGAAATTATAAACGTAAATGCTAAGCAAATAGCAGAAGCAAATAAGATCTTAAATTATATAGACACATTTAAATTTATTTTCTTGTATGTTTTTAGCAAGAGGTTCGATATAAAGTTTTTTAATTTATTAAATTATTCGCAGATGAATGACATAAATATTGTATTAGGTTCATGGAGGCTTATAGATCCTAATGATATACGAAATGACAATACGTTTCATAATTTTAAATCTTAATCTCTAAGGAGCTTGCATCTAAATGTGGCACAACTAACATTTTTAAACATCTTCGACTAATAAAAACGCATCTGATTTTGTCGAAGAAGGCCCTCGGTAAAATTTTGAATATTGTTTGTGACGCTCAGGGCTTCAACATTTTTTTTTTAATTTATAAGAGATTTTTTTGTTTAATATTTAAATGAATTTTAAAAACCACAAAAGGAGAAAATCAGAATCACATATTAGTTTTATCAGGATTTTTTAAAAGTTACATTGTAATTAGTGATACATTGGATGAGTATAAAAATGCTTGCTAATTTTTTAAAGTACTTTCAGAAGTGTTCATGCCCTTATTAATCGCGAATAATTTAGAATGCACATTCAAAAATAAAATATTTCGTATTGGTACGTATCAACTATTTCCTTTCAAAGAATGGTTCAAATAGTCTCTGGAGTATCCGGAAGTATCCGGAAGAAACAAATAATTATTTTCCAGGCCCTTTAAACCATTTCTTAAATAAAATTGATTTAAGTGCCTGGAAAAGAAAATTCTTTTTTCCAGGAATGTAAAGCCTGGATTAATAGTAAGTTCCTATCTCAAATACCTGAAAAAAGAGTTTGACTAACTGAAGATCCCGATGAACTGATGGTGTCTTTCTTGTTTTAAATTGGTTAGAATAAGTATTTTATTGACTTAAGTGCCTGGAATAAGTTTCTGACCGCTTTAATTGCTTGAAACAGGTGCTCAATTGGCCAAAAACAGTATTTGAGTGGTTGAAAGAAATAAACGATTTTTCTCCCAGAAACTTTAAGGTTCATCTTAAGCAAAACTGATCTGACTGGCAACTTCTATTATAATGAGTCTATCTTAAGTATTAAAGCGAATAATGCAAAATAATATGCAACAAGGAGAAACATAAACTCGAAGTCTCTCAAATGCAATTTCAATTGGTTAGGTTACGCGTTTCGCCTTACGGCATCATCAGACCTAAAATAAAGAATAAAAATATGCAGCTATGGTTAGATAATAATTTAAAGAAATAATATTATTTATTTTAAGTGCAATAACGCTCATTAAAGACTACATCGTGTATCGGTATTAACTAAAATATTAATCTTTAAACACAAAATATTATTAGAATCAGATGCACCAAATCTTTATAAAAAAACCGTATACAGGAAATGCACTAGAATTTAATAATATTTGGGGTTTAAATATTAATATTTTAGTTAGTAACAATACACCGTATAAATACCTTTTTACTTTTACCTCTATGTTATCATAAGTGGTCTTTAATGTATGTTATTGTGAATAAAACGAGGTATATTTTTCCTATAAATAATTGTCTAATCATAACTGCATATTTCTACGTTTGTGAGACTTTTGACTTCGACTATATTTTCCTCCTTGTTACATATTATTTAAGTCTCTTTGAGAATAATGCATGAACTTTTTGTTGGCATTGAAACAATACCTATTCTAGCTTAACATTATATAATTATGTATACATAGAAGATTAAACTAGCATACGACTTGACGATGCTTAATACATTTTACTACAATAATATATTTTTTAGGTAATTGCTTGTTTAATTTTTGCTATTTGTTGATGAAAATAGGCATGCAAAAATCTACATAATTTTATTTATTTGTAAGTTGCATGTATCTATAACTAGGGTAATATACAGGGTGGCTAAAAGAAAACGCTCGGACACGTCAATTTAAAACATTTTTAGAGTATATCTTTCATCCCTTAGCTAGGGTGGAACTAAGCTCAAAAATTTTTAATGAAATAGTGGGTCGAGTTATACCTTGTTTAAAAGGCCTTTCGATTTTCTTTACGGCTGTATTTAATTTTAATGATATTACTTTAGCGGTTCTCAAACTAATGACTATTTTAATATTTAATATAGTTTTTTGGAAAACCTTTATTAAATGTTAGGTTTTTGGAAAGACTGAATTAAATCGCAATTCTTTGGAAAACTATTAATTTATAACAATCATACATAAACACTAGTCCAACAAATGCTGAAAATGGCCACCGTTCACCTCCATGCAGTAACACAAATTTTGTTCAAATCAATGTTTAGGAGGGCAAAAAATAAGAATGTCACTTAGAGGTCAGTTTAACTTGGTCGAGTGAAATCGGATTACTGATTTTTAGTCAATCATGTTAAACAAAATAATAGTCAAAATGGTTTTTGCCCTACAAGAGAGAATAGAGATAGTAGAGTTATTTTATGCTAATAATCAAAATGCATTTCAAATAGCAGAACTTTTCAATGAACGTGAAGAAAACAGAAACGTGCAAGGAAAGTATGTTAAAGAACTAATTACAAAATTCAGGAACACAGAATCGGTGTCCAATAAAAAAACGAATGTTGAGAAACCGGTAAGAAATGAAGCTGTAGAGAGATTGCGGTTTTGGGATGTTAATAGGTTTATTCTCACAGCAGTAAGAAACAAGTTTTTGACAAATATTTGACATTTGCAATAAAGTTAAATGCGTTCGCACAAAAACTTCTGATTGGTTTCAAATCAAAAGTTTGATCTTCTTACACAAATTTCTGATCGTCATTTGATAGTCAGGCTTGCTTTCGGATTTATTTCAAGCAAAGTGTCAGGGAATTCGTGTAGCCAGTCAACGCCGATTCTTCGGAATATGAACATTACCTTTAAATTATTGTTTGTGTTTTGTCGTTTTGTATAGTTCCTTATATTCGTGTTGAAAAATTATATTTTAAATTGTTGGATTAGTCTAAAAATACACATTAAGTAAATGACTGATTTTCAATCGTTGGAAGAATCTGATCAGAATTTTGTTGATAAGGCCCAAAAATCAAAACTTCAAAACTGTTTTGATGAAACTGTCTCCCAATTTAATAGAATAGCATTTTTCGACCATTTTAGAAGTAAACCCTGAAGTAGCAAATAATTACACAATTTTAAACTCTATCAATAATATACAGCTATTTTAAGGTTGTGGTGTAATTTTTTGTTTGTTTATGTTTAATTTATTTTCCTATTTCCCACTGGCATAAAAAAGTGACTAATTTTCTTGCTCTTCTTTTTTTTAATATGAACTCTACTCAACCCATATTTGATGTTCGCACAGACGGTTTCAAATCGATCAGAAGTAATATTTTATGCATGCACATCAAGAATGATTTGGAAACAATTTCAAACTTGTAAGAAATTTGCAGTGAGAACAAACCTAATATGTATCCTATACTAAGCACTCGATAGTTTCGCTTCAGAGCTTCTATATCTAAGATCAATCCAGGAAGTATACAAGGGATTCTTAAAACACTGGATTTCCACCCCTATAAAACAAAGCTTATACATGAAATAAATAAAGACGATTGTAGTTCTGTGAAATAACTAATGAAAGAGCATTAAATAATCCCAATTATGTGATTAACATTTATTTCTCAAATGAATGTTCGTTTTTCTTAAACGGCGCTGTAAACCGTCACAATTGCCGTTATTGGTCGGACCACAATCCACATATTTATCACGAAGCACATGGGGCATTTATGGCGACCATATTATTGGAATATTATTGTATGTATTTGGACATATTATTAAAGCGAGCTGATATTTCAGCAGGACGATGCGACCCTTCATTAGGCAATAGCTGTCCGCAATTATTTATATGAGAACTATCCTGGTCGCTGGATTGGACAGAGATGCATGACCCGCATGGTCGCCTGATCTTTCACCTCTGGATTTTTTTTTGTGAGGTCACCTTACGAGTAAAATCTTTGCTACGCAACTAGCTTCAATGCAAGAATTGCGCGAAATAATTGCACAAAATGTGCGACATTGATTTGAACAAAATATGTATTATTGCATAGAAGTTAACATCTATGGCATTTGTTAGACTAGTGTTTATGTTTGATTATTATAAATTAATAGTTTGACAGAAAATTGTGAATATTTTTCAAAAAAGTGTACTAAATGTTAAGATAGTCAATACTTTAAGAACCGCTGAAGTAAAATCCTTTAAACTAGGTATAGCCGTAAAGAGAATCGAAAGACTTCCAAACAAGGTATAATTCGGCCCACTATTCCATTTAAAATTTTTGAGGTTAGTTCCACACTGGCTAAGGAATGACAGATGGGTGTGGTATTATACTCTGTTTCCCCCTAGTAATCTAAATTGACGTGTCCGAGCATGATCTTTTAAAAATCTTTACAAGCCCGACATGGCCGCCGTTTCGTTTCCGTTTAGCCACCCTGTATAATAAATAAAAATTAATAAGTATTATTATTGTTTTGCCTTGCACCTTCCAAACATTCTGCCTTTTCCGCCTTCAGAAGCTAGATACGCTGCTGTATACAGGTGATTTTAGATATATTAACTTCTGTTAACGAGTTCTAAAAAGTTTTCAAGTAAATTATCTTTAGAAACACTCTGTATAAACAAAAATGCAAATTATTCAAAAAAACACAATTTTCCACCGTTGAACTCCAAGCCAAAAAAAACCGTGCCATAAATCCTAAATTAAAATTATTTATAGCAAAATTATCAAAAATTTCTATCCACGTTCCCCCCATACAGGAAGTGGAGCGCTAATAGAGGAAGAAACGAGCGAGCAGGTTAAAATTATAAACCTCCCAACAATCACATTGTGAAATATGACTCATTTCATCTTTTCCTTCTGTCTCCGAATGAAAAAAAAAGGTAGAAACATAACACACATGTTTTCCATTAAGCCGGCAAATGTAGATTTAACAATGCCCTGGACCGGTCGCTCGCATCCGTTTATTAAAGTAGACCGGGGTCTTTTCGAATGAATCAAGATCGAAATCTGTGTAAAAGTTGTTATTTTTGTCGCGAGATAACGTTGACTAATGCTTAAGTAAGATTAGTTATTTGATAATTATTCTAAGCAGTTTGGTGTTAAAATTTAATGAAACCATTCGATATGTTTTCATAACGGTTTAAATAGGCCGATAAATCTCTACGTTGGGAAACAATACATAATTCTAAAAAAAAAAAACATAATCTAAGAATAATGGCTAATAAATTTAAAAACTAGACTTGAGTTAAATCTCCGCGCCCCATAAATCTCCGGACGTCAACTCGACTACTAAATATTAAAATGTCTCGTATTATGTTTTTCTTATAAGGCTAAAGTTGAGTTTGATTGCATTAGTGAAACAAAAACTATTAATAATAAATTAGGTAAATTATATCTGTTACGAAATATAGAAATATCAAAAATATTTTATTTTATGGTGTACATTTGATTGGAAAGTTACCTACATGGGTTTCTTAATTTATAAAAATAAATTGTCGCATATTTTGCTCCGATTTAGTAAAATGTCAACGTTTTGTAACAAGGCAGTAAAATTGGCTCATTAGACATAAGTTAAAGTGTAAGTAATACTGATAATGATTTAGAGATCCCAATTTGTCTACGTCATAGCTACTACTTCATATTGATGATTTGTTCAACTTAAGGCCAATAAAGACTTGTCGCAATGATAACAATGATTTTATTAATTTTTGAAAGAAAAATTATTAATTTATTGACTTTTGATATACCTTTCTATTGAGAAAAATGTTAACTTTAACAACTTGGTCACTGAGGCTTTAAAATCGGTACGTGACTAGGTTTATTAATTTTAAGCTGATAAAGGCATACCTAAATCATAAAAATTATTTTAATTTTCCCTAGTCATTGAAACTTTACAATAAGTAGGATGTTTTTTTTAAATTAGGCCTTTACAATTATTTCACCTATTCTTTGTTAATGAGACTTTAAAATTAACTGATAAATTAAATAACTTACAGCTAATAAAGGCCTAAATCAAATCCTTACCTAAATCATAATAAATATCGCTAGGCAATGAAATTTTGCAATAAATAAAATAATAATTTGATTAATTCTGAGCTGATAATATTTTGTGTGTATCGATCACCTTTTATCATTTGATACACCTATCAAGTCAGGTGTATCAAATCGTGGTTCATAAAGATTTACTGTATCGTAGTAATAATTTTAATTATTTCTAGTCACCTATTATATGTCATGAATCAGATGATATTCTTAATAATTCTGCGCTGATTAAAGGATATCTGAATATTATTTATTCTTGGTTGATGATGCTCCAAATGGGTAAGATAATACGTTTATCAATTCGTGGACTTAAGATTTTATCTCAATGATAACAAATAGTATAGTTAGTTCTAATCAATGAAACTCTGCCATAAATAAGATTATGAGTATATCAATTCTGGGCTGATAATATTTCGATTGATTATTGATAAATATATCAATTTGTAACTATATTATAATATTTATAATTATCATAGCAATTATTTCACTTATTCCTGGTTAATGATGATGTGAAATTTGTAAGGCGATAAGTATGTTAATTTGGCGATAATAAGGATTTACCTAAATATGAACAACTATTTTTGTTCAAAATAATGGTCTGCTTTAATTGATAAACCTTAACAATTATTTTATTTATTCTTAGTTGAGGATGCTTTTAACTTAGTAAGTTTATCCGTTTGAGATAAATAGGAGCTTATACAAGTCCTAATAATTAACTTTAGCAAAGAATTTTTTTTCAGTTAGTAAGAAGAGAATTAAGTACTGATAAGGAGTTTTATATATCATGATACTGATTTTCTCAATTTGTATCGAATAAGGCAATCATTTTACGATCACTTTAACGGTAAATACAAATTTTTTTCTAAGGCTCTACTGTGCTAATTTTGTCACAATTTTTAATAAGTGAAATTTTTTCAACACTTTTAGTTGCACTTCAATTATTTTTTTTCAACTATACATATATATGCCAGATATTAAAACCATTTTTTTAGTTTATTGACTTTTTTATGAAAAAATATTTCACATTCAGTAAAAACAAAATAGAAAAAATGTAAGAAGCATTAATTTTTTTTTTCTATGCATAAGACCTCTACTTCTTCAATTGTTCTTGGTCGATGATGCTCTAAATCGGTAATATGGTAAGTTTATTAATTTGTGGCTGTTAAGATATTATCTATATGGTAACAAATATTTTAACTGGTTATTGCTAAATTGTGAGTATATTATAATATTTACAATTATGTAACCGAATCATAACAATTATTTGACTTATTTCTGGTTAATGATGGTTTGAAATTAGTAAGGCGATAAGTATATCAATTTGGGGATAATAAGGACCTACCCAAATTATTAAAATAACAATTATTTTAAGTCTGTATTGATAAACTTTAACAATTATTTTACTTATTTTTAGCTGATGATTCTCTGAATTCAGTTTATAAGTTTATTCGTTCGAGATTAATAGGAGCTTATCCATGTGCTAATAATTAATTTACTTACTTTTAGTGAATAAAATTTTTCTATTAATAAGATAAAAATTTTATTAATTTTGAACTGATATTATAGTTTATACAATTTTATCTTAATTTTTTTAATTTATTCATTTTAACAATTTTTATTATTCAAAAAATGGTATATATACAATGGTTTTTTAGTTTTCTGAAGAAGCCAATATATTTGACAAAAGTCGAGCAAATTAAAGAAAAATTGATTTTAATTATCGATTCTTAAACTCGACGAATCAACTACTTGGACTAATATTTTAAGTTGTATTTTTTAACAAACATTACATAGGTAAAAATCTGTAGAAATGTTTGCAAATTTAGTTAAAAACCTAAACACAGTTAAACAAATAATTACAAAAACTTAGAAAAAAATACCACTTAAGCTCTTATAAGCCAAAAAAGCCAATTTTATTAACATCCCGATGCCACAGAGTACCAATCATAAAATAAGGAACTCAATCTCATCAATTGATATAATAAAATATCCAATATCCTATTGACCGCTATATTGCACAATCCCAACAAAAGAATCATTCTTCTCCGTTAATATTTCAAAACATCCTGTTCAATTTCCTTTGGAGCATCATCATCAGCATCATTGTCGACGTCCTCATCAAACTGCACACATTTTCAACACAACACTTGAAAACCAGGTCGGATTCGTTCACCCACATACAACCACATGTGGCTGGCTGGCCGGCTGAAGTTTTGCCATTAGACCGAGAGTACGATGGTGTGTGTGTGTTAGTGCCTAATCTTGAGCAAAAGCAGATGTCTCATTTTATAAAACAAAGATTTCTTTCTTGCTATGCGCCCCGAATATAATCGCTCCACTTCAGAGTGATTTAAACGTGGGTTTTTGTACCGTACATTGCCAATTCCGATGTTGTTTTAACAATAAATTTTCTCGACGTGTTTATGTCGTGGCGCATGGTTCAAAGGATTTTTTTTTTCTTTTCTTATGAAAATATGAAGTAATGTATTAATTTTTTTGCGGATGGGTGAATACACTTTTAAAAATGGTTTAAATTTGGATACAAGGGCTTTATTTTACAGAGATCCATAGTGAGTCCATTCATAATCTTTATTAAATATTTATAGGATATAAATTGGTTAGTCATACGGTAACAAGTTATGAACCTAATTAAGGAGAATAATTAAAATCTGGATTGGGTTCTTTATACTATATTAGTTTTAAGAACTTCATCAAATAATAAATTTTAATACCTTAAAGATCAATTAATGATAGGCACTTTGTTTTCAATTTAACTTAGATATAAATATTCTAAATGACTTCTGTGGTTTTCTGATTAAATTTTTATGGATTATAGTTATTTTAATCGTATTAAATAAATATTATATAATTTTATTAGCACGTTCTTATTTTAAACAAAAACTGTACACGTTTGAATATTTATTTTAATAATTATTTTCTTGTGTATATGTTTAGTTAAATTAAAATTTAAAATAATTAAACATATAATGTGCAACTAATTTTTTATTAAGGTGCGTATTTGTATCTAAAAAGATGTTTGTCCTATCACATTAGGTTATGCATTATATAGAATGAAAATCTTTTTAAAGGCAAATTTTTATTATTTTACTTTGATTTGTATTTCATTTTACACTTTTTTAAAATTACTTAAGTATTTTATATTTTCAAATTTGTTGTTAAAGTTTAGTACGCAATAAAATATCAATTAAATTATTAATCCCCTATTAAAAATTCAAATTGCCAAATTTCTTGATTTTTATTTAAAATTAATTATTTTAAATAATAATTAAATTAAAATTCAGAACAACTAAGAATTTATTGCACAACTACTTTGGCATTAGGCTATGCATATCAAATTTTGCTTTATACATTGCTGAGAAATTGTTTTTAAAGGCAAGTAATTCGTTTTTCTTCTGTATTATCATAAATACGTAGTTTATCAGATTACAGCGCGTATATAGGCACAAATTAAATTCAAAAATAATTTTATTATTAAATTATATTTAGAAAGAAGACATATAATGTCATATACAATGGGTATAGGACATCTGAAATAAATTGTTAAAGTTTAGTAAACAATAAAATATCAATTAAATTTTTAGTTTCTTGTTTAAAATTTAAATTACAAAACTTATTTTATTTTTATTTAGAATTAATTGAGTTAGTAATAAATAAATTAAAATTTAAAACAATTCAATAAATATTGGAAAATTAGTTTTTCGCTCTGGATTTGTATACAAGAAAATGCTTGACATATCACATTAAGTTATGCGTTACAGATTATTTTTTTTGTATTATTAGACTTCCGTAGCTTTTTAGGTTACAAGGCATATATTGGGTCAAAATAAACTATAAAAACAATTTAAATATTAAATTGTCAATTAAGTTAATGCAAATATTTTGTTGGAAATTATTGTCTCTATTATTGTACTTATTTCATTAATTTCATACACTTTTTTAAAATTACCTAAATATTATATATTCAAATTTCTTGATTCGTTAAAAGTTGACTTTAAAAACAATTTAAAATTTTATTTAGAAAAAAGACATATAATATAAATAATACGTTTGAGAGAATTAGAATATTTTACTAAAATTTTATTTAACCAATTTTATCTATTTATATTTAAATCTAATTGTTTATAATAATAATTAATTAAAAATTTAAAACAAATAAATATGTAATGATAGTTTTTCATTAATCTTCGCATTTATACATAAGAAAACGTTTGCTCTATCACAATGAGTTTTGCATTGCCCAAGATAAAAATTATTACAAGCCAAGGCATGTATAAATTAAAATCAATCTATGATAATAAATTATTATCAAATTGTCATTTGAATCCATATATATTCACTACAATAAATATAGCCCGTCTATTAAGAATAAGTTACTCTGGCAAGTGGTATATTCTGTGTAACAGCTTTTCCAGTTTCTTTTAGGTTTAAATATTCAAAATGTTGTCTAAAACCTTTCAAATGCCTAGCAATTAGCAATTTAATGGCAAATATTTTTTAATTAGTTTTGTAATTTTCTCATTTTTGCTTAGTATTCCATTGGAGAAATCTTAAAAATTATGTAGTCTCCAGTTACGTTAGTCTCGCCTACTTCCTAATTAAATATGTAAAAAGCATTAATACAACTCCAATTATTAAAATAATATTAACAAAAAAATAAGAAAACGTTTATCATAACAATTTAAGTTATGCAATACAAATGTTATGCAGCAGAAAGTATATATTTTCTATTCAGAAAAGTTTATATCTTTTATTTAATTTAAGTAAAAAGTCTACGGTTTCTTTTTCATAATTGTAAAATAAAAATCTAAAACAATAGAGTATACGATATTTCACCAGCGCCTACGTGAAAATAAGAACACCTGCATTATAACCATTTAAGTTATGCAATTAATGAGATATATTCCGGAACATTTTAAATAATTAGTAAGATTTTTAGGTGATTTTTATGATAAATCTTAAGTTAAAAATATTTATATTTTGTGTTATTTTTATAAATTTTATTCAGCAATTCTTTGAATAGCAAATATTTTGTAATTTCTTAATATGATCGCTTAATTGAAAATAAGAAAATGTTTGTCATAACCATTGAAGTTATGCAATACATAAGAGATACTTGCCCTCTTAACATCCTAAGATGTTCTCGCGTATTCATGCATACATGATAGTGGAAAATGTATCAACTCACCTTATCTGAGTAAACAGGGGTAAGGAGCTAACAACACATGTCCGTAGATTCGCCGGTGAGCGAACCTCCTGAAGATGTGCGGCAGCCACTGTGTTCGTTAACTAAACTGTCCGCACTGCATAAAAGAGTTTCGGCGTATATTCGCGAATTGGATATGCGCACCCTTGTCTGTCCGTATGCGCAACCCCCTCACAATCTATTGTTTACCCCGAGCTCTATTGGCTTGACACCCCGAAGGTCCGATGATGTTATGTGCACCTGTTCACCTGAACGGCCTCGCCGAAGGCAATTGTCGTCAACTACTGCTATATCACACATATACACACACATACACACACACAAAATAAAAAACACGAAGAAGAAGAGAAAGAAAAGATATTAAACGAGCGTGGTGCCCACTACAAACGACGAACTTGCGGATCATGTGCGTGTGCACTGCGTGCTAGGATGCCTCTGTTCGCTTGGGCAGCTCTGCTGCATCTCTCCCCACTTCGTCTTCTCTTCGGTGATTTTCGACCCGCCCCTGAACCACCCCACGACACCACGTGTGCAGACCGCCTCCTTTTTGCGAATCGTTTGTTAGATAGCGTTTCTGTAGCCGTGTAGATGAGCTGCTCAGCTTCCGCTCTCTCTCTATGTAAGAGGTTCGCGAAAGCTCGCACTGTTGTGAAGGCGGGGCGTCCCCCAAGAGAGACTCCCACAAGACAGTGACGATCCGCTACGCTTTCTTGCGTAATCTTTTTCGTACTTATTAACCTGATTGTTTTCCTTTTGGCAACAATGTGCACGTCGTCGTCGAACGTCGGGGGGGTATTTATGTAATTTTTTTTGTGTTGGCAAGAAAATGTGAATCGGCGCCATTTTTGCGCGACGATTGAATCATTTAATTGTTTTTTAGTTTTACGCTGGAATAACAGGTTACCTGGATGACGTGTATTTATTGCTGACATTTCGCTTGACGGAGTAGCTGCGATCGTTTTCCTTTTAATTTTGGAAAATTTTTGAAAAATATGTATAATGAATAATCTTGTGTTCTATTAAAAAACCCCAATAGGTCTTTTATTTTAAGATTTTATTTTACGTAAAAAAAAATATTATTTTTATTTAAAATGGACTTAATAAAATAGATCTTCAGCCATATTATTATTAAAATGTGAGCATTTAAAACCTAAAATTATAACATAAAAAAGTTAGTAGGAGAAATCTTTTCTCCACAAATAAAATGCTAATCCTAATTTCAGGAAAGATGCATTTCGGCAAGTATTTCATGCCTTCATAAGACTTTCTTTAGTAATTAATTATTCGGGAATATAAATTTAATTAATTAGGAATATATTTTATTTTTTGTTTTCTTATTCTGGATGCCATACCTCTATACATTATAATGCAGTGTAACACATATTTTATTTTATTTTTTACATCATGGTGATTCAATAATATCTTTTAGGTGCTAAGTTAAGTTTTTTTTACATTCTATGTTTTTTTACTAGGTTCAAGATACAGTTGGCAAACCGATGTGATTTCGATAATCTTGGAGGCATGAAGGAAATTATTTCCTTAGATCATGGCTGAAAATTTTGGTGACCGAGTATACTGGTATCGTGACACATAATTTTTTACAATTGGACACCTCAATCTCCGTTCTTTAAATACTAGATTTCATGACCTAGAAAATTATTTACGTAAATGTTAATTTGACATTTTTGCCCTTACTGAAACATGGCGTTCCTATAATCAAGATCTTCAGAGGTATAAAGTAAATGGTTAAAAGCTAGTAATGAAGGACAGAGTTACGGGAAGAGGGGGCGGCATCGGAATGTATATTAAGTCCCATTTACAATACGATTTTATAGACTTAAATATTGTCTCCTAGACCTCTAAATTTATGGATATAAAATTTAAATTAAACAAGCAAAGTGTTATTGTTATATCCCTATATCGCCCGCCTTCCACAGACGTCGATCTGTTCCTGCATTTTTTGAAAATTTGTTAGCCCTTTTTATGATGAAGTGGTGATTTTAATATTGACTTTCTTAAACCCTTAAACTATTTATCTGTGCTAAGTTGTCTAGATAAATAAATTTGATTTAAATTGGATAATTACAGAACTCACTCGATTTTGTTTGCGTATTTCTTTAGTAGCCCATTGGACGTGATAATAACTAATAAAGTGCTCTCCCTTAAAAGTTGCAACTTAATACCACTTTCAACTGCGATTTCTGCGGTCAACATCTTATTTATGCAATTTTTAATGTTCGTATAGAAAAAACTAAAGCCAACTATTTTACTACAATAATATTTCTAATAATCGAGATGGCTTTGATTATATTGCTAGTCTCTTACCATGGGACAAAATTTATTATTCTCCTAATTAACTAAAAAGTTAAATATTTTTAATTTAAGTATACTAATATAAATAAACTTAAGAAAAATAAAAGTAAGCCTTCTACTCCATGTAAAATATGAAACTCCTTATAAAACTAAGAGACAAAGTACATACAAAATATTTAAAAACTAAGAGTGATCATTGCCTCCAGTACTATCGTAATTTCTAAAAATTGTATTAAACACGCATCATACGTAAGCAAAATGGCTAGTTATGCAAATTATCTTAAACAAAGAAATATGATACAACATACCTGCAGCATTATCTGAAGCAAATATACTCAATGATTTTTTTGCTAGATCTAATAAATAAAATGATATTACTTGCAAGGAAATAATTTTATTATATCAAGACAATAAAGCATTTAAGTTTCCCAATTTACTGAATTTTAATCTTACGGATGCGATTATTTTATAAAATAGTATAAATTCAGTTGGTACTAATTCAGTAGGCCATGATAGATTATCAATAAGCGATGTAATAACTTGTTGTCCATTCTCTAGCACTCCTTTCAATATTATTAATTTCTGTATCTTGGAAAACCAATTTCCAGACTTGTGGGAAAGAGCTATCATTAAACTATTTGCAAAACTCCAAAGAAATAGATCTAGAGCTAAAGATCTACGTCTAATATTTTATTGTGTTGTCAAAGGTTCTTGAGAGATACATGTATAATCAAATTATTTCATTCTGAAATCCTTATAAAATTATATCTGAATATCAATCCAGGCTTAGGAAACAGCTTAGTACAACCACTTGTCTTGTAAATATTACGAATGATCTCACGCACTATTAAGAACAACAACAATTAATAACCTTATATTTACTAAATTTAAGTATCATATAATATGTTGCTGGCTAAATGAAATTTCTTTGGTTTTTCTGATATTTCAGTTGCAGAAAAATCATACCTGGCCAATAGGTTTCAATACGTGGAGAGTGATTCTCACCCCTTTTACTCAAAATCTAAATTTATTTCTGTTACTGCCGGGGTACCTTAGGGATCTCTATTAGGATCCTTATTATTCTCATTATATGTAAATACTTGACATGAAAAATACTATATCGCATACAAAATACAATAATATGCGGATGATTCTCAGATTTATGTATTGTTCTCATTAAACTCCTTACTACACTTACAAACACAACTCAAATAATTTACATACATATACAGTGCGAACGTAAAGGTTGGAATACATTCATTTAAAATTCAGGGGTATGTTCAAAAAAAAAACGCTCGGACATGTCGATTTTTATTTTTAACTGCGGGTTTTCTTACTATGATTTTATGTATACAGGGTGGCCCAAAAATAAGCTACGGTCATCAACGTAATTTTTTTAAATGTAAACACCTATTTTTTATTTTAGATTTAGGTTCTACGTCAAATTCTAAGTACATTTCATGTACCATGTCCTATACCTAAACTCGACCGTTGACGATTGAACACAATAAAAGGCTATTTTTGGAAGAGTTATTTATATCAAGCAACCTATCAGTTATTGTTTGGTTATTTACATTTGTGGTTGGTGTTTTTGATTGTTAACTTGTCACAATTTGTTGACATCAAATAATTTTGAGTGAATTTAGTTTGATTTAGATGCCTAAGCAAAGTTTTGCTTGTGTTAAGTTTATCAAAAGATAAAATTAAAATTTCAAAAAATGGTACGTCTTAGTGAGCGAGAGCGAATAGAGATTTTGATGATGATTGGTTATGGAAACAGGATGCGCACTCAGATGGAAGTCTGTGAAATTTATCATGCCAAGTATATCTCAAAGTACTGTCAGTAAAATAGAACAGAAATATCGGGATTTGGGTCATGTCAGGGATAATTATACGAAAGGTCGGTCAAGTATATCAGAAGAGAAGCAACTAAATGTTTTGCTGGCAGTTGAAGAAGATTGCCATAAAACGACTCGCAATATTGCGTTAGAAAATCAGATATCCCAGACATCCGTCGTTAAGTATTTAGGTATAAATAAATGGCACCCTTACAAAGTTCAATTGGTTCATGAACTAAATGAAGATGACCCAGATAGGCGTTTAGAATTTTGTGAGAGACTTATGGACTCGTGCCATGCTAATCCACAATTTTCAAAAAAAATTGTATTTTCTGATGAGGCAACGTCTTGTTTTCATGGTAGTGTAAACCGGCAAAACTGCCGATATTGGGCTACTGAAAATCCGCACTGGATGATGGAATGCCACAGCCAAGTCCCTCAAAAAGTAAATGTTTGGGCGGGGGTGAATGAAAACAGGGTTATAGGGCCCTTTTTCTTTGAAGGATACTTGAATGGTGAGAGGTATTTAGAGTTTTTAGAAAATGACTTGGTTCCATGCTTTGCCACTTTATACCCCGATCCAGAAGACCCGGATATATTAGATAATTCCTTATGGTATCAGCAAGATGGAGCTCCAGCCCATTACACTCGTCCCGTGCGCCAGTACCTGGATACCGTTTTCCCTGGACGTTGGATTGGTCGGAGGGGTGCAATTGCCGGCCAGATCGCCAGATCTGACTCCTTTAGATTTTTTTTTGTGGGGGTATCTTAAGTCCAAATTTTATGTTAATCGGCCAAACAACATTGAAGACTTAAAAATTAGAATAACGGAAGAAATAAGATTGATAGAACCTTCTGTTATCGATAACGTTTTACAAGAATTTCAGCATCGACTGGGATATTGCCAAGAGGTTCGTGGCAGCCATTTTCAACACTTAATAAATTAATTAAAATATTTTTATGTATTTTTGCTTGATATAAATAACTCTTCCAAAAAGAGCCTTTTATTGGGTTCAATCGTCAACGGTCGAGTTTAGGTATAGGACATGGTACATGAAATGTACTAAGAATTTGACGTAGAACCTAAATCTAAAATAAAAAATAGGTGTTTACATTTAAAAAAATTACGTTGATGAACGTAACTTATTTTTGGGCCACTCTGTATACATAAAATTATAGTAAGAAAACCCGCAGTTAAAAATAAAAATCGACATGTCCGAGCGTTTTTTTTTTGAACATACCCCTGAATTTTAAATGAATTTATTCCAACCTTTACGTTCGCACTGTATATGCTAAGGCTCATAATATGAAAGTAAACCCTTTAAAATTATGTCTCTTATTTTTAGGATCCAGTAGAAATAACATAGAACATAAGTCACTTTAAATAAAAAAATTAGCAAAACGAAAATATGGCAAAACCTAAAATTTTCATATAGTAAATTTTACTTATACCAAACTATTGTATATACAAATATATACAAAAAACTATTGTAGTAATATATGTTACTTTGGGTATATAAAGACTAAAATTAAGTATAAATGTATAAGTACTAAGTACATTACGTAAAAATTGACAAATTTGCTTAACATAAGATTTCTCATAAAAAATCAGAAGGACTTCAAAAGGGTTTTTTTATCAAAAAAAATCGGAGTTTAATTAACTAAGTAACATCAATATATATAGGTGAATTAAATAATAAGCATTTTAATAGTAAATAATGTGTTGATATTTTCTTAAGTTTAAACTAGCTTTTTAAAGATCTTCTCATGTAATACTAAAGAGGATGATAGTGGAAATTCGAAATCTGGATAAAATTACATGGTCAATGGAATGGCCGTTTGACCCCTATTCCTATTAAAAATTTTAAGGTTAGCTATCACTCTCACGTAGGGGTTATTGGAAAAGATTTGTAAGTGCGAGATTATTTTATTCCCCTAAAATATATGTAAAAATAAGACTAAATTCTTTTTAATCAATCATGTCACACTTTTGATGAAATATGTGATATTCAGGAAAAAATTATTTAAGAAAATATAATGTTTATCGGTACCGAAAAAAATATTTTTTTTTACAATTTAAATATAAAATTATAAAACACAACACAAAAATTTTAGTTCTAAAATATGTAAACATGAATTTAATGTATGAATATTAAACATACATTTTTTAATATATATATTAATTTAACATGATAATTCCAACTCATATTATTGTGCATTTCATAGTACACGTCGTGTTCATCACAGCCAGTGATGCTGCTTATAATTTCGTTATCACTGGAATCACTGCTCTGGGGTACTTTTCGAATATGCAATGGTTTCCTTGGAGACTTTTTATAATTTATACTAATTTTCGGAGTGTTCTACTCTTTGTTCTTCTTTTCTTTTTTTTACTTCTATTTCTTTCTTTTGGCGCTTCTGTGAAAATTGAAGTTTTACTCTTTCTTTGCCTACCATGCCCTTTGTGAGGTTGTACTTTTAGAAATAGTCTAACCGACTTTGGCAGAATTTTAGAAATAGACGAGGATGTAAAAGCCTCTTCTAATATTTTGTTTGTTGTTTCCTAAAGACGACTTCTAGGCGTGTTAAATTGATAGATGATTGTTCCTTAGAGTTTCAGGTTCTTTTCTAATAATCGATTTTTCTAGGGATGGGTGTGGACGATCTGAAAAACCTGATGACAAATATTGAGTTGTTAAATATATTCTCATTGAGGGCAATTATTCCAGTCACTCTAAGACCGGAAATGATATTTTAAGGAGTGAATGCTAGATTAAAAACTTTTCCACTAATTTTGCAAACGTCGTAAATTATTATTAATTTACCTGCATTTCCTGGTATGCACATTCACTCTTTCGTGGACTTACGTGGATGGTAATAGGCTTTAAATCGCCCAAATATAGAGCGGTCAAGAGATAGACATTTATAGCTCGTATGAGGAGGTATCGTTAGCAATTCCCGTCCAATTTCTTTTGCTTTATTAATTATTTTTATGGAAATAGATCAATGGTACTGTATTACCAGATCTATTTATAGTTGTAATTATTGTGACATTGGATCCATGCTCTCCTGTCATCATAGCTCCGACTTGCTTGGCACTTTTTGTGACGAGGACTTTTGGCGGGTTATGAACCGTAGAACAACCACTTTAATTTGTGTTTCATATTTGGTGTAATTGAAAGTTCGCTTTATCCAATATTATTTATAACTGGAAAAAAATTAACCTACTGTTTATTTAATAAATGCAGTCGATCGTGCTAAACTAGTAGCCTCCGGTTTTCACAGGGATAGTTCAAGATTTTATTTATGAAATAATCAGAATGATGTTTCGACTGTTTTTAAAACGATGGCACTGTTTACTGTATGACTAGATGAAACTGTTAAACCTAATCTACACAACGCTTTTGTTTTTCTTGAAAATTGTATAGTCTCCAGGTATAATTGTTCCTAGTAACAGCACTCTCCCTTAATCCTAAACTACTTTTGGAATTTTTTTTGTATGCTCTTAATCTAGTTCTGGTACGGTGCTGCATGCATTTTGTAGATTGTACAGCTATACAGGGATTTAATGTAGCCAACTTGTTTGCAAAATTATTTTCTTTGATATATAGTTTAAATAATTATTATAAGAAGTAGTAAAATAGGGAGACATTAAACATTAATGGAATTCCTAACAGAGTTTCAAACTTCTGCTCTCAAACTCTCTTTTATTTTATATATCTCATATTTAACAAGTTCCTATAATCTGGCTGTTTTTCTGAGATCTGGAAAATCTTATGTGTCACACTCATTCATAAAAGTGACGAAAGTAATGTCAAAACTATAGGCCTATAAGTATTTAATCAGTAATTTCAAAGGTTTTTGAGCAATGAGTTATGTTGACTTTGTTAGCCCAGTTTAAAAAAAAATTGCCTAGGCAATACGGTTTTACGCTTGGACGTTCTGTTGATGAACTTGTATCTTTTTACTAACTCTATGTTTGAAAACTTTGAAAAGAGTAATGAAACTTATGCTATATGCATCGAAAAAACTTTCTCATTATGGTCTGCCCGATGTGAGCTAGATAGCTTCCTATCTATCTGACAGATAGCAAAAAGCTATCACTGACAATCGTTTGACCAATCCCTTCAATGTAACATCCGGGATTTCCCAAGGAACTGATTCGGACCCCCTCTTTACTCACATCTGGATTCCTGATATTTTCAGATGACCTAAAATTATTTACTGCATTTGAGAATCCGACTAATATATTAAAACTGGAAAAAAATATTGACATATTTTTGAAAGCAGAAAAATCATATTTAGTCTTTTAATAAGTAAGTTGCTAGTACATTATTCTATCAATAATGTCATTCTTGAAGTGGTTAGTGTAATAAATGATTTAAGAGCTTACGCCTTTTTGACCTTTCTGACTTTGATGAAATGATTAATATGCCTAACCGTATGTTAGGATATATTAAGAGAACCTGTAAGGATCTTCATAATGTGTTTGCAATTAAAACATTTTTTATCGCTTTTTCTAAGTCTATGCTATTCTATCGAAATTAGGAATAAAACTTTAACTGTCAGAAGGCAATATTATAATGCAATAAATTTATAAGGGAATATTATAATGTTATTAATGTATTAATATATAATGTATTAAGAGCCCTGGGTGTTTAGAGGCTACTTTTACAATTCTTCTTGCAGTCAATAAAATGTCGTCCACTAAAAAAAATTAAATTAGTAGCTAAGAAAATCGTTCTTTCTCAGGTTAAAACTTATTAATTATCTATCTAAGCTTAACTCTAAAAGGCATATTTTACGTTATTAAATAAGTATATACAGACATAATATATAAAGTATTATATCCATTTGCTTATTATGAATTCCTATTTGAAATTAAAAAAAAAAAACGTTCGCCATGCTCATTTCAGTTATGCATTACATAAGAAATATACTGCAAAATGTCTAAAATATTTAGCAAATGTGTAATAGATAATTTATTTAATATTTGAATAACAGATTACTTTAATGACTATATTTATGTATATGTATTATCTAGCTGATATTACACTTGATCGAGCAGTGTCAATGAATATATTATTTTTAACTATATTAAATTATCTTTTGTGCAAATTTTTATTAAAAATAACTAATATTTTTGCTTTTTTTTTAAATAGCCTTTTGTTTTTTTTTAATCCTTCAGAAAAACCTTATGGCTATACCTACTTTACAATAAATTAAAAGGCAGCAACATAAAGTCTCGTTACTACTTTACAATATTTGTGTGAATAAATAAGCATAAGTAATATTAAAAAATGATATTTTTAATAAAAAAATATTTTTATACGGCCTTTATATTATTCTCAGTTTTTTTACTATTATAAGAAACAACAAAAATGTTTATGTTAGGAAAACTTTAAATTTTTGTAAATAATTATGTTATTAAAAACGGAAAAATCGCTAATAGCCACATTTAGTTTTTTTAATTCTAAGAAACCTAGTTTTTTAGAAAGTTTGTTGCATCTTGGTACATTTAATAAAAAACAGCATAAAAGACAATCTTTGTGTTCGTTTTACTAATTAAATTATAATTTATATTTATAATAAAATAGATATAATAACATACCTTTTTGTTTTTTCGGCTTTTACAGAAATCGCAACGTTAAAAAGTCATTTTCAATTTTTTAAATGGAGTTTTTTTTTAATTAAAAGTTTCAATGATGAAACTATACAATTTTCAAGGATATAAAAAATATTTTTCTTTTAAAAACCTTAAAAAGTTATTTTAAGTAGACGAAAAGAAGCAGGAAGAGTTCAGAAGCACGAAGAAATCATAAAATTTAAATCAATAATTAGCATCTTTTCTAAATGAAATTTTTTAAAACTAAAGATTATTATCCCAATATTTAAAAAGGGAAATCCGTTTTTCAATCTTTCTGAATTTTAAGAGTGATGTTTAAAATATTTTATGACAAGTTAATATTTTATTTCAAAAGTAATATTTGTTTGTCTCAGCATCAATTCATAATAAATAGATTCAGTGGGTTTGTTCTTTCGTAACAGATAATAACTAGTTAGTTGGAATTAGTTGTTGTAAAAATTAGTTGGAATAAAAACTATGTAAACAGCCATTTAAATCTTAACTTCTCACGACTAAATACAGAGTCCCTTATCTTATATCTTTATCCCCTTTACTTTCCTTGATCTTTAGTAATGATCTGTTTCAATAGTTAGGTCCCTCATTTGAACCAGTTATGTCGCTTCGCTGACAACACGTTTATTACTATTAAGAGTTAAATAATTTAGAGATACAGTAGAAAGGGCAAATACACAAAAATCACAAAAATTCACAAATTTCTCATTTTGGTATAATAGACATAACAGACAAAATGATTTGTCCTCACAACCCGTTTCCCAATGACTCCCTTATTGAACATAAACGTTGATCATAACCATTTATGTTATGCAATAACATAAATGGTTAAAATACAAACAACATGTATTGGATTATCCCAAAAATCCCTTTTATCACTTAAATCTTTGTGCTATTTTCCATTTAGTAAGTAGTACTTTTCAAGGTCTTTGAATGAAAACTGTCGTTAGTGTATTTAGACTTTAGACATAATAAGACTCTAATTACTAAAAATTAGGAAATAATTTTTTACCGTTTAAGATTTCTGTAAAATCTTGGAAAACAAAAAAAATATGTTTAAAAATTATGTTTTTTTTATTATCAATTTAAAGAATACTTTTTTAATAAAATGTACATGGAAGATTGTTTATTATACTAATTTTTCCATAATGTACCTGTAAATGTATGTGAATGTAATGTATGTGAATTTTCTGTTTTTAATAACGTAATTACCTGAAAAAAAATACAATTTTCCTAATGTAAGCATTTTTGTTGTTTCTGATGATCGATTCGTTAAAAGTTTTCTGAAGGACTAAGAAACAACAAAGTACTATTTTTATCAAAATAAAAAGATTTGTATTTTTTATTTAAATGTACACAGAAGATTATTTATTATACTAAAAAAAAATTATATTTATTACTTCCATCATATTTCTTAACGTTAAGATTTCAGTACAAACAATAAACAATATTCTTGAAAATAAAAAAAATGATCTTTTCTATTATAAATTTAGAATTTTTTAAACTAATATATCCGCTTGTTAGGTTAATATTTAAGTTAATATACATGGGGGATATTTTGCAAAATATATAAAATATTTAGCGAATATTTTTTTAAATTGTAAGTCTTATTATTTGAATAACAGGTTATTCGATTCGAAAGTTTTTCGATGTTCAACAAAACAAAAATGGTTTTTCCTAATTAAGCTGGTCTTACATTTTGACACAAGAAAATGTTGACCATATTAATTTTATGGATTACATAGGATAAGTATTGTGATAGGATAAATATTCAGGTGAGTATTGTATATGTAAAAATAATTTTAAAAAACCTATGTATTCTTATGCGATTCTCATTACTTTTCAAAATATAGCGTAATTACAAAGGAACAAAATTCCCTTCAATAACATATGTAGTTTTGATTATCGGCGCTGTTTTAGCAGATGTTCAAATATACCGCCAGTAACCTCTAAGCATATTCTAATTCGTCTGTAAAGGGCGTTTGTAGCATTTCTAAGTTATTTATGACTTTCTTTAATAAACACTGCTGCATTTCTGGTGTGTCGAATTACGGCTTCCAGAGTGTCGACTTTTAATTTGTACACCTTATTTTAAAACCAGCCCGACAAACAATAGTTTAATAGTCTAAGGTCTGGAGATCTTGGAGAATCTCTCCACTAATAGAAACACTGTGACCAATCCATAGTCCTGGAAAGAACCTTGATCTGGCGAGCTAAATATGCGGGAGCTCCATGGTGCTGATAATACATTTGCATTCTGATGTTAAGAGAAATGTCCTCTAATAATGCTTTTATCTCATTTCGCAAGAAAAATAAGAAGTTCCTTCATGTTAAACGATTTTCTAAAATATGTGAACCAATTAATCATCACACGTTTACCAAAAATTTGTGCTAAAAATTAGTTTTGACTGTTGTGTATGAATTTTCTGACCAAACATGAGATTTGTGAGTATTGTTGATGCCATCACGGTTGAATATTGCTTTATCGGTCAAAAGTATGCGCGATACAACAGGATGATTATCATTTATCCAACTACAAAATTGCATACGCCTAACGTAATCTTCTGATTGTACAAAATGTATCAAACAATTGGTACCTACCAAAACAAGTGAGAATCTTTTCACGTGTACAATACTTACCTGGAGTTTGATCGGTTTCTCCCGGCTCATCCTGTATACTATCATATTTATAGTTTTTTGGGATGTAAGATAATATTTAAATTTAAAAAGTTTTTGGAAATTTTGCTTTTTGCAATTTTTTACTATATAGTAACTTTTTGTCACAATTTTCTACTATTTTGAAATTTTATTTGCGCAATTTTGTGAATTAAGAGTACAATTTTGTTACATTTTGTTATAATTATTGAATCTAAGTTGCTTAAATTTAACTAAAATTATACTTACCGGCCATTTTTTGGATTTACACTATCATTATATTGGGATTTTCTACTATTATTGGGTATATAATTTTCAGGACGTGCTCTGTTATTCAAAAAATTTAATTTCTTAGATTGAGCACCTGAATATTATAAAATTAATATTACTGCATTATTTTCTTAGAATATTTTATGAAAATTTTGCCTATACGAAATTAATTAAATCATTTTGATCAGGAATAATAGGTTTAGATCACCCATAAATAATCACACTTACCCACCATTATAATTAAGTAAGCAAGGTGTTAAAAATCAATTAATATGCAAAGTTTCCAGCATTGATTTTAAAACGCATTAACTGTTTCCTGTGTACAAACTAGTCAACTATTAAAAAATTATAGGTATATACTAATAAAACAATAATTAGCGTTAAATTAATTCTGTGCTATTAGTAGTGTGCTAAAATATTTTATGATGCTGCTCAATAGAATTTAATTATTCTTAGAAAAAAAATCTTTCAAACTAAAAAGCAATAAACTCAATATTTAAACATTGATGGCAAAGTATCTGTATTATAAAATACTTTCAGATTAAACAACATCAGCAATTAAAAAAAATCACAAGTTTTTATCAAAATTCTCCTGTCAAAAGAAGCCGCGTATTGTCTTAAAATCCACACGTATACAATGAGAGACTGTTTGGTACATAACGGTGTTGTTTTTCTACTCAGCATTTAACAAAGCGATATCAAAAGGCGGCAAAGATAAACGCGATGCAGTATCAAGCAAAAAGGCCTTTTAATATTATTATAATGTGCCATTAAACGCCCGCATTGTGTTTTTCTTTTCGAAGAAAATTTGTCTGATAGTCAAAAAAAATATGGTTTTGTGATAGTGTTTGGCTGAGTAGAGTTTTAAAGTCATGGGAACTTTATAAAAATAGCAGTTGATGAAAAAGATTAGTATCTAAAAAGGCATAACTTAATTGGATACGATGTGTCATAGTTTAACTTCAGATACGGCGAATTCTAGAAACCCCGAATATTAAGGTCAGGAAGCCTTTCGCGAATTGTTTTTATAATCCCGGCTGTCATATTTACAGAATTCTTTTTTCCAGAATACCATCTATTATTTAGTGATAAGGTTTGGATGAGTAGACGAATTTAAAAGTCATTCTATGCGAACTATATAACCATATATAAGTGTATTTCTGAATTAAGGACAAATTAATATACAAATTACATATGTACAGGGTGTTTGGCGGAGAGTTAGCCAAACTTGGTGAGCATATAGATAGGCTCAGATAGAAGATATTTTCTTAATAAACTTGTGTTCTAAAAGTCTCGGCTTTTTATATCATTAATTTTGTGTTATTTTCAGGATTTTCAAAAAATTATGCCTTTTGACATCTTTGAATTTTTTCAGCATATTTTTCACGTTTTTTTTACATTTGTATTTAATCTGTAATGTATCCTGAATCTAAAAAAAATCAATATCAAGTACAAATAATACCGAAATAATTCGTTTTGAGCTCAAAAAAATTATACAAGTTGCAAAAAAAGTTATGATGGTAACTTTAACTTGACGCAAAAAAAAACTAAAATCTATCAAGATGTTCAGGTAGTTTTAAAAACATCTCCAGTTAATACTCTTTTGAATGATACAAAAAAACCAAAATGTCCTCTATCTGAGCCTATAGATAGGCTTGGCCACCAAGTTTGGCTAACCCTCCACCAAACACCCTTTATATGTTGTATATAAGTGTATTTTTGAATCAAGGACAAATTACTATCCATATAAGTTATACACAAATCCATAAACTAATTGAGATAAATTGTCACAGATTTATTTAATTATAGTTTATTTTGATAGTAAATTTACTACTCTAGAATCAAAGAGAGAACTAATTTAAGATAAAATTAATATAATTTAATGTCAACAAATTCATCCGATCAGTCTTGTTCCAGAAAATATTTTATTTCTTCTTCTCGCAATTTTTTTTTCATTAAGATGAGATGATAATTTCTTTTTTCAACCCCAAATATAATTTGCTCATACTATTTAGTTAAAATAAAATATGCGGTATTTTCATTTAAAATAAAGCCTTACTAAAAGAAAAACAAATCATAATTTTATACAACATTTAGATACATAACTTAATTGCATATGGTTGTCTCAGTAAATTTTTTTAGGTAAGACTGCTTTAGAACTTCCTAAAGCTTTTATAGGACATTCCTTGAGGTTATGATCAAAATTTTTAGATAATTAATATATATTTCCAGAATATTTAAATAGAGCACTCGATAAAGATCTTGTAAGCTTTTTAAATATTATCAATTCACCTTTTTAGACAGTATTTAAATCAAATATATACTGCTGCAGCAGTATCTTATTTATTGTATGCATACAATAGAAATTAAGATCTAATAGTATATAGGAGTGAGAACTAATTCTTTAGTCCAGAACTACTAGAACGAGCAACTTAAATTTAGGGATTTGTTCTTTAAAGAATCGTTATCCTTGATC
Source organism: Anthonomus grandis grandis (assembly GCF_022605725.1). Classification (NCBI taxonomy): domain Eukaryota; kingdom Metazoa; phylum Arthropoda; class Insecta; order Coleoptera; family Curculionidae; genus Anthonomus; species Anthonomus grandis. The sequence continues at coordinate 19,792,534 of NC_065551.1, forward strand.
TTCTTTTTATATTTTTACTGAATTTTCAAGTATATTTAAAAATTTGGTAATCACAATGCATTTAGAATCCAATTATAGAATATTGCAGTCAGATATCAAATCGAGTAATATTTGTTGAAAAGTTGAAAAACGGATCATAATCTAAATGATACCATATTAATTATCCTTATAAGATGTGGTAATATGATATTGGTTTGCACCATGAGTCCTACGGGGAATTGTGTCTCACAAGCTCTCATGATTCCTCGTAAGAAAATGAAGAGTTCTTTAGTGAATAATTTACTCCCAAGAAGCATTGGAATGATTTCTGATATTGAATTTGTAAATACCAATCTGTTCTTAGAATACCTTCACCACTTTAAAGAAAACGTACAGCCGACTAAAAAGAATCTAGTGCTGCTGATATTAAATAACCACAGTATTTCTTTGACTGCTGTTAACTTTTGTCGTGACCATGATATCGATTTACTTATGGGTCCTTCACCCAATTTGCTTACAGGTGTAATTCATGATCAAGAAGCAATCGAGGACATCTTATGGATCAAACAGAGGTGGCTGAACTAGTAAAGTGGCTTTTAAGAAAGTTTCTGCAGTTAGCAATGCTACTTCAGGATTTAAGACTTGGATATGACCTATCAAAAAGGAGATTTTTTAAAGAAGATTTCATGGCAGTTTTTGTGACTGAAAATTTCATCTACGTAGTTCATCAAAACAAAATATCTTAAAAAATAGTAAAGCTACTATATTTACTACAGCACTTTCTACTTCAGAATTTTTGAGTTAGTGATTTTTTTGGGTATAAAGTCACTTTTGTCACAAAAATCAATATAAAAAGTCTTACCTTATACGCTAAATTATCAAAAAAAAAAAAAAGAAGAAAATAGACTTATTCACACATTAAGAAGAAATATGAACTTAAATCTTTAATGAAAGTAAAAGTATCGTCAAAAAATTGAGTTTATATTTCTTCTAAATATGTGAATTGAGTATATGAGATAGTATTTTCTAAATTAATTTATACTGTAAAAGTGACGTAATATCCAAGAAAATAAGCAACTTATTATGAATTCGTCACAAGAAATTTACAGATTTTACTTATACAGAGTACAGAGTCTTTGTTAAGTACTTTCAATGCGTCAGTAGTATTAGAACCTTTACTGAGTACGTCTTCAGGTAGTCAAAGTTAGAAAAGAACAGCTAAGAAGAAAAAGAAAAAAGAACTAAAAAAAGCAACGTTTAAAATCAAAACAAGAAGGTACTCGTACACCTAAACCTACCAAAATTTCTAGAAAAAAGCAATATTTATAGTTCGATAAAAATGATCTCGTTTTAATTAATTTACCTCGATAGATAAGTGTTAAGTATTTTAAGCCTTATTATTAATATAATTTGAGATAAAGAGTATTTGTGATAGTGTGTTAGTTCTAAGTGCATACACTTACACACAGCACACACATACTCCAATATTGGACAAATCCGTTTTGTTAAAAATGCGTAAATGTACGAGTTCTAAGTAAATTTTATTTCATTAATAATACCATTAAAAATGGTACTATTATAAAAATGATTTCAAGATATGTAATAATTGTTAAATCAATAAAGCCCTTAAATGAATATTGTGTTTATAATTTATTTCATACGAAAACTATAGTGGTATAACAGTAGAAAAAATACAGTCTTGGTCCACATGACTCTAGCCTCAAAGATTTTAGTTGATAATTTTTCATCTACGTAAGCTAGAACCGTAAAATAAGTTTAATTATTTACTTTTGTTAGTGACAGTATATCCTATATTATGCGACTAATAACTATCAAAGCTATTATTCTTCAAGTCTCAGCTGTGAATAAAATTTTCTCTTCCAGGAAGTCATTACACACAAATCATGTATATATTCTTTGGAAAATGTCGTACAAGCAATTTTATAATAATCAATGTTAGTTAATTTATAGGGTATAATAATTCTTAGGTCAGCAAATCCTTGATAGCTTAATCTTGAGGTATTTTGCTATTAACTTTAAACCTGCATAACCTAGAATTGGATGAAATATATGTCTTAGAAACTCTCATCAGACTCTTAAATTAATAACGTACAAGCACAATATTTAACCTACGTCATCCCACGTTAGAAAAGTTACGTAAAGTCCCAAGTGGGGCACATTTGTATCCCATCATGAAAATGATACTACTGATACATTTACATGTTTTTAATTATACAAATACATAAAATAAACTTGTAACTAACCAAATTATAAAAAAACATAGTTAATTTTCTTTGCACTTAACACACTTCACTTCTTTTACATGGTGTTCCACACATACGAAATTTTGACACTCCTTGCAAAGTTGTCTAGATTTGCGATCTCTATTTCGATCACAGAGATAATAACGTCCACTTTTAAGTCTTTCATTTTGGTTTTCAACTGGAGGAGATGCCAAGTCTGGAACAACATCGCGCATATACTGCCTTAGCGTCTTGCTCAAGCGTCCTGAGTTATTATATCTTCGTACAATATATTCTTTTACCAAAGATTCTCCTAACTGAAGCAAAAAATATCGTCGGTCATCCTTAGAATTTTGAATTTTTGGATACTTGATGTCCCATAAAATAAAAGAGTTTAGTGCCGCAATATCTAATAATTGGCCAAAAATTGCCATTGGCCATCGATTGCAAATTCTGCGAGCAGAGTATTGCTTTACCATTTTATCTGTGGTGTCTACAGCACCCTTTGTATCATTATAATGAAGTATAATATGATGTTTGTTCTTATATTTTTCATCTGCAACAGTATTATCATGATGTTCCGTAGACAATAAAATAACTGCTTTGCCTTTGCTAGGTGTATAAGACATAATAGTGTGTTCTTTTGTGAATGCAAACACTACAAACATACTAACATACTACATGCAAACATACTAGAAAATTCAGGCCTAAATAATTTTTGCAACTCGTTTGGAATGTATGATTTATTTTTTCTGAAGGTTCCACACAGGGTAGGTTTTTTTTCAGCAAGCTTATCTGCCAGGGGTAGACTTGTAAAAAAATTATCAGTAGTTACTCCATATTCAGTGCCAAGGGGTTGAATAAGATCCAGAACCACTCTCTCACCCTGATTTTTTTCTGGTTTGTTATTTATTTTACCAAGATAAACCTGTAAATTTGTACTGTACGAATTTTTACCATCCGCCATTGCCCAAATTTTAAGGCCATATTTATCGGGCTTACTTTTCATGTAAACGCGAAAAGGACATCTCCCTCTGAAGGAAACAAGTTGCTCATCTATAGTAACATGTGACCCAGGTGAATAGGCCATGATACAATTTTGAACAAACAAATCAAAAACTTCTCTAATTGGCGCCAATTTATCGTTTATCTTACGCTGAGGTCTAGTAGAATAGTCGTCAAATCGAATAAATGCTGTAAGCAACTGAAATTCGTTACGTGACATACTTGCCGGAATAATAGGCCTGACATATTTCTTATCTGTACACCATAACATTTTTTGGGGCTCCTTGGATCAGCAGGATTCCTAGGTACGCCTTGATTTCCGTAGAATCGGTAAGATGTCAAGTTCGTTGCAATTTATGTGGATATTTTTCATTCCATTGTCTTATTACCTATGACAAAATAATTCTTAATAAGTAACAGTAAAATAAAGAAAACTAATAATACTAATAAATATTATCAAATAAAATTTTAAATAAGGTCAATGAAAAAGGAAACTTACCTCTTCAGGTTTTCTATTCGTTTGAACTACTAATATATTCAATATATTGTCTGACATGAACAGTAAAAAAGCTTCAATTTCAGTGGTAAAATTTGAACTATACGGAGTAAGACCTTGTTTATTCTTTATTACATATTTAGTTCCTCTGCGTGTCTGAGGATAGGGAACTTTTGACCACTGGGACAATCTTTAGATTTATAAAATAGATTTCCACCGTCCATAGACTCTTGCTGTTTCTGCTCCACAGATGTGCCTTGACTGTCACTACATTCAATAAGATCCGACTCCTCGTCATTTATTTCCGGTTCCCCGTCACTTTCCTCATCGTCAGACAAAATTACGACAAATTCCCCTATTTCATCATCGGAGTCTGCATATAATAACCGTTCTAATTCGGCATCACTAAGGCCTTTCGACATTTTTGATTAAATTTAAAGAAAGCGAAATACCACAAAACTCGCAAAACTAACTGCTAAAACAAAACACTTCAATGGCTTTGAAATAAATAAAACAGTAAATAAGTCTGCGCACACTGCAAGGACCACTCTACTAATCAATTACTATAAGTAGTAATGGTCTATTTTTAGAAGCAGCGCGCGCCGGATCAAAGTACAAAGCACCGCCAAGCCAGTAGGCGTGCATTCCCACGTGGGGTATAAATGTACCCCAGGCTATTCAAACAACTTTATTTTTGAAAAACCGGGAAAAAAATGTGGTTTAAAAGGCAGTAAATATTTACAAAGCTTTTATTAACAGAAAATAAAATTCTTCACAAAAAATAAGCTTATTTTGGGCAAATATGCAAGAAAAGAGATGTATGGGGTACATTTGTACCTCACCCGGGAAGTCGAAGGTTAAAGCCACACCAATGCTTATAGTATTTATCCTAGAAAAATCCTCAGCTTACATAAATATGATTAAATAATTTTGAAGCTGGCAATAAAATAAACCTTTGTTCTATTAAAGAGCAAATTAATAAATTAAATTATATTACAATTAATATTCCATTACATTTTAAACTTAACATAAAATTCAAAATCTTACTGAAAAAGTTTATAATTATATATTAGTCCCTCGTAAAACAGGATATTGCAAAGACTATTAAAGGCAAAAGGGCTAACAGGGTTAACCGCATTATCTCATGCCACGGAACAACATATAGATTATCCAAGTTCTCGAACCCCTCGCACAAATTCTACTGCGATGTATATTTTATGAACATCGGTGAACTTATAATGACGTTCTGCTCGGAGCCCTTTGATTCGAAACAAACGGTTAATGTGCCAAAGTAAAGACCAGGAAATTTCACTCTCTCGAAGCAAAAGTTAAAATCTGACCCATAAAAGGGTTTTGCTTTGGCACATTTTTTTTTGGGAAAAAACCGGAAAAGTTAAAGAGTTTACTGTACATAAGAGTCTATTAACATACAAATCGAAGAATTTAGAAAAATTAATCCATAGCATATTTTTTCCCACACCTTCACCATACAATTCCTAGACGACTTAATCATATGAGATATGTTAGTGGTGTTAATGCCACCCAGTGCTGCTATTACATACATATTTATTTTATATCTAAATATACTTACCGCATTTACATAAGTCCAAGTAAAAGCTTAATGAGCAATTTGAATTTAATTTTATTTTATTATAAAACATTATTGTAGAGTCTCGCACTATACCCATTTGCATAGATCGTAAAATTTTATGAAACCCTCTCGTAAATAAATTTATTACATTATATTTGTCTTAATGGGTTTTTACGCATATGGTTATTGTTTGATTTTATTATTAAAAATGATGTAAATTACTTAGTTTTAATGAAGAACAAATGTCTTTAAAGAGTTCAAAAAAATCAATATTTGAGGTTTCTTCGATGCAAAATGAAGTGCAACAAATACAAGTCAATATACCTTCAGGTATTTATTTTTTTAAAAATGATTTTAATATTGCTTGGAGTTGGAGACTCATGCTTGATTGTTGGCTAAAAATTGGTTAAATTAAAACACTTGGATATTTGGTAAGTTATGTCACTTGGCTATTATAAAAAACTAAAAATTAAAGTTCAGATATAGATATAATGCGCTTCAGTTAATTTAGAAAAAACTTTCATAAATTATTTCATAGGTAGCACTAAAAAAATTAACTAAAAACATTACACTACAAAAAAATTCTTATTGTAAATTTTATTCTTGTTAAAAAGTTAAAAACGGCTTGACTCATGGTGCATTTAAAGTCTGATAAGCTTGCATATGATAAAATTAAAAACAGTTTGATAACTGATAATTATAAGGAATATGTTACGAGAGTCAAAAATTTAATAAGTTGCATATCTGATCAGCCCTTTTTGTTTTGATAATTAATAATTAAATGTGTTTAATTGAACTCAGATGTTTGATTTAAACTCTGAGTGGGTATATATCTGCAAAAACTTATTAATACCTTAGAGAAAATCAGAAAAAAATTTCTAATAATTTTAGTTTTTCTAAAAAACAATTTTGACAAGTAACGAATTTGATGCTGATAATTTGGACAAAATCAAAAATTTGATTGGATCTTTAACAAGCCCTGTTTTTATTTATAATAAAAAAATAATGAGTTGGGTTGGAATTAAATTACTCTGACTCTTAAAAAAAATTAAAAATAGAAAGTTTTGATTTAGACTCTAATTGAAATAGATCTGATTTGTTTTGTTAATAATTTAGGATTAATTTAGGGACCAAAAGTTTACTTGTTGATATTCTATCACATATGACTCTTTAGTAACATTCTGGATGTCAACAGAAATTGTATTTTTTAATATCTTTGGAACAATTCAGTAACATGCACTAAATTTTACATGAATTAAATAATTTGCATAAAAATTATATCAATTTTAAAGCAAATTGATTCTTTTATTAACAAAGTAATAAAAAAATCAAGATATTATGTCACATACATATTGGGAAAAACAAACATTTTCTTCCAATTATTATTACAAAAAAAGTTTGGAATTGTTCAGTTTTGCTCAAAAAGATTGGACCTGTTTAGTTTTGCAGCAACAGGTCTGAGGACTTGTTAAGTTTGATAAGAAATTTTCTATTTACTGATAAAGAAAGTAAAACAAATACTTTTCACTATTGTTATTATCATGCATATTTAACAATAAAATATTGTACCAATCTAAGTCTAAACCTTCCTGTCAATTTTCTTCAAAATGTGTACGAAGTAAGAGTTCTAACCTTGGCAAATTTTTTTAAATTATTTTTTTATAAAGGCATTTCAGGCAACTGAAAATTTGCAGATGTTTTTTCTCTTTCAATTAAATTTTGTTTCGAATTTTCGATATTAGTTTTGATATTTGAATAAATTTCTATTTGTATATTTTCGTCAATCTTTGTCAAAAACATTCTTTTACACTTACTTATTTTATCTAACTTATTGTATATTTTTTGAAGTTCTTTAACAATGAAAAGTTTCCTTAACAAAGCCTCCTTCTCTATATATTGCATGTTAATTTTCGATAACATTAAAAATAGCCTTCTTTCTGAGTTTTCTCTCAACTACTTCAAAACCCTATCTGCGGGTAAAAAGCTATGTACACAAACTAGAAAATGCAGATGTATATTTTTAATACTTGTAGCTTCAGTATGCAAAAATTATGAAAAAGGATTGGATGTCTGATAAGTCACGTGAAAGCTGACGTTCAAAGAAAAATAGAAAATAATTTTTTTAAAATAATTTACATAATGTTTGTATTAAAAAAAAATTAAAAATGATTAATTTGGATCTTTGATGAGTCCCGTTTTTATTATTACTTAGATTTGTAAGGGTTGATAGGTAATGAGCAAGCGGACTCTCTTGCCAGACTGGGATCCGCGAATGTGCCGATGGGGCCGGAACCCATAGTTGGTATCGCTAAATGCGTTGCGGTCGCGTCAATGAAGGGTCTGCTGTACAAGTGGACCCACCGAAGATGGACTAAGTCCCCTGGTATGAGACAGGCCAAAGCGCACATAGGTGGGCCTTCTGCCTGTCTCACCAAAAATCTACTACGCCTAAAAAGACGCGAAATTTAGCTAGTGACAGGTTCTTTAACCGGTCACTGGCACTTAAGAAGCCATCTCCATACTATCGGTATTGCGGACAACCCGAAATGCCGATGGTGCTGTGAGGAGGATGAAACCGTTGAATACGTAGTCGGGGAGTGCCCAGCACTCACGCGCGCCAGCTCAAATACTTGGGTAACACTTTCAGTGTACCGAGCGACTTTAAGTCCTTCAGACCAGAGAGCCTTATCGGTTTCTCTAAGGCCGTTGGGCTCTGGTAACCCCCGGTGGGGCATGACGGGTCCATCAGGAGACCTATATGCACAACTGCCTTAGCAGCCCACTGTTTCGTTAATTCAATTCAATTCAAGGGTTGACTTAAGGGAACTATGCCTTCCTTAAACTTAATAAATTAAAAGAGTTTTTTATCAAAAAAAAAAGTTGGATGAGTCTCGAATTACAAAGGAATTATTTTAATAATATCAGAATCAAAAAAGGATTGAGTTGGTTATCTAAGCCCTATTTTTTTGGGATACTTAAAAATTAAGTGTGTTGGAATGGATTTAGGTCGCAGTAATTTTGCAAAAAAATACAAAATTAAAATTGACTTAGACTGGTTTGGTATATATCTGATAAAACTTGCTGATAATTTAAAGAAAACCATAAAAAATGTTTAATAAGGTTGATTTTGAGAAGTATTTAATTTAGTATTGATAATTTGGATAAAATCAAAAATAATTCGACTAGATCCTTAATAAACCCTATTTTTAATAATGATTTAAAAATAGAAATATTTGACTTAGATTCTGGTTGAATTAGATCTAACAAGTTTGTTGATGTATTAAAAAATGTTATAAAAAAGGATTGATTATGTGATAAGTCGCATAAAAGCTAAAGTGTAACAAAAACAAGGGAGCAGCTTATATCAAATAATGAAAATATTGTTAATAATTTTAATAAAAGTTCAAATTATTGGATTAGATTTCTTTCAATATTTACAAAAATTGGGTGTGTTAAATTAGACTCAGATTGCGCAGCGATTATTTTGAAAATAATGAATAAATTGGAAATATTTGACTTGAACTCTGCTTGAGCTAGATATCTAATAATTCTTGTTAGTAATTACAAAAAAATATAAAGAATATTTGATAAGTTGCGTGAAAGTTGAGGTTTAAATTAAATAAAAACATATACAGATAAATAAATAAATAATACATGATGACAGGTAATCAATTAAATGTTAATTATTTTAATGAAATAAATAATAATTCATTTAGTATTTCATGAGCCCCAGTTTTAGTAATATTTTAATATTTATATGTGTACACTTATAGGGTATACTCGGATTACTTATTACTAACTTTGACAAAAAAATTAAAATGTAAATTTTTGACTTAGACTTGCTCTGGGTAAATTAGATATGATAAGTCTTGTTGATAATTCAGGAAGTATTATAAGAAAAAATCAGATCTTTCGTCAAACCTTAAAATTATTCAATTGATTAATTGACTCACCCATTATTATTATTAAGTAAAAGGAAAATATTGGAGGAAATTTCTTTAGACAATTCACAAAAATTAACTGTGTTGGATTTTACTGAGATAAAGCAGTAATTAGAAAAAAATTGAATAAGATATAAAAGTTATTATATAAGAAGATAATAAGAAGAAAATTTTAAAAAACTAAATAAGAAATGTTTAACTTAGACTTTGGTTGAGTTAGATATCTGATAAGTAGCGTGAATGTTGACCTTTAAAACAATACGAGATATTGATTTTGACAACTAATCAATATAATGTTGATAAATGGGATAAAATTAAAAAATATTAATCAAATACAAATTTGATGAGCTCTTTTTTTACTGATATTTATAAAATAATATCATCAGTTGCATTATAAAATTAGAAATGATTGACTAAGACTCTGGCTGAATTAGATATCTGATAAGCCTTCTTAATATTAAAAAAAATATAAAAAAGGGTTGGATGACTGATATATTATATAAAAGTTGCCATTTAAAACAAAACAAGGGGGTAGATTTTGACAAGTCGTGTTGATAATTTGAATAAGATTAAACACTATTTAATTGAGTATTTGATAAGATTTATTTTTATTGATTCATAATTAAAAAGAAAAGAGTTGTTTTTATTGGGGTCGGATTATAAAACGATTTTTTACAAAAATATAAAATTAGAAAGCATTAGATGGAACTGAAATGATGTTGGAGTATAAAACCTCCTTATATAATCGACAATAAAAAAAAAACGTTATTTAATACCTATGTCTAATACGCCTAATTATTGTAAATATTTAAATAAAATTAAAACTTTTGGTTGCAAATATTAAGCCTAACATAAAAGTCACAAAAATTTATAAAATTGCTAATAAAGAACTAGTAGAAAGATTATTAACGTTTTTCCATATTATGTTTTGTTCTTTTGATAATTTAATAGTAAGTTTTATTATCTTTTTTCGCCTAATACTTATAAACCAGGCCCAATTTTTTGAATTATAACAATCTTAAATTTGTAAATAACTTGATGATCATATGCTGCCAAAATTATTTCATTTAAAGAAATACAAATGTTTAAAATTGTATTAGAAAATATTAATTTTTTCCAAAATGACATTGACTTAATACTTTGACTATTGTTATTTTTGTTTTCACATTAGAAAATAGTCCAGGCGAAGGTAAAAAGGGGAATTTCTGTATGTTTATAAAGTTGGGTTGGGATATGGTTTAAAACTATTTTTCTTTTAAAGAAACTACTCAAACAAAACCTATAATCTTGCGTGCGTCCAGGTTAACCTGTATGTAAAGTGTATTAACAATTCTCTTAATTAATTAGATATATAAATAATCCGTTGAAAATATGAAAAAGTGCAGTTTTTTCATAAAAAAACTACTGTTTGCATAAAATTTAAATATTAAAAAAGGTGAACATACCCTATCAAAGCTCCATCAATTAACGCATAACGTATCGATAGATCTACTGGGTTCACCTTCGTTTTCCTTTAACTTCTGTCTAGTTTTTCTAGCGTTTTAAATATTAATGAACCAATCTGCATATTTGCATCCTACTTAAGTTCAAATTTTCATATTGATTGGAAATTTAAACAAGTTCCATCGCCGGCCTGACATCTTTGTGATAATGGAAAATGGCTTTTACTTTACAAAAGGTAACGACAATAAATTCGAGTTGCGTAAAACATGATTTTTATCGGTTAAAATGCGCCTGAAATACCTGTATGTAAATGAAATGATAAAGAAGCGAAAGATCGAATCGCACATGTAGATGAGCCAATTTAAACTTTTCTTTTTTTGTTCTAAAAATTTTAAAACCAGTTTAAATTGGTAAATCATTTAAATCAGATCTGAAATGACAAAAGAGTCCCTCGTCGATGTCTCCCCTCAGGTCCTTTTCGTAATCAAAGCAATTACTTAGTATAAAATTCCTCATTAGAAGCACAAATATACAAATTAGATACAAAAAAAAAGAGAAACATCTGAAAAAAAAGATGCGTTTATAATTTTAACTCGCGCATGGATTATCACGGGCTGGTAAGTTAAGAGGAAATCTTTGTGAAAGGAACGCCGGGTGCCGCCAACCGTAAAGTCGTTCAGAGTTTCAGTTTTTGTGTTTGCAGCAGTGCAAAAAGGACATCGCTGAGCCCTGAAAGCTTTGTAAAGTGTATTAAATGCGCCGCTGCTGGTATGGTGGAAGAGGACTTTTATCTCGTTAAAAATTGTGTAAATCGCATCGTGATTTTTTTTATTTTTTTTTAAGTGAAACGTTTTTCGTTTTTACGGAAATTTTGATAATTAAAGTTGTCTTGTTTTTTGTAAATGGGAATCATTAGGAGTGGTTTAGCTTATTAAATATTATTTTGACTTTTTTTAAGTGCTTATTAAACTGCTTTGACTAATATTACATACTAAGCAACGCCAGGAAACCAAATGACGTCTTAAAGTCGTGACAAGAACGTCAGCAAACTACGTCTTTACATGAGATCATATATACGATTAAAATCACGTTAATAAGTCCCACCAAAACGAATGGACGTCTATTACTGACTCATATTACCGTGTAGTACTATTTTACTAACCATTTAAATACGTTCTTACTGTCAATATTTTAGTGACGCTCATACTTTAGTGACCTCTTCTTTTGACCTTCAATTGACGTTTCTAAAGAGCCTAACTAAGAACTAAGTTTCAAGGAAGTAAATAAGCATAAGTATCTCTGTAACGAGCTAAATTTTGGATGTTCTGTGATAGCTTGTAAATTATTAAACTTATTTGTTATCTGAATATATTGTTCTCCGAATTCTTGTTGTGATACATTTCTTTTAAAATTAGAAATAGTCTTAAATTCCCTATCACCTCATTTAACTGTAATAATAATAGAAGGTGATTTAAATGATAATTACGCAGACAGTAACAACAGATTAATAAAGTCACTTAAATATTTGTTAGATTCACATGGTTTAAGAATGCATATTAATGAATTTACCGGTGTCACAGAAAATTCAACGTCTATTTTGGGTTATGTGTTTTAAATCTTAATGGTGTTGTGTCCAGTTCCGTATTGAATCCTGATTTGGCAGATCATGAGGCGGTTTATTGTCAATTCGATTTTTTCCTTGAACGTATCCACCACTGCCAAGAGGCGCGGTCGTATATGCTCTAAAAGAAATATTAAGGCGTTTTCTCAGTTTTGCTTTAACATTAATTGGAAAATACTGTGTGATAACGATCAACTTTTAATATTCTTTTATCTTAAACTTATTGAAATCCTAAATAATAAATTTCCTATGTTGCATATTAAACTTAAAACTAAAAAACCTTGGATTACAAAGGGATTAAAAGTGTCTTCCAAAGATATGAAATATTTGCACATACTACGTAAATTTTTGGTTAGCAATAGAGTTTTTATGCATTATTTTAATAACTACAAGCAAATATATCGCAAAACTATAAAACTGGACAAGACTAAATTTTACAGGAATAGACTGCGCTCCGCTAATAACAAGCAGAAAGAAACATAAAGAATTGCTAATTCTCTACGAGCGTAAAGAAATCTAAAATGCATAACTCTAAGTTGGATGTCAATAAAATAAACTCATTTTATTGCTCAATTGTCTCTCAGCTCGCTCAGAGCATTCCACCCACTTCAGCTGATCCGTTATCATTTGTGATTGGCAGGTGTCTTTTTACTTTATGCCTATCACAGACGAAGAAATCATGGAAACCTTAAGAGAGGTTAAATCTAAATGTTCTTCAGGTTGGGACGGAATTTCAATAAAAGTTCTAGCAAATTTGTCTCTATCAGCATTATTATCATTGGCTAAATGCATTAATGCCTCTTCTTTGGATGGTGACTTTCCGGCTCTATTAAAGCAAGCTTTAGTTTATCCCATTTTTAAGCAAGGAAAGAATGCCAGTGCTAACTTCAGACCTATATTTCTACTTCTTTCACTCTCTAAAAATTGTGGAAAAGCTACATAAAAATAGAATAAATGCATTCTTAGAAAGAAAAAAATCTCTCTAAAATAAAACTCAATTTGGATTTCAGTGTTCCAAGAGTTGTAAGGTAAGGTGGGGTAAGTGCGACCAGAAATTTTAATAGTGCCTCTTTACATCTTCATATATTTTTTTAAATATATACATTGCCGAATTAATTTTTCTTTGCGAACTTGTTCAGGAGTTTTCTATAAAGATATAGTATTAAAAATATAAAGACCTTTACAAATTTTGGAAATATAATATATATTTTTAGTTGCAGGTGACTGCTCTTTCCCAACCGGAGGGGAAAAGTGCAATCGGACATAAAATAAGAAGTTAAATCGTATTATAAAAAAGAACGGGAAAGAGCACCATATTTCTAGTAAGCTTAAAAAATCGGAATAAATTATATTTTTGATACAAAAAAAACCAAATCCATATCGCAATTTAGTTAAGTAAAAACGTAAAATGGAGAAACAGTGTAAAGCCCCCGTCTGACCACCGCCACCGGTCTATTTAAACTTTCCAAAACTCCATACTTATACACCACTGATTTGTCTTCTACGTCTGGGAAAATAAAAGTATTTTTGGGATATTTTTGCCCTACAGCAGCTTTCATAAATGAACAGTCATACATTTTAAATGGCTCAATTATTTCTGTTACTAAGCCAATGTATATTTTCTCACAACTTCGAGATTTGAATGCCACTTTTATGTATGTGCCTACAGGTTGATCTTTAGGCTGATCCTTATCTGATAAGTTTTTTAATTCGCTCAAAGGTATGTTCTCTGAGCCATCAGATTCTTCAGTAATTTCTTGTACACCATAAAACCTTGAAAGGCTTTCTCTGGAACTATTTGATCCCAAATCTATGTCATCCTCTGTGTCAATATATGTTGGCTCTTCGCAATGTGAAGATTCAGAACTTGAACTTATCTTCCTGTTTTTTTTAGGTTTTTATTTGTTCATTCCACTAGTGCTTGGAACATCGTTTTGCTCGATAACGACTTTATTTCAAGTAGTTTTGATTTCAAGAATTGTGTGTGCCACTGTATCAGTTAGAAGCACCTGCTGAAATTTTTTTTCGCGGTCTAATCGCTTGAGGATTTTCCGATTTATTCAATCTTATTGTATCCAATAAAATATTTTTAAAACATGGGTCACTTTGCTCCGGTGTCTTTTTGGTTATAATGTCTGTAGGTTTATCTGATATATGAAATACTGATGGCTTATTATTGTTTTGATGCTGAAATTGTTGGTATTTTAATCATATATCACGATCATACGTGTCAGGGGTTATAACATTCCTATTAAATGGTAAAATTCCTCCTTTTCGAAATCCGCTTTTAATAATGTTTGTTTCCAAATTGGCCCAAATCTTTCCAAAAAGAAGTGCAAACTCCCGTTTTGAAACACGCATTCCTGGATTCTTTCGTTGCCAAACACACAAACTTTCATCCCAAGATACTTTAACTGATTTAAAAACAGAAAGGTCTAGGGGTTGCAACAAATGACTTGTATGGGCTGGTAATTTTAAAATTTCAATATTTTGAGTTTTTGCAAACTGTACAACTTCTTTGGTAATATGGGTGGCATGTCCGTCGTATATCAGCAGTACAGGTCTCTCTTCAGTGAATGTGGTAACCAAATTATTCTTTAAAAAGTTAGTAAAGATTTCGCAGTTTATCCAGTCATTTTTACTAGCAGCAAAAGTCATATTGGGGCATTTATTATCCGTACTTTCAGGAATCCAATTGGACCATAAGTTTAAGCTCCTAAAAATTACTAAAGGTGGTGCCTTTTCACCACAAGCATTAGCAGCTACCAAACACGTGAAGTTTTCTTTTCCGGTGCCTCCAGTAATTCTAGACGATGGTTTTCCCTTTTCTCCTACAACTTTCGTTTTACTAGAATCTGTGCATATACTTGTTTCATCCAAATTCCATATGAGATGTGGTTTGTCAGCCAAATTTGACCGTTGAAGGGTTCCCTCAAGTAAATTGAAATATTCATTTATAATAAATAGATTGGTTTGCTTTTTTCGAACGTATTCAACCGACTGCGGTTTTTTTATTGCTAGATGATGACGCCGTCTAAAAAGAATAAACCAGTCTTTGCCAGGACGTCCATTTTTAAAGAGTGTTTGAATTTGACTCCGATTCACATATTGTTGAATGACGTCCAAAAGCTCCTTTCGTAAAAGACCAAAACCACTTTTTTCTAAAGTTTTTAGATACTCGACTAGCAATTCTTCAATCTCTTTTTTAACGCTGTACAAGACTCTCCAGTTTGGCTTTTTTTGCCACGATGACCAGACAGATAGCACTGTAAAGTACTGTATGGAATAGAGTATCTTTTTGAGGCAGCTCTTAAACTTAATAGGTTGGAGTTTATGCTCTGAATCGCAGCCGCAATAGCTTCTTTTGTATAACCTGTTACTCGTTGTGTCTTTCTTTTATAGCTTCTAACCATCTAAAACCAACAAACACCCATCGAGAAAGTGCAATCAAATGATATTTGTTTATCGGGAAAGTGCAACCTAATGATTGCACTTTCCCTACAATATGTGGTTGCACTTGCCTCACGGTCGATTTTTGACGAGGCAATCATGTAAACAAACAGAAAATAATTGGCGATACCTATTTAAAACAATACAATTCATAAATAATACCCTTATACCCTATTATTTCACCTAAAATAAAATAATTCCGTCTTTATGATGAGCTTTTAGGTTCACGTTAGGAACCAGATGGCGCTGGTTTTACTGGTTGAAATATACTAGCTTTGTGTGTGGCTTGCGTGGTTGAATTTTCCCGCTTTTTGCACTTACCCCACCTTACCTTAATGCATAGTTTTTAAATTAACAGCATAGATTTTAAATAACTTTGCGAAGGCGGTAGATAAAAACAACTGAATTATACAAAATGCTTAGACGTAGTACTCTAGGAATGTCGCATTTTAATTTTATTGAAATTATGCATCGTACACCCAGTATAGGATGAATTAGGAGATTAATTAGGTAGAGAGATAAAATTCCAAATACCAAATCAAATCGTCAGAGAATTGCTTACCTGTGAGCAATATATTTTCTTTATGCTGTTAGACTTTTTGGCACAATTCACGGGTTTTTCTGACATACACACAACATAACTTGGTAAATTATTGAAAAAGCCGCTATCTGCGTATATCCGAAGATAGCTGTAAGACTTTAATTGGGGATGGCATCTACGGCCATAAACCAAGCGTAAAGCTATCAATCAACCTTAGCAAACAGACGTTGACATTGGTAAATTCTACAAAGATAATCAGGTAGCACTGAAGGCCCTAGAGTCCATATGCTGTAATAAGACATTTGGTCTAATAATGGGCAGTAACATAATCTCCTAATGTAGATTCTAAAACATACTGGATTTAACGGGATTGAAAAAGCAGGACTAACAAAACCTGGTCCCTAAAAAGATCCTTCATGTCCACAACCAGCTTAATGTGATCGCTAGGATTAAAGTCAGAGGATTGAGCAGACCATGATAATACCTTAATATTGTGTTATTTCAAAAAGTCGCTAGCGGTTGGTGCAACATATGGACGTGCATTGTCGTGAATAAGTACAAAATTTTCACTAAATTCTATAGCGCGTATATAAAGCATAGGTTTCATCTTTTTCTTCAATGGGAACTAGATTAATCTAAAGACCTATGAAAACTTTAGCGCGAACTGTCCAAAGTCCGCCTTGGCCCCTGTCAACTTGTTGAATGGTTTGCAAGAGAAACGCATTACTTGTACGCAAGCATCCATTCTTATATGTTGGAGAAGCTTTATTTGAGCCTCAATACTGGGGATGCAGACGTAGTAGTGTTCTAAGATCTCGCAAAGGTGTTTTGCGAGAACCCGTCAAAGGCGTGTCACATAAAATACTGTTGCAATAATTAAAAATATATGTCTATAGAAGTCCGATTTTGAAATGGTTAAAATCAATTTTAACTGACAGATGTCAAAGTGTTCGTTTTGCTGGTTCTGAATCAGAAAAGTTACAGCAGGTATGCTGCAGGCCTCTGTTCTTGGTCCCCTACTATTTTTGATCTATGTAAATGACTCACCACCTGCAGTGAAGCATGGACTATGCACATCTTTTGCTGATTATACTACTGTTCTTTGGCATAATATTAAAAGATGGTGTGACAGCAAGTCATTATCATTTATTATTTCAAAAACCAATATTTTTAATGTATTTTAGATGTTTCTTTGAGTTTACAAATCGTTACTATTAATAATTTTAATAAATTCTAAGGTATACTTATTGACAGTAGGTTAAATTTCAAAAATCACCTTGAGCAGCTCTGTTCAAAGTTGGCATCTGGATTTTTGGATACGAACAATTAGAAGTAATGCAGGTTTATTAGTAACTAAAGACGGCTATTTTTCATTAGTAGAATCACACTTACGCTATGGGATTTATTTTTGGAGGCACGCATCCACAAATTTATTTAACTCTGTGTTTGTGCTACAAAAGCGTGCCCTAAGACATTTATGTCTTCTTAAGTATCCTGAGTCTTGCAAAGCTTATTTTATTATCCAGAACATCTCTTCCATCTTTATTTATACTGGAGACTGTTTCTTTGATCCATAAGAAGTATTCTTTAGTTATCCAATCGGAGAATGTAAATAATAATGATTCCTCATATAATATAAATTTACCAATACATCTTCCTTAATCAAAAAATCATTTTTTTACGAAATTAAAAAAATATTTAACCATCTTCCACAGCCTTTTTGTAAGACAGTTGAAATTTTTGAAATTGTCGAAACAGTGGGCTGCAAAGGCAGTTGTGCATATAGGTCTCCTGATGGACCCATCATGCCCCATCGGGGTTTACCAGAGCCCAACGGCCTTAGAAAAACGGATAAGGCTCTCTGGTCTGAAGGACTTAAAGTCACTGGGTACACTGAAAGTGTTACCCAAGTATTTGAACCTGGCGCGCGTGCGTGCTGGGCAGTCCCCGACTACGTGGTCAACGGTTTCATCCTCGTCACAGCACCATCGGCATTCCGGGTTGTCCGCAATACCGATGGTATGGAGATGGCTTCTTAAGTGCCAGTGACCGGTTAAAGGATCTCTCACTAGCTAAATTTCGCGTCTTTTTAGGCCTAGTAGATTTTTGGTGAGACAGGCAGAAGGCCCACCTATGTGCGCTTTGGCCTGTCTCATACCAGGGGACTTAGTCCATCTTCGGTGGGTCCACTTGTACAGCAGACCCTTATTTGATGCGACCGCTACGCATTTGGCGATACCAATTATGGGTTCCGGCCCCATCGGCAAACTCGCGGATCCCAGTCTGGCAAGAGAGTCCGCTTCCTCATTACCTGCATGGCCTGCGTGGCCAGGTACCCAGACGAGCTAGACCCTCTAACCAACCTGCACAGTTTTTTCAGGACACTTTTATGCACTCTAGTACAAGCTTGAAGCTTACGTTTGCGGCCGTGATAGCCTTAATGGAAGCTTTGCTGTCCGAGCATATTGATACGACTGTATTGCGGTGTCCGCAGCTCAGGATTTTCTGTCCGCATTTTAATACAGCGAATACTTCGGCCTGGAAGACAGTGGCGTGCTTCCCCAGTGAGTATGCCCTACTGGTATGTGGGATCCCACCACAAAGCCCTGATCCAGCTCTGTTATTTATTCTGGAGCCATCTATGTTTCAGATGGTCCCCCTATTTAGCAATGCAAGTCTGTTGGAATGCTGCCATTCCTCTCTGCCTGCAATATGCGTCACAAATCCCTCGCAGTCCACAGTCACTGGAGCCATGCAGTCACTGCCCATCAGAAGGAGAGGACATTCCTGTATGGCCTATCTAACTTGATTCCCAGAAATCGAACTGTCCTGGAGTAATGCAGCTGCACGCCACCTAGAGATATAACAGAGGGCGAGCCTTCTCTAGAATAGTAGGAGCTCTGCTTTTTTGGGGTTAATCCTGAGACCCCTCGAGAGGCACCATATGTCCACCGACGCAGGGCTCTCATCATAGGGCCCCGCATTGAAACGGCGTCTTTCCCCAGGCAAAGGATTACCAGATCATCAGCGTAGGCCTGTGTGTATAGGCCAGCATTGTTTAAAAGGTTTATCAGGCTGTCGACCACAAGGCACCACAAGGTAGGGGACAATACTCCTCCCTGCGGGAAGCCCCTAGCCGCCAACGTTTTGACAAACTCGTTGTTGAGCTGGGCAGATACATGACGTTTCGAGAGCATGGCCTCTATCCAGCTAACCAATCAAGACAGTTTCTTATAAGTTATTTAAGAGAGATGTATGAAAGATGTTAGTTGTAAAAGGCTACTACATTATAGAAGAATACTTCTTGGACCATTTTTAAGTTTATTTGACTGTGCTCTATTGATTTAGGGATGTTCAGATTTCGACCAAAAAAAAATTACTTAAGGTGGTTTTTACAGTATTGCATGATAAATAATTACGACACAAATTCTGACCAATCTTAGTTACTACTAGTTTAGAGGTTTTTATGATGTAATATTTGAATTTTTTATAAATTCTGATATTTTCATTTTATTGATTATTTTATTTTTTATGTGTTCCCATTTGTTTCTTTTATTATTTGTTTGTTTAATCTATATTTAAGTCAGCTTTATAAACAACATTTTTGTGTTATGTAAAAATAAAGCATATTTGATTTGATTTGATTATTTTCTATAAATATAAAACTGGAGTCCCAAAAATGAAATGTTAAAAAGCTACTTATTGGTTTTACGGATATATTTATCGTTTTCATAATATGATTTAATTTTCACGCATGGGTGAACATTCATTACTTTCTTTAATTTTTTTTCTTTAAGTATTTATACATCACCCTTCTCAAAATAAAATAGTTATTTGAATAGCAGTTAAATAACTAAAAACTAACATTTACAATAGAGGTTTTACTGTTAGACTAGTGCGCTGACCTGTTGCTGTTAAAAAAGCAAGAAAAGAGAGCATAAGAGAAGACAGCATAAAAACATTATTGTATATCAAAATTATATACAACACTACAAACAAAAATCAATACAAACAATAAATATTAAACATGATAAAATGTATTTAGGTTAAATAAAAAAATCAGTCATTATCAAAGTAAGGAGATTGCGATTGGGCCCTGCAATATAAAGAAACCAGAATCACTAAACTGGCAACTATCATTTGCCAAACGGAAATGCTATAAGAGTCTGATAATAGATTATAAAACATCACAATAAAGGAAAGTAATCTTTTGAAATATAAATCAATAGTATCACATTATTTATATCTACTGACCCGTGGAAGGCTACTGCAATCAATATTATAAAACACAAATTTCCATCAAAGCGCACATGAACAGCATCCAAAAATGGGGGCACGTAATGATAAAGAAGACGATCGACAGACAAAAAGTTCTTACTTTCATAAGTTATGAAGTTTAGTTATTATTTTTATACTATCTATAAATTTAACCTGTCCAGAAAGTGGCAACCGCTAAATAATATTTTTACTATTTTACCACAGGTCACCTTCCACACCACCCTAAATCTACTGGATATAGCTAGAAAATTCTAGAATTTTCAATATTTTATCGTCACAAGAAGGGCATTTTGCTGACTACGTCATTAAATGACCAAATGTTAATATCTTTTTTGACGTCATACGTCATCCTATGGTTGCCTGGGAAGCTAAATTTAAAAAAAAAGGTATTCTTTCACTTTATAATGAAGCTAATTTTTTGAAAGAATTAAATTAAAGAATTTCATCTTCTAGCCGTTGTCTCCTTCTCAATCTAAGGTGTTACTAGGGATTGTATTAAAATATATCAATAAATGATTATACTATATTAGAAAGATACAGTTTTCCAAAATGTCTAACAGCATTTAAAAGATGAAGTAAAGCATAGAAAAAATCACTAATCACTTTATTGATTTTGTGATCTATATCTTAATTTAAAGTATGATTCGAGATTATATAAAAAATTATAATTTTCTCCCAAAGTACATCTGAAAATCTTTGTTGTTTTCTAGAATTTAATTGAGAATATATTAAATTAAATTGTCAATTTTCAGACATATATTATCATCTCAAAATAAGATATCACTAGATATTATACTAAGATTATGATTTTCATATATAATGGGAGAAGTTACATTAGAAAACCAAATTTGCTTCTGCTTCTAATATTAATATTTGCTTCTAATATTTTATAAATACTATTAAATAATTACATAGTTTTTTCATGAATTCACGAGCAGTACTTTAGTTATTTTATCAATTCTAAACCAAATATGTGTCTATCAATACAATTATTAATAGTAATTCATAAATTGCAATATTTTTTTGTGTAAATCAAATTTTAATCACTATAATGCTAAATTCTATTTCAACGTGTTTGATAAATTATATACAAAGATGTAGAATATTAGAAATTAAAAAATACATAATTCGTGAATACCACTTGATTTACGAATCATACAATTTCATTATTATGGCTATGTTAAATAATTTTTTTTCCTGATCACTCGCAGGTACCCAGATATTGCAACTCTCGGAAAATCACATGTTCTTTTTATATAAAAAACAACTGTTTAAAATATGTAGGAGGTAATTTTAGGTTCTTGCTATAGAATAATTTTAAAAAATAGAGATTTTTCCAATAAAAAATTATGTTTTAAAAGATATTACTCATAATTATATTTCCTTATGTTAGCTATTTTTAAATGTCCCACTAAGAAAAAGAAAAAAATGTAGTGAAGCAAAAACGCTATAATATAAGCACTTAATAAAAAAAAGTAATATATAAATTATTTTATTTGACGAAAATAGACGAAAAGTAATGCAACATATAAAAAAAATTGTAAGAATACAGAGATTTACTAACCTTACCTAATATTTACAATGAGCTTATACATATAATATAAATATAATATAAATTTAGGACGTTATTTTTAGACTTGACGGATTTAACATCAAGCGATGAGCGTAAACATAGAAAACCGTTCATATCTTGCACTGGGTTTGGCCGAATGTAATTTTAATACAGATCCACGCTATAACTTCCCTAGGACAGGTCTAAATTTAAGACCGGATGTGCTAGAGATGTCGTACATTAAACCACTTAATAAGATTTCGCAAGTTATATAGAAGGGACTTCCAGGACCGAACCTTATAAAGAACCATAATGTTTGTTGCCTTTAAACTTTAAAAATTCTTCTTATTTCATTAACTGCAATTGAGGGAATCTTCAATGAGTTTTTCTTGTTTAAGTTTTAAATTAGGTGAAGCTTATTGGATCAAAATAACGTGAAGTACGATCCTGTAAAAGTGTGTGCCTCCACACAAAAGTTAAGCCAGTTGAATGCCTGGAATTATCCGAAGAATTCGGGACGAATGTCGCTTAAATATATTCATAATTTCTGAATCTGTGAATGAACTTTGGCAAGGTGTTCTTCCGGGTGCAACAGGAGAGCATTTCGGACGATTATGAATGAACATCCTGCCGACATATTTAGATTTTGAAAAGGTGGCATTCATGTGGTAACACTTGGCCGTTTCGACGTTGTTACATTTCGAAACGGTTCTTCATGATGATAAACGCGATCAGCAGCAGGTAATAATTAATGAACTCGTGAATATATTTCTAATATCTCTTATTTATAATATCAATAGGATATGTTTTACAAGAATGTTTTAGCTTGATATAAATGATTATCATCATAACCAAACATATTTTTTAGTGTTTGGGTGTGAAGAAACTCTAGAATCATTACTGAGAAAGTCTCATAGTAAGAGGAATTATATTTGACGCACCGATGATTTATATAAGTTTCTAAATATTGATAAATGGCTGTTTTTTCAAATAGGCCCAATTATAGTAATTTTATTTTTTTTGCAATAATAAATTCATGTAAATGCAAGAACCTATGAAATAACTTATTCCACAAGATTTTTTTTTCTTAGGGTCTTGAATGCAATAAACTACTTATCTTATATAACCCAGACCCTAAAAAAAGTTTCGCGCTCAAGGTTTTCGAATTTATTTATTAATAATTTTTTAGGTATTATTACTAAGATGTTAATTTAATTTTAAAGTCCAAATGATTTGATGAGATGATTGTTAACATATTTTGTGTTAATATTGAAATTAATAAATCAGCTTTTAAAAGGCTATATTTAATTTTTTTCAAGTCCTATATTTATATAGTTACATAAGTTTATTTAAGTCATATATTAGGTAGTAATTTAGTAAAATATTTATGAGAAAAATGTTTCCTATATTCGATCTCCTTTTAAAAGCCCGCATCTTATTTAAATATATATGAATTGTTTGTATCATGTATTATATACTCTAAAATCTATGAAACTTTGTATACTTAGTAACTGAATCTGACGTTTTTAGTCTACTTAGTTTTTAATGCATCCGGTGACATAAGACCTTTAACAATTATTCTAAAATGTAAACATTTACATTATCAGAATAAGATTTTTAAATATTAACTACACATTTTAAAATTATTTCCAATGTATATTGTAAAGCTTATTTTGATTTTAAAAGATATCATAAAGCATTTCCTCTCTCATATAAGGAAATAATTGATATTTCGTATTAAATATACTAAGAGCCTAATATTTACACAATTTTGAATCATTGATCATTGAAATCCAAATCTAACTTGAGTTTGAAAAACTCAATTTCGCGAGTTTTTGCAAACTTTTACAAACAAAAGCTTACTTTGACTATTATATCATAAAGGCATTTTAAATAAAGAACAATATTTCCTTTTTTGTAATATTTTAGATTTAAAATAAATTCTTTTTAGAAAAAATACACTTTATTACTCCTAATTGTAGGTCGTTGCTGTTTTTTTTTAATTACACTGCTAGGAGATGAATCAAAGGGAAGTGATATATTAAATAAAGGAAAGTTTATGTAGGAAAAGTATGCTACCTAATACAGCATATTAAAAGATACCTCTTAAAATACCCGTTATAAAAATGTATATATTTTTTATGTTTTTGTAATAACGTTCTTAGTTCCTATTCATTAAGACTAGATATCCTGGTGTTTCTTCATTATGTGAAGTTATTAATATTATTTACATCCTATATTACATTAATGTTAACATAAAAAGTTGCATGCCATAATTTTTATTTTATAGTTATAAAGTTGGTTATCAATTGAGCTTTTTATTGGATGGTTTTTAATGCTTTTGCTTTAGTTGTATTAAAATTAATATGAGAACCGAGGTTGATTTAGATTTAAATATCTTTTAAAAAATTATAAGTGAACTCAAAAAATGACAAAAGTTTCGTGTTTATTCAAATTATGCTTTGCGACAAAACAAAAATGGTTTTTAACACCATTCAAATCTAATTTATGAATAGTTGGTCGTATCCATTTAAGTTATGCTTTTCCAGATAATATAAACGGATACTAACTAAAATGAATTTTAAGTTATAGATTATGTTAATAATCAATTATGACAAATACACTTGTAAATACTGACAGCACTTGGTAAAACTGAGGCATGATTTTTTTACTTTCAATTAGGTAAAATTAGCATGATATTTTTTATCAATCTAATAATTATTGTCTCTTTAAAATTTAAGAATCATAGCCAATCTAAAGATCATAACTGTAATCACACTTTTTTGTTTTATACTAATGGTAAACTGGAAAGGTGATAATAGCAGCAACAAGCTTTATAAGGATTTAAGAAAATTATCAACCCATATATCAACCATAATTAGTCTGACAATAAATATTTATTTGAATATTAGCTCAAAGAAGAATAAATTTCATAAGATTAACATTATTTTACAATTTTTTTACAAAATGAATTTACATTAGGCTAGATTATTACAAAATATATCCTTGAAGTTCTTTTTTAGTAAGATTTATCTTAAAGGTGATTTTAATGGAGCACCAGTAAAAAATTATATTTTAGTGGAGGTGTTTTGATAAGAACAGTTTGTTATAAGTGCCCAAATTATTGGTAAAAATAAATAAATAAAACTATTAACTCCTTGTTAAGATAAATACTTTATTTCATTTTATTTAGGTCAAGAAGAAAAGTAAATTTATTCCTGGTACTGACTTCTTTACTCAATCATTAATCTCATTACTGCGCAATTATAAATACCCATTAAGATATAAGCCAGAAAAACTGTTAAAACGATTATTTTATTAAAATTTACCTAATGAAAGATTATATTTCCTTGTTTGACATTAAGTTTCTTATAAGGCTAATTTCTTTTGGGTTATAATCTGATAAAATATATGCTAGAAGTACTTTTTTTATAAAATTTATATCAAAAGTGATTTTAAAGACCCTCCAGCATGAAATTGTATTCTAATGGATCTATTTCGATAACAACAATTTCTTATAAATATCAAAAATATTCGTAAAAACATGATTTTAAAAAATATTTTAAAAGTTGCTTTACGCAAAACCATAAAAACTATTTTTTTCTTCCAACATAAATACTTTAATTTAGCAAAATAATAGAGGAAAAAATATTTTTGGGTTGCGTTTGGTAGAGTAAGAACAAAACAACGTTAAATATTACTATTAAAATTATTTTTTGCTTATATGTAGGTTTTTTATCTTAACAGGTATATTAAAGAAATGTCAGACAAGAATCAGTAAGTATTATTTTACTGAATTCAAGGAGAGATAGAGTTTTACAATTTGACTTTATTTTCAAAATTATCACGTTCATCAACTTTCCTTGAGTTAAAATGCTAAACATTTTATCATTTCCATTTTATTAAACTTTTAGTTCTATAAAATTTAAAAAAATTAAATTCGTGACCTGCTTGTTATATTATAAAATCACAGTAGTGATTTTAAAGTTTTAAAAACCAAGAAATAATTACAATTGTTTTTAATGCCGTCTAAATCAGTTTTCTTACTGTGATAACTATTTAATTCTGCTGTAAATTTAAATACAATAAAATATTTATTTTACCGGGAGTTTCAAAAGCTCTTTTGAAATTTGAATTTTTGTCATTTTTGTCGCAGATAGTCCTAATTAGAAAAATAATTAAATATTTGCAAGTTCTTAAAGAGAAAAATATCGATTTTTATCAAATACCGTTACAAATTACCACTATGATATTCTGTTCCATTTTTAAGCCAAATTCCAATGATTAATGGGCTGATTCAGTAGCCAAAGACTAATGGAAATACTAAATTACTTGTGGTAATTTCAAATGTTCTTTAATAAAAAACTGCTATGTATTTTTTTATTATACGCTTGAAAACAGGCGAGAAAAATATTTATGAAAGTATATTTTTGTAATAATGTAAATATTTTATCGTATTTAAGTTTTTAGAATTGCCACTGTAATAAATATTTTTCAGATAACTGAAATTACTGATTATAGACCGCCTTTCATCAATCAAATGAGAATAGGTTTAAAAACAAACAGATTGATAAATATGTGTGTTTGATCTGGATTCGAATTAAATTTCATTTTTTGTTAAGGCATTGCAATCTAGTATTTCAAGTCTTTTTAACCAATTACTCTGTTGTTATTTGTATTTTGATAGCTACAATTGGTGTATGACAAACTGCTTTAGACAAGCCTTATGGTGAATTATTAAAAATATATGATTTATACCCATTTAGGTTATGCATCAAATAAAACTATGAGACGCAGAATAACGAAAAATAAAATGGTTTTTTCTTGCCTTTATAAAAACGTTTATGTCATAATGCTAAAAAATTTTGTTTTCTTTGACAGCGAGAGTACAAGACTCTAGTAAATCTGTTTCGATAAAAATAGTTGGTCATAGGTATTAAAATTATTCGTAATAAAAATAAATAAAATTTTTGTTAAGATAAGTATTTTATATTATTTAGGCCGAAAAGAGATTAAAATATATTCTATCAATATCATACTGTGCAATTTTTTTTTCTCGGGTTGACAAATCAGGATTTATAGGATAATAGGCAGCAAGAAAATATTTTTCAAAGTAGTGATTTTTTTTTTCTAGACATTAGATAACAAATTCGTGTTAACTGAAATATCTTAACAAGGAGATATTTTAAATGTTGCCTTACCCCAAAATAAAAAAAAAATCTCTTCTGAGATATATATCTTATTTAAGCTCTTTAATAAAGTAAAAAACTATTGGTTTTGCGTTGAATTTGGTTGTATAAGAAAGAGACAACGTTAAATATTATTACTAAGATTATTTATTTCTCTGTAGTTAAATATAAATATTTTTTTATCTTAAAAGGGATTTCAAAGAAATATCTGTTCAAAATCAACTTGTATTAATTTTTTTAAATATCTTACTTTCTAAGATATCTAAGTAAATTTCCCTTAAGCTGAAATGCAATAAAATATTGATTTTAAAAGGAATTTCAAAACTTGATCGACCTATAGTGCTTAGCTATTATTAATTATTAATTAATTTTGTGTGCACATATTTTTAAAATCACAACTGAAGTAAAAGATTTTATATTTGCAAATTACTAAAGGAAAAAATATAGATTTTTATCAAATAACATTAAAACAACATAACACCATATTTTGTTATTTTTTTAAGCCAAAAGTAAATGGTTATGTAATGGATCTCCCAATACCTAAAAATGAATATGCATATAGTGTTTCTTGGGAGCGGGATTTTTTGATTACTTTAAGATTTCAACGCTAATTTAATTTAAATAATATACGGTTAAATAATAAAAAGTTAATTATATGTATTTCTTAAAATTAATTCCAGTTAAATAGCCTCCCCTTCTCTCAATATACTCTTGAAGCCTTTTCTCGAAATTCTTCATAACTTCATGCAAAACATCACCAGGAATATTAGAAGTTCCTTCAGTAATTTTCATTTTAAGCTCCTGCATGGTTTTTGGTTTAACAGTGTAGAGCTTTGGCGTAATGTATCCCCACAAAAAGTAATCGCAAGTCGTTTGATGTGACGGCCTTGCATGTCAGACAATATTTTCTCGCCTAGAAATACCGTGTATCGGAAACAATATTTGCAAAGGGTTTAAAGCCGCTCTTGCGATGTGTAAAGTAGAACCATCTTGCTGACTTCACGCTTGGTTGTTCTGTAGAAATCTGTTTAATTGCTGATTTAACAAAATGATTGATCATTTAGATATAATGCTCGGAATTGACCGTAACAGTGTTATCATTCTCATCTTCAAAGAAGTAGGGATCGATAATTCCTATGTATGAGGTCGCCCACCATACTGTTACCTAATGACTGTTATTCGTGAAGCTCCTGCAGATTTTCTGAACTTAAGTAACAGTAATTTTATTGGTTCGTATAGCTGAATAAATAAAACTGCGTCTCATCAGACATCCACAAATTGTAAATGTCGATCTCATTCTCAAGGAAAGCTTCAACAAAGCGTAGACAATTTGGGATGTTTGCTGGTTTTACTGCTTAGGCTATATGAATTTTATTTGCGTGAAAATTGAGATCTGTATACAATATTCGAAGTTAAGAAGTCTTACATATGGCTAATCCCTGAGCTTGTTTTCGGATTTAACATTCTGGATTTTGCTCTATAGATTCTCTAACGCGATCGACATTCTGAGGAGTTCTTACACTTTTTCTTGGTCCCTTATGTTTGACATTGATAGTGAACTTGTGTTTTTAATTCTACGTATCCATTCCTTCATAACAGGAGCCAAAGGAACTGTGACTATTTTTGCTGTATTATATAATTTGAAAAGCACGTGGCTCACCGGAAAAGTTACTAAATGCATATCTTCACCGAAAATTTAACAAAATAATTTACCGCCAACTATTCGTAGTTGCGGAATGTGAATATTATCAAAACTTCTCGCCTCCAAGGACCACCTTGTATTTCTCACAGCAGTGATTTCAAATGTTCTTTAATAGAAAACTCGTAATATATATTTTTTTTATTCTAGGCTTATGGACAGGTAAGGAAAGTTTTCAAAATAATTTTTTATCGTTTTTATGATAATGTTGATATTTAATTAGATTTAAGCCTTTAAAATTATCGCTGTAATAAATATTATTTACATGATTAAAATAAAGCTAATTTTAGTATGGATATCTGGCCATTGACTGCCCTTTCATCAGTCAAACAAGAATGCGCCCAAAAACAAACGGATTGACAAATATGTATGTCAGATCTCGACCCGATTTAAACTTGATTTCTTGTTTTAGCATTGCCAACATAGGTATTTTGAATTTTTTTCAACTAATTACACAGTTTAGCAAATGAATTATTTATTTGTATTTTGTTAGCTCCATTTGGTTTATGACAAATTACTTTAAAAACGCGTTATTTTTAATCATTAAAGAGGTGTAATATACACCCCTTTAAGTTAGGCATTAAATAAAAGTATGATACATAGATTTAGAAAACAAAAAACTTCTCCTTGTTTTTATGAAAACGTTTATGACATAATATTGAAGAACGCTGTTTTCTTGAACAATAAAAATAAAAGAGTCTAGTATACCAAAAAGAACAACTGAAATAATAAACAACAAAACCTTTTTATTCCAACCTATCAAATCGGGCGTTTCAACTCTGGAATTTCGTCATCTAGTGTCAACGGATCTGCACAGATGGATTCCGAATTAAACGCGGGCATTAATAGGGCGCATTGACACAGAGATACAAGGGCTGAAAACTGAATGCGCCAACCGAACAATTGCAGGATTTGAGATTCTATAATGCCCCTGGCTCTCTCTTTCTCTCTCTATATCTATTGATGGTTACGTGCTACCGTTAAGTCGCCTTTTCTAAAGACGCCCGGTAATTGAAACTGCTTCTTATATAAGAGGATTTGCTCTTGTTTGTTAACGCGTGTCCTGCTGCTTTACACTGGGTAATTTTCTTTAAAAATGCAATAGGAATCTTTTTTCTTTATGTTTTAATTATTTTAATTGAAATATAAACTTTTCTTAAAAGAATTCAGAATTTTTATTTTGAATGGGGATTTAGAATTTTTCTAGAATAAAAATACGTTATTTTACATATATTACTTTAACTTGTGATCTTTTTCTACCAAGCCCTTAAAGTCGTATGGATCCGCTAAGCCTCTTTCCTATTTTTAGTAAAATTGTCTCTAACTTATAAATTTTAATTTCTTTTTACACAATTTCCCTTTTTAGTCTTTTTCGTTTCTTTCAACAAAATACTATTAATAGATAGCCAAGAAATCTAAAATAATAAAATTCTTGTTAATGGAGAACTTATTTTTATTTTTTAAGTTCTATGAGACATTGCACTTCCCTAAAGTAATTTTGCGGAACCTATGAATTAAGTAGAAATAGGTGTTAGTGCAGATTCCTTTATCATGTCTACTGGAAATTGTATTAAGTTTTTAATATTTGCTACTTCGATAACAATAATAAATTGATGAAGTTTATAAGCAGAAATCTGTGATAATCAAGTATATACATATATCATCATCAATACCTATGACTGTGTTAAAAAATACACTTAAAATATGGCAAATATTTTAAGTAGGACGACACATTTCATTCAATGTAGCATCATCAGATCTAAAATAACAATCACCACTACAAACAAAACAATGTATCAATAGCACTTGGCACAGAACATGCAATTCCTTAATCTGATTATCCATCGGAATATTTTGTTCTAACGAAAATACCTGTTGGTAATGAAAAGCGAAAATACGTGTTGGAGCAGATGTTCCATAATAATTTATGTAATGATCAATATCAAGTTCCTAGTATCATATCTTTGATACATTGATGAAGCTAAATATCAAAAACCTCTGCTCTATTATGTGACGACTTTAAAATCCTTGATAAAAAAAATAAAATGACATTTTTCTACATAACGTATACGGGTAAACTGGGATAATGAATAACTCGAGGGCACAGAAATGGATGCGAGCGACCCCAACAACGCTTCTTTATTGTTTTAAATTGCAATTAGGCGGTAAACTGATACACAAAGGGAATACAGCTCGTGTCATTAACAATATTTCACTTAAATATTTACGAGTTATAAATGAATTCGCTGCTGTTTGCTGGGCGCTAACTGAGATGGCGCAATATAATTATACGCTGAAAGGAGCACTTTTCAGCGAAATTTATTACTTTAGTGTTTGATTTATAAGGTAGGTTCGTTCATTATTTAGAGGACAAAAACTTTAAAAAATAAAAATAGTTACGCTACTGTAAAATAATTGAAAAACCGATCAAGGGATATCGGCAGATGAGATCCGAATATATCGATATCTTGGGTCGCTCAGCCTCGTTTCTTCGGTGATTAATGACGTTTTGCATTAGCCATTGACAGGCCGCATTGTCACTCGGATGCCAGTTTGGATATTGAATCATGTTGTATTTTGACTACCGCGTTTTTTCTTTAGCCTCGGTAAATGCGTTTCTAAAGACGAGATAATTAATTGATAAAATGCCAATACTTGTATTGAGAATTATGCAACAGAGGGATCCAAAGATCATGTAATTATAGTTCCTTTAATATTTTCATTTCAATATCTAACTTTAAAAATCATAAGGTAGCGCTTGTTCTACATATGATAGACCGTAATACAAAAACAACGTGATTTGCAATAACACAGATGCACAGATTTAAGGATACTAGTCTTACTATTCCTATAAATAATCATTCTAGTATAAGCTTTTGCACTCTGACCTAACTAAAATCAGTTTCTAATTCCATAGAGCTTTACTGCTACTCCTAAATCCTTATGTGTACTACTCCTATGACTAAGGGAGGAGCATGTTGAAGAATGACGAAAAATATATCGAAAAGTCTGTCATTTTATGGGCTTTACAACATGGATTAAAAAGTTCTTTTGGAATTCTAGAGAAGTGAATAGAATATTCCTACCTTTCCCTGAATGAAGTTTCTTATTTTTTATCTGTTCAAGAAACTTTTGGTGCAGCAGCTTATTCTAGGTACATCATAAAGAAAATTAAAAGCAAAAATATTTAAATTAAATAATTCTATTATCATGGCCTGTGCACAAGCACTTTTTAGGAAAATTTTGGTGCAGTTAGTTATGCTTGTTATATTATAAAAATATTATAGCAAGATTGTTTTAGTTAAATAATTCCATTATCATAGTGTGTGAGGCCTTTATATAAGTATTTCTTAATAGTTTTTATTTTTTTTAAATTTTTTTGAGAATCTGTAGCTTTTTTGATACTGGAAATTATTTCGAAAAGACCAGTAATTCATATCATCTATTAGGCCAGCCTATTCGTGAGGACTAAGAAACTAAGCTTATCATTTATCCATAAATTTTAATATATATGTGGACAGATATATGGATAGTCAAATGAACTCTTGTCAATGTGATGGAAACTGAAATCTAGCCATTATTATTGACTATCTACATACTTTTATACTTTCGTCAAAGGCGATGATGCTGAAGATAATGAAACTAATTTAGAATAATGAAAGATATCAATTGAAGGAACTCTTGGATCATTACAATTAAAATCATGGAACTGGAAAATAAACCATTATCACCAACTACCTACAAACTTAGTACTTGACTACATGTGTAAACATTTAAGTTCAACTGTTTAAGTATTTGAATACTAATATCAAAAAATAGTTAATTGAACTTAAAACAAAAACCCATTATCATCGTTTCTTTAATTATATTGAAGATAATAAAAGTTAAAATAAAACTATTATAATGATCTACCTAGTAAATAAATATGAAAAAAACAAATTAGATCAATACGTGAATTTTCAAGATCAGAATGAAGAGCTTGGAAACTGAGATGATGGTTTCATCTAAACTAAATATTTATATATGAATGTTTAGTTTTGAAATATTAAAGAAAAGACGTTGAACTTATTCTTGAATTATCTAAATGCAAATATTAAAGTAAAAGTAATGGAAACTGAGATAAAACTAATATCATTAGCAAATTTTTTGATGTAGTAGATGATACATTCCCTATTTGAAAATATAAAAGAAAGAAAATCGGAGTAAACCATTATCGTCAACAATTTTTTTGATATAATAGATGATACATTTTTAGGATGAAATGAAAATTCACTGGCATTGTCATTCGGATGCCAGTTTGGATATTGTATCGTGTTGTGTTTTGACTACCGCGTCTTATTCTTTATTCTCGGTAAATGCTTTTCTAAAGGCAAGATAATTAATTAATAATATGTCAATACTTTAGTTAAGAATTATCCGATAAGAAGAATACAAAGATCATGTAATTATATTTCCTTTAATAATATCATTTAAATAATAATAATAATTTAAAGATCTTAAGGTAATGGCGAAGTCCAGCCCTAAAGGCTACTCTAACTTAATCACAAAAGAAAAAATAGCATATGGTTTTTTTAATTACATAAACTAACAATAATAAAATTAAGATTCGATTTCATAAAACTATAATATAATACTTATAGGTTAAAAATAACAATAATGAGGTTTATAGAGTCTTGCCGGGAGAGATCAACAAAGTAATACGCATTTTAATTTAATATTAAGAATATATAAAGAATATGTAAGGTTATAGATGCAGGAGCCCATTTAAAATCAAATATGATTAAACAATAAATTTTATAAAATAATAAGAATCTTGTTTGTTCATATAAAATCTAAGGCTAAAGGACTGTATGTACAATATACAATGTACATGATGGCATGCCCTCCTACGGTTGTTTTTTAAATAGATGTTCCCTAAATTTATATTTAAAAGTTTAAACTCATTAGGTATATTAATAAATAATTCAATAGCATTAAACAGAAAAGATTTTTTGTAAAAAGTAGATTTAAATGTAGGTATGGTGAAGAATCCTTTATTTCTTATGTTCCGATTATGTACTTTACCCCTAGGGATAAACTTATTTTTTAGTTTTATTATTGAAGAAATTGATACTGGTACTGTAACAATCTTGTGTACAAAATTTGCTAAATGAAGCTTGCACCTATTTGACATGTTAAGCCATTTAGTTTCTTTTATTTTATGTGATATATGTTCATTCCTTTTAATACCATATATTAATCTGCAACAATAATTTTGCATTTTTTAAATTCTTTCTTTGTCTACTAATCGAAAACATGGCATGTACATAAAATCACAGTACAAATAATGGCTCAGGACGAGACTATCACAGAGTATTTTTTTTAATCTAAAATTAAGCGAATGTCTTTGGCTGTATATAAATTTAAGAGAAAGGAAAGATTTTTTATTTAAATGCTTAACGTGCTCGCTGTAATGTAAATTTTGATTGAGGATTAATCCAAGATTTTTAGCTGAAGTAACATAGGGGAGTTTTGAGCCATCTAACACAATACCAACGTTTTTCTTAATAATGTTACTGTTTTTATTATTGGCAATACATAAAAGTTTTGACTTGCTTGAATTAGGTTGCAGATTATCCTGATAAGATAATGTTCTAACAGTTTCCAAGTGCAGATTGACCTTCTGCGCCGCATCGACATAGTTAGATGTGTCAAAATTGTATTCAAGCTGTGTGTCGTCAGCAAAAGCAGTGACTGTGCAGTAACTAGTAGATTGAAGAATATCAGCAGTATATAATATAAAAAGTAGCGAAGACAGAATTGATCCTTGGGGCACACCAGATCGAATTTTTATAGTTTCAGAGCAACGTGTATTATACGAAACTTTTTGGGATCGATCACTCAGAAAAGAAGAAATAATGTTTACCGACTCATCCCTAAACCCGTAATAGTGAAGTTTGGCGCAAAGAAGTGAATGGTCTAAAGTGTCGAAAGCCTTTGAATAGTCTAATAAGACCAAAAGGCTGGCCACTTATCGTTTGACTCGATAATGCTATTTATAACCGATGCTAGGGCAGTAGATGTATTAGAGTTTTTGAGGAAGCCACATTGGTTATCCGGAATAATATGATGATCGGTCACAAACGCATACATCTGATCGTATAAGATTTTTTCAAATACCTTTAAAAGTTCTGGCAAAATGCTTACAATTCGAAGATCTGATAAAGATGGAGGATTCCTAATTTTCGCTAATGGTTTGTCAATTGCTGTTTTCCAAGAATTGGGAAAATATTGTTGTTCAATACAGCAATTGACTATATGTAGAATATATGTGTCTAAGAAGGGGCTACATACCTTTAACATGGAAACAGGTATATTATCCGTACCTTGCGCATTTGTTTTTATTTGAAATATCTAACTTTGGAAATTATAAGGTGGTGCTTGTTCTGCATCTGAATAGCTATAATCAAAAACAATGTGCTTTACAATAACTAAGATGTTTGATTTATAGATACTGGTCTTACTATCAAAATAAATAAATGTTCTAGTGTAATTGAAACAAATCGTCCATTTCGTTCAGAGGCCCCAATATGTACTTTTGTACCTTTAAAGTATATATTATTTCAACTTAACTAGAATCAATTTTCAATTTAATAGAGCCTGTAACTTTAAAATTCCTATCCATAGACTCTCCATCCCTCTTGGTTCCAATAGATAATTGATCTTTTTGTCTTTATATGGCTGAGATTTCAAAACTTCTTCAACTAAGGAAGGAGCATAATGAAGGATGAGAAAAAAAATAAGTATAAAAAAAGTCTATAATTTTATGGTTCTTACAACGTTCATTAGAAAAGTTCTCTGGAATTCTGGAAAACTGAATGTTTTTAACTTTTCCTGGATCAAGTTTTTAATTTTTCACCTGTATATGAACATTTTGTTTTAGTTGATTATTCTGAGCACATAAAAAAATAAAGGCAAGATAATTTTTATTCAAATAATTCATATTAATATTTTTCATGGAAATAATGCTCAACTTAAAAACTTTAATCGATTCTTATCAATCCTAAAAATGACAAAAGTTATTAGCAAATATTAGGTTTTTAGCAAGTTTACTGCAAAGATTTTTCAAATTTTGTAGAGAACTTTCAACCTTCTTGATGCTGGAAAATAATTCTTGTATAGTAGTAATTCACAGTATTCAATATGGCAGCTTGTTCATGGAGATTTAGAAGAACCTAACCTAATTATTTATCTATAACCTTTAGTGTATATAGTTTTGTATATTGATAATATATTTTCAGTTATATGAAAATTCAAATTAACATTTGTCAAGGTTATGAAATCTAAAATCAAACCATTATTATTTCCCATTTACATACTTCTGGTATAAGTGATAATACTGGTGATAATCATGATATTGGTTTGGAAACATAGAATAAATTAAACTAACTTTTGGAACATTACAGTTAAAATCATGGAAATGGCGATCAAATCATTATCAATAACTACCTACAAATTTTCTTTTACGAAAAACGTATGAAGTATATAATATATATTATATTGAAGATTATGAAAATTGAAATTAAATTAATATCAGTATAGAAATATGGAAGAAACAAATTGATCAAACATCCAAATCACAACACCAAAGTGAAAATCGTAGAAACTGAGATAAAACCATCATTGAACAATAATTCTGGTATGATTTTTATACTCATATATCTAACATATTCATATACTACATATGAGTGACATTCATCCAAGCTAAATATTCATATATGAAAATCTAGTTTGGAAATATAAAAGAAAAGATATTCAAACTATTTTTGAACTATCTAAACGCGAATATTAAAGTCATGGAAACTGAGATGAGTAGATGATGCATTCTTCATTTAAAAGTATAAAATAAAGAACTCGAGCTATACAAATCAAGATAAAATCATAATTATTACCGAACTTTTTGATATAGTAGATAATACATTCCTGGTTAAAAAAAAAATGGAATCAACTTTTCGATTAACTGAATGCCAACATCAGAATCAAGATCATGGAAACTAATATCAAAACTTTATCATTATTCACCTATAAGATTATGTAGACATCTAGTGTACAATATTTTCCTAATATGAAACTATGAAAATATAAACTGTATCAACTATTGGACCATCAGAATGCCAACATTAGACTCAAGATTATGATGTTTCTCTGATCCATACGTTCATTATCTAATATATCTAATCCAAGAACAAGTGTTTCACTTTTTGTAGTATCCTCAGTGAGGATTTTCCATTTACTTAAACAAACTACCACCAGAGTTCATAACTAATTAGTGAAGCCCGATGCGCTCGAGGTAGGGCCTGCGTTCAAGCCACATCTGTTTTAACTTAACTAAGTGTTTTATTACCTGAAGAACCCACGCCTCACGCCTCAGCCGAGACCATTTTTCATTATTAATGTCACGGAATTATTGTTTTCATTTATGCGGCACTATTTTGAGAATAACGGATGGCAGTTTATGTCCATATTCGATTCGACTTACAACCAGAGCGAATGCGTTTGTCTATTTTTTTATAGAGTTTGGCTTCCTTTCGGTTTGTGGGAGGTTCAGATTTACAAGTTGAATGGTCGTTTGTGGTGTACAAAAGTTGGTTTCTTGTTACAAAGTCGTTTTAAAGGTTGTTTAGTGGATTAGAGAATGTTTGGTTGAGGTGAAAGAACAACAAATGTGTTTCTTCTATATTCAATAAAAGATATAAACATGTACTGTTAAAATAATAAAATAAATTCAAATAAAACTTTACGATGGTCATAAATTTAGGTGCGTGACACGTAAATAACAACATTTTTACGTTGTTCATAAAAATTATCACTAATTACAAGCCAGACATTCACGCGTATTTATGCAAATACGCTGTCTGCTATTTTAGATAAGAAACTGATACAATGTACAAAGAGGAAATTTATCAGCGGCGGTTCTCCGTTTGCTGGGTAGAGGGGGCAACAAAGACAAAAGCACCACTAAAAATTTACCAAAATTTTAATTTTGGGCCTTGGTCCATTTACTAATTAATTATTGCTTTTTAACGTCAAATTTTTATTTTCTGCAGGTATTTCAAGTTATTTATCAAGTAATTTTTTATAGTTCACTCGTCATTTTACCTTTTTTTTTCAATAATTTCTTATTTCTTCCAGGAATTTAATTTTTTACTAAAGTTTAGAAACTTTTTACGCATTTCAGGCTTCGCCTTTTTGAATTCTATTCAAATTATTTTAAGGCATTAAATATAAAACAATTCTTTAGAATCAATCTTTAGAATATCTCAGGTTGTGGAAATATTTCTATGATACAGGGTGTCCAAAAATTACGCATCAGAATTTCGGTGGGCGATTCTCATGAAAAATTAATGCAACAAACTTCTATACAATTTTTTCGAAAACTCAAATTTAAGGAAGATACAAATTGTTAAAAAATATTTTTTTCCAACTTTTTTTCATAAGTGTACTGATTTTTGCCAAACTTTGCACGTATATTACCAGTGTTTCATTGTATTTACCCTATTAATTTGACGCTAGTACACAAAAGCCACAAGTAGCCACAAAAACCTTAAGCTATCCTTCACCTTAGGAAAACTTTGAGAACTTTCTTGTTTTAATCTTTTTATATATTTGGATGTTAAATTAGTAAAGAGCATCAAAAATATCTTTTTAAAAGGTGCTCCTGTTGCATCATCGTAGAATTAACGGTTTTCAAGAAAAAACGACTACAAACATTTACGTACGTTTAATTAGAAATTTTGATTTTCAAAATTAATAAAGCAAGCCCTGAAACGAAACGCTTTAGTTTCCTTGGAAATGAGTTATGACATTGTATTATAAATTTTAATAGATAATATTATCTGCAATTTTGATAATTTTAAAATCATTAAAATTGAAAATATGATGAATAATATTAATAATAAATTTGTATTCCAACGCAGAACTACGCGACATGCATTATTATTATGGTGCAGCTAAGGGAAATGCGGTAAGAGCAAAACGTTTGTATAGAGAAGCATTTCCGAATAGAAGAATACCGCGATCGCAAATGTTTAGCACTATTCATCAAAGACTAGGAGAATTTAGAGCATTTAAAATTAGTCGACATGATGTGGGCCGTCCACAAAGAACTCGAACTTAAAAAACGGAACTCCGTGTTTTAAATGAGATTGAGGATAACCCTACTCTTAGCGTAAGATCAATTGCAACTCAGAAAAAGATTTCGAAAAGTGCAGTTCATGAAATTTTACATGATCAACTGCTACATTTCTTTCATTATCAAAAGGTGCAACCTTTAAACCCTGGAGATCCAGTGGCTCGACTTAATTTTTGTAGGACCATTAGTACCTTCAAACCTTCATTATCGTAATCAAAATTTCATACATTTTATTCTCTTCACATGAAACTGGCTTTGGACATGACAGTTTAATAAACCGTCGTAATGAACATTATTGGTGCGACAAGAACCCTCATGTAGTTACAGAACAACGTCTTCAGAACAAATTTATCCTCAATCTGTAGGCCGGTATTAATGACAATCATTTAATAAGGTCAAATTTTTTCCCGCAAAGGCTAAATGGTAAGGTTTACTTAAACTTTTTAAGAAATGAGTTGCTCAATCTACTAGATGATGTTCCTCTTCAAATAAGGCGTGAAATGTGGCTGCTACAAGATGACGCTGCACGCCATTTTAAGGGAGCTGTAAGAGAACATTTATATCAACATTTCTCTGAAAGATGGCATGGATGCGGTGGGTTTGTGCAATGGACTCCCAGATTGCCAGAACTAAACGCTTAGGATTTTTTCTTTTGGGGTTATCTAAAATCTCCTATTTACAAGGTTCCTGTAAATAACCGTGAAGCGCTGAGACAACGGATTATTGACAATTGTGAAATAAGTAAACAGATGGATGGCATATTCTCTAAGATTCATTGGAACTTCCAAAGAAGAATTAATTTATGTATTGAAATGGAAGGGCAATATTTGGAAATTTTTTTATAAAAGTATTACTTTAAAATTAAATTAGGTGTGTTTTCGTGAATAGTTATTTTATTTAACGAATGACCCTTTAGCAATGTATGTTTTCAAGGCTTGCTGTGTTAATTTTGAAAATACAAAGTTTTAATAATTAAAATGTGTATACATATATACGTACATTTTTACCGTAATTCCAGACATTTAAAGAGTCTTTACAACTTTTTTTAATATTTATTATGATTGTTAATTTTTACAGGTACTTAAAATAATTTTCTTTTCAGATTTTAGTTTCGTCCTAGTAGGTTTTTGAAATTTTCTTCCAAAAAAGTAAACTAAAAGTAAACTAAAAGTAAAAAACTAAAAGTAAGACATGTATGGCAAATATTATTAATGTAGTTTATTATATATTTAAATTAATGAGTATCAGACCTACTTTTGTTATGCATACTAAAGTAACAAAAACAAGATATTTGTATATAAATTCCCATTTTCTCATGTTTCTTCAAGATTTCTAATAACTATATTATCATTCCTTATAAAGAAACTGTATGTACCACAAAGTATACATTTCATAGTACAAGAAATTATCACAAAACACAAACGCTACACTCTACTTTGTCCTTTTATGACCCGAACAAATTGTCTTGTAACCGTGTCGCTTAATAGTAGCCAGGCAGATAAATTATTCCATACATTTTATATTTACTGGTATAGAATGCGCCAAACTTCTCTCCTTTACTCCTTTATTGTCGATATATAAGATGGCCTCGGAGACCGCGTATAAAAGAGAGAGTATAAAACGGAAATAAAGAATATGACATCCATAAAAGGAGCTCAGGTGTCCAAAAAGGAACGCTACACACAATAAAACACGAAACGTAGGGTTATGTTTTATGAAAAGGATATCAATAGGTTGTTAGGAAAAATGGACATGGTTTTTATGTTGATTGTATCACAATAAATTAATGTGACAAGAGGTAAATTATTGTTTTTAATTTTTTCTCTTGGTTTTTTTTCCAGGTGATATACATTTTCACGTATCTTGTAAGTAAAACGGGTAAGAGAGATAAGTAGTATCCTTACAATGTAATTCCCAATTTCCTATAAGATAGAGTTGCTGTAGTAAATTATAAAAACTACACAAAATGCCCTTTTCGTCAACCTTAGTGAATCTAAAGTCTCCAATCCATAAAGACTAAATGATCAAATCTGAAATATTATAGTAATTTCCTTTTATTTTGCAGATGATATGAATGTTTATATATCTATTAAGCCAGATTACCGTTTGTAAATAACCTAAATCAAGATTTGCATAAATTACTTTTTTCTTGTACTCTATATTTTCTAGCTTCTTCTGCTTATCCTTACTTTTCTCGCTTCTTATTTTCCGTCTTCCTTTCTATCTAGATTTAATTTACCGAGTTTGAGTCTGAGTTCTACATGACATTTATTTAGTTGCCTTTTCAGGCTTTACACTTCTAAGATGAATGATAAAGTATTAAAGTATACAATATTTATACAATAATTTTCTTTTCTTATAAACCATATGCTATTTCACATATTGATCAAGCTAAATCAAAATTTATTTTAAAAAATTTTCTTGCTTTTTCTTCTTGTTTGGTTTTTAAGTTATTTTGTTTTTTTTTCTTTTTCCTATACTTCTTCTTCTGCTTCTTTTTAAGCCAGATAACCTTACCTTTAGAGCTCAGTTAAATTAACTTGTAAGCAATTGTGTAAGTTTAGGATCTAGACAAAGTGATTCTTTTTTTATTCTTCTTCTTCCTGTTCTTATTTCTTTTGCGTCTGCATCGTAGGCTATATCTTCATTTAACATAATAACCTAATTAAATGAACTAACTCTAATTTAGTACCTGGTTTATAGGTTATATATGAGGATATAAAACTTATTTATATTATTAGCCCCTTCCGTTCACTTCTTAGTTTTTCTTCTTCTTCATTAAAAAACCAGACGCATTATCCTTGAAACTCGCGACTGATTTTGACTCATTAAGAATGGTCACTAGGTGAAGCAATATTTGGACATAGATTGACTGACTCTAGGCTGAACTATGTGAGCCAAATTTACTATTAAACAATTTTAAAAACAATAAATAAAAGTTTTATAATAATTTCACTATAGCTGATCTTTAATAAGTAAATCCTGTCATATTAATGAAAAAGTTCATATTTCAATGATCTTACAAGGACATTAATTACGTACTAAAAAACTCCTAAACAATTTGATAAATTACTCAAATCAATTAACAATTATCATTCATGACACTATCTAATAAATTATTTCTTATCAATCTTGCCCTGAACATTACCTACTCGCCTTTTACTAAATGCTAGTTAATAACCGCTTTTAGCTTAAGCCAATAATAATTATTATCAGAATTAGTTGATGTCAAACGTCAGATTCGAGCCACTTAAGTCTTAAAGTACGGCTGTAAGAACAAATAAGCCACCGACATGAATAATTCAATAACAATTACACGATAAAAGACAAATTATGCGGTTGGGCTTGAATTACTGCCTGTTCATGAAAGAGCGAGAGAGAGACAGAAAGCGTGTGCCTTACCTGTTCGGGTAAATTATGGGAACTCTTTTGCCGTCAGGTGAGTTAAAGGTTAAGATCAACAGGTATAAGGTAGAACATGGAAAATAACTTTTATGTAACACCTTTTAAGTTGTATAGTAATTAGTAAAGAGATTCCTATGCATAACTTAAATGGAAATAATTTACGTGTTTACTGTTGTATCCCTAAACGTAATTTATACGATCCCCACGTCCGGACAATCAAAATCGTCAACGGCAAAGGAAATTCATATGACATAAACGAAATCCCCAGACTCGTCTCGAGAACATTGCCTGGGGAACAATGTACTGAACTGATAAATTATTCTGTTTGATCGACGTCCCTAGAGTCACGAAGGGATTGTCATCATCGAAATAAATATATCGGATCTGACAAATTGCCTGCCCTAAATCCTTTTTCTCTGTTTTATTTAGTATATATTTTATATAAAAGATTTACTTATTTTAAGGTCATGCAGGCCAAGGCAAACCGATTAATTAAAATTTAAATTATTCCGTACCCCTGGCTATAAAGTCGTTTAAGCTGGCCCTTTTTGTCATAAGTAGCGAGTGCGTGAAATCTTTAAAGGAAGCTCTTATTATTGAAGAACACAAAAAGATAGACAGCTCTGGAATATAATGGATTTTGTATTTTCAATGGGGATTAAATAAAGGACAAGCAAGGAGCGACTGGTAGAGGTATTATGTGATGATTACATTAAGACGGATGATGAACATTTTGCATGGAAAAAGTGCTTTGAATTTTTTTTTTAAATCAGTTACTTTCCTGTATTATACTAGGCGTATATGTAGAATGAATAATAAATTTAAATAATTTAATTAATCAAAATTTACTAAAAAGGTAAAGTTTAGTCTTATATTAAATATGCTTTTCCAAAATGACTAACTTAGTTTAAATGTGTTTATAGATTTATATTTCAAATTTTTCCAGCTGTCTTAATGTTAATCAAGGACTTAAGGTTCAACTCAAAACTTAAAAAAGAATATTCCTATATTTGTTTAGTAATAATCATTTTATGATTATATATTTAAAAAAAAAGGATTTCAAAACATTTAAAAAATCAATTTTTTAAACAAGTTTTTGGTGAATCCTAACTTTTTCTGCCTTCGTCTTATTCACTATGATAAAAAAATACCAAATTTAAAAAAATGCATTTCAATTGCAACTTTTTATAAAAATTAAACAAAAAAATTTTATTGGTCATACAAAGCTTTTCAGTAGTTTCAGCGCTTTTTTTTCGTTTTTCTCCTACTTCTTTAGTTTTAGTTTTACTTTAGTTTAACTCTCAAAAGATAACTTTGTTAAAAAATAATCAAAATATAAAAAAGTAAATTTCGAACGCAGCTTTTCATTAGGAATTTATAATTTAAAATTTATTTTTGGCTTTCCTGAAAAATAAATGCTTTTATGTTTTTTATTTGTTCAATAAATCAGTTCAGTCAGCTTGCAAAAAATCTAAAATTTTAAAATTTCCCATATTTTTTGTAAAAATTGTTCATTTTTGATAAAATTTAAATTCATAATAAATTGATTTTTTTGAGGACAAAATCAGAATGAGCTTTAATTGTTTCGTAGTTCTTTAATTAAAATTGTTGGTTTTCTAGGTATACGAAATTGGTTAAGAGGCAGTATCACTTTTCAATAGATTGTGTTTTTAATTTTAGTGACCTTAAAATTTTAGGAGGAGAGAAAAGTTATATAAAACAATGAATAGGTAAAATAATACACATTACTAACAATATCAATTCGAGAACTGACGCTGATGAACTCAAGTAATATATACAGGTTGGGGAACCGACTCATATGCGTAAAGTGGTGCCTAAAAGCAAAATATGGCAACGCGCATGTACGCTTTTTATTCGATCAGCTATTCACTTATTACGCTGTTGTTTTTCAATAAAGGAAACTATTTTAGTTCTCAACTTTATTGGGGCTAACTGTATTACTTGTAATAAAATTTCGCAAAATATTATGTGAAAGTTAAGGCATTTTTGCAATATTTTTCTATGTACCAGCCTACAAAATTGTATTCTCAAGGAATAAGAAGATTTTTTTGCAATTGGTATTTCCATATGGTAACGTTTTCCATTAGCAATAAATGTTTAAAAATTGTAAGCTATAAAATTTTTAAACATGACATTGAGAATTGACATTGATAAGCGTTGATTTTAAACAATTGTTGTTATGGTGTCATGTACAAAAGGTAAAAATAAATGCAGCAGATGCTATTTAGGTAATTAATGTTTTTTATAAATTTTAACGCGTCTTAGGGCCGTAGTAGCGTAGTGACGC
Source organism: Anthonomus grandis grandis (assembly GCF_022605725.1). NCBI lineage: Eukaryota > Metazoa > Arthropoda > Insecta > Coleoptera > Curculionidae > Anthonomus > Anthonomus grandis. The sequence goes on from NC_065551.1 coordinate 19,837,446, forward strand.
ATTTCCGAACATGGGTTCCTATACTCAAATGGATTCTTCTGTTGCACTGAACAACCCTCAGAAGTTTGATCCCATAGTTCTGAAACACCCTGTATTATGGCACGCATCTTAAGAAATGGTTAAATCTTCTAAACATTATTTCCACGTACAAAAGGGGTGGTCCAATAGCGCCCCAACAAGAAATATAAATTTAAATATTTTGTATACAAATTTTAAAATGGCATATTTTTGGGCTCAAAAATGCGAAATTTTGCCCTAAATTTAACTACCAATATCTATAAAAGTAAAAAATGAAGTTTATAAATAATAGAACGCAATACAAGTTAATATTTTACTTATATTCGTTTATTTGAAAAAAATTGTAAAATAACAATCATAAACCGTATAAAATAATTGTATTTCCTATTTAACTTCTCCTAACCTATACACCAGGCTTTATAAATGAAAGAAGTAATTAAACACATTTTAAGTCCAAATTTAGAGACAAAAATTATAATTTTTCCAATAATCCTATACTTAAAATTCTCTTTTTCTTTTCCAAAAAAAATTCTTCATACCGTTTAATCAAAAGAACAGTTGGATCTATTATAATCGAGTACAAGGAAGTGTCTAGCGCTCCGGAGCCGCCGCATAGTCGGAAATAAAAGTCAACGGAGCCCACCGGCCAGGCGTCGATACTCCAATTTGTTCGCGTGTTCCGGATTTTACTAATTCCGTTAATTAGCCATAAATGGTGGAATCAGTTTATGTGGAGTTCTGGGTTAATTTATTAATGGCGACACCCGTATTATTATTTCCAAAGGGCGTCTAGCAATAAATACTGTTAAATCCGGCCTAAATTTTCATAATTAAATTCATTAAATAAAATGAATTTAAGTGCCTTAAATTTATAATCAATGAACTCTTAAGTTTTATTACAAGTCTCCATATTTTATCAAACTCCAAATTTTAGAGAAGCAACGAACTTGAAACGAAAAAATGCTGTTCCCAGGGACAGTTGTTGACCTGGACAAATCAATTTCCAAGAAAATTAAAAACGTTATACGTCATGATTAACGGAAAAAAAAATCATTTAAAATTTAGGTATTTTTTTCTTCTTTTTATTTTTGGACATATTTGGATACACGATTAGCATTGTCACTTCAAATTCAAATTTAAAATAAGTTTATTTACAATAAATAAACCATTATGATAAATAGGACGATGCCTCGATTATGAAACCGTTAGCACAGGTGCAAACCTGTATAGCAAGGCCCTTTTTTTAAAAAAGAATAATAAATAAAATCAAACAATAATAATAACTATTAATCTGGCCAATATAACTACTTTTCTTAATACAAATTTATTTTTTTGTTTTTTTTTAGCAGTAAAAGAAATACCAGAGGAAGGTCGGTAGAGGCGTAAGGGGTGCAAAGGAAAACGTGACATGTAATAAATGCTACTTGTAAAGAAATTTTAGATGGAGGCGAGCGGATAGGCAATTTATTCCAAAGTTGAGAGGCTACAAAAACAAAAGATTTTTGAAAATTTGTGCTTCTATGCTGTGGGACTCTAAATAAATTTATAAATCTACTGTTATACATATAACGATGATTGATGATAAAAATTATTTCCTAAATATAGAGGCCCTCCAATTTTTAAAATGTTATAAATAAAGGTGCACATATTGCATTTTCTACGATTTTTTATATTCAAAATAAAATTGTTATTTAAATTGGGAGTAATATTATTTCTTAATGGTATTTTAAAAGCAAAACGCATACAGCAGTTTTGGAGTATTTGTACTAAGGAGTTGTTTCAGTCAAGGAATCAAAATACAAAACATCACAGTAATCGAGCAAAGACAGAACTAGTAAATTACATAAATAATATTAAATATTAGATGGTAAATAATTTTTTAGACTATATAGTTTTTTTTAGGTGAATATATACAATTTTAAGTTTATTTTTGATATAAATTTAAAATGTAATACCACTGTTAAAATACACGACCAGATTTTTGACCTCATTGACTACTGGTAGATAAACATTTCGAATCTATGCATGAAAATTGGAAGAAATCTCAAAAGCACTTTTGCCACAACCCAATATTATTGTATAAAATTTGGAAGCATTTAATTTTAAGTTGTGATCCTGTGAAAAAAAATCATTACTTTTTAAAGCCTGATGAAACTGAAATTGATCTATAGAAAGATTTTTGCGTGAAAACGAAATATATAGTTGGGATTGCAATATTGCAATATTTGCAATATTGCTATAATGTTGAGTGTTTTACATAAGATATCATGTAAGCAACATATAAATAAAAGAGCAATGGGCACAAAATGTGACATTGCGGGACACTTGATTTTTCAGTGCAAAATTCCCTAATAAGACCCTTTCTAAAACCTGCCTGGCATTCAGGTATTAAAGAATGTGATTTAATATATGCCCAAATTTGTTCATGAATAACTTTTTTCAAGATTTTGGATACTAACGGTAGTATATTTAAGGGCCTAAGGTCTTTGAATTCCTTTGGATTACTGATCTTAGGTAAGGGTTTTATAATTACCTTTTGCCAGATTGTAGGATAAAAATTTTGTAAAATGCAACTGTTCGTAATATTAAGTAATGGCTTTAAACAAAAAGGCATACAGAGCTGTAAATCTTTTAAGGAAAAAAATACCAATTGCATTAGAGTGAATGGTTTTTACAATTTTAGTAATTTTAGATCCATTAAAGTAAATTTTAATTCAGATTTGATATCATATTTATGTGATTTATAAAATTGTATTTTCTCATTGGATGTTCTATTAGCTGTATTACTCAAATTGGTAAAATAGTTATTAATAGCCGTTAAATCAGAAAATGTATCAGGAAGATCAGAATCCTTGTTATGGCCGAGATTTAATTTCTTTGCCGTGTTTTTGAGACATTAAATTAAAGTATGTAATTTTTTTCCTATCAATGGCTTATTCTGGGTAATTCCTTATTTAGAAGAGGGAAGTGGCTGTGTGGCTGCTTGTTTAGAAACCACAATAAAATGTAAACAAAAAACAAAGAAGACCAACGTTCTCCCCTTTTTAAATATTGTGTGTATTTATAAATATTTTACATATCCACAATAATATAACAAGTAATATAGCAGAATTAGTGTATTAGGGGAAAATCTAAATTCGGAATCAACTATTTGCGTGTCTTTAGGAAGTTATAGCTGAGTACTGGTTACTTGTTACTGCCTTTAAATGAAAGTTTTTGGTTAAAAATTACTTTCTAAGACACTGCAATGGGATGCCATCTTTGCATGAGCTAGACTCAAGTTCAATCACGTTCAAATCCTGTATAAAAGCATAAAGTTACCTTTGTCAACATTCAAAGATAAATGGTTATTGTGTGCTCATTATACAAATATATCAAGATTTGACTCTAAAGATATAACATCTTCCTCTGATTATATTAATTTAAAAATTTTTAGGCCATTGCAAGTAGAGGGTAAGGTGTTAGTTTAAACAATAAAGGCAACCCTGAGGTACTCCAGATTTGAACTCTATATTTTTTTAACAAAATTGTCCAATTTTGATCCTTTGCATGTTACCAGTCAGAAACATTTTCAGTCATGTTAACAGGTTTTCAGAGAGTCCAACAGATTTCAATTTGGCAATAAAAAGTCTGTGGTGAACTATCAAATATGTTAGAGAAAGTTTGAGCTTTAACGATAAAAAAATATAATATGCCAAAGCCCTAACACTTCATAGAAATGTTCAGTGGCTTGATGTATGTTTAGGTTTCCCAGAGCAGGGTCTAAATTTTATGTATAATTTTAATAATATCAAATGTGTTCCCACTATAGTACACTTCTGAGCTTAACTGACAATTAGCACTGATAATGGCTCATACGCCGAAAGCGCTCTGCTAGGCTTTTAATATAAAATTGCTCTGAATACATCTGGTTCGATTAATTTGTAATTCCTTATTTGTCTGTAATATTGCAAGCGGGCGTCAGTTCTTTGTTTAAAATATTTACGGTGGGCTATCCCTTTTCTTCATGAGCAATTTGATATTATTGGTAATCCACGGCGTAAAAGGTTTATCGCGTATATTTCTAATAAAGTCACTTGCGTGTCAAGTAAAAACTATGGCACCAATATTAAGTTTTGTAAATAAAACACCCTATTTATTAAGACGTTTTACAATTCTATGATATATTCTGAATACTTTTTGTATAGCAAACTATATGCCTGAAGTCAATGGTTTGTCAAATATAATGTGAGAGACTAACGAAACATATAAAATTAAAACATAAAAATTTATTTTATATTTATTGCAACTAATATTTAATTTGTTGTTTATTTGATTCAAAGCGTCCTTTACAATGAAAACTTTGGTTACAGGGTATCTCAAGTAGAAACTATGACGCCAACTTTAATTTTTTATGTATTTTCTTAGAAAGTAAGTGGATCTTATTGTTTTCAAACAGTTTCCAAATTTAGAACCTACTGGATAATGGTTTTTTATGTAATTGTGAGTATAATTGTGATATTAGTTGTCATTTAACCTTTAATTTTTTAATAAAATGCATTCATCTGAAAAAGAACGAACTGAAATACTCATAATCATTCGTTTTGGAGACCGGGTGGGCATACAACAAGAAGTGTGTAATCTATTTAATGCAAGATATGCTGATCGTCCTGCAATTACTAGATCCACCGTTAGTAAAATTGAATCAAAATTTAGTGAACATGGTCTTGTTAAACATTTATATAAAAGAAAGCCTTCAAAAGTATCTGAAGATGCTACGCTGAATGTGAAATTATTAGAAACGGAGAATAATCCCCATGAGTTACGTATTTTATTGGGTATTATGTCACTTGTAGCAAAAATCAATTAAGAATTTAGAATTTAGATCTCACACGCTCCTCTGTTGTTGAGCGTGTGAGATAGTATTTTCTAAATTGATTTTTGCTATAAGTGACGTAATACCCAATAAAATAAGTAACTCATTATGAATTCATCACAACAATACAGATTTTACCTAATAATCCCCATGTTGTAATTAGTATAATTTCCAGGATTTGCAATTTATCAGTAGGGTGGCAAAAATACTTCGTGTAAATAAATATCACCCTTATAAAGTACAACTGATACATGAATTGTTAGAAGACTATTTTGACCGCCGAGTGCAGTTTTGTAAGCAGATTATTGAGACTAACAATGTCAACGGACATTTCATTAAATTTTTTTTTCTGATGAGGCTATCTTTACGTTAAATGGATACGTTAACAAACAAAACTGGAGATATTGGCCAACCGAAAATCCTCATTGAACCCAAGAATCCCTTACACAGCACCTTCAAAAAATTAATGTGTGGACAGGTGTTGCGAAAAATCGAATACTTGAACCCTTTTTTTCGAAGAAACATTAAACAGAGAGCGCTACTTGGACTTTCGACAGTTTGAACTTATCCCTGCTTTAGTTGTGTTATTTACTGATCCACAAGAGGCTGACATATCTAGAAACGAGATATAGTTTCAACAAGACGTGGTACCTCCACACTTTGCCATCGCCGTTTGACAATTTCTTGATAAAACTTTTCGTAGAGATGGATTGGACGAAAGGACTGATTGAGTGGCCACCAAGGTCACTAATGGATAATCTAATGGATCTAAAAAATAATCTAAAAATCTAATGGATATAACTCCATTAGATTTTTTTCTTATGGGGCTATTTGAAATCCAAAGTTTATGCGAACAGACCAAATAACGTTGATGATTTAAAGCAAAGAACTTTACAAGAAATTAGATTAATTGAGCCGCAAGTGAAAATATGCAATTGGAAATTATTTACCGACTTCAAAAATGTATTGAAGTAAATGGACAACAAATTAAACAATAGTTGCATTAAATATTATACATTTTTATTTGTTTATGTCGTATGTCTATTAGGTCAAATTTGACAAACCACTAACTTTGGGCATATGGTAAGCTATACAAAAAATATTCAAAATAAATCGAAGAAGTGTAAAATATCCTGGTATACAAAGTATTCCATTTAAAAAAACATATGTTGATGCCATAGTTGTTACTTGAGGTCCCGAAAACTCTAAAAATCTAGAAAATTTGTGTGTGTTAAGTCATTTTAGTCCGATGATGGCAAGAACACTTGCCGAAATGCATTAACACTCCTGAAATTAGAGGATTAGCATTTTATTTGTGGAGAAAAGACTTCCCCTACTAACTTTTCAATATTATATTGACTTCAGTTCAGAGTGAACTATTTCCTTAATACATACAGGGTGTTTCACTTTTTTGTAGCAGGAGTTTAACAGTATTTAGAAAAATTAATTTTAAGGTAGGTTTCTCATATAAATATTGATCGTCAAATTTTTTGTTTCTGAGATACAGGGCATCAAAGTTTCCCAAAAAAAAAAGTTTTTATTTTTTAATATCCGAACTATCAAAGATATTGAAATCAAAATTGGTATAAACAATTCTAGGATGAAGGGTCATAATCGTAAATAATGTCATGTTTCTACGTTGGCCAGTGGCGGAGATATGACTAATTAATAATGTTAATGTGACTAAAAAAGTAGCACGCCACTGGATTAAGTCGATTAAACGATCATTTCTAAATAGTGCATTTAATTGTAAACAAAAATGCCCTTTTGATATTTTTTCGTATCTGACGCCGGTTGTAAAAATCACTTAAGATTTGAAGATAAATTTATTTCAACCGTCTAATAAATCGCAACATAGAATAATACTACAAATACTTATAACTTATTTATAACAAAGAACAGATTACAAGAACACAATAAACAATTAACAAATTTAAAGAAGGTGTTCGAAATGTGAACCATTTTCTGCAATACATAATTCACATCGACGAATAACCGAACGTGAAATGTTATTTATATTAATTTATTTTAATAATTTGAATAGTGTGCCATGAAATAAAAACAGTGTCATAAAATGTAAATGTCATATTAGTATTATCGTGTCAAATTGCAATTGCGTTCTCAAAAAGTGTTATTTGTTTATTTCTTCTTATCGTTTTTGTGTCAAAATGCCATTTATGTTTTCAAATCAAGAGTTAGCGGATATCCACCTTATTTATGGGGTTGCAAATGGAAACTCCGCAGAAGCAGCCCGGGAATATATGCGCAGATATCCGATTAGAAGGCATCCACATCCTTCTGTATTTGTAAGAATCCATCGACAAATTATTGAGAATGGTTTAGGCAATGTACGAGGAAATGAAAATAATGTAAATTTTCGAATAGAGAGAAATAGGCAACAAATTTTGCGTGAGTTCAACAGAGATCCTACAACAAGTATTAGAAGTTTCCGCTGGTTTAGGAATTTCAGCTTCCCGTGTTTACCGAGTGTTAAGACGGGATCATAAACGTCCTTATCATTTGCAGCCTGTTCAGGGATTACAACCAGGAGATGAAGAACAAAGAACTGCATTTTGTCGTTGGATTCTTAATGCAGCTAATAATACTCCAGGTTTTTTAAATATCAGCACATTTGGGCGCATGAAAATCCACATGGAATTCGACCAAGAAACTTCCAGCATGAATTTAGTGTTAATGTCTGGATTGGTATTTATGACAATCGACTTTTTGGACCATATTTTTTGCCACCACGGGTAAATGCTGCAGCCTTCTTGGAATTTTTAGAACGGGAGCATGCGAATATGTGGGAAGATATTCCTTTAAATTTAAGGAGACGGAGTTGGTTCCAGCTTGACGGTTGTCCTGCGCATTATGGGAGAATTGTGCGAAACTGGTTGGATACCCATTATCCAGAAAGGTGGATGGATCGTGGAGGGCCAGTAGCGTGGCCTCCACGATCCCCAGACTTAAACCCCTTAGACTTTTCAGTATGGGGTTTTTTAAAAGAAAGAGTGTATGCGACACCTGTTCCAACAAGGGATGACCTTATAAATAGAATTAGGATTGCTTGTAATGAAATAGTACCATTTTTAAATAACATTTCACGTTCGGTTATTCGTCGATATGAATTATGTATTGCAGAAAATGGTTCACATTTCGAACACCTTCTTTAAATTTGTTAATTGTTTGTTGTGGTCTTGTAATCTGTTCTTTGTTATAAATAAGTTATAAGTATTTGTGGTATTGTTCTATGTTGCGATTTATTAGACGGTTGAAATAAATTTATCTTCAAATCTTAAGTGATTTTTACAACGCAATTTGAGGAGAAAACGGAGTCCGATACGAAAAAATATTAAGAGGGCATTTTTGTTTACAATACAATGCGCTATTTAGAAATGAGCGTTTAATCGACTTAATCCAGTGGCGTGCTACTTTTTTAGTCACATTAACATTATTAATTAGTCATATCTCCGCCACTGGCCAACGTAGAAACATGACATTATTTACGATTATGACCCTTCATCCTAGAATTGTTTATACCAATTTTGATTTTAATATCTTTGATAGTTCGGATATTAAAAAATAAAAACTTTTTTTTTTGGGAAACTTTGACGCCCTGTATCTCAGAAACAAAAAGTTTGACGATCAATATTTATATGAGAAACCTACCTTTAAATTAATTTTTCTAAATACTGTTAAAGTCCTGCTACAAAAAAGTGAAACACCCTGTATAATGTTTAAAAGGTTATGTGTTTTATATTTGTGATATCCTAGTTATAAAATTTGTCACCTGGGATACCTAGAAGACACGTATTTAGAAAAAACAAACAACTTATTGAGGAAAGCATGTACGTCCTCGTCTATTTCTAAAATTACCCCAGACATGGTTAGACCGTTTCAGAAAGCACAACCTCAAAAAGAGCATGGTAGGCAAAGAATAGATCTTTGATATTAACAGAAACGCCAGTTAAAAAAGAAATAAATGAACACAAAAATAAGAAAATTATTGAAAATTAAAAAAGACTTCAAAGAAACCATTACATATTCAAAAAGTGCTCCAAAGCAGCGATAGCAGTGATGACGACAACGACAACGCGTGCAAGTAAAATACTTGAAAAAAACCAAAAAACAGGTAATTTTCATTCAAATTGAATATTCTAAAATATTTTCTGTATCGAAGGAAGACATAATATTGAAGTTACCGTCACTCAATAATTCGACGCAAGATTCTCCTAAAATTTGGTGTTGATTTTCACAATTATAATCTTAAATAAAGGTTAAATTCATGTATATATTAAAAAAAATATTTTTATTATTAATAAAAACTTAGAATAAATGTTTTAGTTGTAATGATTACACATTTAAAAACTAAAATTTTTCTTTTGTGCTTGTTATGTTGTTGCTTGTTTATTTTGTGAAAGTTATGTTTTTTAAATTTTGTACTTGTAATACTGTTTTCTAATTACCATTAGTATTAACACTATATTTTGTTACTTAAATTTTTCCCGAATATCACAGATCTTGTCAAAAGTGTTACTTATTGAGCAAAAATAATTTATATGGTCTTATTTTTACATATATGTATGTATGGCCATCGGTACAGTTTGTTGCGATCCTAAGCGACATAATATCCCGCTGAATAATAGATGTAGATTTTTTTATTAAAATAAACTATGTGGCATTATATTAATAAAAAGGTGTAACTTAATGAATTTAAATTGTCAAAATTCTCCTAATATAAGTTACCTGTGATATAATTACACAAATATAAAAAAAATTCTCTGAGTATAGCGCTCTCCCCTACACTACATTATTTGAGAATCCTCTCAAATTTTAGTAAACCTAGAAATTATGTTAAAACTGGAGGTTTTTTTACTTATTCAACTCTTTTTTAAAACAAAATCCGGATAAAATATCAAATTGGTTTTGCCCTTTTAAACACAACAATGCCTGTAAGATTTATCCGAGAACCAAAACTCAACGGCCTTTACTCGTTAAGCCAATAAAGAAAATCCTGTTTAATTAAATTTTAATTTGGTCGGTTGTATAACTTTCATCGTTTAGACGTAAATTCCGCATGTTAAATTGCCGGCGATAATTAATCTTTGCGCATATATTCAAACTATAACCAATTAAATGTGGTAAAAATACCGTTTTATGTTGAAGTAAACAATGCGTTAACATAAATCCGTATGACTTTCTAGATGCCCTTTTTTTAATTATAGACAAAACAACTTTTAAATATATACTTTCTTTTTTAAGGATAAGTTAGTAAAAACAACCCTTTTTAAAACATCCTTTCACCCGAAAAAAGCGGTTTTATTTTGTTTTTTAAAAAGGCAGATGATCTCCCCTTGTTTTCAATTTATTCCCGTTTTATGGCTGAAAGTTTAAAATACACTCCAAAGCCCCTTTAAGTCTGTTATAGGGTTGTTTGTTTACATACCGATGGTGGGTGTAAGCCCTTCGTTGCCAAAGGGGGTTGAGCTATTAACATGGAAGAGATGAGAAGATGCTGATTGGTTAAAATATGTTATATTTTTAGAATAATTATTCATGATTCTTTGTTTATTTTTAAAACAGGTAGTATTAGATACCCTTTCAATTCATTTTAATATAATATAGTGTACAAAGGATTTTTACTTTAAAAATTCAAATTTTGCCTTAATTTGACTTAAGTGTTAAGACGTCTCCAGCTGACCTAGGGTTATAAGCATGGGCATTAAATATCAGTATTTAGTTTTTGTACTACTCTCTAAATCATCTGGAAATTGGGGGTTTTCAGTTCGGATAATTAAATTTTTATAAAAAATATTATTTTATAACCATTCTTTAAGATATCTGAGACTAAGGACTAAATACGTTAAAATAGTTGTTATCAGTGGTGTTGCTAATATTAGCTTCCGCAATGTTTAAACCTATACTTGAATTTCTATCACGCATAGGTATCTCTTTGGTGCTGGTATTGCCAGAGTTGGGTTTCTTCAGATAGTTAAATAAATATAATGGTTCTGTTGTTAATTAGTTATACGCCTTTTACCGCTTTTCATTCTATAATGAAGAGAATTATTCTGGAGATTTTAAATGCGAGACACTTGACTCAGCCCTAACTCTATAAGCCACGAATATTTGAGAGTGGCCTTCAAGTAAAGCCACTCTTCTTGCGCGGTTCACTTATGACTTGTCAAGGCATCTTTTCAAAAAAAACTCGTAAATTGTCTTGGTCGAAATAATATACCCAAGAATGTTAATGTTAATGAAAAAAATTAATAACATTTTTGTCGGGTAAGTTCAGTATGCGATAAATACGAAAGATAAACTTTGAAAAACAAGGCAACCACATGAAATATTGCCTTTTATTATTCAGCAAAACTTGCTGAAATACCTAAATGAATCAAGCCAATATAAAGTCAGCTAATTTGCTGATGACACACAGTTTCTGATCTGAACGAGAAATAATTGTTTCCTCTAATAAAACCTCAGAATGTGCTGTTAACAAATTCGAAAGTTGACAATTCAAAGTCTGTCTGAGTTCAATTCTGCTCGTCAAGCGCATGCTGCGGATAGCAAATGGATCTGTGTGAGGAGCTCATGCTGGTCCATTATTTCTGAGATAATATATCAATTGCCTCACTATATTATTTTAAGCTACTTCTCTATTCACTAAAAAATATAAACAACGCTCTTACAACAGGTTTAAGGTCTCCCGATATATAGGGCAATTAAAGCTAATGCACTTTCATCTAATAATAAAAATATTAGTCATTTTAATTCTTACAAAAAGGTAATTAAGTCAGTCATACTAAACAATATTCTATACTCACATAAAGACTACTTTATAGTTTTTTTTTATAAGGCCTAGTCTTTACTTATTGTGACTTAACATATATTTTTTTGATCGAGCTGATCTGCATGCGCTCAGGGTTGATCCGTTTGTTTAAAGGCTTCTCATATTATCCGTAGGATTTTTTTCATATCAATTTCAATACATTTATCATCAAAGTCTAAAAACCATTTTATTTTACTTTGTTTTCCTCAGTGATAAAGGGTGGTTTTGGGAGCTGTATTGATTATTATTGTTAAGTGTTTTTTGGTTCTCTCATCTTGCTCATTAAATAGTTGCTGTCCGAAAAAGTCGGAGAAATCATTCACAGGAATCCTCCTAAAGATTGTAGATAGTTGCTTATCTCGAATCCTTGAGAAACAATTTTCTTGTAACAGCTCGAAACCAAACTGCACTGATCTTTTCCTAAACCAAACTGCAAATTAAATCAATGAAAAAAGTCTAATACTATGAAATATACTATCTTTTAAGTTTTATTCTGTTAGGCTTACTGACGTTGATATATATATCTCAGAGATAAAAAATAGCAGCAGCAAAGATCCAGATAGTATTGACACAAGGATTATAAATGCAATAAAAAATATAATAGTTCAACCTCTTACGGTTTTAATCTATAGCTTACAATACATTTCCTAAAGCTTTCGAAACTCCGAAGGTGGTATCCCTGTTCAAGAATAAAGGCTTAATTGATGAATGCAACAATTATCGTCCCATACCTCTGTTGCCAATATTATCCAAACTTTATGAATGTATTTTAAAAAATTAAATTACCAAACACTTTGAGTCCAACAAACTGTTCGCCATAAATTAATTTGGATTCCACAAAAACAATTCCAGAACTTAAGCTATTGACCACTTTACTAGTAATATCTTAAAGGATTTTGAAAAAAAGCTTGATACTCTGGCCTCATTTGTAGACCTCATAAAGGTATTTGATTGCATCACGCGTACCACCTTCTTACAAAAATTATCTTTCTACGATTTTCAAGATGACGCCATCTAGCTCCTTGAATTCTATCTCACTGATCGAGATCAATATGTTTATTTCAATCAATGAAATTCCAAAAAATAGTCTCTGACGTTTGGGGTTCCACAAGGATCGGTGTTAAGCCCTACGTTGTTTCTCATTTATATAAATGAGCTAACTAACTCTCAGAGAAATACAAAATTTCAAAGCAAAATCTATTTCAAAAGTTTTTAGCAAATCGTCTATCTTTAAATAATTCAAAATAGCGAAGCATGCAACTTCATTCTTAGGAACAACAATGAAATTGTACATGGTTTCTTGCCTGAATGTAGAATGGAAGCTATATTTCTCGGCGTTCATTTGGATGCAGTATTAACCTGGGAGCAACACCTTGTAAGTCTCTCAAAGAAGCTGTCTTAAAACATCTCTCACTCTTATTCGGAGATCTAGTCCAAGTGACTAAGAGATACACTTCTAACGGCTTATTAGAGCAATTTCCATTCTATTTTTACTTACGCCATTCTTGCCTCGGGTCATTCCTGTCATATTGAGAAGGCACTTAGGCAACAAATAAAATGCATCTGCATAATTTCCAGTCTTGACTATAGAGAGGACTGTCGTAATTCCTTTGTCTTAACATTTTAACCTTACTCTGTGTGTAAGTTATGCAGTGTATGTTGTTAAACGCGTTAAGCAAAATAAAAAAATCTATAAAACTCTCATAAAGATTTTCACACCTATACCATAAGAAATAACAGTTTAGTGGTCTGGAAAGGTCCACAAATAGTTTAAGATATTTAGCATTACAGTTTTTCAATTGCGTACCAGCTAGAATTAAAACTCTTATAATTAATTAATTTAAAGAACAAACAAAAGATATTTTGTGCGTTGTGCCTTCTTTTCATTTGAGGATTACCTCGAAGCCAGTTTTAACTTGTAGTGCCATTTCATTACCTGTTTTTTTGTAGTTTTCAAATTTTATTTTTAATATTCATTAATATTGCATAATTTTATTTGTGTCTTATATTTTTTATTAGTCTCTTGCATAATTTACGTGATGGCGCTTGTTAGTATCCAGGATTCTATGCCATCTAATAAAATATGAAAGACATAGCATTACCTTGTGCCTTACTTTCGTTTCATGAAATATGTTGTCACAAAAATCACAACGAAATTCGTTTTCTTTACTTAAGTATCAACTTAAGACTGTCTGCATGATAAAGTCCATTAACTTTTGCAATGCTTTTAAACTATCTGCTACCTCCATAGTATTGTCGGCGTATTAAATAATATTTAGTCTGGCTCCGATAAAAAGATCTTCGATCCGATCCTTCTTTCACTCCGTCTTAAGTATACTGTCATGATTTCAGTAGAAATTTGAAGTTAATCTGATATCTTTATCGTCCAAGTAAATCTCTTTTAGAATATTGATCACTTCATAATGTTAAACTTTGGTTGCATTTATAAAACCAAATTTGTTTTCATTATATCTGTTCCTCGCATTTATTCTTAATTTTTCTATAAATGATTTTAAGAAATAATTTGAGCATGTGACTCATCAAAATGGTCCTGTATTAATACTCCCACTTTGTTCCTGTAAGTTTTTTGGGCAACGTCATTGGTTTTAATTACCGCCATTTTTCGTGGATATTTCCAGAGTTATAGATATTTCTAAAAGTATAGTTTCTGTTAAAGATCTCGGTAATCCAGGCTATTCCGTCATCATCTAACCAGCCTCTATATTGGCTGGTCCAACTGATTTTTTATTCTTAGTGCTATTTCTACCTCGCGAATTAGTGTAGGTAGATCTGTAGCTTCTTCCGATAGTGAGTTCGTGACCTCCATGATAATTTTCTCATTTGCGTCTATGATTTTTAAAACTTGTTGCTTTTTAAAAGTTTCTCTTTTATTTTTTTATGTTGATTAAAGCTATCGTATCTGGTTTGCAGCGTATTTTTATTTCGGCGCGTCTCTATGCTGTTTCTTTTTCTTTGGTATCTCTAATATTTATCTTACTCTGCGTATCGATATTTTCGCACTTTTCTCAATACTTCTATGTGTTCTTCTCTAATGGTTTTAAAATTTCACTGGTCATTCGAAATTTTTTGGTTTTTTTGGTTTTTTTTTCTGGTTTTCAAAATTATTTTTTTATTGAATCAATTATCTTGGTAAATTCAATAATCTCCACCTGCATGTTATTATGCTCTTTTTTTTGCCTTTGCGTTAACGTATTCACTTGCTTTTTGTTTTATTAGAGGTTGTTGTAAAGCCTTCATGTCTCATTACTTAATGAATTTTTTCTTAACTTTCTTCACTTTCACTCTTAAAACTCACCCCTGAGTAGAGTTAAATATTAAATGATTGCATTTCACAACAATAAGCTTCCAGATCTTCAAGATTTTTATTTTCTTTTTAAAAATCACTCTTCCTCTATTTAGTTAATTAAATATCTTTAACTAAATCATTTGAATAATTATCTTGGTCTAACTTTTACCACCAGTGAAAAAGAAGAATTCGCATCAGATATTCAAGCGGAAGCTACTGAAATTTAAGATAACTTGAATTTTAGTGAGATTTGATTTTTTTGAATTTAAGGATAAAACAAAGCATTCAGTTGTTTTCTTTATTATATTAATGTAACGACTATGAAAGGACCTAAAAAAGTACCAAATAAAGTATACAGAATTATATACAAGAAAAATCACCGGAGCCAGACTTCCAATCCAGTTCTAATTTTCAATAGTCAATCACCAATGATTTTATAATATTTTTAAGAGTTTAATAAATATATTATTTACAAAAAAATGCTCTACTATCAGGGCCTGCTTCTGGTAGATGATCTACGAAATCAAAAGTCTAAAAGAATTAGGGACGTTTACTCGAGCAAACATACAAGTTATTAGTATTACTATTACCATCTTAAACATATTATGATGGAAAGGCTGCAGTATGACGCTTAGAGTTATCTTGTTAAAATGCTTAATTTATTATTGCAATATACGTTTGATCATTTAATGATTTTTGGAGAAATACTAAAAAAATATTCCTCTCTAAGCTAGTTCTTCGCTAAGCCATTACTCCAGAAGTAAAGACTCTTTTCGTTCAATAACAATTAAAAAAAAGAAAAAGCTTTTACCTCTTTGATAATTGACTCTTTTTCGACGATTACAGATCCATAGATTGAATTGGAATTCATCTGAAATAAAGCCACGATTCTATTCCATTTTTTATTAAGTTTGCTTGTGTATTGGACTATTTTAACATACAGACATAATGAAGACTGGCTGCAATGTACTATTTATGTACCACATCTATCCTAAAAAGCTTTTGCTATTGATCTTATTTTAATTTAATTTTTTCTCGATCTTCCGTAATTAGTACAGACAATCTGTAACTTTCTTTTGGCAAAAATAGGCGAAATCTTAATACTTGCCTTGGCGTTTAAAATGACTTTCTTATGAAAAGCCTAAAAACAAAATGTTGTGATCCCTTCCCACGTACTTTTTTGGAAGACTTAAAAATGTTTTGTAATCGATTTTTTGCAAAAACAGTTGGTTTGCGGGACAGGTGTCCAAAACAAAAAATGTTTATGATTAAATTGCCTGGAATTTTTGTTCTAGGATCATTTCTGTAAAATCAATGTGCAGAAATTAGAGCATGCTAAAATCACCTAAAATTACTTTTTCCAAAATTTCATCCTGACATAAATTTTTCACTGTTTTACAAGTGAAATAGAGGAGCCCCAGTAAATTATTACGTGTCATTCATATTGATATAATGCGATTTTTGGGAAAATAAACGTGCTGTATCTCAGTAACGAGATATTGAAAAATAATGCATACATCATTTCTGTAGGTCTTTTTTTTTAATTCCACAAGTTAAAAAAATTCGAGACATTGAAAAAAATTATCTCAGGACGAAATATGTATACCGTAGTGTTAGTTGACTTTGGCGCCCTCTATCTTCTGCGCATTGATTTTACAGAAAAGATCCTGAAACTAAAATTGTAGGCAATTTAGTTATAAACATTTTTTGTCTTAGTAACTTTTTCCTAAAACACACGGTTTTTGCAAAAAATCATTACAAAAAAATTTGAGTTTTCCAAAAAAGTACGGGGGCAAGAATTTCAACTTTTTGCTTTTGACCTTTTAATAAGAAACACTAACGTTTGGCAAAGTATTAATATTTCGCCTGTTTTTGCCGAAAACAGATTCACTGTAGTATCTAAGTCATTAGGGTCCGTTCTCCGATAATGCTTACCTTCCTCTAATATTCTGTATAGAAAGGCTTTGAATAAATAAATAAGTAAATAAACTCCTAATTTATTTAATGAAAATTAATTCATTTGAATAAAAAAATCTTCAGAAGAAAATTCTGTCGTAATATTTTGACGTACTAACAAATGTTCCAAAATATTTTCCCAAATCTTATTAAACCTGGTACAAGAAACCGTAAATTTAAAACATTTCTTTGAAAACATTAATAGCCCGAAGGCCAGTTTCCTCTCGCTTCTTTAATCACAAAAAAGAAATACCTCAGCGACTATTTTAAGTTGATCAGATAAACAAAACAATCAACATAATTAAAAATCCACCGTTCGAAGCGGTATAGTATTTCCTGCTTAGTGAACCATAAAACAAGATGCGCCTCTTCTTATTAACATACGATAAACATAAAACCCAGGAAAAAAAAATTAATTGTTGACAAACCCGTTTCGGTGGCTTCTCTTTTGAAAATTTCTTCGATGTTGCTGAACCTTCGAAATAAAACCGTTGACACTCTAATATACATCAAAGTCCCTTACAGTATAGCGATTAAGGGACCACGTCTCTCCAAACTCCATAGCGAGCGTTCCAGAACGTCAATATCTAAGAATAATGAATAAGGTGCCATTCAGCGGCACGGATTACCGATATTACATCGCTCAGATGTAATTGTGTATCCGTCAATAGCTACGGGGATAAGCATACAGTTTTGGTAAGCCCGTCGTTGAGACCAGTGCAGTACGTCAAAGTGAGATTATCGCTTAATTATGTCATGAAAGACAACATTCTTATGTTAATTTTAGGCTAAAATAAAAAGTAAAGAAAATCTAGTGGGTTACATATTTCGCCCTATAACGGCATTGTCAGATTTTGGTAGTAAGTAGTGGCACATGACAATAAGAAATGGAATATTTAAGACTTAGTAAAAGCCGTTTTCTAATTAATAGTTTTTTAGTTTTAAATTAAAAATAAGGTCTCAAAATAGCTATAAGTCGGATTTAAATATATAAAATTAGAATTTTTTTTCTATAGTAATACATACAGTGCTTTCATTTCAAAACAATCCACCCTTTCTTAAAGAAAAAAAAAAAAACACGTCAAATTAAATATACAAGGAGACGTTTAATTATGCATTCACTAAAGTTCTGTCAATCACCTCCTCACCTCCAGCTAACCTCACTTTAATATGTCAAAGGGAAATCCCATCGTGTGATACATCATAGTAAGCATCGTAAAATTCTCTATTCAGCGGTACCAAAAAAAATGAAATCGGTAAATGTGTAAGCAAATAGCGAAAATGTCAAGAAATAATGAATATTTTATTTATGCCATTTATTTATTTACAGTGAGTTAATAAAATGGTATATACGCTAGCCGAAAGAATAGAAATAATTTTCCTTTATGGAGCTCAAGATCGGTGTGCTCGCAGAACCGCGAGAGCATTTAATGAAAGGTATCAAGATAAAAACGTGAGCCATAAATACGTATTAGAATTGATACGAAAATTTGAAGAGACGGGATCGATTTGCAATAAGAAAAAATATGAAAATAGAGTTGTCGATGAAGCATACCAAGTTAAAGTACTAGGACAATTTGCTATGGATCCAACTTTGTCTATACCAAAGGCCGCAAAACTAACAAATATTTCCACTGGTTTCGTACATACAGTTTAAAAAAAATAAGTTCTTCTCGGAGAAGATGATTTTGATAGGAGAATTCAATTTTGTGAAGTGATGTGCCAGCGAAGCAGGTCAATTCGTCACAGCAGTGAGAAGGCCATACCCAATATCCCCAAAAAATTAATGTTTGGGCAGGAATTTATGGGAATGAAATAATCGGGCCATTTTTTTTGGAAAAAAATTTGACTGGCGAAATTTATTTAAACCTCTTAGAAAATGCAATATACCGTTCCATCATCCAATCTATGAAAAATAACGTAGATCAACATGGTGCTATATTATTGAATGACAATAATATACATTTTCAGCAGGATGGAGCTCCCGCGCACTACACTTTGGTAGTTCGAGAGTGGCTTGATGAAAATTTTCGAAAAAAGTGGATTGGCAGACGTGGTGCAATTGAATGGCCTGCGCGGTCTCCGGACCTAACCCAACTAGACTTTTTTCTTTGGGGCTACTTAAAAAGCAAAGTTTATAAAACCCCACCTGAAAGTATTGAGAATTTAAAAAATAGAATATTTCAAGAATGCAGAGAAATTAGCGGTCAGTTTCTTGCCAATGTTCGTAAGGAGTTTGAAAATAGGCTTTTTTATTGTCTTGCTAAAAACGACGCGCATTTTGAACATTTAATAAAATAAATTTGTTAAACTAATTAAATTTGTTTTCTACCCTACCGATTTACACTTTAATTGCTTCTTGGTCAATCAATTTTTTTTTTACAACCATTGATAGCATAATGAATGCCCTTTAAAACAATGTATCACACCATGGGGTAGCCATTTGATATACCAAAGTTTGGCGTAAATAAATTATTCATTATTTCTAGACATTTTCGCTAACTATTTGCTTACACATTTACCGATTTAATTTTTTTTTGGTACCGTTGAATAGAGAATTTTACGCTCCTTACTATGATGTATCACACGATAGGGGTTCCCATTTAACATATTAAAGTGAAGTTAGCTGGAGGTAAGGAGATGATTGACAGAACTTCAGTAAATGCATAATTAAACGTCCCTCTGTATATCTAATTTGACGTGTGTTTTTTTTTTTTTTTTTTTTTTTTTTTTTGAAGAAAGTTGAAGAAAGTTATTAAGGGTGGATCGTTTTGAAATGAAAAGCACTGTATAACAATCTAATAATTATAATGATCGTTTATTACATGAAATATTATAATATTTCAGATCTCAAGAAATCTGGATTATGACAAAAAATCGACATTTGTGTCAAACTCAGTTAATATAGAATATCTTAATAAAATTATTAGGAAAAATAACAAAAAAAATCTTATTAGTTTCACTTTTATCATATAGTCTTTTGCGTAGTTTTTAATTTAACGATGAAATATTTCTATTATAAGTAGTTTTTTTATATTGTAGTAAATATGTGTAGATTTTTAAGAAAAGCCTTTTTTGTTACCTCCTAGATACAAAAAAAAATAAATCACACTTTATCAAAAATTTTAAAATTTTCAATAATTAGAAACCAACGAACTTTTAATAACTTATTTTTTGTTTTTATGCTTATTTCTTTTTATCCAAACCCATTTAAAAAAAAAAGTTTTCTTTAAAAATTAAAATGCATTAATACTGGTAAAATATATAATTTGTCTGATAAAAAAATCCATGATCGAATAACTTGCACATTAACTTGATCGTTTTCGTAAACATAAGCCATTTTTCCGCACAAAAAAATTAGACAAATAAAATAGGCACCATCTAAAGATTGATACAACGGATCGAACGAAAGATTCGTGCTAAACACCCTATAATAATACAAAGAATTTATATGGCATTTGCCAAAAATATCAAAAAATTTATTTATTATCATTGTTAAATTTTCAAAATTCCTAAATATATGCAATCATCTGTTTTTATATCAACGTAAATATGGAAGTCAAAGGTCTTTTATATTAATTTTAAAATACAAAAAAAATACGTATTTTCCGGTCAGTTATAGTTAAAAACTAAAGAATTTTTAATAACTTTTTGTTGGTTGTCTCATTTTTCTCTCAAAAACCTTAATAAATTCATAGTCATTTTATGCAATAAATATAATTTCTAAAACAAAGTATAATGTCAACATGAATATAGCCTCAATTGCTATTTAAAAATCTCAAAAAATTGGGTTTTTAGCACTTTTTAAAAATTACTATTTTTTCACAGCAATGGTCATAGCTAAGATGAAAATTTTTCAAAAAGATATAAAATCTAGTACTAATCTAGACCAACATTAGTTAACCATCAAGCAACATTATATTTTAACAAAAAAGAAAACTATTTTCTCCGCTAATACACTTATACGAAAAGTTGGTGGTGTGGCCAATCCCTCGTCCATTATCGGTCGGCCACTTAAGCTGAACGTCAAAAAGTTGGGTCAAGAACATAAAACTTAATGGAATAAGGATAATATTTAGCTCTGTGCCATCCGTAATACCGTACAAGGATATAAGAATTATGAGGCAAGAATATAAAACTTCGGCTCGGCTTAATCCCCCCGGCTATAGGAAATGCACTGGGTCCTTGGCGATTTGTTTTAACGAGAAACCTGACCCGTATGGCGCTGATCCTTATATATACTAATATTGTGCAGTTGATCTTCGTTAGGCCAAATCTTCTCGTATTTTTATATTCTGGATTAATTTTTATTTAAATAACTATATCTTTTAATACAATTTATGAGCATATGCGTTCTACTTTAAATAGGGTATTCATTCCACTTAACACGAGTCGATATTTTTTGCTTGATACAAAACCGGCCATTATTCTTTTTAATTTCTTCATCATCTAACGATCAATTAGCGTGACACACATTCCTTAGCGCGGTGCTAAATAATAATTTAATCATTAGTCGCAGGCCAGTTTGGAGATGTAAACAAAAAAGGGCATTAAACAGGTGTTTCATTGTATTTTATCGAGCCTATATGAATAATGTATTTAAACCAAATTTAAATTCCTCCGGTGCAAGATGCGGTCAAAACTTGCCTGACGACTTTCATGAAAGACCCCCGGCAATTTCACAAATATAATAATATACCCGGTGACTGTGATAATAATATTATTTGCTGTATATTATCGTGAATAAATAAGCAATAAATCGATGGATTAATAGCATAAAAACAAATTTTTAAAAATTAAGAAAATGGACAAAGAAAACACGTATGCTTGCTACTCTTTATCATTTAAACCTGGTATAATAAGAAGCCCTGCGGTGGTTACTTAACCACGATTAAATTATGTTTATTTGGAGAAAATGATCCAGTTGCTGGTTATTGCTTGACGTATTTTACATTTCCAATTTGTCGGTGATTGCCTCCAGCAACAATAAGTTATTAATTTATGCATGTTTTTAAGCGCTTTTTAGATAGAAAATTAAATTAATTAGGCCGTGAATTAAATTTAAGAATGAACAAATACTGGATTGTTTTAAAAGGTAAAAGCCCTCTAGCCATTGCATATGTTGTAACTTAAGATACAGCCTAGAGTGTTTGTTATGTTTAAGGATTGTCGCCAAAGATTTGTTATCGGTAACCCAATTTATGAGTATTTTAGTATAGTGTAAGTGAATTGTAGCACGAGTTAATTGGTTTTATATATTAATGAAAAATATTTATTTTTGACCGCTTTTCTTTATTACCCTTTTTGTAATATGTGGACTATAATGTCAGCAAGATTATAACCCAATATTTAAAAATATTGGTAACTCAAATCAAATTAAGAACAAGTTTATATATATAAATTGGTTATTCAGGTTAAAGAATTGAAGATTACGCATTCTGCAAAATAATAGAAAACACCGCTGCCTCTTGTCAATGAGTGCCCGGCTTCGGTCATCTGATTTTGCTGCTTTTATTTTCGATAGAATAACATTACTTATATCGACATTTTGCTGTGTTACTGCACGTTGCATTGTTGAATTTTAAAGCGCTAATATTTTTTCTCAACTTAATATGGCTGTATATACTCCTTCGGAAAGAGTTCAAATTTTTGAATGATTATATGAAGGCAAGTAAAGAGTTTCATTATGCAATAGACAACATAATGAACATTTTAAGATTACTATTGTAATGTGGATTATGCACTGATGCATGTAAAGTCTGCATTAGAAAAATATTTTAGAAATGCCTGAACTTTTGCGTAATATTTTGCGAAATTTTATTGCAGGTAATATTAAATTCAGACGACTATTTGGATCGTACTAAGAAACAACCTCGTAGTAGGTGAGTAGCAGAGCGCACAAACTGCATGCGTTGTCTTATTTCTCCTATAAGCAACTCCTTATGTTTCATAATGGATTCACCCAACCTGTATACATACATTTATTAATTATTAAAAATTGATAATATTTTTTCTTTACTGCTTAACCCTGGAATGCTACTTGGGGTACATTTGTACCCCATTATTAATCATATCTCAAGTTAAATGGAATTGGGCGGGGGAACGAACGCCGACGTCTTATTAGTTTCAAGACGCGGCAAGTCAGTTCGCGTGCGACAATTGACATTGGCACACGGTTTTTTTCTTTTCGAGATTTGTGATATTTGGGGTTAGCGCGTACCCCAGTGTAGCAGTTTACGTTAAATATACTCTGTGATTATTTCGCTTCTCAGTAGATTTTGGTGATTATTATTATATGAGGAAGTATCTTTTTTTTGCAAAAAAATATTTTTAAAATATGTCTATAATACTTTGAAAATATTTTAGTTTTTTTTAAAGTTATTATATTTTTCTTTGATTTTTAAGTTATTATTGATTTTCTTTGTTAGGCTGCACGAATAATGGCTGGGTAGAAAAAGTTCTTCGACCTGACAAAGCCTGAAGATGTCGGAGAAATTCATCGCATTCTCTATGAATCTGATTCAGACAGTTTTTCGGATGCAGCGAGGAGGAAGATGCCGTTATACCTGATTTTAGAGAGGAGCCAGAAGAGGATGAAATACGCGGCAATCAAATCAATCTTAATTCTTTTATTACACCATAACAGACTCAGGATACTTTTCCATCTGATACAGATTCGGAAGATGACAATATACCATTGGCAGAAATACAGGCGATCAACAGATATATGGTGGAAATTTTACCAGTGCCTACCAAATTAAGGGGTAAAAATGGGTTTATGTGGTCAGGTAAGAAAGGCGCAATTCATCGTACACCAAAACGAAATCTGGTTTTGCATTTATCTGGAAACAAAAACGAAGCAAAACATACAACATCGGGAACTGAAGCTTGGAAATTATGTTTCACTCAAGAAAATCTCGATAAAATTACCCAATATACTAATAACGAGATCCAAGTTCAACGATTGAATTATTCAAATAAGAACGATGACCAATTTGTTTTTGAAGGTGGTAGACAATGGTACAGTGAAAACATCTTGTCGAACTTGCATTGTCTTGTTTATTAGTGTAAACTGACAGTTTACACTTGATAACGGTTGGAGATACTTACCAACCGAAACGTCGTGTTACATTAAATAAATAAGACAATGCAAGTTCGACAAGATGTTTTCAACGATGACCAAGATACTGATGCACCTGTTATTAAGCCAGTAGGTAAGGGACCCTCTTGGACTAAGGATACAAACAGCATTGAACTCCAAGCTCTTTTCGGGCTATTTTATTATGCCGGTGTTATGAAAATAGCCGGAGTTTTGACCAAGGAACTATTTGATAAAGACACAGGAATTCCAATATTCCGTGTTACCATGCCCGAGGTACGCTTCAGATTTTTGATAAACTGTCTTCGCTTTGATGATAAGTAGTCCAGAGCTGAAAGAAAAGAAACTGATAAGCTTGCAGCTTTTCGAGAGGTATTTGAGAGGTCAATCGTTAAAATGAAAAACCTATATACTCCTTCAGAATATATTACAATTGATGAACAATTGGTTGGTTTTAGAGCGCGATGTCCTTTTAAAATGTACATCCCTTCAAAGCCCAATAAATACGGAATTAAAATTGTGTTGTCCTGTGATGCCAATACAGCTTTTGCACTTGATGCTGAAATTTATATAGGAAAAGGTTCCACACCAACTGATGTTCCTGTAGCTCAGTATTACTGTAATAAGCTAACCAGTTCTGTCCAAGGAACAAATAGGAACTTGACCATGGATAACTGGTTTACTTCTATTGAGACCGCGAAACATCTTTTGGAGAGGAAAATTACCATTGTTGGTACTGTGAGAAGAAATAAAAAAGACATTTCTGAGTCGTTTTTGGAACTCAAAGAAAGGAATCAAAATTCTGCCATGTTTTGCTACAGTGGACATCTGACACTGTTATCATACTGTCCATCCAAGAGTGCTAAAAAAGCAGTAATTATGCTTTCGACAATGCACGAAAAAGGTGATGAGCTATTTACGACCAAGTTACCAGAAATTATTCAATTTTATAATTCTACAAAAGGAGGAGTGGATACTTTAGACCAATTGTGCCACACTTATTCTACTGGTAGAAAAACACGTCGCTGGCCAATATGTTTGTTCTATAATTTGTTGGATATTCTGGGATATAATTCAATGATTCTTTTGCGTGGCTCTGGTGAAGTAAATAAAGAAATTGTAAAGCACAGGAGAGAATACCTCAAGAAGCTTGCCCTTGCCCTGGTCAGACCGCCTATGATGAGTCGTTTGGAAGCTCCAACTTTGAGGCACGAACTCCGTGAGACTATATGTAGGGTCCTCAAGATAACCACTTCAGAAGAAGTACCTACTAGGCTTACAACAACAGTGGGTAGGTGTGTGCTTTGTCCCAGAAGAGAGGATCGAAAATCGAGAGTAAGCTGTGCTGTATGCAAAAAGTTCGTGTGTTTGCAACATCAAAAAAAAAAATGCTCAGTGGCCGCATGAACATTTTATTATGGATGTGCGTTTAAAGTGTTCTTAGAGACTCGGTTTAAGTTATTATTTTTCTATAAGTAAATAAATTTGTCGTTTTTTCTAAAATACGACGTGTCTTATTTGTGGTACGGTTGTACCCCTGTGTATTTTGTTGCAGCGTAAATAAATAGGATGTAGCCCACTATATATTTTAAATATATAAATTAGAAGTTTTACACTTTAAAAACTGGCCTTGTATTTTTTACTAAAATGTTATGTCGGCCTTTTTTTCACAAATTGTAGCAAAACATCCTATGGGTAGAGAAAAGTAAATCTGGCAGTATTCTAAACTCAAGTAGAAAATAAGTAGTCCAATAGCGAGACGCATATTTTGATACAGTTTCTGTCAAACGATAATGGGTATTTCAATAAAAATTCAAGGTTTGAATTGCGCGCCATGTCATAATGTCACATGATTATGACGTGATAGATCGAAACTTAACAGTTAGGAGTTGGTAAATATGGAGCATTACATAGTAGCGTCCTGTTTGTCGAAAATTATTAAAGATCGTGAAAGTTTAATTGCCACTATTCGTAAAGTGCGTCCAGTGTTCGGTAGAAATATTGTACCTAATTCATCTACTGTGAAAAGAATAATCCAAAAATTAAAGGGTACTGCTTCGGCTAGTGAGGTAAAACATACAATATAAGCTCGTAGAGGTCGTTCAGAACAAAATATCACGGCAGTTTGCCAGATTGTGACAGAAAGGCCAGAGAAGTCACTTCGTTATCAGACACAAGAATTTGATATTTCAATAGGCACTTTTCAGCAAATTCTTACTAAAGATTTACACCTGCGTGCCTACAAAATTCAACCGATTTAACAACGTATGCCAGCAGAACATGAACAGCGAAGGGAAATCATTAATCCTTGAGTTCCTTGAGTAACCTCTTGATTTTGCACAGAAACCAATTTTAGTGATAAGGTCAAAAGTGAAACAAAATATTTTAAAAACTGTCTTATTTTGCAAAAATTGTATATATCGGATACAAACTAGAGGGTGGAATATCCTTGGTGAGTTAAGATGCAACTAAGAAATAAAATGTCAATATTATCTGCATTTAGACTTGAGTTTGATAAAATGTTACTTCTTAGGGCCTTTACAATTCGCTATGGTCCTTTTGCATATTGGGGAAATAAAAAATAAATAAATAAATCTAAATGCTATGAAAAATCGTTCATAGCATTTAGATTAAGCTAATTTAATTAGTTTTCGGTAGATATTTCAATATTTATTAAAGTAAAGCACGAACTATTGATTGTTCAAAGAAATTTTTTGCATTGAATGCAAGAATCAAGTTTCTCACCGCAATTCGTACATCTTTGATAATTTATGATTTTTTTTACTTTACTTTTAACGGACCAATTGGAAATATTGTTTCAATTAACTCCATCAGAAGACTATGAAACAATAGTAATGGGTTACCTTTCTTTTCAATTTCGTTCCAAACCGCTCTCGAACACTCATTATAACATTTCAAAAATTATGACTGCGAACAAGAAGCCCTTGCCTTTTGTAGACAGCACGCATATTCAGTTCAAAATAAAACTCAGAAAAGACCGTTTCATGATCTGACAAACAGGCATTTGAAATAGTGCAGAAGTACTCCTTTTTTATTTTTATCTCCTTTCTATTATTTTTTATCTTTTTTTTAAATAATTTGTAATATGCATGCTTTTGTGGAAGCATAGCAGGAGATAATTAAATATATTTTTACTATTATAAAAAATTGAACTAATATTAAAATCTAAGAGTGTATTACACACATGCTCAAAATCTAGAAATATTAAATTACGTTATTTAAAAAGTCGAAAAAATTTTAAATACAATAAGAAAAATAAATATTTTTTGTAATTATTATAAGTGGAGATACCACAATAACAAATTAATTATGACGTGCTATCGAAATAATGTTATTCGTGGGAAAAATTAAAATTTAATTACAATATATGCGAGACAGGAAAAAAATTGTATCAATAGTTTACAGAAAAATTATTACGGAATCGTGTATTCTTTCTTCTCTCGTGCGTCTTTTCATGCTAAGGATTAAGTTATCCAGATCTTCTTGGGGAATTACTATCCAACACTGTCGAAGAGCTTGAAACAGCTGATCTGGGTTTTAAAACTGATTCTGGTCCTGAAAAACTCTTTGTTGAAGCATATCACAGGCATGCTCTTTAGGATTGAGATCAAGTAATTGAGCTGGCCAGCCTAAATTACGAATGTTCTGCTTTTCCAAAAAATTTAATATGATTCTAACTTTGTGTGAAGTGGAATGTAAATAAATAAAATTAGGACCAATATTTTTGGCGTATGGAACAATAATAGCTTCTAGAGTATTTCTAACGTAGCGGTCTGCTGAGAAGAAATGATCCAGAAAAACGAGCTCAGTTCTACTTCCAAGAGAAATTTTTGCCATACCATAATTATGCCTCCTTTATTATAGAACCTCCTGTGTATGGTGGATTTGATTTCTTGTGCCAGGTACCCACCATAGACGTACCCTGCGAGGATCTGGCTACAAGCCAAAGAGAAATATATCAGTAAATAAAACATTTTGCTATTGATTTGGTCCCGTGATATGTTCCTGAGCCTAAGTTAGTCGACTGGCGCGATTCCCTTAAGGGTTAGCATCTCCAGGCCTTCGACTTACTAAATTACCTTTTCTCAACCTTCTGTAAATAATATGTCTTAAAATAGTCACATTATGAGCTCCGTGCAGATGACTTTTTAAGTGCGCTTACTGTATCATCTCTTCGAGCTTCTAACAAAACATAGCAATCCACATGAAAAGTAGTTACCCCTGGTCTACCCAAATACCTTTTGCATGTGTTTCCAGTCTTCCAATAAGGCGCTCCAGAGGCGAGAGATAACGCTCTGAGTGGTGCCTATAGTACTAGCTACATCAATTGGACCATCATTTCAGCCTCAAGCGTCCCCACAGCTCCTAATATCGCATTATCTGGCAAATGACTTCTAGGCATATTTAAAAAACACCTTTGCAGTACTAGTCTTGACAAAAAATTGTACCTTTGGTATTGTGTATTTTAAGCACCTTTAAAAAAACAGTTTTTCTGTTAGTAAAATATTTGGAGATTAGTTTAGTTCAATCTTTTTGTTTAAATATTGCTAGAACCGTATTATACTGCTCAATATAGTTCCAGGTAGGAAAGAAATAGTTATCAAAAAATTAATAGTTAAAGTGTTAAATATCTCTAGATTTTAACCATGTATACATTTGTATCGACTAAGTGGATAGTAAAAGATAGACTTCTTGTGCATAAGGCAGGCAATTTCCAGGGTAAAAATTGATGTTAAAATTGGATGCTGAATGAAGTAAGCTTGGCAAGAGACTCAAGGTTTAAATTCACGCAAAAATATTACAGCACGCTTTTGCAATACAAACAATAATTTCTTCAAAAGAAAACACCATACCATAATAACACTATGATTTTAACATGAACGTGTGGATAATGATGCTTCTCAAGTTATTCAGTTAAATAATATTTTGAATACCTTCAGTCTCAGTCAGATGATTTCAGAACCAACAAGAGTATCTCATTTAACTTCTACGTTAATCGATTTGATCTGCTGCAATTTTAACATTGTACAGGATGTTAGCACTCGAGATGTTAATGGTTCAGTTAAATGAAATTATGTAAATGCAATTAATTCCGAAACACCCAATAAATTCATATTTGTTTGGACCCCTAGACCATATTGATTATGCTCAGTTTCAGACCGACATCAACAGTGTATATTAGAATTTCATTTATCTGACTAACAACATTGATTCAATAGTAAATTTTTTAACGTCAACAATATTAAGCATTTTTTATACACATGTACCACTAAGGATAAGAAAATGGTAAAAAAAAGTCGTATTATCCTTGGATAACAGATAACATCAGGTTGACGAAAAATCTTCGTAATCAAGCACTTAATCGCTTTAAGCGCACTAAGGATCCTGTCCATTGGAATTTACAAAAATCTAAGAAATCTAGAATTGTAGTTTGAAGGAGAAATGGGCGAACTTAAAAAATTAAATGATCTTAAAAATAAAAATAAAACAATTCCAGATTACCTAAGAATGTTGACCAACTAAACAAATATTTTAATGAAATAGGACAAAATAATAAAAATGCTAAACCTGATTTGCTGTATTTTTATAATAATAACTTATTACATAACATGACTTTTCAATTTACTCCTGTTGATGAAGAATTAATTTATAGAATTATTCTAAATTTAAAATCTTTTGGTGCAGATAAATTGAATATAACACTTTTCTCTCTTTGCTGTCCTTTTATAATACCATATATAACACATATCATAAATAGCTGTATTGAGAACTCATACTTTCCCAAAAACTGGAAAATAGCCAACGTTTTACCTCTGGCTAAAGTTAATAACCCTACTGAATTAAGTCAACTAAGATCAATATCAATTTTGCCAACTTTCTCAAAAATTTTGGAAAAAGTTATGGAAACTCAGGTAATAAACTATGTTGATAGACTTAATATTATTCCTTCCAAACAGTCGGGATTTAGACCCCGATATAGTTTTTCGACGGCACTGTGTAATATAGTGGACGATATTGTCACTTCTCAAGATTCTGAAAATGCAAGTGTCTTAATACTATTAGATTATTCTAAAGCATTTGATATGATAGATCATATGTGGAGCAGACTTTCCATATACATTTTGTCCTGTTTTTCAAATTTTCAACCAAAGATGGCGTTGCAAACTATATACACTTTGCTACAGTATTATGCCACAAAAGACGTTCCAAATGCACTTTGTCCCATGCAAATTAAATAATGAAAATACCTTGGACTTTCTATATGGTATATGTTTATTACCAGTAGACAAACTAACAGAAGCTTGTCCTTACACCGTGGACTTATTGCCATTTGTTTGTCGTTACACTTGTTGCGGTTAGAAGTGTTTATTTTGAGTACTTTCCAGTTCTTTGTTTTTTATGGAATAAAATTTAAAATAATGGATTTTCCTGTGACAGGGGATCATATAGTTGGTGATACGGATCGTGGTAGTAGAAAAAGGAAAAAAATCTTACGTCTAAAGAGCGTAAAAGTAATGTCAGGTAAGTCTTACCTTTCCGGTACGCGGCCATTCGTATTTGCCAGCGGATCGTGTTTTCGGGCAAATAGAATAAGTTACACGATCCTACAGTACAATAAAAACACCTACAAAATATCATGAGATATACTCCAAGAAGGGAGACGTTAGACAACTTGGTAAGGACTGGGTTGTTTACGATATAAAAACTGCGTTAACCTCCTTAAAAAAAATTTAAGGGATCAGTCCGGCCAAACGGATTATTATTAAGAGATCACAAAACAATAGCAATATTTTGCTTAAGACCGAGATGTTCTACAGAAATGACGATCCATCCAAGCAATTTCAAACGTTATTAAAACGCGGAAAAAGACTCTTCTTTCGACTTTACAGCTACCTGTTGTAATGCTGTCTGAAACTGAGGGTAATAATGCTAGCGAAGAAGGTGACATGCTATGTAATTGCAATAATGATGACGACGGGGACCTCTATGACATTTAAAAATATTTTGTATATCAAAAATAAAATACTGATCTTATAAACCTACTTACGTTTTTTTCATATCCTTGCTATACTTATTCATGCCGCTTTGTATAGACAAACAAAATGCAATTTGTCCAAGGTTGAGAAACTAAATGCAATATGTCCTACAAGTTTTCAAAGTTTTTTAGGATATAATCAATACCAGATTGTCTGCATATAAGTACATCATTTGCATAATTTTTGATCAATTTTTCGGGTATATCATATTTTCGATAAATTTCTTGCCAGACACGTAGCAGTTTTTGCTTATTTGCCAAAATTACAAAAAATGGACAAAATGCATCTAGAAAGTCTGCTCCTCATATTATCTTGATTACGATTTTAAAACATAGAGGCTTTAAAGAGGCTTCGTCTTCTTTAATTAATTCATTTTTGTCAGACAGAAAACAGCGAGTTTGCCTAAAGGGAAAAAAATCAGAATTTTTGAATGTCATATCAGGAGTACCTCAGGGTAGCCAATTCCTTAAAATATTGTAAATATCATCTCTATGCAGACGATACTTAAATTCATTTGTCATTTATACCTAGTTTAGCTGCAATGACTTAGGGGAATTACTGAAATCTTCGGAAGATGATTTACTGAAAATAAATCCTGACAAATCGACAGCCATTCTATTCTGCAACGAAACTTATAAAAACCACTTACAGAATAGTATAAAACTTAAACTAGGCAACAATATAATAGAATTTAAGGACTCGGTTAAAAATCTAGGCTTAATATTGGATTATAAATTAAAATTTAAAGAACATATTACTTTTTGTTTAAAAAAAGCATATTTGATGTTGAAACTAATTTATTCAGATAGATAATATTTATCGCAAAAAACTAAAGTTATGCTCTGTGACACACTCGTTTTATCAGTTTTCAACTTTGCTGATCACGTATATCGCCTTTTTTGGACAGCCTGGACATAAAAAGGGTTCAAAAAGTGCGAAATTGCTCTCTGAGACTCAAATTTGGCATAAGGCGTAGATAAAGAATATATCACAAATTATCCAAAATAGGATGGCCTAATATGAGTGGACGACGCAGTTTCAATTCAGCAGTGATTTTTTATAAAATTAATAAATTTCAATATCCTCCATATCTCCACCGGAAAATTAAATATCGCACCGATGTTCATACCATCAATAGCCGAAAATTAAACCTTTTAACTATACCACCTCATAAAACTGAAACATTTAAGAAATCATTTACCTATCAAATTGCCTCCGTATTTATCGATACCAGTCTTTAAAAGAAAGTTTAAAGCCAAATTGGTTCAAGAGCATTAATTTGCACATCATCTCACTATGCTATTTCATTTCTATCTGATCTTACTTATCTTCTGTTTTTTTTAATTAATCTCTCTCCTTCATTCTCTTTCTCTCTCTTTCTCTTCTCTTCAATTTCTCTTGTAATTTGTAAACTGAAAACTATATTGTTTTTTATTCGTTGCTCACTGCTTTGCGGCCATGTATTTCTTTTACATAATTTTTCCTTTTCTCTAGCAGCTGCCTCTTATTATAAATGGGAGCCAACCAATGCAAAAAAACTCATCACATTTATTTAGGTTGCTTTCAATTTTTCTTATTGCATTATAGCCGGATGCCAGAACTTCGAACACAGTTTTTAAATATAAACTTTAGTCTAGATCAAACCTAGCTACTTTTGATAACTTTGTATTCTAAATGGATGAATCATAAATAAATAAATAAATATACTGGTCAAACCTTAACCTATCGTTAACAATTAAGGCCAAAAGTTTGTTACATGTTGTCACACCAATAGCCTGTGAACCTAAATAAACACTATTCAGATCATATTTAAGACTTAAAACCATTGTCTTTTAGAGACTCTTTATATTGAATAAAACTCTTTAAAATAATATAAAGACAGTGTCATAGTTTAATAGAAATAATGTATCGTTAACGCACTGTTCCAGTAATTTGTGCTGCCCTGTATAAAAGCCGTGAAAACTTTATACACATTAAAAGCATAATAATTATTTCCATAAAAGCTTTATTACGTGCGGAGTCTGTCTTTATTCCGCTACTTTAGTAATTTTGAAATCAGCGTCGGCAGCAGCAGCAACTCCGGGCGGGCGCGCGTATGAATCCGGGCGCTAAATCTATCCGTCAGAAAACAGCGCCATTATGTGACCTGAGCTGCTGGCTGTTCTGTATTTCCAGTGCTATGGCCCTTTATTCCTTTATCTCGCCTTTCAGCGTTTTCAGAAACTTTCCCGTTTGTTCAGGTTATTCATTAACGAACTTGTGTTCTGCCCGGGAGCCTTTATCAATCCTGAAAAGTTTAATAAAAGCACCGAATAGACGGTCTTTTGTCCTTATACATTGGCGTAACCATTTTTTGTACAACCAAAGATAAATTATGAAAGAGAACATGTTTTCTTTAATATTTATTCAGTAAATTAGATAGTGTGTTTTATAATTAATATGCTGATTATTTTAACAAATAGTTAAATATAATACAGTGTTCCAAATTGCAGTGTCGAAACTTAAGGTGTTAAGCTCTAATTTTCTTTGTAAACATATATCAAAAAAACTTTTGTTTTTGAATTACATGGTACTACAATTTAAATAAAAGAAATGATTTTTAACAATAATATTAATCTTTATTTATTTAGCATCAATGCTACATCAGTAAGACAATAAGAGGAAGAAAAAAAGTAGTAGATTAAAATGAAAATAAAAGACGCACAAAAATATAAATAAAATAACATAAAAATAAACTAAGATAAACTAAGATAAAAAAAATACAAAAAATAGAAACAAATATATTAAACCGCTTAAAAAGTAGAGTATTACGAATGTTATCAGGTACAATATTTTTTGTAGCTTTAATTATAAACAAATAGACATTAAACATAATTTTTTGTCTAACAGATATCACATTTAAAACATTTAACATGGTCTTAATTGGTGTTAAATGATTACAATTTTTATTCTTTTTTGTTCTATATTTTTATTTTTTATGAAATTTGGAACACGCGTTGGATTAACAAAAAGCGTTTTTCAAATTGAAGGTTTTTAAAATGTGTTATTATCAATGTCTATACGTGATAATTAATTGGATATTCTTTATTGAAAATGGAACACCACTGGTCTCTCTAAAAATAAAAATTATTTCTCAAACTTTCATTTAGTTTGAGTTTGGTAAATTTTATTTCCTGCCTTTTTTTTCGTATGATGAGTATGATTTATGAGTAAAAAATTAAGGCATACTTCTACAGGTTCTGTATCAGTTTACATGAAAATGCAAAAGAATTACAGTATTACCTAAAGACAAATATTACTGGGGATGAGAAGTAGGAAGGAGAGAATGATAATTAGTATTTATTTATGATTCTGAGACAAAAACTTACAAAGAAAGATTAATTCATTAATGAAACCAAAGCAATAACAGTTGGATATTCGAAGAACTAATAATTTTACTGAAGCCAGCTGAGTTGAAGAATTCCTGAATAATGATGAATATCTTGGTTATGTCAGAATCTTCTCATCTGAGCTCTATTCAAAGCCGTAAAGTATTTATAAGAAAAAGAAAATTAAAGGTTATTCTCATAATAGTACAGTCATTTGGTGCTCAAAAAGGGGGTTACCTAGAAAGTTTTCCGGCAGTTTTAAGAATTAGTGATTTTATAGATTTCGACGTGCTCTTTTTGAATGTTCACGTTGTCACCTCGTATCTTTGCCGATCGCGCCGCCATATTGGAAAAATGGCGCCAAAATACATTTTTTTTACAATAACTCCGTTTCAACCCATTTTACGACAAAAAATAGTTAGGTATTAAATTAAACTGGAGAAAATTTTCTATAATTTATGTATTTTTTTTATAAAATCAATAGTTTTAGCGTACGACAGCGGCAAACCAAGACACGTCTACACTCAACTCGATCAAATGTCGATTAAACTATACATCCAATGCCATTGTCGTATTTGACGAATATCCGGAAGATGAAATAAACCGTCATACCAAATATGCAAAGCGATCACCAAAATGCTTCAGCAGACATACTTTTTGACGAGACAATGATCCCATCTATGTCACAAGATAAATTTCTGGGAAACAATACTAACAAAAAACGCCTAATCGGAATGTTAAAAATAAAATTTGCATGATTTAGATCTTCTTTTTCTTTTGACGGCTCTATCTACGAGTTCAAACATATGTATTCTCAAACCAGGAAAAGGAAAAATGTCGCAACGAATATATGCAACAAAAAGTATCATAGATAAAACAACCACAGATTACATTTTATTCTTGCACGCCTTCAGTGGCTGTGATACAACATCGACACTCTTTAATCCAGGAAAAATTAAATATGCTAATGTACTCCAAAAAAACTTAGATTTAAACGAGCTTGTCCAGGTATTCAAGAACCCAAATGTCGATCCGGAGATCATTTCTGAAGCTGGAGAGCGTTTCCTCCTTGCGTTATACGGTTATAGTGGCGTAAAAAGTATGTCATTAAACAACTATACAGTGCGAACGTAAAGGTTGGAATAAATTCATTTAAAATTCAGGGGTATGTTCAAAAAAAAAACGCTCGGACATGTCGATTTTTATTTTTAACTGCGGGTTTTCTTACTTTAATTTTATGTATACAGGGTGGCCCAAAAATAAGTTACGGTCATCAACGTAATTTTTTTAAAAGTAAACACCTATTTTTTATTTTAGATTTAGGTTCTACATCAAATTCTAAGTACATTTCATGTACCATGTCCTATACCTAAACTCGACCGTTGACGATTGAACACAATAAAAGGCTATTTTTGGAAGAGTTATTTATATCAAGCAACCTATCAGTTTTTGTTTGGTTATTTACATTTGTGGTTGGTGTTTTTGATTGTTAACTTGTCACAATTTGTTGACATCAAATAATTTTGAGTGAATTTAGTTTGATTTAGATGCCTAAGCAAAGTTTTGCTTGTGTTAAGTTTATCAAAAGATAAAATTAAAATTTCAAAAAATGGTACGTCTTAGTGAGCGAGAGCGAATTGAGATTTTGATGATGATTGGTTATGGAAACAGGATGCGCACTCAGATGGAATTCTGTGAAATTTATCATGCCAAGTATCCTGATAGGCCACGTATATCTCAAAGTACTGTCAGTAAAATAGAACAGAAATATCGGGATTTGGGTCATGTCAGGGATAATTATACGAAAGGTCGGTCAAGTATATCAGAAGAGAAGCAACTAAATGTTTTGCTGGCAGTTGAAGAAGATTGCCATAAAACGACTCGCAATATTGCGTTAGAAAATCAGATATCCCAGACATCCGTCGTTAAGTATTTAGGTATAAATAAATGGCACCCTTACAAAGTTCAATTGGTTCATGAACTAAATGAAGATGACCCAGATAGGCGTTTAGAATTTTGTGAGAGACTTATGGACTTGTGCCATGCTAATCCACAATTTTCAAAAAAAATTGTATTTTCTGATGAGGCAACGTTTTGTCTTCATGGTAGTGTAAACCGGCAAAACTGCCGATATTGGGCTACTGAAAATCCGCACTGGATGATGGAGTGCCACAGCCAAGTCCCTCAAAAAGTAAATGTTTGGGCGGGGGTGATTGAAAACAGGGTTATAGGACCCTTTTTCTTTGAAGGATACTTGAATCGTGAGAGGTATTTAGAGTTTTTAGAAAATGACTTGGTTCCATGCCTTGCCACTTTATACCCCGATCCAGAAGACCCGGATATATTAGATAATTCCTTATGGTATCAGCAAGATGGAGCTCCAGCCCATTACACTCGTCCCGTGCGCCAGTACCTGGATACCGTTTTCCCTGGACGTTGAATTGGTCGGAGGGGTGCAATTGAATGGCCGGCCAGATCGCCGGATCTGACTCCTTTAGATTTTTTTTTGTGGGGGTATCTTAACTCCAAAGTTTATGTTAATCGGCCAAACAACATTAAAGACTTAAAAATTAGAATAACGGAAGAAATAAGATTGATAGAACCTTCTGTTATCGATAACGTTTTACAAGAATTTCAGCATCGACTGGGATATTGCCAAGAGGTTCGTGGCAGCCATTTTCAACACTTAATAAATAAATAAAATATTTTTATGTATTCTTGCTTGATATAAATAACTCTTCCAAAAATAGCCTTTTATTGTGTTCAATCGTCAACGGTCGAGTTTAGGTATAGGACATGGTACATGAAATGTACTTAGAATTTGATGTGGAACCTAAATCTAAAATAAAAAATAGGTGTTTACATTTAAAAAAATTACGTTGATAACCGTAACTTATTTTTGGGCCACCCTGTATACATAAAATTATAGTGAGAAAACCCGCAGTTAAAAATAAAAATCGACAGGTCCGAGCGTTTTTTTTTTGAACATACCCCTGAATTTTAAATGAACTTATTTCAACCTTTACGTTCGCACTGTAGATATACGTGCTTCACAAAATCAGCATATAAGAATACATTTAATATTATATCGTTGCCACCGACAGAAGCAGCAGCACGACGACATTTGTTCCGAACCTATCACCAGGTTCAACAGTGGTATGGAGTTGAAAAAAATGCAGAGCAATATGGATGAAAAAAAAAGCAAGAATGGGCTAATTCCTGTCACCACGCTCGAGCCTCCAGAGCGGGAAATCTTGTTGAAACTTATTTCTTGCAAATGCAAAAAGGGATGTCGGGGTGCCTGTGAATGCAGAAAGGCTAGATTAAAGTGCTCCAATTGTAATGGTACCTGTGATAATTCGCATGTTTCACCACAGGATAGTGATGAGGAGGAAGAAACAGAGTCTTTTATCGTGCAAACGTATGACAAAATCGAGGACCAAGAGAACTACAATGACGCTGACGATTCCATCGCGAACGACGTTGAAGCAATTTCTATTTGTAAAATTTTGCTCAGTACCGAAGACGAGAACTTTTAGAAACTAATCTATCAATAGCGAAGCGAAGGAAAATGCGCTAAATTTTGTGGTGCATTCAAAGTGGATTAGGCCTACTGGGGATATGACAAAAAAAACCCGCCACCTACTCTACCTCATGGCAGTGTGGAAATGAATTATTTGGCCAAAACGCGTGTTGGAGTGGAATTTGCAGCTCTTGTACACTGAAACTATTAATATTACAAGAAAAAGGTTATTACATAAATTGTAGGAAATTTTATCCAGTTTAATTTAATGCATAACTATTTTTATCGTAATATGAGTTGGAACGGAGTTATTATAAAAAAACTGTACTTCGGCGCCATTTTTCCGATATGGCGGCGCAAGCAGCAAAGATATGAGGTGGAAAAGTGAAAATTCGAAAAGAGCACGTTGAAATCTATAAAATCACCAATCTTCAAAACTCCCGGAAAACTTTCTAGGTAAAACTACTGTTAAAAGTTAATTTTAACAATTTATTTTATTTTATGATTTTATGGAATCGAAGTTTATGGTTGTCAAACGAATAATACCTTTTTTCTCAAGTAAATAATTTTTGCCTGAACCTTCTCCCAAATCCCAACATGTGTTTTTACCTACTTTTTAAGAAATGCCTTTGTTGCCAGTTTAGCTTAAGTGCACTTAAAAATCCATTTTTCTCCTTAAGTTCACTTAAGTGTTGGCCCCATGACACACGTGCATCCCACATTTTTTACCCAACATTTCACCCCGAGTCCCACGAGAAAAAATCAGTATTCACTCCGTCGCCGCAAAAAGAAGTACCTACTCTCGCGCCCCCGAAACACAAGGTTTCTTTCACCAGTGAAGTAATTCACAAAGCTTAAAGTACCGAGAAAATAAGTTAGTCAAGAGCAAGTTGGCGCAAGCAATTCCTCTCTCTCTCACTCTCTTCCGTTTAAGTATTTGTCTAAAGTTCATATATGTATACCTAATTGTTACGATAAAGTAGTTTAAGTTATGTAAAAAAGTCTATAGTGAATAAGTGTGCGTAAAGGTGGAAAACTGAACTGAAAGTGAGTGCAACGTTGTGAGTGCAACAGTGGTTGTCAATAGCTGCACAAACCAAGGTGACGTTAGTGCTAATGCCGTTCCTGGTTCCTGCTAAGTTCCTGCTATTGGTCTTGTGATTCTGGAAGGCTGGTAACGTCAACTAATATTGTAAACCCTGGTAAATAACTAACTTCAACATTGTAAATCGTTCATTAGTCTATACCTGTTAATTATTACTAACCAAAAGGTACAATAAACCCTTATGTAATCGTAAATCACAACTGTGTAATTTATTGAACTGGACCTATGTCATCGAAGGGCTCGTCAATGCAGTAGCCGTTGCTCGAGCAGGTATAGGTAGGTTTTTTAAGAAACCCTAATCTATATTCATGGTCCTTCGAGCCGGATCTTCCCAAGTTGTGATTTTACGATTCATCTAAGCAAAAACAAAACATACTTCTTGTGTAAAAAGTATATAATTGGTTCCGACATATGTGTCGGTGGTCCTTCGAGTAAACAGTATTTTAGTTAATTACTTACTAACAAACCTTTTAGTTATTTGTCCCTTGTTATTTTGTTATTTTTACCTGTTATAATTGTTATTTGGAAATAAGTAGCAACTCACTTTTTACTTTTTCTTTTAAATTGTTTCTTGGTAATTAGTTTATTTTCTCTTAACAATTATTGTTTAAATTTAAAGAAAATCTATTCCCAAAAAATAAGCATCTGGTTGTCTCGTCATTTTTTGTGTTTATTCTGTAAGCCTAAAACAAAAAAATTAAATGGCTGAAGGAATAGAAATATCAGTAGAAGCGTTGGTTAAAAATCGCGGATATTTAAAGGCTAAAGTAACACGAATTGTTAATTGGTTTTTAGAAAATAATGATAGTATACATGACTTTTTAGAAATTCAGGTACGTGAAAGTATGTTAACCCACGCTTTTAAAGATTTTGAAGAGGTAGAAAAACAAATTGTAGTTTTAGATATAAGTAAAGTAGACAAGGATGATGTAGAAGACAAATACTTAACGTGTGTTGCTAAAATGCAACGTAAAATTTTAGAACTTTCCCCGCAAGCGCCAACTCAAGTAAGACATATAGTTCCCCAACACTCTCATTCCCCAAATGTTAGTTTGCCCCAAATTAGCATACCTCCATTTAACGGAGACATCACTAAATGGAATGCCTTTTTTCAACTTTTCTCTACCCTTATTCTAGATAATCAATCTCTCTCTGATATTCAAAGATTAATTTATTTAAAATCTTATTTAAGAGATGAACCCCTAAATTTGGTCGATAATTTACAATTGACCACTGACAACCTCCAAATTGCCCTAAATACCCTTAGACAAAGATATGATAATCAATTATCAATTATTTTTGCCCATATTAAAAATTTAGTTGACATTCCTATCCTAAATAATGTATCCTCACACACACTTAGGGAATTTATAGTTTGCATAAAACAGAACTTTGATTCACTGAAAAATCAAAACATTCCAGTAGACCACTGGGATTTAATTTTAATTTATATTTTTTCTCAAAAATTAGACTTTGGCACAAGAAAGGCATATATATCCGAGAGAGGTTCTCAAATGCGCTCTTCCTCACATGTGGTCCCTAAGCTTGAAGAATTTCTAAGCTTTTTAGAAAAGCGTTGTTCGGTGTTAGAAGATCTCTCTGAAAGCCCTTCAACTAAAAATTATTCCCATGGACGTTCTTCTCAACACAACACTCCCTTTGTTAAAAAAATTTCACACTATGCTCATGGTGGGCAACGCCAAGGCAACCAAGTCATACCTCAAAACTCTCCTCAAAACTCTCGCTCACATTTTGTTGCAGGACAAAGGTGTCCCTTTTGTGAGCACCCTGATCACAAAATTTATACTTGTTTTAAATTTAAAGATCTTAGTTTAAAACAGAAACAGGATTTTGTTATTCATAATAATCTATGTTTTAATTGTCTCGGTTCAAGGCATCAAGTAAAAAACTGTACATCTCAGAGGTGCCAGATTTGTCATATGAAACACCATTCTCTTTTGCATCCAATGGATGATGCAGCACAGCCCTTGCAAAGCAGAAATTCACATTGGAGGCCAAATCCTCAAACCCAAAATGAACGATCTCAAAATTTTAACAGAAATTCGCTTCTCATAAATAGCTCCCATTCTCGGAATCAAGGTTCAAGCCAAAGCTCCTCTCAGACTCAAGAACCACAAATCCCAAGCACAAGCAATGAAATGAACTCGAATCGCCCTCACGCTAATAAACCTGTGACTTTGTCAGTTTTCGCCACTGAAGATAATGAAGTTTTATTAGGTACTTCATTGATTCAAATACCCGACAAGAATGGTCATTTTATTATTGCAAAGGCAATATTAGATCCCGGGAGTACTATATCAATAGTAACCCAATCGCTGGTTCAAAGACTTGATCTCTCTCCTAAGACGCAGCCAATACAAATCTCTGGGATTGGCGGCAAAATTAAGCACTCTAATCACGCAATTTCCCTGAGAATTCATTCCTGTCACAATCACGATTACTTCCTGAATGTTAACTGCTGTGTATTAGACAAAATCACAGAAAAATCCCCTCACTTTAAAGTCAACAAATTTATGTTGAACCTTCCCAAGAATACACCGCTTGCAGACCCCTACTTTGATACGCCTTCTACAATAGATTTATTGTTGGGAGCAGATGTATACTACCACATTCTTTCAGGCGAATACACCAAGGTTAACAAAGACTCTTTAACGTTGGTAGGTACCTACTTTGGCCACATTCTTTCAGGATTAATCCCCTCCCAAGCTCTCGTTCACAAAACCCCTTTGGCAAATTCTAAGAATTGCTTTTTAGTGAAATCATTAAATTCAGATTGCTCACTGGACTCATTAATTGAGAAATTTTGGTTACTAGAAGATGTCTCGCCCACTCACGAAAAACCCCTATCCCCTGAAGATTCTATGGTTGAACAGAATTTTCAAAATACCACGGTATTTAAAGATGGTCATTTTCAAGTCGACTTACCCCTTAAAAGGCCCCAAGAGTCACATCCGCTAGGAGAGTCATATTCATTAGCCAAGAAAAGGTTTCACCACTTAGAAAAGCGTTTTCAAAAATCTCCTGACCTTTTTCTTGAATTCAAAAAATTTATCGGTGAATATATCTCACTCAATCATGCACGAATTATTCCCCTTTCCCTTAAAACTGAAAATAACAAAAATCGATACTTTCT
Source organism: Anthonomus grandis grandis (assembly GCF_022605725.1). NCBI lineage: Eukaryota > Metazoa > Arthropoda > Insecta > Coleoptera > Curculionidae > Anthonomus > Anthonomus grandis. Next base: position 19,879,718 of record NC_065551.1, read on the forward strand.
GCCTCACCACTGTGTAATTCGTGAGGACAGTACAAGCACTAAACTTCGTGTAGTGTTTGACGGATCTATGAAAACGTCTTCTGGGCTATCACTCAATGACGTAATGCATAAAGGATATACAGTTCAACCTGAACTGTTTGATATTTTACTTAGGTTTCGAAGTTTTAAATTCGCTCTCACTTCTGATATCGAAAAAATGTATAGACAGGTGCGCGTTAACCCAAATCAAACTTACCTGCAAAATATTTTATGGCGCGACCATCCCTCTCAGCCAATGCAATGCATTGAATTACTCACCGTCACTTATGGCACGAACTGTGCCCCCTATTTGGCTACACGCACCCTGAATGAACTTGCCATTATTCATAAAGACGATTATCCTCTTGCGTCTCAAGCTATTTTATCTCAATGTTACGTGGACGATGTTCTCTGTGGGCAAGATACCTATGAAAATTTGGTAGAATTACATAGGCAGCTATTGGAACTTTGCAAGATTGGAAATTTTCACTTACATAAATGGTGTTCAAATAGCAATTTATTTTTGTCTAAAACTTGTGATAATGGGTCCCAAGAAAGTTTCACCATAGAAACCGAGGGAATTTCAAATAAAGTCCTTGGTGTAGGCTGGAATCCCGACTCAGATGAGTTTTTTATCTCTTTACCTGACACTAGGTCCGAAAGCATAATTACTAAACGTATAGTTTTATCTAAAATTGCGCAAATGTACGACCCCTTAGGATTCATAGCTCCCATTGTTGTAAATGCTAAATTAATTATGCAAAACATTTGGAAGGAAAAAATCAATTGGGATGAACCCCTGAAAGAACCCATTTTAACCCAATGGACCACCTTTATTAAAGATCTTCCCCAACTAATGTGTTTAAAAATTCCACGTTTTTTCCTAGCTAATAATAATCCCAGTTCACTTCAAATTCATGGATTTTCAGATGCCAGCAGGAAGGCATATGGTGCGTGTGTGTATATAAGAGCGCTTTATCCTAACAAAAATGTCTCTTGTCAACTTATTACTGCCAAAAGTAGAGTAGCCCCGATAAGAGAAATTACAATTCCCCGCATGGAACTCTGTGGAGCACTTTTACTTTCCAATTTAGTCACTCGTGTGTGTTCCATATTAAAAGAAAGATTTTCAGTTGACAACATTAATCTTTGGACTGACTCTGAGATTGTACTTGCTTGGTTAAATGCCCACCCTTCTCGTTTCAATGTGTTTGTAGCAAACCGCATTTCTCAAATTCAGGTTTTATCCCAAGACTGCAAATGGCGTCATATTCCAACTGCGGATAATCCAGCTGATCATCTTTCTCGCGGATTTACCGCAGACCAGATTCTCACCTCTACGCTTTGGTGGAACGGCCCAAAGTTCTTACTGGACCCGAATTTAAATTTAAAAATGTATGAAAAGGGACCTTGCTCCACTGAAGAAGAAGCAAGAAAAGCAAAAACGGTCTTGCTTGTTAACTCCGAAGATTTCTGGATAACACTTTTTAATCGGTTTTCTAACTTCTCGCGATTGCAACGAACTATTGCATTTATACATAGATTTGTAAATAATTGTAAAGGTAATGGTAAAAAATTTTATGGTGCTTTAGCTGTAACTGAATTAAAGGCTGCAGAAATTTTTATAGTAAAGCAAGTTCAACACCAAACGTTTTCAAAGGAAATCAGTGAACTAAAGTCAGAAGAAAGAAAAATTTCAAACAAGCAAGTCCTTAGGTTAAACCCCTTTATCGATACCTCCAATCTCATAAGGGTTGGAGGCAGATTATCCCAAGCACCCATATCATTTGATCAAAAATTTCCAATTTTATTGCCCTCAAAAAACCATGTTGTTGGACTCTTGCTAAAAAAAGAACACATTAGGTTAGGACATGCTGGTCCTCAAACGATATTGTCAAATATTCGTCTTAAATACTGGCCGCTAAATGGATTAAGAGAAATAAAAAAGATCTCTATAAACTGTTTACAATGCTATAAATTTAAGCTTAAAACAGGAGAACAAATTATGGCAGATCTCCCTAAATCCAGAGTTGTCCCTTCTAGACCGTTTTTAACAACAGGTGTCGATTTTGGAGGACCATTTATTATTAAATCGTCATCTCTTCGACGCGCCAAAATTGAAAAGGCGTATATCGCTTTATTTGTATGCATGGTCACTAAAGCTGTTCATTTGGAGCTAGTATCAAGTCTCTCTTCACAAGCATTTTTAGCATGCTTTAAACGTTTTATTTCAAGACGTGGATGCCCGGCAACAATTTTTAGTGACAATGGTACAAATTTCTCTGGTGCCAGCAATCAAATTAAAGAAGTTTATGACACGCTTAAGTCACAACAGACACAAGAGCAATTGACTGCATTTTTCTCATGCCATGAAATACAGTGGCAATTTATACCTCCTTTCTCTGCTCACTGGGGTGGTCTTTGGGAGGCAGCTATAAAAAGTACTAAACATCACTTACGAAGATTAATTGGAAACCAGAATTTAACCTTTGAAGATTTTTCCACTATTTTAGCACAAATTGAGGCTATTTTAAACTCCAGGCCACTTCTTCCCCTATCAGCTGATCCACTGGACTTGTCTTACCCCTGGACATTTTTTAGTTGGAAGTCCTCTCGTTTCGTACCCTGAGCCCAATGTCTCGTCAATTCCTGAAAACCGCTTAGATCGTTGGCAAAGGTTAAGTCAGATTCAACAATTCTTTTGGACTAGATGGACCAAAGAGTATCTCAACAATCTTCAGAATAGGCCTAAATGGATGTCCCCAGTCCCCAATATTGAAACAAATGACCTTGTTCTTCTTAAAGATGAGAACACCAAACCTCTTGATTGGCCGTTGGCCAGAGTAGTAGACACTTTACCTAATAAAGATGGTAAAATACGCTTGGTAAAAATTAGGACTAAAAATGGAATATTTACTAGAAATATAACCAAATTATGCCCGTTGCCCAAATCTGATAGTAACTTAGTTTAACCATAGTATTTCTTGATAAGTTTTGTCTATAAGTTATAATGTATAATGTTTGTTGAAGGCAAAGCCTTCAAAAGGGGGGAGTATGTTAAAAGTTAATTTTAACAATTTATTTTATTTTATGATTTTATGGAATCGAAGTTTATGGTTGTCAAACGAATAATACCTTTTTTCTCAAGTAAATAATTTTTGCCTGAACCTTCTCCCAAATCCCAACATGTGTTTTTACCTACTTTTTAAGAAATGCCTTTGTTGCCAGTTTAGCTTAAGTGCACTTAAAAATCCATTTTTCTCCTTAAGTTCACTTAAGTGTTGGCCCCATGACACACGTGCATCCCACATTTTTTACCCAACATTTCACCCCGAGTCCCACGAGAAAAAATCAGTATTCACTCCGTCGCCGCAAAAAGAAGTACCTACTCTCGCGCCCCCGAAACACAAGGTTTCTTTCACCAGTGAAGTAATTCACAAAGCTTAAAGTACCGAGAAAATAAGTTAGTCAAGAGCAAGTTGGCGCAAGCAATTCCTCTCTCTCTCACTCTCTTCCGTTTAAGTATTTGTCTAAAGTTCATATATGTATACCTAATTGTTACGATAAAGTAGTTTAAGTTATGTAAAAAAGTCTATAGTGAATAAGTGTGCGTAAAGGTGGAAAACTGAACTGAAAGTGAGTGCAACGTTGTGAGTGCAACAGTGGTTGTCAATAGCTGCACAAACCAAGGTGACGTTAGTGCTAATGCCGTTCCTGGTTCCTGCTAAGTTCCTGCTATTGGTCTTGTGATTCTGGAAGGCTGGTAACGTCAACTAATATTGTAAACCCTGGTAAATAACTAACTTCAACATTGTAAATCGTTCATTAGTCTATACCTGTTAATTATTACTAACCAAAAGGTACAATAAACCCTTATGTAATCGTAAATCACAACTGTGTAATTTATTGAACTGGACCTATGTCATCGAAGGGCTCGTCAATGCAGTAGCCGTTGCTCGAGCAGGTATAGGTAGGTTTTTTAAGAAACCCTAATCTATATTCAACTACCAAATGACTGTACTATAAGTCGCATCTGCCTGTCGAGTTGAGCTCCAGGTGAAATGATATGGGCCAGTCAGGTCCGCGACTTTCTTTCTATACGCTAAATTGTCCAAGCCTTCATCTCTGGATATCCTATAAGACGTATGGACCTCTTTTAGAAGGAAAACACCAGCTTTACCGTGTGTTTGGGAGGAGAGCTCCACATTTAAGAGTAATACTCAAGAGATGGACAAATCTGAGCCTTGTAAATCATTAAAAAACTGTTACGGTGTATACAGCTTCTTTATTTTAAAGGAGTTCCGAGTTTTTGAGAAGCTAGTTTTGCTATTGATTTTTTTCGCTATATGATCATGTCATACTTCCAACTTCCATACACTAAGGCTTAGGGTTTCAGAGGCTGGCTTCTTTGTAAATACAACAATCTGAGTCTTAGCTGCATTAAATTCAATCTACTTACATTCATCCGACTCAAAAATGACGTTTAGGTCTGCACTAATAGTGTTTTTGAAAAATAAAAGCTTGAACGGATAGTTAAATAGCAAGAGATTAGATTTAGCATTGTTTCGGGATACTTGGTAAGAAGTAAAAAATAAATAAACGATAAACCTACTCTTGAAGAAGCCGAAAAGCAGAAACACGTGTCGGTAGGTACAATCTTTACTTGTTCTGCTTTCAGTTCTACGGTGTATCGCAAAAAAATCTATTCTTTTGCAAATTAACTCTCCGTGCTAGCCTTCATTCTTTGAAACTATGTCGACTTGGGTTAAGGTTGTATCACATAAGTAGCGTATGCTTCATTAGTATGATGCTCCACGGAAGAAACCTCTTTTGTATGAAAGAGACTTACATAGATTTCATGGTTTAACTGATCCATCTGTTGATCCATGGCTTCAACTTCAAGTTTCATTATATATAACTGATATTTGACTGAACCTATCCAGAGATCAAAGAGATCCAAGGAAATGCCAGTGAAATGTCATTGTTTCATAAATCTGATATCTTTAAGCAAGCTATAAAGCGTAAACAAGGTACTGAATCAGAAGTTTACATAAGGATCTTGATGAATTTCGGAAGTCTGGTAGCGATATTTATAGAAGAAATGTTAAATTGAATATTTGATAGAAAGCTTACGGCAGCTGTTTATCAGTAGGTTGTGGATGTTATACTAGATAAGACGTCACTTCATTTCATTAAAACCAGTCATTATTTTTAGAATTTAAAAATTTAATTTGAGAAATATTTGAAAAAGTAATTGAAATAATTTTTTTTTTTTTTTTTTTAATACTGGAAATAAGACACACTTGGGTCAGTCTTCAAACAATTTATTACAAAAAAGTTCAAAATATTTATATTAATTAAAGATTGTCGATATAATTCTTAAACTGTTGTATCTCAAAATATATAGAACAACAGTTTAGATTGTACACCGGTTAAAAATCAATTAACTTTTCTGATTAACTAACTAAGTCTGAAATTACATGTCGCTGATTCTATTTGTATTTTAAACCTAAAATTATGTGAGTAGGAGTACACTTTCCTTTCCTTTTGCTTATTTCCGCTTTATCGCCAAAAATTAACTATAGAGTCACACTATGTACAATTTTTTTAAAATACTTTACGTACGAAAAGAGGTAATAGGTTATAGTCATAAATATAATATACAAAACAAATTAGTAATCACTGTTAAAAAATGTTCCAATGTATAATATTTTAAGATTTAAGCAAAATTAATAAAGATATAACAAATAATATATGTGAATTTAAAAAAAAGTAGCAAACATGGAATGATGATAATAAATTAAAATATGATAAATGTACTGCCTTATTTCCTTCCACTTTGTGGCTGATAATCACTAGAGATAACCAGCGGATGTGCCACGATAGCCATTAAACTGTAAAAATTGTCTAAACTCTCAAATAGAAATAAAGTTATTTATATACCATATACAGTAAGTGGAAATTTCAGAAATCTTTTACCATTCTTCATTTAACGTCTATATGTAAAAAAACGAATTAAAAAATAAGAAAGGTAGAAAGCTCAACCAAAAGGACAAAGCACAAAGCACGAAAAACTAAACCACGCACATGGCACATATTAGAGTTAGGGTTTTAAAAGAAAGTCAATTAAAAAATATACCAGTTATATTTTTAAGCTGGCAATACTAATACATTCTGATCAAGCTTATTGAAATACAAATGAGCCAAATTGGCTTAATATGAGCCCAAAATGTGCCTCTTTTTTATATTGTAATACTGAGATGCGTGATGTGCTTCCTCTTAGACCCAAAGTGAAAGAGTATGAGGAAGCACAAGTGCGACCTAGTGGTACCAAATATTGTCACTTGAATGTTGCAAGTAACTATTTACTAGCGAAGATTGATGAATAAATAGAGAACAAATTTTTCACAATATTTCGACAAAAACCCAACTAGTACCCTGGCGACAAGTCCTTTAAATTATCCGTAAGCGCGAGATTGATTAAATATTGTTGTTGTAAAATTTATATACGCAAACAAATAATAAGAGTTATTAAAGGCCAAAAACTTGGAAGTGGTAATAAGTCATCTTGGTTTTTCGTCTTGGACTAGGTCTAAAGAGCTTGAGCTCGTTTCGTCTAATTCATCCTTCTCTAAATTAAATGATGGATTTTGCAGACTCATCAAGCATTATTAGGGGCCAAAGAACTTGGAAATGTTAATAAGTCATCCTGGTTTCACTTTCGATTAGGTAAGATAAGTAAGGTAAGTAATAATAGCTTGGGCTTGTCGCATTTTTTTCTCAAAAAAATTAAGAGTTTGTTTGGAGAACTTTATACTCGAAAACCTTTCATGTTACGAAAAAAAAGCATAGAATCAAATTTGCTTTAAATTAAAAGGCAATTATAAGGGTGTTTTTTTTTTTAAAAAAACAGTGGCGTTCTATTTTTTCCTTATTGTTTCTTTCCTTTTTGTTACTCTCAATCCGTGCACCGAATTCCATTAAATAATTTTAAGTAGTAAAGAAATTATGACCACTAAATTTCATTTTCGAACCGTTTATATATGTTTATAGAGAAAATTAAAATTAGTGTCAACACAGCAAGGGCTGGTAAGGTCTGGACACTGCAATTCGGGACACTCTGTATGTTTAATATGGTTTTTGAATATATTTAAAAAAATAACAATAATAATAAATATTTTTTATTCTATGTACAGAAAATATGCCCTACAATATAATCTACAAGTCCACATCTTTGACCATGGCACATGTAATGGTAAAAAGGAAATATAGAAAATTATTAATAATAATCATTATTATAATATAAAATATTGGAAACTATTAACTAGGGGCTTCTACTGAAATATCTACGAGCCTCTCGACATTAATATAAAGAATAATAATAAAAAGAAAATAAGTAGTAGTTCGTATTAAAATAAGTAGAGTTTCTTAGAATCTAAATCTTTGCCTAATCAATTGAAATTCCTCTTATTTATTAATTATATTATTTTATACTCTTATTATTTAATTTTATTAATAATTAGTTTTCTTTATAAATATATACTACCAGAAAATCTTTTTAGTACAAGCCTTTGACTACCATCTTTAAACATAAGGCTTTAACCTACAAACACTTTGGGTAACTGGGTTACAAGCAACACATGTAACAGCAAAAAGGAAATATTATAAGAAGTCGTGAAAATTTACTTTCCTAAATGAATAAACGTATTTCCACTAATAGGAACTTTATCGATAAACAATTCGATTTTTCGTAAACTTCGCTTCATCGCAAAATTTTACTCTATGTGAAAAGTCAATCTCTTTAAGATGCTGAACGATGTGAAAGACATATGGACGCAACTTGTCTTTTCGTAAAATTCCTAAGCAAGTCCATGTTCTTATGTTCTAATAAAATATCCTAAAATTTCAATTTTAATATTTTCAGTATTAACTACTGGTTTATTTTTCTGCACTGTTCCTCGTACGGATCCAAAATTCTTACAATTTTGTATATTCGCCTTAACAGTACTTTGTGCTGATTATTTTTCCCCGAAAATCGAGTCGCAAACGTATCATAAGTCCTTGAAGTGTCTTTATCCTATTCTCCGTAAATAATAAATAAATTTAAATAACCTTCGTGTGCTTAAATTAATCGTTCGGCCTGATTTAGTTGAAAACTTGCAAGTGATAAGTAATGACATAACTGTATCACTTGATTTTTTCTAAAAAAGCCGTATAGTATTCGATACGACAGAAAAATATTAGATTGCAAATATTTCAAAATTACAATTTTTTGGAATTTTGAAACTTGTACAAAGTTACCCTTATTTATAATGCTTAATACGATTTAATTATAAAATATTATTATACAGGGGTTGGATTGAATGGTTTATTAAATTTTATTTATATTTTTCTTTAGAATGAAAATTATCGAAATGAGTAAAATAAATGTGATTTATTTTGCTTTAAATAACGGTAGAAACACTTGCTTGATTGCTTTGCAAATATTCGAAATAAAAATTTTAAATGGAATTTTAATCCTGAAAAATTCAGTGTATCGTCTAATAATCGAACTATCTTGGAGAAAATTAAAAAGAAAAACAATCTCGCTATAACTACAACACAACACGAACGAGATTAATAAAACGACCTGCTGTATAATTTACCATATTTAATGACTACAGATTATTTACGTATGACGTATTGGAATTATAATGAATACAAGAGAACCTCATAACTCAAAGAACGCGATTAACACCCATTTTGTTATGTATTTACAATAATTAATAGTGCGTTTTGAAACATTTCGCCTAATGGCGTTAAATTTTAATCAGATTACAAAAACTCCATACATTATTTAAATCCGTTTGGAAGGTGAGTGATTTTTTTAATGCTTTTGGGTTTTTTTTATTGGGTCACCTCTCGGTGTTGTAACAGTAACGGGAACTCTTTAATATGTAAATGTTAATTATAAATTAAAATATTAGAAAAATTAGGCTGACGTTAGTTGTAATAACTTGTTAGTTTTATTTTCATTATTAAAAATGGCTTATTGGATTTTAAATATCAGATGAACTAGACAAATTATGGAATTCAATGATTTTCCAAACATATTCCTACCTATATTTTCTCACACTTACTCAAAGAGTCAGTCAATGTCTTTACTAAAATCAGTGCTTTCAAAAGAAAACGTAAAGCTTTATTGAGAAAATTGGGTTTTAAAATAAAAATCTCTATTTTCTTTGATGCCTTAAATAATAAAGACCCAATAAATTTTTATGTTTATGGAATACACTACTCGGATCAAGACAGATTTGTAGAGATATCCGCCATAAACGTTACGCTCTCCCGAGAATTTTATTACAATAACATTTAATATATTTACTAGCTGAAGATAAATATGAACGCAACAGTTTAATTATTATGGCTATAGTAATCGAGGTTGTATATATTTTAACCGGAGTTGTGTGTTGGTTAACGTTAAACTTCTATCTATAAATTCGTAAAAAGACAAACTATAAAAGATCCCATGCACGTAGACATAAAAGAGGGAAATGGGTTTATCCGAGAAAATAACACGGCATCAGTGATTTCTGAGGAAAACTGACAAAGCGGCAGCAAAAATCGAATCGACTTCTCTCACAAAGGTGTCTTTTATACTATGCATGTCATTATATCCCTCGACGTATCCCTTTTGTAAGTTTCCTTTTGTGCCTCGGTCGAAGAGGTCGGCCTTGCATATCAATGAGATTGCCGGGCCGGCTTTCGTGCCCCGATTTTAATGTTTTTATAATCATGACCACGAGACTGCGCCCTCCGATCAGGCACGGACTTATATCATCAATTTATAATCAAAAGTACTACATAAACTTACTTAAAAAAATTATATCCTATATAGGTCATTTTCAGGGAGATCTAGAAGCCACTAACTGAGAGTGAGCAAATTGAATTCCGATAAAAATTCATTTATAATGTATTTTATATAATTTTAGTAAATCATATCAGAAAACCTCCAATTTAGTGAGTTTTACATAGCACTTGTCATAATATGGCGTAAAATGGTGGTGTTTGGTGGGTAAATTGGTCGACTGCTCAAGAAAGCTATTCGTTTCTAGCCAACGTTTCGAATTATGTTGAAATCATCTTCAGTGCTACTGTATTAGATAGAAAGAAATAATTGTTTCACACTTTTTTTAAAAATATTTGTTAACCAAAATTATAAGGTAACATTTGTGTACCTTTTTGCGGAATATACGGGCACAAAAAGGTAAATCCTATGGTACTCGATTATCACGAGTAGCGCCAATACTACCCCTAATAATAAACATGCTAGGAACATGCCAGAAACTTTCGCTTGCGATAATAGAAACATGTCAGCCATGAACCAATTTCCTTACAGATGTACCAGAAATTTTCCTGACAGCGTCCATGTCACTTTTTTCAATGACATTTTAGAATATCGACAGTACCTGTATCTTTAGTACATGATCTATTTGCTGTTTTTTCATTTAAAATATTTTTATCAATATTTTTCATTTCTTTTATCTTAGAACTAGGGGCTTAAAAAAAAGTTTCCTACCCGCAGAAGCAATAGACGAATTTTAAGCCCTTATAACTACTATAACTAATTTCATTCAAAAATGCGGAAATTCAAAGACAAGAAATTAGAATTTTCAGAATAATTACAAGAAGAAAAAGGAATTGCACTGCTGAAATCTGAAATATTAAACCACAGCTTAATACTTTCATTCAATTTTTGTTTTTTACATATATTCTTCTGATATTAAACCGCATTTTGAACACGCTTGCATCACGTTGTCGCATCACACTAGCAAAAAACCAAAAACGGCCATTAAGCCGGTGAAAACGACAAAAAACGCCGACTGCGACCGTTCATAAGCGTCACTGCAGCTAGTGCTGCCAACGTAGATCTAGTGTTTTTTAGTTTGTAACCAATAATTAAAAGATAACTATGTCATTTCTATGGCGGTTAATTTAAATACATAAATTAGATTATTTTGGAATAGTTTTGCAAAATATCTGTATAGATTTGAACAAAATGTTGTGGTGATGATTTTTATTTATAAGTTCTAGACGACTATTAGTCAAAAACTGTAAACCGAAATTATTTATTTGCTGCATATTATTGTATATATAGATATACAATTATTGTTCGCAGATTTCTCCTGTTTTTTTAATACACCTCAAAAACATTTGATGTCAAAGATTTTGATTTTTTATTTTATTACAGCTAAAACTTTCACACGCGTGCAAAAATAAATTAGTAAGATGTTTCCAGAATATCGCACGAGAATCATACCAGCAATGTTTTACAAAAATCATCGCTAGAATGTGCTTGTCCTATGCTATCTGGGACGAAGGGGTCTGTGGATAATTTCCTTAAAGTTCTGCAAGTATTAATGCTCGGGGAAGGGTCGATTCCACATCCTTTCACTTCTCTAAGAAGAGTCCCGGTACAACAACGTATTTGTGAGTCGTATTTGCCAGTAGAGAAGATCTTGCGTGTAAATCTCTATAGATGGAATGATATAGGCCAGTTTGGAAAAGGATTTACCAAGAGGGTATTGTCCAAGCTTATAGTTATATCTAGATCTCTAATAGACGTACGTCTCTTTTCTGGATGCAAGCAAGCAACTTTCAAGTGTGTTCGGGTGCAGAGCCCCATATGTGAGAGCAATGCTTAGGAGATATATGAATCTGAGCGTTATAAAGCTTTAAAAGCTGTTGCGCTGTATATAGCTTTTTCGTTTAAAAGAGAGTTTTTGAGACGGTGGTTTAACTATTCCCGCTACATAGTTATACCAGGGCATATTTCTTTCAACGTCTACACCTGACAAGTAAACTGACGAAGATAGAAGTAAAACAATCCAAGATATAGTATTGCTTTGGGACGAATGATGATTAGAATCAGCACTAATGGTTCTTAGATAGCTAGTATTATTTCCGTATACAAAGGAAGGAAAGAAGTAATTCTAAATAAAAGTTTTCAAAATCAAATGAGTTAAAGTTATTGAGTAGAATTGCATGGTTAAAGCGGTCGAACGCCTTCGAAAATTCCAAATAAAACTACATTGATGTATTTTCCATTGTCCATAGCGTGTGCAATGTAGTGTGTAAGTACTAGCAAGTAAAACCGTAAAACGATCTTTAATAAGCATTGATAAGATATAAGGTACTTAGGCACTACAGGATATAATATACTATTATAAACCACAATTTCAAAAACTTTAAAAAAATTATTCAATATTGATACCGGTTAATCATTATTGAATTTTAACCACAACACCGTTTTTTTTTTAAATTAAATTCAATGAGAGTTTACCTCACACAACTTGACAGTATTGTGGATCTACAGAGTTTCATGGCATTAGCCGGATTTTGTGATAATTTCCGTTTTTAAAACTATTTTAATAAATTTATTAAGTAATCGTTAATTCATTTAATCTAACTTAAAATAACATATGTCAAAGCTGGACATTTACATTTAAGAGAGAGATATTTATTATAGATGCACCGGTAACTTAGACCTTTTGGCCATTTACATTTAAGTTTAGATTTCTTTATCAATAAATCAAATATTAAATCAAATATCATAAACAATGTTGCACTACGTTTTAGAAAAAAATCCACAATGAATCCTTAAGCTAAAAATAGCATGCCTGGATTCTACTTAGTTAATATAATCTTTATTTATTAAAAAATAACTACAAAATACAAAATTTTAAATAGAATTATTAATTAAATTTAGAATGAAGGAAAAGAAAAAAAGCACAGCAAGAAAAATCTAAAAATACAAACTAAAGATAAGCTATATGGCATTGGGTGTCCATTGAAGTTAACTGGTTGCGGTAAATTATATTAGAAGTTGTGTCCAGAAGGTCCTTGATATGTACCGGGAAGAGGGTAGGGGACAAGATGCATCCCTGGGATATACCGGCGTTAATTTTAAACCTCTGCGAGGTGTGTTCATTAATGATAACCTGGATAAATCGGTTTTTGAGAGCGGTCAGTTTTTGGTGGTCAAGAATTTGTACGTTACTAAAGTCGCATAAATGATCCAGTTTTCTAACGTGTATAACTGAGAACTAGTTCCTACCGACGTAGGATGAGTAAAATTTTTCTTCAAGGCATTTCCTTTGTGTTATTTACAACGTTCTTTAAAAAATCTTCTCGCTTGTTCTACATAATTCTTACTACAAGTATTATAAGGAATTTTGCATATTGTACCTAAATGCAAATGTATAAGAGTTTTAGGTTTCTATTTACTAAGAAACCTGCATTTATAGTGTTGATGTTACTAAATGCATATTTGCTTGCAATTGAGAGTACTGAATGAATTATTGATATAGTGGTTAAAGAATTAAAATGAAAAATCAGATATTTCCAAAAATATGTTATCTATCTAAAATACATAAACATGGAAACCCCCTTAGAGCTATAGTGAGTTTTATTGGTGAGGAATTTTTAATGTCTCCAAATGGATTTCAGAGATTTCTTTTACAGAGATCAATATTTTGTGCGAAACCCCTTTGAATTTTATAACCTCGTTTAGGCTGTAACACTCCTTGAACATAATACCTGGACGTAGTATCTCTATTTACAATTTTTTCTAATAATCTCTCCAGAGCTATTATTACTAAACGATGGTTGTATTAAAAAGTAGATATTTCTAGTTTAATGAAAACATTCATCAACAAACTTTTAGACTTGGAATGGGTAATTGTATGTCATTGATTGGCCCAGATGTAACGATTTCAGAATTACAAAACACTTGTTTTAGTATACTATCTTCTTCTGTGCCATTGTTAACGAAGTATATCAATGATGGCGATATTCTCTACGTTTTTAATTCGTTTTACTCAAGACTACAGTTTACTATGGAACTTAATTGCATATCGTCTCATTTTTGGACACTAGAGACCTAAATGAGAACAATAGACTCGTCGTAGATTGGTATCATAAATTAACACTAAGAAAAAATTGACATTGTCTCATAAGCCAACATGTTTATAAAAAAAACAAAAATCAAAAATAATTATTCACCTTCGTTATTAGAACGGTACTATACAGGGTGTCTCACGACGAATAGACGCGATCGATATCTCGGAAACTAATTTTTCAAAAATTTTGAAAATATGGCAACATGGCACAGTCGATGGGGGCTACACAACTAAAATATTTTGACAGTTGTGACGTTTCCGGTTATACCGGAAGTAGGTGTCAATTTCGTTATTTTAAATGGAACACCCTGTATATTTTTACATTTTTGGCTTTTACGTGAAATTCTAAGTATATTTTATGTATAATGTCCTATACCTAAATGTAACCGTTTTTGACATATTTTTAATTTCATGTGAAAAACTATGTTTATAAGCCCTAACATAATTACCGATTACTCCCTTTTAGTAGCCTTTATTTAATGGTTAGTCTTGGTTTTATTTTAGAGAAAGGACCACTTTAAAAGACTATTTTAATATTTGGCTAAAAAAAAGATACAGGGGGGTCAAAAACTAGCATTAAAAATTAAAATGAAAAAATCATTAAAAGTCAATTTTTTTAAATGGAAACCCTCTATTTTTATAATTTTTTCATAAAGATAATTTAAAATAAGGTTAACTTTGTGTAAGGTTATCTAGTCCAAAAATTGATAGTTTCCGAAATATTGGCAGTTTAAATTTGGCCTAATATTAAAAGTCGTATAGTAACACGGCTTAAGGATTGTTGATTAGTTGGGCATGACGGTTGTCATAGTAACCGCTAGAAGCGGCATTAAGATAATGGATTATAACAGAAATGTACACTTTTTAATTAAATTACACTTTTACGAAGAAAACTTAAATAGCAAGTAACTTATAAATTTAATGCATATAATCCAGTGTCTTACTGCCGCTTCTAGCGGTTACTATGACAACCGTCATGCCCAACTAATCAACAATACTTAAGCCGTGTTACTATACGGCTTTTAATATTAGGCCAAATTTAAACTGCCAATATTTCGGAAACTATCAATTTTTGGACTAGATAACCTTATACAAAGTTAACCTTATTATTAATTATCTTTATGAAAAAATTATAAAAATAGGGGGTTTCCATTTAAAAAAATTGACTTTTAATGATTTTTTCATTTTAATTTTTAATGCTAGTTTTTGACCCCCCTGTATCTTTTTTTTAGCCAAATATTAAAATAGTCTTTTAAAGTGGTCCTTTCTCTAAAATAAAACCAAGACTAACCATTAAATAAAGGCTACTAAAAGGGAGTAATCGGTAATTATGTTAGGGCTTATAAACATAGTTTTTTACATGAAATTAAGAATATGTCAAAAACGGTTACACTTAGGTATAGGACATTATACACAAAATATACTCAGAATTTCACGTAAAAGCCAAAAATGTAAAAATATACAGGGTGTTCTATTTAAAATAACGAAGTTGACACCTACTTCCGGTATAACCGAAAACGTCACAACTGTCAAAATATTTTAGTTGTGTAGCCCCCATCGACTGTGCCATGTTACCAAATTTTCAAAATTTTTGAAAAATAAGCTTCCGAGATATCGATCGCGTCTATTCGTCGTGAGACACCCTGTATAGTAACGCAACTGCACATCCGTTAACAATCACCAGAGCCACGAACCAATCATACTTTAAGATTCCGTATATTTAAGCTCTATCGAAAAAAGAACTGTTACCTTATAATTTTTGTTAACAAATATTTTAAAATAAGCTTTAAACATCTTTTTTCTCGCTATTATAGAGCCCTGAATATGAATTAAATATAACTCAAAACGTTCCCTAGAAACAAATATATAGTTTTCTACCACAAATGACTCTGTTATCTATAAATTACCACTTCACGATATTTGGTCACCAATTCACAAAAATAATTGAAATATGCCGTGTTTTGTTAGGATTTGAGTTTACGTTACTTTAACGTTTAATTATTGCAATAAATCTATGTGTTACGGAAATTCTTTTAAATATGATTCCTTATGATATCCGAGAGTGAGATTGATCTTTTTTATATATCTCCTTTTCATTTTTTCTTGCGTAATTTTTCCAAGTAGGCTAAAAAAATATTCCTATACAGAGAGATCTAAAAATGAAACTGAAACTTTTCTCCTTTTTCCTACATACTCTTATATTTTCTTGCTTACTATACCCCATTAAAGTGGCAAAACAAAATTTTAATTCTATTAATATCCCTCGTAAAACTGCAGATATATCTCAAGAATATATTCATAAGAATGGTAATACGGTCCTGGTTTCCCGTTAACGTAACACTCTTGCTGCCTTAAAAGGGTTGCGACTTTTTCCTTTTTTATGTAAATAACGTGGTATTATTAAGTTAGTGTTTTATCTTTAGGGGGCTTGTTAAAAGCTTCTGGGCTTTTTGTGTTAAGATCCGTCATTACTTAATGGACCTCGCCAATTTTGCAATTTAAATCCAAATTTACCAAAATCAGAAAGAAATTTTTAACGATTTTATAATCTCCAATTTCGTGATAAAATAAAATACGTTTCGGGCGCTCTTTTATATATTTGCATTTTGGCACAAGTTCAATTCTAAAATATGAATGAAACGTAGTTTTTTTTTGTTGGTTTTGCTTTAGCAGAAGAGCAAGAAACTCGAGGCTATAAATACTGGATTTGCCATCGTTGCGGAGTGGAGTGGCGAGAAAATATTTAGGTGAACCAATTAAATTTTTAAAAATAGATAGGCTGCCAAGAACCTCGTTTTTAGATAATTACCCAAAATTATAACACAAAGACATACCGGAAGTATTCCAGAAATAGCCGATTAATCGTATATTATTTGTCAAGAATATGCTTCAAATTGAGTTGGGCTACTATTGCTATATCAGCTAAAGAGCTTTTCCTGAGAGCTAATCATATCGAGTTCGATAATGTGTGTAAAACCCTAAATTATTTTCCACTTTGTATTATTTTCCATTTTACTTCCAAAGCCCTAAGGTTACCCTAAATATTTTTTCAAATACCATGAATACAATCTTTTTTAAATTTAATTCTTAATAACTAAAAACCTGCCGAGAGATAAAGATATTAGCTATCTTAATCAAATTTGTAGAATTCCAGGAATAATCTTTAATATTCTGAAAGATATTTCTGGAATATTCCGGAAAAAAGTTGCATATTCAAGAAATATATTCCTAGAATACCTTGTTTCCAATATTTTTGTAAAGCTCACGCTTATAGACAGTTATCTTGAATAAAAGAAAAACATCAAAATCCCAGAAATATCCCTTAAAATCTCAAAATATTTCTAGTATATTCTGGACAGTCTCTATCACACTGGTAAACAGCTATTTTTATGCAAGTGCCTGGGTATGCTATTTTATTAATTTGGATGTACTGAATATGAAAATCATGTCCGTGTTGCCCTATCAGGCTAAGTTTTTAAGATATTTATATTTATGCAAAAATTCAGCATTTATTTTTAGCCAAATTATTGCAATTCTTGCAATTAACAAGACACTACATTAGGTCTATACATACTCAGTAAACAATATAAATATTTTTAGGGTATTTTAGTTTAACATACAAGAATAATAATGTTAAAAGTTATGAAGGACATGGTTTTTTAGCTACTATTTCACAAAAATATTAAATTTGCATGGTTATAAAACTTACATATCATATTGTATCGCAATAATATTATAGGACTTGTTGCTTATTATAACCAATTGAATATGTCTTAATCGTAAATTATATGTATATGAATAAATTTTTCGAAGAGTGTAAATTTTCCAAATAATATAAGATATATTACCAGCAAATACATAAAAACTCCGAGATACTGCGAAAAGAGCAAATGAGTTTTTTAACTGACGTTTGCTGTTTATCAAAATTATGTTTCTAATCCTTTATTATATTTTGCATTATAATAAACATATTTAAAGTATTACATCATTAAATCACTTAACTTATGTCAATAGTCAATAACATGAGCTGATCGAAGTTATATAGAGTCATAGTCAATTAATGATTCTTATTATTTTTTTATGAATAATCTATCCTATGGGCAATAAAAATCTATTTAGTCGTTACACGTTTGTTGCAAATCCTACCTATTGTGAGCTTAATCACAAAAGAGAAAAGAGAAGCAACTGTAGTTTACTTTGAAGACTGGATAATATATGAGGTTGTTATTTAAGAAAATGTGTCGCATATAAAAGTTATATGATAATGATACTAAGTTCAAATCTAAATTCACTTAAGTAGTACCATCTGTTAAAGATGTACCAAACACCAAGAATCTACACAGTGAAATACTCTGAATATATTAGAAATATTATAATCCGCATTTTTATGGAAAGACCGCATTATCCAGACCATAAAATCCCTAATCGACGACAGTTGAACGGTCAGAACAATATCTGTTATTTTAGCATCATAACCTACATAACTTTTTATACGTCAGTATATTCATTAAGTTTTCATTTACTTAACTTATATAAAAAATTCTAATAAACCAAAATCGTACATACCTTCCACATCAAATGTTTGTTTACACTTTTCTAACTCAGGAAGGAGTTGGGCATGTTTGTCAAACTAAAAGCCGATTACAACTTCATCACACGTTGTTTTAGGAAACTTCATTGCCGTAATTTCAAATCAAAATAAAAAATCAAATATTCCCATGACTTATACAAGGTTTTTTTGCAAGTATCTAATCAGTAAAAATTAAAAAGGACATAAGTACCAACAACTTATAACTGAAAAAAACTGCAAATCTTTGTATTATTGCAGTTATATTTTTTTCGCAATACCTTAAAAAGAAGACTTGATCAGAATAAATGAATATCATTTTCGGAATCAGCGATCTCAATATACCCTAGAAAACATACTCAGAATTTTGCGCCAGATTTTTTTAATATATGTACCAGTATTATCAAAGGCGTTAAAATATCCCTTTAATAATCCTCTATAACTCTGTTCAGATTTGCGCCATATACTGGACAGTAATAGCTTATCAATGAGGTATTTGACCATCACACGTTGTCTTAGAAAACTTGATTGCCATAATTTCAAATAACATATAATTTTAATATTCCCATGACATATATAAGGTTTTTTTGCAAGTATCTAATAAGTAAAAATTAAAAAGAACATAAGTACCAACGACTTATACGCGTATTTCCAGTATTTCCAGGTGCAGAGATCCTGAAATAGCCCTTTGCCGACTGGGCGGAAAATATACATTTTGGTGGTTTATTAATTAAAAATCATAACTTAAACAATACTTATCGGACGTTTAAATATGTTGAAAAATACCCAATAAGCTAATGATCTACAGAATTTTATTGATTCTTGATTGAAATTATTTATGTTTTTGCAGTTTGAATTTCACAGAATAATGAAATTCATAAAACCATGTTTTTTTTTCTCATTCTAATTATAATTCTCATCAACTTTTAAATCAGAAATATTCACAAAAAAAATTGTGGTTCGTCGATGTGTATTGCAATCATGAGTAATGTTCTCGATTAAATTTTTTTTCGCTATTTACAGGAAAAAAACTGCAAATCTTTGCATTATTGCAGTTATGTTTTTTTTGCAATACCTTAAAAAGAAGACTTGATCAGAATAAATGAATATTATTTTCGGAATCAGCGATCTCAATATACCCTAGAAAACATACTCAGAATTTTGCGCCAGATTTTTTTTATATATGTACCACTATTATCAAAGGCGTTGAAATATGGTTGGAATATCTCTTCAATAATCCTCTATAACTTTGTTCAGATTTGTGCCATATACTGGACAGTAATAGCTTATCAATGAGGTATTTTACCTTTTGTTCTTAGTACTAATATTAACAGAGAGAAATATTTTTAAAAAAATCACAGTTTAAAGACAATAAATCGTCTCTGTTGCCTATAGCGATAAACCTTTCTACTTAATAGACCTATTTATAAATAAACACAAATATGACAAATAAGCACTCTAACTCTTCTGTTAAAAGTATGTCGCGCTTATTAATGTCCATATTAAATTCCAAAGTGCGATTCGTCCGAGACAAATTTATAAAGATGTCTTCAAAGCAATTCGAACTGGAACTAAATCTAAAACACAAAACATAGAACGTGAAAATAACGGTGGGTGTTTATAAAAAGTGATATGAGTTATGTTTCCCGCATTGTGCGGTGGTGTATTTTCATCGCTTTTGTGTGTTACGAGGGACAGTCAAAATGTATAAGGATTTTTTATTTAAATAGTGGTTTTTCTTGGTTTATATATTTTGATTTTACCATATTTTTAATAATACTTTTACTTAATAGTTTAAGAATTTTATTTTATATAGGAATTACAAATATAAGATGTGTTTGATATTTTTTTAAACGATTTTCCGAAAGTAGAAAGTTTGCATAAGCATAAGTCCTATTATACATATATATCTCTTTTTTCAATAACTTATTATTATTTTTTAATTCAAATATATGGAAAACGTAACACAGCCGGTCCTAACATATTTTTACAATTATACCTTTTTACGTAAAAACCGCACAACAAATCTAAATCTTTTAATAAATTGATATGAAATAGTTACTCTTCAAAGAGAAAAATAAATAACGTTACAAAATACCTGAAAAATTATTATCTTAAATATATGATACTTAAAAACACACTTAAAGACATTATAAGACACTTAAAAAGTACTCTAAATATGAATAAATGGGGTGATAAATCTGTAAATTATCGAATATATTGAGGTTAAATTATTTTAAAATAACAAAAAAAATACTATGACAAAGGATTATGAATATCATTTTATGGTGAATTTATAACATGATTAATTCTAAAATACTCAAGTTAAAAACAAGTATACATTTTAATGAGTTTTTCATTCTCCACTAAATTTTAAAAAAATATTAATCCGACATATAACATGTCCATCAGGGATAACAAATTAAGGGGTTTTGTCAATACATCTTATAATTTTAGTGCCTTAGACAAGGCTAAAAGGTTAAAACGACTAAAAATGAATAAAAATTGCATATTAAGATACATGAGAATGGGAGAAGCAGACGACTTTGCTGCTATGTGATTGAAGTGCCTCCTGATGGCTCCCTCTCTCACACCGATCATATAAAAGTTCTTC
Source organism: Anthonomus grandis grandis (assembly GCF_022605725.1). Taxonomy (NCBI): domain Eukaryota; kingdom Metazoa; phylum Arthropoda; class Insecta; order Coleoptera; family Curculionidae; genus Anthonomus; species Anthonomus grandis. The sequence goes on from NC_065551.1 coordinate 19,900,857, forward strand.
CTAAACAAACAAAGTTTTCGCCAGTTTTCCTTTTCGCAAAAGTATATATGGCTTCTAAGTGTTTTTACGAAAATCTAACCAAGTAAGTAATTTAAATGAATTCGAAGTCTTTATCTTAAAAAAAAACCCGTTTGCGCCATTTTTTGGTCCTTCGAGCCGAATTTTCGATTTTGACTGGACTCATATGTGCATTTCTCGTTGCATTTAGGATTGAGATGCCATTCTATTTTCGAGTTTGATGAAACTCGTAGTAAAATTATTTTTTTACAAGAAGACGTTTGTAAATGTTTCACTATGGGTTGGTTTCAATAATTCATTTAAATATTTACATCAATGGATAAGAATTTAAGTGTAAGCTATGACTATTACTAGTACTACTACCTACAATTTCAATAAACAAGTTATTGAGGTTGGTAAGGTTTTGGGCTTTGTAGTACGAACAACCAGGCACTTGGACCTGGATGTAAATACGTATTAAGTAATATGATGATTCTTTTACGTTTATGTAATCTAGAATATGTAAATTAATACCCACGGTTCTAGCAATATTTATTAATACAAATATATGACAATCATCTGCAAATATTTTACTCACGAAAAACTCTTTTTTTTAAAAATGCCTAAAATACACGATATTGATAATGTACAATATTATTAGTTCTTTGTCAACTTCAGTACTGCAAACGTGTTTTTTAATTTTGTTAAAATATGCCTAGACATCATTTGACACATAATAAGATGTTAAGGTTTGTGGAGATACTTAAGGCTGGTGTGGTGTGTGCGTCAACTTGATATAGCCAATGCTATAGGCACTACTGAGAGCGTTATCTCTCGCTTCTGGAGTTGTTACTAAGAGACTATAAAAGTTCTTATAGAACCACACGCAAAAGGAATTTGGGTCGACCAAGGGTGACTACGCCTCATATGGATCCATAGGTTTAGTTAGAAGCTCGAAGAAATGACACAGTAACAGTCAAATTGAGCTCGTTTATCTTGATCGTTTCTTATCAGCCAACTATTACGTTAGGTATGTTTTATGACCTATTGTTATTTCATACGCCCAAAATGTTGGTGCAATCTTTGCACCAACATTCGAGCGCACTCCACACTAAAGCTAGAATTTCACCAAATTTTTCGAAAATGAAATACATTCGTAATTTATACTGGCCAGCTTAATCACCTGATCTAAATTCTATAGAGCATGTCTGAGATATGCTTCAGGGAAGTGTTCTTTAAGATCAGAATAAGTTAAAAAACCGAGATCAGCTGTTTCAAGTTCTTCAACAGTGTTGGATAACAGCTACTTAAGAAGATCTGGATAACTTATTTATTTGCATAAAAACACTTGGTAAAGCCACAATCAATGCACAAGGAGGTCATATTCCAAGTTAATTTTTTCTTTTCTATTTTTTTGTAAAATTTTAAATACAAATTTTTTACAGTTTTGCATATATTGTATGTAATTTTTTTAAACTTTCGCCTCCTAATTAATTTTTTAATGGAGTATCTCCACTTGTAAGCGTTACAAAAAAAAATTAATTTGAAAATTTTAAACCACTTTGTAATTGACCTATTTTTGCTAGAGTATTTTTTACATACATATTAACACATAACATAACATATACTTTGTTCGTTTTAAACATTTATTGACATATTTTGTAAGTTTTTTCTTAAATATACTATATTTATTACACCATAGCTATAGCTATATTAAAAAACTATATTAGAATAAAATTATTGCCAAATTTTGACAATAAAAAATATACTTTTGCAAAAATCGCACTTTGATGCATTTACGCACCATTAGAAAATGCTAAGTTATTAGCCAAAATAGAACGAGATGCTTATGATTGTGTTTATGACGAAAACGCCGATGCTTCACTCGTAAAATGAAATGACAATTGAATTTTTACAGTTGCCAGCAATAATTTTTCTATTTAGCCACTTAAAAGTGCTATAAGATATAATCAAAAAGAACTTAAAGAAGTTGAAATTCCACAACCAAATGTGATAAGGCAATACAACAGCTACATGGGAGGGGTTGACCTATATGACAAGGCTTAACGCTAACTACAGAATAAACTTTTGGGGAAAAAGTGGTGGTCTCTATAAATACAGTAGATAGTATGGTAGTCAATTATTGGAAACGGTCCAGAATAGCTACCAAATCAAATATGTCTCAGCTAGGCTTCAAATCTTATTTTACAGTTGGACTGCTGAAATCTCAGAGCCGCAAGGTTGGCATGCTGATTCCAGTAGGTCACGAAAAGAACCTGTTCCAGTAGAAGTAATATTTAATAAAGTAGCTCACACCATTGCTAGACATGAAAAACACGCATCAAGAAGATGAAAATTGTGTAAAAATCATACAATTTACTTTTGTGCAAGATGCAATGTCTATTTCAATGATGATTGTTTTGAAACTTTTCATAACAGAGATTAAAAAAGTTGTGCCTATAATATAGAAATTTACTTATTAGATCTGGCCAAGGATGCGTATACGCACCATGGCTAAAAAAGCTCTAGTTTAAAAACATTATTTATACGTTGAAATTCACGTTTATTCACCTTTTTGACAATAAAAAATATTACCTAAATTATAATCATGCAGTTTTTTTATTGTTTGGCTGAAAATGGGTTTAAATATTTTAATATCCCTAGATTTTTAACAAGTTTTTTAAATATTAACTAAAGCTTGGACATTGCTTATAAAGAGGAGGATTAAATAATTGAGTATTATTTTAATATTTCTTCTTTTACTATTATGCTTCTACTATTGATATCCAGTAAGTTTCTATAAAGTAATTTAAAGTGATAATAAATGATAAACCCTAAACATTAATCTTAAATGATTCATTATTTATTATATTATTTCTTTTATTTTCATAGCTTTATAATAGTTATAATAATTATTCTAAGTATTATACATTTTAAACCTTATTGTATTTGTTGAAGAAGTAGTCCATTCTTGCAGAGGAGTTAATATGTAAATGGGTAACTAAAAACTTTTCGGTCACCCTCCACTAATTTTATTTAAAAATTATTAATCCGACATGTTTCAGACATATAACATGTCCATCATCGGGGATACTATAAAAGAACCAAGGAAACTTATAAGATATAGATTCAAATTGTTAAATTACAAAAGGTATTACAATAATTAATTTCACAAGTTAAGGGGTTTCGTCAATACATCTTATAGACAATATGATATTTATAACATTTATTTCCAAAGACATGTGATATCTTTGAAAATAAATGTTAATTTAATATCGGAAAAAACATTGTTAGTAATTCATATACAAAGTTAAAATTTAATAATGCCATTTACGACACTATCAATGAAATTATTATTTCTACTCATTGGGACAAATTATTTTTATCTAAAGATGTAAATATTAACCTTGCATGTTTTTATACAGATTTAGATAATATTGTTTTTAACCACATCCCTAGAATTAAGATCAATAAGGGACAATAGCCTTTATAGTTTTCTAAACATACAATCAATCTAATTAAAAATAAATTAAAGGTACATAAAATGCGGAAACTGTACCGAAAACAATCTGATTACAACTTTTCAAATTTACGCAAAACAGTAAATATTAATATACGCAATGATTACAAAGTTTATATTTATAAAACAGAAATAAACCTTATCAAAGACGTTATATATTTCTGGTCATTTTTTCACAACAAAAAAAAACACTAAAAGCTTACCAATAAAAATGAAATTTAATGATCAAGAAGCTTCAAATTTTGTTGACATTAGTAAACTTTTTTCTAAGCATTTTAGTAGAGTATTTGAACCTTCTGATACACCAACTTTAATTAAGCCTACTCAATGTCAAGAATGTTTTGTAGTTAACAATATTGATATAAATGACATTAAATCCGCACTTATATCTATGGATCGTAAAAAGGGACTTGGCCCAGACGGATTTCCTTAATTTTTTTTAAAGTCCTGTCCTAGCTTGTGCGGGCCTTTGCATATTTTGTATAATCAATATTTATCCAGCGGTCTTTTTCCCAATATTTGGAAAACAGCTTAAATTGTGCCAGTATTTAAGTCTGGAGAAAAAACTTCGGTATGGAATTACAGGCCTATTTCCCTACTTAGCAACTTTGGTAAACTATTTGAATCTCTGCTGTTAAAACAATTATTTTTTAAGGTCAAAGAAGCTATTGATGTTAACCAACATGGCTTTTTCCAAAAAAGATCGGTAATAACCAACTTAATACCATTTATTCAGTGTATAAAAGAAAGTATGGATAGGGGTCTGGAAACTTGTGCCGTGTATACCGACTTTTCCAAGGCTTTTGATAAGGTACATCATCCTGCACTTTTCGTAATGTTGGAATATTTCGGTGTGCACGGAGCCCTACTCCAACTCATTAAAAGTTATCTAATAAATGGAGTAAAGTCTTCTTGTACAACCGTAACTTCAGGAGTACCGCAAGGTTCTCATTTGGGACCGATTTTATTCTCAATCTTTTTAAACGGCATTGATCAATGTTTCTCTATCTGTAAATATCTTGCTAATGCAGATGACCTAAAAATCTTTACAACAATTAAGAAAGTATCAGATTTTCGTGCCCTGCAATCTGATCTTGCAAATTTTGAAAGGTACTATACTTTAAGTAAATTATTTATTAATCTAGAAAAATGCCATTTTATACTTTTTAATAGAAAACCATCTCAGACACAAAACAAATGTGATGTCTATCTCGGGGGCACTATCTTGAAGTATGTAGAGTTTATTAAGGATTTAGGTATGCCGATTTTATCACAAATATATTGACCAGATTAAAAGGGTACAACGCAAGTTTGTAAATACATATAGTAAATTCCCGCTTTAATAGACAAATTCATTTTTTCACTGCCTGGAAAATTTACATATCAACCTTATTGCTTACATTTTGCGTAATAGATCGACCTTTAGCATCTCAAGATATTCTTAAAACTATTTGTCTAACTCTCCATTGTTCACATGCGCCCGTAGTGTTAATCATTTTTAAGAAACTAATTTGAATAATGATATATTTTTCTCCAGTATGGCTTCATTTAGGCGATACTTAGGAAATTACCTAATTTCGCAAGGAACGATAAATATTTTTCCTATTGTTATTATTCATATGTAGATATAATTCTTTATTGTTTATAAGAGATACTATTAAATCAGTTAGTTAGGTTTATATTACTTGGTATATTTGTTAGGTTTGATGAAAATGTAATGTTTGGCAAAGCGCTTACTTGTATTTAAATTCACAAGATATTTTGTGCTTACCTGTTATTGGATTGCTTAATTTATCTGTAGGAGAGCCTTATACTTAAATAAATTAATAAATATATAGATATAGTGCCTTCGACATGGTCGAAAGGTTAAAACGACTAATAGTCGTAAGTTACGAAAACACGTCGGATTAATAATTTTTAAATAAATTTAGTGCAGGATGAGCGAAGTATTTTTAGTTACCCATTGACTTATTGTATTTACTCTAGTCGCATCCATAGCAAGAGCTATCTTATGGGGACTTTTTATGTGTTTAAGTTTTTACTTAAAAAAACAATAATAACTTAAGATATTGTATATTGAATTATTAACTAAAGGAATAAATACTTATCTAAAATTCCTGCATTTTTAAATGAGTTGATTATGTGTACCTCCGCCCCTGTTTATTACCCTCATAGAGACATACAAACTGTCTAGTACCCACCGCACTTCGGAATAAAGTACACATTATTACTTCAGTTCGGTTATTACGTGGGGAGAGACGTACATAAGTCCGCACAGATCGGGATTAATTTTCCGAACGTCATTGTTCTTCATCTCCTATTTTCGCCGAAAGTAATATCGTGACACTTTTATGTTTTCCCTGCGGATTATTTTCTTTTCATCGGACGTCGCAGGGAGAAAATTTTCGTGAGAAGCAAGAAACGAAACAAAAAAAACTCGTTTCGGTGTTTTTCCTTTTAAATCGGTTTACAAGACCAAAAAAAAAAGCGTATACTTTGCGCTTTATTGGAATTATAATTTTTTTTCAGGCCTAATTGCCTCTTTTATAAGCCATATTATGTGGGAGGTTTATTTAAGAATATTGAGTTATAATGAATCTTAATATTGAAGTAAATTCGTTATAGGGCACATCATCTTAATGCTATTGATTTTACCATAAACCATTATAAAAAAATCTAATAAATCATTTACTTTTGCTATTATTTTAACATTTAATAAAGAAACGTAACTGGTTTTAATATTTCCAATAACCAATATGCTGAGAAATCCATAATCTATTAATAAAATCCTTAAAATACCTTCGTGTACCCTTTGGGCCTATTTTTGTTTTATCCAGATGCGTTTTCAAAACGAACAAACGGCCCAACACCACTAAAAAGAGACAGGAGATGAGCCCAAAACAAAAAAAAATAATCTTCATAAGCGCGACTTCCTCGCATCGTGCATTCATATCACAAATAATAATTAAGAGCATAAAGCCATATCTCCTCTTTTATTCTATATGAATGTCACAAAAGCCTGGCGCGTTACAACACAAGAAGTACCGAACGTCTGCTCTTCCAAGGTGTATTTATAACACCCGTTTTTTCTTTATTTTTTATTTCTGTTTATGAAACGTTAGTAAGAGGAGAGTGTCAGCTGTTAAGACACACTAAGTGGATACAGAAATCATAAATAGTGAATATGAATGGGGTTGTAGAGATGATTATTACAAGGTGTATCTTAAAAGAAGTTGAAAGATTATGTGTTCAATGGGATTAATTTTTTCGTATATATTCTTATGTAAGAAAAATACAATTTCTAGGAATAATTAGGGTTTGAAATCTTTTGCTTATATGGTGACACAGTTATAAAGATGCCTCCTAGTTCTCTTTTAAGTTTTGCTAATTTTATTTAATTAACTACCTGATTGGCACACTGATGTGCAAACACTCTCGGTTTACTATAGTTAAAGTTCATTAAATTTGGAGTAGCAGTGACTACAAAATCATTAAATTTGTTGGAGATTTCAGCAGAATTATTATATATTAATTATTATTTATTTTATTATTATTATTACATATATTATAATTGATTATGATTTAAATCATTTAACCATATTATCTCCTTCACAACTCGCCAGAAATATTTAAATTTGTTATTACAGCTGATGATTCACATATTGACTTTTACTTTTAAAATGCTGTTAAATTAATGTTTTTTTTTAAATTATAACCTTCAAAATACAGACGACCAACTTATATGGAATCACCCAGTAATTTGGGGAAATAGAATTTGATTGAAAAAAAATCATTGAGGATTAAAGAGCAGTTTTTTCAAACTTTTCAACGTTAATTATAAAAATAAATGAAAATTAGTTCAATTTTCCTAATAACAGTATATATAACGAAAAATGTAGAGATATATTTAAATATTTGGTTCTGAAAATGTCAATTGTATAAGAAATAATACTATTTTAATAATTTTACTAATCAGTCTCTAGCATCAATGGAAACACGAATTTGACGAAGATTGTTATCTATTAAGTTTTTAATTTCTTATTGAAGAAGATTTGCCCATTCCTTTAAGATCTTTTGTATAAGTTGTTCTGTGTTACCAGGATTATTTTGATGATCTCCCATCTTTCTTTTGATCTTATCCCATAAATGCTTTGTAGAATTAAGATCTGGTGAGCAAGAAGGTCTTCTAAGAAACATATTGCAACTATATTGGTATGTGCAGGTGCATTATCTTGCATAAATAATTGCAAAACAAATTACCAAAAGCAACTCTTTAGAACCTGACTCCAGATTGCAAAACTAAGTTAACATACCTTCGACCTGTTTATCGAATGGGAATTAAAACAAATACTGCATTAAGGGGACGGAATGACCCCGTGCTAGTATTTTATCAGATAATTTTTTTTCGCAAAAGTTTAGAAGACTGTAATTCGGGCTACTTATTACATTTATCTAGATAAAAGAATACACGGGAGCATTCTAATAAATAATTATTATTATAGATTTCATCAAAATAAAACAAATCGTGGGGTCAATCTGACACCACAAAGCACTCCGAAGGTTAAAAATATGAACAGTTATGTTTGAATTTAGCTTTGTAATTTATCGAAGGATTACTCAGGGTTAATTTTGTAACCACAGTACTAAAAAGATCAACACAGGCTGTAATTTTTTTTTGCCCTATTATGATTTTAAAAGTACTCAAGATAGATTTTTTTAAATATTTTTTTTGAATCCCTGAGTACCTGTCTATTGCCCGTTGATGGCTTATCGTTGATTTTTGGAACACCCTATATACTGATTCTCCAAGCTCCTTGATAGAGTGGGCTACAATCTGGTATGACAAAGTTAAATTCAATTACTTACTCTAAGTAATTAGCAGGTTTTTGATGGAATCTACGTTTACTATTTGAGATTCTCCATACCAAAACAAATGTCTCAGAAATATTCTATCGAAGTCTTTATTATTGAAACATCAAAATCAAAAATCAAAATCAAAATCAAAATGGTTTACACTACAAAAAAAAATTTTTACACTCGTCAAAATATATTAATCGAAAAATCTTACACCTAAATATAAAACATTAATAGTAGATACTATACTACACATAATCAATTAAAAAATGGAACAATACAATAAAATTAAGATTTAATGAAAAACATTAACATTAAAATCATTAAAATTTTAAAACGCTAATAGAGAGTGCATTGAGATGCTATGGCGGAGGATTTTTCAATAGAAGCCTTTTGATGTGGCATTTGAATTCATTTAAATTTTTTCCCTTACAGAACTAGGCAGCTTGTTAGGCAACTTAACACCAATAAAGTCAGGTCTAGTCTGACACTTTCCCAAACAGCAAAACATAGGAACACAGCTAGCCTTGTTTCTGGTGTCATGTGTATGTATGTCCTGATGAGTAACTTTCCGTTTTTCTTGAAGTAAAGAAGGTTTTCTAGAATATATAGACAAGAGAGTGTCAATATTCCCAACCGAGGGAAAGAGCTTCAGCAGTTTTCTCGAGCCCATACTACATAGAATCCTAATGGCCCTTCTCTGAAGACCAAAACCCCTCTGTGCGTGAGAGGATCCTCCCCATACAAGCACACCATAAGCCATAACGCTGTGGAAGATGCCAAAGAAGGCGGTTTTCAGGGTATCAGGAAGAAACACACCCACATAGATTACGCAAGGGAAAAACAATGCTGCCAAGCCTCTTACAAACACTCTCTATAAGCACTTCCCATTTTAATGTTGGATCCAGAAGAATACCAAGGAATTTAACAGAGGATTTCTTAATGTGAAGGTAACAATATTTTGGGTCTTCTCCTGGTTCAACAAGAGCCCGTTTGCTAAAAAACATTCCTTCACCCGCTCTTTAGCCTCAGACAGTTTTGCGAGGGTTTCTTTCTGCCTCAGACTTACCAAATGCAAGTGGCAAGTGTATATTTGCCTTTCAAGGGGATGATAATTAATAAAGATCAAGAAGAGAACTGGGCCCAGCACAGACCCCTGAGGATTTCCCACACTTACCCTGGCTCGATCAGAAAATTTACCATTGACCTTAACCATCTGCCAGCGGTCTTGCAAGTAGCTCGATAAAAGATTTATGGTGTTTTAATCAAAATTATAGCATTTAAGTTTTTTTAACAATAATTCGTGAGACATACAATCGAATGCCTTGCTAAGATCACAGAATAAGGCAGAGAGATAAATGCGGTCCTCATATCCGTTCATGATGTTATTTAATGGGTCAAGCATCGCATTTATGGTGTTTTTACCTTGTCTAAAACTAAACTGAGCGTCAGAAAACAACTGGCTATGACTTTTTCAAATATTTTAGACACAATTGGAAGCAAGGAAATAGGCCTGTAGTTATTTATTGTCTCCCTTCTTAAAGATTGGTGAAACTACACCTTGTTTAAGGTAAGATGGAAAGGTTTTCTCACGTATGAACATGTTAATTAATTTCGTTAATGAACAGATTATTTGGTTTTTAATTGATAGTAAGGTATGTACACTTAGACTATATATATCACAGCTTCTTTTGGGTTTCAAACCATTAATAATTCCCCTAACGTCATTCAAGCTCACTTCCTTGATTTTAAAATCTCCACAACCAAAACTCGATCTAGAGAGATGAAAAAGGGGGTCAGAATTGCTCGATGGAAGGTCTTTTAGAATGTGAACTCTCTTTGCTTCTATTATAGAAACCCTGTATTGGTTTTTCAGGTTTTTATAATATTGTCAATCATTGATTGCGATATTATGAAAACACATGAAGGGACCATAACAAGTTTTATAAACTTCGAAGGCTTTTTTAGGCAAATATGTGAATCATAAATACATAGAGAATTTCAAAATAAAAGTGTATGGAGCAACAAATAAACCCAGTTTCGAACGAGCATCGGCCGCGTGCATTATGCATATACTATAAACCAGCAAAGAGCTTCTGGAAAACTTGACACGCTTCCCGCTCTCCGGGCAGAAATCCCGAAGGCATCCCCTGCATCCTAAGATCACCAACATTATACGAGCTCCCGAACTGTAATTCATTTTCAACCGGACGCCAGTCAATTATTTAAAAATTGACGTCCCAGAGTGCATCATCATTTCTTTCGGTCCGCGCGTTCCCGGAACACTCGTATTTTGCGGGAAAAGCGGGAGCGATGCCATACTCGACGATCGCCCTGGGACCACTTCCTTCTTGTTTTACATCGTTTTGTTTCTAACAATCCGGCGGGGCATAAGTTTCTCTATCGAGAGAGCGGAACATACACACACACAGACACATGTAAAGTTTCCTTTAAAAGCACTCACTTTTATTGAAAATTGAAATTCCGGCCGGCTTTTGACAGGCCGTAATTCAACGCTACCGATAACCATTACTTTCCGTTGGTGTGGGCCCGGGCGGATTAACAAAGATGGTCCGATGTGTGTTTCGGGCGCGGGTTGTAAAAATTGATTGTTTTTTATAGCCTTATCGTCCACATCTTTTATTAAATTTTACGTTTTGCTATTTTTATAGGCTTGTATATTGAGGAAAAATGATTTTGACAATATAAACATTTACCATTGGTTATTTGGCGAGTTTTAGATAGCTCAAGAAAAAGTTGATAGGCATCACACTAAACCTTAACCTTTTTATACACTAAAAAAAAATTGTTAAATTTCACTCAGATTTCAAATTCAAAATACTTTATTTGCCTATAAAAAGAAAAACAATTGTAACTAAAAGCTGATTGCAGAAGAACCACATGGTTTTCTTCAGACAAAAAGGATGGTATCGCGATTTTTAAAACCGTTGACACCTGGCATTAAGTATGCCAGGAGTGATACAACCCTACTACTACAACTACTAATACTTAACATTTAATAAATTTCGAAATTTAACAGAACGAAAGGCTGAAAAAATATCTGGTAAAAAAAAGTATCCATAAAGAAAAAGAAAAAAAATATAAAGTCACATGTATGATGCGCAAAAGGTCGAAACTGGCTTGGTGGTACCTTGGTGGTTTTATTGTGATTCTAGCAAAAACTCTTTTAGATATTTTGCAAAATTCTTTTTTGACATATTTTTAATATTGATTGAGAGATTATTCCATACCGTTGTTGTATTATATAGAAAAGACTTCTGAAAATCTTCTGTTCGATAACCCGGAATTTTAAATAGATGTGTGTTCCTAGTATTGTGATTATGAACAAATGGAAAATTTTTTTTAAATGTAAGGAGGCTTTTGAGATTTGATAACCTTGAACATAAAAAGGTACATATAATATTTTTGCCTGTTTGACATATTGAGAATTTGTTCGTCTTTCACATATGTTATGTCTATAAGGTAAAGAGTAAGCAAATCGCATACTTTTGAATTTTTCTACAAAGTACACCAGAAATCGAGTTAGTATAAACAGTATCTTCATAATCAAAGAGAGAGATAACACGGGATTCGCAGAGTAAATATTTAGTTTTTGAGGAAAGATATATTTTTAAATGTGAAATATTTTTTAATCTAAGATATGCTAATTTTAATATATTATTGATATGACTTTCAAATTTTAGTTCGCAGTTTATAAACATTCCTAAATTTTTTACCTTATCCATAATTGGTATAACCCTTACAGTACCGAGATAAAAAAAAATTGGGTTTGGTGTTTATATTTATTTTACGCCGATAAAGTTGGGTCAAAAGGTACGGAAAATTATTTTAAAAAATATTCGAAAAAGTTAAGGGAGAGATTTAGGGAGTACACAATTGTGTGTCTAGGGAGCCAACATTAGAAAAGCACAATTGTAAAACAAAATTTATTACTTTGTATGGAATGAAATAAAACAGTTTTTATCTTTGGTTAAACAAAGAAAAACATTACATTTTTGGCAACGCATTCTGGACCGACTTTTGCACCCTTTTAACCTGCCTTTAACTGGGTTCTTCATTTCTTTATTCTTTGGCGAGTGTTCAAAACCATCAAAGCATTTGTCTGCACAGGGCAAACTGGAAGGCTTTCTTCCCTTTTTCATTGCATTTCCTTCAACGGTAGTCTCTTCCTCTATATTTTCTTGGCATTCTGTTTCCTCCAATACACGCTTCTTAGTACTGGCAATCAGATCAATTCAGATTCCCCAAGATTAAGTCTAAATTCCAAAAGATCCATAAGATCTTTGCTTCGAAGGTTTTGACTATAACAATCCCTTCGATACTCCATCCAACTGTTTACTATTGCTAAGTCGAACAAATGTAGGATGGCTTTAATAGTCCATTTCCGGATTCGAAACAAAGATCGATAGTATTCCATCATTTGGTCGCAAACAACTACACCACCCATGTTTTCATTGTATGATTTAACAACAGCTGGGCATGCTATGCCTAAACGTTTTTTTTCTGTTTTATTCCATCTTTGCATCTCAGTTTCCGGCTTCCAAAAACTGTGGATATCATTAAAACAGATTTATTATCTTTCCACTTTGTAATGCAAAGTTTATTATCGGTTCTAACAACCTCTTCTGACTCTCCCCTATTCATTAAACTGTCTTTTTTAAAATCAAACCCTTTCACTCTGTTGGACATAATTGTAGCAGTTGCATCTATATTCGAACTCGTCAATTTGTTCATCAAAGCAATAGTTGAAAAGTATCTGTCAAAATACAGGTAACTATTTTCAGGTAATGTTTCTGCTAGACGCAATATTATTGAGGGTCCCAAGCTTAAATCCCTATCTTCTAGTGGGGTAGTATTGCCCTGGTAGATTTCAAAATCCAATACCAGTCCGTCGGATATCGTAAGAACGAAATTCTTCAGTCCCACTGGTCTTGGTTTATTTTTTACAAATTGTCGAACTGGACATCTTCCCAAAAAAGGAATCATTTGTTCGTCATTAGAAAAAAATATATTTTCTTTTCTTTAACTGGCTTTACAATGATTGCAAACCAAATCAATTACCGGCTGTATTCTCCACAATCTATTCTTTTTTTGTTCCTCTTCTGATACGCTAAGATTGTCAACGACATGTAAATTTACACGTATCATGTAAAACCTTTATCGGGTCATGACCCCATGAATTAATGGGAACTTATATTTTTCATTCTAATACATATGTATCCTTGGAAGATTAATACATCCCATCAAAGCATTCATTCCGAAAAATTTCTTTATTTACTTGAGAGGTAAAGTTGTTTTCTTTTGCATTTTGTTGCAAGAAATACTGGGAAGTGAAATTTGCGGCTGACTAAAAAAAATCATCATCCAACTATTTAGCAAAATATTCGTTTGGAGTTTTTACGATGGATGGAGTATAGTCCTCTTTTACAGGAAAATCCTTGCTTCTAAAGTTTCCATGCTTCCACTGGAGAGTCTGGAAATGTATGAGGGGTAAATCATCTTCTGAATCTGAATTCTATAAGTTCTATAAATAAATAATAACTTACCTGCACGAGCCATTGTTAAAAATTATCTGAAACTTTTCAGGTTATGGCAAGAATGCACTCCCGGCAAAATAAACGATTTGCGCGTGCACACCTATAAAATGCACTATTCACAATCATGTTGCACGGTTCTCTACCCAGATTAAAAATTTTTTGATCCTTATAACACTAGTAAATAAGGAAGTCACAATTGTGACATCGGGTAGCATAAGGAATAAAAAGATTTCCAATCTTAACATTTAAATTGTCTTTGACGAGCTCTTTAATCTAATAATTCAAGCAAGTAGGCAGTTCAAATGGGCAGATCATTACTTGAGATTTAGAGGGATTTATTTTTTAATTGTGTTTTTGTGCATATAGAGCAACATTATTTAAATCAGTATTTATATTTAGTTCTGCCTGTTAAATATTATTAAAGTTTAATGGTAAATACAGTTGAGAGTCATTTGCATACTGAAGAATTTGAGAATATTTTAGTGATTTGTTCATGTCAGCAACATAAATTGAAAAAAGTAATGGTGATAAAATTGAACCTTGAGGAACGCCTTTTTCTATTTTGTTAAACTTTGATTTTAGTTTTATTTTTAATAACTACACAACAAAATCGATTAAAAAGGTAACTTTGAAATAATTTAATGGTATTACTCGAAAAGCCAATATAATGTAATTTGCAAAGTAATAAGTTGTGATCTATAGTGTCAAAAGGCTTTACTATAATCTAACAAATTAAGTCAGGTTAGATTATTTTTTTCCTCGTTAAATCTAATATCGTCAGAAATTTTGACAAGGCGCGTTTTAGTGGTGCTAAAATTTTTTCTGAAACCCGACTGACAATCGGGAATTAATTAGAACTTATCAGTAAATGCAGTTATTTGATTATATAAAAATCGCTGTATTATTTTCGATAGTACTGGCAGAATACTTATTGGTCTAAGATCTGTTTCTTTTTTTGGGTCGCTATTTTCTACTATTGGCTTGATAATAGCTTTTTTCCAGATATCTGGAAAATCTCCCTTAAGAATGCAACAGTTAACAATATTGATCAGGGGATCAATGCAATAGGCCAAGCATATTCTTAAATTTTATATGGAAATGTTATCTTCCCCTACTCCATTTGTCTTGATTTTATTTATTAAATCGATGGTTGTAGTTTTATCTATAAGAGAAAATGAAAATTTAGTTGCATCATGCCTTAAATTTTCATGTATATTTGATTTATAGTATGTACTTTTATCTGGAGATGCTGATGTGCTTGTGTTGTTTGAGTTTAGAGAAAAGTTATTCAATTTTTCCGGATCCTACAGAGATGATGGCAAATCATAGGTTTTAGGTTTTTTTATAATATCTAACTGTT
Source organism: Anthonomus grandis grandis (assembly GCF_022605725.1). Lineage (NCBI taxonomy): Eukaryota > Metazoa > Arthropoda > Insecta > Coleoptera > Curculionidae > Anthonomus > Anthonomus grandis. Next base: position 19,916,146 of record NC_065551.1, read on the forward strand.
TTGCGGATGTTCAGAGTTCTTTCCCAATCTTTTGTGTCATTTGATTGAAATAACTATTTTTTTCTCGGATTATTGCATGTTTTGTAAAATTTCTAAGGGATATATAATGAGTTAATTTAGTTTAAGAATTAGTTTTAATATAACTGCGCCTGGTCTTATCTTTTAATTTCATTAATAGTTGTAATCCATGGATTAAGAGGCCTTGCATATACATTTTTATGATAGAGGGGAGCAGCGTGTTTATGAGATGTATATATTTATGTAGAAAACATAAATGCAATAAAAATTAAGGATTATAGTTTGAAAAAAAACATAATTTTAATGAGTCCCTCATTTGTACCACTAAGCAATAAGGGTATTTTCTTTTTTCAGGATATGGCTTTCGCTGGCAGCAGTAAATATCCTATGGACTTAAAATTGGTCGACATGATTGAAAGAGAGTTCTACGATGTATTATAAATGATAGATAAAGTTCCAAGTGATCAGGAATCAATTATTTCAGAAGAGTCCGACAATGAAAATGATTTCTGTGAAATACAGCCTAATGATATTATGATCAGTAGTGATGATGACTCCAGCGATGATGACGTTCCACTTTCAAGGTATTTACAAAAATCAAATAATCAACCACCTAAAGTTTCATGGTCTACTCAAAACTTACATCTAATAAACCCGGCCCAGCCGTTTACTGAGACTGAGAATCAAGGTTTATGTCTTGAGTTACTACAAAAGGAAGGTCACCTGTTGTCACCTTAATTTTTTTTATCTGTTTATAAGTGACGAGCTTATAAAAGACATTGTTTTTCAAACAAACCTCTATGCTGAACAAGAATTTCAAAAAAATAACAAAAAATATAATCCTACAAATACAAAAAAAATAAAGGTTTTCCTTGGTCTTAATATTCTCATGGGAATCAAACCACTACCCAGTTATAGAGACTATTGGAGTGTCGACGGAGACATACACGATAATTACATTTCCCAGTTTATGGCTGTAAATAGATTCGGTTGGTTGCTTAGCCACGTTCACCTCAATGACAATAGCATAATGCCAAAAAAGGGGATGCAGGATTCGATAAACTGTATAAAGTTAGGCCCTTTATAGATAAAATTAAGGAGAATTTTAAAAAATATTATGATTGTATAAAAAACATCACAATCGATGAATCAATGGTAAAATTTAAGGGGCGAAGTACGTTGAAGCAATATATGCCGAAAAAGCCTATAAAACGAGGCTTCAAAATTTGGACTTTGGCTGACTCAAATGCATACTTATATGACATTGATTTTTATACCGGTAAAACCGATTACTACGTGGAACATTCGTTAGGAGAAAAGGTAATACTTAGACTTATCGAAGATCTCCAATAAAAAAAAACCTGCTTTTCTCCGATAACTTTTTCAACTCGTATATGTTATTGAAAATTCTCAAAGAACGGGGCATTCATGCATGTGGTACAGTTCAGTCAAACAGAAAACATCTTCCAAAAATGACTGAAGATAAACTTTTGAAGCAAGGTGAATATGATTATTCAATAAGTTCTGATGGGATCAGTTTGATTAAATGGAAAGACAAAAAAACAGGTCCATATTTTGACCAATTATCATGATCCAACGGTAAAAAGCTCTGTACAACGGAAACAAAAGGATGGTAGTAAAATCCCTGTTCCTTGTCCTATGGCACTGGTGGACTACAATAGTAACATGAACTTTGTGGACCGTTTCGACCAAATGAAATCATCAAGTTCGTACTGAATGGTCTTGTACAGTGTGTAGAGTTTCGTTATGCTTAGGCAAATCTAAAGACTGTTTTTAAGAATATCACAAAATAAAGTAGATATTATTAATTTTGATTATCAATTAGTAAAATACTTCTGGTTTTCTGTAATAATCGTTTTTTTTATTTTTCATAATTGCCTCCTAGCCTTAGTTCAAGTTGCACGGTGGTACACATTTCGTACCACCAATTATCTGTCAAACTGACATTTCATTTTAAAGAAAAATATATAAGAATCTTTAAATTTTTATGTATTAATTCAATTATGTTTGAGAAAATTAAAAAAATCAGAACTTTTAGTATCTGTGCAACATGGGACTAGAAACGGGGAAAAATCTTGTGCCTATGTAAATATTAGTTTCACTCATTAATATGTCAATTTCGGTTCACACCCGATTAAGTGAAACTTTCACTTTACGGTGATAAGCGAATTATTAATTGTAAGCATAAATAGATGAATCCTAAAATGAGTATCTTAACTGAAATTATTCAAGACCAAAGAGGGCCTATCACTCTTGTTTGACTTATTGCAGTCAGCTTTAAGTCAAATTTAGTTAATAACGAGTGATCTTAAGCAGCTTTAAGTTATTATTTTTAATTAACTACGATAATTAATTACTCATACTAAAGTAATTTATAATTTTTATAACAATAATTATTATTTTTTCTACATGTTTCGAAGTACCGCATTCTGCTTTAAATTCCTTAATGAATATTAATACTAGACAAAATTTTTTTTTGTGAATGGTAGATCTACAACAAAAAATTTGCCCTTTCTAACTGAATTTATTTCGGATTTTTTTTAAATTTTTTTATTTACTTCATATATCCACATACATAAAATATATAATGCATAACATACAAAATTACGAATTATGCACCTAGATAACCGAATATCTGCATGTATCTGCTCTTAACTGTTTTTACGAGAAAAAAAAATTAAAAAGTATACCCTAACCATGACAAAAATAAAGAGCCACAATAACAAAACATGCAAATGAATAGACATCATCCTATCCCCAACCTTAATTCGCTTTCACAAAAATCTAACCTAGATGAGAAGTTCTTTAAGTTTTGTTCTATTTTCGAAAATAAAGTTTTTACATAATTTTTTAAATGTTTTAAAACACCCTTGATGTTGTTTGGAATTAAATTAAAAATTTTTGGTGCAAGATAGTTTAAAGATCTCATGTTCAAATTTGTGTTAATTTTTTGATTAAATAAGTGTTTGGTTACGCAATTTCTGGTATTATAAGAATGCATTACATCGTTGTTTTTTTCGTTATTTTTTTATTAAAATAGCATACCTCTAATACATAGATTAATCGAACATCAAAAATATCGCTGGAGTATAACAGATTTGTTGAGTAGAGCTTATTTTTTTTCAAATACAGCTTTTAAAATATAGTTCTGTCCTACGTTTTAGGAATTTAAAGAGTTTTGATACAGACCTCCCCGTACCATACAACAATACCATATTTGATAAGTGACTCCACCAAAGATGTAATATAGCATATTAAACTAACATATATACGGATATTAATAATTTTTTGCATAAAATTTACCTTAAGATATTAAATGTTCGTAATAGCTTTCGAATATTCTTAGATTTAAAATATGTTCGCTCCATTTTAAATGCTTATCCACTGTAACACTCAAATATTTAGTAAAAGATACCTCTTTAATTACATCTTCATGTTGAGTATCGTAACCTACATCTAAAAAATGGAACGAAAATGCGCTATAATGTGTTTTAGATATGTTGAGTGAGAGCTTAAATGTGTCTAACCATATTTTTATTTTACGAATGCCCATAAGTAATGGGCCCAGTACGGTTCCTTGAGGAACCCCAATCTTCACTTTCAGGGGATCACTCAAAATATTTTCTATTTTTAAAAATCGTTGTCTACTTGTTAAACAGTTTCTCAATAGTCAGCTTACTAAACCAATTTGTAATTTGTTTAGTAAGCTGACGAGGGCACCTGTAATACTAGATCCACTAAGAAAAACATATTGGTGTTTGGATATTAAGTTTTTTTTCTTTAAATATGTTAATAATCTGTCTTTAAGAAACTTTTCAAAGATTTTTGAAATTTTTTTTATTACGCTAATAGGTCGATAATTGCTGATATTTGCCTTGTCTCCGAATTTAAAAATAGACGAAACAACTGAAACTTTAAATTGTTCGGGGACTTTACCTGTGAAGAAAGTCAGGTTAAGAACGAGTTAAAGATTGATGTGCTCTCTTAATAAATCCAGATGTAAAATTATCAATTCCAGGAGAACTATGATTCTTAAGACTATTTATTTGTATGATTACTTCGTTTTCACTAAATGGATTTAGAAGCAAAAATCAACTACTCGAACAGGATCCTCCAATAACATATTTTGAGTTGGCTTAATTTTTTTGTACATATCTGACCCTACGTTAATGAAATATTCATTGCAATAATTTGCTAATTCTCTGGGATCATTAAAAAGGGCATTTCCGATCTTATTTAAAATTGGTAAAGATTTTTTTTGCTTTTTTGATTGACTATTAGTTGCTTCAGTTATAAATTTATAAATCTGTTTCAGATTGCTGCCAAAACTTTTAATTTTATTTTTATAATAGGTAAGTTTAGCTTTATTGATCAGTTTATTCAGGAAATTTCTATATGTTTTATATATTTGAAAGTCACGTTCGTTATAATTTTGCAAAAGCTGTTGTTTTATTTTGTCTCTCTTTTTTAGACTCACTATTATACCAGTTGTTATCCAAGGTTTTCATTTATCGAATTCTTTTACGTAAAATGATTTAGTGTAGGTGGTCCGATTATAGTAGCTTGTAAGAGTTTTAAAAAATTATCAGTTGCTTTTGACACGTCTGTTTCACTCAAGACAGAACACCAATTTTCGTTTCTCAGGAGATCGCACAATTTATCCTCATTCAACCTAGTAACAGTTTCCTTAATTTTTTCCTTATTATAAATTTGATATATTTAGCATAATCGGATAATGATCTGTGAAATCTGGTCGTAGCACATACGAGTTGATTTGTAGAGCATTCATTTTTTTGTTATTTATAAAGATATGATCAAGCCACGTATTAGTATCTAATGTTACCTTTATGGGTTGATTTATATATGATAGATAACCGAAATGACCAAGAAGGGACGAATACGAATTTGCCAAATTGCAAGAAGATTCTTATTTTATATATGTCCAAACGCAAAAAGAATCATTTGGGTTAAATTATATAAGCTCTTAATTCTAAATTTGAATTTAACTCAAATAATAGATAGGAGTAATAGGGTTAGATGATCGTATTTTTTAAAATACCATATATAAAAAAAATTAAAGATTATTTAGTATATTTCAAATGAAATATAAAAATTAAATTAAAATAAAAGTGGACAATAGCTAAGCGGCTTAGAAATCTTATTTCCTTAACACTGATTATGTTCAAAACGCAAAGAGAATCATTTAGATTATCTCATATACACTACCGCTCAAAAGTATTTGCCCACAGATGACTGTTTTAAAGGTATAACTAAAAATAATAGACCCATCAGTTATTCTTATGAAATGGTTTATTTATAACAAAATGAATATAAAAAATACATTTTTCAATTTTTTCGAAGAATTCCCTCTATTCTAATTAGTTCGCCCACTACAGATCCTCCGAAACAACCCCACACCATCACCGAACCACCACCGTGTTTAACTGAGGCTACCGTACAGTTCTCAGCGACCCTTTCATTGGTATAACGGCGAACAAAAACTCGCCTCTTCTTTCCAAAAACCTCGAATTTCGACTCGTCACTCCAGAGAACTTTCTTCCAGTCATCAATGGTCTATTCTTTGTGTGATTGGGCCCACTCAAGTCTTTTCTTCTTATTAACATCCTTCAGTAGCGGTTTTGATACAGCTAAACGTCCTTTAAGACCAGCATTATAAAGTCGCCGTTATACTGTCGAAACACTGACCGCTTTTTTACGCTCCTTGTTGATTTTTGCTGCGATTTCAGGGGCGGTAAGGCGTCTATTGCATTTGCTTGTAATTATAATATTTAAATCCTCCTTTGAACTTGTGGCCTTTGGCCTTCCTAATCGAGGTTTGTTGCTAATAGTCCCTTCTCTGGTGAATTTCCTAACATTATAATCGACAGTCTGCCTTGGAATTCCCAAATCCATCGAAATTTGATGGTTAGTCTTTCCAGCCTTATGAAGTCCAATGATAATACCTTTTGTTTCTACCGATAGCTCTTTTGTTTTAGCCATTTTAAAGAATGTTGAAAAACCATCAAAGAAACGGTGACAATCGTCAATAAGCAAGCGAAATTATTTACCAATGTTACACAAAATCAATTCTTAAAGACTAAACACCTTTAAATGTTTCAAATTTCGAGCTGTAAACAGATTAGTTTTTTAAAAGAGGTGCATATTTCCACTACATTGTTTTTTATTTGTAAGACTATTTTTAAATACTCAGTGTTTTTCAACGAACCATAGTTGATAGGTATGCTGTTTAAGCATATATGCAATTTACAAAAGAGATACAATCTAAATATAGGTATAAAGATAAGATTTTTGTATCTAATTTAAAATATTAAAAAGAATACATGGTGGGCAAATACTTTTGAGCGGTATTGTACATATAAATTCCATTACTTACCGTAAAAAAGTTATTGCAAAACTCTATTATAACACTGATAATATTATGGATCCTACTATGCATTCTACTTCAAAATGACTTAGATATACTTAATACTTACAGCAAAAACAATAGCTTGCCTTTAAATGCAGCCGTGTAATAAGTGTAATATTGTCTCTTTTACCTTAAATAAAAACCTAATTCTTTACGATGATACTATTAATAATATTAACGGTTGCCCAGATCAGCAGTTTTTAAAAAATTCGGATAATCTTTGACATTTTTTCTTACAATTACATAAAACAAATATTGTCAAGGGTAGCTCCAGAATGCCAGGGTTCATAATAAGCAACTCTCAACATCTTAGACGTATTCTTAGTTTTAAACCTTTATATTTTTCTTATATCAGATCTATACTCAAATATGCTTCTTAAGTCTGGTCCCCCCAGTATCAAACCCATATTAATAATATTGCAATTACCCAAAGAAGATTTTTGAAATTTATAACGTAGTGTACCAGGAAACTGGTTTTCCATACACACAACTGTTGGAAAGATTTTAGTTTCTTACACTAGAGAAAATTGTTTTCTTTTAAAAGATCTCTCATTGACTATTAAGAGTTTTAAAAATTCTGGCAGACAATTGGTAAATTTTGCTGCGAAGTAAGAAGCAGATATATGGCCCATTTCTTTTTCTGAATAAAGAACCATTATAGAAGCAGTGTTGTATCGTGTTTGTCTATTATGTTGAACAAGTCCAAGAATTGTTTCGTTTTTGGCAACACACATAACAATATTAAAGAAATATGATTATCGCAAATCGAAAAATCTGGATTCGGCAAGGATCTGGTTGCTCAGGTATAAATGTCATGTACCACCTTATAACATTTATGAAAGGACCTAAAAATAAAGTTAGTAAATATAAAAGGGTTAATATCCACTAAACGACCTCTACCAAATCCGTATTGTTGATCAACCAAGATCTCTTGAAAAACCTTCTTCAGATCAATCTTAATTAGCTCTAAAAGCATAAAAATAAACGATAAAAGGCTTATGACCAATACTTGAAGACATCGTTTAATTTCCAGATTTTTTTTATTTAAATATTGGTCAAGTGTTGAACAGCTTCTAGTTTTCAAGAAACAGATCCTAATTCATTGAATCACTAAATATTTTGTACAAAGGGAGATAAAGAGATTAGCAGCAATCTTTTAACAACCTCTGGGGAATTCGATCAGGATGCACCCTTGTTTGCATTAACTTTTGAAAGGGCAATTTCAACATCAATAGGTCTTGTTACAAATTCAGGTACTAAATAACTTGTTATATAACCTTTAATTATTATCACTATCGGTATCAAATGAGACGTTTTGGTTACTAGTACTAACTACAGAAGAGAAGAGCTTAGCAATAGAAAAATTAGAATCAGCGTCAGTGTCATAAAAAAAAATTACACTACGAATATTGGAACCACTAGCGCGGGATTTTATAAACTCGTAGAAAGACCTACTATCCTTTATAGCGATTTCGGCCCTATTAACATAATTGCTATAACAACTCAATAGCAAACTACCTCTCAGTCTTTATGAGCAAAATTTTGCATAGCCAGCCAAAAAACCAGTTATTGTATAATTTGTGACAATGTTTTTTATGCGATAAACTTCTTAGCTCCCTGGAGAACCAAAGTAAATATTCACTGCTAAAAAATATATCAGAACAATGGTATAATACAGAGTTAAAGTTGGGTGAAAATAAAGTGACTTTTAAATCAGTACTAGACATTATTATTTTCCAGTTACAGTTAAGAAGATATTTATTAATCAAAGTTAAATTTGCATGTTTAAATTCATAATAAAAAGTCACAGGTGATACGAAGGCTTATACCAAGCAGTACGAGTTCAAAAGTTGGAAAATCAGAGATCTAGAATTAACCCACGTTTATAAGTTAAAACAAACCCCATTGATCTGAGACAATCCTAAAAAAGCAAGTGAATCACAGAAAACTGATTTTTTATCCAACAATGTGTTACTAGAATATAGATCAGATAGATCTTTACCGGGTTTTCAACATATGTTAGGAAGATTAAACTCACCAACCATTTTTTAACAGGAAACATTTTTATACAGACCATAAACGTTTGCACAGTGTGCACAGTATGCACAAGTGCTTTTCATAAACATAATATATCTTTGGCAGGGGGAATATAATAACGGCCAAGACAGTATTTCTCATGGTCTCCTAGATCAGCTAAAATCCAAATATTGTTTATGGATGGTCAGCAATATCTAGTTTACATAGCATAGAAGCATAGCTCCACCTCGACTTTTGGATGTATTATTAACATTATGACCTGTTGTGTATTAAGAGTCCAGAATCTAACCAAGTTTATTTAACACTATAATCTTTAGCTTAGAGTAGTGCAGCGAGGGTATTAAACGTTTTGTAGATCAAGACTTATTTAAATGAATGATTCAAAGTTTTTTCAGCTAAAGACTCGTAAAGTCAGACTATGTTTTATTACGTCTCAGACAAGTCAAAAAAAAACTTTTTTAGAAGGAAGTTTTTTCTCCACAAAATAATAAAAAAACATAAAAACACAAGACAACAGACTTCAAAGTATCTTCCAAAATAGACTACTTTAATAAAAACTAAATATTAATATTCAAACTTCTTAGTGGACACCCATTATAAGTTACTAATCAAGATACTCCTAATATACACGCAAAGCTCTCAATTTCCATGAGATCAGCTAATCAGAAAACAAAAGCATGTTAAATAACCCTAATTATAGAATACAATTCGAATACAAGAAACATGTTAGTCGTTAAATCATTGTTAAGTGAAACCAGAGTTTACACTTTTAAAGGTTAATGAGAGGGCAATACAACTTTGGTCTCATTATAGGCCCGTGTTCTTTCCCGGGAATGACAGATTTAGAGTCGAACTGGCAAGTGAACTTTCTAGTACTGTTACCGTTTCTTGTCTGTTTGGTATGTCTGGCCGTTTTTTATATGGAGAATAATAGGTTTGCTTAGAACATTTGTTTAATCGTGTCGGATACCAAAATAGAATGAGAAGCTTAATTACGGTAATGCGGAAGAAAATAAAAGAAAATATTGATATGGATATTAACTTGATAACTCGATCTTCTATTTTTTTTAATAATATCATTGTTCCTCTGTAATTTCATTGATTAAAAAATATGTTGCCTCCATATATTTTTTTTAAATCGACTTATTAATTGCCCCATTTATTTATATAAGTTAAATAAATAAATATATAATATTTACGTAAGAGTTTCATAATAAAATTATAATTTTTAAATGCAATAAGTTAAATTACATAAAAAAATAAAATTTTATTATAATTAAACAAAAAAAATATCTTAGACGCAAATAGCCCGAAGCGTCGCAAAAAACTGGTAGCTTTTGGATAAAATAAGCCAAATTATGTCATAAAAAAATACAATTTAAAGAAAAATAGAAACTAAAATATGATAGATGTGACAAAAAATAAGCCATCAATTAAAAAAAGATATCTACCCAAGTAACAGTACGGATTTAGGCTAGAATACAGCTGTGCTAGCTAATACTACTAATGACATTCCGAGAGAGAATAATCAGGATAAGATGTTTTAATTATAACCAAAGAAACCTAGGACTTAGGTAAGAGGTGTAATGTATAAAAAATAATTTTTATATTTTTTTTTATAAAATTTTTTTTAACGGATTGTACCTGAATGTAATTTTAGCTGTGTCGTGGTTTTTGTTTTTTTTTGTTGTTTTAATTTTTGTACACGTAAAGAACATTTATTTTAATAGTGTTTTTATGTACTTAAAATTACACTGTTTTATCTCTGTGATTACTTGAGACCATTTCAGTGTCCTGAGGATGACCCCACCCAACAATCCTCCGCAATATTGAAGATATTGGGTCACAAACACGAAACTGAGAAAAATATTATTCTAATATAATAATGATGGCGACAGAAAGCAGGTATTGAATAAGGTAGAAATAAAGAAAGGTTTAAAAAAATGCCTTATTCTGAATTACTAATTACATCCTACACTAATATGTCATTAAATTCGCTTATAGAATATTTGACTTTTTAAGTAATGAAATGTGGACGAAAAATATTTTAAATATAATCAATCTATAAATTCTTGGTTTCAATGTTGACAGCATAATATACCTACATACAATTTTCCTAAAATAAAATCTAGGTACATAATCACGTCCAGACTCCCGCAATATATACAGTTTTTATTGCGGATTTGATGCGCTTTCATTAAAATTATTTATAGAGCTGAAAATGATATAAAATTAAATCTTATATTTATATCCAAGAAACATGTGAATTTTAATAAATGTCGGTGTGCATTTTAAGTGGCACAACCGACGATGCGTCAATACCAATAAGAAAAATTGCGTCATTCTTTTCAAATATTTTCATGTGTTTGATTAGTAAGTACCCGACTATCACTAATGTCCGTGCGCGCTTTGAAAGTAAGTACGTAAAAAAAAGGACAAAAATCTCACCCATCATGCACCAGCGTTCGCCCCTTTGATCTTACCCCGTCATAAAGAGATATAACCATTAGGTTTTCATCAGTATATGCGGCCGTCGTGGCATAGCCCCGGTTTTCGTTTGTGCTCTCAGGGATTAAGGAAATATAAGTGGTAAACTAGGAGTCTACTCGTTCATTATGAATTAATGGACGACCTTTTAGATCAAACGAGTACACGTTCATTTTAGCAATGGACCCCGTTTTTATATATGGAATGATGATACACATCTGTATGGCCCGTAATATAGAGAACATTGAGTGGACCAAACTACTTACTAATGGCTATCATGGTCTTGGTTGGTCCAAATAATTTAAAGAAAAATGTATATTTATCTATTCTCATTAAAAGTATTTCATTAAGACTGGCGAGGTAACATATCTCACCAATTAATATTATGGTAATGTAAAAAAAATATTTATAGTTTTGGTTTCTTCTTAATTAACTATCCTAAAAATGTGCTCGTGTAGTACTACTTGTTCCATAGCCTTATGTATTAGGTTCTGGTGATAGTCATAAAAAAACATATTTTCTACTAATAGTGTATTTGTAAAAACGATCAGTGTTCATGGATAAATTGAATAAAACTTTTCAATCATTGACCTTTACTTACGCGGGAAACGCAGTAAATTTATTTGAACCAATCCTAACATCCTATTAAAATAACTTAGTTCTACTCTTAGTTCTTCATATTATTAGATAAGTAATTTTGCTTCTATTCTCGTAAAGAAAACAAAGAACATAAAAGTCCTAAAAGAATAATTAATATAATTGATGAATGATGAATGATGATGAATCTTATAAGTTTTATGAATGAATTTTCTCAGATTGGTAATTCCGCCATTTATTGCATTTAAAGTGAAATACTTGCAAAAAAATTCTTACTTAGCATTTCTAGTACAATTTTGAGAAATAAAAACTCAAAAGTTGAGTATAAAACGGTAAAAAAACTTTGCAATATAAATAGTGCTAAAAACGCCTTAAATATTATTTTTTATTTCACAATTTGTGCATTATATTTCATAAAGTTTAGACTTCTAAATAAGTACTAGTAGTCTTTTTAATATAAAGAAAATGACAAACAGTACAAAATGTTTATAAAATTTTGCATTCTTTACATATTTATATTTAACAGGCTTTGTTCGTGGTCAGAGGCCTATAGCACCACCATAACTGCTTAAGATAACTGCTCACCATAACTGCTCACCATAACTGCTATCAGAACATTTTCGTTTAAATTAAAATATTTTCTTTTAGAAATGTTCATATATAATGCCTAATTAGGAGTAGCATAGTAAGCCCTAAATATAATAAAAAAAGAGAACTATAAATTTTTTTTTTCACTTATTTTTTTTTAAATCGACAGTAATGCATAAGAAAACTCCTTCAATGACAAAAACATTAATAGTAATATTATCAATATTTTTTTTTTAAATATTTAAATATTTCTGTACTTTTAGTATCCAAAAGTTCTGTAAATGAATGTTACTATGACAGTCACAGTTTTTTTTTAGAAGTATAGGTATACTTCGAAAGAAAAAGACTATCCCAGTATACCAGTGTTGTCCCAGTTATATGTGTACAGATAATTCCTGAGTCTCAGAGGTGGATCGGCGAACAAGCGCCTCTGTTCTACAAAAACTGAAAATCAAAAAGGGGCTACTAAGCCAAATCACTAGAATTATCTTAGGTACTTTAGCCACATAGCTAAAATGTCTAGAAAATTTTTTGAAAAAAATTTAAAACTTGCTAAATTATCAGAACGACATTTAATATCTAGAAAATTCTAGGGTTTAAAGACACGTGTCAATATTTGAAATCAATAAAACTGTAATGAATCTTAAAGTACTAAGATCTTTTAGATGCGACAATATAAGAAGTTAATTTCTAAAACAAATCGATAAAAATTTTATTAATTTTGATGAGGATAATAAACAAGTTTGATACAGGATGCTTTGTGAACTGTCTTAAAACCAGTATTATTAAAACCTTATATGAAACTGGTGATAAAAAATAAATATCTTATTACAGAATTCAGATTCTTGAATATTTAATTAAAAAAGGAATGACCAATTTCCTAACTAAATTTAATGCATTGTCAGACTTGCCATTTGGTTTCAGGCAAGGGAGATCTACGGATTTTAGCATTATAAATATCTCATGCGCTAGATAATGGATAAAATGAAGTTTGCTTATGCCTGTTCATGGATCTTTCAAAAGTTTTTTATACTCCACTCTTGAAAAACTACACAACTGTGGACTACGAGGCACGGTTTTCAATTTGCTTAAAGGCTACCTTATAAATAGAAGCCAGCGTGGTAACATCAATGAAACCATAAGTAGTGAAAGATATGTAAGGTTTGGCATACCCCAGGGAACTATGTTAGGTGCTTTACTTTTTACAATATATGTAAGCGAGATGCCTAATCTTAAACTGAATGGAACGCTAGTTAGTTTTGCAGATGACAATGTTTTTCTCTATAGAGCAAAGTCTTGGCAAATTATAACAACCCAAATTGAAAAAGACTGTGTGGAATTAAAAAACTGGTTTTAAAAACTTCTCTTAAAATGTATGTATCTTCGAGACTTTTTGATTATCGAACATCTAAAAATTGTATATATATCTTTTGTACAAATTCATTTAGTTTATTGTATTTTGGAATTGGGAAGCGTTTCTGAAACTGACTTAATTGGATGAATAACAGCAGCATTTGAAATCATTCAAAACGAGGATCAAATTTTTAGTGTAGTCCGCCGAAATCAAGTGCGGCGTTTAAATCGGTGTATTGAGGTTGGAGAAAGACATTTTGAACAATTGTTGTGATGGTATCATGTACAAAAGGTAAAAATAAATGCAGCAGATCCTATTTAGGTAGCTAATGTTTTTTATAAATTTTAACGCGTCTTAGGGCCGTAGTAACGTAGTGACGCATTTCCGGACATGGGTTCCTATACTCAAATGGATTCTTTTGTTGCACTGAACAACATCAGAAGTTTGATCCCATAGTTCTGAAACACCCTGTATATTATAATAAATATACCCTGAAATAAACTTTTTAACTTGGATTTAGTCTGTTTACCGAATAGGGACATAATTAACTGAATTTGACATTTATCCGATTATGTAACAACAAATCACGCACAAGTGCTTAGTATGGTTCAGTAGTATTTCTAAGCGGTTATTTTTTATTTATTAAACAGTTTTCCAAACCATTAAAAAGTATCACCGGTAACCACTAATTGACATGTATGACATTTGAAGTGTCATTTATCGTATATCCCTATCGACATCTTTCGCTACCTATCTTACAGACAATAGACATAGCCATAAATATAGCGAAATGCATGCGCATTAATATTGTTTACATTATTGTCAAATAATAATAATTAGTAACTCAAGTTTATTTTGTGTCCTTCCCAAATCCAAATTCCAGTGTCTTGATAAATTTTAATTCAAAACTAGAAGTAAAGTCAGATTAATTCAAGAAGATGATCAAATACTTCTAATCGACATCCTAGGAAATATTCCTTATATTGATCCAGCAAAATAGATCATGATATAGAATAATTTTTGTCTGATTTTAGAGATGCAAAATCCTCAATCATATTCTAACTTTAGGTACTTTCCAATTTTTAAATAACGCTACCTAATTAAATCATTAGATATATAATTGTAGACCAAATATTAGTAAAATATCTATAGTTAAATAAAAATGAGGTTAGAAAATGTAAAGAGTAATAATCACAAAGAAAACAATGAAAACGAATTTCTTGGAAATAAAGCTTTTTGCTATCGTTAGGTTAGCGGTAAACGTGTCAACTATTTCGAAAATACTTTTTGGGGAGCTGAACAAACAGTCGCTAAGATAACGTTTACGTCTATGTTAAGCGTCAAAACATATGCATCTTTGGATACTGGATCTTTGGATGTCTATTGTGTTCGTTAGTAAGTATATATTATGTATATCGTTTTTTAATAAACGTTATTATTATTATATTATAGAAGAATATCTGAGATGGAAAACCTCATAGTCGAAGGAAAAAGTTGAGGCAAAAAGACCTGAAGAATGGTCTTCAATGAGGTGGACTGACGGATTCAAAGAAATGATGGATCACTGAACGCACGAGGCGATCCATCTAGGATAAAACAATAAATTCAACAAATACCTAAAATAGTATCACTACAAAAATAGGTAAAAATTATGGGCACACAAGTATTAGGTTATTTAGGTTACACAATGTATCTTTTTTAAATATATTTCGATTTTAAAGTAAATTTCAGATATTGCCTTAGCAGAATAAAACACAAAACATAACTGCAATAATCAAAATTAGTGGTTTTTATGTATTTGCGTATAAGATTAAACTTTATATGCAAACTGCAAACATGAAACAAGAAGAAAAAGAAAAAGAAGAAAAGGTACAATTCCCAGAAAATAAAAGAGTTGAAACGCGACAATGATATCGTCAGGCCGCGGTCGGACGGTAAATTATGCAGATGTATTCTCAAATCTCATGCAATTGTGCTGTAATTTAAGACGCGGAGGGCTCATGGTCGCCGCCACATTTTTACCCGATTTAAACGAGCCTCTTATATCTCTTGAGGTGGGTATTAAATTATCTTACAAGTTAAAACCAGTCCACATACGTCCATCAGCCTGACAAAAATAAATGATCAATTTAAGCATCAGCCGGGGTGACAACGCTTATAGGATAACTTCGAGGCTTTGTCTGTAATTGATTTTTATTAGCTGTACTTTTCATTAATCTAATTGGAAAAAAAATGTTTTTGTATAAGGTTAGAAGTTGTAGTTTGTTTAATTTTTTATCTAAAAGGACAAAAAATTAAAATTTTGTATGTTTTTACGTAAGAAAAAAAACGGGTGTCAAGTAAGTAGCAAATATTAGGTTTGTTCTAGCAGAAATTTGACCAATACACAAACGGTCCGGAATCTGCGCAAACGAAAGTACGCGTTCTAGCAAAACTAATTCAGGATTCTGACTGTCTGTCAGCTGTTCTAGCAACAACAAAGTTCAGTTTGAAAATTGGTTTCAAACCATTGAAAGTAGTAGGTAGAATTTCCTAGGGACTTCGGTTTAAGACATGTGCAAGTTATATTATGTCAAGACTCTGATTTCCTTTTTTTGTGTGTCATTTAGATAATAAATAAGAAATGTATATCGGATTTGGAGTTTGATCATGTTTCATTGTGGGATAATTGAAATCTGATTTTTGCTGCTTTCAAAGTATTAGGGCTGGTTTTAGAGTTAATTTACTACTGTATTTATTAATTATCTAAAGGTAGGTATATAAAAGTTTCAATAAAATTCTGTATAATTTTACATTATATGTTGGGTATATAAATATATCCTAATTTTTATTATTACGGGTTTTAAGAGAATCCTGAATGTCATCAGACTCTTCAAGTTCGGATTCAAATAATGGATTTGATTCTAAGTATCGAGTGATGACGAACTAGTAGATATCCTGTTCCAAGGCCACACGAGACCAAAAAACGAAGGCTACCTCAAAATTACTGTACCACTGTACAATAACCAGGAATTTGTTGAGCATTTTCGAGTTAGCAGACAAGTGTCTCAAGATATTGGCCATAGATTTGAAGAAAGTGATGACACAGTCTGGTGGAAATGGCAAGCTATCAGCCTATGATACATGATAATACATTTCCTAAGTAGAATGTCACCAAATGGCTATCTGATCTTGAAAAGACAACTATTGAACAACATTTCAGAGAAAATGGATTTTCAGGGGCCATTGGGGCTATTGATGGTACTCATATAAAGACTGATAAGCCTAAGACTCATATTTAAACAGAAAAAATTTTTACTCCATCCAGGTCAGTTAAATAAGAAATACCTATTTTTAGTTTTTACTGAGTTTTACCACTTAAACCTCTAGCATTTTTTGATTAATATAATTTTGGAATATTAAGTCTGAAGATTCAATGTTTTGACCTAAACTTTTAATACTATTTTCAGATGCAAGTGGTTTGTGATCATGATTTATTGATAAGGGATATTTTTGTTGGATATCCTGGCTCCGTTCATGATAGCAGAGTTTTTAAAAATTCTTTTCTATGTGCGGAATTGGTAGAGAGGCGCCAAGATTTTTATTTACTGGGAGACAGTGGCAATCCCTGTTTAAGAAATCTTTTAACTCCAGATAGAGGAAACTTTACAGCCATAGAGAGAAATTTTCATTTAAAGCTATCAACAAATCAATATGTCATTGAGGATTGTTTAGGCTTGCTAAAGCAAAAATGGCGACAACTGTAGCATATCAAATTAAGCAAAATTAATAATATAAGTAGTGCACTTTATTCCGGCCTGCTGTGTACTACACAATTTATCTCTAATGGGAAAAATTTAATTGCCGAAGCTGAAATAAACATAGAACTACCTTTAGCCCCAACGATGCCGGACAAGATGACGATAATCAAGATATTAATGATTAATTAATGATAATAGGGATGCTGCTGACCACAGAAAGAAGATATTTTATTTACTGAAGGTCGCGAACTTCCTGGCTGTGGGTTTATAAAAGAAAACTGTTGGGACTGTTGTATAGGAATTGATGTTTAAGTATTTTCTTGGTTAGAAACTGTTGATGATGGTGAAATAATAAAATTTTAAACGCCTACAAATAAAAATATTGGCTATTTAGAGAAAGTTCCTACAGCATAGTAGTAAAATTACCATTAACATCAATGTATGCATTTTAAAAAATAATATTTATTACACTTGTAATAAAATAATTTCTTTTATTGAAAAATATTTGGAGGTTCAAAATAAATAACAGAAAACCTAACCAACAAATCTGGTCATGCGTAACTGCGATATACATCAAACTAGTTTCAAACGATTTCAAATTTCCTGCTGGAACAAACCCATTGATTGGATCCTAAATAAGACCGAACCCATCTATGACAGATCCCGCTTATCAACGGCTTCCAACAGGCGAAAAAATAAGGAGAGGATAGGCACTCTTTTGCCTTGAAGATATAATCGCCTCAAAGGCGGATGTACCACAATATTGGTCAACAGCATAAGGATGTAGATGGTAAGAAACAGCCGCTGCATTAAAGATTCTGCGGGATAGTTCTAATGTAAATTATCTATGGCAATGATCAGAACTAAATATTAAAATCCCGTTCGGATCTCCTGGGGAGACGAAGATGTGTGATCGTAGAAAAGAAACAGTACAAACAAAATACATTAAAATATGCATTTGGAACGTTCAAACCATGGCAAAAGCAGGAAAAATAGGCAACTCTATCCAGGAAATGAAGAAAATGATTATCAACGTAGTGAAAATAAGAGCAGATAAAGAAGAGGAGGAAGCCCAAAGTCTCTACCAAAGCATAGAACACGTAATGCTAACGTAATGCTACGACTCCTCAAGCATGAAATTAGTGTGGTAATGACCTATTTTAATGCCAAGTTGGAAGTGAAGTGAAAAACTGCTTTCATTGGACTGTTTGGATAAGGACAAAGAAATATTAGAGGAGAGGCTTAAGATATTTGCAAAAAAACAACGAATTAGTAGTAAGAGAAGACTGTATGCATGAAAGTCGCCAGGCGATACACCTAGTAACAATATCCATAACCAAATTGGCTATATGTTAGTTGACGAAAATAAAGAAAACACAAAGTCACGGTCACAATATATAATAATAGGCTACACGTGTTTTGCTCTAGCTCGAGCATGATCAAGCCTAAAATCAAAAATATTAGTCAAAATAAAACTAAAAATTTAAGTTTAAAACACTAAAAAAACCTTTAAAAGCCAAACACAACCTTCACACTACATAAATAAACAATAATTTTTAAATTGTAATTGAAAAAAACAAAAAAATAAAAAGTAGAACGCAACAACATAGACTCATCGAGAATCGAACCCGGTACCACAAGATTAGAAGTATGTGTGTCAAACTTATCGACTATGTAGACCTATTACTAAATGACCTAAATGTCATCAAAAGTTATCCAACGTAAGGTAAAGATTATGAGATAAAAAATACCAATTTTTAAAAACTAAATTTGGCCCGAAAATAAAAACGTCATATATACACACGAGAACAAGACTTTTTTGACTTTGTAATTTCCATTTTCTCCAAAAGGTCAAGCTTGTTACCTTTAGGGCATTCATGAAGCACTTCAGCTCTCACCCCTGGAGAAAAATTATGTGAAAAGCCCAATAAATGGTTAGCCATGAACCCTGATTTGGTATCACTGACATTGGTATTTTTATATTTCTAATTCTTGATTTAGAAAGCATGTTGTTATTTAAACATTTGAAATAAATTTTATCTATTAAGTAAAGCAAAAACCCATTGTTAAGAGCAATATATTTCAAATTATACAGTTCTTTGGCAAAAGCTGCTTTTGGCAGGTGAATATTCAACAGTCTGTAGAAAAGGGAGTTAAAGAAGGTAAATGTGTAAGTGTAGGGAGAATTTGAAGAGTACCAAATTACATTATCGATAGTGATGTGCTTACGATATATTTTAAAAATAAGCTTACTGTTGCATCTCCTAATTAGAAAGTCTAGAAAAGGCATCTCGTAGGCAAAGTACCATCTCTTTCTTCTTTGATGGTGAATGAAATATTTGGGCGTAAGGAAATTACAAAACTAAGGAAATTTTGTCAAGTCTTCCTCCCTGTCATTCCAGACTATAAAAATATCATTCACATACCTCTTATATAACGCGAGGCAATTCCTTAACTATTTTTCTTTCTAGGTAACACATAAAAATCTCGCTTAGGAGAGGGGAAAGACAAGAATCCATAGCCAACCTTTCACACTAAAAAGTCTGCAGGAGGGATGTTGGGAAAAGGATTTATTACATCAGTTATCAGACATTTAAGTTATCAGACGTTATCAGACGTCAACCTAATGGTGGATTTAAGACGGTTCAACATATTGTTTAATTCATTTAAAAAGTTTATAGAACTAATCTCTTATTTATCCCGGAATAAACAGTCTAAAGTACTGAATTCCAAATGACTTTGAAATGAATTTCATGTAAAATAGAGTTATTTCAGTAAAAAGTTCACCCTGTTTAAAGATCTATAATAGCACTTAACTTCTTCTTTGCCAGAATAACTTCTTCCTTTAACGAAGTTATTCTGGCGACGTTCACGGTAGTTTTTGATGATTTAGTTTTTGTTTTACACCTCAGATCAATGAATTCCGGAGTCAAACCAAGATGTAAGTATTGTTGAAAAAAACATATTTTTAACAGCAGATACGAGGGTGATCCCAGAAGTACCCGGCCTGACCTAGAGATGTCGATAGTAGTTTAAAAAATATCAGTGTATTAGAAAGTATATAATCTATAAAGCTTATGTTTCAAGTTTGAAGACGCCAGGTTGTTTAGTATTTGTTTGGCAGCCAATATTGAACGTTTTCAGTGAATTTGTAAAAATGGAGAAAATTTCTCATTTCTCTCGTTGTGTGATACAATACTTTTATTTGAAAGGCCTCAGCCTAACCAATATAAAAGCTGAACTGGATTCTACTTTGGGTGCATCTGCTCCTTCGTTAACAACAGTAAAATATTGGGTAGCAGAGTTTAAACGACGCCGTACGACCTGCCAAGATGAGCATCGCAGTGGTCGACCAAATGAGCTGACGACTCCAGAAATTTTAAAGAAAATTCACAAAGCGTTACTGGATGATCGTCGATTGAAAGTGCGCGAGCCAACGGATATAGTAGGCATTTCAAAAAGTGCGGTACATCTCATATTAACTGAAAATTTGGACATGAGAAAGCTGTGTGCAAGATGGGTGCCGCGTTTGCTCACACTCGAGCAAAAACAGTGTCGTGAAGATGTTTCAATTGTTGAGTGTTTAGCGAAATTTAATAGCAACAAAGCAGAATTTTTGCGTCGTTTCATAACCACGGATGAAACATGGGTGCATCACTTCACACCTGAGACAAAAAAACAATCAAAACAATGGACTTAAAAGGGAGAACCGGCTCCAAAGAAGACGAAAACCGTTTCATCTGCAGGCAAGGTCATGGCGTCGGTTTTTTTGGGATGCGCGAGGGATAATTTTCATTGACTATCTTGAAAAAGGTAAAACTATTAACAGCGAGTATTATGCGAACTTATTGCAACATTTGAGTAAAGAAATCAAGCAAAAACGGCCGCATTTGGTTAAGAGGAAAGTGTTGTTTCATCAAGACAATGCACCAGCTCACAAATCCGTTATTGCAATGGCCAAAATTAATGAACAAAAGTTTGAATTGCTACCTCATGCACCCTATTTACCAGATTTAGCCCCCTCAGATTATTTTCTGTTTCCAAACTTAAAAAACTGGCTCAGTGGTCAAAGATTTTCCAACGATAAAGAAATGATGTCTGCAGTTAATGGCTATTTCGAGGCGCAAGACAGTTCTTATTATAAAAAGGGTATCGAACTTGTAAAACATCGCTGGAAAAAGTGTATAGAGCTAAAAGGAGATTATGTTCACAAATAAATAAATTTTTTTCAAAAATGTTCGTGTTTTCTTTCTTGGATTGGGTACTTCTGGGACCACCCTCGTTTGTTAAATATATGTTAGTTAACAAAAGGTTCAGAAACTGCTTAAATTCAGTTAAAACTTCCTGAATATGACATGAAGGCTTGAACAACAACCTCTATTAAAACAAAAAGCAATACTGCAACGCAAAGCTAAAAAACTAAATTCACCAAAATAATAGATTCAATAAAGAGAGATTTTTTAAATCAAAAAGGAGACTAAAAAGAAATCGAGGATGACCCATGCAATTTTAAAACTAATGGAAAATAAAAGAATACATAAAAGTAATGTAGAAGATTAGAAAAAGATACGAGCACAAATTAAGAAAAAGGTTTAAGAAGTTAAAGAGAAAGAGATACCAGAGAGATATGCAGGAATAAAAATACTGCAAGTCAGACAACTTTAACTTACACAAAAAAACAAAAGTCTAGAACCTTATAAAAGCGAGAAGTTTTAAAGATCTGAAACTCAAATTGAAAAATTATCATTAATAACCATGAAAAATAAGTCAAAGTCATACTTAGAAAAGCTTTTACAGGCTCACCCATACTAAATCCACGAGCTAGAAATAGCAATAAAACAAACGAAGAACAAAAAAGCAGTGGGCCCAGATAGAGGTTGAATTTCCAAAGCTGTCGGATGACAAAGGAATAGCCTGAATTAGCGACGTCCTTAACAGAATCTATAGCTCTGGAAATATCCCCAAAAATGGCTGCAATCAGAATTTATAGCGTTGCCCTAAAAACCTGAAGCAAAGAATTGCAAGGAATATCGGACCATCATATCACTCGAATGCAATCAAAAATCATTTGATTACGTTCAACATCATAAAATTATCAATATCCTGGAAGAGACCAGCTTGGACGATAAAGATATTAGATTAATTTCAAATCACTACAGAAATTAGATAGCATGCTTAAGCCTTAATGAAGATTGAACGGAACAGGTGAAAATACAATGTGCAGTCAGACAGGGATTTGTCCTTTCGCTTTGGATATTCAACTTATATTCCAAAAACATTTTAACGAAGCCCTTCACGAACTAGATGGTATCCCTTTAAACAGAGGAAACTAATTAATAGTCGATACGTTGACGATACCATAGTGATAGTACACGCGTAGTATAGACAACAATATGGTCTTATTATCAATGAAAGATAACACAACAAATGATCTTCAGCAAAAGAGATATAAATGAAGATCACCTATATATCGAGGGAACTTGAATTGAACGTGTTTAACAAAATTACTACCTTGGAACCATCATAAATGAACAAAAGGACCGTGCACAAGAAATAAAATGTCGTGTAGGAAAGTGAAGGACAGTATTTTTAGAATCAAAATGGGGATATGTCAATAAAGAAATCAAAATTGTATCCATTATCAGACCAATATGCTTGTCTTGTCAGTACCTTCAGTTATGATCTTTTATAATTATAAATATATATTTTGGAGTTGAGTATGTTTTGGATGATTTAAAATTTGATTCACTATTCATATCAGTAGATCCATAATGTATACTATTAAAATTTTGCACGTTATCAAAGGTTGACGTCTTACAATAGGTACATGTCGATTCCTATTCCGCTTCTAATATTTTTTGTCAAATTGAAGCAGAAGTTATTATATTCTTTTTATTAAATTAATAATTTTATTACGTTTTTTTAAACAAACGTTTCGGATATAACACCTTATATATGAAACTTTCACTATTAAGTTATTAAAAATATTTACACATTTTATCAGATCATTCATTAAAAAAAATGTAAGCTTTTATTTAAACAAATCATAGCAGAGCAAAGTACGATAATATCTTTTACAAGATTAATCAAGTTCAATTCATAATTTATAGTCAGAAATTTGACCACAATAAAACTAAATATTTTTTAACATCGTAATAATTAATTCAAGAAACGACCTTACAGCAAAATGATCGCGAGTCAAACGAATTCCTCAGCTACTTTCTCGTTTATTCATTAATGAAATCGACGTTAAATATATTACAGTAGCCAATTATTATCGGTGATCTAATCAACTTTTGTTCAGAAGTAATGGCCATAATTATTCCATCGGAGTCAGCAGCGCGCAAAAGGACAACCACATACAAAACAACGTCTGCACGATGGTCCGAGAGGAGAAATGCGTGTAAATGTAAAATAATCAAGTGGGTAGTAATAGAGATAGCGCGTAGCTCGGAGTCCTGATAGAGATACAGGCTCCGGTTGTGCAACTACCGAATAAATACAGGAGAAGATACCATCACTTAAGAAACACGGTCCCGATTACAACAAGTTAGTAGTACCGAGAGTGGAGCCACAAAGTCACCGCATGAACTCGATCTTGGGCCGGCCATTGTAATGTTTACTAGGGTGGCATTCATTAAGATATTTCGTTTAGATATTTTAAGGTTTTGCAGCGGACCAGTTACTTCGTTGATTATATTTATACGTCGTAGCTGGATCACTTCCAATAATGACTTCATTATTATCAGGGACAATCACTTTTTCATAAAATAGAGAGTTAAAGAAAATTTAAGGATCATATGACATTCAAGGTTTTTGCTGAAATGCAGTAGATGCTTACAAAAGCTTTATATAAGAAGGTTTCAAAGAAACTATTTTCAGTTCAATAACTATTTTAATATGTTAATTTGGAATTTCTTGTTTGCACCAGGTATCTCTGGATTTTATTACTGACCTTGCCCATTAGAAGCTCATTTCTGTTTGATGATTTTCTTACTTTTACTCAAATATCATTTAATTTAATAATTTTTGCATAGAATCGGCCTATTCAGACAAGTCTGCTGAGTGAGCTTACGAGAAATTCATCATTGCTTCAAATGATAATAAAACATAATGAATGGCACATAGAAATAATGACTAACTGTTCAACTTTCATTCTGATGGTGATGGTTAGTTGCTTGCTTCTTATGGACCTGCAAATTAAGTCGTTTTTGTCTACCGCCCAGATTAGTATTTATATTGATTTTTTGTATGACAAACACAAACAGCCATGCCCATGCCAGTATTCGAACCTGAGACCACACGATCGCATCGTGAACGCTTTGCCCACGGCGCTACCGGGATCGGCTGATGGTTATGGCCTTAAAGAAATTATAAACGAGCCGTGGGTTATTTTTTAGTGTGGTTTCCGTGTGAAATGTCATTCAAAATGAATAGTTATTTTAATCTTTTGTCCTGGAATGTCCTAAAATTTTCTTATATGCACCAGGTCACTTCTGGATATTCTTGCTGACCTTGCTTATTAGAAGATTAATTATTATGCTTCTGGTTTTCTATCTAGCTATTAATTTTTAAATTCTCTTTATATTGGTATTATGAAAAAAGCTTACTTAATGTTATCAACTCAAGTAGCGGAATCGTCAGCTAGTGAGATAAAAAAAGGAAATATTAAAGAAACTCCGAAATAAAAAACATGTAATTATCATTAGCGTTCTTGTGGATAGACGCGTTAAAAAATAAGAAATAGTTTGATTATTATATTTATATTTTTTTTACCTTTGTATTTATTTTTTTAAGATATTTGTTAAAATATCGATTTTAAGGACTTTTAAAACTTTTGATTTTTTAGATCATTCACTCTTGGACTAATATATAATTTTATTTTAAGTAATTTTATGTTTAAATTAAACTTACATATTCGAGAAAATTATATATCTTGCGTTTTTCAGGGTTTGGGACTAGTTTTCCAGAACATTTTAGGACTTGTCAGTCATTTTCTTAAATTACTGGTTTGTTTAGGCATTTAAAGAACAAATTTTTTATTTTAATTTTTTTTCATTTTAAGCATTTAAAATTAAATTTATGAAAGTAAATGTAATTTTTGTTCCATGTTTTTAGAGTCAGTTTTCTTTTATGCCACACATTGGAACAATTATCTTTGCAATTTTCCCACTTTTAGGAGTTTTTGTCCATCTTAAGGCGCTCTCTATAATTTAGGAAATTATTTTTTATAGTATCTAGCAATTTAAAGTAATTTTTCCTCTAATTTTAAGCATTCTAAATGTCTCTTATCTTTGTCTTCTAACTTTTTTAAAAGTTATTTTTGTTCCAAGTCTTAAGACACAGGTGTTTTTATTTCAGGCTTTTGAAAGTTTTTTTTTTATTTTCAGCATTTGATATTATTTCTGTATCTTCCAGGAAATATTTTTAATATTTTCAAGATAACAAAACGGAATTTTATTTTAATTTTATAGAGACAGTTTTCCTTTTATTTCAAATAATTGACTCGTTTTTCAAGCTTTTTGGTCCAACTTATCTTTTCTAAATAGATAAAGGATAAATAAGGGATCTAGTGGATGAATCGTCACTAATATTTGTATATATTAATTAATTTAAATTATTAAATAACATCAAAATAAAAACAATAATATTTAAATTTACTCACTAATATAAGAAGCGTTAGAGAAAGAAGAAATAATTTCTCTAACATATTTTTTTTGGCAATGAGGTGTAGTTCTATATCAAGTATAAGACGATAACGCTTGTAAGAATTTTTATAGATAAGTAATAAGAAATTTATAATATATTTGGTAATTTTGCAGCTATATACTTCTAGGCATCAACAAAATGAGATGATCAATGTTCTGGTTGTTGTACCTTATTCCAAGTAACTCAAACTTTGTGGATTAGCTATGTCAGAGCCTGTGGCAGATGGTGCAAAGTGGTAAGTCTTATCCCCATCATATCGCACATAAGTTCGATTGCATTTTAATTCGGTAAAGAGGGTGGCCACGGCAACAGTAACGCCTGCTTTTTGAAGAAAAACCGTAGTATGACGAGCAATATAGGGATTTGCGCTGTCTTGCTGAAAAAGAACATGTGGATGACTCTCTAGATAAGACAGTACAGTGGTCTGTAGGACATCATCAACATAACGTGCAGCAGTCATATTGCCTCGAACCAAAAGAATATATACGTCTATTACTCCGACAGTCCTGTGTACATGCCTCTCAATAGCAAATTCAGGGTCACGCCCTTTTCTACGGTGGCCCTTCTGGCCTTGACGGATATTTGTGCATACCTAGACAGAATCGAGATTCGTCGCTGAAGATGAGGTTATGCCATTCTATCTCCCAATATTGCAGTTCTCTTCTCCAGTTGAAACGTTAATGACAGTGGTCCGCAGTTAGAGGAAAAACCATGGATAGTCTGAAAAAAGTCCAAAGGCTCGAATGCAAGAACAGATAGTATGCATAGTAACAGATCTACTATCTCTCCACATCCTTGGTCAGCGATCTGAAGCATACTAACAAAACGGTCTCGTAGGCTCGTTGTCTGAGACGCCTATCTTAATGCTCTGTAGTACGCCTCGGTTGACTAGTTGGTCTTCTTCGTGTTCCTCTACCTTCTTCTGTTTCTATATCTGACACACACGCACTACGGTCATTACAGTAAAATTAACGCGGCTGCCAATTTGGCGATAGGAGAAAACATCATATGATAGACAATAATTCTACCGCTGTCAAAATCGCTAATATGATGATAATATGACATCTTCGAACTCGAGGCATTGTGTTATGCATAACACTAGTAAACGGACAAGCAATAAATAAAAATGCCTGTCCTAACCAGATCTCAGAAAATGATTTTTTCTCAGATATGAAATTTTAAGAATAGTAAATAAAAACATAGAGTAAATAAAACATTAGAATGTTGTGTTTGTTAGCATGCTTTAAATATAGCCATTATACCATCTTTACCTTCTTTTTGACAGTTTATGATTTCAGATTGAATCTACATAATAAAAATATGCCACCCTTAAAATAAACAACATGTACTTGAATATTGCACACTTGCATGTCCGGTCACTTTTTACAGGATTTAATGAGCTTTCTACGATTCTAAACCAAAATGAATATGATATAATAATTATAACAGAAACTTGGTTAAACCCAAACTGTGATGCTAATTTACTTAGCATTCCAGGATATAATTTAATTCATAAGGATAGAGCTGGATGTGAAGGTGGCGTTGGAGTATATGTTAAAGAGGGATTGAACACCGAGGTGAATGAATCTTATCCGAGGTAATTCTTTAGCATATTTTCTTAAAAGTTTCCCTACCTGACATGAAAATTATTGTAGGAGGTTTCTATCACCCTCCACGCTTAAATATTAATAATATATTGGTCGACTTGGAACGAGCTTTTTCTTTATTTTGATATTATGATTTTGACAGTAGATTTAAACGTCGACTTTTTGAATCTGCATGACCCTGTACTGGATACTTTCGCACGTATAGCCTAAAACAAATTATTAATGAACCTACTCGAATAACTAATACCTCTAGCATCTTAATTGTCCCGATTTTTATTAACAATAAAGACATCGTAAATAAATGCGGCACACTACCCTCTAATGGAATAGGCGATCATAACCTTGTTTTTGTCAAAATATCTGTTAAATTTATAAAGTCTCCTCCGCGTTTTTTTCAATATAGGACTTTTGAAAACTTTAATCTAAATGCTTTTAAAAATGATTTACAAAATATACCATGACATAGAATTTTTTGGGAAAGAAGCATAGAAAAAAAAGTTAATATCTTTAATGATCTTATTATCTCACTTTTTAATAAACATGCTTCAATTCGGAGGGTAAGAGCAACAAAATCTTACGAGAGATAAACCATTAAGAGATAAAGCATGGCAAAAATATAAAAAGACTAAAAGGGAACCTAATTACAATTATTATAAGACTTTAAGAAATCATACATTATCTTGTATTAGAAAAGAAAAGAGAAATCACATACCAAATATTTCTAAACTTAATAATCCTTCTAAGCTTTGGAAAACCCTACAAGACTTGAATATTACTTCACAAAATCTATCAAAACTATCAAACGCTAAAAATATAAATAAATACTTAATTTTTTTTACAAACAGTAACTGAACAATGTAGGGATAAGATAGAGTACTACAACAATAATATTTATAATTTTAAATCTAGATTTAACTTTTCACTAACAACTTCTCAGGAAACACATTTAATTTTGCTAACCCTTAAATCAAATGCTGTAGGTGTAGGTAGATTAAATCAATTTAAAAATGTGTAGCCCTTTAATAGAAGATATTATTATGCATATGATTAACTCTATAATTGAAACGTGCGCTATACCGACTCTCTGGAAAACTGAAATTGGCACCCCTTTACCTAAAATAAATGATCCTCAAACCTTCTCCGACTTAAGAATTATAAGTATATCACCCACATTGTCTAAAGTATTGGAAAAAGTTTTATATAATTATTTTTTTTTTCATTTTAAGAATAATAAAATTATTTGTGATTTTCAGTACGGATTTAGAAAGGGGTTTAGTACGGCTTCCGCTTTAGCATCGGTACTTGATCATGTCATTAAGAGTTTCGATGAAGGTCTTTGATACTTTAGACCATAAGCTTCTATTAGCTTAACTTAAATACTATGGCTTTAAGTCAGATGCACTTAATCTGGTTGGATCATTTATTCGAGACAGATCGCAAAGATCAGTTTAGGTGACTCGGTATCAAATAATATTTCGATTAAGTCTGGTGTACCTCAGGGTGCTATTTTATCCCCGCTCTTATTTATTATTTACACAATAGACGTTATCGCTGCTCCTTTGTTTTGAAGTACACATGCTTATGCTGATGATATTCAGATCTACTTTTCTTTCAAGCCTTAAGATACTCAGGAAGATGCCGGAAAAATAAACTCGGATCTTAATATAGTTAATCAATTAGTATACGAACATAATCTTAACTTCTTGTTGGGACAACGCAAAGTTATTGTGTTTTGATAGTAAAACCAAAAAAGACATAGTAAAAAAGTCGTTAAATCTACATATTGGCGCCACAAGTTTATCCTTTATATCCTGTGCAAAAAATTTGGGCTTAATAGTGGATGAGGATCTAAGATTTCATAAACATGTACGGAAGCTTAATAAAAAAGGATTTTATGTTCTTAAATTAATTTATAACAACCGACAACTGTTAAACTTTCCATTAAAAAAGATGTTGTGGGATAGCCTTGTTTTATCGCATTTTAATTATTGTGACTTTCTGTACGGGTCTTGTCTAACTGCAGAGGATAAATATAAAATTCAAAAGGTATGAATGCTGTAGGGTTTTGTATCGAATACGTAAATGTGACCATGTCTCTCATTTGATCTCTGAATGCAACTGGCTGAATATGGAAAACCGAAGAACACACCATCTTTTAAATTTTGTTCATAAATTGCTTACTGAGGCGGAAGCATCTCAATTTCTTAAATCCAAATTCTTACCACGCACAGCAATCTTAAAGTTAAATGACGCCATGCTTTTACTGTACCACAACATAAAACAGCCATGTTTCGGATATCTTTTATTTTCAACGCCATCAGCATATACAATCTCATACCAGACAATTTTAAAATTCTTAATATAAATTAATTTAAATTTAAATCTCGACAGTTTCTAATGGACAGACTGAATGGTGAACCTGCAAGGAAATGCTGGGTGATGACCTGCGGTGGGCGCGGGGTGCCTTCAATGCTTTTGCTGCGACTGCGGGAGGTCGATTGTCTATTGCTAATATGGGTCAGTCATGAACCGACAGGGTATTATTTTTATTTTGTCGAAAAATAGTTATACAACATATGTCAAGAATAGCGCGTATTTAAGCATTCAAATATTTTATCTTAGGTGAACCTTAAATGGGTTGAGTGAGAATATCAGCTTGCTAGACTTCGCCCTTAAAGTTTACACAAACTTTTTCTTTGTTTCCATTGTACTTAAGTATCTTATTTTTTTGTAACTTATAAAGGTTTATAAAAGTCGTTTTTATCTATTAATTTATTTATTATTTATGTTGCCGAAAAATCAAGTTGAAGAAATTATTTCTTCTGGATGTAACACTTCCAATGTTAGTGAGTATATTTCAGGTTTTTTGCAAATCTATCATTGACTTTATCAATAAAATCTTCCAAATTAAAAACAATACATTATATACAGAATATTTAAAAAATATGCTTTGCATTGAACTCTGAACTAGTAGGGAGCAGATTATTTTTATTTAATATCATGAGTATACCTAATAAAACGGTCCTAAAAGCATATTTGAAGATTTTTTAAATTTTAGCAGATTTAAAACTTTTTGCGCTGACATAGCAAGGATCTCCTGATATAAATAAAATTAGAATAATCATATCTCATCAAGATTTAATCCAATTAAAATTAAAATAACTAATTCCTAGAGATTATTACTGATTGCGACAGCCTTGACAGTTTTTTCTCATTGAAAACATATTTAGAAATTGAAAACTAATATTGATTTGAGTTAACCTCAAAAATACGCTAACGATTATTTAATTTAATATTTTACTATGTCCCGCTAATCGATTCGATCCAGAGCAGGAAAGAAAAGTTGGAAGTGAACTTTTTTGTCTCTTCTTTAATACCCGAAACAAATTGCTTTTGGCCTTAAACGTGCCGAACTGTCAAAAGATATAATAGATGAACTGCGAAAGTTCGACGTCTAATTATCAGCGCCCTGATGAGGGATCTAGAAGAAAACTAATTAATAATAGGAAAAAGAAAGACAATTACCAGACACGTGTCTTTGAAGGCGCGCCTGACAGAATTAATAAAATTAATGTTGACGTTTTACATCGTGTTAACATTTTCTTTTGTATCGTTACGGTTTTTTTTTCGGTTAGGATGCCGTGAATGTGTGATGAAATGTGTTAACGCTTGCGGGATAAGATGTTGAACTTTTATTTATTGATTTCCTGCAGGGCAAAATTTGTTTAAATTCACGCAGATCATTTTTGATGAAGAAGTGATAAAGAATTGGAATTAAATTGCATCCAATAAAAATAACTGTAAATGAATTTGGTCTATAAGGAATTATTAAATTTAATAATAGATCTTATAGCAGTAGAATATTGAAAAAATTATGAAGATGTAGAGTTAGAATGAATTTTTTGAATAAACGAGTATTATTAGGCTTACAGCTTTATTATACATATAATTATTTTATTATACAATATTATTATTAATATTTCAATGCTGATTTCATGGAATGAAATTCATTTATGTTTTAAGGGCAAATCATTCAGCACAATAAGAACCCATGTCAAGATTATATTTTAAAATTTATTGAAAAAAAAGTTGAAACGAAACTTTGTATGTATATAATTACTTAGTTTGCGAATTTATTTATTATGCTTATTGGTTGAAAATCAATTACTTACTAATAATCTCCAGTGAAATCGGGCTTTTGGGTCTTAATTGCTATAATTGAGAGTTATTAAATATTCAGATTTTGATCAATGTAAATATAAATAAAGCTATAATGAGTGCAAGCCAAACATAACCTTAAAATTTACAATTTGTTTCAAATGAACTTTCTTCTTGTACACTTAAATAGTTGCTTTTTTTTCTTATTTATTATATCATAATCAATAAATATTAAATAACTGCATCTGATCATTACGCTATGAAAATGAAAAAAGAAAAATATACTTATACAAAATAAAACAAGCGGAAATCCACATACCTCATGCTGTAGTCGAGAGCCTGCTCCATATCTAACTTTAGTGGATTCACTAAGAATTAAGTCTTTTAAATCTAAACAATAAGAGTTTCCAATGCACTCATAACCTCGAAAAGCGATTAACACGTTTGATACTCCTGAACCCAAAACCGATTCGAACAGATTAGAAATGTATGATCTAAACTTGCACGGGAACACGGTAAATAATATTAAATAAAAAATAAGAGCACATTGAAGTTGCAGAAAATTGGGTGCGCTTATCAAAGTGTAAATATTTTATTTTCATTCGCGAAGAGCAGATAAAGTGCTAAATTTTATTTGTTCTTTCCTGGGTCTGACAAAAGGGACCGTTTTTGGTATACGGCCTAATCTGTGGTATGCCGGGTTTTATTATTTGGCGTGCTATCTAAACGTTATGTATACATACATACATACCAAAGCTGCTACAAATTTAATATACTTGTCATTGTAGTGACCCTGAACAGTTTTGCTGTTTGGTTTCATAGTGACGAACAAACGCATACAGTTGACATTATATTTTATTATCTGGGGCTTTTTTAATTTTTTGGTATAAATGATAAAGATTTGGTATTGAATTGATTGTAAATAAGCATCATGAAGCAAGTGAAATCTTTCTGTTTTTAAAAAAACACTAAATAAATGGTTGATAAATTGATATTAAGAACACTAAGGTCTAAGTTATTGATTATAGACATATCAAAATTATCTAAGAAATAAGAGTATAAAAAGACTAAATCAACATTTAATTTTCGAAAATCGAAAGATCGAAAACTGGAGGTTACAAAATATAAAAAAAGTTATTGTATGTGTTAAATACTTTGTTGTTAATAATAAACTCGACGTCTGGCATGCTCGTAAATAAATTGTTATTTTGTTTAATTTGATGACTTGATTAGACCAGCATTTTTTAATTTAAAATATGCTTTTTTAACATATCGGAATCGTTCTCGATAGACTGAATCAGGGATTTGCACAGGCCATGTCAATACATGAACCTTCTGCTGCTCCAAGAGGCATATAACGGTTCTTGCAACATGCGCACGTGTTTTGTCGTGCATACATACAAAACTGTCAACAAACCTTCACCAAAGCATGGAGAACTATTAGATTCCAGAATTTGATCACGCCATCCTATTCTCCTTGCAGAATCTCCACGGGATAGTACAAAAGCTCTAACGAGACGTCTGATCTAAAGATTGTTTTTACGTAACCTATTCTTTATTATTTGAGCAGTGACACTAGAGCCAAAATATTTTGAAGCTCACTTCTTAGCTGGTTCGTAGTAATATTTGGGTTTTGTAATATCTAAAGGCGAATAAACCTATCATGTTTAAGTTCTGTGGTTCTTGTTGGAGCAGTACGTCTTTCTTTTACAGCACCTGTCTCTTGGTACAAATCTCTGCCACAACTTTTCTATAGCGCTCTTGGTAGAATTTACAGCTTTAGCGCCGTCTGTATCATACCAAATTTCTCAGTACACTAACAGCAATAATCGTTCTAAATATATTTTCCAGCTTACCAAATATAGACGTTTAGTATATTTACCAAATATACCAAAATGTCAGAGCTGACATATTTCCAAATACCTTTAAAGATATCTAAGCTACGTGTTGCATTTGTTGCTTTAATAAAGTTAACTTAAAAATCCCTTTTATCTTATGTACTAACTACTATAGGTCCAAGTCGCATAATCCATTATAAAAGCTAATCGATTATTCATAAGATTTAACTATAATTTCATTCATCGGATGTACTGTTTATGAGATGTGTCAATTTAAATCTAGCATTACTGGGTCAAACTTGTAAGGTATTTGAGGTTAAGTATTTCAGGTTTGAGTATTAAGGTACTTGTCAAGGTATTTGATTATTAAATTATAACCTACAAAAAATAAATTAATAAAAAATGCATTAAAGTATCATAAACTAACTCTAAGATATAGAACTACTGTTGAAACTCTAAACCCAATATCTCTAGAGGTAATATATAAAATGTTCCATATGAAGAACTCGTGAGAAATATATTTTTTGATAATTGATTTAGAATACTAAAAAAGTAGACTCAACATTGAAAACTAAGCAATTCTTCTTATATGTTAATACAAGTTTTACCTTAATTACCTTAGAAATGTACATACCTGTAAGTAGCGATTATTCGGTCCGCTTTATTAGTCTGACATGTATTAGTATTAGTATAATTTAAAAACCAACGAGAATCTCATATGGGTTATTTTTTTTAATTATTTTTACAGCTACAATACTCACTTGGAATTTGGTGCGTTTCTCCTGGTTTCTAGAGAACCTATAAACACAGTCTAACATTGAAATCGTATAACGTTCGAATAACGATAATCGAATAACGTTGAAATCTATATACTTTGCTATAAAGTTAAATATATGTAATGATCCAAAAATCTGTTGTTCCTCTTTAATAATTAATTTACATTACTATATTATTATGATATAATCAACGGTTTAAATTTTACCATAATTATAAACAACATTTTGGATTTAAATGTTTATAAATAAAATAAATAATTTGCTTTTTTGTCAATAAAATTTTTGAAAATTTTGTTCATAAAGATAGTAGAATAATATAAAAACATACCAAAAAAAGAAAAAAAAACACTCCTAAAATAATAAATATACCTAAATATAAATACATACAATAGTACATATTCGCAGTGCAAATAGCCTACACGACATATTTTGACCACAAACGGTTCATGTCTGATGATCTAATAATAACTAATTAAACTTCCATAATAAAAAAATCGGGATCCATAAAAATATCAAAAAATATAACTAATCATAATATGGTATTTTCAGTATTAAATTTTTCCATGAATTAAACGAATTGAATATAGAAATTACGAAAATCTAGATTTCTACCAAATCAGTTTCATTTGGATGCAAGTTATTTATATTGGAATCAAATTTAATACACACCTAATAGAAGTGGAAAAATTGAATTTATTATATTAATAATTACTTTACAAATTTAAATAATCCTAACAAACACTTTTATAAACCACATAAACATGAGAGGATTAAATCTGAATTAAAATTTATTCTAATGGATCAGTTAACTTTACTTAAAATTTTAAAAACCATTCACTATAATGCAATCGATAAAAACGCCTTTTTTTACAAAATGTACATTTCTGTATGCCTTTTGTTTAAAGCCATGTTATAAACAGTTACATTTTACAAAAGTTTTATCCTACAATCTGGAAAAAGCTTATTATAAAACCCTTAGCAATGATTAGTATTCCAAAGGAATTTAAAGAACTCAGGCCTATAAGTATATTGCCGTTAGTTTCCAAAATCTTGGAAACATTTATTCACCGACAAATTTGGGCATTTATTAAATCACATTCTTTAATTCCTGCATACCAGGCAGGTTTTAGAAACAACTTTAGTACTTCTACCAGTTTGGTTAGCTTTCTTAATGAAATCAGAAAAAATGAAGAAAAAACAGAATTAACATGTCTTGGGTTGTTTTTGTAAAGCCTTCGATACTATAAGTCATAAAATGCTATTGGCAAAACTCCATTATTTTGTATTTTCTGGTGATGCAGTTAATTTTTTTAGATCATATTTGGCTGGCAAATCTCATTTCGTAGTTCATAATAATGAATTTTGCCCTAAAAACTAAGTTACCACACTAAATCTACAAGGTTCCCTTGCTCTTTTCTTTATGTGTTGCTGACATGATATTTTTTATAAAACACTCAACATGAGTTACTTATTATATTGGGTATTACGTCATTTATAGCAAATTTATGTCAACCTTTTAACTTTGGAATAAATTACTTGAGGATGTTAAACAATTTTCAATAGGAGTAATTAAAAAAAGCACGTCTATCGAACCTATCTCCCTCTAGAATTTCTTTCATTATTAAAAAAATAAAAACTGTATTATTATAAATTTTTATTGAAAAAAGTAGGGGTATTGGCTAGGTTAATTATAAAAACATACAAAAAATCCCAATACGTAAATGCATGCAATAGTACATAGTTGTAGTAAAAATTTAAAAAAAAGTCAAAAATTTAAATAAAAGAAGATTTATAATAAAAACGTTGAATAAGAAGTGATTTACTACATATAGTGCTCCTCTCTACAAGCAAGTATGATTTTAAAGCCTTGCGTAATACAGAAAAAGATGGCATGGACTTAAATTAATTTTTTGAATTATACATTATAGAGCTTGTAACTAAATCTAAGCATGGATATAGAGGATAAAGAGCATGCCATTCCTATGTGGGTGGTTGTGAGATGATTTTTCTAAAATTGCTGATACATACTTACGAATTAAGTAAACAAGTAAAATATAAATATAGGAAATAGAGTATTTTTTGTTTATTTTGTGACAGGGAGTCCTACTACTTAGTCTCAGTGACTAGTCTTAGTCTCTATTGTAGTTTGCAATGACGCTTAAATTAGTTCGTGTATGTACAAGTACCCTAGAATAGAAGAGCATATCAAAGATGTGACTCAAAATGGGCATAATATACTAATTCAGACTTTGCCAAGTTTAACTCTCTAACATGGAGAGCTTAATTTCCATTAATTCATTAAAAAAAAATCAGCGGTATCTAGGCTAGTGTTCCAATGTATTTTTATATGACAATACTTGTCACAAAAAAATGAATCACACCACGATTTAATGGTGAGTAGGTCATTTAAGATGGTTTTATGTAGTAAGTGCCTTTATATCTAGATTGCTTCAAGTAAAACTACTGTCTTCTGCGTAGAGGAAGATTTTACTACTAATTTCCATACTATCAATGTCATATATAAACAGTGGAAAGAAAAGAAACTCTAAAAGACTTAGACTATTCGAGAGGTGTTTTTCTAAATCTATAGTGCTGCAAGTTATAAATTAAGATAATATGAATTACACAGGCGAAAGCATTATGAGACGGAGAATTTGCAGAAAGCTGATGCTTTTATTATCAAACCCTTATTTTTTTATTAATTACTCAATATAATACTTTTACTGAATGATAATCAGCTTTTGAGAAAATACGAAGAAATACTCCTAAGAAAAATGGCTTTTTGGAGCCATGGTTACATAACAAATGTTTTTATTGGCATATAAAATTGACTGTAAACATATAAACACCACTCATATAGAAATTCAAATGCCGTGGGCGAACAATATCACATTTGTAAAATAAAATAAACCTCTTTTCCCGAAGAAAATATATATTGTAATCTCGGATATTTTGCATTTTAATTTGTAATAGTTTTACTGTACAAGACGCGTTGACAATAAAATCCTAGTTTTATTAACCTCGTAAAAGAAAATCAAATAACTGTATTTAAAAGCATTCGAGTGGCCGTAAAATTTTATAGTTGCTTTATGTTATGTCGAAACACTTTATGCTACTATCTGTACAGCTTTTTTATAATATGATAAGCAAGAAAACTCTCCCTACTTATATATTATTAATAATGTAAACTATTTATAAAATTTTCAGTATTGCCGCAGTAAAATTCCACAAAAACGAGGACAAAAGCTTCGACTTTTCTCATGCATATTATGCCCACTCCGTTGTTGCGATATCACATATTAATCAAAGAAAACAAACAGAAGAGAGTCCCCTATGCGCACCATCTACATGCATATATGACCAAGTGGTTTTATCATTTCCATAATCTTTTTGACGCGCGATGTTTCATGGCGAAATTTATGGGTGGTTGTCTCACAAAGCGAAATTGCGACCACAAAGAACAAATTAGCGCCTTAAAAGCTTCCAAGAATGCGTTCTGCCGTCCCGTGTCCACACTGAAGACGACCCGCGGTGTGAGATATGTCCGAAGAGATTTTCTTAAGGTTCTTCGTGTGTTTTGATTATAGTTGTGTTTATTCAAGCATATAAGGTATTGGGTCATTGGTCATTTTAAATCATCACTATATTCAATAAGCTAGAGTAAGAAAGTTCAAGAATATATCAGCAAATGTGGATTTTTTTTTAAATAATTTTTCGTCGTCTCGTCATTTTTGTACTACTGCGTTGTGAATTAATTACATCTATACTAAGTAGCCTAACTCAGGCCGTAAAGGTTTATAATGATATGATAGTTCGTCAATATAATGCGCCAAACTAAGAAAAATACAACTTTAATAACTTTCAGGTAGTTATAGTAAAAAACAGTGCTGCAAAAATGATGAAGAAAAAAATACCTCAGTTTTTTTAGATCTCATAATTTAGAGCAGACCCAGAGCAATGGCAATTTAGAATGAATTTGTTGCACAAAATATTTTTTTTCATATTACCATCTGTCTACCAATAGTTTTAATATGTCAAAAGAAATTAAACTATTAAGGAGTCACAATTAAGGAGCTGTTGGAGTTCTTTAGTATCTTTCAGGTATTTATAGTAAAAAACAGTGTCGCAAAAATGATGAAGAAAAAAATACCTTTCCTTTTTTTAGATCTCATAATCTAGAACAGACCCTTTATTAAGGAGCTGTTGGAGTTCATTGTGGAACCTTCTAAAGAGAAACAGTAAATAGATAATATATGTGATTTCTGTAAAACTTTCGACTGGATATCCACAAAAAAAATTTTGGATTTTCAGACCTGATCTTTATAAAACCTCCAATGAGATTTCTGAGATACACCATAATATATAGGGTGTCCCGCGAGTAGAGGGACAAAATTTCATTATGTGTTCTTTAGGTCAGCAACAGAAATGCTTTCTTACCAAGATATGATTTTTTTTTAATTTAATAGTGTTATTGTGTCAAAAACTACAATGCTATATTAATAATCCTTATCAAGTAGACCGAGTGCCATTGTTACTTGTTTTTCTTTTCTTGCCATGGATCCTCCTTTTATTGTTATTTTGTCATAGTAGTAGCGTATGTTGGACAGAAATTTGCATAAGTCATATTTGTTGTTATAAGTAAAGAATACGCAGACATGGTGCAAGTATTACGGAGGTGGTTGAGCAACAGTGGTTGCTTCTCCGTTGCTGAAAAGTCCATCAGCAGTTGCCCAATATGTAATACTGGATAGTGTTTAACGGTCACTATCAACACTAGTGTTTGCAGATTATCATTTTTAGTTGCACTAATTTTACTTAAATGCTGGATGAAAAATAATGCCCAACTTTAGTTTTTACCCTTTTATATATGCAACCAGTCCAAGTTCTGAGGCTCACTAATCTGGGCCCTCGTATGCAGTTTTGCAATTAGCTCATTACACATCGTAATTTGGTTAATAACGTTTTGTTCATCGATGAGGCTACATTCACCCGAGATTTCCTATTTTTGACAGCTCGAAAATCCCCGTGCAACAACCGAACTTTCGAAGAAATCGAAGAATTTCCAACAACGTTTTTTTGTTATTGCTCGGTGTGGTTTGTTAGGAGATCAGTGAATCGGCCCTAAAGTGTTTGATGGTAATTTAGCATCTGCAATTTACCTTCAGTTCTTGCGAGAAGACTGAATATTTAAATAATACTTATCATAGACGTTGTATTGGGAGTTTCCTGACTTCCCCGCTTACCGAATTTAAATCCTTTGGACTATTGCTTGTGGGGACATATGAAGTGTTTAGTGTATATAGAGAAATCACATACCAGAATTCGTAAAATTAATAATATCCTTTACCACTTAAGTAATAACCACCGTGTTATTGAGAAAGCTATCAGCCATATCAATAAAGAGGATATGCTTACAATGTGAAGGAGAACACGTTGAATAATTATTGTTATTATTGTTAACAGTTATTTTGACAGTAGTATTAATTTTTTTTGTTAAATGAAATTATTTTTTGCGTTATTGTAGTTTCCGGCACAATAAAATTATTACATTAAAAATGATCATATTTTACTAAGGAAGCATTTGCGGACCGAAGTTCATGGGACATTTTTGACTCAAATTTACTTAAAAAACATGCCGCAAAATTTTCTCCTTGCGGGGCACCCTGCATATTATCGAAAATTTAAATTTTATTTTTATTATACCTAAATTCATAATTATTGTTAGGGGCTACCTTTAGCAATGGTTTATCTTAGTTACCATTTTACAATTATGGTTGTTATATTTGCTTTAGGCACTTTTTCTGATGGTTCCATTTTTTTTCTTTCCTAAGATCATCAAAAAACATTCAAAAAAACAAAATTCGGATACCCATTTAAATCCATTAGTCATCCATTTCATAAACATTATCTAATGCAACGGAAATATTTATGCTTAAACTTAATGAAGTACTTAGTTATATAGTACTGGAAATTAATTACTAGAGAAAATACAGCAGATGCGTGCCTTTTTTAATAAGAACATTTTGTTAAGGCTCAAAAGCTCTAACAACTAATCAATATTTTTGATGTGTTTTCTCATATCAGTCATTATATATACAGTCAATCTGATTCTATATCATATAAACTTCATTTAGCAGATCATTCTTGGTTTGTCAAACTTCCTTATCCTTTCCTGTATTGTTTCTAATAACTTATCTTATTGTTGGTACTTTTGACATCTTTCGGTTTCTTTCATTGAGAATATTAACTATACCTATACACATGTTATCAACTATACTTCGAGATTAAGGCAAAAACTCATATAGAAGTAAATTTAAATTGAAATAGTCATAGAAAAGAAGCAAGACGAAATCTTTCCACAAAAATGGTCAATTTTACCCATATAACCCACATAAAATTATTTTTTAGCAAAATTAATACCAAAAAACCAAATAGAATACAATGTTTTTTTAATTTCTTTGGTTTAAGGATAAGCCTTATATAAGGCTTTATTTAAAAAGGACGGTATCTTCATATACTACTTTTTGAATGAAACAAACTTTAAAAAATATAAACTTTATATTCAAGGAAACATAATATTACAATAAAGTTAAGAATTTACAAAAACGACAGCGTCATTAGTTTTAGATATATAAAACCAAATGATCATTCTGATCATAGCAAGAAAATGCATGCAAATTTTAAGGGTTTTAAGGGTTTTCTTTTAGCATTTCCACTTCACCTATATGTTTCCAATAACTCTGATATCACTGACAATCAAAAATCTAAGTGATTCATTTTGCTGTTACCATCTTTCAGCAACCTCCAAGCATTTTGCAAGATATCACCACATGCGCAAATATGAAAGAAGAGTGAAAAGTACAACTTTTTCCACCTTAGTGAAATCCTATACTCGCTGCGGTTTTGGTCACCTCTTTCCACACCGCCAATATGTTTGTTGCAGAATTTTAGCAGATTAGGCTGATAAGACTACATTAATATATTTTTTTCTGCTTGAAAATATCTCATTACTATATTTAGCGAAAGCACTGAGAGCATTAGTGTCACAACATCACTGACTCAAAACTTTAATATAAGTCATGATATTACTTGACTTATATGAAGTTTTCTGTTAAATATATGCATATTGCAAAACGGATTGATGTAAAATTTAGAGATGTAAAATGCAAAATTTAGAGCCCCAGCGAATAGATTTTCCTCTAAAAAATTGTTTTCATTAGATGTATTATTGACTCGTCGATGCTATAAGATTCCTAGATTGTAGCGTATTCAATTTTTCATTTCAACTATTAAAAAATGGTCAGAATTTTGCATATTTATCTGATTTATCCACCCTATAATATTACTACTGCAGTGAATATTATTTATAATAAATTGATATCTATTACATAATGTTGCATCATTGCCATATTAATACACGTATCACTCCTGTTTTGCCAAAATATTTTTTTTGAGGTAGTCAAACATTTTTATTAGTTTTGGTTTTAGCTCTATAAAGGCCTAAAGAGGTTTTTTGTCATTACTATCTCAATCTTCTGTCCAGTCCCTGGCAGGCTATTTATATTCACTCCCTTTTTATCCCCTAAATCTACGCCAGTGTCACCACCATTGTGCGCATTTTCAGGCGGGAAAATTGCTAAGATTTCTGGAACATCAGCGTCTTTGTCTTGCTCAATGGGTTCAAGTGATTTAGCCAAATTAATAGGCTTTTTCCAATAACTAAAAAACAGAAGATATTAACAAATTAAAAAGTAGTATATAAAGCTACCATCCTCTTAAAAGGACGGCGTACCTTTAACCACATACTAAATAAAAAAGTACAAAAAAGTAACTAAAAAAATATATTTGGTGTCACGAGTGAACTTACCTCCAATTATCATTGCAAGTTGCTACGGTAACACCAAAGAGATTAAAAAAGTCACTTTCAAACTAAAAGACTTGCAAATACCGCCTCGCTGGCTATTTCGGAATAGTACAGAAACGAACTTAATAAATATACCGGAATTCTGCCAATTCTATAAAAAGGAAATGACCACTCCTAGGGGGCCGCCATTTTGGGTGATTGTGTCCTTTCGATGTTGGCTACTCTGACAAATTTCAGTTGTGCCAATCGTAGGGAAACAAAATAATTAAAGTTTTTGAGAGGTTATGTTTACAAATACAAAACAGAAAATTACATTTAGTTAAGAATTTAAGATAGTTGCGTTAAATCTGTGATTTTTCTTGTACTTCTTTAAGAATTTCGTTAAAATTTATGAAAGTAATCCTCTTCTAAAATGAGACCAAGTTTTAATTAACTTGGGATAGATGCATGCACTTTAAAATATTTGTTTTATTATTCTGATAGTTTTGAATCTTATAAATCCTAATGCCATGAAAATGATGATATTCATCTAAATTTTTGCATGTATTAACAAATTCAGTTAAAAACACTTCTATTTTCTTTCTATTTTTACTGTTACGACTTTTACTTTCCTTCTATGTACAGTATTTTTACAT
This sequence comes from Anthonomus grandis grandis, assembly GCF_022605725.1. Taxonomy (NCBI): domain Eukaryota; kingdom Metazoa; phylum Arthropoda; class Insecta; order Coleoptera; family Curculionidae; genus Anthonomus; species Anthonomus grandis. The sequence goes on from NC_065551.1 coordinate 19,959,002, forward strand.
TAATAGTTACAACCATCTATAAAAATCAAAATATAGATGATTTTATGAGGGTGTGTATAGTAATATAATAAAAAATAGCAAGGGTTTTTATAGTAAAAATAAACAACTCTATATATTATTCTATCATAAAAACAGACAGACAATAATTCGGTTTTGAGAAACAGTAAACCAAGTACGTTCAAATAAGGATGGTGACATTATTCACCTATTAAATAAGGAGGAAGCTATATCGCCTGTTGCAGACGATATACCCAAGCGTTGTTTACAAATCGCCAAAAACTAGGCAATCCGCTATACTTATACGTCAAGCGTCAGCGTCGTCAACTTCATTACCGTTATTTAATATATTTTTTGTTGGCAACACTAAAAATGTTCAGAGTGACCAACAAAGGACACAACAACTATAAAAATGGCGGCCACCAGGAAGTGGTCATTTTTGGGTATCGTGGCTATATGCATTAGCAATCCAGGTATATTTATTAAGTTCGTGAGTACAGGTTGTCAAGTTTTATTTACGCCATCTATATTAAACTGCGCATGCGGTAATAAATTGAGTAGGTTTACATTGTCCTTTTGAAATAATGGTAGGTTTAAATGGGTTAATGTCTGACGGCGTTTTGCTTTTAACGCCATTTTTAAGCTAAATAATCTGATTACATGTAGGGCTTCAACAAAGTTTCTGCCAATGATTTTATTTAGTGAAACAACATTCGGAATGTTGTAAAGTTTGGCCATTACTACATTTGCCAGCAATTTTCTACTATAGAAGACTACACATTTTAAAATTAGTATTTATTTCAGAACTGTGTGCTGTCTATTTTAAATAATGACCAAATGCAGATCTATTATCATTTAAAAGAGTATTAGAGGTACAGCGGAATCAAATAGAGTTTATTTTACAATTCTATTTTTTTTACTACAAAAATTAACTGCGCTTCAGTGCAGTTAAACTAGTCTTGGGAAAAAAGTCGTTCACTTTAAAAAAATTTGAGTTAGGAAGGTTAACAGAGTCTGAAATCCGGACATACAGCGTCTGTGGAAATGAAAAAATAGTAGGAAGTCCGGATTTCAGCTGCAAGGCGAAGATCTAAAAAAACCAATCATAGGCTCTAAACCTGTATTTGGCATAACATAAACCTCGGTTTGTGACAGTCTCAAAAAGTGGACTAAAGATGCGTATGAAAACTACGGAAACCAACTACCGAGGCTAAATCATAGCAAGGCGATGCTGAAAAGTCCATCAGCCACTTTTACATGCAGGATACTAAAATTCAGTAGAAGCCAATTTAGAATAGTGACAATATTACTCACGATACAAGAAATATTCCGTGAAGAACCTTTGTGTAGACTTTGCGAAGAGGACAATAAATCAGCCTCTTATATAATCTTCGAGTGAGTCGATCGCTGGAGGAAGCAAAACCTACTAAAGGAGAAGTTTCCGAGGAAGAAAACTCACAGAAAAACTAATAAAAAACTACTGCGCCTAGTAAATCTAACTGACCTTTTCAATTAGGAAAACGGCAAGTAGGGATACAATAAGCATTCGGCTGCAGTTTCAGGGATTTTTTAAGACCTTGCCCTGTTGCAAAAATAAATAATTTAATCAATCAATTAAGATTAACAATTAATTAGCTTACTTTTTTGTAAATAAATTTAAGAAAAAAAACTGAAGAAACAAATTTTCTTAGCTCAAAACAATTCTTCACTTTTTAAGTTAATGATTTTTTTTAAATAATATTAAGCTGGAATGAATTTACTTATGAATATTCAGCATTTTGTTTGAAAAGAATTTTAGTATATTACCTTAAATAGAAAAGGAATTTTTTAAGGAAAATAATAACATTTCTACTCAATTGGCCTATTGCCAACACTCATTTAATAGGTATGAATTCTATAAGGAATTTTCTTCTCTTAAAGCAATAATGACCAAAGGATATACTTAATTCCACAATGTATCTAATAATTGTCTATTATTTTCTAATATGACCTACTTCAAGATACACACAGAACAAATTCAAATACAGAATATCATTTATGGCCATTACATCAATAACTTACTAGAGTTTATTGTGTCTATTGGTGTCTCGTTTTCAAATGTAGAACACCTGATGCTAGTAAAAATTTTAATGGTCGTACGGGAGATAATTTATCGTAACTTAACAAATAGATATTATACGATTACAACACACATAAATAAAGGAAATACTTTCATTTCTTGCCAATGTACCGCAACGCAATCCGTCAGTTAACTTTTACTCGGACGATGTGTTGATGTTTCGGCTAGACGATAGTTTACCCTCAGGGATAATGTTGCAACTGTTGTATATCTGATTCGAGCGTTAGTGGTTATTTATTGCTATTAAATTGAATATCAGATCTCTACAATCTTTTAATTTGTAGATGTGGAATATGAAAAAGATACTATGTAAAGTTGAATATTAAACTTCATTAATTTTATAACCGTGAAAAAGTTCTTTTATCGATAATATAATTAAGAAGCTTATTTTAAGAAAATACGTTAAATGCCTGTTGAAAATTCAAGGTACCGTATATGCTTGATACCCAAGATCAAATGAATTATCCTATGGCTAAGAACCATAGTACTTTCTAAGGAAAAACGTTTCACTGATCAAGCTGAAAACGCAATAAAATTATCACTAGTAAGGTTTTTTAAGTCTTTCGTCAATCATTAAGACCAGTAGAATTCATATTCTTATGTTAGTGTATAATAGCATAGGGCATCTTTAGGAAGTCTCATTTAGGTAAATTCAAATTTAAATTTTAATCTATTTATTGTCTAACAGGAATCTCATCCTTATTACTAAGACAATATATCAAAATATAAGTAATAACAATTCATATATCATGAAAAATAATAATAATCATATTTAAAAATATAACTAATAGGTAATCATTAAATACGTTGAAGAAGAAAAAAAAATGTAACGGAGGCATATCAATTAAATAAGTTTACGATATTATTTGACAATAATTTTTTTAAAATGACGAGAAGACATATTAAAGAAATCGACATCCCGACTTAAATGGACCAAGTTAAATCAAGAGCATGCTTTGTATAAAGGCTCTTTCTTTGCTAAATTTGTGCTATATGTTTGTAAGTAAAAAATGTTTTGTCTTCTAGCATTAATGTAAGGCACAACAAAGTGTAGAGCTGCTAGCCAGCGGGTAGCTAATATGACCATTACACAATTTGAAAAAAAAGCAAACCTGCACAAATGGTTTCCTGATAAAGGGAACGCATATTGAATCTGCTAAGTAACAAGTGCTGATTGAATCCTTGTTCCAGATAAATTCCATCAGTTTTAAAAGCGATATACTTCAGAAATTTACGTAGAACAAATTCAAGTCTAACAATGTGAACAGTATAGTTTAGATACCAGAGTGGAGCCGCATAAAGTAATCGCGAATATATTAGGGAATTAAATAAGATTCTACTTGATATACTAGTGAAGTCTAGTGTAAGTAGCTGTTACGATAAAACCAAGAGATTTTAAAGATGACTTTATGATATTATCGATATGATTGCAAAAATGAAGCTTCTTGTCAATAGTGACACCCAAATCACGAACATAATCACAGTTAAAGAGAATTGTACCATTTAATGTATAGTCGAAGCTAATTACATTTTTTAGCAAAGAAATCGACATCTTTTTACACTTTTCAATATTGAGAGGAAGCCTTTTAATGTTGCACCAGTTGTAGATTAAATTAATATCATTTTGGAGAAGCAAACAGTCATCCCAATTAGTTACAATGCGAAATATCTTAAGGTCGTCAGCAAACAGAAGACTATTGCTAAAATAAACAAAACAAAAAATTGTACAAGATTAGAATGAAAACGAAACTTGGTAAGTTTCTGAGCAAGAAATCCATGGTCCATCTTATCAAAGGCTTTGGTGAAGTCCGTGTAAATTACGTCTAGTTGACATTTATTATTTATAGCCTCATATGCAGTCTGAAAAAATGATGTTAGGTTAGTTACTGTAGATCTGGATTGAAAGAAACCATGCTGAATTGGTAAAATTAAATCTTTTACTTGGTGAAAGAGACTATTGTATAGGCAAATTTCAAAGACCTTAGAGAAGTTTGATAGTATGGAAATTGGACGATAGTTTTCCACCACATTTTTCTCTCCCGATTTAAAGATGGGACAAATTTTGTCAAATTTTCAATCTTTAGGAAAGGTGCTTGTACAAAGAAATATAGATATATAGATGTTATATTTTGAGAAAAGACATCATCATTAAATAAACTAGGGGAGGGTAGAGATTGATTAAAAACATTACCAAAAAAAAGTCGGCAAATGCATTGACTATTTCATCAGGGTTAGTTAAACTGATATTGTTAAAACTCATTGACCCAGGAATTCTAGATGTTCTTCGCCTTCGAATATTTAATTTAGCATAGAAGCTAGATACAGCGTCATTAACGTCAACTATATCATGCAATAAGTCCCATTGGATCTCAAAAATAAGCTAAGCTCTGAGAGTTAGCCTCAAACTTCCTTTGACTCTGGATATCAACTCTTACAAAAATAATATATCTAAGTAGTTTATCTAAATAACGTACTAATATGGTGAGATCAGTAAAAGACTGCTATTAATATCGTTAATATATTCAATATGTTATCTTAAAGATGTCGGTTTAATACCATTTGCTATAGACATTATAAAGTTTAATAAATATACATTTTGATTATCGCAATTAAGACAAATCGTCAAAAAATAGTAGTTTTTAATTTGTTTAAATCAGTTGCTCATCAATGATGAGACTTTTAACCGGTATTTTTATGCTTACTAATTGTCAAGAGAACGAGATAAATCCGCCAATTAGATACAAAATTAGAATTCTAATGTCAAACTTCACCTAATCTAACTTCAGTTTTTTTTATTTCTTTTGCTTTCGCGTGCTTCGATTGTTTATAGTGTTGTATTTGTGGCTTATTAGGAGTTATTCGACATTTATTAATATCCGAGTTTTTAAGACATTAGGGTGATTTTTTGTTTAACTTTATGCAGTTTGGACGATGATTTGAGTGAATTCTGTACTAAAAACGTGTAAGTAAAAATGAGGAGAAATAATTTGCAGAAATATTACATAGGCTAAAAGGGATATAAGGCAAAATCAAACAAGTCAAGACAATTCTAGCATTAACTCTGAGGACTGTGACGGTAGTTCGCAGAATATTGGTAAAATGAGTATTGGTGAACATTTAGGAAAAGTAGTAACTTTTTACTTCAACCTCAAAATTTAGTTGATTTAAATTTTAATATAAAGATTTTACAAATTTTAATAATGTAGTAAGTTTCCATATTTTGATTGAGTAAACTTTATTATATGATTTATTTTTTAGGTAGTTGCCAAACTAATAATAACAAATGAGCAAGCTCTAAATTATAATTCGTTGGGAAAAAAAGAAAAAATTAAGCTTGCAGTTATGAATATTAATATGATATCTGAATATACTGTGGATTAAAAGACACAACATTAGCAAAAACAAATGAAGAATGCGGGACAGTAAGTAGTGCGCGCGCACATTTGTCTTTCTCTCATACTCTCATAATCAATGTTTGAAATAAAGAAGTTTTACTTCAGTCGTGTGGTCTCAAGCGCACTAATTTTTTTTTAATAAATATTTCTAGAGTTCTTTATTTACTTTGTTTCTTAATTGCATTTAGTTTAATGTGATATTACTATACTTTGTGTATACCTGTTTCTTTTTTAGATTAAAAAAATATATTTTAAGATCTTTTTTACTTCGAAAAATAATTAAAAATGTGTGTAAATATTTTCTTGTTTTATTTACATGCAATTTTAATTTTAATTAGAAGTCGTATTTTTGTGAGTGTATAGATCAATTATTATCAAAGAAACCTATTTCTTAGCCAACGTTTTGAAATATATATTATTCATTTTCAGGGCTCTACAATAGATAGAAAGAAATGGTGTTTAATTTTTTTCCCATCTTTTTCTATAAATATTTTTTTAAAAATAATAAGAAATATAAATTAACATAAAATTGTAAAGGTAAGCTTTTAAACACATACTTTCATTAACACTACACGAAGTCGCAGTTTTCTCTCGTCAAATTAAAGAAAAAACATATTACAGGTATAAAAACGAAGACAACATAGTTAAATAGCGGTTACATAGTCGAGGTATTACAAAGAAACTATAATATATAATAAAATAATTAAATAAAAATAATAAAATATATAAAGTGAAACAAACCGGTAAACTAGGGAAATTCACTACTAGCTGTAAAAACTACAGAAGAGAAATGGGTGATTAATTTATAAATAAAAATTCATATATTATATATACATATGATACATACATGACATATACACATAGTCAATTATTGTATAGAACAAAATTATTTTCCTGATCAGTGGAAATTATCAATAGGTAAGCCACTTCCGAAAGTAAAAAATCCAACTAACTATGGTAATCTAAGAATAATTAGTATATAACCGGCTTTGTCAAAAGTTTTCAAAAGGGTTCTATATAATCAGTTGATTGAGTACTGCGATGTGAATGAAATTATCATGGATACTCAGTGTGGCTTTAGAAAGAATTTGAGTACTCATGTTGCCCTAATTGAAGTAACTGATGATATAATAACGTCAATCGATAAAAAGTTGTCTACTGCTTTGATTCTGTTAGACTTTTCGAAAGCGTTTGACACGATCAACCACGAACTTTTATTGGCGACACTGAAATTTTATGGACTTCTGGATGGTTCGGTGATGTTGATTAAATCATATCTTCATAACAGATTTCAAAAAATATGTTCAAATAACTCTTTTTCCGAAGAAGCTATAATTTTATCAGGCGTACCTAAAGGGTCAATCCTGGGACCATTATTATTCATAATATACACCTCAGATATACTTAAATCATTAAAGTACTGTAAATTGAGAGCTTTTGCCGATGATACCCAGGTTTATTTTCACTTCAATCATTATTTGCATGCATCTTCTTTAATAAACCATGACCTGAATTTACTTAACCAGCTTTTTTCTTGCCATATTCTAAAACTTAACCCTCTTAAATCAAATGATATGACTTTTGGACCTGATAAAGATTTTTTTAAATTAAAAAAAATAATTTAAATATCTTATTAAATGATGTTTCTCTTCCCAAGATGCATCGTGCAAAAAATTTAGGCATTGTCTTGGATACTAAGTTGAGATTTTGCGAATATGTTAAATTGTTAATTCAGAAGTCATTTTTATCCTTGAAAATTTTATATAATAGTCATCAGGTTCTTAGTTTTCATTTGAGGAAAATGAAATGCTTTGTGAGTCCCTGTAGTGTGTGGCGTTTAGATTATTTACATTTCACGTTAATTAAAAATAACATTCATTTGCCAAACACAGTAATAAGTACAAAGTATTAAGTTAAATAGTATGACGTCATTGCTAGAGTCGTCATAAAGTCGAGAGAGAGAGTGTAGTTCCCGCTTCTACACCTCGCGCGGCGCTCTCCTCGCGCATGGTGACCTCGTGATGTGGAAGTGATGCGGTATTGCCAAGCGTTTACAAAAATAACCGTTGATCAGACAGTCTCTGGTCCTGTCCAACTTCAACTGCTGTGATTTTATTTATGGTCCTTGATTAGACATTGCAAATAAAAATCGTATTCAGTAAGTTCAAAATACTTGCTCACGGCTAATATTTGGATTACGAAAATACGATCACATTTCACACACTTTAGAGAGCTTAACTGGTTGAGGAGGGACAGGCGCAGAGAGTTACACTTAGGTAATTTTTCATTTATAGTTTTATTAAGCACCTCCCTTCCCTCAACTTTACGGAATAAATTTGTTCCTCGTTTAAACATTCATACAAGAGTGATCCGATTTCCTGAGAGCATGATACTTCCTCGACATTCGACTGCAATGTTTCAACGTTCTTTTACGTACAATGCCATTAAACTCAATAACCTACCAACTGAATTGTCAACTTTAGATCAGAAGTCATTTAAGTCTAAACTTTGACTCTGAAATATATTTTACATTTAACCTTCAACCCGTAATTTAGGCTTTTAATTATGTATTTTATTTTTGGCAATGTTTTTAGTTTTATATTTAGCTATTTAATATATATTTAATTTATATATATATTGTTCTTTATTTGGGTATTTACTGAATTTAATAGAGTTAATCTTTATATTGTAGCTTAAGTTTATGACCGTTGAGTAGGGTTCAGTAAAGTAGCTGTCTTAGCTAGGCTGCGCCCTGCTTCTCAGGTACTTAATTATAAAATGTTATTATTGTTAACTACATCTGTAAATTTTGAATAAAAGACATTTATAATTAATATTATTATTATTATTATTATTATTATTATTATTATTATTATACTATTATATAATATATAAAAAATTGATAAAAGATGTGGTTTATTATTTTAGGAATAGAGTCTTGTTGCTTGATTGCGGTATTTAAGTAGGTAATTTATAAATAAGATATGAGTATGCAGAACCTAGATTTTCAGTGCCGCGTCTACAGTTTTTATGTTTGACAGTATTATGTTTTTTATTATGTAGCATTACACTTACGTTCTTCGAGATCTTTGTCAGTTTGTCCTACATAACTCTTACTTATTCTTGTTGTTACAAGGAATTTTATATGTAATATCAGACTAAAAAGGCATAGAAGTTTTACTTTTCTTCTTGCTAAATAATCTGCATCCTATAGTGTTGATATTACTGAAAGCGATTTTTATATGTTTGCAGTTGAGAGCATGAGCTAACTTTTCTATAAACCTTGATATACGGAATCTTAAAGTACGCTTGGTTTGTGGCTCTTGTGATGGTTGACGGATGTGTAGTAGGGTCCCTATATAGTATCTTTCTAATAAAAGAACCTGGGTAATTATTTTTTCCTAAGAATTGCTGAATGAAGTTAATATTTTCTGCATAAAATTGTTGGCTTGAGAGAGATATTGCGCAATTTTTTTGAGTTTTGAATGATATTAATTTTTTGTTGGAGTTGATGGTTTGAAACAAAGCTTATGAATCTGATTGAGAATGTCCTTATGGAGGAGTCCATTGTTGTTACTTATGTCTCTAATATCCAAGAATGAAAAAAATATTTAAGTTCTATAGTAAACTGCAGTCTTGAGTGAAACGAATTAAAAACTGAAAGATTCTCGCTATCACACTTTGTAGGTATAAAGGTCAGGATATCATCGACATATCTCTTAAAAGTATTACAGGAAAAGATAGTTTACTCAGGTAAGTATTTTGTAATTCTCATATATAACTAAATCTGGGCAAATTAGTAACATACAATTACCCATCCCAAGTCCAAAAGTTTGTTGATAGAAATTTCCGTGGAATTGAAAATAACTACTTTTAATACAAAAATCAAACAAGCTCAAAAGTCACTCAAGCGTGTGCCTTGTGGTATTAGTTAAAATCATTGCCATCGTTTGACGATAATATCTCTAGTCAGATCAATAGGAATATTTGTAAATAGAAATACCACGTCCAAGGATATTAATATATCATTTTCAAGAAGTGTGATTGACTGAATGAAATTAGAAAATTTAAAGGAGTTGCGCACAAAATATTGGACTCTTTGAGAGGCATAGTCTTAAATCTAAGAAATCCATTTAGAGAAATTATAAATAGTAAAACCAATAAAACTTACTACAGGTCCAAGGGAGTTTCGTGTTTATGTATTTTGGGTAGACAATACATTTGAGGAAATATCCCATTTTTATATTTTAGTTGTTTAGCCACTGTATCATTTACTGACTTTTTTTTAGCAGTGTATCAACTAGGTTGTTACATTTATTTTGTATTTTTTTAAATAGAAAATAGTTGTTTCACTTAAAAGATTATTTGCCTTTAATAAGTATTCTGTTTTTTTCCATCAAAATAGTTGTACTAATTTTGTTTTTGATTTTTATTTATAATTTTTTTTTAATGATTTTATTATTTTAATTGATTAATTGAAGTTTGTGTCGTTTGACCTTTTAGTTATTAGGAGCATTGGTAAAATTAGTAATGGTGTTGATAGTAAAATTTTATTTAAGAGTGCGCTTTTCGGAATCCGATATTTTAGACAAAATATTGTATATAAAAATATCCTATTAAAACTATAAATTTTAGGTTATAAGGTAAATTAAATTTATCACCCAAACTCAAGAAAATTTGTACATTCTTTGGTACATTGTCAAATTTACAAACCATTCTTTATGTTTGGAGAAATCAAGTGTAGAAAACTGTTTAATTTTTAGGTATAATGTTTTTTTCATTTGTTTCATTTCGGATGATGGATGATTTATGTATTTGGTTCAAAACCAAATGTTGTGTTTCATTAAACTTGTAAATGGCGTCTTAAACATTTTTCTGGAAATACCTGGAATGTTCTGAAAATCTCTTTTACACTTCTTTAAAATATATTTGAGCTAGATGGATTATCATTTGAAATTAAAAGGGTTGATTACTGCACCACAATGCCAAAATATTAACAAGATAATAAATATTTAAAAAAAATTTTTTCGTCTTCAATCTTCATGATCAATATTAAAACCACATTTTATTGATTAAGCTGATGAAGTAATAAAAAGCATCATCAGTAATTTTTTTCCGTCACCCTATATAACTTAATATATTACCTTTAATAATAATAGTTCTAGCTGATCCATTAATAAATCACCAATAGGATCAATTGGAATTAAAATTCTTATGACAGTCTTATCACTTGAAGTTGAAAAAGTTGTTCACTGAAAGCCATTGAGAGGTACAGTCTTCTTTAAAATTAAAAGCTCTTCTATTAGGTATTGTATAACCAAAATATTAAAAATTTCATAAACATTTAAATAAACCTCCTCCGTTTTTAATGTTTATATTTTATATAAAAACCATAGTGCAATGGAAAAAAATTTCACTGATCTGAAGTTGTTTTTTCATCATCCTATTTAACTTAATATATTACCTTTAGCAAACTATAATAGCGCTAGCTGACTTGTCAAGGAAGCACCAATAAGATCAACAGAATTTTAATTCTCACGATAGTCTTACCAATTAAAGTTAAAATAATTGATCACTGAAAACCATTAAGAGCTACAGTTTTCCTTAGAGGAAAAAGCTCATCTATTGATGGCCGTAATGCCAGAATAATAAGATAATGATCATCTTATAAATATTTAAATAAACTTCCTTTGTTTTCAATATTTATATTCAATGTGATCACTATAGCACTTTTTACGTAGAAAAAAATTTCGCTGATCAAGCTGATGAAGTTTGAAGTTAAAAGAATTGACCACTGAAAAATATTAAGAGCTACAGTCCTCTGTAAAAGAATAAGCTCACTTTGGCATTTGGCATTGGCTTTGGTATTATAATTACTATTGGTAATTGGTAGCTTCCTCCGTTTTTAATAATATTATTTAATGTCTAAACCATAAGGTTTTTTCTATGGAAAAAAATAACTGTTCAAATTGATAAGGTAATAAAATCATTAGCCGGCAGCTTTTCTTCGGTCACTTTATATAACTCAAAACATTACGCCTAATAAACTGTAAAAGCTCTTATTCACCCAATAATTAATCACCATTGAAACCAACAGAATTAGTATCCTTATGAGATTCTTATCACTTAAATTTAAAATTGTTGGTCATTGAAAGCCACTAAGTATTCTTTAAAAGAAAAAGCTCTTTCACTAGCAACCATATTACCAAAATATTAACAATATAATAAATATTTCATAAATATTCGAATAAACTTCCTCCGTCTTCAATATTTATATTCAATGTAAAAATCGTCAGCAGTAACAGCAACAGTAACGGCAGATATGATATATGACTCGGCTCAATATCTATATCGTTTTAAATCGGCAAGGACGTTATGGAGTCATATAGTGGGCAGTAATTGTGTTGTAGCCCATAGCAGGTCATTTGTCAAGACAACGCCGACGATTTATAAAGTATGTCGGCGATTTGTGTGCTTTTACTGAATGAACCAATAAAATACTTTCATTTTAGAGACTATTTTAATGAATAGTTATTATTTATATGTAAGACCAGGACACAGTAGCAAGTTTACTTACCTTATTAAAAAAAGATGTTTTTATTTCCTGCAGACTGTAGCTCGGTGTAAATTGAAATTCAAAACGAGAACGGCACAATTGGTTTGAGTTGAGTTTGAGAAAGTTTTTGTATTGTTCGACAATGGGCTCGAGACACCTTGACAAGTGTACCAGTGGGATTCTTAGCGCAGTGCGAATGAAGACAATGGTACCATCAGGAGGAAAGTGCACTAATAGTACTGCCTTGTTAAGATACCTTAAAATAGAGTTTTTGATTTATCTGTTTTATTATTTTAATAAATAGTAGTCTGTAGGTAATCATTAGTTAATTGGTAGATTTGTTGAGAATTTTAAGATTTATAAATGCAAATCGAATCTAGAGCATTTGCATAAAGATGACATAGAAAAAAAGATAAATCTTAAATATTTGTCTTACTTCGGTCAAAGCTATAATAAAAAAATACTAAAAACAAATTTTCAAAGCATTTACTTTGACCATACCAAAAAAAAACAATTTTCTAAAAATCCAGAGAGTACTTTTAAACTTAATGTATGATATAGAAAAAATATAAAGCGCAATTTTGATTCTTGTATGACTATCTTAAATAAAAATATCATTATGAGTGTACTTGAATGTAATTTTTTCAATATATGTTAATAAATTATGTCAAAAATGCTATTAAAAAACATAGAATTTTCTTTCATTTATTTGGGTTTCCAATTACCACACAACAAATTTTCTCATATCTAGTAAAATTATGCATTTTATAAATGACTGTCACATATGCAAACATTTAGGCATCACTCTGGGTTATATGCAAACACACATTCCTTAAATTTAAAATTATAAAAGTCCTTCCCCAATGAGTATTTTTTTCTAAAGTTGCTTAAATAAAATAATTTGATATCTACTTATCCAAGATTTTCATCATTATATTATGTCGAAGCCTAGAGAAACGAACGTATAGCACAGGTATCGAAAATGGTCACATTATAAATTAAACATCGTATTGTATTTATATAAAGAATGCAAAGGTAATTCTTAACAATAAAGGACCTTCTTAAACTATCCTTGGAACACATTCTCCAGAGAGCATATATTCTTTTCACTTGGAGAAAATGTCCCCAGGCAAAATTGTATAATCACAGTACAATTGAAGGTGCACATGATTTATTAACAACTACTGTCTGTAATCTACTTGAGATATCTCAAAAAAAAGATGGATAAATTAAATTTGAGTAAACGTGTTTATATGTTCTTCAAATATTAACGTCCTTCCATAGGAACTCCTAAAAGTTTAGGATTGAATAATACAAAAAAATTAAATCAAGTTAGGTTAACCCCCAGGTACGGTCCATTTTATTTCCCGAAGGCATCAAATTCATGTTTTTTTTGCAAGAACCGTTGTGTCGTGCGTACTAAGAGATAATTCAATGTTAACCAGTACCTCAATGTCGTTTTTATAAGTTGCAAATACGAGTGAGATAAGGATATAATCTTGGGAAACTCTATCTTTTATAGTCAATGCACTTGGTAATTTGCCCCCCAACAATATCCGCTGTGCCCTCTCAGTTAGCTCTAAATTAGTTTTTAAAGTTAAAAAGTTTTTAAAATCAACGTCATAATGATCAAGCTTTAGCCGTAATATGTCATGGGATATATAATGAAAGGCCTTTAAGATGTTCCACTGAATTGCTCCTAGGTAATGTACATCTACCCAAGACTCTTCATAATACGATACTTCGTGATATGGTACGGTATGATACGGCATACTTCATGATAGATATGATTGCCGATGTTTTATGAACTGAAGTTTTTAATTGGTCCTGAACAGGTTTTTGTTAAGATTGCTATAAATTTAATTCTTAAGCATTTCAGCTCAGAAACTCAGAAGAGCAGGTATTAAGGTAATATTATCGTTTTAACTTTCTTTCTTATATTATCATCTTAGTCTAAGGTGTCATTAAGGATAATCCTACAAAGATATTTTTTAATGCAGTTTGACAAATGCGAAGAAAATGGAAGATCCAAAGCGTCCTTCAGAAATTAAGTGGTTTTGTAGATTAAATTTTTATTAATGAATTTTATTAGGTATTTTAAATAAATGATACTAATATGACGATTTTTTAATGTAATTTGACACACTTTATTAGAGAAACACAAGTTTTAGAGAAGCCATAAAGTTAGTAGAAATGAACTGATAATATAGACAAAAAGTAGTTACTTAGTTCCTTGACCTTAGCGTTTATAATATTGGGTTTTCGGTAGTGTTCTTGGATTTATTGGCGTAGTTTATGATATAAATTGGGTAATTTTTCTGAAAACTTACAAATTTTAATTTTAAAAATATAATTGTGGAATTTCAAATAAATCGCTCAATATATTATTAAATTTTCAGATTCTGCTTAATATTCTACAAAATTCACTTCTTTATTTTCAATTTCAATCTTACCTAGAAACTCCAAAGAAATCTAAGCAAAAACAAAGCAATATCAATATAATCTAGAACCTAGTGAGATTTCTGTGATGAATTAATGTTATAGAGAAAAAAAGAAACAAACATTAATTTATCTCTAATCATGAGACAGTTTTACCACTAACCAAAACTCTTTATTTCACTCTTGACACGTGTTTCGCTAACGATGTTAGCGTTTTCGGGAGAAGATTAAAAGAAAACTGAAACTACTTACTAAAGGCGTTAAAACATCAAGTCATAATTATTGATCTAAGCATTTGTTTTAATTCTTGTTTTTGTTTATTAAATCCCAATTTTTTGATTACTTGATACATAAGAAATAATATCAAAGTCATTTTAGGTTGAATAAAATAGTAAGAGCCACTAGTTATGTATCTGTTTGTAAAAAGTATTTGTTTCTTTTTTATAATTATCAAATTTTAACTGGTTATAATTTGTGATGACAAGAGTATCTAAGAATTTGGAAGTTTATTATTTGTTTCTTG
This sequence comes from Anthonomus grandis grandis, assembly GCF_022605725.1. NCBI lineage: Eukaryota > Metazoa > Arthropoda > Insecta > Coleoptera > Curculionidae > Anthonomus > Anthonomus grandis. Next base: position 19,974,031 of record NC_065551.1, read on the forward strand.
TCCGAAGGTGAATTTAATGGATAAAAAACAGTTATTTAGATATTTTACAAAATTATCAATATTGCATTTGCTTTGGTGAAACACAGCATGCAAATTACCAACGTATCCTAACCAAACTCGTGGAAAGTAATGGAATGTATTTTTTGCATTTAACTTAAAATGGTTTATAAAAGATCTCTGCTAGAAAGGGAGAGAGGCAATTACCCATGGCTGTCAGTTGTTCACAGCATGAGTTGTTATATTGAAAAATATTTTATGACATGCAAAATTTTGTTAATTTATTAGATTATTATTTCTTATATTAGTATTATTTCTTAGATATCATCAAAACCACTACTTTTCAAAAGTTTAATAAGATATTTCATAGTGTCTGGTATAGGAATGCTTGAGAACAAAGAAGATACATCGAAAGAACCAAGTATTTTATTTTCACTTAGTATAACATTATTAGCTTTTGAAATAAACTCATAAGGTAATTTTAGTGTCTCAAATTGCTTTACTAAGAACTGTTTGAAATTTGAAATGTTTTAAGTTGGAAATCCTATAGTGGAGACAAATGGTCTCATTATATTGCCAGGTTTATGCCTGGCCAGATTTTAGGCAAGCAATATAATTTTAGAATTGTTGTGTTCGAAAGTCGTAAGTCGAATTTAGTCTAAGCCATTTTCAATAAGATTGATAAACCTTGTTTCCCTTGTCAGCTTTTAAATAGAAACAATATTTTTCTCTTCTCTCTTATATTAGAACCTGATGTGTTTTCAATTTGGTAAGATTTTTTGCAATTTGGTTAAAAATCGTTTCTCTGGAACAAACTTTTGAATACTCTGGCAAGTACAGACTCGATAATTCAATACTTACTATATTCTCCTCCAGTTTTTTTTCAAGTTTGAAACTGGTGCAAAGTTAAAACCCGTATTAAGAAAATCTTTAAATTGAAAGTTATTATTCCTAAATATTCAAGAGTTGTCTCTGGGACTCTCTCTGCAAACTATTTTTGTTTGTTTTTTTTTTCCGAAAATTAAAAAATAATTTTTTCGAATCGATTCTCCAAAATGCCCAAGAGATTTTTCAGGTTTTCCTAAGAATAGATTTTTTTTTTACTTTTAGGTAATTATGAAATGAGTTTCAAGATAAAGCGTTAAAAATCGTTTTAGAAACATGTAATTTTATCTAGAAGTTTTTTATATTTTAGGTAATCTCGAAAAAAAATTGTATTTTTTTTTAATTTTAAAACGCTTAAAAATCTTTTTTGAGACTTTCTCTCTCGGCAATTTTTTACATTATTTTCAAAAAGTTTAATTATGATATTTTTTTGAACCGATTTTCCAAAAAACCAAAAATGTGTGTCTAAAATTAATTACGAAATTTAAGCCAACCAAATATTAAGAGCAGAAAAATGTTTTTTTCTTTTACTTTTACGTAATCACTTAATTATTTTTCTTCCTAAGCAGTCAAACATATTTTTAATTACTTCCAGGCACTCGTTTGCCATTTTGTCATTCAATTCGACGCTTTCTGTCTATGGTATTTTCCAAAAAAAAAATTCACCAGATCAGAAAAACTTTTGGTATCGATATCAATGGGGAATGACCTCGAAGCTCATTTGGCATTATGCCATTTAATTCGGCACTAAGGTTGTAATTTTTTAACTCTTTTAAAGAAATAAAGAATTTTTAACTACCAAAAAGACAGTTGAAGTGTATTTTTTTTATTTCTTCCAGGCACTTGAGTAGTAGAAGTGGTAGAAATCAAGAAGTAGAGTCAGGTATAACAGCATTTGAAGGTTTTTCAGGTGTTTAATTTAATTTTTACTATTTTCTGTGATTTCTTCGTTTTTTAAGTTAAAAGCTCTTTCTTATTAAAAAACTGAAAGGACTGATTTTTAGCGATAGTAATTGGTTTTTCTTTTTGTGGTTTATCCTTCAAACTCACCAACTTTTTTAGTTTTCTGTTTTGTGAAGGACATTTGCTGATGTGTTTGTGGTTAATAACCTCAAACATATGTCATTGAAAATCACTCCATGCTTGTGACTCTAAATCATTTGTCTAGAAGTGAGTTTTTTAAAAAGTGTGTATGCTTCTAACTCTAAAATGCTACGTATACTATATAAATATTTGATTTCTTAGCAAATAATTTAGGCTTTTTGGTACAATAAGATTTGCTTTTAAAAGATACTTCAATAACTTTGAAAAAACTGAACCGCGTTTGCATGATTTTAAAAATTAAACATTTGCATTAATTAATCTAATTTTATCTTTGTCCTTAAAATATACTATCAGGATCTTTGACTGCGGTATTGGAAGGATGATACCCCAACGACATTTTCTTAATAAATTTTATTTAAGAAACACATTTTTCAAACAATATTTTAAAAATGAAGTGATATGACTTATATCTTCGAGTCAATTTTTTTAACAGATACTAATTACTTTTTGTAACGTAATTCAGTTGTTCATAATTATTATTGTTCTAATTAAATTGTTCACAGCAAAATACAATTTTCTGAAGATCCAAAAAGTTATTCAGAAATAAAATAAATATATGAGGAATAGGTATAATTATCATCCATATATCATCTTTCCCATCAGAAATAACACAAAAAGTTATAATAAAATAAGGTTTTTCATTGAAATTCAAACTAAGCAATAAATATACAATTCCTAGTAAATCCAGTGTCCCTTAGAAATGAAACAGGGAAAACACTTTTTAAGCTCCATTAACTTATGTTGTTTAGAAGTGCATAAAATTAAAATCCACATATCTACAACCCTCTACAATCATTACTGAGATCATCATCCGACCTCATGATACAATCAAAATCCCGTCCACACACAGAAGAAACGATTCCAAAAGATAATTGTTTGTTTGTTACGCAATCGAGCGGACAGGTACTTTGTTCGGCCCGTTCTCGCATTCACTTCTGATTAATAGATCTTAATGTTAAAGTAATGTGCTTTTTTAGCATACGACGTGCGAGTCAAAGAACCCGTAGGTTTTAATTATACCATTGTTCGGCTCTCAATGACTTATGTGGCCAGTAGCTGACGCGATTGAAGGGAATGAAGAAGCGAACGATCAAGATATTTTTCCACCATCTGTTAGGCATTGTTTAAAGAGACAATTCAAGCAATAATGTATCTAATAGTAAGTGTATGTCTATAAAAAGTGCCTTTTGTTTGTCGAGATTTCTTTTTTGTTCATGCCTTATATGAGAGGAGACAATAGGCTCGGAAAATAGCCACGTAATTGCATATTACAGGGGATTAATAGGTTCTTGTCTCCGCTCTTATATTAATTTATTTTTACTTATTATAAAAAATGTTTTAGTTCGTTTTAGATTCCATATGCGTCAACCGTTATTGGTCAAGGTGTTCATACAAAATCATGTTCATTTAATAAATTTAAAACTTTAAGAATATTATTTTGTTTTTTATTTATTAGAAAGGTATAATACATTACAGTTGATCATAAAAAAGTCAAGTACAAGCTGATAATTATATCTATGAAATTTTATTTAAATAGGCATTTTAAATACAAACTTTATATTTTTAGTAAACCTTGTACTTATTGGGTTATTATAACCGGTTTAGTTTTCTTAAAAAAAAGGTAAAATTATTTTTTTTCTGATGACTAGAAAAATTAAGATTTTTACAAAAAAATAAAAATTATAAAAACTTAATATTACAATAATAAATAAAACATCACCTCTGTTAATCAGAAATGCTTTATATTAACAATGTAATGCCAAGCAATTTAAAAACAATCGAGTGCAGTAATTGAATTTTATTTTTAAAATTCTTAAACATTTGTATCCATATGTACATATACATATGTAATGTATTCTTTAACTACTAAAATTATTTAATTAAAAGTATTTTAAGAACGGGTTGGAAAACCAAACATTCAAAACATTCATCATATACGGGGTGACAGTTTGAAAACGAACAGCATTGCCGAAGATAGTATGAAAATTAGGGGAAACACCTCAATTTACATATCAAAGAGGACAATTTTTAAGGCATTTGTTGTCGTGTTACTTTCAACCCCCTGACCCCCAGTGCACCTATCCCTAAAATTTTAAATGGCAACCCCTATTTCTTTTACCATTTTTGTATTCCTTATAAAATTCCACATAAACTGCATTTATTTATTTTTTTTAAAATCGTGACTTAACCTCACAAATGAGTGAAATATAATGTAATGTCCTATGTTGTACCTACCTGTTGTATGTACATACCTACTAATACTATACCTTCCAAATTCTTTTATTTATTTAAACTTTACGTCTTCGATATCGGCACTACAAAACATAAATCAATTTTTTTTTTGCCGTTTTCGACAAAACAAGATTCTTGTTTTGCTTAGGCCTGCTATCAAATGATACGCAGGTACTTGTTCTTCATTTTTCAACTTCTAACGTTCATTATTTATTTCATGTTATTCTAAAATCAGTGAAAAAATTTGTAAAAGTTAATTTTATCAAGAGTTTTGAATTATAAGTGTCATTTCCTAAATTGGTTTAATGGTTTATACATATTGCTAAACGCGTAGAAATGACTTTCATTTATGGAGCTCAAAATCGTTGCTTTGCAATATTCAACAAAACAAGTACATCCGTAAGTTAGTAGCTAAATTGAAAGAAACAGTATCTGTTAACAATAAGAAAAGGAATGAGCCAAGACTGCTCAATGAGGCCGTTCAGATTGAGGTTCTTGGTGAAGTTGCTATGACTCCTACGTGCCATCGTAAAGTTGCAGATCAAACTGGACTGTCGCGTGAGTCAGTCAGGAAAGTATTGAAGCTTCACAAATGTCATCCATACAAACTCCTAATTACTGAAGAATTAAAGGATGATGACCCAGAACGACATATTGAGTTTTGCGAAATTATGACGGGCTACGTTATTACTCAGTCCACTTTTATAAAGAATATCTGTTTCAGTGATGAATGCACTTTTTACTTAAATGGCAAAGTCAACAAACAACCTGTCGTTATTGGAGCAACTTCAATCCTCAAATTATTAGAAAGGGCCATACGCAATACCCTTAAAAATTAATTGTTTGGGCGGATTTATTAGGGAATAGCATATATTAGGCAATAGCATCGGTCCCATTTCCATCAATGGAACTCTAAATAGTGAAATTTATGCAAAAATGTTAGACACAACTATAGAATCTCTTATAGTTCATGAAGTGGAAAATCAAAGAGACGCCAATCGAAATCTTGCTCTAGATGAAATTTGAACACGACGAAGCGCCTCCGCATTATATACGCCTAGTAAGAGAGTGGTTGGATAATCATTACCCAGAGCAGCGAATTGGTAGGAGGCCCATAGAATGGCCACCTAGGTCTTTAGATCTGATACTGCTTTATTTATTCTTATAGGGACACTTAAATTCCGTTATATCCAAGACTCAACCAGAATTATTTCAACAATTACAATATAGAATTGTATAGCAGTGTAGAAGTATTTTACCTAAAACTGTTTAAAATGTCCAAGAACAGTTTGAATACCGGCTGTGTATTTGTGCTTGGAACCCATTTTGAACAATTCATAAAGTAGTAAAGGTAAGGTGTCCAGTATTTCATTAACACTATTATAATTTTTTAAGGAGTTGCATTATTTAAATGTATATAAAATACATTTCACTTATTTGTTAGGTTAAGTCAGGACTTTGAAAAAAAAATTAAATTTAGGGGTAAGTAAGTAACCCAGTTGAAAGTAACACGACAACAAATGCCTCAAAAATTGTCCCCTTTGATATGTACATTAACGTATTTCGCCTAATTTTCATAATATCATTGGTAGTGACAATATTAAATGCTGTTCGTTTTCAAATTGTCTCCCGGTATATTATGTTACTTAGGTGCTTACTTTGTACTTTTATATATATAAATTAATATAAACTAATTTTTTGGAAATAAGTTGCTCAAATATCTATCAAATATATCAAATAAATATGTGTTTTCTTGGTAATTTGGGATCGTTTTCCTTCTCCCTTTTTCTGATTTTCTTCTTGCTGTTTATCAAAAAAAATCTATTTCTATAAGTAAATAAAAGAAAATAACAGGAATGAAATATATTTCCAATAATTATTATTTAATTTTAAGAATGATCATTATGCTATTTTAAGAAAACGAATTCATGGTTTAACTGCCTGAAATTGACAAAAGAATCCATAACTTAATGCCTGGAATTAAGTAATAGATTCATAGCCTAATTGCTTGGAATAATAAAATATCTGGACTCTCTGGAATTGAAAAATCATTCCATAGTTCCGCTGCTTGGCATAATAAACTGTGATTCAGACACGAATCCGTAATTCAGCTGCTTGTAATTGAGAAAAAATTTCACGAACTGCTTATAATAAATGCATGTAGTAGATATTGGGTTTATTTAAAATTATTCTTAAAAGTAACAAAAATGTAAGTAAATGTAAATGTAAATAAAAATGAGTGTAAACTCATTCAAAATAGGAAATAAAAATTTTTGTATTAATTTTATCTTTCTCTGTCCCTGTAGCACACTGACTTTTCCAGTCTTTCGTATGCGCATTTCATCGGCCACTTGGATATGGTTGAGTTTTTGGTGCAATTACACATCTTTTGATTGTGATGTTGCTAATAATACCTTTTGATCATGTTAAGTGCATTTTTTTCTATATTCTTTATAACTGTACACAATTTTAAAATAAAGTACCTTTACCAACATTTTATTTAGTCATAGTCAAATGACCAAAAAGTCTTATATAAGAATATCATTTGCAGTTAAAAATTTATGATTTTCTTCCTATAGGGAGGCATTTTGTTGAGGTTAAGTACAATGGAATTCTAAGGATTTGAATTTATTAATTTGATAGTAATACAGATATCTTTTAGATGATATGTATAATGAAACAATTTCTTATGTATAAACCCTATTCCTATCTAACTCCGTTTGTGATATATTAGGTTGTAAAGTATGAACCAATGGGTACCTAAAATACGAATTTATACAAACAAAATACTCAGTAATATATAAGGGGTCTAATTCCAAAGTGTTCAATCTCCATGTTTATTAATTTTTCAGGAATAAAGAAAAACCTCTCATTTTGTCTTAAATATGTTTTTTAATTATTGGAATATTGTGATGTATAGAGTTGATAGGGGGAAAGTTATGTATACTTTTTAATTTAAACAAATAAACTTATTTATAGAAATATTATCAAAAAATATTTGGATAAAGTACATTTTGAAAGTTGGTACTGGAGATTGTACGGTATGAAATAAAATTCTGAGTTTATAAAATATAACTTTTATTTCAAAAAGTGTAAAACCTAACTGAAAAATGAAGTTCTACATATACGATGAAATTAATTTTCAAAAAATATAACAACTTCTTTTTTGAACAGGTGAAATTTGAGATAATTACATTTTAAACTGTTAGGGTGAACTCGTCTTTGACTGCTTCGCATAATCTGTCTTCGCTATTCACTTCTTCAGTTTCACCATCAAGTACAAGTTTATAAAAATTTAGCTTTGATTCATTTTTCCAATTTTCACCAAAACGTGATATCAATAAATTATTAACATCTTTTGTTTTATTTTCATTTGCGGTATTTTTCTTAGAAATTATGGTGTGATCCATTGATATCAAACTTTTATTTCTCTTCGTAATAGGTTTTTCTATCCCAACATCATTTTCTCCTTGGACTACAACTTCTCCCTTTGTTGTTCTCGAGATCATTATCCTTTTCATTTTACTAAAAGCAAAATGCCATTGTCCTGGTGGTTTTATGAATTTGCTTACATCATTTTTCCAATCTCTTATTTCAAAATCTGTACCAACCTTTAAAATTGTTCTATAGCGTGAAAAAATGTTTAGATATTCTTCGGGCTCTAATATAATTTCTTTTTTCCGAATTTCTCTTTCAATATGTCCAAATACTCGATCTGGTGGCATAAATGAATGACCTCTAATTGGAAAGATTACTTCAATCTTGGAAACTGGATTTTGCTTTGATAGCAAGTAACTGAGCATTGAAATTAGGGTTGTATTTTTATTCTGCCCTCCACATCCATCACACATTAATCGAATGGTGTTAATGTTTGCAAAATCAGATACATTCAGCAGATAAAAAATGCAAGAAGCAATCTCATTGGACCCTTTACCATATTCATTTTCAGTCCAACAAAAACTTGTGACAGTTGAGGGATTTAATTTAGATTTAGAAGTTCCTTTCACTACTGTAAAATTGTTGATATGAAGCTGTCTTGAATAGTATGCTTGTTGGTCAGGCAGTTTTGGCAGCGCTTGGTTCTTTTGGCAACCAAATGAAAAAATTTCAACTCCTTCCTTCGCTTCTCGCAAAATATTAAAGTAAGCCTGAGCCTTTAATATATGTACTCTTTTCTCGACCATATAATTAACTTTTGTGGCTTCATCGGAACAACTTTTAATTTTCTCAGTTAGTTGTAGACATGTAGAACATACGTCAGTACGAGGACTACCAAAACCCAAATTATATTGACTGTTAAAAATGTTTCTAAAATAACTTTGCTTTACTGGTTGATCCTTGTTGTCATTCTGATACATGGTCCACATTTTTTTAATGTTTAGTGATGAATCAAGATACAATCTCGCAGTGTTTCCCCTACAGTAATGAGCTTCCATGGCTTTAAATTTATTTATAAATTTCATTACTGATTCTCGTTTAAACTGATATATTGCTAACTTCCTATCACCCCCTCGATTTTCTCTTGCCGGCATAGACGAGTTAAAAAAATGTTTGGTTACAGCATCGATCCTTTTTCTTGTGCCCATAAATGCCTTTTTACATACAGGAACTAATCTTTTTTGTTATATATTAATAACGAAAAAGTTTGTTTGAAAAAGCTTTCCTTTGTGTTTCAAATTTTTTGGTCTTCTTCTTTTTATCGGCACTGTTTTACAATACTTTAAAATAAAATTATCTTGAAATTTTTTTTCTTTTTCATGGTAAAACCTTGCATGAATTTTTTTGATTTCCATCATTGTAAGTAAACTGCACTGAAATGCACCAGTTTTATGGCCACATGTTGGGTAAATCAGAAGAAAGTGAGGACTATATCTACACAAAAAACAATATGCAATAGAATCTACATAAGATGTTTATAACGAACATCAGAGTAATGACAACAAAAATAAAAACAAGTAAATTATTTCAGGATGTAACCTGTCAAGAATCGATGTAAATGGCGCGAAATGGATTTTGTATACTTTGCAAATTAACTAATATGTTTTGTATTTATAATGCCTTGGAGATTGAACGTTTTGTTTTAACTATTTTTTCTGGAGTTTGTTTGGTTTGATTTATTATATTATAGGAGATTGCTCACTTTGGAACTAAATTTGATTTCTAAAGTTAAAAGTAGGTCGGATATAGCCCGTTTTGGCACAAAACAATTTTATGTTTGTATGTACGGCTGAAAATTGAATCCGAAGCGACATCTAACTAATTTTTTTTTTAAATGGAGATTGCTGACTTTGGAACTAGACCCCTCATATATTCAACCATATCAGGCAATACAGACCTCTTATTTAACTTGAGAAAATAAAATAGTTCATAGACAAACCTTAATAGCATATGAACCATAGAACACACCAAACGCTGGAGATGCAACCACTAAACTATAGACCAACTAGACTGGACTCTATATTGACATACAGTTCAGCGGATGCAAAAAGGTAAGTATAAGCCTGAATCCACATTGGTATGTAATTACGGATCCATTGAGACTACGTGATTGCTATCAGCCAATGAGAGATCAGAAAGGTTTCACCTACGTATGTGAAGAAAAATACGAATAAAAGTTGCTTAATTTGAACTTCATTCCGTTTTTTGCGTCTGTTGTGCTATTTATTTTTTATTGTTATTTTTGAGTTTTTCCAAAACATTTTTTTTGCGTGGGATTCTGTAATTTCTAGGCAAGTCCTGTATTTTGAGACTAATTTTTTTATTAGTTTTAATTTTGTACCATTCTCTTTAAAATGTCAAGCTTGGGTTCGACCCCGGGTTGCACCTATTTTAAATGTAGCTATTGTGGCTTCTCCATTAATAGTCAGTGCCAGTCACTTTCCATGTACATATGACATATAGAGGAGAAGAAGATCCAGGGTTTTTCGTTCGAGCTAGGTATATGTTTATTATTAATTGTTTTTATTTTATATGTTTGTAAATTTTTTATTTAGTGTCGTTCTAGTATATATTATAGCTTTTGTTAGCTACATTTTTTCTTTGTTAATTTAAACATTGTTTTATTTATTTATTTGTTTTGTTGTCTTAATAGGCAATGGCAAATATTTAAGTCAAAAACACAGGAAATTATATGACAAAATGTTGATTTTATCTATTTATACCAGAAAACGTCTATGGGATCCGATAATTCCTTTACAACCATGGCATAAAAATAAGTTAAAGCAATTGTATAAGGTCAAAATAGTAAACACTGAAAACACCAGTAAAAATATAACATCATTCTACGGATACGCATATTTTTAATGGATGGACTAAAAGTCACGGATAGGCTTGACAGCCTCACGTATCCGTAATTACGTACCAATGTGAATTTAGGCTTAGACTAAGACAGTACAGGCTATCAATGGCGTTTTCCGTTTGTACATACAGTGCAAAGAAATTATTATAAACTTTAACGTACTTGCATAATATGTAGCAATTAATTGTCATACAGGGTCATTAAGAAACAAGTACGAAAATCCGATAAAAATACGTTTGCACCACTATTTGGCAAATATTACGCAAATACTACAAAAGTCTATATCATTTAATATTAAAAATCAAACGTTGGTACTTATATTTAATAAATAAAATTCAGTAATAACTTTATTCTAAGAAAATATATTAAAACTAACAACATCTTGATCTGTTTTAGCTTGTCCAGGTGTAATTTCCACCTGAAGCAACTCCATAGGTAAAAGTTTACCTGCATGTCCACCAAAATGATCCATAATATATCAGAAAGATTGTGAAAACGTCTACAACAATACACATCATTTGTCGGCAAGACTTGGCCTATTTATAAGCCGTGTTGGTCGTTTGTTAACAACTCACGGTACGATGTACCCTTACGCGGTTCCCCCGTGGTTCAAAGCCCACCGCGAAACACGCAAGGAGTCAGGACTACAATGGGTTATCATATTTTAGTATTATTGTTATGTTCGGCCAAGCATTTTAGATTTATCATTGGATCGGGCTTTATCAGGCTAACTTTAAGAGAAGATTTTTTTATTATTAAATATTCACCATTAAAAAAAATAATTGATTTTGTTATTAGAAAAATAATGGTAAATTGGTGAAATAAATTCTAAGTTTTCTTAATAAATTTAGATAAGAAACTATGAATTATTAGATTGGATTTTTTCTCTTATCAGCTTTACCTCTGATCAGATCTCTTTTGCTTTGACGCCTGGAAAAAATATTTTACCTTGGGCAGTTTTTGAATTTCTCTAATTTATTATTTCTTAATAGTATAATCTTTTTTCAAGCAATAAACTACATTTTGTACAAATCTTTTTTTTACCTAAATTGCGATAAATGGTGACATTGGTGAATGACCTTAAAGTATTATATTTGTGGATTTTTAAGTTGATTGGTACCTGAGATTTTTTTCGCTCTCTTTCTATAACAGTTATTTTCTTAGTAATTTTTCATTTATTAAAAGTTTCTAAATGAAAACTGTATTAATAATATTATATTCTAAAAGTTAGAAACTCTCTTAAAAAGAAGAAAAAATCCTTTTATATCGATTGTATAAAAAAGGCAAAACTAATAATATAAAGGGCGATGATCGAGGTAATGGTACCGGTAATTTTGGTAATATTATGTTATATTATTTACATAAATATACAATTACAAATTATAAAAATAGGGAAATATTTCTGGTAGTAACAATAACACTACGCCAAGATTAATTGTGATATTAGATAGTGATACTAAATTTACCTCTTAGCAGGGGCAAATAGAGTTTATAGATTCCATTATCGGGTCTTCACTAGTCAATTCTTAATTTTCAAGGACTTCTAAAGCATTACAGGGTACAATTTCTGTGTATTTTGATAGCATATCCTCTAAAAAAACAACAATATGATTAATGAAATACCGACAAGGGCTGCTTATGACTCAGGAACTCCCTTAGATGTGACAATGACAAAAGTATGGTTAGATGTATTTAAAACAATAAAATGCGAATATAAGTCAACCTCTTATTACCAGTTGTGAAATCCACTTCTCCAATCCGAGTACTCTAGAGTAAAAAATTAGTGAAGCACCTAACTTAAGCTTCTACAAATCGATGGATGGTTAAATTGCAGAAATCACTCTATATCTAATTTTGTTATTAGTATACCTTTTCCGGTATTTTATCAATCAATACATACCGAAGATGACATTTAGCAACAGTTTTGGCACCAGAGATTGGAAAAGTATTGGAAAAATTAGCAGCCTTAAATTGTCTAGTTATTGTCACTGACAATGGACCTAACATAAAAAAGCCTCGTTATATAGTTATATAGGTTAGCAGCAAGTATAATTACATTGCTAATGCTATGGTTCTCTTTACCGTGGTCTAAACCCTTTGGCTCAAGACTTAATAGATCAAGTCACTCAAGATAATTTTTCCAATTTTAAAAAGAACATAATTTCAGTTATTGAAAAATTTGCATGTATTAGATTCAAGGTTTTAAAAAATCCAGGTGATTAAAATGAGGTGATACATTTCTTTAAAAAAATTGCCGGTAAAAACAAGATGGGTTTTCTTTGTTTTTTGTCTAAAAAGCTGTTTGGATACTAAATATTCATTGGAAAGCTTAGTAGTTAATGACAGCATAGATATCTTCTGATGTTCCTACATGAAATACAGTAAGAATTCTTCTTTAAAACGAATTTTGGTGACAAATAGAAGCAACTTATGACTTGTTCCAGCCAATCTCTAAGTGGATAGAGTTTTTTGAAGCTAACGAGCCAACAATCTTAAATATGTTTATCTAGTTTAACCGTTTAAGAATAGAGGCAAATATAGAAGAAAAATATATTCGTTTCGAAGTTATAGAATTGACTTAATTAACGAAATAGAAAGAAGAATGGAATCACGAGTTTGAGATGATGATAAGGATGAATTACCATTATCTATTCTATTACATAGTTCATTCTGACTAGTCTAAAATACCCGTCTTGATGTTTTTTGAAATGTTTTTACAGATTCGAAATTAAAAAAATTTATATTACTTAAAAGCTTTTTTTTTATAAATTACCAATGTTATTGATTGTTAAGTTACTCGTAATATTACATCGCTAGGTAGAACATAAAATAAAAGATCTTTTAGTTGAACTTAATTGTAGTTAAACATATTATTCGAGACAAATATTGGTGAATGTGAATTAAAATAATTAAAAAAAAAATTAAACACTTTTTTTTTCTTTTTACGAACTTTTTTCTAACCTCAAATTTTATGGTATAACATTTAAAATCTTGCATAATAAATATTTTAGGGCTTTTGAATTAGTATGGACAAAAATTAAAGTTATTTTAGCTTATTCTTAAAAAATCATTATTAGAGAAAAAAATATTTTAAAATCAATATTTATTTCTATTGAAAAAAACTCAATTACATAAAAAAAAATTAATACTAAACATGGTAAACATAGAAATAAAAGAGCTCCCGAAGTCCTGAGACCAGTGTGGGTACGTTCTATTTTACATTCATAAATCGCTATAAATCATACAATATTTAATACCTATTAATTTCTACACTCATACAATGAACTAAAAAGAAACAAAGAAAAAACATATTGAATAATGTATTCAATAAATAAATAAGTGTCCTATCTATCCTAAATCTATCTGCTAACTATTTTAAAAGTAAAAACCTAAAAAAAACATTAAATAATTTATAATAATAAAAGATATTTAATTAAAACACCTATAACTAATACAAGTTATATACATGTATAAATTTGTGTAAATTCGAGTTGATGTTTCTCTAAAATAACTGACCAGTAAAGTTCAGTTTTTAAAGTTTTTTTTTATTTCCAGAGCAAAAAATACAAAATCAAATTTCTTAAAATAATCTGATTAGAAAATGTTTGAAATCATTCTGCAATGATTATATTACAAAATTTATATGCATTTTTATATGTAGTATTCGTATATTGATGTAGAAAAAGTAAAGTTATTACCTTAAAGTATTATCTTATTATCTGGAAATTTTGCCCTAAAAAGTTTAAATTTTTAATTAAAATTTTAAAATTTTAAAACTATATACAACCTTGTCAAAAAAAAAAAATTGAAACGCAATATTTTGTCTTGGGAACTAAAAGTTTTTAAGCTTGGTTTTTTTGGGTTATTTCGAATTTTTAAAATTTATTTTCTCGAAATTTTGTTTTAATGTGTTATTTTAGTAACCTTGTTAATTGTTTTTAGTTTTTTACTTTAAGTGGATATATAAACCTTTTGAACTTTTCCTTCTTGCTCTAAATTAATTTTGTCGCCCTGAAGAAGGCCTAATATAAGTCAAAACGCTAGGCATAAAGGAATAATTTAATATTATTATTGGAGTTTTATTAGGTCTTGGAATTATATTTTACTCGACTCAAAAACAAAAATAATTAAATTTTGTCTTAGAAAATCAAAGATTTCCAAATTTCGACTTACTATGTCAAAATTCAAAAAGTTTATTTTACTGCGACTTTTTAATTCATTTTGTACATATATTTTATTAGAGTCAGTGTTTTGCATCCATATGTTAAAACAGACAGAACACACTATTAATACGCCTTGTTCTTTTGACTTGTAGGAATATTAGATCTTAAAATGTAGCTCAGCTTTCCAAGAGCTGCCCAGGTGAGAGCTATTCTATCAATGTTTTGTCAATTCTCGCAAGTTTGCTTATCTCTTCCAATGGAATACTTGTTCAAAAGGACCATACTTGCTCAATATTCCAGCTGTTTACTTTTAGATTTTTTTTGTAAGTAGAAATCCATTATTGAAGTGAAGTGGCTATAATATAGCGGGTTAGGAAAGACGAAGAGACTTTTCTCCACATATGATTGCAGCTATGTTTTATAAGAGTCTCATGATAATGATGAGTGAACTCATCGAAATGCATTAAACAATGCATTACGATTATATTTTAGATTTTTACTGTTGACTAGATTTGGCATAAACTTGATCTTCTGTTGATATTCAGTCGAACTTCTTTGGATGTTATTTCTAGTTCCTCCTACAATTTGTATACTATTAATACTAGAACAACAGACCGAAGCGAAAATGGAGCCATTTTTACTTTAATCTAAATATCAAAGCTTTCGATGTTGGTATGCTTAAACATGTACTCCAAAAGGTTAGTGAATAATTTGGGAGAGATGACATCACCTGGCGATAGACCTTGCTCTATTTTGTTTATATATTTATTTAATGGTTTGACATACTCAGCTACAGATTTATCAATTCTTAATGGTATGATTACATTAAGGCGCCAAAGAAACATATCATGTAACTATACAAACAAAAATACTACATTACGGTACCTAATGGTGATTAAATAAATTAAACAGTATAGACAAATAAAAATATAAACATAGTCAATAAATTCGTGAAATAAAGAAATAATTAGTTAAAACTAATTACTATCGATGAATGTAGTCTGGTCATAGTTAATACGATGGTATGCTTCATAAAATAGGGTGCTATTTCTGGTCATTCTTGATGGAACCGTTAATAAGACAGATTTTAATAGAATACCGTAACCCACTGCACCCTTAAAAAGTTTTAACAGGAACACCTACATGGCGTCTTTCCTTCTCCGTCTTCTTGCTATAATGTTGTCAATATGCTGAATGAAGGTCAGATCTCTGGAACGTTTCTCCCAGGTCAAGAATTGAGCCCGTGCTTTGAAATGCAATATTGTTAATGAAGTAAATGTTCAAGATTTGCATTTAGACACATAGGTATTAAGACCATTTAGGGAACACCAGGAAACAAAGCGATCAAGATCTGATCGAAGCATGATCAATGGTAATAAAAAATGTTAGGCTAGAGAATAACTTTAGAAAACTTGGGTTGCATCGTTATTAAAAAGAAGAAAGAAAATTGGCCCAATATGATATCCTTTCGGCACTCCAGGGGTCACCTTTACATTTTTTGATAGGCAACATTGGTTAACTACCGGACTTTCCAATCATATGCAGTTTTTTGATCAGTAGAGGGTGAAACACACTATCAAATGCTTTACATAAATCATTATAAATTGAGTCAACTTGATTTCGTCTCTCTACTTCAGAAATTAGATAATTTTGGTAGATTGCGAGATTGGACGTTGTTGATCTATCTTTATGGTATCCATGTTGGGGGCGCATAATATATCCTTTATATGTGTTAAAAATTTCGTCTCTTATAATTTATTCAAATAGTTTAGGAATCGCTAATGTGATAAATATTTTGCGGTGATTCTCCATGGCACACTTGTCCCCACTTTTACAGATTAGTATTAGGTGGAAAGCCTTTCAAGTGGGAAAATATCCAAAATCGAGAGACAGTTAAAAAATTGTCTAAAGGGGATAAGCAAGTGGATCTTGGCATTCTTTTAGTAGAAGCTTATCCATTGACCCAGTAATACATCCAACGATTGAAGTTTATAGGTGATTTTCTGTAAAGTGAATGAATGACACGACACAAATTGGCCGAAATCTGGATGTATGTATTTGGTTTAGATCAACAATGATATTGTCATAGTCGAATTTTTGAAAATGTTCTGTCAAGCCATCTGCGAACTCCAGATCATGAGATTATTTTCATTTTTGTTGAACGTCATTTGACAGGGTATTCCAGAATCCTTCTTAAAGTTATTAACAAAGAACCAGAAATGCTTTATATAGGTTGCGGTCGTGTAACATTAGCGTAGTGATTGTCTCTCTATCCAGAAGTGAACGTTGATATTCTTTATATAATTTATTTTTAAGCGATATTAACATCCGAAGTTCTTTGTCAAACCATTTAGGATATTTATGTGATATAACCTTCTTCTGTGGCACAAACTTATCGATTCCTTCGATTTAAAGTATTATAAACTTCTGCGATTATCATATCAATATCCTCAATTATTCTGATGAACGACCAGTCACTATTTTTGAAAAGATTGTTAAGGCTTAAAAAGTGGTTTCATGCTATTTACAAATATGTCCGTGCCATAAGGAAAAATAAGGTTAATGGTTTTACCGAAGATGTTTGAAATCCCCTTTAATAGCTGCAGCTCAAAGAAGGATATTTGATCGACTTAATGTGAGGGAGATTGAAATCTCCATAGATGAAGAATCTGTGGTCCGTAAATTAATTGCGAAATGATTCGTCTGTGTCGTAAAAAAACGCGTTTGCCTCTATTGACGAGTTGGGCTGAAAGTACACACAGCCAATAATGACGTTGACTCTATAGGTGCTTACTTGAATGCAAACATCTTCGTAAGTATTGAGAATTGGACTGGAAAGCAATGTTCAACTTATGTTCGCTTAAGTGGCGATGAGGATTCCTCCTTCACGCTGTACTCATAGCTCCGCATACCTACGGTCCCTGCAGTATATTGTGTAAGCAGTACCAAAGAGCGCATAATTAAGGAACGGATCATTCAGCCAAGATTTAGTAAACACTATGATCTTAAGTAACAGACATAAATGTTATTGAGTAACTCAATGGTCTTTCTAGGAAGGCCACGGCCGTTTTGATAATAAACAGCTAATTTGTTTGAAGCCTCGTATAAATTGATGTTGTTGGACGGTTGATTTTGAAATCAGGAGTATCTGCATGTTTTCTTGTGGCAACATTTGTTTCCTTGTAAATATAATAAGTTAGATATAACGTTCTATAAGCCGCAAGGTTTTTGAGCATACCACGATGGTCAACTGTTTCGAAAAATGAGCACTGAGGGCTTACCGTACTTTATGCATTTTTCCATAAAAATTTTCACTGTGTAGAGGAGAACCCACCTGTTCGTTTGATCAGAGCTTGGTTTTGTAATTGGGCTATATCACCTTTCTTATGCAGCAATAATATGATGGCCTTATCCGATTGTGCAGACAATAATAAATAGTTCTATTTTTTATGGCAATTTTGTCTCTTCAATTTACATTTTGAAAATAACTAACAAATTAATTTTTATTCCAGGCATTGTTTTAAAAACGCTATCGTATAAGGTTACTTAAGAGTCAAGAGTGCCTTACTTAGAGTTTCCTTGCTTTATATGCACTGACGTCATATGAATTTAACTTTTAAAGTACGATATTACCGCAACGAAATATCAGATTTAACTTAAATTTTCTGGTAGTATTTGCTTAGCTATTTTCGTATATTTGATTTTTTAAATTCTATTTTAATCCTATTTTTATTATAATAAAACGGAGAAGATTGTTCATTTAATCTCCTCTTGTTGTCCTGGAACACGAAAAAAAGCAATTTCTCGCTACCGAGTTTTTGTTTTCCAAAAGAGTCTCGCTAGACGTGGAGTTTAGATTGTTGTTTTCCTGTACATTTCCGACGCGCGGGACCGTAAACTGAATTTTTCCTACTACGTCATTTCCAATCATTTTTTCGAATGGACGCGAGGAGACATGTTTTGTGCTGATTGAAAGAATATTGAGTCGTCGTGCTTCCACCCCTTTCATCAATATTGTTTGTCGATAACAGAAAATTAAATCGGCTTTTCTCTGCCGGAAATGAGTTTTCACATGAGGGGAACGACGACAAAACCGTCAATACGAAAGATATTCCAGTCTTGTATATGATTCAAATAGATGAAAATATTTATATTTTACTTTTCTTTTTAAGAAATATAGTGCAAAGGATAATGCGTGAGGTCTGAGCAAAGCAACCTGCATGAAGATATATAATTTATTTCGTTCACGCCTTTCACATTAAAATTTCATTGTTATTTACGATGAATATGCTTCACGAGAATTCAGCTTCACATGCTCTTATTGCCCTGGCTTAATACATATGTTCATGGGCGTACAAAGAACAGTTTTTAAAAATTGTTTCAAGCTTATTCACTCCAAAGTATTTTGATTAAATGATTATTAGGCTTTAAGATGCCCCAATAAGTCAAGAAAATTGAAATAAAATACTTTTAGAAACTCCCTAATTTAAATAAAAATAATTATAACAGATGTTACTTAAGAACAGACCGTCTTCTAATTTATATTTTAGCACGGTTAAACTATTAACGAGGCTCCGGATTCATCCGTTCTCGTCAAAAGTTCTTTCTCACAGAACTTTTACATCATCTTTAACCCCGAAAGTTATTTTAAACAAACGTACTTAAAATAGCAATTCATCAACTTTGTTACAGCCCACTTATTATTAGTTAAAAGTTTCTTGTTCCTTTACAAGTACGCTAATTGAATTTTCGACAAAGGAACTTCTGATCCGTCAAGATGATTTATCTCGTCTCGAAACGCCGATATAATGTGTTAGGAATTGCACGTGAATACGCTTTAGAGATTAGTGACAACGTTTAAGAAAAATATTTTATTGGTTTGACATATTTCGATAGTGAATTTAAAAAACAAAAAAATATAGTTAATAGAAGGCAAGAAAAATCTTAAAAGTAATTAAAAATAACCATGGTTATTTATTCCTTTGATTCTTCAAGATTAGATGCGTTTTAATTCCACCTAAAATGTATCGACATCTAATTTGGAAAAGACCCAGAGAACATGAAGGCGATTAAGCTCGCTGCATTTTTAATTTTAAATTAAAATAATGGTGTTTCTAATATATTTTTTATTTAATTGAAATAATGTTGTTTGTTCCTGTGACTTATTGATTTATTTCCCTTTAAAACATAATTTGTTTGAAAACCAGAAAACATTAATTTTTAAGATCTTTTTACTGGATTCGAATCAAATTATTAAGACTCACAATTTTCTTGGTCGTGAAATTATATTTAACTCAATTTAAAAATAAAAAAATTAAATTTTGTTTTGGAAAATTAAAAATTTTTATTTGTCGAAATTCCAAGATTTTATTTTATTGCAAATTTTCGAAATTATAGTATTATTTCAACATTTTCTCTATTTTCAGATAGATATTACAGACCAAAGTGATGACATCTAATTTGGGAAAGACCCAGAGAGCATAAAAGCGATTAAATTCACCGCGTTTTTAATTTTTAATTAAAAAAATGGTGTTTCTAATAAATTTTTTTAATTAATTCAATTAATTAAGATTTCTATTGTATTAATTAAAATTATAAGACAATCTGTTAACCGTTTTTCTTACTACCTTCTTGATAGAGACTAGATGGCACTGTTAAACGAGTAAACGAGTAGACGTGTTTATCGTTTGTTCCTCGAATTTTCTAAATATCTAGTGCATGCAGTAGTTTGTAAAAAATTGAAAAAGTAGTTGTAAAAAGTGCTATATCCTGTGCAATTCAGTTTAACCCGTAACTGTTACTGACAAATAGTTTTCCCGCAACTGCTATCTATAACTATCGATAACTCCGGTTTTAAGATATTAAAATGAAAGAAAAAAACATTAACCAAAACTTTTATTTGATATTAAAAACATTACTTATATAATATAGAACTTGGGTAGTACAAAAAAAAACTTTTTATTTACAATTTGGGCACACTTTCAAAGCACATTGCAAGCATATGAGTAATTTGCACACAATGCAACATGTATTTGTTTTCCTATCTTTTTTTCCAGGACAAATTGAACACCTCTTTCTTTTTAATAAATTTTGGGTTGGCGGTTGTGCAGGTGTATCCTCCATATCTACTCCAAGAATATCGGCGGCGAGGCAACGAAGTTTCCGGGGAACTTTTTGGTTGTAAAGTCTTTGCTTCATAATATGTAGACTATATAGTGCAATACCTAGTTGTTTCAGAAAGTTGTAGCGAGTTATTTCCTCTCCACGTGAAAACTGATATATTATACGACTATTTACACCAGACATATTCAAAATACAGTGAAAAATTGCTACTGGCCATCGACGGGTTCGCCGAGAAGTGGAATACGTTGCACATTTTTCATCTAAAGCATCTACACCTGCTTTAGTGCTGTTGTAAAACATAATTATTTCGGGTTTCTTAGTACTTCCATCAATAGTGCTGTCGTGATGCATTGACGATATTAAGACAACAGATTTTCCTTTCTTCGGGACGAAAGATACTATGGTTTTTTCCGATGTAAATCCGCAGTTTGAAGATGTAACAGGCCTTTTTCTGTCCGGTAAAAATTCTGGAGGGATCATTCTTTTATTTTTTTTCACTGTACCTACATAGGTAATCCCTTGTTTTTTTAACTCATTAGTCAACTCCATTAATGTGTACCAATTATCTCCAGTGACATTTCGGTTGGATTTCTTAATTGGTTTGATCATCCGAAGAACGACATCAGTTGGATGTGAAAATGGCGATTTTTTTCATGTTGGATATTTTTTCCAGTATAGACCTCAGCGTAATACATATAGTGTGTTTGAGAATCGGCCAAGATCTGCACTTTTAGCCCGTATTTTGCAGGCTTATTAGGTATGTACATTCTAAATGCACATCTTCCCCGGAATGCAATCAACATTTCATCTATAGTTACGTGAGGTCCTGGAATATAGTTCTGCTGAGAGTTTTTACAAAACCTTAAAAAAGATCGGATATTGCAGCTAGCTTATTAGTTTTTACTCTCTCGGACCTTGTAAGATGATTGTCAAACCTTAAACAGCTTAACAAAAAGAGGAATCGTGCAAGGGACATTGTACATCTTAATAAATCTCTCCCAGTTCCATCTGTTGCCCATAATGATTTTAAATTTTCATGGCCTGACTTAAATATACTCTGCATCAATAAAAGACCGATGAAAGCTTCTATCTCAGTTTTATCTGTCTTACCAATGAAAGTTGGAGCAAATTTTTGGCGAGACTTTTTACGTCGTTTGAAGGTGGCGTATTTTTGATGCCATTATGTTAATTCTTGTAAATGTGTGGTCAACTGTAATTTTCAACATTTCATCATTTATTAACAATTTCCAAGCTTCTAAGGGGCTCAATGGTTCCTTCATGTGTCCTGTCGAGCAGGACCTTTCAGTCCGGATAAAACCCTAATAATGTTATGGGATTTTACCTTAGATCTTTGTGGAGGTTCTTTGACCCATTTTGTGAAATCTTTTCCGTACCAAGCTGACTTTGACATGTTGAAAGTGGCTGTTTGGTTACTTGAAGCATTTTCAATTTTGATGTCACTAGACGAGGTATTTTCTTGGACAGATTCAGTCTCAAATTCACTATCCGTATCGTGTTCACTGTAAATTTCGTCGTCAACTTTGTTGTAGTCGCTTTCGCCTGCATGATCAAATAATGTTTGTGCGGCTTGCGATCCCTTTTCTACTTCTTGAAGAGTTTCTGCCGCCTCATTTACATCTTTCAACTCTTCTCAAAACTCTTCGCTTTTTTAGAATGTCTCCCAGCTCCGCTGAAGTTAGCTGCTTGCTTGTAGAAGCCATTTTATCTAGAACAAAAAATCTATCAGTAAAATAACATATTTGAATTTAAATCTAAAAATTGCCCAAACAATTAACAAAAGTTTAGACAAAAAATAATAGCAAAAACGAGTACATACCTGTGTAATGCGATAACACTTTGTTTACGTAAGTACTACAGACGGGTCACGGAGACCCAACTACGTAATTATTTCGAATTTGGCAAAATCAACAAAACCATCTGCCACGTCTCCGAGAGAAGCACTAACTAATAGGAGAATAGCTGGACGTACAGCTCCCCTACCACCAAGGTTACATAGGAAGTGCGTATTAACACTAACGCCGGGTCCACAGATATAACTAGCTACGCAGCAGTTGCGTTAGCTAGTTATATCTGTGCCGGGTCACACAGACCCCGTCGGTAGCAGTTACGGGTTAAGATATTGTAATTTTCTATTACATTCTAAAAAAATGGGCAGTAAAAGCCTTCCTTTAAAAGAAATGAGTGCTTAAGTAGACACAACCAACCTTAATGGCGGTTTTAATTTACTGCGAGAGGAATATATTAAACTTAAGCCATCGCACAAACCAACGTCAAAATCTGATGATTCCTTAAATTTCGACTTTAGAACTCGTCTGAATACATTTCAAGAGTATGTTAGTAGTTCTCTACGAAATATTTTAAAGAAAATTAACACCCTAAAGAGAAATGTATGAATATGTAACTAGTATTAAGCGTAAAGTGGTTTATATAGAGAATCGACAAAACTGCAACTGTATATTACTTCATGGATTACCCCGACCCTCCACAGTTAACATTTGTTCAACCATAAAAGCATTTTTTAAAGATAAATTAAACATATATCTATCAAAAACTGAAATTGTTTACTGTTAAAAAAGAAGGAGCATTCCACTAGGGTGAAGTGGGGTAAGTGTAATCAAAAAAAATTATAGTGGCACTTTAAAATTTCATAACAAAAAAACCAAAAGATAAATCGGGTTCATTTTTAGTAGGCACAGAGCTTATTTCTTTGTTAAATCAATGTCATATTTATTTATTTTTTGTCTGCTTTTGTATTTTTTATAAACCAAAATAAAAAAAACATGTCGGCTAAAGGGGGTTCTGGTAAAACGCGCCCTATATCTGATGCAGCCACTAAGTGATAGTCCTCTTGTTCAGGCCAGTGAAACACTGAACTATGCGCTTTTCGGTTTGATTGTTAAAAAACTTAATGGTAGGTTGCGATTCTTCATCAAGCGTTATTGTTATTTGACCAGCATAGAAAAGTATACTTTTCTTTCCTTTAAATGAGACCAAAACCCAGTTTACAATGTTAAGGTTTTTTACCCCTTTGAGAAACAATTCGTCTTGTTTTAATGCTTCTTCATCTTCCTCTAACCTTTTTGCATAAGTCTCAAAGGTGACGTCGTCGGATTCACTGTCACTTAAAATTTGCGGTTCGTCTTCATCTGAAGAGCTCTCATTGATATGTTTTGCTGTTATTTTTTTTGATTCCTTCTTTGTTTTCTTTGCTAATTCTTTCGCTTTCTTTGCTTTATCTTTCGCTATTCTTTCATCTTCTTTTTCTTGCTCAGCCTTTTTCTTTTTTTCTGTTTTCTTTTGCTGTTATAATTTCAGCTCCCAGAGCTACCCTTTTTCTTCTTTCTTTTTCGTTAAGGCGGGGCGATTGCCTCACTGTTTCCAGCAACAATTCTTCAAATGATACAGATCCGCTACTTGGTGCTGCTATTGGTATTGGACTACTTGGCCCTGCTATTGGTTCTGGTCGCGGTTCTGATGCTAGCTGCTGCGTGGTTGGTTTTTCTCTCCATGGCTCTTCATGGCTGCTTATGCTGGGTTCATTAAGAGGTTGTTCTGTGGCAGGCTGGGGATTTCTCAAACGTTCTTCATATCTTCGTAGAGCTTCTGGATCATATTTAGAGCGGTCGATGACAGATCTATTAAATGGGCATATTTCTGCTCTACGAAAGCCCGATGTCGGTAAAGCTGGATCTGTCTTTTTCCAAATTGTGCTCACAAGTACCGAAAAATCTTTCTTTGGCATTTTAACATCGACATGTTTTCTTTGGTACTCCGCTAATTTGGAATCCCACCGTGACTTAAGGCTCTTAAAGACCGCTAGGTCCATGGGTTGCAATAGGTGGCTAGAGTGTGAAGGTAATTTAAGTACAATTATATAATTTTCGACAGCCGCCTCGATAAGTTTTGGTCTAAGTGCGATGAATGTCCATCATACGAAAGCAGGATTGGTGTTTCAGGTACAACGTTGCGAATAAAAGTTTTTGTAAAATAGTTTACAAAGATTTCGGTTTCCATCCAAACATTTGGTGACGCAGCATAAGAAGTACCTAGAAAGGTAGATTCTTTGGGAGCCAGCCAGGTACTCCATAGATTTTTTCCCTTAAAAACAATTAATGGAGGCAGTTTATCCCCATTTGCGTTACCACCCATGAGAACTGTCGTACTCTCTCTTCCAGGCCCGCTGGTTATTCTTAAAGCAGGGGCATTTTTCTGATCCACAATTTTAGTTTTACTTGGATCGAGCGTAAAACTAGTTTCGTCGATGTTATAAATCTGAGAAGACTTATTTTGCAGGTCGTTATTTTCTAAGGTTGCTTTCAACGTGTCAAAATATTATTCAATCACAAATGGATCATTGGCTTTTTTTCTGGCATACTCCAGTCCTTGTGGTGTTTTTAAAGACAGCCTGTGCCTTTTTTTAAAAGATAAGAACCAATCCTCCCCAGGTATTCCATCTTTAAATGGCGTTTTTATATTATTTTTCGTGACATACTTTCCCACCAATTCTAAGATTTCCTTTCTGCTGAGCCCCCAACCCTACTTCTCCATGATTTTTATGGCATTCACTAATTTTTCTTCATCAGCTGCAGGTATTGCGGTGGGTCTTCCTTTGGACGTGCTTTTTGATATCCGGGTTCCTCGTAGGTGTTTTTGAAGAGTGGAAAATGGGATTTGATACTTCTGGGCAGCACCACGACTACTGATACGATTTTCTTGGATGTTTCTGATCGCATCTTTTAAAAGTTCAGCACTGTAAGAAGGGTCTTGTTTCTTTTTTTATACACTCTCACCATTTTGGAGGAACTCACTAGGAACTGTATAAACTAGTCTTAGATCGGTCCTATTTTAAAGATTTCCACACTGTCTTTACAATTAATTAAAGTCTTTGGTAAGTATTTACACTATTTCTTCGATATTAGTCTTAGCCTGTAACAATAGAGATAATAATAGGTTATAGCCTAAAAACTCAAGAAGGAGGAGGCTGGGGCAAATGTAGTCAGTGATTACATTTACCCCAGTCTCAGTGATTACACTTACCCCATATGCGTATTTTGGTGGGGTAAATGTAATCGCTGGCATACATTTTTTGTTAAGTATCAAAAATCAAATCTAATAGCAGAATCAACATCCTTGTCGAAAATTACCTAAGGGAGCAAAATATTACAACTAAATACTAATATTAGCAGTAGTAATAGAGAATTAAAATTCCTAAAAGGCACTCACGAAATTATTATAAATGTCAAAGTACAAAAAAGAAAAAGGGAAATCTTTGAAACTGGAACTAAAAGCTTAATAAAAAGTAATATGGGTATAAATAGGGTCATATTTTCGAAATATTTCGAAGAAAATATGTTCCAAAACGTTATAAAAAAATCATAGGGCTTGATTACATTTACCCTACTTCACACCTACTGGAAATGTAAACAATCGGCCTGAGCCCATAGTTGTCAAGTTCATGTCACAGATAACGCGACATACGGTATTCTTTAATAAAAAGCTCCTTAAAGGTTCATCACCGAGGTTTTAACTAATGAAAGACTAGCCTTATTTGAAAAAATTAGACAAATATTTAAACAGTCATTTTGGATCGATAATAGCCGTATTTACGTTATTACTACCTTCAACCAAATAGTAATAAATAAATCATTTGTTATTACTAAAATGACGTAATTGTTATCTCTGAGACATTCTGACATTGATGATGGATATCTTAGTTTCGAAGACTATGATGTTGTAAGACAGGATCAACAATCTAGAGGAGTGTGAAATATACATTAAATAAGGAAATAATAAAGAAACCAAACAATTTCTTGAACATATTTAGATTAAGTGTACATATGATAACAAACATTTTTTAATCGTTAATCTTTAACGGCGATATATATACTTGAAGATTTTAACTTAAATATGTCTGATCCTGACAAAACAGAACTTCATGCATGTCTAGTCACTCCTTATCACTAATTAAGCTTAAAAAAATTATTAATAGTTCCACTTGAGTTACACATAGTGTTATATTCGTTTAGACCATATTCGTTTATTGTTATTTATAATTAAGGGCCCCTGCTAAGTCCAGTTTTGCATTTGGTTTTCGGAAGTTAAATAATATTGATATGGACTCTTTTATGTAATATCATATTAATAGAATATAATGGAATGTTATGTATATTGGCAATAAAGTGAATTTCTTGACTGGTCATACCTTCGACTTGTCCCTCGTAACGGAAGATATTGTAATTAAAATTCTTTTTAATATTCAAAGTAAAGCTTTTGCTAATGATCGACTTAATAAATTTAATATTACCTGCTCAAGACAATAACACTAAGACCACTTAAACACATCCTTAACCTTTGTATGGAAAAATCATATTTTTCTCTTGATAAGTGAAAAGGAGTTAATATGCCAGTTTCAAAAGTTTGTGCAGGGATTCAGGTAATTACATTCAATTTCTATATTACTAACTCTTTCTGAAATTTTGGAAAAAAATATAAAAGAATAAATGGCTTATTGCCTAAAAAAGAGTCTAGTTTCAGACTAGTAGATTTAAAAAATCATAGATGTGAAATCGCGTTAGATTATGTAACTGACGATATCCTCAAGGGTCTGGATGAAGGCTTAATAAATATATTGGTGTTGTTTAATTTTACTAAGGCGTTTTATATGGCATAAGATCTTTACACTTCGTTTTATCGTCACTTGATTTCTTCGTTTCTTACTAATACAACGCAACAGGTTTCTCTGGATCATATGCAGTCTTAAGGTGATTGCAGGTGTACCTCACAGAATTATATTTGGCCCTTCGCTCTATATATTATATACCTCTTAGTTCTTAAAATCAATAAAATATTGAAATTATATGTATGCAGACGATACTTAAATGTATTTTTCTTTAAAGCCTTTTCAAATACTGGATGCCAATGCTCTAATTGATACTGATTTTGAAAAGCTATTTCAAAAGGCTACGAAGCATAAGCTTATATTCCAGAAAATCCAGAAAAATCGATTGCATTTGTATTCAGTAGTGATAGAATAGACATAGAAGGATAAGAAATAATGTTCTTGAAAACCTTTATATACAACTTAATTCTAATTTAATACCAATTAAAAACTGTGCTAAAGATTTAGGCTTGATTATTGACAGTAAAATGAGGTATAAAGAGCATGTAACGTCTAAACTTACAATTACAGTTACTTACAGAATCACTTATTTAGCATTAAGAATGTTATATCCACTTAGGAAGAATCTAAATGAAGATACCAAAAAAAAAGTTATGCGAAAGCTTAGTGCTTTCATCTATACATTTCTGTGATAATATGTATGGATTCTGGTTGGACTTTTCGGATATTCAAAGAATTCACAAGTTACAGAATTCTTCTTCTTCTTCCTCAATTACGATGGACTCGCGTCGTATTTCGACAACCGCCCAATTTTGTTGTTTATTATGGAGCTACAGTTGAATGTGGGTTCCGAACCACAAGTGCTTTTTTTTATAAGACAAACACAAACAACCATGCTCATGCCAGGATCGAACCTGAGACCACACGATCGCATCGTGAACACTTTGCTCACGGTGCTACCGAGGTTGGCAAGTTACAGAATTCATGTTTGCGTCTTATATTTGGAATATGGCCTAGAGAGCGAATTTTTCATAAACTGAAAGAAGTAAATTGGCTAAATATGTAGAACGAAAGAATTCTAAACTTGTTGTGTTTCATTTTTAAATACAAAACTCCACCGTACTTGACTAATAAAATTGTTTATAGAACAGATGTACCCAATATTAATCTAGGTAGAAAACATCTTCTACCGTTTGTATTCATACTAAAGGAATATTCAAAAGATCCTTTTCATATAATCCTTTTCTAATAATTTTGTATTTCTCTATTCAACCCAAAGTAATTAAGAAACCAATTAGGGGTTACTACTTCGCAGTCAGTGATCTGGCGTCGTTAAATAGGTATTAATAGATACTTATTGCGTCTGCATCTGCATATTTATATTCCCTTATATTATCAGAAATTACTTATGTAAATCTGATATTGCTTCCTTATCCATCTCCCCATCCCGCCCCTAAAACTTAGTGCTTAGATTTCCAACATTTTATCCTAACTATTTAGAGTAAATTGGGTACTGTTAACTACTTAAATTTATTTTTTGTGCGCTCCTCCTATAATAATAGTTATATTTTATGTTTTAATAATATAATGTAAGCTTCTTCGTAAATCTTTAACATAGATCATTCAGCCATCCCAAATATCCATCTTGGATCTTCAGGTTAAATTACAAACTCCTTTGTCGAAGTTCTACTTTAATTCTTTATATTCTACATCAATTTTAAGACCATAGTAACTTTGTTCCATTTCACACACACACAACACACGATCAATGGCTCTTCCACTTTCTAAAAGTCTTGTGGGGTCCGCCCCTATAGACATCATACTAAAAAAAGATCAGTCAAAATTAATAAACGAAGGAAGAAGGAAGGCTTTTAACCGGCCGTCGGCTCTTAATCATAAAATTGACAGCCGAACTCATCTCACAATCTCGCATGTAGATGGACCGTTACCTGTACACAAGCAAATCCACTGATCGGCGTGACCCACGTGACGTCACGCCGATCTTAAGCACCTTTTTCCGGATGACCTTGAACGAGAAATTTCGTATTTTAATTTCCTGTGTTATTTTGTTAATTGATCGGACGAGAGACCAGTTATGTTGATTTTCTCTTACTCTTCTACTAGGAGATCAGTGGTCTTGCTTATGATTTTATTTTGAACAATTTGGAACTCCTATTTATGATTACTTTAAATACAATCAGGTCAATGTTTCACATTAATAAAGTTCCTTGACATTATTTCTAGCTATTTCTACAAAATTGATTTTAAGATCTTAAACATTTTGGAGGCATTATTATTAGCATCTGTAGCCTCTCCCACTCAATCCTTTTCCTTATCTTCACGAAGTGTGGCATGGGTCACACGGGTGAACCCTGAATAACCTGAGTAACCCGACCAGAGACTCTAGTGAAAGGTAGGGCCAAGGCAAAAGTGGAAGAGGAAAATGGTCCTTCAAAAAGGCGATTTTGCTTTAGACCAGCAATTTATACATGAAAAAAAACATTGCTACCAAACAGAAACTATTCCATCGGAACCGAACGTGGTACTTGTTTCAAATAACACAAGCAACCGAATAAGGATATTCTTATATCCTTATTATATAGAACATGTGCAGCGACAGCAAAATAACAGGGATATAGCTGCTATACAACTAATGAGATGAACATGAACGGGAAATATGGAGATGAGAAGGGCTTTAGTCTTCTGCTCAAAAAGAAAGGAACAACATGAATACAGATGTGGCTTTGTCATAGCATAAAGTAACAGGAATAGATATCAAGGCAGTCTATATGACTGAAGGGTAAAGGTTCAATCTCATGATATCCTCTATACAGGGTTCAACAGAAAATGCTGAAGAGGATATCAAACAGAAATCTTACAAACTACTAGACCAACAGTATTAAGCAGCAACAAAACATGATATAAATATAGGAATGGGAGATTTTAATGCTAAGCTAGGCAGAGAGAAAAGCCAAGACAGGTAGTAGGAAGACATAGTCTACATGATACAAGAAATTATAATGTAATTAACATTAACTTATACAGTTAACGTGTCTACATCTCGGGATAAGAACTTGAACTCCAAAGAGCGTGTCTCTGGTTTCGTATGCATTTATAAATCCAAATTGCTGTTCGGATATCTGTTTTTCGTATTTGTTATAAATTCTTCTATAGATGATTTTAAGAACTAATTTTAGCACATGACTCCTCAGACCAATGGTCCGTTATATCTCGCACTTCTTTGCTCGATGGTTTTTGAGCAACGCTATAGCTTCTGATTGCAGCCATTTTTCGGGCATATTTCTAGATACTTTTGTTGAAGATATCATTAATTCAGGATATTCCGTTAAAATTCAACAGCTTCAGAAATTCAGTGTATATGTTGTCTGGTCCCACTTCTATTTTGTTTTATTACTATTTCTACCATTTTATTGCTCGTCGGCCTGTAGCTTCTTCCGATAATAAGTACTTGACCCTCGATCTTTGACCCTTAAAAAGCATTTCTAAGTATGACCTTTACCTGTTTTTCAGATCATGTTGGTAACCGATAATTCTTCCATTTGTGTTTATGATCTTCATAACTTGTCACTTTTTAAAGGTTCCAGTGACCTCTTTAATTTTTTTGTTTAAGTTAAAGCTGTTTTATGTGGCTTGTAAAAAAATTGATGTAAAGATCAAGTACCAAAATTTTAAAGAAAGAACATTTATAAAGTTGCACGGGCTTCATACGATGAAACAATTCATCATCAAATGGGCCATATTCTTATAGATGCACGACCCTCTAGCATCATTAATTCACGTAGTATGATAGGCGCAGGCGGCAATACTGATGATTTCCTAGTGAAACCCAAATTAAAAATAAGAATAGAAACAGGAAATAAAGCAAAATGAATAAGAGGCAGTACGGGATCAAGAAGCATCTCAAGTACCGAACAATCAAGTTGAATATCAAATATCCATAAGTACCAAATTTGACTGTCAAAGACAAGAGGAGTACAAGATAGACCTGGAAGAAACATAGTAGCAAATAATAACGATTATAGAAGAGGTGGCTATGAAAACCATTGAAGGAAGCAAGAAATGCCTAAGAAAAGTGGTTTGACAGGGAATGCGAAGAAGCGCTAAAAACAAAACCTAAAATATATGTTATAATGCTAACGAACCCTATAGGTGAAAACAAGGAAGAATTTTAAAGGACAAAAACAAAGCTAAAACGATTACTTGCAGCTAAAAACAAGAACCACCTGGAACACAGGAATTAGACAGAAATAGAAATATGAGTTAAGTACGAAAATGCTTTAAGAAACTAAAGCGACTACTAACTTAAGCATTGGAATAATAGAAGCCATGACAAAAGAGATAGGCGAGATAATAATGACGGAAATGGAAATTGTCAGAAAATCTAATCAAAGATCCTTCAGATCTCTCCCCTAGATCCTAGGGGAGTTAATAAGACCACTTTTGAGAGTTAATAAATATTAAGAGAGAGACAAAGAAAGAGGACATGACCTTCCATTTAGCAAATGTAAGAATACCAACACTTCAGAAGCAGGAAGCAGAACGAAAGCGTCAATATACTTATAAATAAGAACGGAAGTAAAAAAAAAATTAAAAAATATAGAGTCTATATTGCTTATCAACTCAGCATATAGTTTTGACATTTGAAATATTGAGCAGGCTGAGTCCTTATGCGGAAGATATTATCGGTGACTATTAATACAGATTATATATTATAATAATTAATTATTATAATATGATCAAATATTATGGATCAGACAAATATTTAATAAAAACTGGGAGTTCAGCCGAGATGTCCATCCAATCTTTTGGATTCCCGGCAAGCAGACTCCATAAAAAGAAGCACATTAAAGATTGGCATATTAAGGAAATTAGTAAAGCTAATACAAATGTGCGTAAAAACTTATATACACAAGTAATAGTAGGAAATAAAACATCAACGGCATTTAATGTATTATAATTTCATCATTTCTTTGTAATTCAGACAAGAAAAGCAATAGAGAATATGCAGTTAGCAGAAGAGCGTCGGAGCTAACAGAAGGTTTTGCGCATCAAGATTTAAAACTGCTGTTGGATTTTGCTAATGATATAGACAAAGTGGCTCAATCAGTAGGAAACATAAAAAAGGTTTTATCACAAGTAAAGGAAGAAGCGAGTACTCTAGGTGTACCAGTAAATGAAAAAAAAATATGCTGTTTACATAGAATCCAAGGCCTCGAATCAGATAGAATATTACCCTTAATGAGTTTAACTTTAAGTAATTAAGAAATTTAAGCTCCTAGGAGCGGCCACACAATCACAAATGACAATCGAGCAGAAGAAGATGTCTTAGTACGAATAAGAAATAGAGCGCTATACTCTCTCACAATACTATTGAAATTTAAACTGCTAAAGACTAAATCCAAATTAACTTCGTACAGGGTAATAATTCGCCCAACTTAGGGCAGCTTAAGTCCTGGACTCTTAATCAACGGTAAATAAATAAGCTTCTTGTGTTTAAAAAAATAGTTTTTAGAATGATTTTTGGATCCAATAGAGATGAAACAATATAGAAAAAGAGGAAAAGATACTGACGGGAAAGTCTAGAATGGAAGGTCAGAAATGGCAAGTGGAGGCACATGATCGCAGGAGATGAAGAGCAATAGCGAATACGGCTAAAATTCACCCACAGTTTGCCTATGTTTGGGGCAGAGAGTGAAAGAAAAAGAAAATGGAGAAATATTTTTCAGAGAAAATGAAATGAGTCATAAATCTCACCTTCACTTTATAAAGGGATACTTTAGAAGTTTTCCAGATAATAAAGAATGAAAAATGAGTCCTCATTAATGGTAGATATTTCTGAAGATATATTGAGTATGTGTAAGTGCAGACCAAATACTAATTAAAAGAAAGCAATTAAAAATAAATATTATTTATTAGATTATCAATTGATATAATTACTTTGTTTGAGTTTGAGTTTAAAGCTTTAATAGTTGATACTATTATTTTAAAGTAATTAAAAGAAAGTAGGTAGAGCTTTTTACTGTCATACTTTTTATGTTATTGCTTTAGAGCCTCAAAGGAAGAAGAAAGTGATGAAGTTACTAAAGAAATAAGAAATGAAGCCAAGAAAGTTCTCGGATGTCCTTGTCTCTATTTTACTTTTATGCTGCTGGTGATTGAAAAAACATAAAAATTTAAGAAAACAAAGATTAAAACTTCCTATATGACGAAACAGCTGCCTTGCAGAAGTTCCTATGAATATGTGCTTATTATTATCGAATAAAATTACTGTATAAGGGTAAAATTATTATATATGAAAATGATATCTTCTTAAAAAGAGCCAATTCTTATCTTATACGTGATTTTGGAATAAAAATTTTGCAAACTACAGAACTCAATTTGACAAAATTATCCACTAAAACGAGTAAATCTAGAATATAGTATTTATATTGAAAAAATGTGCCATAAAACTGTGGAAACTATACGATCTATAAAATCGTAGAAAAGTATAAGCTCAGCAAGGGTTGCACAATATCCGGCAATGTAATCACATCAGCAGAGTACGGAAAATTTGCTTCAATTTTATATGATACGGTGCACGTGGTCTGCATGCCTTAGTTTTTGGCCAATCGCCCGAAACCAGCGGTCGATCATTGGGCCTTTTGCTCTATATATATATACGTTCCGGCCTTATAATGCGTTTTACTTATTCATCGCACACAATCGCATTAAAAATTAATGAAACCGGGGTCAGACTGGCCTTTTAAAAAGAGAGCCCCACTTTATCGACTTCTTCCCCTTCATACCCCGGCACGGCTTGTTTTTGTTTGATAACTTTGTTTGATGGTTTTTTTAGGGCGTAGGAGTGACATAAATTTAAAATTTTATTATGTCGTTTGATAGCGGAAGCTCTTTTTTTGTATTATAAATTAGTTGAATTTCTTTTAAGAAGAGGATCTAATTAAAGCATTTTTGGGCGTTTACCTAAATAAAGTTTCCATATTTTGGCCTTTTTAAACAGAAGACTACACAGATTAAGGATTAATATTACAATACATAATATTAATATATTATATATTACAGAAATATCAAAAGACTAGAAATAAATTATTTCAGCATCAAAATAGCTGTTGAGATAAATATTTTAATAGATTTTAGTCTTCAGAACAAAAAACTACTACTAAACTTTCTCTTACTGGTTTCAAACAAACAAATCTTTAAAATCATATGACAAATGCCTTATCACTTTTCAGTCAAGAAGTCAATAAGTTTTTGTTGAAAAAATCTTAAAAAACTAATAAACAAACTAAACCAAAAAAAATAAAACTACAAAAAAAAAAACCAAAAAATAAAACTTACCACTGCTAAACCATCTCAACGGTTTGTTTCAGTAACGAGGCAGTTCTGACGATTGTAAAATCTCTCTATGGTTTGGATCAAGTTGTATAATTTTTGCTTTCCTCAGTAGTTTTTTTTCTTTGGCTTTAATTAGTGTAAATTCAAATTTTAACGTGACTTTTCTTAGTCTAGGTATAGATTTACCTTGACTGATGATAAAATGAAAATATATAGAGACATATATGGTATATAGAGATAAGATGATGCTGACAGCATGTTACCTTAATTTAGCAGGCACTTTGGATTTATGCAAAGCCCAATCTGAGGTTGCATTATTCTTATCGCCAAGTTTAGTTTTTCTTTTAGTCCATGTCTCTTCAGACCCCATTTCGGGTCTTAACCAATCAGATTCTTTTTTTGAAAATTCCCGCTAACTGTCTATTACAGTGTGTCAAATTCGGTGTTCACGATTCCAGTTATAAGTTTTGAATACATTTTTGAAGTTCGAATGATTTTTGATTTTTAATTCCTAAAACTTCATGAACAAAAACTTAGATTTTTCAATATGCCGGAATCGTTTAATTTTTAGTGTTCCCAGTAAAAGAAAGAAAAACTTAGTAAGTTTTTCTTTCTTTATTTCTTTCACTATATATTGGCTCTGAGAACTGGTTGGCTATTGCAATGAAACTTTTTTTGGAGCTCTTCAGTGTCAACACGCGTCTTTACTTTCTTAGGAGACGTTTAATTTTGGTTTATTCTGGTGGTTCAACGGATTTGATGACATCCACCAGTTAAATCCTCTTCGCCGTCTTTTCATTACATATTTAAATCTTGGTTCTTGTTCTTTACTTTCCGACTAGAAAAGCCAGCAACATAAGTCTATAATACCCGACTTCCAGAGAAGCTAAAGGATCAGTTTTTTTCTTTTTTTATTATTGATAGTTCAAAATCCTATTTAATTCATCGACTATGAAGTTGTTGGTCATAATGAACATGTAAACTTTAACTTTAATTGCTGCTGATGCTAACAGTTTACATATAAATCTCATATCTGATCCATACATCTATAAATTCCGTTGTCACTAAAATTATTTTTCTTGTCTTTAAGAAAACTAAATATTTCTAATCGTCATTTTCTTTATTTAAGAAAATTTATGATACCACCTTTGTATTATTTAAAACCTTATTCTTCTTTTGGCCTTAAAGAGCAACAAAATATTGAAAGGACAAAGTACTTTCAATATTATATAGTACATAGTTCATATAGTACAAAGTTCCTTTAAAAAAAAAACTACATCGCGCCCTTTTTAACAGTGAAGTTAGACATACTATTGCATTTTAAATTTAAACAAGAGAGAACGAGAAGGAGCTGCCGTCAGCCGAAGTGCATAGATCAGGGAGGCACATTGCAACGTCATTTCACAAAATACTTCGGGATATCAAAAAGGCTTTGTATCCAAGGAAATAATAGCCCTATGAGCATCCATGGAAATTGAGGGCGCCTTTGATAACGCGCACCTTCTCGTAATAAAACAGTTTTCTCTAATAGACCAGATAGGTCAGCTACATGCTGAACCAAACTCAAACCATTATGGTTAAAGGATACGCACAGTGCGAAGTACTATCTTCCCTCCTATGGTCTGCGATTAGCGGATGACCTGATCAGGCTCCTTAAGCGGAGAGGTACAAGACCATTTGTTATGCGGATAATATCTCTATAATAGTCAGGGGAGAACTACGCAGGGACAATTGCTTAACAGATGCAAGATGCCCTAAATACAGCACTTTGAAAGGACTATTTATAAACCTAGCGAAGATAAAGAATAACCTTGCACCATTTTTCAAGACAGGGGTGATGAACGTCCCAAGTCTTTGGATGAGCGGCATCAAGATTGTTCCTAGGAAGAGGGTCAAATATCTGGGTATCGTCTTTTATAGAAAACTTACCTGGGAACCGCATCTTAAATCAGTACTGGAAAGGGCCACGAGAAACCTTTATACGGCAAAACAACTATACTTGGTAGATCTCCGAGTCTCCAGGATCCGGGAGTAGACCCACCATACTATAGGGCATGTTGAAGGAAAACCGACCAAGGACGATATCGAGCCTGTGCGGTCTACAGACTCGCATGTTTATGAAACATAGTGGCCATGAAATTAACCCCAATGCTCTTTGTAGCCTCACTGGCTAACACAACAACAGCGCTCAACTGGCTATACAAAAGTAGGCAGCGACGAGGGCAATCTTCATCTATAGAAACGAAAACCTTAAGGCGGGCAACCTTAATAAACTGGTTATCTGTCAATCCTGAGAGGAATCTGGGATATAGTTCATGTGTCTTAAGCGGGTGACCATATGAATCCGGTATACTGTTTCGACAGCAAATACATAGTCCTCCTCCCGGCAAGGAATAACCTACAAAGGAAGGTATACGGATGGATTAAAAATGCTCCACAGAGTTTGGACAGGAATAGTAGAGCCTAGAGCACACAAATCTAACACTGAAAAAGGATACAAGCGGAATTATACGCAATATTGGATATTGAATATGGATTAAAATATCCTCGGCTAGCTAATTGGTTCTTAGGGCCCTAAAGACTCGAAACCAGATCACTCAGGTCTGGGTATCAGGACATGAGAGTCACGCCGGGAATCATATGGCGGACTTTTACGCAAAAAAAGGAGCTGAGGGGAACATTATTGTACTTACCCCATCTTTTGGGTTCAACAAAGGTTTTCTTAGAGGAGAGGTTAGAAAATAAAAATCGTCCAGGTTAATGCGACATTGAAATGATACTCATGGGGTAGTTCATTCAAAATACTTCCTGAGCCTTGACACTGGGAGGGCGGATCTAGCTCTAGGACTAAACAGAAAAAGTCTACGAACGCTGGTAGAGGCGCTCACAGGCCACTACACCTGCAGCAGCCAGCTATACAGAATGGGCCTATCCGACACAGATATCTGCAGATTCTGCGGTGAGGAAGAAGAATAGATGGAACAGTTGATTGCAAATTGTGGAGCACTGCGTTATAGGAGATGCGGAATTTTACACATATATACGCTGAGTGAAGAGGATCGGTAAGATGAGCTTGATCGCGAACTACATTACATTACATTAGCTGCTGAGATCACTTCGTCACGTCTGTTAAAAAAAGATTCAACGGTTTGGTGTTAAACAAAATAAATAAATAATTAAAAACAGATTGAAAAAGAGTTGAGAACTGGTTCTGACACGAATATTTTTTTTAAATCATTGCTCAGACAATAATTGGCTATAAGAGAAGAATATTATTTTTAACGATTTTTAGTTATGAACCCTCACTAATTATTGTCGAGAATAATTCTACGGTACTAGTTTCATCAAGCATATTCCAGGTTGTCGTTTAAAATTACGGTTGAAAATATTTTATTATTTTTAAGTCCAATAATAAGGAAAATCTAAAGGTATTTTTTTACTTTTTAGGCCGATAATCCAGGCCTGTAGACAAACTATTAAAATCAGATGCTAAGATTCATGTTTTTTAAATAACTGGGATCAACAGCTTTATATTAATTAGGATTAATATTATGTCGATTTTCAATTGTTCACAAAAAATTTAATTTGCTTAACATTCCTAACGTGATAAATTAAAATCACTGCTAATATCAATATTTCATCTCACTATATAAACCAACATTTTATAAAATTTGTTATTGTTAATAGAATCACTGCTACAAACTACTAACAGCTTTCATGCTTATATGAGTAGGCAAATATATATTTTAGATTATCAAACTTAAATTCGGTATTCTCTAGTAAAAAAATTAAGATTTAGATGAATGAACCTGTGAAAAAATAAAATAGATATATAATGAAATCACTGAATAAACTAATGTTTTACTAAAAGAATTAAAAATGTTTTTACTGGTCTGAGATAAAGAAATTTTAATTTAAAAAAATTAGTGATGAGATAAATATTTAATCAGATGCAAGCGGAGATAGAAAAAATCATCACATTCACAATAATCATAAAATATTGTCTGTTTTGTAGGTATACCTATCAAAACTTATGAAAGAATACATTTGTTCCAACCTTTAAAAACACTATTGTGGGACAAAGTATTTATCTCTATAAAGGTGTTTTGAAGCGTAGATCTTTTTAAAACACTATAGAGATAAACACTTTATTACATCAAAGCTGACAAAATGACTTTAAAATTGATTGTTGGTAGTCGATCTTTTAAAATCACTGCCGTAAGGAAAATAATCCACATAAGTTGTTAATATATTAGGGTAATTCCATAGTTTAGTTAAAAATGTTAAAAATTTGAAAAAAATAAGAATATTAATAAAGAAAATTGTTGATATTTTCGGCGACTGCAGTGTAAATTCTTACCATTTTTCATTTATTGCTCTCATAGTTTATCAAAATGTGTGTTATTGTATGGTTTTCAGTACAAATCTGTGGTTCACTCAGTTGAATAAGTCTCTTAATAGTGCCGATTTGACATGTGTAATTTTTTTTGTGCGGAAAAAATGGTCCATGTTTACGAAAACATGAACTTATGAATATAGAACTTATCAATGGAAAGTGCCAGCAAAATACAGCGGCAGCATGCAGGTTGTATGGGAAAGGTTTCTTTTAAGAAATCATCCGGTCTCTTGCATATTTATACATTTAGTTATTAGACTTAACACAGAGTATTTAGGAGAATAACGAGGAGACCATGCTGGAAGAGCTGCTTATCCTGAAATGTTACAAATTTACAAATACATTTTAGAAATGGTCGAAGATGACCCAACAATAAGTAATAGAGCCAATCAGGTGGAAGACTATACGACAAGAGGAATATAATAATGCAACCTGAAGATCATTCTAGAAAAGTCATATTTTGCCAGTAGCTTTTAGAACAGCTCGGCAGAAATAAAAAAAAATTCGAAAGTAATATTGTGAACGAGGATAAATATACACAAGATGGAGTGCAAAATTTTCAACAATTGTGTTTGGGTAGTGGAAAATTCGCACACTGTAAAAAGGTAGATAGGACGCAATGGACCTATTTCTTGGCCTCCTCGGTCATCAGACTTCACGCCTTGTGATTTTTTTCTGTGGCGCTATTTGAAAGAGTTGCTGTAT
The DNA here is from genome assembly GCF_022605725.1 of Anthonomus grandis grandis. Classification (NCBI taxonomy): domain Eukaryota; kingdom Metazoa; phylum Arthropoda; class Insecta; order Coleoptera; family Curculionidae; genus Anthonomus; species Anthonomus grandis. Next base: position 20,013,930 of record NC_065551.1, read on the forward strand.
CATGATGGAGCATTAAATACTCCGAAAGAATAAGGGCGCATTAAAAAAACCTTGTGATTTTATTCTTGAACCAGGATTTTATTTTCTAAGCTTGTAAAGTGTCGTAGATTCGGCGAGCAAGATTGTGAGTTTATCAAACAAATGCGAATAATTTTGAATAATTTTATGAAAACGGTAACTATTTAAATTTATAAAGAATTTTTTAAAAATAACTTTCAATAACGTAAAGTAACTTATTTATTATGCAATTTTTATATAGGTTATCGTTTGTATATTAACTTCTTTTGACATATTCTACAAGCTGTTAGAAGAAATGACTCAACTTCGAAAATGTCCTGTATGTGTTAAAAAGCTTTATACACTTTAAAATCACAGTAACAATTTTTTTTTAGAACAGAAAACAAAAGACGCTTTAACCAAACTTTTGTTTTGGTTTATGGGTCTCTTATTGCTTTGTCTTGATCATGGTGCTCAAAACAAGAAAAACCAACGATATAATTCAACGGTATATGAACGTCAAACAAAACATTTTTTGTAATAATTAAAGAAACAAAGATTTTTATTTGGTGATACGAGAGCTGAACGTTGTAGTACCCAGTGACGTGGCCTGACCTGGCACCTGCTGGGCCCCCCGTGGGGCTTTTCTCTCTGTTAACTTAGCAAACGCACATGTACGTCCGCCAGTCACCTCGACAGTTTACACTGTTCGTAAGATTTTGATTCGTTTTGTTATATGCTCACTCTCCCATGCCTAGATATACCGGGGTTACTTTAAAATCAATTCTTCCAATTTGATTTTCTTATTTTGGAAAGAGCTATTAAATCCATTAAATTGCTTAAGTTCGCCATGTAAGTTCAACTTATCTTATTAATACTATTAAATATTATAAAAATACTTTAGGATAAAACCAAGTGTGTCTTTTTAGGTCCACCTGGTATATTCTTACGGTCAGTCAGTCTGCTTAGGAGGGTCATCGAGTTTTGATTTCTTTTCATTATGTTCTCTCACGAGCTGAAAGTACAAAACGGCAAAGACTATACGTGAAGATCACGGAAGGCATGTTTGTTCGTTGTTTCCTGCATAAGGCTGGGCGTGTATTATTCCTTGTGTAATGCTAATTTCTGCTGATGATGATTCAGAACACCCGTTACGCTTAGATATCGGGCAGGTTGGGTACTTTTATTAGCCATAGTAACCATTATATCTGTGCTGGGTTACTGAAAGGCCACGAAGAAATTGAATTAAGATGAAAAAAAATGTATTAGTTGGTTTGGATCAATTTTTCTTAAATACTTGTAATTTTACAGTTGCCTTAAATATTTTACATGCATAATCTATATGCATACTAAGATGAAAAAGAGTTTTTATTGATTGGATTTTTGCAAAATATTTATACATATATGAAAATGGATAGTTTACTATTTGGCAACTAAAATTTACTTACAATTTTTATATATATTTTACGATTTTTAACAGAATAATATCTTTTTAGTATCTGGTCAATACTTTGATTTAAAACCTTAAGAGGTTATTGTAGCTAATCAATAGGATGTAAAACGCATTTTTTTATCGTGATCTATATATAAACCTGGATTTCATTAAAAAAAAAACTATAGACAATTTTTGGGGATAGCCATAAAGTCTGCATCTAATTATGCTAAAAATTATATATTACTCGTATTATCATTATTAATATTTAATTGAATTATTTTGGACATGGAACTTGTCATTTGAGAAAAAGATGTATGTATCAAATTTAAAAAAGAAAAAATTTACAATGTGACCACTATTAATATAAAATTAAGACATTTATGATGTGGACATCTGTCCTAATAATCCTTACTATTTAACTTAATTTCATCCAAAACACTATACAATATTATTTCACAAAAGAAAGAAATATTCTACTGATTCTAGTAGAAAAAAATCACGGTCACTACTACCAAATTACAAAAATGATTAACATCTTAAAGCCAATAATTAAAAACAAAAATGTTCGAGTCAGTAAACTTTAAAATCGCTATCAAGATTAAAATTTTAACATTTTGAAATTATTTGTTTTTTGTTAAAATAATAAGAATGAATAAATATAAATTTAAAAATCGTTTTTTTAATATAGGTTAATTAAAACATTTTTTGCATATGCATAATCTAAATGGCTACGGTGGCTTAAAAATAAAATAATTAGGTAGAAGAAAGCGGGAAAGCTCTAGACATTTTTTAGCTAAATATAGTTTTAACAAATTTCATTGTACTTATCAAGTGTATTAATCCATCAATAAATTGCCACACTATTAGTGTCCAAAAATATGCAATACTGGAATAAATTAATTCTTAAAAAACTACTAGGTCCTATTTAGTACTTATACGCACAGTGTCCAAACCCATACCAAGGGAGTGTATGGATAAAAAATATAACAACGTTGAGATCACAAAATAAGGGTGTGGTGCATAACTTAAAAGGTTACAATGGAAAAATATGAAAAAATAACATAATTTCCGAGTATTTAACATAGAAACTAGTTCAACATTTTTAAAAATTATAAATAAAAAATGAAAAAGTAGTGCGTTTGAGATCACACGACTTAAGTAAAACTTCTTTAGCTCCATTTGTATGTATATTTATAAACAATTTCCGTGCGTAATTTCTTCTTAGTTGATGGTCCTGGATACCACTTTCTTATTCAGAGTCTGTATCACTTCTTGCCATACATAATTCCTTATAACTAGCGAAAATTCACAAAATATAAACTTTAAAATAAAATATAATTTTATTTACTTTAAAAATTAATTATTAATATATTGAACAACAAAAATTAATTTATAAAATTGTTCAAGAACGAAATAATATTATGAAATAATGAAGAAATCACCGTTCGCGTAACACTAGCAAACTCGCAAGTGAACTACTAACTAAAATATATATATATATTTAACTTACTAACTTTGAGAGAAAAAGAGAAAGAAAAATGTGCGCACCCACGGCTCTCTCTTGCTCCTACAGTAATATGCGATCCGTAATTCTTTTTCTCGTTCTATCTACACTAACTTATAACTCCTTCTCAGCTACCGCTCGCGTCGCCCGATCACATTGTTCGTAACGCTTTCGTAACGCAAGAAGTTCTAGTTCAATAGTTGTAAAATCAAAATGAAAATTAAAAATCTCCAGAATTTTTATGTTTATGGGCTCTTCCATCTCTACTTTAAACTCAGAGGGAGAATCTTGATAGTTCAATTCTTCGCCACTTGACAAAGACGTGTTTATTACCTTTTTTTAAAATTGTTTTACCTCCTTTTTAACAATTTTAATCTTTTTTACCTTCCCTTCCTTTTGTACGATCTCGTGAAGTTCAGGTGTATCTCTACCAATAATAGTTTCTTTTCCATAGACGACCTCTATCCCGAGTAGCTTTCTTTTTGGGTGCTTTCGGATATGGCAAAATTTTACTAGCTGAAACAACTTTGGTCGTCTATTTTAAAGGAAGGATCAGCATTAAATGATGACAGATTTTTTTGATATTACTTGGAGTGGCGCCTATATAGAATGCTTTATAACATATTTCTGGAAGATCGTAAATAGTAAGTATTCGGATGCGTTAGCATCCACTTGTCGGTTCCCTGATTTAAAAATCGCTTAAAACTTCCAAATACCATTTTATCAAAAATTTGTAAGCGATTAGATATGTGAGGAGGCCACGAGATTCATGTTCATCTATGATAAAAAGTACTTTGTGTTTAACAGAACACTATGTTTTACGAAAATTTCTAGTACTTGCAGAAAATTCTCACTAGCCTTCTCTACTAAAACAAAACAGCACCATATTCTGTAGGACCATTTGTTAGCATTTTATGCTGGTCGTTTTATCCAAATTATAGATATTGATTCCTAAAAACTGGTGCCTTTTCCAAACAGATTCTAACTTGTCCTTGAAATATTCAACGCTTGTTGGGTTAAACCTTGATATTCTATCCAAACCTCCTGCCTCCAGCGATCGTATTAATAAATCAGGATGGAGATTTAAAAAACCCCTAAAATAGTTTTTTTCTGCGCGATCTTTCTTGTGTCATAAATATGGGGTTCTGATTTTATTTATTTTTATCGCAAATTCGTAAGGTAAATGACTTGTCGATTTTGGTGATAAACCATGATACATATAAGCACAAAGATTCTAAATCGGTCGTAAACCAAAGAGAAATAAATAGTGTCAAAATTTTTTTAGAACCTTTGTTAATAGCCATGTAATATTCTAGTGTTACTAACTTGTTCAGTTCGCTTACTGTTTTAGTGAAAGTTTCTAGGTAAAAAGAGTATTTGTTACTTTATTTAGTTTTTGCTAAAATTTGTATTTTGCCACTTTCCATATTGATCCACAAGTTATCAAGACAGTATCAGTGAGATATGACAAATAGTTTTATCCTGAACCTTAAAGTAATTTATTACTACATACTAATTACTGATCTAGAACAGTAATTAGGTACCCACGGTACTCCTATTCTGATAAAGACAAATTTATTTATGATGCTTTTTATTTTGGTGTTTTGTATTCTTTCAGAGAGATAGTTTTTACTAATTTAACACCTATTTTCCATATTTCTCAAGTATCTTCAACAATATTGAATTTAAAACTGTGTTAAATATCTTTGATAAGTCTAGGAATATCGCAATATACCTCTCTTTTCTATTAAGATGCTTACAGTTAAATCATCAACCATAATGCCTCAAATAAAACATCCGCTGTGCAATTAATTTGGAGATAAAATCATATTTAATTTTAATATTATTATGTAGTTGTGCATTAAACTGATTTTTAAGATTTGAACTTAATGATTACTTTACACTTATAAAATGCATAATTCTAGTGGATGCGGTTCACTTAAAATAATAATAATAATTTTAAACTATTGTATTATAATTTAATTGAATTTTCAGTTTTTACCTTGGTTAAAACATGTTTTAATCTTTGTATTTTTTAGGGGACATGAATAATTTATTTTTTTGGTCAACTAATTTTGATTTGCTAAAATTGTAAGTTATTATAAATTAATAAAAAATGTCACACAGAGAGAACATTTTATTATACAATAAATCCAATATCCTTCATCTAAAGTCGTTTGGCAAATATTACAAAATAAAAACGGCCGAATTGGCAAAAACCGGCAAACTAGCTGCAAGACATAAAAGGACGATAGGCCTTAACTTGGAGGATTCTCATCACGCACCGTCGATTCTATTACACCGCAATCCAATAATCTCACTGTTCCGGTTTGAACTGAATGCAATTCTTCTTGAAAAGACGCACGTTATACTAAATGCATAATGTATGATTTAGATCGGACTCTTTCAGAAGAACATCTTCTCAGCCTATGGCCAAATATGAGTATGCTATAGTAAAACCCTAATAATAATTTAGTTATTTCGAAGATATTTTTGGAGGAATTTCCCCCTTCATAGCATAACGAAAATACTAAATTTTAAACGAAGTAGTTTACTCAGCGATAACTGCCCATCGGTGTCTTCTGCCTTATATGCAATGGTACGTCTGACCGCTATTCACCGCAGATTTTCCATTGTTTTTTCCACGCTAGATCGATTGATGTAGAATGCGAGCGGATGTGTGTTTTTGTTTAGTTTTACTGCATTGCTTGGCAACTGGTTTTCAATTTTCTTATGGCAGATTAGTACCACCGACTTAATGTACGGTTAGGTCGCAGTCAATATTATATATGATAAGAAAATTGATGAGTTTACCTAACTAGGAGCATTTTAACCGGTTTAACGAACGATTTTTGTAAACTGTAAATTATTGGTCAATTATTTAATTATTATAACTTATCAGACGGTGATTTTTATGGATCGTTAAATATTTGTTCAGATTACTGCTATAAATTCTATAATATGTTAATATCTTTGAAGTCTATGAGTTTTATAAAGTGTGTAATTTTAAGCAGGAAGGGGTCAAATAGTTTTATTTAAAGTGACGTAATTATTATCAAAATATTAAATAAAAATTAATTCGAAGTGCTTTATTTAAAGAGTTGTAGTTGCATTAGGATGTTCTTCCCAGTTTAATAGGAACTTTTTGCTTTCTTTTTCTTTGTATGCCATCTTCTAGTAGAGGAACGGTATCAACATAACTATGCGCACTTTATTTGCAGATGCACGAAACAGTTTATTTCACGTAAATTAAGCTTTTCTTTTACGCTGATAAGGCTTTTGCTGCATTTTTCCTTCCATATTATTTTACCTCTACGAAGCTTATTACTTAAGAAATTTTAATAATAATGAAGTTCTTTTTGATTATAATACTTAATCCATTAACGATCTTAAGGTTTCGTTTATATGTACGTATCTTTACGTGTCCAAAATTCAAAGGTAATCGATAAAATTTTACGAGAAAATCAATCAAGCTGTGCAATTATCGAGGAACACACTCACAATGCCTCAATAAATGATGGCCGTAACAAAATAATCTTTAAAAATCTGGTGTACCAATGATGGATTATTACAAGGGACCCGTGTACGGTTTAACAATGGATTAAAATAAAAACAAAGACCGTTATCGCGGTTAGCATCTCGAGCCGTGTGAAATTTCTTTAAGGCGTGTGCAGTGGAAAATCGTTTCGTTTGTTATTAATTTGTTTTACTTCTTGTGTTTTTTTTTGTATATTGTTTGAGGTAATTGATTTTTAAGTTTAAAATAGCTTTTATCTGGAGTTTTTGCTATTTTCGTTTTATGGCATTTTTACATTTGGATTATTTACAAATGCAATGGAGATATCCCCTCATTTAGATTTTAAGTATAAACTTATATATTTCGCATGAAATCGTTTAAAATATTTTAGCGGAATCCAATTTTCGGGTGTAGTAAGTAATCCAGACATAATATGGCGATGTTTGAAAGCAGTTTTTTCAGCCTGTAAACACTTTTAAGTAACTTCTAAGAAAGAACAAATATTACTAGTCTCATAAGTACATACAGCGTCAAAAAACTTGGTCCTCCCAAATTTCTTCGAAGAAGAAATAATTTTTTTATATTTGCGTATATACAAAATATATTATTTTTCTACCACTTGGGTGATAAATAAATTAGGTGCTAAAATAGTTATTTATGTAACAAGTGTGTAAAATAATCCTTTTTTTTATGAATCGGAAATTTCCCCATTTTGTTTTCATCTTCCCATTTCCAATTGTCGCATGAGCCGTAGGCGTATTCCCATGAGTAAAAAAGTGATTTTTACACAGGTAAACACATAAAATATTTTTTCTACTATTGAAGAAAACATACAATAAATCAAAAATACCAAATTACTTTATGCACTTAAACGACTTTACAGTAGAGAAAAACGTGAAACCATTTTTTAACAAATTATTAATTAAATGTCAAATAAACGTCAAATTAGTTTTTACGCATAAGTGGGTTGAGAAAAATGGTACCCCAGAGGTCTCCGTATAGTTCTGTGCTGTTTGGTTAATTTTTGGTAGATTTGATTATTAGATTGAGATATAGTAGGGCTTTGTTGTGTGAAAATAATTTTATATTTGCCTTCAAAAGTTTAAATGAAAACTGTGAAAAGTGTCAAAAATGTCAAATAAAATTTACAAGGTAAAAAGCCCTATTTACTATGAATACATTGACAATACACCTCTCGATATAAAATCTGAGATTGTTCTGTCCCTTACATTAAGATATTTGTATCTCGATATAAGATATAAGCAAAAGTATAAAAATAATATTTTTAAATTGTAATTGTGAAAAAAATCACAAATTTCAAATTATCCAGGGATTAATACAGAAAACACTTTCAGATAAACTCGGTATATATAAGGCTTCCTTAAAGACCTTTAATAGGGTAAATCATGTAAAACTTTATGGTAAGGTCAATACTTTGACTTTTATGAATACTTTTTTACGATAATCTGAAACTATTACTGAAAAATCACATGGATCGTTTTTTTTTTCATCATTATATTCTCGCTAGTTACTGGTCAATGAGTAAAAATGGATGGTTTTATTTCTAAAAAAGTTTAATATGGAGTACCCCAGAGGTCTCAATGTGGTTCTGTGCTATTTGGTTTATTTTTATTAAATTTGATTATTAGATTGAGATGTACTAGGGCCTTGTAGTGTAAAAAGGATTCTGCATATGCATTCAGAAGTATTTGTGGTGTATGTAGAATAAAATTACTTTGAATATAAACTATAAAACATGTCATAATATACAAGGCAAAAAGATTACTTTCTATACATAAATGATGACACACCTCTTAATATAACATATGAGATTCCTCATCTGAAGCTGATAATTGATTTTAAAATATCAGCCTCTATTCATGTTAATTAAATGTCTTCTAGAGCTACTAAGGTATTTAAGATATTGTAATTGCTCTCTTTCCCTAAAAAAGAATTAATCTTGAAAGTAACAAATTAAGAAAAACATATTTTGTAATAGTTTAACAAATATTTTATAATTTTTGTTCTGATTTATGTACGTGTACTTTAGTTATAAGAGAAGAACCCAGTTTCTAGATGATCCATGAATTTATTTAGAAATAAATTGTGATGCTTAGGAAGAGTGAAAAATGTTTAATTGAGAAATTAAATAACGATTCTTATTAAATTATAATTAAGTATGATTATTTGTATACATTACATATAAACTTCAAATAAAATACAAATAATTGAGATTTAAATAAATTATTTAAAAAATTTTAAATATTTTTATTCCAAACCAACCCAATATTTAAATTTTTTTTACAATACTACTTAATCCTTTAAATTATCGTTAATTCAACATTTTGGTAAATAAAAATTAATACCAATTTATTAATCTAATTAAATACGATGATTTGTTGTACAAAACTTGTATTTTTTTTTATCTCCTTCTATCTCTATATTATTTTTTATATTTCATATTAAAAAAATCACTTTATTAAACGTTCGCATATTTCCTGAAATAGATGTAAAATGACAATGCAACAATAAAACTTAATTAAATTTCATGCAATAGTTTACCGGTTATTAAAATATGAAAGATCAGGCCATTATAATAAATTCATTAACGTGACATTGCAAAAAATCCGTTTGGGTTTATAAGATTATATGACTTAAAATACAGTGTCTTAAGGATGTTTTTACATTAAATATATGGTTGCCCATCTGATAATAATGATACTTTGTTTTAATTTTTTTTGAACCCTTATGTAGAAGTACCACGTAGAGTACCACGAATGTAAACATTAGTTGCAATACCTAAGAAAATTAAGTAGGCTCAAAAATATTTCAAATTTAGTGAACACTTGTGTTATTTATGCCAATTTTTCATGTACTGTATCAGGCCCTATCAATAGCAGGCCAATTTCGTTAAGCCTTTATGACAATAATTGAGTTAAAATAGAGTTTTTTGCAATCTTTTACATCTAATATATTCCTGCCCATCTGATAATATTATAATAATCTATTTATATGAAGCGCACGTTGGGCCCCACAAATAAAAAATTTGCTGCACTAAACCTAAGATACTTTATTCGACCCTCAAATGTTTCAAATTATATTTGAACCACTAGTGAATACTTGTGATATTTATGACCATTTCCAACGTACCTTATCAGGTCCTATCGAAAGTGAGCTTCAGGCATTATATAAACGTTTCCACATTTTCTTTTTAATTCTCACTCATCATGCATCAAAAGTTACTATGCAACAAGCATTAAAAATTCAATAGTCAGGAAAATTGTCATAAATATCACTGGGGAAATTATAGCATCACATAATAAAAGTTATACGTAAGATTCGTTATTCCATTCATAATCTAAGAGTTGTATTTGCTCTCGCGTGTTAAGCCGAAGAACTCGATCTGTGCACTGAACATATATACACGTGATGTTGCAAATGGACCGGTGGGGGCATTTAAGTGGTCAAGCGGCTTTAGCTTCTTATTCTTTGGAGTGTAATGAGAAAGGGATGCGCCCTTAACTATTTCTATAAAAAATACAGAGCTTAAAGTTCAATTCCCATGTACGTTTGTTATTTCATTACCCTTTGCACCTTAGCTGACTGAAAAGATAAACGCAAGTGTCCATTTATGTAAATACCTCTGCTAGTCCTCGGTGGCAAAGCGAATAAATCAAAAATGTTATTTTGTTCCCGAGATAAGAGGTAAGAAAGAAATTAACAGCATTACCGCAAGTCGGTGAGAATAAATTTCAAATGATTTATTAGGGTAACGGAAGGGTTAGACAAGGAAAATGGATTTTGTTTGGAATTTCCTAAATTATATTTTACGTTTTTAGCTTTAATAGTCATGGTTTATTTATTTTTTAATGTTGCAAATTTAAATTAATTTATTCATATATTTATAAAATGTTTCAACATTTTAATTTCTATTGGTATAAAATATGCAAAAATAGTAGCAAAAATTTGTATGTATGCATAATTTAAATAGATATGATTATCCAAGATATACATTAATAATTTTTATTATTTTTGAAATGTTTAACTGGATTGAAAGCAGTAGTTGTTGTCTGTAAGTAATTTTTTCTTGCATTCGTAGATAAATAGGTGAAAAATTCGAAAAATTATAATGATATAATCTTCCGAAAAAAAAATGTATTAGTAAGATTTTTAACTATATTATGCAAAAATGAGAATTTTGCTCTATTTATTTACTAACATTTTAAACTTTTTATAAGAGAAATTCGAGTTTTATTTCCGTAAAATTAAAGTTACTAAAATTGCAAGTTTAAAATAATAATTTTCATTTACTAATTCTTCTAAATTTATGACCCCTTCTCCCTCTATTTTTTTTTCAAATCTGCTGTTTTTATTTATTTTTTTTTTAAATTAACCCAACACATCTTTTTGCTTTTCTTTGTGTTGACAATTGTTAAAATGCCTTAAAAATATTTAAAAATTAATATATTTTACATTTTATTTATTTGAACAGAAATGTTCTTTTCCTGAACGTCCTTTGAACAGTTTTATTTAAAGGAATAAATAAGATATATTTGTCTGTGCATATTTATTTCCATTTAAGTTATGCATTAGTTGGCCTAATTTTAGTCAATTCAATTATTTCAAATTAATTTTTTAGGTGAGAAATACTTAGACATAGGCCAACTAAAACTAAAATAAAGAGCCTATTTTTGTGTTTACTCTGACCCTATAAAACACTTTTTATATTAACATTTTCATGATATATATAGATGTCTTACTTGGATTTGTCTGGCGTCACTGGCAATCCTTTTACAACTAATTATGTACTAATCAAAAATCAAAGAATGGGGAAAATGAAAACTTATTTAAATTCTTTTCTTATAGAGTTTTTATAAACAAGGAGTATTTTAAATAATTAGTAAACTGTTTTATTCCTGAGTTATAGGATACCTGTTTGTATCCTTAAGAAAATAAATAAATAAATAAATAAACTGTCTCGAATAGATTAAAAGATTTTTTTTAGAGAGTATTTTGTCTTTTACTGCCTGGAATCGACAAACTTATGTTTTTTTTTCCAGGAAGCAAAATCCTAAGATTTATGTTTTCTTGTAAGCAGTTAAACTATTTTATTTCATAACTTACTAGAATAGAAAAAAATCTCAGCCCCTTAAACTGTTCTATTCCTCATCTGCCTGGAATAGCCAAATTCATGCTTTTCTTTTAGAAAGATAAAGCAACATCCAAATATGAATGTTTTCATGTTCACAGTTTGTTTTATTCCACAATTGTCTGGAAAAACATTTTTCAGATAGTGTAACTGTTTTAATTCTCAGCTGCCAGGAATATGCAAAAGATTTTTTTCCATGCAGTTCCACTATTTACAGCAGTTATTTATTTTATTCTTCAACTACTTGCAATAAAAAAAATTCTAGACAGTTGTATTATTTTAGTTCCCCAGCTACCTGAGAAAGACAAATTCAAGTTTTTCTTTTCAGAAAGGCAAAGCAAAATCAAAAGATTTATATTTTCTTTTAAGCAGTTAAACTGTTTATTATTTTAACTGCTTGTAATATATTTAAAAAAAATTTAAAGTTCATGTTTAATGTCAACCACCTAGAATAGAAAAAAAATCTTAAAAAGTTGAATTGTTTGAATCCTCAACTGCTTAAAATAAATAAAGGATTTTTCTTTCACAAAGGTAAATTATTTTATTCTTCAACTGTCTGGAGTAAAAAAAAATATATAGTTAAATTACTATAGTTCTGAACTACCTGGAATAGACAGATTTATGTTTTTTCGCAGAAGGCAAACAAAGAAGGCAAACATAGATAGTTAAACAGTTTTATTCCTCGACTGCTTGGTATTTAAAAAAATATTATTTATTTGCATTTAAGTTATGCATAAATTGGCATAATCTTAGTCGAATCAATTATTTAAAATTTATTTTTTAGGTGAGAGATACTTAGACATACGCCAACTAAAACTAAAATAAAGAGCCTATTTTTGTGTTTACTCCGACGCTTTAAAACACTTATATTGACATCTTCATGATATATATAGATGTCTTTACTTTACATAACACATTTAGATGTTTTTACTTGCATTTGTCTGGCGTCACTGGCAATCCTTTTACAACTAATTATGAACTAATAAAAAATCAAAAAATGGGAAAAATTAATAGTTATTGAAATTCTTTTCTTATAGAGTTTTTATAAACAAGGAGTAGTTTAAATATTCAGTAAACCCTTTTTATTCCTGAACTGTCTCGAATAGATTAAAAGATTTTTTTTAGAGAGTATTTTCTATTTAAGTCCTCTACTGTTTGAAATTGACAAACTTATGTTCTTTTTTCGAGAAAGCAAAATCCAAAGATTTATGTTTTCCTGTAAGCAGTTAAACTGTTTTATTCCATAACATGCTAGAATAGAAAAATATCTCAGCCTCTTTAACTATTCTATTCCTCATCTGCCTAAATGAATATTTATTAAGCTTTTGTTTTAGAAAGATTAAGCAAAATCCAAATATTTATGTTCTCATGTTAACAGTTTATTTTATTCCACAATTGAATGGAAAAACATTTTTCAGATAGTTGCACTGTTTTAATTCTCAGCTGCCAGTAACAGACCAAAGATTTTTCTCCAGAGAGTTCCACTATTTACAGCAGTTAATTATTTTATTCTTTAATTGCTTGGAATAAAAAAAAATCTAGATAGTTAAATGATTTTAGACGCCAGCTACCTGAAAAAAACAAATTCACGTTTTTTTTCAGAAAGGCAAAGCAAAATCGAAATTTTTATGTTTTCTTGTAAACAGTTAAGCTGTTTAATATCTCAACTGCTTAAAATATATTTAAAAAATCCAAATGTTGAACTGTTTTATTTCTAGACTACCTAGAATAGAAAAACTACCAAATTTTATTGTTTAACTGCCTGAAATAAAAAAAACATACAGTCTTAAATAATTTTAGTCCTCAACTACTTGGAATAGAAACAAAAACAAATAGTTGAAATATTTTAGTCCTCAGCTGCCTGGAATAGATACAATTGGGTTTTTTCTTTGAAAAAATGAAACAAAATTAAAAGTATTATTTTTTCTTCTAAGCAGTCAAACTGTTTAATACCTCAACTGTTTGAAATAGATTTAAAAAAAATCGAAACAGTTGAACTGTTTTTTTCCAGATAAGGGATTTTTCTTTAATTTTTAAATATCTTTTTCTGTTAAAAAACTGTCTGGAATGAAAAAATTATTCACTTGACTTATTTAAGTCCTACTCTATTTACCTGTATTAGAAAAATCTATGTTTTTTTGTATGCATTTAAACAGTTTTACCCCTCAACTGCCCAAAATAGACAAATTCATAGTTTTTTTAGGAAAATGAAGCAAAATCAAAAGATTTGGGTTCTTTTTGTAAGCAGTTAAACTGTTTAATACCTCAACTACTTAAAATAGATTTATAAAAAATCCTACCAGTTAAACTGTTTTTTTTTCTAGATAAGGGATTTCTCTTTAATTTTTAAATATCTTTTTCTGTTAAAGAACTGTCTGGAATGAAAAAATTATTCACTTGACTTATTTAAGTCCTACTCTATTTACGTGTAATAAAAAAATCTATGTTTTTTTGTATGCATTTAAACAGTTTTACCCCTCAACTGCCTAAAATAGACAAATTCATAGTTTTTTTAGGAAAATGAAGCAAAATCAAAAGATTTGGGTTCTTTTTATAAACAGTAGAACTGTTTCATGCATCAACTTTTTGAAATAGTAAAAAAAAATTAAATAGTGAGACTGTTTTACTACTTACCTATTTGGAATAAAAAAAAACTACCAAACCTGTTTTTGTTTTTTAACTGCCTAGAATACAGAAAAAAAAATTTCAGACAGTTTAACTGTTTTTTTCAGTGGCCTGGAATAGATAAAGGATATTTTTTTGTAGAAAGTTTAGTTATTTTTTTTTAATGCCTGTAATAAAAAAAAAGCCAGGCAGTTGAATTATTTTAGTCCTCAACTAATAAAATCCAATGATAGGTCTTATTAAAAAGAGTTAAACAGTTTTATTTCTCAACTGCTTAGAATAAAAAGAAATTTTAAATAGTTAAATTGTTTAATTAAATTGTTAAGTTCCCAACTACCTGGAATAGACAAAATTATTTTCTACGCAGAAAGCTGAGGCAAAATCAAAAGGTTAATTTTTTTTTGTAAGCATTTAAATTGTTTTATACCTCAACTGCTTGAAATAGACTAAAAAAAAATTAAAACAGTTGAGCTATTTTTTTCACCTGCCTGCAATAGATAAAGAATTGTTCTTTCAGAAAGTTAAATTTGTTTATTCTTCAACTGTTTAGAATAAAAAAACTATACAGTTTAATTCCTTAACCACCTGAAATAGAGAAAAAATCTTAGATAGTTAAATTGTTTGAATCCTCAACTGCCTATATTATTGTTTTTTTTCTCAAAAAGATAAAGCAAAATCAAAAGATCTACGTTTTCAGCAGTTAAACTGTTTTAGACCTCAACTGCTTGAAATAAATAAAGGATTTTTCTTTCATAAAGTTAAATTATTTTATTTTTGTACTTTAACTGTATTATATAGTTTAATACAGTTAAAGTAAAAAATATTACTTATTAAATTTAATACAGTTAAATTACTAGAGTTCTGAACTACCTGAAATAAACAAATTTATGTTTTTTTTTTCCAGAAGGCAAAATCCAAAGATGTATGTTTTCTTGTAGACAATTAAATAGTGTTATTCCTTGACTGCTTGGTATTTAAAAAAATGTAGACATTGAAAAGATTTTAGTCCTCAGTTGCCTAGAAAAGACATATTCTTGTATTTTTTTTAATAAAGGCACAAATTAAAGGATTTGCGTTTTCTTAAAAACAGTTAAACTGTATTATACCTCTACTGCCTAAAATAATCAACTGTCTGCAATTTATACAGGATTTTTCTTTCAGAAAGTTAAATTATTTTACTCTTCAACTGTCTGGAATGAAAAAAATTATACAGTTCAATTATTTCAATCCTTAACTATCTGGCATAGGCAAATTTATGGTTTCTTGCCAGAAAGCAAACTCTAAAAATTTATGTTTGCGAGTAGGCAGTTTAACAATTTTATTTATCAACTGTCTGCAATTTATACAGGATTTTTCTTTCAGAAAGTTAAATTATTTTACTCTTCAACTCTCTGGAATGAAAAAAATTATACAGTTCAATTATTTCAATCCTTAACTATCTGGCATAGGCAAATTTATGGTTTCTTGCCAGAAAGCAAACTCTAAAAATTTATGTTTGCGAGTAGGCAGTTTAACAATTTTATTTATCAACCGTCTGGATTAAAAAATATCTTAGATAGTTAAATTGTTTTAGTTCTCAGATGCTTGGAATAGAAAAATTCATATATTCTTTAGTAAGATGAAGCAAAAATATGAGACTTATGTATTTTCTACGCACTTAAACTTTTTTATACCTTAACTGCTTAAATATTGAACTATTTTATTTTTTTAAGTAACTCGAATAAAAAAAATAATTAACGGTTAAACTATTTTTATTTCTGCCTGGAGGTAATAAGAATTTTTTTTCTGACAGTTGAACTGTTTCTTCAGGTATTTGAAATAGATAAAACATTTTTTTTAGATAGTTACAATATTTTGTTTTTCAACTGCCTAGAATAGGTAAAAAAAATCCTGCCTATAATAGAAAAGACAGAGTCAAACAGCTGAAATGTTTTATTCCTCTTTAAGTTTTATGTAATTGAACATAATTAGTTTAACACTATTTTTTTTTCTAGATCTAAAAAAACAGGTTTTTATAAAATAATTATTAAAATATTATTACATAGTTCAAAAATAATAAATAACAATTTAAATACTCATATAATTTTTTAAACTAGTTTGGTTTCATGGAAATTTTAAAATTAATTTTATGCAATTAAATACGTGTACTTTAACGAGAGTTTTTCTTTAAATAAATCATTAATTTATCCTTACTTTTTAAGTAGGTTTTCCTATTATTTCCCTTTTTTAAAACTTTATTAAATAAAAAGTGTTTATGGCTCCTAAGCTGCTTAACTCTAATCCCCTTTAATAAATTATTACTTTAATTAAAATAAACTGTTTAATTTATTCGTTCATAGTCAGTTGGCATAATTTTAAAAGACATGTTTATCTAAATTATAAATTAATTGTTTTAAGTTAATCTCATATTCTTTAGTGGTTTAAAAATATGAACACTTTCAGTATTCAAATTAAAAAAGCATTCGGCTTCGTTTTGGTTTAAAAAGAATCACCGATATTTTTCCAAGAAAAAATATATGTAATAAAATACGAAGTTAACGGTTACGGAGAAATATAGAATAAGCTAAGGATAATATGTAAGAGCTATCAATATCGCTAAAACTGGTTTGGTTTAAACGATTTTGATTACAAATTCCATATTTGGCCTAAACGATGCTGTTTACGTTATACCGGGAAAAAAAAAACTCACACCCTCATCAAGCGTCCGCTCGGTACAATCATCAGCCACCCCCCCTCCAACCCTTTGAAAGGGATTAAATTAAAATTAGGATTTAATTAATTGGCCGTGTAATCGAGCCGTGGCGACATTTGTGGCCGAGGCTCGTCCATCAAAATAATCAAAAAATAAATACCGCTAGAACGACCACACATACAAACATACACGGGGCAACATGCGGGCGGATACATAATTACTGAAACTATTACTCTTATGTATGGATGACGATTTGCGCGAAAGGATTGCTGCTTTTTAATTATAACAGGATTAAAATGCCTCGGTTTTTGTGTTCGGGCAGTTTAATTATCTGGTACGCTTATATATTATTAAAGTAGACGACTTTTTGCTTTCTAGGTACATAGATATTTGTCCTAACGTAGCTTGGCAATAAATTGCTTTTTTTTTTAATTTTATCAATAAAGTCCATTTTGAAAATTGAGTGATTGATTGATAAGGAAGATGCTCTCTTAGAAGGAAGTCTTCTACTCACAAAATAAAATGCCAATATTAACAACATATTATCATCCGGCTTAACATTTAAAAAATTGCGTTATCAACGAAACTAAGTGTTTCGATAATGAGCGAAACAAGATTGTTATTTTATTTTGTAGAGAAGAGACTTGTAGAAAGAGACCATTGACGAAAGTATCTTTCTTATCAAATTGCTTTTTGCATAAAATTAAAACTAATCAAAATGGACAGATCAATATCGAAGGAAGCAACCAGTGTAGTAACTCTGGCCTATACAATACAGTGCAGTCGATACAATATTAAATATATTAATAAAAAAAATACACTACTAAGTACTTACTTATAATGACATGATTAGGAAGTTTTAACATAAGCTCATACCTTTTCCATAAAAAATTACTAATCAACTCAAATTTATTTACTTTATATAAGTATGTTTACCTTACTTTGTCTTAAATCCACAAAAAATTAGAAATTGACAGTCAAAATTAAAAAAATTAACTGCGATAAATGTCCAGTGAAGTTGTTATTTCATATGGTAGATTTTGTTCATTTAAAATTAACAACTTATTTGTATTACTGGTGATTTTAATAAGCAATAAATTTGGCAATTAAAGATCAATAAAACTAGCAAAAAAGATATTTTTGCCTCATCTGCTGACAAATATATCATCATTATATTTATAAAACATAAGGATAGATAAAATATTATTGAGAAAACTCAAAAAATTAACAATAAAATAAAAGTTGATGCTCAAAAGAGAACACTTTACACTAAAATGCCCTGTTACTTATATTTATCTTAGCAGTGATGTTCCAGATGTTTTGAAAAGGAGGTTTTTGCTTTCTTATGGACCTAGTAAAGAAATTCTATAAAGGCAAGAAAAATTAAATTTAGCAATTTAACATTAGTTTTATCATAGAAGTAAACCCTAGACCCTAAATTATGATCTGCCTTATTTTACGCTAAACTTGGAAATTAATCGCATGACAATTGTGATGAGTGAAAAGTGATTTTATTATTTGATTGATATTCAGTAAAATTTGTATTTTTGCTCCCTTATTAATTTAAATTAAACAACATACTTGTCTCAGTAGTGCTTTTAATAAACAATAAATCCCGAACTGCAAGAACTTATAGTAAAATATATAATTTTGGATTCATAGGTACTAACAGACACTATAGGTAAAATAGTAAAGGAAACCTAAGTAGAACCCTAAATAAGATTAACTTATCAAGTTCAACTCCACATTAAGAGAACAAATTATGAAAATAATTAACGTATTTAAATTTGCATAACAATATACATAAAACCAGGTTCCAGTTTAATTTCCCGCAAAAAAAATACTTCCAGCTTATGAAAGTCGTGTAACGCATATTTCAGCTTCTCACTTTCCAAAAAAACTGCATGGTCTTAATAATTCCATAAAATTCATATAACTGAACATTAATAAAAATATTTAAAAAAAATAAACTAATCTCCTACATAAGTAAAATGAATAATAATGACTTGTGTTTTACTAATATTGGTTTCCTTGCTATAAATTGCACGACAAAAGTTAAAAAGAATCATCCTCAAAAATAGATTTATTGACTATATCCAGTATCATGTATGTTTTTGTTCCCTTTTTAATTTAAAATAAACAATATATTTATCTCGGTAGTGATTTTAATAAACAATAAATTCGGAATTATAAAAATTTATAGTAAAATATATATTTTTGCATTCATCTGCTTTTTACATCTTTATCTGAGAAGCGATTTTTATGGTTTATTGATTTTATTTATAAAAAGAAATTTATCTCAGCGATAATTTCAAAGCTTGAAATGGCGCTCTTCTTAAATTTGCACAGAATGTTAAGGACTGATAAAACAAAAAATATTAATATTTTTGATTTATATTCAAAGGAGTAATATTTTATATCATATTTGACATCAAAGCATCCAGTTAAAAAATTTATATTTATCTCAGTACTGAATTTCCAGATGCAGTTCTCTTTTTTCAATAAAATTATATTTTTGCTTTCTTATTGGCTCAGAAATACTAAATACCTTGTAAAAAAAAATTATTGAGAAGGCAACAAAAATCAAATTAAACAATTTATTGTTAGTTTTATCATAGAAATAAAGCGTTAATCATGAATTATGACCTGCATCATTTTACGCAAAACTTAGGAAGCCAGTTTTCATAAAGTATATAGAGCATCACCTACCTGGAAGCAAGCATTTACTTTTTCGAGATAGTTAAATGAATTTAATTAGCTTTCAAAAGATATTGTAACGTTATCCAAATAGGGCTCTCAAATAAGATAACCTACTAAAAACTAGCCATTCTAGGGGAAAATTATGAACTCAGCGCAACTAGAACCCTAAATAATGCATCCCTTTTGTCCGTGAATTATATAACCAGACTCTGTCTCTAGGATTAAAACCAGTAGAATCCAGTAGACTCGTGGATAGAAAAGCAATATGCCATTAAGAATGGTTGTGTACAGGTATCTCAGTTGGTATGCTTAAACTTTATCACGATTCTCAAATACGATTAAAAAGTGCGATAAAATTAAAAATTCAGATATTCCCTTATACTTAGGGTATAGAGAGTGTGTGTGTGCGGGTCTTATTGATTCCCAGCAACTGTCATACTTGTTAGATTATTTGTGACTCAAAGTTCCTTTCTTGGTCTGCTGAATTTGTTTCTTGGTTCCTTGGTTTGGACTGGGATAAACCTCAGGCCACTCACTAAAATAATCGATAGGAATAAGTACATATAATAAAATAAACGACGATCTTTCTAGAATTTCCTTCTTTTCCTCTCAAAATAATTTAAAACTCAATCCTTCAAAGTGTTGTGTTATGTGCTTTAATTCTAAGAACAAAAAAAGAATAGCATTGGACGGTTTAAAGCTTTTTGTGGGAGGTAATCAGCTAAGTATGGTTAAATGTGCAAAAAATCTTGGATTGCTTCTGGATGATGAATTGCGCTTTAAGTTACACGTTTCTAATGTTATTAAAAAGTCATACTATTCTTTAAAGCCATTGTATGCAAACAGAAATATAATTAATTTTAAGGTGAGGAAAAAACTGTGTGAGTTTTTAGTATTACCTATTATGAATTACTGCAATATTGTTTATTATCCATGTTTAGACAAAATCACTGCGTACCGATTGCAAAAGCTGCAAAATCAATGCTGCAGATTTATTTATGGACTGAGAAAGTATGATAGAGTCTCTGCAAGGCTATGTGAACTTAGTTGGCTGCGCGTGGAAAATCTATTCTCTTTGCAATTGGCGGTTGTTGTGCATAGACTGCTAGCGTCGTCTACTCTTCCCTACCTCCGGAAGAAACATACTTTTCGGAAAAATTTACATGATGCAAATCTGAGATTTATAAATAAGTTGTCAATTCCTAGATATCGAACAGACTTCTTTCGTCGTAGTTTTCTGTATAATGCTGTGGCAATTTACAATGACCTTGTTCCGAATCCTATAAAAGAAATGTCAGTAGCGGGTTTCAAGAAAAAACTAAAGCTACATTTATTAACAAAACAGAATAGCTAAATTGTCAGTAGGTATTTCTTATTTTATAATTTTTTTATTTTTATGGACCAATGGGTGTATATCTGTTTATTTTTATATTAATATTAGTGTTACTATTACAAATGTTAATTTTTTTCTTTCTGTTGTGCTATCTAAAATAATTTTGCTTACTTTTTTTAAATAGGTTAAGTAGATTAGCCTTTGGCTAGACTTCGCCTATGTACAATATTGAAAAGTACAAATAAAGCCATTATTTATTTATTTATTTATTTATATGGACATTAAGAGCTGCTAATAGGAAAACGTCCTGCTACATCTATAGAAATTCGTTCAAAGGGCGCACTAACAAGATACTGCATCATTCATCCCTCTGGTGCGGGTTCTTGGGCCCTTTATTGATTGTTCAGCCAGTAAAATCTTTTTCTCACTTTTACCAAGCTCTTCTTCAAAATCTGCTTCACTAAGACCACTATGGACAGTTTTAGGAACTTCTGGAATCCATTTTTAAAGAAGGACTATCAGATATGACTTTTCTTTTCCACCTATTTCAGCTTTCACGGATTTTTTTTTTAATAATACAACTTGTATATTCCATTAATTTCATGAAACCCAGTAAACATTTAGTTCTAGAAATTTGGAAAAATCTTTCCATTCTGGCTTTGCAATCTCCCGAGACTTTAGCTCATAAATAAGGCAAAATAATAGGTCATCACACTGATCCTGTATTATACTAGCTATACCTCAGCCTTAAGGAATGTTAGTGCCAATACGAAGACAAGCAAATATCTGGCTGTTGATTAAATTTCTTTTCAAGAAAATGTTGACATGTTCCAATACATGGTCGTCTGGATAAGTATCGCTATTTTGATGATATTCGCTTTACCTATGTTCTATTCTAAAGTGACATTCTTGTAGTCATTAAAACCATCTTGCAATTTGTCTTTCAGGGTTTTTGAACTGAAACAACCATTTCAGAGAAGCATGGTCACTCCTAAGATAAATCGTTATCATCACACAAATATTCGTGGCAATGTTTATAAAAAGCTTTTACTGCTGCCAGTAGCTCTTGTCTGGTCATGCAATATTTTCTTTGTGGCATTGCTAGCATTTTTCTAAAAGAATCTATTACTTGCTCCCCATTGTCATATTTTTGTGAAAAGACCACTTCAATTTCAACATTAAAAAAAAAAAGTTTGTCCAAAAATCGAATATGTTAAAATTTCAGATGTGCATTGTGCTCTTTTTAGCCCTCTAAACGCTTCTTTGTAATCCGTTGACCAACTAAATAGGATTTTGCAAGGTTACCAAAAGTTCGTACAAAGCTTCTGTCATATGTAAAAAAAAAACAGTAACCTTCTGGTATTTGTCAGTCTTGATACGATTTTTTGATATTAGGTGGTTGAGGTATCAAACTTCTTTTTAAAATAAACATTTTATAGAACGTAGTTCAGGGTGAACCTCTCAGAGCCTAACGTATAAAAAACTAAACCTATATTTGATAATCTTCAAACGTTTTTCCTAGTATAATACCGTCATCCAGATAAAGTAAGTATGATTCCCAAGTCATCTTACGTACCACAGCTTTTTAACGGCAACTGGAGTATTACAGAGTTCAAACGGCATGACTGTAAACTGCCAAAGTCTTGTTCCCTATTAAAAGTCCTTTTCCTTATATTTTAGGTGTATTTTAACCTACCGGTATCCACTTTTCATAAGCAGCCTTTAAAACCATGCTGAACCTGATAGCGCGTCCAGGGTATCGTCAATTCTTGGTAGGGGATAACTATCTTTCTTGCCATTCAGTTGCTAACAATGCGCACAAAATATGGTAAATCCGTCCTTTTTCTTTACTAGTATGACTGGAAATATCCAAGGACTCTGAGATGATTCTATAACTCTTTGTGTCCCCGTTTCTTAAAGCATTGAGGAAACCTCACCTTGTTTAGCTGTCTGGATCCTTCGAGCTCCTGTTTTATCAAAGCATTGTCGTCGCATACCATTATCGTGCAAGGAAAACACATCATGATTGTTTTTAATGAGACGTTGCAATTCCTTACTCGGATTCATGATCAAATTAGTAGAAAATTCTTTAAAAAGGATTTCTTGGTTCTTGTAACTTGGTTCTTAAACTATGAGAGACGAGTTTCAATTAAATCTTGATGGTTTTTGTTTCGTTTTTCTTGTTTTTCTCTTTGTTTCTTATCCCGTATCTCTTGTTCTTCTCTCTTTTTACAATCTTGTTTGTCTTGTTCTTTTTTATATTTACGGTCTCGTTTCTCTAGTTCTTGTCTGATTTTGCGACCTTATTCTTGTAGTTTTACTCGCTGCGCGTCTAGTCCTTTAATAGCAGCTCTATTAATTTCTTGGCCTGACTTCTTGTTAAAGGTATCCACTCAAATCTGCTTCCAGATATCCCTTACTTTTGACACCAACCGCAATGTAATTCAGGAACACAACTAATACACTTTTATGTCAGGAATACACTTCCTATAATGACAATGACAAAACTTTCACCTGACTTGCGTTAACTGTCGTTTAATTGCCTCTAAGCTAGACAACAAACCTAATTTAAATGTCACAAAACGCGATCACTTTTAAAGATCCATGGAACAAATTGGAAATGCTTAAAATTAAATGCTTTCTATATTGTTTTGCCAATTGAGACCAATTATTTCAACGGAATACTAACAGTTAAAGCAAGCAGGTATACAAATTATAGAAAATATAAATTACCGATACTTACAACAAAGGATAATAAATATCCTTAATTGGGGCTCTAATGGGGCCTTCGAATAAGATGAATTATAGGTACTAACAGACACTATAGGTAAACTTAAAAAATTATGAACTAAACCTAAGTATAAGGCCAAATAAGTTTAACGTATCAACTTAAGTAATGCAATACGAGCAAGAACTATGAAAATAATTAACGTATTTACATTATAATAACAATATACGTACAATCAGACTTCAATTCAATTTCTTGCAAAGCCAATAGTTCCGGTTTTTGTGAAAGGCATTTTCCAGCCATTAACTTTCTAAAAAAACTACCTCATACATGGTCTTAATAGTTCCATAAAATTCGTATAACTAAAAATCATTAAAATACCTGGAAAAATAAATAAATCTCCTAAATAAGTACAATGATGCGTTGTGTTTAACCTAAATTGGTTTCTTTGCCATCAGCTGCATAAAAAAGTTAAATTGGATCATTTTCAAGAGTAATTTTATTGAATAATATCCAGTAAAATATTTATTTTTGTTCCCTTATTTACAATTTAAACTGAAAAATCTACTTATCTCACTTGTAATTTTAATAAACAATAAATTCGGATCTATAAAATGAGATATTTTCACACTCATAAGCTGACAGAGATAACATATTTATCTAAAAAGTGACATTTGAGATTTATGTATCCTATTTATAAAAACAAACTTGTGTCAGCAATAATTTAAAAGCTTGACATGTAGTTGTCTTGGCGAGCTTTGAAAAAATATACAGAGCACTATCTACTTGGAAGAAAGCTCTTAATTCTTCAAAATAGTTAAATGCCTTTAATTAGTTTTCAGGAACATACAGAGCATTAGGCTTTAATTCAACTTCCTGCAAGAAAGATCTAATTCTTCCAGTTAGTTTTCGAAAAAGAAAATTTTAGCTGCCAACACCAACTTCCAACCAAGCTTCAATTCAACCGCTTCGCACATGGTCTTAATGATTTCGGTAATTTGTATAACTAAAACTCATTTACATATCTGAAAAGTAATTAATTTTTAAATAAGTAGAATACATGTTATGAATGAAAACATTTTCCAGATTAAAATTCCTGACAGAAATAAAATCAATTTTCCATATAAGTTAAGTCCAGTATGACCATAAATATTTATTTCATAAATTAACATTTAATTTAGATACGTACAACCAGTCTTACAAATTTAACAATTCATCCTAAATACATCGTAAGGAAAAAAGACGATGAGTAACCATTAACTAGCTGGTGATGATGTGTAACAAAGCAGATAAGCTGGGACTGACAATGCAAAGCCGCCGCTCGGTCGACCGCTACAACGGCATAATACACACACACACACAGTAGGAGCAAAAACCCCTGTTTTATAAAGTGATCCCATTATCAAATGCTTATTTAAACGATTTAGAAATTCGGCAGAGTCATCCCAGGTTGCGGGAATTCATTGAGGAAAGCGCGAGAAAAAACAGCCGACGATAACCGGGGCTGCCATCAAAGATTATTCCCAGAGTGACAAGTGCAAGTCATGATGCCGTTTAACATCACACCGGCGAATCTCCGATCACTGTCGATGTTATGGCCAAGTCACAAATGAGCTGGATTAGCTTGATATATTACTCTTGGAGATACGTCTCGATTTTTTTTTGGTTTAGGATAAACTGGATAAAAGTAATTACAGCTTACATTTTTGCACTCTTAAGGAGCGTATATTAATGAATATTTTAATACAAGATGGGGTATTAAAATCATGTTTTTTTTTATCCAATGTGTTAAGACCAGTTAAAGATTTAGTTTGGTTAGAGGTACAACAAATAATATTATTGTAATTTTTGATATTTGATCAGCCTAAATCGTATTTTATATAAAATCACCCGATATGTGAACCTGTAAAATTTTTTAAAGCCATTATTTAAAATCAATGCCGAAATGAATAATTCCATCTAATTAGAGATTGCATAAAACTAGTGATGTAAATTATTCTAAAATATAAAAAATATTTTATCGTTTTCTTATGTTAGTTTCATGCAGAAACTGATTTAAAACTTTTTTCTTAATTTTAGGCCAAATCTCAATTAAAGATATTGTAGGGTTTTTTCCGTTATTTAGGTATAAATTAAAATTATCGAAATTTGTCAACTAATTTATTTATACACTACATTACGAAAATACGATTACTCACAACTATTAGAGACTTTTATTTTACAATTTCAAACTTGACACTGAACTGACTTCCAGCGGCCGGCGACGCGGCTCCTTATATACTCGGCTGACTATTCCGAAAAAAATTCGCTGACCTTCGAAACGTAGTCCGTATTCCGAATAATGATGGAGACTTAGCTGATTTCTAGGTGTTTACAATATCGTTACACTACCCTTTCCCTAAGTTCAATAATGCTGTCCCGAAATGATTCCAAAGATGGTGGATGTCAATATCGGCAGAAGGTTGGTATCACAACTGGACCTCTTGTAGAAAGACGTTGTTTTTCTGCAGAGAACGACGTTGGGGATTATTACAGCACATCAGAACTTAACCACCTGAAGACCACTTCTAACCTGCTGCGAATTATCCTCAGCTTTTTAGATCCACGGCGAGAAACTCCTTCTTTATAGAACACAAAGCGTCCTAAATGTCCTTATAGAATGGCTTTTGATATAATGTTTTTTTGGTAACCAGGTAGAATTACAAAATGGAACTATACAAGGTCTCAAAAAAATTTATTAATTCAAAGAGGCGCATATAGGTCATCAGTCAGGTAGGAAAATTTTCACTAGAATACAATAACATCTAAGTCTAGTAAATAGGCTTAGGAACACTGATATAATTGATACCGAGTCGGTCTTTGCTACACATTTGTGAGCTCGGGCCACAATTTTACTGTCCTCGGAAATGTACGAATGCCAAAAAAGTAGAAAAATGGAGCTTCTAAAATAACTGGAAATAACTAAAGCCAAAAAAAGTCTAATCCTAGATTATGTAGAAAGACATTTTTAATTTTGAATCTGAGCTAGTCCCTTACTTTGAACAACATTGCCTGACCTAGTTCCTTACTTGCACCAATAAGTTCTTAACGACCGGATAGCACAGCGGCTTACACCTCTGTTCTGCAATGTGTTTTGGGACATTCTTTATTTTATTAATTTTAGTTTATTTGTTATGATTTTTTATAAATTTGCGACGTACTTCATTTCTTAAAATATTATTCAGTGTTTGTGTTTAATGTGACCTGGAACCATGTTGAACCGTTTGTAGCACTACGATTCTTAGGGTATAATTTTTTAAAAACATTAATGTTCTTTATTGAAATTTGTTTCTTAATTTTTAATTTTTAAGTCTGATGATGCTCTTAGGAGAGAAACACGTGTAACCGACTTTATAAATAAATAATTTTTTTGAGACTTTGTGTAGTCCTCTTTATATCTTAGAATCTAGGTCTCTTTGAGAAAATGGACGACTTCTTTTAACTAGGTAGAAGATCTTTCTACCAGTCTCTTTATCGGTTATTCTGAGTGCTTGCTTGACCCTAAGGTTATACCAAGGAACCTTTTGAATTCTTTCCGAACTTATTATAGAAAACTTCAGCTATTCCTTTAGACAGTTGTGAATCTTTAGCTACACATCGTGTTAGTGCATACTTAGTCTTGCTATACTTCAGAGGTTGCACCGTATCGACTTTTTAGGCCATTAGAATAATAAGCCATGGGTGATCAAATGTTAAGTCCGACTCTGGCTAGATTTACCGCAGCTCAGCATCTTCGTGCTTTCCATAATAAGGAGCCATCTTAGGATGTTAGAAGTTTCAGTGGCAGACCCTTCTGTCTGTTAGAGTCATAGAGTCAAACCAAGTCACACCGATCACTGGCATCTTGGATGGAAATGCGCACTTAATTCTGAATGAGATTCATTCTCCTACGCAGCCGATGATGTTTTTATTCCCTGCTTCTAATTCGAAAAACGGATCAGCAACGTCAATAGCAATCCTTTTAAAGGAACTTTCCACGTTGTACTAATACATCAAATCCTTCTGCTGTTCTTATGGCCCATTCCTCGCCACACATACAACGTATTTCCTATACCAGTCTTTTATGTCTGCCTTACTATTGATCCAGTAAAATCTTTTCCCCACTTTTCCCAAGGTCTTTGCTACTCCAAGGTGTCCTCCTGACACACTGGCATAGATTTCCTCTAGTAACTCCGAAATTCATTTAGGCACAACGATTTGCCTTATTTTTTCGTTATCATCGAGGTCAAACATTTTTCACCTCAAAAGTCCAAAATGAAGGAGTGTCCATCGTGTCCAATACGACTTCACATTGAGAAAATAACTGGCAACTTTTTTCCATGGTGGCTTTCTCCCTTCCTTTATGCATGTTAGTATTACCTCGATATTGGGATATTCCTCTTGCTCTTTTATAAGATCTCTATTTTGCGAAGTACCATTGACGATGGTAGTTCTTAATAACTTAGCATCTTTTTCTTTTTGCCCGCTAGTAAAGCTTGAACTTTAATCCGAAAAGGATCTTCTTGCTACGGCTTGCTGAACACATGTCAATCACTTCTTCGCGTCGACCTTCCTTAGTTTAACGGGAGTGGAACTAGAGCCTTCTGGAGGATGCCTTTTTATGTGACCTGCTTTGTCACGTTTTTAACACTCCAACTTCTGGTCCTGGCAGCTATGTATTTCAATTGCCTCTCTAATTATGTGTTTAACGGATTCCTCAAAGTCGTCCTCTTCTAGACTTACTTGCGGAAGACGAGGTTGACCCTTTTCGTGTTTGGCAGCTTCGAATCTCAGGTCCCCTGTTAGTGCATCTACTAGCTGAGATAGATGTGCTCGTAGTAAGTACTGCCTCATTTTATCATCACAGAGTACATTTAGAAATACTTGGACTGCCAAACATTTCATGATTATTCGAATGAAAAGTTCAATTTCGGCTTCAAATTCTTGCAAGGATTCCTCTGATTTTTGGCACCGATTTTTTTGCTACGTATGGAAGGCATGTTTCAGAAACCTCAATAGTGGCTCATACACTTCTTGTACTTCTGGAGATATTTTTTTTTGAATGGCAGCAGCATCTCCTCTTAAGGTCAGTGTAAGAAAGTGGCCTCCTCTCCAGATGACTAACCATTTACTTTTGAGCCGCTTTAAACTGATGCAGATAAATATTCCCGGTCGTAGTACTACCAAAATGAAGCGGTTTGAGGCGCATCCGCCCAAATTCCATATAGTCAGAAACTTCGCCCTTATTGTCCACTGCTAAAGGTCTACAGTGCAACTTATTGAAAGTGATAACGTCCAATGTTTTTCTTTTAATTCCTTTTTTTTTTCTAAAATATTTTCTTCGAACCTGGCAGAATTTTCTTTTAGCTTCTTCCCAAGCTCATTTTTTAAATTGACTTTATTTTTTTAAATCTTTTCTTTCAAACTAGCATAATTCTTCCTTAGTGTGGCACAATTTATTTCCAGTTTTATAGAATTTGTCTGCAATTTAACTTCCAGGTTAACAGAAATTTCCAGCAATTTTGTTTCAAACCTTCTTCTATCTTTTTACGGTATTTTCCATTAATTTACCTTTCAAGTTGGTGGAATTTTCCTGCATCGTTGCACTATGTTCTACTAATTTATCTTCAAGAATTTGCAACATTTGGCTAATATTGCTCGCATTACCAAAACCAAAATTGTCTGGGTCATCACCTTCCTTAAGTAATGCATTACGAAGCCGCTCCTGCAACGTAGCTTTAATTCTTGTCGTATCGCAGTCCCCTTTCTCTAGCTCCCTTTTCAGCTCAGCAATTTTTAAATCCAAAATGTTTGGCATTTTCACATACAGTAGTCCGATTTATTTTAGACCACTAATATTTATGTTCACCAATGTCCAATTAACTAAAGTCCAATTCACACCCCACACCTGACACTAATCTTGCGTTTTTCCCATTCGTTAGGTGCAAGTTAAAACAATGGAAAATAGTCAATTAATTTATTTACACACTTCACTAGGAAAGCACGATTACTCAGGACAACTAGAGATATTTATTTTTACTGTATTTATTTATAATTATTTAAATCTGGCACCAATATTCCAAACTTTACTTCACCGAACTGGCAACTGACTTCGAGCAGCGACGCAGCTCCTTATATACTCGGCTGACCATTCCGAAAGATTTACTCACCGCCGTGCGGTGGTCACTTGTGGAATTCCGGAATGACGGATAATCAGCTGATTTCTTGGTGTTTACAATATGTGGGTACTCTATACGATAAGGATTATTTCATTCTTTTGAATAGTAATATTGTTGTTGTTGTTGTTATATTGTTTCACTTACATAAGGAGGGGACAATGCTTCAGAGAAAGATGTCTTCATTTAAAACCCTACAAAAGTCACCAAGAATCATTAACTTAAGACACATGCATAAATAAAATAGAGGAAATAACGTGATAACAAAGATAAAAAAGTATTTAATTACATCCTTATCACCTGAGAAATTACTGTATTAAATGTAGTTAAAAGCATATAATGTAGTTAAAAATTAGTTAAAATCATAAAATTTTTCATTTAATATATTATTTTTTGCGAAGTATTTAGATAATAAATGGCACTGGTACATCATTCATTCCAAATATTTTTCTCTCTTTTAGAACATCGGTATTCTTTATAAGAAAATAAAAACACGACAAATAATAGATTTCCAGAAAAGCTTAAATCGAGCGTCCGTGCGTAACTACCAAATAGACCCAAACGGCCTTAATGAATTTCAAATGTTTACAAAGGGTTCCCTAATGGGAATCACAATACATTACCCCCGGCGCTCGGTGTGTCTATTGACCCGGTTGACAAATGCCCACTATTCGAAACCACAAAGGCGCTGTAAGTCGATGTTTTTTACGATTTTTCTTGACAGAAAAGAATTTCCACGTCTTCGCCCTTCGCAGTTCCTTTTCGAAAGTGCATTCAATCGTTAATCATGGGAACAAGGTTTTCGCTTTTTGTCATTTTTTTTTCTAAGCATGCAGTTTCTCTAGTGTTTGTCATTTGAAGGGATTTTTCTTAAAATTGGTGCCATTAACGTTAAAGTCTAAACATTAACAGATCTCATTTTATACTTTAGCAGAGAATAATTAATCTCTCTCGGTATTCATCTATTAACAATTTGTGTTCTAAAAAATAAAATTGCAATTTGCTATGTAGCAATCAATTTTTACACCAGCTGGTCTATTTTTAAAGAAAAAAATCTTTGTAACCCTATAATTAGCCTAAAAAAACATCAATTTCCATGCCCTTGCCATCATATATAATCTTTAATCGTAAAATTTAAAAAATTAACACAAGGCAATTTTTCTTAATATAGAAATAGAAACAACTTGTGGTTCTTAAAATTTGCTAGTTGTTTTGTAGCGTTTGCTCCTCTTTTAATATCCTATTAAACATCATTTCCATATCTATCTTTGATAAGTCCTATAAATCCTATTGTGCAGTCAGCATATCTTTAAAGCCGTATTAGATGTTAATTATTGTTACAGTTTTTTTTTTGAGCATAGGACTTTAATTTGATGTTAGAATATTATAGTATAATTTAATAAAAAACTTTTAATAACTAACAATATTTACTGCAAATATATTTAAATTAGTATGAGTATTATTAGATGAAATTTTTTGTTTTATAACCTTAATTATTGAGAGGAAAATTTATATTAAAGCATAATTTGGACTAAGTTGTTAATGAAACCTTGCTGTTCCATTGTGGATTTTTGTAGATGAGGGGATTTGCCTTGGCCAGTGTTGATCTGAAATTTAGAAAGAGATTTCATTATATATTTGTGTACCTTTCAGAGTTTTAGCGATGCTTTCATAGAGATCGAAACGTCAACCAACATATCTAAATCGATTTTTTGAAGTAGTTGTTCTGTATGTTTGCTTGAATCTAATCGAATTCATTCAAGCAAATTACTACCTGGCAAAATAATTGCCTTTCCTTTAGATAGTGAAATCAAAGATCTCTGAAAGATGGTAAATATACTGTATTCATGTAATACTGAACCTAACAGAATAAATTTATAAAGACAACAAAGAAACCTCAACACGTTGACCTTGCCAAGACATTTGATACGGTTTACCATTTTAGAAGAAAAAAGAAAGCTACCGTATTTACCGTATTAAGCTATCAGTGACTTGTTAGATTTACAACAAACAGTAAAGATTAATGAAAAATTAATCATAGAGTTTCTTGAGGTGTAGTTCTTAGAACTTTACTATTTATTACATGGATGGCATTTTATTTTTATTAAATGTATATTATCTTCGTGTTGTAAGGCTTTGAAATTATTTAATTCTTTTTTATCCTAAATTATGGTTTACACTATTTAGATTTATTTCTTTTTTAGGACTTTGAATGCTTATATACTACAAAATGCACGTAATTACCTGGAGTAAATTGAATTTTTCGCGATAGTTGCGTAGGATCCTGTTATGTGCACACTTCCTAAAATCGTGTCGAAAATACATTCGGTGTCGAACAATTAGCGGAACATCATCCAACATGTGTATTAATTGGTCTTCCAAAAAGTGTGAATATCCTTCTCCAGTAAGACGCTCATCTAATACAAAAGGACCAAACAACTGGTCGTTCAGCAATCCACACCACACGTTAATACTGAATCGATGTTGAAAGTTTCGTTCAAACGTGGCATGAGGATTTTCATCTGATCATCGATGTTTATTGTGTCGGTTATTAATTCCATTGCGGGTAAAATGAGCTTTATCGCTAAATAAAATGTACTTGTAGGCCTCAATTTTGTTGGATGCAATCGCAAAATTTAAGATGTTGAACTGGTTGAATATGGAAAGGCTTAAAACCGTTTTTCCTAAGTGTCTTCCAGACGTCCACATGTGATGCTAGTCGAAGTTCTTTTGTAATCTGCCTCGTACTAATATCCGGATTCTCTTCAGCCATATCCAGAACATTTTCTTTATTTTCCACATTTGGTCCCGCCTCTCGTTTAGAATTCATTCGTGTTTGCTGAGCATTTACAAAAACTGTCCGAAAAACTTTACGATTAGGAATTCTTCGATTTGAAAAAACGACGTCGGTATTGATCAACAGCACGTAATGCGCTACAGAAACTATAATACAGATATTACAGCATAAGATTTGTATAATTACAGAAACCATACACGAATATCATGTCAGCATACCTATGGGAGAATGTGTGAGACATTATGTAATGGAAACTTTGCTCTTTTCAAATTGAACAGCTCAGAATCAATTTAACTGACAGCCATGCTTGTCAAAACTACCAGTCAAATAAAATAGGTATTAACAAACACTGATGAAATACCTGCAACGTGAGTTAGAAATACAGAGAACGTAATTATTCAAAAAAATTTACAAAAAAAACTTTAGAGCCGATTATTTCAGAAACAGTTAAGAAACGGATTAAAACATATGGGTTAACTTATCTTATTTTGACCCTCTGTGTATGTTCTTAAAATATTTCCCTTTCCTTCCGAAACACCCTGTATAACCACAAACACCGTCCTCCAAAACCAAGCCATGGCACAAAAGAACTAGTAAAACTTTCCAAAATGCAGTCAAAGATAATCTTGACAAAATTTCGAAAGAACAAGTTAGTCAAATAGAGCCTGGGAAACTTTGGGCGGAACTAAAATAGTCCATTGCTAGCTACCGACACTGTAAATCCGTACCAAGGAAACCATAAATAACTCAGAACACGTGAAAAACTGATCTCAAATGAAATCATTTGAAAAGCAAAAGAGCCCAGGAGAGTGAAGACTAAGAGTCATATAGAGAACTAAGCAAAACCATCAGCAGAAAACTTGGAACTGATAAAGATGAATATGTCGCCTCACTATGCGAAGATATCGAAAAAAATGCAAATCAAAATCAGCCTTGGGGTGTATTTTAAAAAGTAAGGATGCAAAAACCCTCGAATCTCAATATCTTTATATAAAAGATTCCACTGATGTCAAACTGACGACGACACCTGAAATAATATGGCGTCAATACTATGAGAATCTTATGGCATCTGAGGAGATTAACGTACAGAAAAACCTTCAGCTCAAACCAAAAAAGGGACAAAATCGAGAAAGCACTTAAAAAACTTCTCAGATTATATCGTCGCGGAGATGTTAACCTGTACTGGTTACAAAAGTACCACCTTACTGCAACAGATCTATCAAAAAATCTGGGAAACGGGAAAATGGCCAAAAGAATGGACGAAATTCATATACATTCCACTACGCAAAAAAAGCGCAAAAGATAAAAGCAGTCCCCTAATATCGCCCTAATAAATCTTTTTATTACTGCACACCATACACGAAAGACTCAAAATCCATCTTCTTTCTAAGATAGCCCCAGAACAAGCAGGTTTTGTGCCAGGTCGAGAAACAAGGGACCAAATCTTAAATGTGAGACAGATGCTGAAAAAGCTATTTAAATACAAAGTCCCGGTTATAATGTGTTTTCTGGATAATAGCAAGGCTTTCGATACAGTGCACTGGAATAGGCTATAATAGATTTTGAAACAAATTGGAGTTTCCGATCTTCTTATCTACCTCATTAAATACCTAAATGATAACAACATAGCCCAAAATACGAGTAGGATAAAACAAACTCATAGAGAACTTCAAAGTAAGCAAAGGCGTACGGCAGTTATGCATTCTCTACCCCCCACTTTTTAATATCTACGGAGAGTGGATCATGAGAAGGTCTCTGAATGACTGGGAGGGTGGCGTACTTATTGGAGGAAAAAAGATCTCTAACCATCGGTACGCTGATGACGCTATCACAATGGCTCATAATAAAGAAGAAATATATGATCAATTACAACAAATAGGACAAGTAAGCTTGGAATGCGGACTGCGGCTTAATAGATTAAAATATCATCTGATGATTATAGATCGGGCAGGAACGATTCCTCTAACCTTACAACTAGTTCCAAACATAGAAATCAGGGAAGAAGGTATTTATCTAGGACGAAAATAATAAATAAAGATAACTCAGAGTAGGAGATCAAAAGGGGAATTGAGATGGCAAAGAGGCTTGAGGTAGACTGGTCAAAACCTGAAAAGACGATCGTATCCGTATAAAAATTCGTATCCGTATAAAAACAACGATACTATCATAAACTATTAAAACAACCTCGAAATTAACTGGAGCAGGAATACACTGCTATTCTGCCATGCGCTATACTAACGCTGGCGCAAAAAATTACAACAAAAATATTGTCTTTGTTTACAATGAAAAATTCCTAATAATTGGTGCAAAAAGGAGGCAACTCCAGGGCTGCACCTTTCTTGCACCAAACGAAAATGGGGGCAGCTCTCAATACTCGTATACCTTTTCTAATTATAGTTGGATTTGCCTCCTTTTTGCACCAATCGGTGCGGTCTTTTTTTCTTATATTTAAGCATGATTAAGATAAAAATTTGCCAAAAATGGAGCTGTCCGCCTTTTGCTCCAAGGTCCTCAATTGTTAATCGGACATATAGTGTTCAATTTTTTTTAACAGAATAATATATTTTTTTAACGGAATAATAGAAATTGCTAATGGATTAATAGCTGTAATCAAATTTTGACTAAAAATCTTAAATTGTGTACAAACACTTATATTGACTTTTTGTTTCACAACCAATGAGAAACAAACATTTCAAAAATGGGCTGTGGATTTCTTTTATATGTTACATTTTGTAATATAGAAATAAATATATTTTTTTATTTATTATTATACTCTAATCTACCTATAATTTTTGTGGTAAAATAATGTCTGTAAAATGTATAGAGATGCCTGGAATAAAATAGTTGACTACATATCCTGTTATACTCTATACCCTCTGAAAGCTAATTATATTAACTATGTGAAAGAATAACTAACTTTTTTTAAACTAGATGATTAATTGTGATCAATATAAATTGGCGAAATGCATTCAAATACCTTGAAGTATATAATAATAATATTATTTATAAATAAATAAAATACATGATTATAATAAAATACAATTTATAAAAAAAAAATTTTTTAGATTAATATTGCAATAATATCTAAATAGCCGAAAAGTAATTTTCCAATAATGTTTATAAAAAATATAATTTTCTCTGCAAGTAAACTTTAATAAATGTACCAAAACACATTTTTTTTTTGATATAGCTAAACGCCTGTATTTTCTTAATGAAAGAAAATGACAAAATCAATGACACATTTAAAATGTTTACCACCAAAGCACTCCAGCACTAACGGCGGTAAATCCTATATGATGCATTCCACGCCATAAGTTGTTACTGATTTATCGTAATGAAACGTAAAACTTGATAAAGATGCCCATAAAGCATCGCGGGTATTCTTCGTGAGACTCAGCTTTATTTCCTTTATTGTTTATTACTCGCTGCCCAAAATGGATTGCCTGAAAAATTCATTGTGATGATTTAAGCAATTGCTGGTAGTAAAATTGCATGTAGATCCAGATCGGTTGCGTGATCGAAATTGCCTTTATACCGTTTAAGGTTTAAAAAAAAACAGAGAAATTTATTAATAAAATAAAAACCAAATAATCTGATTAACAATCACATTACGCGTTCGTTACAGTAATTAACTAAAAAAGAAATTTACGATGAAGGACACTTAATGATAAAATATGACCACCCAGTATGAGGCAAAATAATAACACGTTATTAAAAATTACCTGCGCATTTCTTCGACAAAACAACTTACAAGAAGGACGCATGTAATCTATAGTTTACGCACAAGTGTCTTGGAACAAATTTACATCCAAAGGAATCGCTTGACATGCCTACTTATCTACAGACTAAAGAATGTCCTTATTCGTATTTAGATTTTCAAGCGAGCCACGAAGAATGGATTCTATAGTACAAAGGACGCCGACGGTGGTTTTTTTTGCTCTGAATAAAACAATGTTTTCAGATAAATCTATATGGAATTAAAGGAGGTCATGAGAAAATTCGTAAATAAAATTTATATTTAGAATTTTTTAACGAGTCCAGATTAAGAAAACCTAGAAGAGATAAAGATAAATTGTCCCAAGGAAGTTGCAAAAAAAATTACACCGCAGCATTGTTGATAGCTTGCACTCTTTTGCATATTATTATGAATAAAAAAAGGATCAAATTAACGACTGGAATGACGCCATAGATAAGTTCAATGCACTCAGCTGCCTAGAAAAAATAAAACTTCATTTTGAAGGGGCTCCAAGCTTTAAATCAACTACCAAAAAGAAAAAATTTAATCACTAATATATCTAGATGCTATGAAATACATAGATCGATAGAATCCAAAAAAACCAAATACCTAGAAGAAAGATATTAATTTTGCAAATAATTAATTGCATTTTATTTGCATACAAAATAAATTAAATTCCGGTCCAAGTACTTGAAGGTCTCAATTTATTTTTGCCAGATAGTTTTAATTAAAAAAATCAGTCAAAGAGCTGGAAGAACAATTGAAGATTTTTTCTAAAGAGTAAAATTGAAGACGGGTACTATCCATTTACTTATTATGCTGCCTAAATAAATATATAGATAGCGTTGACAGAACACCAAGATCCAAATCAACTAGCGACTTCGATAAGCGACTACGATTTCAGGAAATATCTGAGACACTAGGCCTAATTTATTTTCCTAAAAAAAAGTTCAAAATTCTTCTAGCGGTCGGCGGAGTGCATTTTAATAATTACCAGAGCATGAGGCATCAAATTAAATATCAAAGAATGTTTTTTCAGTTAATTTAGCGCATACAAGCTTTGTTCTAAATTAGCTTCAATCTAAACTAACTAAATTCTTAGAACATTGAATGCCTAGAATAAGCCTAACTGAGATTTATTAACAAAAACTAAACCTTTCAATGAAAATAAATTTAATATAAATGTAATATATAAAATTCCTTGTACTTGTGATAAATTTTACATAGATGGAACCTGTAGACCATTACCAAAAAGAATTAACGAGCATAAATCTCACATAAAAAACAATGATTTTCAAAAATCCATAATTACACAACATGCATTCGACAATAATCATACAATAAACTAGACTGCTTCCTCAATTTTAGCAAAGGAACCAATTTCAAAATTACGTGAATCAAAGGAAAGTGCTTTTATAATGTTAAATGAAGATAAATGCCTAGCTACTTATTCGGTTGATTTTATTAATACGTGGATTCCTTTGCTAAAGAGAGAGGTAGAACAGAGCATTCTCAAAATTAATTGATAATTGAAAATATATTTTATTTATATTAAATAACATTAGGATCACACCCCTTTAATTTTAAAAAAAGTACCATTTGTTATCTTTTAAGTATTTTTATTAAATAAGTAGGTTTTCTCATCGTTTTCAGTTTTAAAATTCATAACAAGTGTAGGATATTGAGAAGAAGAAACAAGCTCAGAGATTAATAGATTAAACCTCAGCTCCTGGGTATATACAAAAAATTATTATACCTCAAGTAATTTATTGTATTTAAAACTTATTGAACTTAAATTAAATATAACGAAAAGTATCGTAAAGATTTTTCGTAAGTTCATATTTCTTTTAAATACGTGAATAAGTCTATTTTCTTCCTCTTTTCAATTTGTGAGCGTGTGAGATAGTATTTTCTAAATTGATTTTTACTATAATTGACGTAATACCCAACAAAATAAGTAATTGATTAAAAATTTGTCACAACAATACAAATTTTACATAAGAGAAAATTAAATATATAAAAAAAATTATCATAAAATCAAAAAATCAATATTAACTCAAAACACCAGGAAATTTTACCTACAGTTCAGAAAAAAAAAACTAGTATGATTTGTTCCATGAGCAGGGTGCGTCTACAAGGCATAAAGCAGAGATACCACCTAAACTAAATATACAAGGTAGAGCAAATAGTTTTATATTAGAGTTATTAGGTGGCCAAATATCTTACGATATTTTAATATATATAGGGTGAGTCCCAAAAAAGTGATAATTAAATATGCATTTTTTTTAATGCCCTGTAGACTATGTAACAAAAGGATATTGCATGAAGAAAGCTTCACTTTTATATAGTAATTTTTAAAATTGTTTTAAAAAAGTTAAACCTTTACCCTCTAAATATGAGAATAATAATAGAGCTTTAATGGAATCTGCATTGTTGGCAAAATTATCACTTAGTTGGGATAATAAGCATTATCTTCTATTAACATTCTTATTCCAAAAACCGCTTCAAAAAATTTGAAATGGTAAAACCCCAGGCAAAAGCTGATGTCATCTTGCGAAATGTCATCTTGACAAATGGATTTGTGTTTGGCATTTGTGAAGTTCTGTATTTTTTCTTTAGTTTTTGGTTGAAAAAGGAAAAAGGTTA
Organism: Anthonomus grandis grandis; assembly: GCF_022605725.1. Taxonomy (NCBI): domain Eukaryota; kingdom Metazoa; phylum Arthropoda; class Insecta; order Coleoptera; family Curculionidae; genus Anthonomus; species Anthonomus grandis. Next base: position 20,052,983 of record NC_065551.1, read on the forward strand.
AGTCTATAATAACTTATTAAGAAATCTTTAATAATTACAAAACATCTAATTTCTAATAAAAATGCTTTTAATAATAGTGAAGTAAATTAGTAATAATGGAGTAGGATAAGTAACTTTACTCTTATAAAGTACGTTAAAAAAACTCATAAAGAGTTCACAAACGGTAATATTGTTTATAATTTAAAGCATAATTAATTAATAATAAATATTTATTATGTAAATTTTTTTTAACGCCGTCACTGGTACAGATTACTTGTGTCGGTGGAATCAACAATGCGACCAAGCGGCGTTGCAATGTTGCCTTCTTCTTTAATATAAAGACGTTATCTACATTCATTTAACTTTAAATGTTAGCTTCTGAATAGAGTATCTTATTATATTTTATGAAAAAAAATGCTTCATATTTTATTAAAGATGAATAGTATTATTTTGCGCCTGTCAATATAAGTGATATATTTTAATGATATTACAAAGTCTGTTTTTTTACCATTTCTACATAAGCATTTGGCTTCATTGCATTGAAGCAAGCAAACAAACTGCCCATAGTTCCACGGCAATGCTAATTCTAGCCTTTCAAAATTTTCAGATTATCTTCAAAAAAAGAAAATGTTGTTGCTTTTAGATAACTGTACAACTCACCATAATATTCAAGACTTAAAAGCAATAAAACTGGTCTTTCATCCACCCAAAACCACTGCAGTTCTTCTACGATCAACGATTATTAAGGTCTCTAAAAACCCACTTTATAAAACCTCAAACTATGAATCTTTTTAAAGCTAGTAACGAGAAAGCTGTGCCTCAAAAATTGGATAGTCTTGAAGCCATTTTTTTATTACCGAAAGCTTGGGATCATGTTTTACAGCGCAAAATAGCCAATTATTTTGCACACGCGGAATTACATTCAGTTGCAACTGGGAATTCTTTTGATGAAGATTTACTTCTCCTACCAGAATAAATTCGCAAAAAAAAATTTCTAGGGATGAGGGTAAGGAAATTCTCATGGTCATCATCTGAATGGGTCTGCACATTGGATGTGAATAATTTGCCAATAGAAGAAAATCAGCAACATTTATCAAATGTTGACAAAGAACTGGTAACAGTTACCGTTACAGAAGAATGCAAAAAAATTACGGGTAGCTTAAATCCGGATTTGAAGTCGATGTAGAAATAGACAAACTATTATTAAACTATTATTACAGTACACAATATAACAAAATTGTTTTTAATAATGCATAACTTAAATGGATGTGGCATAAAATATATCTATAGTCTTTAAATAAGAACCAAAACACTAAGACTTTCCTGGTATATATATATTTAAGATATTAAGTGTGTATCTCATTGTTGGTAATTGATTATTTTCGTTAATTATTAATTTGTTAATTGTTGTTAGTTGTATTTTATCAGTATTAAAAATAAAATAAAATAAATAAGGCAATGAATCTTTATCGCATTTGTAGAAATAGTATTGCCATTTAACGAAGGTCTATATTTATCGATATATATTGTAGAAAGATATATTTTCTCAAATATTTCTAAAATAAATTGAAACTTCTGCTTTAAAATATTAGTAACTTCTTAATTCGCTGGGTTTAAAACTAGAACCACGATACACACATATACAGGGTGTCCCGAAAAAGGAGACCAATCCGCCAGCCACATATAGGGTGGACCAAAATAATGCGACTTTCGTTATGCCATTTTTTGATTGGGCGCTCGGTATTCAATATACAGGGCGTCAAAATCATTTTTTTAAAGTCGAGTGTTTCATAAGATATTAAATTGAAATTTGGTGTGAGGGGGTTTTTTATAATGAGAAATTGAAATTTTTTCACGGATTCGCTATACCTTGCAGAGGGCGCCACCTGCGGTACCAAAATAAAATACCAAAACTTTTTTCTACCGCCGTATAATAAAGTTCTAGTAAAAAATTCTAATTATCCAATCTTTTCTTGTAAAAAGAGTATTCTTAGTAAATGTCGTTTTGAGAATTAGTTTATTAGATATCTTAATTTTAAAATCAAGATACATTTTAACAAGTAAACAAAATATCTACCCTACCCTAAAGGATGCAACTTCAGCAACGCAAACAATCCAACATTTTTTATGTATTTAGTAAAAGCATAAAAGACAGTAAAGCTTAAACATTCAGAAAAATCTATTAAAAAAAGAACAAAAAATGCATAAGCAAAATAAAATCGCAGTGTTTGTTATTGCGAATGTTTCGAATTCACCAAAATTAAATACGCAATAACTTAAATTTTTAAAATAAAGCAGTATATTTTTATGTTATTAAATTAATCTGTAACAATTATCTTTTTTTTTGTTGAATATATCCTATACCTAAACCACCTACTTTATAAGATATCTTAATCTATATTTATTTTTAAAATTCTACATCATTATTGTCAATCGTTTTGATAGATATTGTTATGACTTAGTCTGTATTGCGCGTCTTATACATCCATATATACACAAGTATCTATTAAATTACTTCTGTTATAAGGTTTTACTATTCGTGATGAATTTTTCACATAAGAAACTTGTTAATATACTTATGAAGCTAACTCTTCTAAATTCAATGAGGTTCAACAAATTAGGGAGCCTTCTAAATCCCAAATAAATTCCTCTGTAACGCCTAAAACTACCAAAAAAATATATAAAAGCCTATAGCTGTTTAAAATTGGATTAAATGCAAAAAACTGTTTTAAAAAGACTGCCTTGCCAATCGGACAATACTTATCTTCCCGTTCTCTTAAAGTAAACAATAGCGAAATGCAAAAGAGACGGTTCAGTGTCACTTGGCCGGACAATGGATCGGATCATTATATATTCCGCATCACATCCAATTTTGCAAAGGAGCTAAAGGGGAGCCATCCCTGAAGATACAACAATAGGAGCAGGTTTTGATGAGAGCAAAAAGATAAGAAGGCCGGACAATGCGCACGTCACTCAATGATTAATTAGCTTGTTCGTATTCTTACGTTTTTACTAACTTGTGCCAGACGATGATTGTTTGCAACTGGTTTTGCAATTGCTTTGTTTACTTATTACAGGGTCGTTCTTACAGATTTATTGTTAAGTTTAATTTACACACAGTAGCTGAATCTCGTTTTTCTAATTTTTTTATTACTCTTTAGGATTTTGAAAAATAAATAATTGCTCAATAAAAAATACAAACGTTATTCACTAAAATAAGGTGTTAAGGAAATACGGCTCGCCGATTGTAGCATGGCCTCGGAAACAAAAGCGCAGTGGACAAGCAGTATTAAAAATGATTTATTCTTGATAGAGTCCGATCCGATGTATTATTGTTTATAATTATTGAAATGCTATTATTTGTATTAGAAATCATATTAGAGGTTAACTGCATCGTCTTCGTCCATTTTTACTTCTAAAACTGTGCAAGTACGCTTGTATGGTGTAGAGTTGCAGAAGATTTGTGCAAGTGCACTTTCGTAAGCAGACTTGTCCAGTCTACATGAACGTCTGTAGCCTGCCTTAAAGGTGCAATCAATTTGAAGATCAAAACACTTATACTAAATTTGTATTGCCAAAAAAATGCTGAATAGAGCTTTAAATAAAACAAAAATCTTCTTCAGATGTCGAAGTTTCGACTATATAAGATTATCTTCAGGATACTAAGACCAAAGGATAAATCGTTTCTTTTTTTTCTCCATTATGTCAGATATCAAGAACAAACTTTACAAGGCATGTAGTTGTACTGAAGTATTTACCAAAAAACCAAAACATAATTGAAAAGCTGGCACTAGCATTACGGTGGAACTATGGGGAGTATGTTGGCCTGCAACATCTCTACTACACTGATGCCAAATGCTTATATAGAAATGGGGAAAAAAAAACACTTCATAATATCATAAGAATTTGTCAGTTATTTTAATAGGAACAAAACAAGTATTGTTGAGCTTTAATAAAATTTGAAGCATTTTTTTAAATAAAATAATAGGAAAAGATACTCTATAAAAAAGTCAATATTCAATATTAAATAAATATAGATAAAGTATATTAGGGAAAAGGGCAACAACATCGCAACGCCGCTCAATCTCATTGTGTCACTACGGATACCAGTGACGTCGTCAAAAATATTTACTTGATTTTTATGGAAATTCAATATAATTATTATTTATTATTCTAAGTATATTTATTTATTATTATTCAATACTATTATTATTATTATTCTTATAGATTTCTTAATAATTCATATTTAAAGATACAGATTTTTAACATTAACATTTTAATTTTATTTTTAACGTTTTAGTACGTCATTTTCATACCAAAACAACAAAAAAACATAAAATCAGTCCGGTTAATAAAACCATTGACAAAACTCGATTTTAATTAATTAATAGATAGATAGTAGATTAATATTTTCAAAAAAATATTCGAATTTAAAAATATAAAGATTCTTGTATTTCATACACACTAACTCCACATTTAAGTTATAATTTAAGTTTATTTCTATGATTCCCTGTCTAAAGTTTATGATGAGGTTCACCTTTGAGATGATATTATAATAGTATCGGCATTTACTTGTCAAAAGATCGGTTTTTCGATTTTTCCATGGTACGGTACAAACAAAGCTCTTACCATTGTAACAGTTCACAATGACACTCAAATGAGATCTTTTTCCTTTTTTAATCAAAAACTAAAGAAAAAACATAGAACTTCATAAATGCCGAATGTAAACATGAGGCCATTTAACAAGATGACATTTCGCACATCACTGAGCTGTTGCTTGCGGTGTTGCCTTTCCAAATATTTTAGAAATGGTGTTAGGAATAAAAATGTTTATACTTTTTTTGTTATTTGAAGATGTTATTTTTGCTCCTAGAATAGGATATATCTATTTCAACTTTTTCTAAATTTTACCATAAATAAGTGAAACTAATGATATTATACAGGGTGTTTCAGAACTATGGGATCAAACTTCTAGGGGTTGTTCAGTGCAACAGTAAAATCCATTTGAGTATAAGAACCCATATCCGGAAATGTGTCACTACGCCACTACGGCCCTAAGAAGCGTTTAAATTTAGAAAAAATATTAATTACCTAAATAGTATCTGATGCATTTATTTTTACCTTTTGTATATGATACCATCACAACAATTGTTCAAAATGTCTTCCTCTAACCTCAATACACCGATTTAAACGCTGCACATGAGTTCTGCGGACTACACTAAAAATTTGATCCTCGTTTTGAATGATTTCAAATGCTGCTGTTATTCATCCAATTAAGTCTAGCTCTGATTCTACTGGAGTTTCGTAGACTAAAAACTTTACATGTCCCCACAAGAAAAAATCAAGCGACGTTAAATCGGGTGACTTAGGAGGCCAAGAAACTGCTCCATTTCTGGCAATCCAACGGTGCCCAAACCGCTGAGCCAAATACTCGCGTACTTGTACAGCAAAGTGAGCCGGCGCTTCATCATGCTGAAACCACATTTGCTATCTAACGTTTAGTAGAACATTTTCAAGGAGTTCTGGGAGAACTTCCTCCAAGAAACGCAGATAAATAGGTCCTGTTAACCGTTCCGGTAGAAGGTACGGCCCAATTAAATTATCATCAACAATGCCTGCCCATACGTTGACAGACCAACGATTCTGATGTTTTCTTGGAAAAATTGCATAAGGATTTTCTTCGTCCCAAACATGGCTATTCCTACTATTAAAAATACTGTCTCTTGTGAAAGAGGCTTCATCGGTTCACAAAACATATCATAAAAAATTTGGTTGTGCAATGACGTGATTCAGAAGCCATCGACAAAATTGAACTCGGCGATACTAGGATGATAATCGGCTGCAGTCATACCTTTTCTGGAAGTGGTAAGGATGAAGTTGTTGCTCCGTATGCCAAATGCATATCCGCCAATTCTTGATTGGTAAAGTTTTCCATTAGTAATAAATGTTTAAAAATTGTAAGCTATAACATTTTTTAACATGACATTGAGAATTGACCTTGATAAGCGTTGATTTTATACAATTGTTGTTATGGTATCATGTACAAAAGGTAAAAATAAATGCAGCAGATCCTATTTAGGTAATTAATGTTTTTTATAAATTTTAACGCGTCTTAGGGCCGTAGTGGCGTAGTGACGCATTTACAGACATAGGTTCCTATACTTAAATGGATTCTTCTGTTGCACTGAACAACCCCCAGAAGTTTGATCCCATAGTTCTGAAACACCCTGTATGTGTGAATATATAGCTGAAAATTTCCTCTTTTGCAAATGTGTGTGAACTTGACAACAGAGAATCGGTGAATATTTTCGTAATCAAAACACCCCCTTCCCCCTGAGCACATGTTAAACTCAAAAAAGTTGTTGTTTACTGATTCTAGTCTTTCAATAATTTAAGGACATGACAGTTTGGACCTTATAAAAATCACAAAATTTCATTATAAGAACGTCTTTTTTTTAATTTTAGAAGACTGGCGCGGTACTATCTCTTATGCCCGTAATTTCTAAAATACAAGTATTAATGATATTTAAAGGCGGTGTTTTGATGCTCATATAAAAAGTAACTTTCAATTGTACTAAAATTTTAATAATACAAAGTGGCTTAAAGAGCGCGGCTCTATACGTTTTAAAGATAAATCATACAAAATCCTGCTGGTAGTACGTGTCGCACACATTACGACCATCAGATTTAAATTTTTAATAAACGCAACCGTGAGCGGCCACAATAGAATATTTTGTAGCATTGTTACCGGAGGTGATATAGTGTTACAGAATATGGCGATTACCAGGTTATTAATGACGTGTCAGATTGTACGCATTAATGTGCATCCATCTGCTTTGTTAGCGATTCTTTTGAGTAGCCAGCTACCGGGGCCGGTTACTTTATGAGCTACTAATGCTCTTCTTGTGCTCTGCGCCTCCCTTTTATTAAAACCACTTTCTTTTTCTGTTTCGTTTCGTCTCTTGGATTACATTAAAAATCCCTCCGATCAGTGAATATGTGCTTTGTAATGCGGAGGTTTTTGTATTATTTGATGAATGATGATTAGGCATTGTTTTTTTAGTTAATTTTTCTTATTTCGCTTACTTGAAAATGCTTAAAATAATTTTCGAATTTTATGCTAACATTATCTTACTATTTTGCAAAGAATCATAATAACAATTGCACTATCGTAATTGAACTACACTGAAATTAATTAATAGAATAATCTATTTTAGGCAGTGGAAAAAAGGAGACAATTTTTGCCTTAAGATACAATAATATAGAAAGCAACATTTATTCAACAAGCATTTTAAATAGGAAAATAAATAGCCCTGACCCGAAATCTATCAAATGCCGAGAGAATCAATGAGACGTTAGAACTGTCTCTCTTCTAGGAAGTTAAAAGAAAAAGATAATCCTAGCCAACGATTCATAAATGAATTGATACTTTTGTCGAGCAATTACATATATCAATGTGAGCAATTAATAAATTTAATCTCCTAAATAGAGAATGAGGTTCTTATTTAGTTCTGTGTAATGGGTAAACGTCATATTGGGTAAAAAACATGATAAAATTGCAGTAGCATAAGGCTCTGTTTAAAACTTTGAAACCTACTATATAAATGTAAAAATGAACTCAAGGTCAGCACTCACATATCTTTTTGCCATTTTGTTCAGATGTATCTTATTTTTATGTCATCTCTATGGTACTGGTGAAGCTGATGCCATAAATATAGTACATCTTAAAAATGTATCTCTCCGAAATCATTTACCAGACTCAGTTTCATTAAAGTGTCACCTAGTAATCTTAAAGTCTCTAGTAGGACTCCCTTTAAATATCTAAGAAGTAACATGCAGCAACATTAAGTAACATTCAACTTTTAGCCAATTCAAGATCTGCCTAAAGTTTGAAAATATTCTCCAACTGCTTAACCTGCATGCAGATTTGTGCCTGATTGACAAAAAAACGTATACAACTATGACTGATGAGAAAGTGAAAGAAAATAGTGAGATTCCTTATATTTTAGGACAGGTGGTATCTTTTTATTTGTCTAGCAACAGCTTAAAGTTGACTTTGTTAGAAGCCTTGGAAAAATCGGTATAAACATCATCAGTGTGATCCCCTACAAGGGGTTTAGACGGATTCTTAAGCAATCAAGAAATTGTTTTAAGTTATAACCTTAATGAAATTCAGTGCCTCACCCCTTAGGGATAAATGAAGATATTGACATTTTTTAACATTATTAATAATAATAATAAACAAAATTTATTATTTTTCATGACACAATTACAATAATATGTACGGGAAATAGTAATAGAACTTGAAAAATAAAAGGCCATGTCAATGCAGCCTTCAGGCGATGCCAGAAACTGTTTAGGCTCAAGTAAATACCTATTAACAAATATAACAAAATATAAGAATGACGCTTTAAAGTGAAATAAAAATTTTAGATAATATAAGTTAAAAATGCAAGTTGCTTGAAGCAAGCACATATACACATATTTAATGCATTAAGGGATAAATACGGGGAAAGAGGAGGAAAAGGATTAATGTCGGGATAAATACATATACACGGTGTTTTTTATATATTGCGACAAAATTCAGAAACGTGTTCTTTGGACAAAAATTCGCAAAAAAGTTCCTATAAACATAGGTCCTAAGCCTTTTAGATTTTGAGCTACAGGGTGGTAAAATTGAAACAAAAAATTTTTTTTTCGATAACTTTAATACCCCTATTTGTCGAAAGATTGGTATACAGGGTCTGTGTATCAAGAGCCATTGACCAACATACTTTTAACATTTTTATGCTCTCCAGTGGCGTGTGTGCGGGTTTTCCGCTGAATACTTTTATAAAGAAAAATAGTACGCCACTGGTTTTTCTTGTATTAAAAAATATTTTTAAATTCCCCGTTTTATTTGCAACATTTTTGGTCCCTTGGACTTTGTCCGTTGGATGCACGGTTTTCCCTCAATAAATTAAATAACATTTTTCTACTTTGACTGATCGCTAAATTTTTTTTTCTATGATCGTTATAAAAAGTAAGTTTTTTTTAAATTTTATTTAAAATTATTGTAGTTATAAGCCTTGCGTATTTATACTGAACGTTACCCGAATCGTGTTATTCCTCATAACTCCATGTTTACGCGTTTACACCAACGTCTAAGTGAAACCGGCAGCTTTAAAATACTCACCGCTGAAAACGGACATCCCCGAACAGTTACTCCTCAAATTGAAGAACAGGTGCTCAATGAATTCGAGGAAGATCCCACCACAAGCACTAGGAAAATTGCTCAGACGGTACACATTAGTAACTTTACAGTTTGGGATATTCTTAAAAGAAACCTTTTATACCCGTATCATATTCAGCGGGTTCAGGCACTTTTGCCAGGCCATTTTCTGAAAAGAACGGCTTTGTGTCGTTGGATGCAAGAACGCATAAGGCAAGATGCACCGTTTATAAGAAAAATATTTTTCACCGATGAGGCTAATTTCTCCAGGGACGCAATTATGAACTTCCACAATAACCACATATAGCATTATGAGAACCCACATGCTGTGGCAGAAAACCGTCATCAGCACCAGTTTTCATTTAATGTATGGGTCGGTATTATTGAAAACTTTCTCATCGATCCATTTTTTTTACCAGCAAGGTTGACTGGACAAGTGTATCAAGAATTTCTTAAAAATGAATTACCAGCGATGCTAGAAGATGTCCCCATTCAGCTGAGACAGCAAATGTTTTTTTTACATGACGGTGCTCCAGCCCATTTTAGTTTAGTGGCTCGGCAGTATTTGGATATTACGTATCCAAATCGTTAGATAGGTCGGGGAACTATTCACCCTTGGCCCTCACGGTCTTCCCCCTTAAATCCGCTGGATTTTTTTTTGTGGGGCCCCTTAAATCACTGGTTTATAGAAATCCAATTGATAATGTGGAGGAATTACGTAATCGCATTATAACGTCTTGTGACATAATTCGGCAGACACCAGGAATTTTTGAACGTGTCCGCCAATCAATGCGACGTCGATTAGATGCTTGTATTGATGTTGGAGGAGCACACTTTGAACAACTTTTGTAAAAATAATAATATTACTTAAATAAATAATAAGAAATGAAATATTTTTTTATTACTTAAAAACTTGTATTTTAAATTAAAGATTGTAGAAGCAAAAGTTTTAAATCCTCAATTACAATTTTTTTAAATTGGGCTGGCTTTTATACTATATTACCTAATACAAATTTTATTATTTATTATTAAAATTGCAATAAACTAAAAAAACGAATAATTACTAGAATAAAGAAAGTCTAATCAAATCTGAGCAACATGTCTATGGTTTTTAATTTTTAGTGCGAAAACCGTGCATCCAACGGACAAAGTCCAAGGGACCAAAAATGTTGCAAGTAAATCGGGGAATTTAAAAATATTTTTTAGTACAAGAAAAACCAGTGGCGTATTATTTTTCTTTATAAAAGTATTCAACGGAAAACCCACACACACGCCACTGGAGAACATAAAAATGTTAAAAGTATGTTGGTAAATGGCTCTGGATACACAGATCCTGCATACCAATCTTTGGACAAATATCTACAGGGGTATTTAAGTTATCGAAAAAAAAATCATTTTTTTGTTAAAACTTTACCACCCTATAGCTCAAAACCTAAAAGGTTTACGACCTATGTTTATAGGAATTTTTTTCGAATTTTTGTCCAAAGAACACGTTCCTGAATTTTATCGCAATATATAAAAAACGCCCTGTATATTACGAATGAGAAAAAAAAATATATTAATTTGTATTCTTTTTACCTTTTTACTGGCGAGACAATAATAATTAAGTTAACAGTATTGGAGAGATTATATAAAAAACTTCTTTAAAAAAGTTATTTTCATGTGGCGGAATAGTTAGCAGATGTAATTATCTTAAGCGTTGGTGGTGAGTATTTACTCGAAACTGGACTTTACTGTATAAATATGAAGATGTTTTTATTTTTAAAACTTTGCAACTAAGAGAAGCAAAATGTCATTTTCGACGATTGAGCTTTGAACATATTTAATTATCCTATATCCTTAACCTTATTAAATATACCGGGTGGCGCATCGAAAACGAAACAAAGCCAATTACGGGCAGTCCATTAACTTTTTAAAAAAACGCTCGGACCCGTCGATTTTATTTTGGTTATCACTTAATAACCACAAAATCACTTTCCCACCTACAACCCCCTAAGCGGGGGTGGCACTACCCCTAAAATCTTGAATGGGAAGGAGGGTCGAGTAATACCTCATTGGAAAGGTCTTTTAATTCTCTTTACAAGGGTACTTACTTTGACGCAATTTAAGTAACTACTTTTTAAAATTTTCGCATTTAAACCTTAAAAGGTAATTCTCAATATTTTTACTTTATCATAGACTACTAAAGGTACTTTTAAGAAAAACAATGCCAGGCAGTAGGACAAAACCATCAAGTATTATGAAATTATGAGACAAAAAATGATATAGCTCTATCATATTACAGAATATTTTGACCTTAAGTCTAGACATTTAAAAAATTATCGCAAAAATACATTGAAAAAGAATTTTTCTTTTATTTTATTTTTTTATTATTCTCAGTGTATTCTAAATGTAGTACGCTGTTAAAAAGCTGATTTATAGTGCGAGACTTTGTTTTTTTTTAGGTAATACCTATTTTTAAAAATAAAAATGGTGCATACAACGGCAGAAAGAGTTGAAATAATTTAATTATTTTTTGGAAATAATCAATGTGCTAATAGAACGGCGGCATTATTTGAGCGACATGAAAACAGCAAGGTGCAGCGAAAGTATGTATTGGAGCTTGTTTCCAAATTTCGAGAAACTGGATCAGTGGCGAATCGCAAACGCAATATTCAAAATCCCGTAAGGAATGAAGGTATGGAAGTGGCTGTACTAGGGCATATTAATTTAGATTCTACATTAAGTAACCGTCAATTGGAAACTGTCACAGGTATTAGTCGACGTAGTATCCAAAGAACTCTAAAAGCTCATAAGTTTCATCCGTACAAAATACATCTTGTGCAAGAGCTGAATGAAGATGATTTCGATCGGCGATCACGATTTAGTGAAATTATGAGTAAACGAATTATTAATGATCCAAATTTTTTTGTTTAATACGTGTTTCTCTGATGAAAGCTCTTTTTTCCTGAATGGCTTGGTCAATCGTCATAACTGCCGATATTGGTCCGACAATAATCCTAGAGTGTATCGTCAGGTATACACCCAATGGTCCATTTTTTTTACCTGAAAATCTGACAGGTGAAATGTACTTAGAGCTATTACAACAGGCCATTGATCCAGCATTGACAGCTATAATTAAAACTCAAAATGACAGATACGATGAGGATAGATTGATGTTTCAGCAGGATGGTTTCCCACCACATTATACGTTATTCATGCGAGAATATTTGGATCGGACTTTTCCAGGACGATGGATTGGAAGAAGAGGTGCTAGTGAATAGCCTCCACGATCGCCGGATTTATCACCTCTAGACTTTTTTCTTTGGGGTCACTTAAAAAGCAAAGTTTGAGACTGAACCCACTTCGTTAGAAGATTTGCAAGGCAGAATTGTAAATGAGTGTCTTCAAATCACGCCTGAAGTATTGCAGAACGTGCGACAACGCTTTGAGCAAAATTTTTTTTTATTGTATGGAGAATGGAGGTGGCCATTTTGAACATTTATTATAAGCTAACACTTAAGCAAATTCGTTTTAAATCTATTTTTGCGATAATTTTTTGAATGACTAGACTTAAAGTCAAAATATTCTGTAATATAATAATAATAATAATAATAATAATAGACTGTTTATATTTTTTCATAAGATATTACATATGCTCACATAGATATAAATAAGTTTACAATATAAATACAAAGAAAAAGAAATCCATCAGTGTATATTAATTCAACATGTAACTGTAAAGAGGAAATAAAGGTCATGTTTCAGCTACCCTCAGAAGAAGGAGCTGTTAAGACCTTGAATATTACACTTATAATTAAAAAAAAAATATCGCGAACCGCATTATAAACTGTACGAGTAGAATGCATACCCTACATCCATAACTAACCGAAAAGAAAAGAAATCTAAATTATCCTAGCTTACTTATTATTTACTAATAGGAGGCAGGAAAGGAGGAACAAGGGGTACAGGTATATTAACTATATTTCTGTTGTAGACTCTTATAGTAGAGAAAAATATACATATAAAAATTTATATTTCCAAACGCGCGCCAGATCCAAACACGGAATCCCGACACAAAAGAAAGCAAAACCAGGGCGACTGATTTACTGACTGATATACTGATGTCAGTATTAAAAAGAAATAACATAAATTATTTCAATGCATTAAATATTATTTTGTTTAGATGAAAGAACCATTTTTATTGATTTTTTAAAAGCCGATGTAGATTTAGAAAAATCCCAAATTTTGTATTTATTAATTTTGGACACAATATTGTAAGAAAATGACTTTTTAAAGATGAAAGAACCATTTTTATTGATTTTTTAAAAGCCGATGTAGATTTAGAAAAATCCCAAATTTTGTATTTATTAATTTTGGACACAATATTGTAAGAAAATGACTTTTTAAAGATTTTTCTTATGTAAAGGTATAGACAAAAGGTCATGTCTGCGAATATTTATATTGTGAACGTCAGTACGGTATCTGAGCTTATTATAGAGATATGGTGGTGCTTCAAATTTTATTATTTTATAAAAAAAACATATGGAGTGCAACTCTCGGCGATTTAATATATTAAGCCATTTAAGATCGATTAATTTATGTGATGCCCTTTCCCTACGTCTAATTCCACAAATAAACCTTATGCACGAGTTCTGTAATTTTTGAATTCTTGCAGAGTTAGCGCAGTCTAAAAATGGTCCATATACTGTATCTGCATAATTAAAATGGGATAGAATTAATGAGTCGCATAAAATTTTTTTTGTTTCTTTTGACAAATAAGATCTATGCTTGTAAAGTTTTTTTAGCATTGAAAATCCTTTCTTAAGACAACTTGTAATGTGATCTGTGAACTTTAGCTTGACGTCTATGATTAGGCCTAGAGTTTTAGTTGAGACATGAAAAGGGATAAGTTCTCCATTAAGAATTAGCTGAACATGATCCAAAACCGCCCTTCTGCTATTATCACCACAAAATAACATTGCCACGCTCTTGGCTGGATTCAATTTAAGAGAATGATCTGTCGAGACTCTATTTACTAGAGCAAGGTGAGCATATAAACAAAAATTAGCTCTTTCAATATTACTAGCATTAAATGACAAATATAATTGTGTGTCGTCGGCGTAGAGATGGTATTTACAGAATTGCAATTTATCCATAAAAGCCGACGTAAAAATGCTATACAACAAAAGAATGCTACCCTGTGGGACGCCAGACCTTACTCTTGCCACCCTAGACTTATCTTCTCCAATTAAAACTCGTTGTATCCTATCACCTAAAAAAGATAAAATTAATTTAGTAGCTGTAGTATTAAAACCGAAATAATGTAAAATATTAATCAAAAGTTCGTGATTTAGCATATCAAATGCTTTAGAGTAATCAATCTGTATTAAAATCATTGCATCACCCCTGTCCAAACTGGCGACAACCTCATCAGTGACGTCAGTAAGAGCGGTAACACAGCTAAATCCCTTTCGAAATCCCGACTGTTTTTGTAATATATATTCTTATCAGTAACATAGGCGGTAATTTGTTTTTCCATTACTTTTTCCAAGATTTTTGAAAGGGCTGGTAAAATTGAAATTGATCTAAGTTCGCCATAATTTAAGGGATTATTTTTTTTAGGAAGTGGCAAAATAAAAGCAGATTTCCAAGATTTTGGAAAGTACGAGTTTAACAAACAACTATTTATAATATGGGTAATAAATGGTATTATAAATGGACAAAAAAGAATTATTAATGTTGTGTTTAAATTATCAGGCCCAAACGCCTTAGATTTAAGTTTAATAATTAAATTTGATACTAAATTTTCATCCACTGGTGTGAAAGAAAATAATGGTGGAAACTTCTGATTAGATTTATAGAAATTGAAGGTTTCTTTTGTCGGAGGAGTAATATTAGAAGTTAAATGACTAAACCAGTCGTTAAGTTCATCGACTTTTTTTAGATGTTCGGGAATTTGTCTAGATTTGTAATTTATTATATTCAGTTTATAAAGCTCCTTCCATTTGTCTCGAGTAGTGCAGTTTTGAAATTTGTTATTTAAATAAGCCTTTTTTTCATTACGTACGGCGGTGGTGGTAAAATTTCTTATCTGCTTATAATAGTTCCAATGTTCCAAATTTCCTGTTTTTCGAAAGCGCATTAAAGCCCGATTTCTGTGTTGCTTCATTATTTTTATATTATCAATAATCCATGGACAGTAAGGTCTATTTTTACAAGTTTTAGCAGTAAGAGGTGCGTGAATATCTAGTATATTAAGCATAAGATTAGTAAGTATAGACACCTTTTCATCAATATCTTCAGTATCATAAATTTGATGCCAGGGTGCACCTTCTAGATCAATCTGAAAATTATCAAAGTTAATTCGTGTCAAAGGTCTGTAAGAAAACATATTGTTTTCCTTATTTAATTTATTTAGTTGTAGATTACAGTATGTTAAAAAATGATCCGATATATGTATATTTATAATACCAGAGTCAACTAAATTATCCGAATTAAAGCATATTAGATCGAGGAGAGTTAACGAACCATTAGAGACTCTCGTTGGTTCAGAAATATTCTGTTTTAAATCAAAAGTATCAAGAATCCCATTTAAGTCATCAACCCTACTCGACTCCAACTTAAGCATGTCTACGTTAAAGTCACCAAAACATAAAATTTTATCACATAATGTGTTAAGATTTATTAAAGTGTCCTCAAACATTGACAAAAATTTACTATAATTTCCCCTTGGCGGCCTATAAATAACTCCAACTATAATTATTTCATTCTCAATCTTTACTTTAACTTTACTTTAATATGATAGAGCTATCTCATTTTTTGTCTTATAATTTAATAATACTTGATGGTTTTGTCCTACTGCCTGGCATTGTTTTTCTTAAAAGTACCTTTAGTAGTCTATGATAAAGTATAAATATTGAAAATTATCTTTTAAGGTTTAAATGCGCAAATTTTAAAAAGTACTTACTTAAATTGCATCAAACTAAGTACCCTTATAAAGAGAATTAAAGACCTTTCCAATGAGGTATCACTCGACCCTTCTTCCCATTTAAGATTTTAAGGGTAGTGCCACCCCCGCTTAGGGGGTTGTAGGTGGGAGAGTGATTTTGTGATTATTAAGTGTCCCCCTCGAAAATAAAATCGACGGGTCGGAGCGTTTTTTTAAAAAGTTAATGGACTGCCCGTAATTGGCTCTGTTTCGTTTTCGATGCGCCACCCGGTATGATTTCGGTGATCAACTCCAAAAATAAGACGAAGGCATGCATTCTGCACTTTTTAAGTTCACATTGATTAAAATTGGATAACACTAAAGAATCACAAAGATGCTTTTTTAAGTTTTGACCTAAGACTTTTCTTTGGTTATAGATAAGTTTAAGCGCACTATATGCTTTTTTTAATTTATTAGTTATATGCTCATAAAATCAAAGGTCAGAATTAATAATAAGACCTAAGAAGTATTAGTTATTATAATAGGGGTGTCATTTATTTTTATTATGAGTTCCTGGCTTATTCTAGATCTGTGACTTTTATGTCCTCCAAATAAGGTAACTGACGATTCTGTAGGGTTTATTTTTTAATGATATTGTTTGGAAACTGTAATTAGATGTTGGAGATCGGTAATTATATTTTGATTTTCAGATGTTATATTATTAGCGTTAAAGTGAAAATTAAAAGTATCGTCGGCGTACAAATGATAATTACTAAATTTTAAAGTCTTTAAATCGGCAAGTATAAATTGTATAAAGAAGTGGTCCTAATATACTTTCTTAAGGGACACCCACAATTAGAGGTATAGTATTAGATTTGGAACTTTTTAAAACTGTCTGGAACTGTCTGTTTCTGGAAAAGATGATTTAGTTATGCATTCATTTATTATATGAAGTAAAAGAAGAATCATAAATGGATAACAAAATTGAGTCATTGTAATATTAAAGTCATTGCGTCCGTAAGCTTTGCTTTTTATGGATGATAAAATAATTCTCATTAACTCTCCCTCTGTCCCTGCCCTTAAACTAAAAATATTTTGAGCATTATTTTTAAGATTATTTATATAAAAGTCAAATAGATTTTGGCCTGGTTATTGGGGATTACTGTATGTCGATGAAAAAAAGTTATTTATTTCGTGAACATTAGATAGATGCGTCGGAATGCATCATTGCTTATTTTTTGTAATATTAAGTTTTTTTAGCTCAGCCCATGTTTCCTTACAAGATAAATTACCGTCAAATTTAGTTCTTAAAAAAGCCTTTTTTTCATTGCCAAAAGCTGCTGTTGTAAAATTTTGCAATTGTTTGTAATATGCGTAGAGGTCTGGATTTTGTAAAGTTTTAATTTTTTTTAAAGCTTTGGCTCTTAATTTTGGAAAATTTCTGATATTTTCCGTAATACAGGGAGCATCAAAACCTACATCTATCAAAAATATGTTTTAGTGTAGTATAAACAAATTTTACTTTGTCGTCTATATAATTCATAGTGTAAATATTATGCCAAGGTAATTCAAATTCAAATTCAAATGCTTTATTTGCCCATATATAAAATTAAAAAATACAGTTACAAATCTAATTTAAATTTTGACAAAAAGGATTAATTCTCGATTATAAAAACCGTTAATCTGTTGGTACAGACGAAATAACCCTTAAAAATAATTAATTTATATCAAATAAATCAAAAAGTAACAAACAATAATAATAAGAAAATTAATCCAGAACGGGAGAGCGGCAGATGCGGCAGTGGATAAAAGAACCAAGGAGGGTAACGCCCAATATTTAAGACCATAAAAAAAAGCAAAATGCAAGATGTCGATGTCGATGTCCACAAGTGGTAAAGACGGTTTTAAACTAATGACAATTGATAATGTTTCTTTTTTCTTTTTTTTTGTTAGATTTTTACCCTTATTTGTATTTGATAATTATTAACCTATTCTTTGTTTAACTAGCAACTGTGATTAAATTTTTTAGAAAATATGTTTAAAGATAGTTGTTTAATGCTGGATAAAATACTATTCCACATTTTAACCCCCGCAAATTTAAAAGAGCGCGGAAATGATGCGGTTCTATGGCGTGGCACAATAAAAATATCATTGTTTCGCGTCATGTGTTCATGCTCAAAATCCAAAAATTCATCTCGTAAGTTAGCCGGTTGGCCTTCCTTTATAATCTGATAAATAAAGTTAAACATATGATGCTTTCATCTGTTTGTCATATTTATTACAATTATGTCATTAAGATATGGCGTTACATGGTTTCTATATGGGACATTATAGGCAAATCGCATACAGGAATTTTGAATTTTTTGAATTGCGTTTTTGGTACTTGAACGTAAAGAGCCACCATATACCACATCACCGTAATCACCATAATGATACAAGATCGTTTTGAAAGTTGGTAAGATTTATGTTATTATAAGAACGAAAAGAGAATCATAATGGTCGTTATTGTTCCACTAAAAAATTAATTTTTGAATATACCGGAAGATGGTCAGACAGGGAGACGTTTTGGACCCCAGCGACTTTAATATGCTCGATCGAAGTAAAGATTATGTGAGCAGGTTCGTTAGTTATTTGAGCAAGATTAAAAGTATCCATAAATGATTCTAAATGTTTTACTATGTTTCAAACTCGTCATCGTTTAGCAAGTATAGTATTTCTGCATTATGTGCATTACTGTCTTTATGCATTCACACACTAAAAAAGATATTTTTTTGAAACTATACTTCTGAACAGCCAGCTTGAATTAGATATTTCCTTTAAACGTTTTAAGGCAGTTGAACCTTTCGTTAAAAGTCTATTAAGCTTATCCATTATGCTAGATTAGATTTTAATTAAAAGACTTACTTATAAGCTTACTGTGAAAAAAGCAGAATATATTTAAATTTAGTTCACTTTGTCAACCACTAATAAGAATCACGAATAAAAACAAAAAAATCTGTAAAAGACTAAAAAAAATGAAACTGAGTAAAAATTGAATCCGTGCGTTTAACTAAATGCTAACAATAATTGCAATATAAACGAGAATGGCCGGTAACTTTTGTAACCTTAGTGCCGAATAGGAGCACAAGCACGCATCTTGGTAATTAAATAAATTAACAAATTTAACGAAATATAATATTCACTCGCTCGGTCTAATACCAACAATATAAAAAAAATATATTTGCTACTGGCACAGTTTCCCTCTCAGATTCCAGTAGTTATGATGTTTCGATATTGATAAGACCAAATGAAAGTATTTAAGGAAATTTTTCTCTGTAGGTCAATCATTTTAAGGAAAAAAATATATTAAGCGTACCTACTCACAACGTGACTAGGTCAAATGGTACTCACACAATGCACTACAAGTTTTGATTTTTAGGGATTGCTGTTCAGCTCAGCTCCCTTACTTTCACAAGCATTTCCACACTAATTAATTGACAATAAAAATTAAGGGTCTAGTGTCACTAGTGTATTTACTCTAGTGTCTCTTACAGTCGAGGTCTATCGTCTCTCTCCAGCGTCCCCAACGGGGTGCGGACTCCAAAAGCCGCACCAATAGACAGAAATGTTATGGGTAAAGATCGGTTTAAGTAAAATTAAAGTTTAAATGACCTGGGCGTTACGTTTTTACGTTCATCTGGAAAATTCAACTATTTCATTTAGGTGTGTCGTTAACAGCACGTTGTAACAGTATAAAGTGTCGAAATATTTGTTAAGGTCTAATAGTACCGAAGCTGTTCTTTCGCCTTTATCATGAGTATTACTAATATTGTCCATTACCCTTATAAGTTTCACAAACTTTAACGTTTATCAGAGGAAGTATTAAAGATATTATGAGTTAACAGCGGTATGACAGTGGGGCAGCAAATATTAATGACATTTAATTTTATTCGCGAAATAGCTTCAGATACACCATTACTATCCATCAATTCCAAGTCAAACGCTTGATCTGTTTTCCGTATATGAATATTCTTTTTCGATGAATAATTTAAGTTTCTCTATTCAATTGAAAACTACACACAAAGTTCGTTAGGGCAAAATCATAACTTTGTCAATCAAGAATTCAAACCCTATTCCTAACTAAGATTATTCATCGTTCACGCGAAACGTTGGTAACAACCACGCAAACAACATCCTTTATCCCTCGAAATCAAATTGTTTCGAATTCCAGAATTTCCCCGAATTAAATTACACGGTCCGCTCCATACTACTTGTACGAAATATAGTGTCGTAGATTCGAGACATTATTTCGACTGCGTTGTGCGATATAGTGAATGAAATCACTGTTATTGTTCTCAGAAGTCTGCTCGTGATGCCCTTCAATTTGTGTCCCGTATTCCGGCTTACAAACATCATAATTAAGTTCCTTAATATACGGGATATTCAGTGACTAAACAAGGCATGTTTAGTAGGTTAGACATTTCATATGTCATGTCCGGAGGAAAATGGTAATTATTATTATGATGGAATACATATATAGAGCAAAACCATATATAACCATATATAGGATTTCTTCCAGGAAGTTGAAAAAAGTGTATTTGGAACAGTTTGGTAGATAAGCCCCAAAGAATAGTTTCATTATCCACTAACTGCCTGTCATATATAAAATAAACTATTTCTTTAAGGTTCTTTGATAATTGCACATATGAATGAAGATAGCAACTGCCGGAAGAAATTATTTGTTTTAGTAATTTTAAAATTACTAAAGAGAGTGAACTCAACTTTATCTATCAACTTCCTATATTAAATTCAAATAGCAAGTATTTCTCTTTCAGGCAATGTAAAAATAGCTATACCTCTCTGTTACTATACATTGCCTCTTGTTTAAGGATTTGAAAGAGAGATACATTGTCAGAATGGGGTATGAATCATTATTATGAAAATTAAAATTACCTGAAATAGATTAAAAAAAAGCAACTGCTTAAAAAAGTGATCTTTTTTACAATGAATGGAAGTTGACTGAAATGACTCCCTTGTCTATTAACTGCCTGAAATATTTAAAATAAAATTACAAGTATTTCTCTTTTAGTTGAAAAAGGGATATAAGCTACCTCTCTCTTAGGGTAGTTAGAGTTACACAATCTCTTCGTTTTACCATTTGAAAAAGAAACATTTTTAGATTTGGGGCATATGCAACTCATTAATAAAAAAAAATGCCAGGAACAGTTGTCTAATTGCTACGCGACAAATACGCGAATTTAAAAAAAGAGAGACCACCTCAACGTTTTTAAATGAAGATAGACACTTTCTCTCTTTCAGGCAGTTGAAAAAGAAAAATAATCTAACCGATAGAGTAAATACGTTGAATGGATTAAAAAAGCAACTGCCAGGAACAAATGATTTTAAAATGAATAGAAGTAATGATCCGATCAACCATTAACTGCCTAGAAGGCAGTTGAAAAAAGATATAAACTTCTTTTCTCTTACAATACACAGCCTCTCGTTCAACCATTTAACGGAAAGAGACATCTTTAAATTTGAGGTACATAAAAATAGTTTATGAAAATAGAAATGCCTGAAACCATTGCCGATCTGCACCCTAACAAATACTAAAGAAAATTACTCCTCCATGCATTTAAAGAAGAGACAACCTCAGCTCTCTCAAATAAAGATAGAAAGATAACTGATGATTCCATACATAAATCAAATACGTTGAATGGATTGAAAAAAGAACTGCCTGAGGTATCTAAAATAAATAATAAGTTTAAAAAGAGATATTAATATCCCTCTTTCTTAGATTAGTAAGATTCACACAATCTCTTGGATTACACTGTGACATAAATTTGTGATGCTGTAGATTTTGTGTCTTTACCTTTTATAAAAATGTATGACCAGCATCTTTGGGATAATTGATGAATTTTTTGAGTTGCACTGTCTTTTGTTTTAACCATTTGAAAAAGAGAGATATATTTAGATTTAAAGCACATACGACTCGTTTATAAAAATGGAAATTTCCCGGAACAGTCGTCTAATTGCTACGTGTCAAGTGCTAACTAAATCTACTCGTGTAGGCGTTTTAAAAAAAGAGACCACCTGAACGTGTCCAAATAAAAATAGATACTACCTCTCTTTCAGGCAGTTGAAAAAGAAAAATAATCCGATCGGTAAAGTAAATACGTTTAATGGATTGTTAAAGCAACTGCCTGGAAAAAATTATCTATTTCACAATGAATGGAAATAATGAGTCCAATACCATTGACTGTCTGGAACATATAAGAGTAATGATTTTAGCAGCAGTATTTGATGCAATTCATGAGTCTGCAGCATTCCAGTGCTGTGCTAATTTGATAAACCGTCTTACTTATTGCTGAGCGATCCATTGCGATTTGTGTTAATCGCCTGAAAGATAATTCTGGTGTATCGGATTCACTGAGATTATGAATTTTATTAAGCCGTTAATAAGATTCATAATTGACTAGCTGATTTCGATGCACCACCCTTTGATGCTTTTTTTGGACTAGTGATATTATTTCTACTTGACACTCCATTGCATCAGCAATTGGGATTTATTGTAGTTAAGATGCTATATTATTGGGAAAATGTAAAAACTAATCGACCATATAATTTTTCTCTTCGTCACCTTTTAATGATTTTAGAGTATTTATTGTTTTTCCAATATGTTCAGGAATCGCGCTATGAAGTTTTTGGCATCTTCTTAAAACTGATTGTGGCATTTTAAAACTGCTACTTTCCGTTTTTGAAACTGCATTATTAGGTGTAGCGTTTTTGCTCGGATTATCAATGGCCTGTTCTCTTTCTGTTTCACTTACGACTGCTTCATTTCAAGCAGGAGACTCAGCAATAAAGGTGTCACTGTGCATCTCAGCAGTATAGTCCACACTTTCGTTTTCTATTTGAAATTCTTGTTCACTTTGTTCCTGTTTCATTGAGTCAGTCAGATCTATCTTAGCTTGCAACAGAAATTAAACAAATTTATTAAATTTTTTTTCAGGTTCTACAAACGAACGCTGAGTGGACGGCCATAGAGAGAGGGTTGGAAGAGCGCTGGAACTTTCCAGGACGCTGGGGAGTTATTGACGAAAAACACATCAACATTCAGCAACCCCAGGATAGTGGAAGCGATTTTTATAACTATAAGGGCTTTTCCAGCACCGTTAGTAGTGATTACACTTGTTAATAGTAATTACAGTTTTATTTTGATAGATGTTGGGAGTCAGGAAAGAATGAATGGCAGAACAGTTTTTAATCTATCTACATTAAAAGCGTCTATAGAGAATAATTTTTTCAATTTTCCAAATCGTAGTGTGATTCGGGGCCTCGAGGAATCCTAAAAAATATATTATGAAGCAATTTTTTCAGAAAATGCATTTAAAAGGCGAAGAAAAGATTTTCAACTACCGTCTCTCTCGGGATAGGTGGTAGGCTGGTCGATAATGCATTTGAAATACTGGCAATGAGATTTCGGATCTATCGCCGCCCTTTTTACTTATGTCCTAGAGAAGTAGACAAAACAGTGAAACCAACGTGTACACTTTATAACTGGCTAATAAAAACTTTTCAATTGTCCTACGCACCTGCTGGTACTTTTGATACTGATCATCTGGATGGACACATAAGGCCTGAGTCATGGAGAATGGATATATCCACGAACATGTCAAATTTCACACATCAACAAAGCAGCAACAATTATTATCAAATGTCGGTAGTAATAGAAGTAGTAAGTAGAAGATAGAAATATACGATATATTTTTTAGGTGCTGGTGCTATACCTTGGTAAAACGATATGATACATTAACTAGACTTCACGCAATTATTTTTCAAAATATTCAACTTTTGTTAAATAATATACTTTTTTAACTGCTATTAGATAGATGATATGAACTGAATTAATTAATACAATTTATCAGAGTAGTGTCTTTATTTCTGGTCTTCATTAGATCGCGTAAAAATCGATCTGTGGTTTCAAGCCATGAAATACTTAGCAGATAAAGCTTCCTACTTATAGGTAGTTTACATGGCATTAATTTTTTTATTATCACGTTAAGAACAGGATTATTCAAGTATATTTATATTCGTTTAGGAGCCAAATTTCCAATATCTTGGATCGTGTTAACGAGATTGACCGGGGTTTAGGAAAATTTATTACGTTTATAAGAAATAATAGAAACTATCTTTATTCTAGACAGACAATAAAAAGAGATAACTTTAATATATTGATAATAATACAAAAAATAATAATCGGCTTTTATTAAAAAAAAGAACAAATATTACAAATGAATAGAGCCTAAGGCTAACAGACCTAAGGCTAGTCAAAGTTAACCCTACTAAATAAATTTCGGTAATCATACATATTAATAATAAGAAAAATATTGTTAATATGACGTATTATAAAGAAAAAATTGTTCACGCAAAAAAAATTATACCGTTGTTTATACCCAACACGGGGGAGAAATAAAACTCACAAGACTGCACACAAACAAATACCATTATGTTCCCTCCGGAGCACACCATACTAGTTAGAAAATAGCTCAACTGTTCTCTATGCAAATACAACCTAAATCATGATTGAAACTTAAGTTAAATTATAAGGTAGTAAATAATTGTTTGGCAAGGAGTTGCATGTTTTAATCGCATTATAAGTAAAAGACTTTTCTCAACATAAGTTGTATGTTCTTGTATTATGTCGAGGAATAAAATATTTCAATTTATTTCTTGGATATTTATATATGAGATTTGAATTAGTAAGTATACACAAAAACACCCTAATGTTGAGTTCTACGGTTAGACATATTTAACCAGTTCAACTCATTAATTTAATGTGATACGTGATCTGATTTTCTTAAATTAAAAATTAGACAAATATATGTATTCTGCACCTTTTAAATACGATAATGTTCCACTTGACGAAGACAAGGGCCATAAATAAAATCAGCATAGTTAAAGTAGGAAAGTACAAGAGTTTCACATTAAATTGCCTTTAACTTGGTACTTAAAAAGTTTCTGTTGGAATATAGTTGTCTAAGCGATATACAGAGTGTCCCGTATCGTTATTTTAAAATTTTCCGGGCACAAAGTACGCTTCATTTTATGTAAAAAAAAGAACGCAAAACTTGTAGGTCCTTTTCTATTTGTTTCAAAGTTACACGCCCATGAATGTTACTAGAAGATAATACTAAAAGTTTATTTATAAAGTAAACAAAAAATGATTTTATTAAAAAAAAAGGTTAATTGAAAATATTTTCAAATTGTTCACCTCCTTGCTGAATGCAGGCTTGTGCCCGTAAGCCAAAGGATGACGTAATTATCCGAACTTGACCCCTGTTTTGTCTTATTTGTTAAGCAGCTTGCTGAATACGGTTCAATAACTCTTCCCTTGTAATTGAAACTTGCGCATAGACCAAATCTTTCATGTACCCCCATAAATAAAAATCAAGGAGATTGTGATCGAGAGATCTAGATGATTTATAGTGTCAAACGCCTTGAAGTAATCTAAAAATATATGAATATTTTCAAGTCTTTGATCCAATGCCTCAATTATATCATCAGTTACCACAGCCAAGGCGGAGAATGCGCAATACCCCTTACAAAACCCATTTTGTAATATAATATACGTTATGTCGATTACCTAGAAAGAATTATCTAATCAACCGACTACAATACTTGTTGATTAAGGAAATGTCACAAGAAAAAAGGAGCAAAGGTAGTCTTAACTTTTTTAAATTGCATATATATTTTCCCTATAAGACACTAATCTCATGTTTAAAACACTCTCATAAATTAATGGAGCCATCGATCATCCCAAGCAACAGCTCAACTACTTACCCCCTCGATACGGACAATAGCCCGAAATATTTACGGATACTTTGTCCCTCTAATTATGACAGAGCGACAAAGATTGATCGGGTGAACTCGACAGCAGTTGCCTCCAACAGGACCCGGCCCTGCAATTATATGATTATCCCGCCGGATCCCGTACAATACCCGATGATTTCCTGAGTTTTCATTACCCTTATTGTCGGATTCTTTTGTCGAAGGCGCACCGCCGAAGCCAAATAATAGGTTATTTCGAAAAAGTTTTTCCGACAGTTTCTGGGAAAACTTTGATTGACTTAGCTGCACGCTTATACAACAAACCCAATCAATGCTCTTTTTATATTCGAAATGTTTTGTGTATTAAGAAAAATCGTTACCTTAATTCGCCTATAATTCCACAAACACCATCATCCCCGGTTATACAAGATCTCATGCCAATATTCAAACAGGCTTCAAATGAAAAGGGATTTTCCAAATGCAGATTTATAAAAAAAAAGTTCAAAAGCACCTTTGATCAAAAGTTGCCGGCATGTAAATAAACTTCAGATAAGAGAATAATATGCCCTGAATCAATCGCAAGAAAGTAATGAGACGGTTTATACCGTATCGAACGGTGTATTCGGAGTATTAGGGAGCTTTAGCATTACGAAGTGTAGTTAGAATCAACAGGATTTTTAAAATATGTAAAAAGTATAATTTTTGTTGGACGTAAAAAACGTGTCTTATGGAATTCGTAGAGTTTTTTCTAATTTGGTGCACATGGAGATCATTTGGTAGACTAGGTTGCTATATTTCTTATGAGTAAGAACTGTATTGAGAGGCATTGGTCAAACAATTTTAAATTTTTTTCACTATTGGTTTAATGATAGCTGCTCGAAAAAGTTGAACTGTAGATTTTCCGTAACATTGTCTCAACTTATTTAATCACAATGTTCTCATTCTCCATATTTATTCGGGTCTTATAACGTGATCAAATATTTTACTTATTTCTAAGTCTTTGGCCATGCGACTAAGAACTATGATATTATTAATTCTGTCTCCCAAACTGACTTAGTAGTCGTCGGCGTACCCATAAATAAAATGATTCTAAACGTTTAAAAATTATTTATGTCAGTGACCATACTTTTATGTCATACAAAAGAACTGGAATTACATAGCAGCGTACCGTCTTCATTCGCAACTTCAGCATTAGTTTGTGACTGGTAAACATTTTTTTAATTTTCACAAAGGCGGCTTGAGCTTTTCCTAGTTTCGTTTCAATTTCCACATTTGAATCTTACTAATCATTGATGACGCCGAGATACACTAGCCTATCAACTTTCTACACCCTTGTACCATTTAATAGTAATCATATATTTTGTTTTGCCAGTATCAAGGCTTACGCCTAACTGTGAACAAGTGTTACTTATCATGTTCATTAGGTTTTGTAGACGGTCTCCATTATCAGTGAGAACAAGTAGTGTAACATCTGATATATTTTACATTAACCTTCTTTAATAACAATTCCTTCGGAGTCATCAGTAATAGCCTGATTAAATATTTCCTCTGAATAGAGGTTGAAAATCAAGGGTGACAGAGTGCATCCTCGCTTGACGCTAATATTATCTGATAGTTGATATTTCACTCGCACTGCAGCTGTCTGATGCCAGGTTATACAGTACATAAATTGATAATTATACAAATATTATTGCCATGTATCCCTGTTATTTTTAGAATTTACAGTACCTTGCATGGCGTTCCCTATCAAAATCTTTTCCAAACTAACTTTTTCCAGTTCTTTGCTCGAGCATATACCTGCCAAGAATCACTCTCAAAAATATCTTAAAAACGTGGCTCATTAGATCAACTATTCGATGAGCAAATTTAGTTGCTTTATTCTTCTACGGGATCATGGCAAATTCCGTACGAGAAAACACTTATCGAAACTAATGAATTGGAACTGATTGAACACTACTGACTCTTATCATTAGTATTTTCGTCAATAGTCCTCCAAGTACCCTATAGTGCCATTAGTATCCAATAGTGTCACAAGTAAATTAATGAAAATAATGTTAAGTTAATATCAAATTCTAGTCTTCTTATTCGAATGTATGTTGTATTACAAGCATATAGGTATAAAGTGTTACAATAATCTTATATAAAGTGATTTGTTAGTAACTTGCATTTCTAAACGGGCTGAGTATAGTCGTACCTTCTTCTTCATCATACTATTTTTTCTTTGACACAAAATTATTCAATTTTTGTTGGGTCTTTCAGAAAAGTATACGCATCTCCACCTTTTTTATCCAATAGATATTTTAAACAGGTCGATTGTTTTGTCGTTTTTGTTCAATGATTTCTTGCCACTTTATCAGCTAACTAACAGCTAAAATGTAATATGATTGTCATTTCCAAGAATGAAATATGCATTAGTATGCTTGTTAATTCTAAAGAAAGGGGCTAATGTAATTTAAATATTACCTCAATATACTGTAGAAATTAATTCTCACGCCTTTCATGTATGTATTCATCTTTTCATACGTCTGCCAAGATTTATGAAATACAACAGATTGTATTATATGTATGTTTAAAGAAAATGTTTTACGTTGTAAAATTATTTCTAAGAAAATATAAAATACTTTAGAATACAAAATTCATTAGACAGTTTATATGACAGTCCACCAGTTACTACCAGTAATAACCTCAATAGTGCACACAGTAGACAGCACACTATTGTAAAGCAGTTATTTCCAATAGTACGATTCACATTTAACTGATGTCGTACTTATACATCACTTATTGCTTCTGATGAGACACTATTGAACTATTACTAAGTGTCCATTAGTGTGCTACCGGTGTTCATAAGTTTTTTATCAGTCTCCATTAAAGCTTTTTCTTACAATATATTCATTTTAGCCAAACCGCCTGTATTAGTTTAATCTTGTAGATGGAGTTAAAAAGATTTATGAGGGCTCTTATTCCTTCACCGTCTAACAGTTTCGAAATTTAGGTGGTTTTGACTTATCTCTTATTTTGTCTTTATCTTGATCTTTTAGATAGTGAGTCGGAGAATCCTCTTCTTTATCGTCTTCATTCGTACATTTACGTCTTTGATTCATAGAATGTCATCGGGCATTTAGCTGTGCATGCTTTCTTCTTCCTATTATAATATATCTCTAAATTTGCTCCATATTTCTTCCACACCACCTTTATTTTCTTCAAAGGGATTTTATTTTCCCTTTTAAAATAAGTATTTGGATAATTTTGGTAGTATCATCTTTGAATTTGTTTCTATTCAGTTTAGCTGTTCTGTTAGGCTTCCTAATTTTTTCTAATGTAGTCTCTTGCTATATCTGCACTTGGATATATTTTTATAGACACAAAATCTTATTGCTTCCCGATGCAGATCCACATGTATATAGGTGACGTTTGCTAACTTGCAGTATGTGTTATTATTCCAATATGTTATTTTTCCAAGGAGAGAATTTTAAATCTATTATCTCTGTCCATATATCTAAGCGGAGGCAAAATCTCTTATAAGTACCTAAAAGAATGCTAAAATACCCAAATGAAAATCTTACTTTGAATTTCCAAAGTCGAATTTTGATGAAATTTACTTATGCAGACTGGTTTAAGGCCAAAGGTCAAAATTTGCAGCATCAAAGTTTGAATGCCATTGAAAATATTTTTTTTCTCTTTTTAATGATAAATATGCTTACGGTTGACTGAAATCGAAAGGTCTCTAATACATAAAAGATACTAGATATTTTCAGTAAACGAAGCTGCCAATAGAAAATCAAAAGCATAGCGAAGAGCTTTAGAGAAACAAACATAAACTTACATAAAGAGCTTTCGGTTGATTTCGACTGCCTGTTCCGATAATTCCGTTTCCCTTTGGCTCGGTAACTTTCGCCACAAGTACAAAATAAACAAAACGGAGACTCTGTTCGTTCTGTTATTTTGTTCCCGATATAATTAATTAGAATATCGTCTGGAACTTGGGGGGCTATTATAAAGTTACTAAGATAGAGAGAGCGCAAATAAACAGTCAAGTTTATGGCCACTAACTCGCTTATTTTTCTTCACTATTTACCATTAAGTTCGATTGTGTACACTAAACTGCTATTATCGTTAAAGTTGCTTTGTGTAAACCGTGAGTGGATCTTACGAGTCTTTTTTAAGTACCATTAAATATTCATTTTATAAGAATATGATTTCCAACGTAGTTTATTAAAAAAATATTAATTAATTGTCTTGTTGAAATATGTATGTATATATATAATATCCTAAGAAGAAGAACAAGATTATAAAACACAAAAACAAAAATTACTATGCTCCAAAAGATAACAAAGAGAAGAAAAGGGCCAGAAGTAAAAGAATATAAGAAAAGAGCGAAGATAAAGAACAAGGTCAATTTTTCCCTTTCTTCTTTGTATTGTGGCTTGATTCTGAAACTACTAAGTAATAATAATAAAAATCATTTCATTACCATATGCTGTGATATCCTCAACTGAATGATAAAAATTGCAAATTTTCACATTTTATCTACATCACCGTTTAATTCCTAAATCTAATTCTAATTCTGTTTAAAATTACTATCTGGATCTTCTTCAAATTATTTTCACTTCGAATAATTTTTTTTGTCTTTATAAAACTAAAAGTTTATTTAAAAGCGTAAAAAAAAGAACCCTAGATTAATTCATGCTTAAACTACGCTTATCAAAAGCAACCGAAGAAAAAATTCAGGTGTACAGTGATTTTCTACATAGGCTACCTTAAATGATGGGTAACATAATACAATCATGGGGGGTTCGCAAAATCCAGTCAGTATTGTCAGAGAAATAATAAGATGGTTAAACAAGCGCCCAGCGAGGGGTTACGCAACAATAAGCTTCATTCTGCATTTCTTAAGGCCCGTATTTTGTGACCTAATCCCAAAAATAACATCTCAATTAGAAGGTTATCCTATTAGCCTTGTACGAATTTTTACACAATATACCTAATATTACTCAATATTTATTTGCCTACTAAATTATGAATGAATGTATGGTACATTTTGATTATGATTGTGTATCAAAAATGAATTATATATAAATAATAATTCACTTCATTCAAAACACTGATAAAATTAGTCTCTTTTGTCATCCCTTATTAGACAATAATTGACTTAGTTTCCTTCGTAATTAAATCGACGAAGAATCGGACACCCCAGAGCGGTGCTGAGAAGTCGCCCTAAGGGATGTAAAGCAAATGCAACGTCTTTTGGAACAATGGGGGCAATCAATATAATAGGACACACTGGATTCAATTATCGGTGCGGTCACCTTCGAAAGCACTGTGCTAATGGATGTGGCAAGTCCCTCTTGGCGGATGATGGAGGCTCTCCTTTACCCACTTTACGACTTTATTGTGGAGTGTATCGCCAGTTGGGTGTTTAGTGGTCCGTCTTGAACGTGACAAGACTATAATTTTAAATGTAGGCATTATTCGTCACATTATTTGAATATTCTTTTTTCATGGTGCTTCTGGAACATATTTTAGGATCTGCTTAAAATTAAGCTAGTACTTTCTACACAAAATTGAGGACCTATTTTGCAGGCTGCAGGTGGAAAATTTATTTCCACCTTTAACCATTCTTAGGCTTCTTAGCAAATAGCCAATGATGTTAGGAGTAATGAGTTACTGACATTACTTATTTACTTGGGCCTATTTAGATATAATCGTTTAATATTTGGCATTCTGTGTGGATCAGCAAAATTTCAGACAATAATGCATTCTTTAGTCGGTTATTTGCCAGAAGTAGTTCAAGATTACATTTTAATAATTAGGGTTGATAAACAATCTCTTTTAAAAAATGTTTAAAAATTTCAGATTTAGGTAAAGATAAATTTGAAAACTGCAGTTTCATTTAGGAAAAGGATAAAATATTTAGGTTTTGTTATACACAAAGAGGGTACTTTCCGCACTTTTGCATTCTCTCTATAATTTATTTAAGTAAAATGTTAAATGATCCGCAAGCATAGAAGTTCACTTTAATTTAGCTTTAGAGTTGAGATTGACAATAGAGATGAGTTATTATCAGTTTCCCTTATCAGGTGATTTAAGCTGCTACTGATCAAAAACCAGTAGTATCTGTTTATTTCTTTACCCGCCTACCAACGAAATATTTATTTTAATTCTCTTAGGAACTTAGAGCCTAATTAAGATGAAAAAATTAAGTTTTTTTGATGAACACCATAAAATAAAAATCTGATAACAATCTGCCCTTTAAAAAAAAAACCTTTTTTTAAGGCCCGAAGAGAAAATAATTAATAAACTAATATTTAGGGATAAGGCTCTACTAATGTATGAACAAAACAATTCCGATTTAAAGTGAATTAAGTATTCAAAGACAGTGAGACAGTGATTATGCAAACATTCAAGCAAAATCCAGAAAAAAAGATCATATCTTAAGTAACATTATTGATAGTAAGTATGTTAATCCACTTATTGCTAATATATCTAAATTTAACTTTTAAGAAGTCACATCTGCTTGTGTTTTCAATATTTTTATTTTCAAATCGGGTCAGATTGAAAATAAAAATAAATTGAATATCAGAAATATAAGTCTAAAAATCTTATCTCTAATTTTTTTTAGTAATTACTAATTAAAAATGATAGATCGAGATTGGTCTATATTCTTATTATCTAAATATTAACGAATACCATTTTACTTTTTTTACATTTTCTTTGCTCAATGGACCTAATTTTCACTTTTTTTGTATTAAAGAATCTAAATATTCCTAGCAGAAGACGATTTAGAGAAATTTTGCTTAAGATTATATTAAATCTGAGATATATTCATTTGAGCAAAGGAGATCTTTTTTTTTTAAAGTTTGCACGGAAAGCATAATTCGTAGTACTAATATGATAAGAACCAATATTTTATAAATTATTTATAGCTTAAGTCGATGTGATCTTATTTTTATACTTCCTTAAATTTAAACCTACTTATCCAAACTTTTGTAAATTTTTTGGTATTATGTTGAGGGTTACACCTGAAAAATATATTTTTTTAAACGAGGCTTATATTTTATACTTCAGTCGAAAATCAGGTTTTTTTATTAAGTTTGTAGTATATTATAGGCTTATTTATTCTAATAAAAAATAGAAATACCCGGTCACGGTCTTAAGGTTATCTTGTTGTTGTATTGAAAGTGCGTGCAATGAAAAGTATCATTGTATCAGTGACTTATAGACGGAGAGCTCATGACCAAAAAACCCATTGTACTTTCTACCGGCTGAAATTTTTTGTGAGATTAGTTTACTAATTTATAAATCAAAATCCGCCGGGCTGGCTGCTCAACAACGCTGGGTATTATTTTTTTTTTATTTTCTAAAGTTGTTAATAAAAGAAGACTACTCAACATACTTCCAACCAGTTGAAATTTTGATAGTATGTTATTTAGAGTATTTAGAAAATGAAATCAAAATTACCAGCCCATTTTCACGATTGTAAAGTACTGCCAGCTTATGTTGAAAGTGCGTGGATTCAAGTACAAGTCACCATACTTTCTACCGGCAGTCTTTTTTACAGGACATTAGCAATGTTATAAATATGTTAAATATCTAGAGCCAGCCCTTTTTGACGATTGCATCATATAAAAACGTCAAAAATGTCATTCCTGTAAGTGCGAGCGAGACAGACTTACGTGGATGCGAGCGCGCGAGAGAGAGCGTATATCATTCATATGCTGTCTCTCTCGCACGCGCTAGTTTTACGTTTTCTCTAGCATTTTTGAATGATGATTCATCAGTGACCATCTGACTGCAATAGGGACGGTCTTTCAAGTATAAGGGTATCTCGACCTATAAGGACTCATGTACGGTTAGTTCTTTCCACAGTATTGGCCAGTGAAGACGTAAATTTCGGAATATTTCGTAGATTATTTTGCTGTTATTTAAAAATGGAATGTTCATTTCCATGCGTTTTTTGTGGCGACAATCGTAAGTGGTGCCTTTTATTGTACAGACGTTACAAAAGTGCCGGGATCTGTTAGCTAGCTGTTCGCAAACAGTTTAATTTAAAATATAACGACGTCGCTTTACCCGCGTCAGAATGTGATGGCAGCTATCATGTGAAATGCCACAAAATCTTTCTCGCGGTTATGAAAAAATATTATGAAAGAAGAGCGTCTACATCATCGGAAGTAGTTTCAGTACAAACAGGTAATGAAAATATGCAAAATTGAAATGAGACTATAACACTAAACTGCTGGTCAAATAAAATGCATAATGCATTTTTTTAGGCAATTTTTGACTTTTTATTTTTCATACACGGTAAGCGAAATTAAAATGCGTTTCATTTGACCAGCAGTTTATTTCAGATTTTTATTTATTTTTTTGTATTTAAATATATTTTCACAGATGAACCAAGTACTTCATCTACACACGAAACAGAAGAAACACCTCAAGAATGTGCATCTGATACATTGGATCCTTCAAGTGAACAAATATCAGAGACAGAGTTAAGTGTGAGCATGGATATTTGTATATTTTGTAAAAAAAAAATTAAAACTCACAAAGGATGCCAGGGGAAAAAAAGTTCTCGTGGAAGCCTTAGCAGAATATTCAGACTTGTTAAAGAAACTGAAATTTTCAAGACACTCGAATCTCTTGAGCCTCCGAATTTTTGCCATCATAAACTCTGCCGTGTTAACTATTTTGATAAATTAAAATCCAATGTAGTCCGACCTCAAACAAAGTTCCACATAAATCGAGAATTACATAAAAAAGCTGATGATGAATTTGAGCAGTTCGTCCAAAACAATATTATTGTTCGTGGCAATTGTTACTTTTTAATATCTTTGAGTAAAATTTACAATATCATGAAAAAATTGTCTGAAGTCGAAGGTCACAATTATGATAGTTCATGCAATCTTCACCACATTAATAAAATGCTCGAATTGCTCGCCTTTCCAAGTATTAAAAAAACCCCAGGAATATCAAAATACATTCAGTGGACTGGGGAATATGAATACGATTCAAACAAGAAATCAGCTTTTTAAAGTTTTGGAAAAATTCGTTTGCGAAATGTATAATTTGAAGTATATCTCTGATGTGAACGTCGGTCGCTTCTCGAAATTCTGGGAAACTTATAAGGCATCGGATATCAACGAGCCATTCCAGAAACGGCTGAAAAATTTCGATGTATCCATACCACCATGTACAACGGAGCTCCATCAACATCTGCTTCGTACACAATGTATTGCAAATATATGGCGAAATGCATATTTAAAATATTTAACATGCTATCTCCCAGAGTCCAATGGTAGGGTGAAAAATGGCGAATTTCTCAGCTTCAAATGGTTTGATGGCGACCAATTCCCTCCATCAGTTCTTGGAGCCATAGTTGAACCCCCTGCAACGAATGCCGACAATGAGTCAGGTATATTATTTCACGATTTCATTCATTGCCAGAAATATTGCCATTTTTCAGGTATTTTACGTTTTGTTTTTTTTTCAGATACTGAAGCTGAGGAAACGAAATCTGATTATTGTAATTCAGATTACCAATCGACATCCTCGGAAGAAAACTGAATTATTCAATTAAATGTAGAAAATGGACTACTGTAAATAATGTAAAAACTATATATTTAACATCTTGCTTTTTCAATAAACAGAAATACAGTACTTTCAATCTTTTCATAAAGAAATCCTATTCCATTTTTTTCATTTCAGCAAGATTATGCGGGGAGACAGCATATGAACGATATACGCTCTCTCTCGCGCGCTCGCATCCACATAAGTCTGTCTCGCTCGCACTTACAGGAATGACATTTTTGACGTTTTTATATGATGCAATCGTCAAAACGGGCTTGCTCTAGATATTTAACATATTTATAACATTGCTAATGTCCTGTAAAAAAGACTGCCGGTAGAAAGTATGTTGACTTATACTTGAATCCATGCACTTTCAACATAAGCTGGCGTTAATTTACAATCGTGAAAATGGGCTGGTAATTTTGATTTCATTTTCTAAATACTCTAAATAACATACTACCAAAATTTCAACTAGTAGGAAGTATGTTGAGTAGTCTTCTTTTATTAACAACTTTAGAAAATAAAAAAATTAATACCCAGCGTTGTTGAGCAGCCAGCCCGGCGGATTTTGATTTATAAATTAGTAAACAAATCTCACAAAAAATTTCAACCGGTAGGAAGTACAATGGGTTTTTTGGTCATGAGCTCTTAGTCTATTATTTCAGATTTCATCTTTGTTGAGCTTGCTAGGAAATAGATTGTTTGCAACAATATCGCTTTTAGTTTCCTCATTTACGTGTAGTCCAGTTAAGTATTGCTTACTAAATTAAGTACAAAGATTTTACAAATTTGATAGGCTCATTTGAGTCTAAAGAAAACTAAATGTAATTTATTTTCCTGAGAAATCTTAAAATGAATTTGAGGTTTTAGATTAAGTTAAATTACTTAAGCTGCAATAAATATAGTTAAGAATTTATGCAAATGCCCCGATAAAATTAAAAATGCTTTTTTTTTTTGTCTTTATCAAAGTGTTGAGCAACGTTTTTTATTTTTCTGAAAATTAATTTAGCCATAGACGGTCACGTCAAACTTCTCCGGATTTTTTGCTTTAATAAATGGTTAAACTGATCATTCTAGCTTAGTGTTATGATTTTCTTTACATAAAAGCAAGTTTCCTTTATTAATTATGGAATAAACTAGATTGAATTTACCTGCTTAGATAAATCTTAAGGTTTCTTTAAGTTCCTGGACGATGTTTCAAAAAAATGAGTTTCAAGTCTTGGTAGAACAACCAAAAATTCTGGATTAGTATTGTAATTTTCTACATATAAGACATATTTTATTTTCCACTTAAAAGTCAGTTTGGTTTTAGATTTTAAAATACCCAAGCTCTTGAAAGACTATAAAACCTTGTATAAGAATGCAAAAAAATATCTGCAAATGCTTTAAAGAAATTAAAAATTTATGAGAGTTATTAAACAACATTTTTTAATATTTGAAGGCAACTGTAGTTATAAGATAGTAACAGGTAGATAAAAAAACTGCCTTTAGATTATGTAAAAGTAAAAAATAAATTCGAAATATCTGCAAAAAATTAAATAATCAAAAAAAATAAGAACTTTTTCTTGTTTTTAGGCAGTTTAAATGCATTTTAGGTATTTTCAGGATGTAATTGCTGAAAGAAAGGATTAAAATTACCTTAAAAACTTAAAACTAGTAACAGCTCAAAGTATCTGTCTAAAATAAAAAAAAATATTTCAGAAAGTTCTTTTTTTTGGTATAGGTAAAATTTATTTACTTTTTTTTCTTTTAGATGTCCAAACAGTTAGTTATCAAAAAAAGAGAACTAATATTTGAAATTTTTTTGTCAGTAATTGTTATTTAAAAATCATTGATTTATATTCTAAATCTCTTAACATAAATAAGCCATTTAACTTTTTTCTTGTCCACAATTTGTTGTAAAGTTTGTATACTAAGCATAAATAGTATTACTATTAAGAATTCTATAAAGTGAATATGATCTCTAGTTTTATACTTCTTTAAACGTTATAGCTATTTATGTATCAAGGGCATTGTAAGGACGATAATGCCCGGAAGGTGGAAATAGCAGGTTTTCGCCTGATGGACATTAGAGTCTAACAATGCCCGTGGTGCATACAATGCTTTATGTTTTACCTAAAAATTGATTTTTATGAACAAAAATAATTTTAATATTAATTAAAAAATAGGGTCTACCTGTACGTACATACCTACCTACAGAAATTTATCAAGTGACTTGCAGTGATTATTTAAGTTTGACTTTGATGTTTCTGTCAGTTAGTCAGTTGGCATTTTTTGTTTAAATATTTGATTAAAATGGAAGAAATTCCACAAAATATAAGAGAAAAGGCCATAAAAGCGACCGAAAATCTTTTGCCAGTTGAATCAAGGCAACAGTATGAAAGGGAATATGGCATATTTGGTATTTGGAAAGATGCCAACGCAATTGTTCAAATAACCGAAACCGTTCTAATGGCATATTTTCAGAAACTGGTAAGTTATTGATTTTATTTTAATAGGTACATATGTTTAACAAATTTTAATATTTTTAGTCGGAAAAATACAGTCCGAACTCTCTCTGGACCAAGTGTTCTACCCTAAGGTCTACGGTAATGGTCTATAAAAATATAGACATCTCGCAATTCCATCGTCTCATATCTTTTTTAAAAGTTAAGTCGAAAGGATATGTCCCGAAAAAGTCTAAAGTTTTGGAAGAAGAACAAATAATAAAATTTATTAAGAAAGCGCCTGATATCTACTTGGTACACAAAGTCATATTGGTAATGG
Source organism: Anthonomus grandis grandis (assembly GCF_022605725.1). Classification (NCBI taxonomy): domain Eukaryota; kingdom Metazoa; phylum Arthropoda; class Insecta; order Coleoptera; family Curculionidae; genus Anthonomus; species Anthonomus grandis. Next base: position 20,091,223 of record NC_065551.1, read on the forward strand.
GTGTTTTTGGAGGTTTAAGACGAGATGAGTTGGTCAAAATGACCATTGATGATATTGAAGATAGAGGAACGGTCTTGGCTATAAAGGTACCAGAAACTAAAACTTCAACTTCAAAAAGTTTTACTATCATTGAAGAAGATTTAGGCGCTTTAAATTTAATAAAAAATTATGCAGCATTAAGACCAGCTGGAATAAAGGAGCGAAGATTCTTTCTTACCTATAGAAAGAGTCGCTGTACAGTACAACCTGTTGGAAAAAATATCGTAGGAAGCGTCCCAACATTGATTGCAAAATTTTTAAAACTGGGTAATGCAGAAGCTTATACCGGCCACTGTTTGCGTCGCACATCTCAACTTTACTTGTTGAGGCAGGTGCTTCGTTTGAAATGCTAAAACAACATGGGAAACGGAAAAGCTCTTCAGTAGCTGAAGGATATATAGAAGAAAGTATTTTATTCAAAAATAAAGTAGCCAAAATGATTGCCAATTCAGTTAATTCCGAGGTTAATTCCGTATCGACTATTGAAAATTCTTTAATGGACAATTTACAAACTATACAAAATAGCGTTAGTGCTGCCATCTCTACCATCACAAAAGACACCGACCATTCTATAGTGGAATCAGCTACATTTTCCGGGACATTTCAAAATTGTAATTTTTATTTTGGAAATAAAGTTTAATTTTTAGTATTTAAAAAACATATTTTTTTGTATAAAATGGATGTTTATTCTTTATTATGAGAGAAATAAAATTGGATAAGAAATAAAATTTCCGGGCATTATCATAATGCCCGCTTATAATGCCCTAGGTGTGATAGCAGGTATTATTGCTACAATAACATATTCCGTTTCTAAGGTATTATAAATCAATAATAGATAGGTAAAACATAAACTTACTTATTAAAACTGTTATAATTTATTTGGTAATATTTTTAGGCTTTAAACTTTAAAATTATATAATTTTTTTTAAAACAAAAATTTTTGTTGAACGAAGGTGCATATTCTAGTTGAAGGTTAACTTTCTCTTTTAGGGTCAAGTGAATTGGAAAACAACGAAATTACATTTATTTTGGTGGAAAAATTTAGGATAACTTAAAGTGCCTAAAAGAAATTATCACATTATTAAACTAATAAAATTGCATGAAATATATTCAAAAATTTGCGTGAATACAGTGATGAAATAAAAAATGCTGTTTTTCTTTTCTTCAAAGAGTTGAGCAAACTTTTTTAATCTTTTAAAAATAAAGTAGTTTATTAAGGTAGTTTAGTTAAATTAAAGTAGTTTATTTAGGAGCTCTAATTTGGTTTTTATGGAAGACAATGCTCTTTTCAAAAATATTTTCAAAACTACCCCTAACTAATTTATCCACAACAAATCACCCCAATCTTTTTTTTTTCAAACGGTAGTCCCATTTTTTGAAAATGTTTTTAATAGCATTTTTAATTTTGAATGTAATGGAAACAAAGTTTTTTGTCAACAATGATACGATTCAATTATTAATATCAATAGAGCTCTCACATCAATATTATTTTCGTATTGAATTTTAAAACATCGCGGCCCTATGGAATATTTTTGTAATTAATTAATTAAATAATTTGTTAATATAAATGATGATATAATGATTAATTGCGTTTTTTTTTTAAATAAAAAAGAAAAATGGGAGTGCCATTTGAAAAAAAAAAGTTAGGGGTGGTGTCTTGGGGATGAATTAAATAGGGGTAGGCTATGAATATTTTTGAAAAGAGCATTGTCTTCCATAAGTGACGCTTATTGAGACACCAAAAATATTTTATTCCATTTCTATTTTTTTTCTATTTATTTATACTGAAAGAAACTAGATTAAATTCATGTGCCTGAATAAATCTTAAAATGTCTTTACTGGAACTACTGGAAGATGCTTTAGAAAAATCAGTTTAACTTCCTGGAAAAATAGCCAGAAAATGTTTACGAATGCCACAAATAAATAAGAAATGCGTTTTTTGCCTTTCAGAGAACTAATGCAAAAACACAATTTCGAATTGTTTTCAGGTTTTTGGAATTTTGTTAAAAAAAAATTGTTTCTGTAAGGCAGCTAATTTTCCTCTGCCCAGAAGAATTAGCTGGCCGAAAAATATATAACATGAAAAGAATAAGAATCGCAATACTTAAAAGAAAAAATGTTTTATGATTTTCACAGTTTAGATGCATTTTAAGTGCTTCTAGAATGTAGTTGCCAAAAAAAAACAGTCAAATTACCCTAAAATGTCTAAAACGAATAACATACATTAACAATTAAATATTTCAAATACGGTTTAAACAAAATTGATTGAGCTTTAGATAGTAACGTCGAACTTCTCTGGTTTATTACTCATATTATAAAGACTTGAATAAATGGTACATTCGAAAATTCTAGGTCAACTTTTAATTGTATGCATCGCACATGCAGATAGAATACACTGGTGGTAGTAAAGCAGCAGCGGCGTCCGGTTGATAATATAGGGTCGTGTAAAAGGACAGGCGCTCGCAAGAAAACACGACCCGGGTGACAATTGACAAACTTGAGCTGGTATTTTGCGTGTAGTTGCGTCCCGCTGAGCTATGCGTTACGTACTGCGAACAGCATACCTTCCCTTACATCTTGTTAGATATTTGTCTCTCTCTCATCCGTGCGGATTTTTTTCCATGTAAAAGACCATGTAGGAATTCTTTAGATAATGGAAAAGGTGTGTGAAGCAAACAATGCCCGTTTGTATCTTTTTGTGCGCGCCGGGTTCAGTCCGGTCGTATATGGAAGAAATCGTATGGATTCTCGCGGACATTCCTCCGTATCATATATACTGTAATTTGTGGTTGTGTTTGTTTAATATTCTCTCTTCTCTCTTTGGCTTTTTACTTTGATAATGCTGCTGAACATAAATAATACATGCGCGTCCCATCTCTGAGAAATAGTCAGAATAGCTTATTCCTATTTCATATCGAGACAGATATGGGTTTTGAATTGTCTTGTTTTTGTATGATTTGTGCGTTTTCAGTGGTGCCGCTAACGGTATGAAATTGATATACCAATATAGACGTATAATTATTTTACCGCATACTTGATTGTGTGCAGAATACTGAAGTACATCATGTTTTTGCTTCCCATTTATTAAATGTTATTAGAAGGTTATTTAATTTGACATATATAGAATTAACAAGTATTTGAAATTTTTTGATTTTCTTATTTAGACCGATAGTTCTAATACGATATTTCCACCATTGATAAAGTCCAACTAAAGGAAATAAAGGAGATGACGTATAAGAAATACAAATAAAGTTGTGTTGTACTGGTTGATTTTATTTTTTTATTAGTTTTTAGAAAATTTTCTATTTTCATAGATTAGCACAAGCGCCTCAAAGACTTAAAATATTAGCTAAACTACCTTAGAGAGTGGTGAAAAATAAATTAATAAAAATAATATTCATACAATTTTTTTTAAAATAATTTATTCAAACATATCGATACAAAATTTATAGCCAATTTTAACAAAAAATCATTTTATCAGTACATTATAAATATTGGCCCTAAGAATAACAAAACAAGAGTATATGTAAATATATCTACATTCTATTGTATATTATTAATTTAAATTTTTAGAATGTTTTAATCATTGGATAAAACCGCTTTAGTTATTTCAATTTTTATATAATGAAGTAAATTATTAATTTTTTTATTTGCATTTGTAATTGGATTATTTAAGCTTATATTCGTTCTTGCACAAAAGTATATATAGGTATAATAGATAGCAGAAAAATTATAATAATAATAATTTTTATATATGGCCAACAAAAAAACCCATTTATCAAGCAATAAGGAGATTGCAGCCATTTATCTAAGAGACAGAAATGTATCACATAAAGAAGAATTTTAGCTAAAGATCATCGTAATCAGATTAATAGGACATTTTTAAGCAGCTTAAGCAGAATTGTCTGAGAATAAAAAATTGCGTGTATTCGTGAATTACCATGGTGTGTTCATATTTATCATTGATAAAAGATAAGGAGAATCAACAAAATTATAAGTTATCTTATATTTACAAAACATTTAGAGACATGGAGATTTTTCTAAAGATGGAGATTTTTTGAAATTTTAGCGATTAAATACTAAAATGTGATAGAGGAACACCAATACTAAACACACTTCCGACTAGACACCGCACTCTTTAAAATAAAAAAAACTTAGAAATCTCGTTTAGACACTTTTTAATGCATCAACGTGAACCTGATACATAGGATACCAAATTAAGTAACAATACTCAAGCTTTTAACGAAGTAAAGAATAATACACTACCTTTAGTGATACGACACTATCAAATAGCTTACAGTTACATATTATGAGTTCCAATGCTCTACGATGACACGATGAACAAAAATCTTACACAAAACTTAGTTGACACTCGAAGGAAACAACTAAGTCTGCTATACTTTCAGTATGACTTAATAATTCAAGACAAATATGATGATTATAATTTAATATTATGAACTTTCGAGTCATGACTTTACCTTTAGAGGTATTTAGTTCTGGTTTATTGTTGTCACAACAACGGTGCACAACATTAAATTCATTTTGTGAAAAGGCACAATAATCTATTGTACTAAGTCCGACAAAGAGCAAAGTCGTAAGATTCAACTGCACTAAAGAGATCTTTAATAAAAACCAAGAACAATAGTGGTCCTAGATTCGACCCGGGGGAGAGGACACTAGATGAGCCATGTAAAAATCTGCCGTAAAAACACTGTACGATACAAATTGAAGCCTTGGTGTAGGACAAGATAAGTGGTTTGCTGAAACCAAAAGAGCATATTTTTTAGCACAATTCAGTGACTTATTTGATCGAAAGTCTTTGAAAAGTCGGTGTACACCACGCCAACTAAACCCCACCTAACCTGACCCAACCAACCAAACAAACTGAACCCATCTGACCAAAATCATTAATCGTTTAGTTGAGATATTAAGTAAGTATGAATTAGCTAGAAATTTTTGTATATTAAGACTTATTTTTACACTCTAATTAAATCAATTTCTTAAAAAACTGGTCCGTGCTTAAAATTTGTCCTCCGAATAGGTTTACAAATTGTTTACAATTTTTATATTTGACATCATATTCTATCTTTGATTTATGATATTGCACAGACGATTTAATAATTAGCAATATTAAACTATGATCAGAAATTGCCTTATCTTTATCATAGAGATTATAATTTGAATTATCGCTATAGTCGCTAAGAACATGCTATATAGAAAATTTTGAGAAATCAGTAGCTCTTATTGAACTATTAAATCTAAAATTGTTTAGTGCTATTAAATGTCTATACTCATAGGTTATATGAGAAACATTTAACAAATTAATACTCGTATCTCTAACAATTATATATGTTATTATCTTACCTTATTTTGCTTATTAGCAATTGATGCATTTTCACCCCCTCTGTTAGCTCCATAGGAATGAACAGCATTATAACCATTCAGCTTGAGAAGGAATATTTCATTTTCTTCCAAACATGTTTTAGTAGCCAAAAGTATATGACAATCCCTCTTTTTAAGGAAACACTGCACAAGTTCAATTTATTTCTTATACTCTGTAAGTTTATGTAAGCAACATAAAGGAATAAAAATCTATTTCTTATTTCTTCCAGGTTAAGGACATTTTTCAACCTTTTTCCGAAGTCTTGAATTTGTCTTGGCACCTGCAGTTTTTCTAATTTTTTTTTGCATTTTTAGCCATAATTTTACTTAAGCTTTAGCTTAAAAGAAAGAATATGAATAAACAGTAAAAATAACATTAAAAGAAGCAGAAGAAATATTGGCAATATTTCTTGGTCCTTTTTTTATGCATTGACGAAGTGGAGGTGAAAACTTCAAATACTACAGTGCTTTGTCTGCTAGTTAGCGAATATCTCTTGATCAACCAGTAAGCAACTTGATACTTTTAATCAGCAAAAAAGATTAAATAATGCAAAATTTTCTCCTGATTTTTTTAGGTAGGGAATAATTCTTCTTTAATCTCTTCCTTCCCCGTGGATCCGCTATTAAGGTATTTTATATTTCTTCCAGATTATTCAGAGGTTTTGTTCCTATTTGTAGAGTCTTAACTCAAATTTAACAGGCTAAAAATATAAAAAAATTACATGAAACCAGTAAAAAATATTTCAAGATATAAAAAGTATAAAAGTTACCTACTTTCCTTACATCATCTAGACAGTTGAAGTAGTTTCTAATAATGACAAGAAAAATGTACTTCTTTCAGGTTTGGCGCTTCTTTGTATCCTATTTATGTAATAATTACCCATTACATCTTTCAAGCAGTAAGGTCTTAGTAATGGAAAATGCAACATTAGGCATATTAGCAATTTGATCCTTAGGATCTCACGTAAATTCCATCGTATTCCTAATCTTCAATGGAAATGCGAATTCATAAATAAATTTTGTCAATATTTGTCTGGAAGTATCTGAAAAACAGGTGATTCATACAGCATTTATCAGCCAAATGGAAAACATTCCCTAATGGACGTATTTTCGAAAAAATGCTTAAACGCATCGATAGCTATCTTTACTTGTCTATTAAAAAAAAATTAATTATATAGGATCTTATGTAGCAGAGGCCAATATGAAGTTTTTTATTCTAAATGCGACATCCTTTATATTACTTAATTTTTGGAATTTTCATAATATTCTCAACCTATATTCAGTACAATGTCCTACATCAATTTTCAAATTTTTCATAGATGTTAAGTGCAAAAATTTCCCAATTGTCCTTTTATATCCCAAGGGCCGATCAGTAAAATAAAAAAGTAGGCGAGAATTTATTTAAAAATAAGATGCATCCCTATAAATCGATATTAACTCAGCAACTCATGGAAGATAGTTTTTGATAGGAGAACGGATTTTTGTGAACAAATGATGACGATGATGATTATATACCAATGAGATACAATTAGAGAATTTTTGTTTTCTGAGTGCAACTTTAGACTGCATGGTCATGCTAATCGACAAAATTGTTGCTGTTGATCTAAAGAAAATCCTTGCTAGATGAGAGGACAACATACCCAACTTCCTGAAAAGATTAATATTTGGGTAGGTATATTATAGATTTTTTATTTGCGACAGTTTTATTGGTAATAATGATTTAACACTGTTCCAAAATAATATCATGCCAACTTTGACAAACTTTATATCGTTTTAGCAAGATATAGCACCATCTTATTAACAAATCAATATTCAGCAGTAATTTAACCGAATATTTAAAAATCAGGGAGATGAGGACTGATGGAAAGGCCAGCACGATCCCCTAATCTAACACCCGTAGATTTCTTCTTATAGGGATATGCCAAAAATATTATCTACAAAACTAAACTCCTCGACTTAGCTAAGATAAAAAGATGAATAATGGTTGCAATTAGTTTGGTGATGATTAATTGATAAACAGTATCAGTTATTAGTTTTTGAGTGTGTTGTAACAAATTCATGTTATCAAATAATTTTCTAAGTTTTTAATGCTAATTAGTGCAATAAATCGGAAAAAACTTAATATCTCCGAAACAGTTGAAAATTGGTAATGGATATTGGTCATGAAATATGTCTAGAATATTCTGAAGAATTAAAAAATTGGTAATATACAGGCTGTCGCATATAAAATAAGAAAATTGATATTGTCCAGTGTTACATGATACGTCCTAATTTTTTCATTGAAAAAATGGGTAAGTAAAAATTACCGACGCGACGTGTTATTTATTATAGAATTCCAGTTGTCTGATACACACTGTAGAATTTTGATATGAATTTTACGGGCTGAAAACTACAAAAACATTAAATGAGTAGAAAATTGTCAGCAGCTTGAGACAGTCATAAAAAATATTTTCTGAAAGCTATAAAAATTATTTTCTTTATATCAACCAGAACTGATTTTTAATACTTTTTCGAAATGGAGCTTCGCTTATCCATCATATCTTTCAGCAAGTAACATTTGATTAAACGAAATTAAAGTTTCAGGCATATTGGCAACGTGTCTTTACACGTAAGGTATTTACGTAAATTTCATCGTAATCCACGTGATGATTAAAATTATAATTTATAAATGAATTCGGTCACAAATAGAGAATACATAGAGAATACATTCACTTTATATTTTTTGTCAGACAGTTAAATGTCAGCTACTTTTTAAAATAATAGGTTTATCGGGATACTCTATAAAGCGGGAAGCAGAGCAAATAAAGCTGGTACCTGCCGACATGCATTTCTGCTTTTTGGCTTCTTTAGAGTAGGGTACAAATTAATTGTTTGCTCCTGTTCGTGATCTTTTACGTTTTTTTTGTGTAGTCACTGTTTGTCATCAAAACCGGAGTTATTAGAGTTAATCACACACATTCATTGTTTGCTCTTGTTTGTAATCCCTTATGTTTTTTTTTCTTCACTTTTTCTCGTTGACCTACCTGAAGAAGCCAAGAAGCAGAAATGCGTGTCGGCAGATACCACTTTTACTTTGCAAAAATCTTTAAAAGATCTTAAGTTTAACAATCTGAAAGAGAACATTTTTCCATGTGTTTAAAAACAGTTGAATTGTTATCAAGCAGCTGCTGTTATACATGAAGATCTGAAAAGAAGTGAGTGAGTTCGAGTGCTTGGAAGAACTACTTTTTTTATTTTTTTTAAGGAGTTAAATACATTTACAATTTTTAAATGCAATTAAACTTAAATATTTTATTTTAAATCGGCAGCATTTATTTAGATAAATCATGCTGAAAAAGAAAGGAATGTCCGTTAATATTCTCTTTTAAGAAAGCCGTGTTTTACTTCTTTCGGGTAGTTAACGCAAATTCAGTTTTAGGCAAACTCACTTGAACAGAAAAAACAATAATTATTGATCTCGACTACTTAAAGATGACTTGGAGAAATGTTTTTAGCTACGTCTTTTATACTTTCTTTGTGACTTGTTACATACATTCATACATACATACATATACAGGATGTCCCAAAATTAGTGGACGAAACGCGAACCCTGTATTCTTTGGTCAAAAATAACCTTACTTTTTCCTATAAACATATATCGGCAAACGCCCCCCAAGGGAGCTACGCCCCTTTTAAAGGGGGCATCTGAAGATGGTTTTTTCCACTTATTTTCGAAACGGGTAAATATAAAAAATTTTAATTTCGGTATTCTCTCAATTTTGATATGCTGAATTTAGTTGTCATTTCATAATTTTCAATATTTAGTCAGGTGCGTATCATTTAGGGGGTGAGCCTAAAAAAATACTTAAAAAAAAATTGTTTGCAAAGTTTTTGTTTTTTTTCTTAGAACTTTAAAAATTTAAAGCTTTTACGTAAAAAAGTACCGTTTGGTCAATAACGCTAGGAATTACCATTTTCGAGAAAAACGCATTTAAAAATAACGCTGCATTTATAAATAACTATTACATTATTATACATTATTATTAATAACAATTTTTATTAAAACTCAATAGCAAGCTTCAAAAGTAAATTCACAAATAAAATTGCAAACAGATAAAAATACTAATTTATTTGAGGCAAACGTTCAAACAAGTTTCCGTTTTCCTGAATGCATAACCTGGATCTTTTTTGAATGTTTTGGGTCGATCTAAGAATTTCAAATCGGTTTTCTCTTATTTGGCCTGCAGCTGCGAAAATTCACCTCTGAAGCTCTTCTGGAGTATCAATTTCGGTGGCATAAATAATATTGCACATATTACCCCAAAGATAATAATCCAGAGGATTAAGGTCGGGCGATCGTGCAGGCCAGTTTATTGGACCACCTCGGCCTATCCATCTGCCTGTAAAATTACTGTCCAGCCAGCTTCTCACCTGTCGGCTGTAGTGAGCTGGTGCCCCATCGTGCTGAAAAATCATTTCCAGCCGAGTCTCTATGGGAACATCGTCCAGTAAATTTTTGAGATTGTTTTGAAGAAAATGTAAATAATGACGACCAGTTAACCTGTGTGGCAAAATAATTGGGCTTATCAATTTATCTCCTATCAAACCCGCCCATACGTTAAAGGAAAATCTATGCTGAAAGTTAGTTCGTCGAACTACTCTCGGTTCTTACTCCTAGAAAAAGTTGCCTCGTCTGACCACAAAATTTTTTGACGAAGATTTGGGTGATTTAAAATCCAATGACAAAAGTCTACTCGAGCTGAAAAATCTTCTTCTTCTAACTCCTGAACCCTTTTATAATGGAAAGGATGGTATCCTAACATATTAGTCATTCTTCCAATCTGAAATTATTTTTAAATATTTTAAATTGAATAGGAAATAAGCCTAAACCTTAGTAAGCCACTAAACATTCCAGTTAGTCGTCAAAAGGATTTGTTTTGGGGTGTTTGATGTTTGTGATAAGACTTATCCAAGTAAATAAAGTAAATAATAATTATAATAGTAATTAGAGTATTTTCAAATGAATTTAATGTGATCCGACGATAATAATTAATGACAACACTATTTATACCAATCTCAATTTTCAGTTATAAGTACTTTAAATTTAATTTTTTGGACAACAAATTAGGTACTTAATTATTTATTTATCATATTTAATTTTACTTACATTTGACTTTGGGATATTGGTAATCTCTTCTAAGGTTCTCAATGATATTTGAGGGTTTTCTTCAATTAAATTCAGTACTCCCCCATAACCATCATTTGCAATTGGTCTTCCTTGCCCTCGAGCACGTTCGAAGGATCCATATTCAAGTAAATTTCTATGAATTCTAACAAAAACTTTCCAATGTGAAAGCCTTCTTGCAGGAAACCTCCGCCGATACTCTCGTGCAGCGGCATGTGCGTTTGAATTGCAAAACCCATACATAAAATGAATATTTACTTTTTCACGGCTCGAAAAGTCTTCCATAGTTAAAAAGATATTAACAATTTGAATGTATGACAACTAATTAATTAGAACCAATGTTAATGTCATTATGCAGTGTGTCAATTTTTTCCAAAGCCTGCTACTAAGTTTTCATAAAAATTGGTAGTGAAAATAATACTATGCAGCGTTATTTTTAAATTCGTTTTTCTCGAAAATGGTAACTCGTAGAGTTATTGATCAAGAGGTACTTTTTTACGTAAAAAGCTTTAAATTTTTAAAATTTAAAGAAAAAAAAAACAAAAACTTTGCACAGGTATTTTTTTAGGCTCACCCCCTAAATGATACGCACCTGACTAAATAATGAAAATTATGAAATGACAACTAAATTCAGCATAACAAAATTGGGAGAATACCAAAACTTAAAATTTTTATATTTACCCGTTTCGAAAATAAGTGGAAAAACCGACTTCAGGTACCCCCTTTAAAAGGGGCGTAGCTCCCTTGGGGGGCGTTTGCCGATATATGTTTATAGGAAAAAGTGAGGTTATTTTTGACCAAAGAATATAGGGTTCGCGTTTCGTCCACTAATTTTGGAACACCCTGTATACGAAACTACTTACACTATCATATTTGCATTTCCTTGAGTAATTACCAGCTCCTCACCATTGAATATGCTAAGCATCTACCCGTCTGATATTCAATCTTCTATAATTTAAAAAATTGCAATTATTCAAGTGAGATGTAATGCTGACATAATAATAAGGCAAAGAAACCCATTACGCAAGCCAAACAAATTATCACCCGAAGACATAGGAAATTAATTATCCTTTGTACATACCTATCGCCGCGTTTATTAAAAATCGGTTTCAAAATCACTGCCTGTTGTAGATATGAAAAGATCAGCCTCGAGACATACAAAAGGTATCAATTTACGAACTTTCAAGCTACTTGCTATTGCATTCAGATCACACGCAGTAGCGTAGGCTGCGGTTTATACCCAGTAGACATAGTGGTTTTGTTTTAAGTTAATAATTATTGTAATTTAATATATTGGTATGGCTTGTAAGCATTGATAAATAAGTAATTATTCTGCAAATTATACAAGGTGTCTGCGAAAGGTTGAGAAATCTCACAACTGAAGATACTAAAGACCTTAATAAGTGAATTGATCCAAATATATCTTAGTCCAAAAGTTAATAGTTAGATCGTCAAAGCTACAATTTTAGTTTCTATTTCTTCTTATTGTAGAAGAAACGTTCAGATTTTGGTTTCCAGTATGAGAACTAGTATGAAACAAGGCTCTGTTAACAATATAAAAGCAGTATTTTACAAGCTAATTTATTTAAGATATCCAAGAGAAGTAGTACCATAAGTAGTAGACCAAAATATCATAAGTTGTAGTAATAATAATTCTTCATAATATAACAAACTCGAATCAATGGGAGAATTTTGACTGTACTTGTATAGTGAAAGATAAAAATAATCATATAATAAAATATCCAATTTGACAAAATATTAAGAAAAGTTTTCAAATTTATAGTTTACACAGAAAATTAATAAGCATACTTATAAATATGATGTAATTAAAGTCAATGAACAATCTGAATTCAATAATGTATTTTTTTTTAATAAAAATTTAGACTTCTAACGTTCAAGATGCATTTATTGTATAATTCATTTGTTTGAAACTACCTTTTTTTTAATAATTTCCAATGACTAATTCTGAAAAATGTTTAAGTGATTTAAAGCATTGTAGGAAAGTGCCAGGCAATAATAGCACATCTTAATATAGATTCTAGAATTAGATCATAATTAAGATTTTTTGAGGTAAAATGCTGTATATCAGATAAAAGTTGTAAATTAACCCTAATAGCTTATTTGTCAGATCTTGTACATATTTAGTTCATTTCAAGTGAAGGTCAATAGTAATTCCTAAGAATTTAGTATGTGGTGTCTCATATATTATCATATTGGCCTCTAGACAGTCTCAGATAAAGTTTGATAATTCTAAAATCATCTCTATCACTTTAATGAAGTTGACTATAGTGCATGAAGTAGAAAGATAATAAAAATACTGCTTATGGTATATTTGACAAAAATAAAAACTATTGATGGCGAAACTTCTAGTCGTCTATTCGTTCGTCTTTCCACAAAAAAAAAGCTTACTTGTTAGAAGTGTCTATAGCTAATAGTTTTCGAGATTTTTGTTTTTAAAAGTTCCAATGCATTATTTGTACTTTGATAATAAAACACATGCATAACATAATACTCAACTCGCTTTGGATAATATCTGAGTAGTGTTGCTATGGCTCCTAACAATAATAAATAAAAATGGTCATAAAACTAATAAAAGAAAACACTAACTACAAAAATTGCTCAAAGTAAGCACCACCTTGCCTGTTTTACTCTTGAGCTCGATGAACTTATTCTTGCTGCACTCTCTAAAGCATTTAATTGTTAGTTTTCATTTCCTCGCTATGGTGAAAAATTCTTTGTTGAAAATTTCCTTTAGTTTTCACAAGCGTATCGTAAACGCGTCATTTTAAATCACCGCATAGGAAGAAATCCGTAGAATTTATATCTGATGATCTAGCCGGCCACTACGGACGACCTGTATCGTCCTGATCGGCCTATACACTGGTCTGAATAAACTTTATTTAGATGCTCGCTATTTAGTAAACTGAAATAAGATGGAGCACTGTCATGCATAAACCACATATTCAAACGTATTTGTAATGGAAGATCTTTCAGCATCAGATCTTTTGGGAAATTGTTCTTCAAGAAATTCTGAACACTTTTGGTCTTTTAGTCTGGGCAGTAACTCAACGTATTAAATATTGTCCAATTATTTCTGCCGATAAATTAATTTAAAATTGTATTTGGTGTCGGGTTTGTCTTCTTGCATGAGGATTTTCGTCTGCATAAATGTAAAGATTATGCAAGTTAATTGGCCCATTCCCTCGAAATTCTGCTTCCTCCAAAAATATTATTAACGAAGTAAATCCGTTGTTATGGTTATTGTTCCTTAAAAGCAACGTACAAAATTTTACCCTTGCGGGGTAATCAGTCGCTTTAACCATGTACTTTTTGCAGGTGGTATGGATGTTGTAGTTGCTCTTGAAAAATGGTATTTACTGTACATTTGGAAACTTCAAATTATCGAGCTACATTCCTAACTCGAACTCTGTGGGATTTTCAATGACAGCATCTTAAACATTTTCTTCAAGTTCAGCTGTATGTTGGAGCAAAACTACCTAAAATCCAAATCATTTTTATTACTCAAAACTTGACTCAAAACAAGGCTATAATCATTTCTTACCAGTTTCTCGTAGGAACTTTTTCGCTTGATTTCGTCCAAGGACTACGCTCCTAAATTTTGTCGTAATATTTAGAAAACATCATGTATATAGACTGGAAAACTCTGATTCACTGAATATCTCTAAAGCTATTAGACAGTCGTATACAGGATAGCATAAACTTTTTTATGCTATAAGTTACTATAAGTTACTTACCGAAATAATGCTGTAAATGGCGCCCTCTAAAAGTTGGCCATAAAAAAGCACTCTGATTTGTCGTACTAGAAAACCTTGCTATACCAAGTTTTATACCAAAATATGAAATGCTTCTCGACTAATAAGTAAAAATAGAAAATAAAATTATAACTTGGACACCCTGCATCTCGCAAACTATCAACTTTTGGACTTTAATATGCTAACCCGAGCATACTAAAGTCGCATATTTTGGGCTATAATATCTCCAGTCTAAAGATTTCCCAACCTTTCACAAACACCCTGTATATATTGGATTTTAAAAAGAACAAGTTAAGATTTGGTTCTACAAGTCTATAAAGAAATAATTCCTGGTAGTTGAAATATGTTTTCGGGTTGTTGATATTTTTTTTATATTTATTAAAAAAAAATTAAGAATAATCTCAACTACCCTTAAGAGTAAACAAATCACCTTAGAAGCTAAAAGGAAAAGATTGACAAAAATTGTTGCTAATGCCTAGGAGAAATAAGGAAATCATTGTAAAGTAAAAAGCAGAAGAATTGCCTCAATTGCCTGAACAATGTAGAAACTGATTTTAGATATCTTAGAGGTATCTCTAAAATAGGAATTGCTCAAAGTGTTTGAAATAATTAAAATGCAAATGAAATAATTGGCAACCAAGCTCAACCCTTTTCAAGTCAAACAACAAAAAATTAAAAATGATCCTAACGGGCTGGAAGAGCTAAGGAACGAGAGGTTATAAAGGCAGGAATTAAAAATGGCTCCAAATGCCTGGAAAAGACAAGATTTCTTCAAATGCCTAAACGAGAAATAAACTGATTTACTTGATAGGTTAACAAAGATTGCTCTAAATGAAAAAATTAAAAACGAAAATGAGAGAAGTTGAAATCCAGCTCAATCCCTTTTAAGACTTACAGCATTAGTAAAAATAAAAAAAAGTAACAATAATTTCAAATGCTTGGAAAAACTAAAAAAAATTAAATCTATTATATTAAAATAAAATTACATTAATTGCCTGGCAAATGTAAAATGGCAAGAGACGAATTATTTGAAAAAATATAGAAAACTAAAGGATTATATATTTAAAGAAAGATAGGAATATTACAGGGTCACTTGCTTATCGCTAAGGGATCGTTCAAGGAATTTATATACATGGTGTCCCAGACAAAATGATATACATGTGGATTTCGTAAACGGTAAAAGATATAGTTTCGGTTAAATGGGGAAAAAGCTGTGCTGTTTCAAGCCCAATCAGATGCAATATTAAAATTCACGATATCTACAGGGGTTTTCAAAATATCGTGCTAAATTAAAAATTAGGTTTTTAGAAAACCTGCAACATCGTTGCTATCTTGAATCCGATTTTTATAAAATTTGATAGCTTCGGGTTATCTACTATGACCAGTCGATTAACATTAACGTTATTTTTCTACGCATAATAAATTTTATTGCAACCATAGTCAACTTTATTAATTCTTATGGATACCATATTGGATTTATACGTCGTTTAGTAGCACGGAAAAAGACCTTTTCAACCATATATAACAGCCTTATCATGATATGGTGGAAAACATAAATTTATTCGAAAAAAACTCTTTTACTTAATCGGCTGTGAAAAGAAAGGCTGCTAATCAATTATTTTGTTTTTTTTAATTCAAACAAGAAAGTCATTTTTTTTAAATAAATTAAAAAAAATTGAAAGAACAATTATTTCTAACTTACAATGATAATTGGAATTAAACAAATAACATTAAACAATTTACTAAAATTAAATTAGTTAGTAAAGTTTTTAAAAAGACTTAATCATAGCCAAACAAGCATTTTTGACAATTTGTCGTGGCATTTCTTGAATTGCTTGTCGAGCGGCTGCTTCAAGTTCAAGTAGTACAATTATTATTAGTGCAATACACTTTATATTTAAGGTAAACACAGAAATCAAGGGCCATCAAATCAGGTGAGCGGGCAGGCCATGCAAAAGGACCTCGATTTCCTATCCAATTATTTCCATATTGTTCATTTAGGTAATTAGAAATAATTGCAGATTTGTGTGCAGGGGCGCTATCTTGTTGGAATCGTGTATATTATATTGACTATGTCATGAAAAAGCAACTCTTTTAAATTGGGACCTACGTAGTGTTCAAGAATTTCTAAGTATTTTGGTTCTGTTAGGTTTTTATTAAAAATGTCAAATAAAACATGTCCATTTAAAATACCTACCCAAATATTATGACCCTATTTTATTTGATGATGAACTTCGCGGTTTCTTAATGCATATTCATCGGCCCAATAAATATTTTTATGGCTATTAATGACACTTCAATTTGTAAACTTGCTTTTGTCCGACCACAACATTTTTAAAGGCAATCTAGGATATTCCTGAAATTTTCTAAGGAACTAGTTTCAAATACTGGCTGTGTGTCTAAGTCTCCTCCTTGAACTCCGGGACTAACGTGCTCATGATATAGGCGGTTCTCAAACTTTTTATGAACTCTTTGGGCGGTTTTATACAGTGTGGTGACTTTAACTGGAATAAATTCAGTTAAAACTAATCAAATTTTATCTCGCAAAATTCCTGAGACCCGTCGAGTTTTGTTTATTTTTTTTTCACATTTCAAGATAGTTTTTGTATTTTTTCACCTACAGGGAGGCTCCAAATTAACCCAAACTTTTTTTTTCAAATGGAAAGCCACTTTTTTTAAACTCTCATTGAAAAGAGCCTCTTTTCCTGATTGAATTGCCCTATTTACTTTTGTGATTATCTAAAAGAGAAATATGAAAAAATAAATAAAAAGCATTAAATTATTAATAGTCTCGAAATATTTTGTGTTGGTAAATTTTTAGCGTGTTTGTTTATTTTATTGGTATCGAGACATTTCCTGACATTGTTGTAGTGTCACGGTTAAAGTGAATTTCAACCAGTTGTTAAATAAGTTAACTTATATTGAAAAAATGCCTTCTTTATCCGACAAATCAATCCCACAAAATTGAAATCTTAATGATGATTGGTTATGGGGACAGAAGTCGTACTCAGCTAGAGGTTGTCCACTTATTCAGGCAGAAATATCCAGATTTGCCACCTATTAACCAAGGTACGGTTAGTAAAATCGAAAGCAGATTTCGAGAAGTTGGGCACGTGAGGGATGTTTCAAGATACAGGTCTTCTAAAATCAATGAAAACACTCTATTAAATGTATTGTTAGCGATGGAAGAAAATCCGGTAATTGCAGGCAGAAGAGTAGCTTGCGAAAACTCTATTCATCATAAATCTGTGTTAAAAAATTTAAAAAGTGCAAACAAACGACCTTATAAAATGCAACCCGTTTAAGAGTTATTGGAAGACGATCCAGATCGCAGAGTTCAGTTCTGTGAATTAATGATGAACGCCATTGACAAAAATCGCATATCTTCGGAGTGGATACTTTTTTCTGATGAGGCTACATTCACCCTAAATGGCCATGTTCATAAGCAGAACTGTTGCTGCTGATCTGACGAGAATCCACACTGGGTAAGGGTAACTAATACACAATATCCCCAGAAAACTAATGTTTGGGCTGGCATAATTGGCAGGCAAGTTATAGGGCCCAACTATTCTTCAATGATACTTTAACTGGGGAAAGATATCTAGAATTTCTTGAACATAAACTAGTTCCAGTCTTACGTACCTTATATCCGAGTCAGTTCGATCCAGATTTGTATGATGAAAGAATCTGGATGCAACAAGATGGTGCTCCCCACATTATGCCTGTAATGTACGCCAGTATTTAGATGACAATTTTCCAAACAGATGGATTGGTAGAAGGGGTGCAATCGAGTGGCCGGCATGTTCTCTCGATCTCACCCCACTTGATTTTTTTCTGTGGGGACATTTGAAAAGTTAAATTTATATGAGCAAACCAGGAAAACTAGATGAACTCAAAGAACGTATTAGCAAGAAATCCGACAAATATCTCCAGAAGTGTTAGAAAATGTCAGAAACGAATTTTATTGTTGTCTTGGGTTTTGCCAATAAGTAAATGGTGCTCATTTTGAGCATCTTATACATTAAACGCAACTTTTAATAATTTAATGGTTTTTTTTTTCGTATTTCTCCTTTAGATAATCACAAAAATAAATAGGGCAATTTAATCAAGAAAAAGGGCTCTTTTCAATGAGAGTTTAAAAAAAATTGCTTTCTATTTGAAAAAAAAAGTTCGGGTTAATTTGGACCCTCCCTGTAGGTGAAAAAATAAAAACTATCTTGAAATGTGAAAAAAAATAAACAAAAGTCGACGGGTCTCAGGAATTTTGCGAGATAAATTTTGATTAGTTTTAACTGAATTTATTCCAGTTAAAGTCACCACACTGTATCCTTCTATGTTAGCTTCGATTTACCGAAGCGGTGTGCGCGGATTTTCCAGTACTAATTTTTTTTAATTTTTTGTCGCTATTTCTATTTCTCTTGGATTTGTTAAATGAACCATGCTTCAATAAATTATTTCGCAATCTACCAAAAGTCACTAAACCTAGTTGTCGTCTTTCTAAAAAGGGCTCATTGTAAATTTTCCGCGTTCGTGCCGCATTTCTGCGGCACAATATGAAGCAATCATATAAATCTACTTCATCTCTATTTGTAAATCTCTCCATCTTAACCTTATTGTTGAGGAAAGAAAGTTTATTACAAAAACGAAATTGTTTACCTGTTACAGTTGTGTTACAGCCAATTAAGTGAAAAAATGGTTTTTTGAATAAATTTATGCTACATAGGGTTATTATACATGGTTAAAAAGGTTTTTTTACGTGCTATATAATAACGTATAAATCCAATATGGCGTTCATAAGAAATAACAAAGTTGACTATGCTAGCAAAAAATCTAAAATGGTTAGAAAAATATCGATAACGTCAATCGATTGGTCATAGAAGATCACTCAAAACTATTAAATTTTATTAAAATCGGATTCAAGATGGCGACGATATTGCAGGTTTTCTAAGAACCTAATTTTTAGATTTAGCCCAATATTTTGAAAACCCTTGTAGCTAAAGTGGATCTAAAAATCGCATCTGATTGGGCTTGGAACAGCACAGCTTTTTCCCCATTTAACCGAAACCGTTTAAACCGTTCTCTTATTGTTTACGAAATCCACATGTATATCATTTTATCTGGGAATATTACTCTGTATAATATTAACAACACCAAAAAAAAAACACTATGGTAAACCGAGGTACAGAAAAAACACTTTATTTTTTGTTATCATGAGGGAAGTGAAAACTGTAGTCGATATTGGTTTATTAGAATGCGAAAACCGTAAAGCTTCTGATCCTAAATATATATAAATGAAGTAAAGCTATAAGGTAAGGCATCTAATTAAACAGTAAATTATAGAAACTACATCCTACTTAAATGTATCATCGGACACGAGTTTTTGTCCTGCTGTGCTTAACTTAAAAGTTCGACCTGCGCGCGTTCGACCTGCGCGCTGATAGTGCAATAGCATATAGACCGTATATAGTGACCAAAAGGATTAGCTTCTGAATTGCTCTCACTTAAGGCCTAATGTGAGTCTAATGAAAGATGGCTCTAAGGATCTTAATTCACGCATATGTAAAACCTTCTAATATACGTCACGGTAAATGAAGCAATTACTGAGCGAATTCGGTATAACAACACCTGTATCTTTCCCTTATCTTTAAATGCAAGTAAGCCATATCTCAGATAGTTTAAACCCTTATAATATATTGCTAGAGAAAGTAAAAACTAATTTTAGTTACCTGGGATGTTATCAAGAATTGCTGTTAGTGTCTAAAAATAATAATCTAGTTTATATTTATAAACTAGAAATCATAAATAGCCCTAAATGCCTGGAAGAGATAAAGAAATTATTATCAAGTGAAAAGAATAAAATATTTAAAAAACTCAATTGACTGGAAGAAATGACCTTCGACTCTATATGGGCAAAAACTCAAAAGTAACTCCAAATGCCCAGAACAAGCAACAACATCATCATCAAATTAAAAAAAACTAATTGCCTTGACTTAAATTAGTTAGGAGGCTACGAGAAGACACCCTTTCCAGCTCAGCGTTGGTAAAAAACAGAAAAAAAACTTGTTCTATTTGAATACTTTAAGGTTATTTTTATATAAAACGTTTATAAAATCTGGCGCCACTGATATAACTATAATAAAATCTATTAACAAATAAAGCGAAGGTATTTCAAATGAGTAATTAAGGTACGCCTATACACGTCGCGCAAGCAAAGTGCTACTGTATCTGGATCGTAATTTGTAAGCGACTGCAAGCCCGCCAGCTTGAATATATTTCCTTTTAATATTGTCTGAATTTTGATGTCAATAAGCTCTCTAAATGCACTTGCCTTAAATACCAATGTACTCCTTCGGGGCTTGATTTACGTAATGACGGTTCATTGTTGCACTTTTCGATTGTCCTGTGCTGCCTTTTGCTTTCTCTTTTGCGCATAAATATCGCCTTACTACATACACTTACGCACACTGTTATTAACCGAATACGTCGCGGTCGTTGCCTTTATTATTAGATTTTATTGATGTTACTTAATGATGGATTAAGGTCGGATTTAGTTAAGTAATATTGTGTATATCCTAACAAACCTTAACCTTAAAATTGGATATGAACCTCCCCACGTAAAAAGTTAATGAAAAGCCTTTAAGGGTTTGTTCGATTATGAAGTCTATCTAAGTAACGCACCGAACTCTCGAAATTATTATCCTCGAAGCCTGTTTACCTTTCAGGTTTGCTTTTTATTAAGAAGCAAAGAAACTAAGGAAAATACGTACCTACGGTTTTTATCAAGATAAATTTTCAGTAAAGCGTAATGGGCTTACTGTGCAAACGTTTTCCTAAAGGAAATTTCCAAAGTTATTTTTAAAAGATTAAAATCTTGGTGTTTCGCTTAGCATTTTTATTCGAGAGCGGGGAAAGAATGTTTAATGGAATATTCTTCTTCGGTTTCTTAAAAGAGGCTTTTTTGTCAGATATTATAATTAAATTTGTTAAAAAAAACCGAAACGTCAATACTTTTAGCTTACTTAAGTTTCTTATAGTATAAATTTAATATTTAAAAAAAATCTTCGCTTAGTAATTATTACTAACAAATTCAATTCTTTAATTAAGGTACTTATGGTCAATTGTTATTTTTTAAAAATAAAACAATGATTCCAAATGCTTGAAAAGAAAACAATCTGTTTTTCTTGTTTTATCTAGGCGTTTGTAGTGTTTTTGAATAGAGATCGGCAAGAATTTCCTTAACTAAGCTTGGTAGGCGTCATTATTGTGATTTTTACTTTTTGTAAAAATGACTTCAACTATATAGGAAAATAAATAAAAAATACTTGCAAACACTCACACGATGACCAAGAGTGCTAAGCAGGTCATGTTGTGAATGTTATTACTAGTTTATAAGGTCTGATGGTGCTTTTTTAATCGAAACATGTAACCTTCGGGACATATAAAAAATATTTTGAGATCCAGACTTAGGATTTTTTATTTTTCCTCTTATATTCCATGATATTGAGCCCCTGAATCATCAGAAAATGAAGCTCAAGAAAGAATAATTTATGATTAGACTATCGCTCATCAAATTTTCAAAAATGGTGGTTATCAAAATAACATGAGTAATGTATTAAAATTTAGTTGTGTGTGGAAAAAAGGTGAAAATAATCATCTTAGGCCTCTTAAAATTTTATGCAACAACACTGAAATTGTTCACACAGTCATTCATTCAAAGCAAAGATTTGCTCCTCGTGACTACAAAATTGTTTATGAATCAACTAAAATGCAACAGGCTGCCCATAAACCTGCTTGAGTAAATCTTGGTGAAGAGAGAGTGAATCGAACATGAAAAAGGTCTGATAATTAAATACATGAAAGGCGCTCCACCAAACTTTTCATATATTATTAAAATCGATGAAATAAATGTTCACTGAAAAAGTATAATTTATAATTATATATTTAAAAGTATAAATAGGAGAGACTGGGGTACGTTGCAACACGGGGTAAGTTGAAACAGTAGCCGAATTTTAAGTCGGCGCTACTCGGCAAATCTCGTATTGCGTATACAAGCAGGCCTTGGGGCCTCTCAGTCAACCACCAACTTTCGAAGAGCGCATACGTTCCGTTTGAAATTTAAGTGCAGTTTAGGAAAATTGTGACGTCAAAGTAAAATTTGAGGGTATAGGAATATAATTTGATTTGAATATAATTTATAGGAATATAATTTGAATATCTTCCTGCATGTATTCCCATTTGTTCAACTTAAGTTGGGGTGTTGTTTGTTAGGGTTGCACTTTTACAGTGTTGCCGATTATTACAGCTTTTAGTTTTTTGAAATAAAATATAATAGGGGACACATGTCTGCTGAGGTAAGTTGAAACACTTAGCTCGGGGCAAATTGTAACGTGTTACAACTTACCCCAAAAATTGCAACGGTTAAGATAATAGTTTTTTATTGTTTAATTTTAGCATGAGAAACTATAAAAAGGAAAAAAGTAGGGGCGAGACATCCAAAGAAGATATGGAGGAAGCTATAACCAGAGTTTTAAATAATGAATCCATTCGATCAGTAGCAAATAATCTTAAAATTTGTCATGTAATACTTAGCAGATATGTTAAGAAAATTAAAGAGAAAAACGATAATAACAAATATTTTCAGATGCCCAAATGAATGAACTTGAGCTTTATATTAAGCAATCCGCAAAAATTTATCTTGGTCTCTCTCCAAAAGAGGTAAGAAAATTAGCTTATGATTGTGCTATGACATTTAAAGTTAAAGTGTCTGAATCATGGTCTAAAAATAAGACAGCGGGCGAAGATTGGCTAACGAATTTTCTTAAAAAACATCCTAATTTATCCATTTGAGTTCCCGAGGCAACCAGTATTGGACGTGTGACAAACTTTAATAAGACAAAAGTTGATTTGTTTTATGACAAACTTGCTAATGTCCGGGACAGATTTCTCCATCTGACATATGGAATCTGGATGCAACTGGGCTGACTACAGTTCAAAGGCTAGGAAAAGTTATAGCCGAAAAAGGCACAAAACAAGTTGGGGGTATAACATCCAGTGAAAGAGGGGTTCTTGTAACTCTATGCATTGCAGTAAGCGCTATTGGTAACCACGTCCCGCCGATGTTTCTATTTCCTCGAAAGCGCTTTTAGTATCACTTTATTCGAGATGGTCCGCCAGGGTGCATTGGAGCTGGCAATGGATCAGGTTGGATGACTGTTGATGACTTTTTTATATTTATTTATCACTTTATTTCACATGTTCGGCCTTCTATCGAAAAACCCATCCTACTACTACTGGATAGCCATGAATCTCACGTGGCATATAAAACTGTTAAATTTGCCAGTGAAAATGGAGTTGTGTTATTATCATTTCCACTTCATTGTTCCCATCGCCTCCAGCCTCTTGATCGGTCAGTTTATGGTCCCTTAAAAAATATATGACGTCCCAACAAGACTCCTGGATGCGTAATCATCCTGGAAAATCTATGACGATATAATATATCGTCATAGATTTATCAATATCATATTATGATATTCCATGATTTGCTTGTGAGGCACTTCCTTTAGCACTTTCACAAAATAACATTACCAAAGGCTTTCCATATACTGGAATTGAACCATTTAACAGGAACATTTTTGGGGAATATGATTTTTTGCCATCCAGTGTAACTGATCGACCGTACGTACAAGAAGACCATCAACATGAAGAAGTACCACCTGATGTCCCGTCCGTACCTGATGATGGTTGTGCCTTAGGAAATCAAAGTTCTTTACCCACTAATCCTCCGAATGAAGCTCTTCATCTGGCTGGTTTAATACCTGCAATTGAAGACTTGCCTTCTACCTCTCATGCTGTACCATCTAATCACGTTTCCTGTGAAATTACTTCGATGCTGAGTTTTTCTCCAGCAGCAGTGAGACCATTTCCAAAGTCTGCGCCAAAAAAACAAACAACTAGAGGTCGGAAAAAACGAAAGTCTGCTGTCTGAACTAGAGGCTTTAAAGTCGGAAACTAAAGCAAAGCTTGTAAAAAAAGGGAAAGCATTGGCGCCAAATGTTAAACCAGGAGAATGATGGATTCAATGCAAAACATGTAAGCAGTGGGCACATGATAAGTTCACTCCCGGTGATCTCGGATTCTATATATGTCATCACTGTGACAAAGGCGACGAATAAAATGTTTGTTGGTTCTACAAACGCATATTTTAAACTTTATCTTTATTTGAGTTATGTTTTTTCTTATTACGTTAAAAAGCTATTGATATAAGAAGATTATATTATTGAAATTTTGTTAGAATTTTACTTTTGTTTTCTCTTGTTAGACTATTACAAGTTTTTTTAATAAAAATAAAAGTTTATTTTGTAGCTATCTTCATTTTATTTTTTTCCTGTTAAGCAAAATGTTCATACTCATTGCTTTAACTATAATTTAAGCTAGTTTTCTAAAGTAGAAAACGATGTTACATCTTACCCCCAAAATGGTACAACTTACCCCAAGGGCGGGGTAAATTGTACCAAAATCATGCCTGCTTTATTTTTGATACTTTTAAAATAATACTATAGTAAATAAAAAATTAAGTCTCTTATAACATTTATAAAGGTTGGTAGGATATGGTAGGAAAATACGAAATTTGTAAGACAAAAAGTTTTTGCTACAATAAAAATAAACCATAAATTGTTACAACCTGCCCCGGTCTCCCCTAGTAAACATGAATTTAATATACAGTTTGGTAAAATTCGACTGTCCGTCCGTACAACTGTAAACAGACCCATTTAAATATAATTTATTACATGTTTTTTTGAACATTAACCAAACTTTTGAAAAAAAGAAGGAGTAGTAGGTTAATTGGTGCGCTGGGTTAATATTCTTTAATAAAATGACGTAAAATTGATTAGTCTATCATGGAAATGAAGGTTGAATATGGCGAGGCAGAATGATCTGCCACCCAATATGGTCAGCGGATTCTAATTGACTAATTTTTGACCTACATCAAATATGACATTAATAATATTTTAACCGTCGTATTTGATGGATCGACTGTCTTTTTTGTGTCCCATTTGGGTGGAAAACAAACCAAACCTCATGATTTTCTTTTAATTCAAAGTTTTTAACATCATTTTTTTTTGTGAGTTCCCGATGTCATGGGTTGATAAGTTATTTTGCAAGCTTGCAAACATCAAATCATTGTCTAATAAACACAGTAAAGGACAGGTAAATGTTTTAATAGTGATACATTTAAGTATTTTCTAATATGGTTGAGTTGCATTTTGGATGTATTATAATTTTCCAAGGTATAATGACAGATTCAATCCTATTTGGAACATATCTACACAGTTCCCAATTTTTTCAATTCAATTCTAATTCTCGGACGTCTACCAATCAAACTGCAAAGAATTTAAATTTCCTGGTCTTTATCTAGGTTACAATATTAATGCAAATACCCTTGATGCACTAGTGTGTATATTAGTAATGCCCTTGACTGTCAGAGAAATTATAGATTTTTAAAATTTTCCAAAAAATCGTTAGAGAGAGATCTGTCATGTAACTCTTGGTAAAAATATCACCATTTATCCAATTTGTTTCAATAATAGAGAATAATTGCTCAAAGACCCGTAATGGAAAAAAAGACCTATATGCAACACAGTTGCAAACTGTGTCACAAGATGTATTTATTGAGTTTCTCAAATTGAGAGGGATATCTTTATTTAGTTAAGGAAGAAGCTTAACGCTTATTTTTTTCATCTTGAAATGAACTTAGAAAAACGGTTGGTTTGGTTAAAATCATGGTTGTAAATCCTACAAGTTTTAATTCATCAAACATCTCTCAAATTGGTGTATAATGGTAGGTTCTAGTTCATCGAGAAAAACCTTAATGAATCTTCTTTCTGGTTACAGATGGTCTAGTAAGGATAAAGCTCCATTTCTAAATGTAGTCTTAGACAGTAAAATGGATTTAAGAACTTTTTTCCAATTACCTTTACCTTCTACTCTTTAATCCTTATTTTTTAATATTCCCTTCGAATTACGACACATTAAGACTATTTTCGAACTTCATAAGTTACAAGCCGAGTCTATGAGTGACCTAAGCCGCTGCTGTGCTCTCATGTTTAATGAAATTTATTTAATTTCTGGGCTTTTCTTCTGAAGAATCTGAGCAAAGAATCTCTGGTTTTAAGGATTTGAGTGAACTTGACAGGACTTAAATAGGTAACTTATACTTTGGTTTTTATGGTAAGGGGCCTAACAAAACCTTACAAAAGTTGTTTTTCTATTTTTTTGACGAACACTAATAAAATTGAGGTTTAAACAAAACTATATTTATTTATTAAACGTTATTTTATATAAAAGAGTTACACTTCATTGATATGAACGTTTGTAGAATCTGTCTATCTGTGATCACGGTACCACATTTATTAAAAAAAAAACATATTATGGTTTTTATACCATTGTGCAATTGTGCATATTGTTATATTAAGTCAGGGATTAAATTAACTTTTTTAATAGAATTAATATTTTGTTTAATTTGCTTTCCATATGTGTCAAATTTTTTGTTAGATAATGGTAAAATCCGAAGTAAAATCTTTTTAGAATCAGATTTTTTGTTTAGGTGTGTTTTATATATATCTCTTATAATATTTTAAATACTTACCTATGTCTGAATAAAAGCAGTTTTTTTTTAAATATGCTTTACACCTGCAACAATTCCATATGCATACTTAAAAAGTCTTATTAGTACCATACTTACAGTTTGCAGTATTATAATGTATTTTAAACTATTTTTATGCGTTTTAAAGCCATTTGTTTTAATCTATCTTAAAATAAAATATTTAAAACACAAATTAGTTTTGTTGTTTATTTAACACTTGCTTCCATACCTATGGTAATAATTTATAATTACTGGTAAGTATCTGTGCCTAAATATCTTTGAAATCCAGACTCAAAATTCCTAAATAAGTAATTTCTTGAGAACTAAATTAAAATCAAATAATATTTTAGTTGAGGTATTAGTTTTTGAAGAAAGGGATAAGGGATGTATGAGATATGCAATATTTACATTAATTTATTTTTCAAATTCAAAATGAATAATAGGTAGGTACTTTTAAACTGATAAACGTATTGTTAATTTTATATTAAAATAAAACTCTACTTAAATATATCGCCCATCTCTCTATAATTAACGCACCAACTTCGGTAATTCTGCAAATTACTACAAATTTTAATATCGCGCAATAGATCGGGTTTAAATTTCCCGCCACACGCCACCCAAGATGATCGACCCCCATCCTTGTCAATAAAGCTATCAACGGAATTTCTGTCTGTTTATTAGGCAACACGCATTTCTCTATATTTGTGTTATGTGCAGTCTATTAATTAACAAAATAACTCAGCTTAAGGTAAGACCACAAGTCTTGTACAAGTGGATGCGTAAAAGCGCGAATACGCGCAAAACAACCATAATGAAGGAAAAAAATCAGAGAGACCAGGAAAACTAGATAGTACCCCATTACTGACTTATTATTGAATTGTGGAGGGATTCAAACAAAGCTAGAGTCTTTAATACTGGCTGCTAACAGTTCTACTTATGACATGACAGAATTATTATAGAGTAGTTTTTTATAAAGAGAATTGGAATGTTATAATTACAGTTTGTTTCATGCTGACAGTAGAAATTCCAAGGGGGAAAGAATTCTTATGTAGAATTATGCCAGAATTATTCTATAGAATACATTGCGAATCAGTGAAAAATATACTATAAAAGTATCCATCATAAGATATTATATCTTTGGTAAATATAATTTGCCAGAAGCTGATTAGAGTAATGAGCTTGCAGGTTGAGTGTCCGGAAGCCTTAATAGCACATTATTTAAAGTTTTTATAGCTATTTCCGCTAAACAGTTTGCCTAATGAGAAAAAAGTCAATCAGATCTTGTCTCTTCCAATGAAAGTAGTGCCAATGTCCCTTTATCTGGGAATTTTGTATTGATAGACAATATAAAGCATTATAGCTCCCAATGCTCTGAAAATATGTTATTTAAAAGGAATGGTTCTATTCATTCTATGATTCCTACTGAGTTTAAACATGCCAACTATGTAGATCATAACAGTTTCTTACGTGGCGTATTATAATAAAAATTATATTTTAAATTTAGTTTAGTTTTAGTACATATTGATTATTTCTCCCTTCGTCTCTCTAATGAGGAATCTGCAGATGATGCGCAATCCATTGTTAACTTATTTAATAGTTACTTTGAAACTGTCTATGTGAGTTTTGGGATAAATCAAAATATTCTTCTCTCAAAATTTAAATTTCGGCTGAAGATATTTCTAATAGCACTTGATACTTGCCTACTTGCCTAATAGATATACTTTGGGCCCTTTTAATTCTTTACCAAATGTGCTTCTTAAAGAGTGCATTTGAACAATGGTTAAATCATTTTACATAATATTTAATGTCATTAAATTTAATTGCCATTAATACTTCTGTATAAGCCGATAGATCAAAGAATAGTTTTGTACGAGCCCTAACAATTGGGACAAACTAAAATACACATGTAATTTAATTTTTAATATACTTCTATTTTCTAAACTTGCTTTTTTTAATGTAATATTGTTTAAACAGTTAATTAATAACAACATCGAACGCAAAAACACAAAATATCTATTCTAACACACCAAATTATTTAAATAATGCTAATATTGGATGACAACTAAATAATGGGACAAACGCGAACTTCAATTTTTAAAATGGAGTAGAGTAGCCCTTAGATTGTATAACTGCTTGAATTCTTTTAAGCATTGATTGGACTAAGGCCTTACACTGTTCGGGGGTAAATTCATTCCAAATCTGCTCTATCTTGGCCTTAAGTTCTGGCAAGTTCTTTGAGGGTTGTTCCTTAATGTCTGTTTCATTTTATGCCATACTGTTTCAATGACATTAAGGTCTGGGCTGTTAGAAGGCCAAGAAAGGCAGTGGTCCCCAAACTATTTTTTGTAGTTTTGGCCGTATGACATGCAGCTCCATCCTGCTGAAATATGTAATTTTCATTAACTGTTAATTTCGCGATACTTGGAAGTAGGCTATTTTGTAGAATTTGTTGATATTTTGCAGCATTTGCGGTGCCCTCTATAAACTCAAACACCCTAATCCTTCAAGTGTCATGCAACCCCAAATCATTATTCCTTTAGGAAACTTTACGGTGCGTTTTAAACAGTCCTTATGGAAAGCCTCATCTTTTGTGCGAATCACCAACGTTTTCGGTAATCACCAACACATACGTCGAATTTTGATTCATCGCTAAAAATTACGCGGGACCGATCTTCTGCTGACCAGGACAATTTAGATTTTGCCCATATCAGCCTGACTTTCTTTTGTTTTGCTGTTAAAAGCGGTTTTTCCTTTGCCTATAAGAAAAAATGTATTAAAAAAGTTTGTTGTTTAATGTAAGATCTGCAATTACCTTGTAAAACTTCAATCCGCATTTATGAATTCACTTGCGACAACATTCTCTTGACAAATTATGCCGAATTTCATGATTCCATTCTGCCGTTACCTGCCGTACCGTATTTCTTCGACCTTTTTTGCATAATTTAACAAACATTCTTTTATCCCTACCAGAAACTAATTTTGGGCGACCTGGGCTATTCCTTTTCTTATGTAAAATTCCTCCAGTTTCCCCATAATGCTTTATTATATTAAACGCAGTACTTTTAGGAATATTTAGTTCATCCGCCACTTCACGCATTCTTTTGTTTCGGGAATAATTTTTAACCACCAACTCGCGATTTTTTTAATTTGTCGAGATACCATGCACCATTTTAATTATTAAAGAAGTGTTTGAGTTACCCAAACTGACAGCGAAGCAATTTCAAAATAAACAAATGTGTCTGTCGCCCCTGGCAACATTGTTTATTAATTGTTTTTTCAGCCAACTTGTCTTATCTGGTATCATTTTTAACTCGTGACTTGATACTGTCCCATTATTTAGTTGCCACCCAATATTAGCATTTTTTAAATAATGTAGTGTGTTTTATAAATGGTTTGGTAGAATAGATATTTTGTGCTTTTGCGTTCTTAATAAATCGATTTTGTTATTAATTAACTGTTTAAGCAATATTACATTAAAAAAAAAGTTTAAAAAATAGAAGTATAATAAAAATTAAATTACATGTATATTTTAGTTTGTCCCAATATATAGTTGTTAGGGCTCGTAATGCCTGTTTTTAAATATAGAGAAAGAGTCATGTCAAAAACTACAGAAGTTTCTTTATTCAGTTCTCTATTCCTAAACGCTTTGATGGCTTGGTAGATAATCAATTGGGATGGCTGTGCTATAGATATAAATAGATAGACGATTACAAACTTGTTGTTATATCAAAATAGGCCTATGTATGCCTTAGAGGATATTAAACAAATAGACTCAATTGATCATGGTCTTTTTTTGACTGGTTTTTCGATTTAGATCTTAGTGCGACTACACTCGATTGGATGGCTAGTGTTTTTTGTCGACCATTAGTAGAAGGTGAAAATAGGTTCTTTTTTTTAAATATTTATTGTTACCTTAGGAGTACATTAAGAGAAGTATTATTCTTTAATTTAGTTTAAAATATTGATTTCAGAACAGTTTTGCTGATGACCTTAAATTTTTAAAAAAACATCACACTGAAGTAGATCATATAATATACGTTTGCAGGACGACCAATATTGACTTGCTGATTGGATAATAACCTTAGTTGAATGTATCCAAATGCTATTTTATTACTTTTTATAGTCAGAGAACATACTACTTTCTATCTTATTTATGGGGAACAGTTGAAATATGTAATCGAAGTAAGAGATTTGGGGTTTGTTTTTTAAGAGAATGTATCTTTCGATAAATATTTCAATGAACGTAAAGTTAAATCATCAAATTGCCGTTGTTCTTAGGCATTGTAAACGTTTTTTATTGGATACTATAAAGGGTGTCTATCGGTCGATGGTTACATACATTTTAAAGATTTTGTCCATTTAGGTTGCGCTTTTCTATTGCCGATTATGATTAAACATTACCGGAAGGTAAAATGTGATGACATTCAAAGGAAGACAAAATATATCGGGTATGATAATAAATATATAATAAATACATTAACTAATTAATGGGAATATAGATTGTAGCATTTTGTTGGAGTGCATAAACTTATATTGACCAACTTAGAGGGAGTAATTTTCAATATTTTCCGTATTCCATTTCACTGTTCCAATTATGGTTGAATTTTTTTTATAAATCGTTACTCTACACTCATAAATAGTTCCAACATTGAACTGTTTGACTTGTCGGTGTATTTATTTAAGAAGCAATTGGTCAACTTTGTTATTTAGCTTTATTGTTTGAACCTGTTGGATTTATATCTAGGTTTATATTACATATGCTTTTGTAATTTGTTTTTATATTTATTATTTGAATAGCGTGTAAATTACTGTTAATTTTTATATTGCGAAATTATGTAATGTAATAATTATTATTCTCAGACATTTTTTGTTCTTTCTAGGCAACTAAAGTCAATTTTTACTTATATAAGTTTTTTTTTTAAACCCAAGTTTACTTTGTTGCTTCAAGAGCGGCTTTGCTAACTGTGAAAAGTAGAAAGTAATACTTTTAGATCTAAGTTGCCTAAAAAAATAGAATAAATGGAAAAGTATAATAAATAGATAGAAATTTTCATCCTACTAGAGAAATATTTTTTGTTTACGGCAAATTTCAGCTTAAGTGAAAAAGTGACAAACATCCTTAAATACTTCATCAGCTGCATTGGAATAGTCAAAAACTGCTTTAAATACATTATATTTTTTGACGAATATTTAAAAAAAGAGATTTTTTCCATGTATTTAAAATATATATTTTTATTTTCCTAGATAATAGATAATTATATAATAAATAACCGAAATATCTTAAGGGAGTAAAAAATTTATTTTTGATTAAAAAATTTCGTATTTAGAAAAAGGCTGCAAATGCCTGGAGCGAACCAGAAAACATAAATTTACTTTTATTTCAGGCACTTTGTAACGTAACAGGACCTAACTTAAATATTGAACTCTTGAAAAATAAGTTTAGAAAATTAAGGAACGCAAAGCAAAAAAAAAATATGTACAGTACTAAACATTCTTTCATTGCTACCGAGAATACCATATCAATCGTCAATAGAGAATTACAAACATCCATATGTTTGCTCTATCTTCAAAGTAATTTATTAACTGCCTTTTTTCCAGTATGTGGATCTCTCTACACATTCATTAAATGCATTCCGATTATCTTAAAAGAAAAAATTTGGGGTTTTCTCAGAGAAAAAAATATAATTGTTTTGTGTCACAGATTGACATGTGTGTCTAAAAAATTGAAAAACCAGGATGAAAAAAATATTCCTATTTTTTTCAAATTAGTAGTTCAAACATTATCACGCAACTTAGCTTCTTTTAATATTAAAATACTGAATTTTTTTCCAAGAATAGCCCAGAAAATTAACCTAAATATACAAAGACATAAAAAGAATCATTTGTGTTTTTATTCGAGCGCGGCACTCAATTATCTTTGTTATTTTAACGTGTTTAAGTTTTGATTTGTGCCTACAGGTCTATAATCACAATGTGCTATTTGAAAACTTTCCAACATGTTTTGAATTCTTGAGTATTGTTTGTTTTTTTGAAGCGAATCAGTCATTTGTTCTCTTTTAAATTTAGTGTTAGGTCTTTAATTTATTTTAGCTCTATATAAATGACGAAATGCTTTTATTTGTTTACAGAGAGTATTAAATATAGATTTTAGTAGCAGGAAAAAATTAACAAATTTCCTAAACTATCTGCCAGATATAAAAAACTGCATTATTTAATTTCTTTCAGAGAGAAGAAATTTAATTTTTTTATATTTAAAAGAGACAAATAAATAAAAATAATTTGATGAAGCATAAACGCCCGGAACAACTGTTTCAGCAGCTAGAAGATAAAATCAGGACTTGAGCATGCCAAGCTATTTTTGTTCAAGAAAGGTTAAAGATACTTAAATGATCTAATGATATATTACAGTATTCTGCACTGGAATAATACGTTTTTGATATTGCCCTAGTTTAAGCTGAAAATAAGCCTCAAAAAAATCAAAATGTTTTCTTGAAAGTAATATACTTTTGTTGCCAAGCATTGTTACTATTTAGATCATGGCAAAGCAGATAATATTGGATAAAATCCAGACTTACTTAAAGACACAACCAGGTCTTAACCATGCCAAGGAGTCCTAAGTTATAAATTGACAAGAAATCTTAAAGTTTTTTGGCTTCTGGATGGTTCGATAATTTTAATTAAATCATATCTTCATAATAGATTTAAAAAAATATTTTCAAATAATTTTTTTCCGAAGAAGCTAGAATTTAATCAGGCGTACCTCAAGGGTCAAGCCTGGGACCATTATTATTCATAATCTACACCTATTGTATACAGTGAGCTTTTGCCGATGACACCCAAGTTTTATCTTCACTTTATTCATCAGGATTATTTGCATGCATCTTCTTTAATAAACCATGACCTGAATTTAATTAACCAGCTTTCTTATTGCCATAATCTAAAACTTAACCCTCTCAAATCAAATGTTATGATTTTTGGTCCTAATAAAGATTTTCTTAAAAATAATTTAAATATCTTATTAAATGGTGTTTCTCTTCCCAAGATGGATCGTGCAAAAAATTTAGGCATTGTCTTGGATACTGAGTGGAGGTTTCGCGAATTCAGAAGAAGTCATTTTATCGTTGAAAATTCTATATAATATTCGTAAGGTTCTTAGCTTTCATTTGAGGAAAATCCTTTGTGAGTCTCTGGTCTTGTCTAACTTCTGCTACTGTGATTTTATTTATGGTCCTTGCTCAGACATCGTATTTAGAAAATTCAAAATACTTGCACACTAATATTTAAGCTACGAAAATACGATCACATTTCACTTACATTTACACTTAGGTAATTTTTTATTTAAAGTTTTATTAAACTTAACTTTACGGTATAAATTTGTTCCTGGTTTAAACGTCCACACAAGCGTGATTCGATTTTCGGAGAGGATCCCACTTCCCCGTCATTAGACTGTAATGTTTCCACGTTCTTTTACGTACTTTAAGTATTATTATAATGTTTATCAGTATAAAAGCTGTCTTAGCTAGACTGCGCCCCTTCTTAGGTACTTAATTATAGAAAGTCATTATTATTATTCAGATCCATAAAATAGAAATATAGAGATAAAGCAAGAGTACCCTTTTTATGACAAAAAGCTGTTTTTTTTTTAATTTTACTATCCAAATAATCCATTAAAAAGTAACCAGAAAAAAAGTTATGACATTTTTATTTATGCTGACCACAGTATAAAATGCTATAAAATTAGTTAGTAACAATAACTGTAGCATATGATAAAAATTTCGAAAAATAACGACCAGGCGTTTCGAAAATATTAACAAAAAACCATCTCCAATAGGAATTATAAAACACCCTGTAACACGAAAACGATTCACTTCATATACATATAACAAAACTGTATATACAAGATTCCTGTATATGAAGTTTTTATCTTAGACAAGGATGCAGCTGAAAATCTTGCGATGTAATTTCGGGACACCCTGTATAAATATGCTTAAACGAGAAACCATATAATACAGATTTATTGGACTTGGAACTAAATTATAATTAAATTTACCTTAATAAATGCTTCTTAAATATTGCTACAGTATACCCAGAAATAAATAAGAAATTACAGTAGCTAAATATCTTAAAACTACTAGTAATTTGAGTTTTACTGGAAGAGTTTCACTTAATAAAGTATTTTTTTCGGAATGAAAGGTGACACTTTTTAAACGATATTTACTGGCATCGAGGACGCCTTCTATTTACAGCGTACAGGATACTATAGTATCGAGCACCCAAATAAGCTTTTCCTGGTATTGCTTCAACTAAAGAAATTTATACAGAAGAATATTGAATACTTAAGAATTTATTTATGAAGATTATTATACTTAAGGAAGTCTGACGTATAATTTAAGCTTAGACGCCTACAAAAGAAAATCAAAATGTTTTATTAAAAGAAGTACTATTGTTTTTTAGCGGTAGTTATTATTTAGAGCATGGCAAAACTCACAATATAGCCTAGAACTTAGGCTTAGAACCTAGAACTTACCAGAGGATATAGCCAGGACTTAAACATGACAAGAAATAATGAGCTAAATCTAAATCTTGTAAGAATAGTTAAAGTACTTAAAGGGTCTTACTACGGTATTCAGCAGTAAAATAATTCCTTTTTGCTGTTGCTTTACCTAAAGATATTCCTTCTTAATAAGCATGTTAACCCCTTCAGGGTGGTCTGCAACATTTCCCAATTAGATTTTACACCTAGAAAGGATCAAAAGTTGATGCAGGAGCTTGGCAGAAATAAAAAAATAATTATAAGCTGAAAAAAATACGAGGCATTTTAATTTTTCCTCTGAAAAACTCGAAGCGCTTTATTAAAATAAAATTGCTCTTTTTGATCTAGCACTAGTTATTACCTTAGGCATAGCAAAGCTCACAATATCGCCTAGAATAACGATAAAATTCAATCCTGCTCATAAGCACTTTGAACTCTTAAGGAGGTCCCTAAAACCTAAAAATTTACTTTATTACAACAAGTACCTAGAAAAAAACTGATTTTCTAAACTTTCTTGCCCAAAAAAAGAAAAGGCAATTTTTATTTCTTCCAAAATATTAAAATCAATTCATATTATAAGTTCAGTTGACTTAACAAAAAATCAAAATATTTTGTTGAAGGAAAAATACTGCTATTGTCTAGCACACGTTTCTAGCTAAAGCACGGCAAAGCCCACAATATCGCCTAGAATAAGAGTATAATCGAGACTTACTTGAAGATACAACCAGGACTTACCATGCCAAGGAATTCTAAACTATAAATGTACAGGAAACAATAAAGATACTTGAAGGCATTAATAGGATACTATAGTATCCTGCACGATAATAAGCCTTTCTTGGTATTACCTCAAATTAAGCTAAAGATATGCTTACATAAAAAGCACATTGAACGCTGAAGGAGATGTGGTAAAACTAAAAAGTAACTTAAAAATTAAAAGTAGATGAAAGCGCCTAACAAAAATGAATAAATATGGCCAACTCGCCGAAAATAAAAAGAAGCATTCTAGTTTTTTCAGAGAGTTAAAATTAATCTGTAATGCAAGCCTAAATGACCTAAAAGAAATCGAAACACTTTATTGAAAGAGAAATGTTTTTGTTTATTACTAAGTAATTATCTAAGGCACAGCAAACTTTACAATATCACCTGGAATAAGAATAATATCCAGATTTTTTGAACACGTTACCAGAACTTAATCTTACCAAGGAATCCTAAGCTATAATTTTACGCGAAACATTAAAGGTACCTAAAGGCTTGAATGGGATACTAGAGTATCCTATACTGGAATAAGTCTTTCATGGTATTGCCTCATCTTATGCTGAAGATATGTCTCCTCAACTAGTACATTGAACTCTCGCGAAGGTTTGGAAGAACTAAAAATTAAATTAATGGCCAAAAAAATCAAAAATAGATGCAAGGGTTTGGAAAAAATAAAGAAATTAAAAGTATTCTAGGCTCTAATGAGGTACTACAATATCCAACGAAGTAAGCCTTTCTTGGTATTGCCTCCTCAATAAGCATATAGACCCCTCAAAGATAATATTTGAAAAAAAATTATCAATTAAGCTTATTATCTTTTGGAAATTAAACCCTTCTATGGTTGAACGTCCAAATTATGAGTTCTGACCTTTTTATTTTATATTAGCTCTCTCATTCTGTATACATGGACTCGCTTGCAATAAAGTGAAAAAAAAAGGCTCACGAAGGTGCACAGAGAAGAAACTATAATAATATTAACGGCGCCGGCTGAAGAATTGTTCACTTGTTGCCTTGGCTACTTCGCTAACTTGATTGATCCAACCTGTCATTTTTGGTTTATTAGAATGCAATATAAAACAATAAATTGTGTAAAACGGTAGGAACGTTGCGCAACTAGATATTATTATGATAAGTCGACTAATGTTGGGTATAGTCAGTGGATTTTCTTTCTCCTTTTGTTGTATTACGGTTTATTAACCACCGCAATGTAGATGTCAGAATGCTTTTATGCGGATACCATTGTGAGTAATTGATAACGTAAATACTAGTTTCAACTTTGTACATTTTCGAGTAGAAAGTCATGTGCCGATGACATAAAGCAACAAAGTATAAATTGATGAGAATGACAGCCATTTCCTGCTGTACGAAGGAGAGGCATTTTGAGTCCTCTTTCATCTAATCTGATAAAATCGTTTTTTTGTAAAATACTATGATAAGTATTTTATAAGTATTCAATAAGTATTCATTGTTAATATTTATGTTAAAAAGTCTCTTACTGATACAAAACAAGAAAAGTATAAAATAATAAAAGGAACATAATACTTTGCGTAGCGGGGCACGGCATGGCCCGTCGACCCCGTGCAATCATTGTGCCATTTAATATATGAGCCAGTCTAAGGAATTAATAGTCTCCAGATTCCGTGAACGTTTACTGCTCGGACGCATCAGATTAGAGACATTAACGGACCGAGGCCCAAACATTAATTTCACTGTTTATGGAGAACAGAAGATGGTTGTTGCCGCGAGACAAAGTTTGTTGCGAAATAAAGGGTCGAATATTTTCGGTTTATAGTCTTCGAAGAAAATGCGATTTTGTCTCTGAATCAGACGACTGGATCTCGATGTAGTTCTTTGTTTTTTTTTAATTGGGTAAATATAAATATTTTAAATTCTTTATATGAGTAATGTTACTTGATAATGTGTTTAAATAATTGTTTTTTGTTATGTTTTATACAGAGTATGTGAGAAGAGTTATGATCAACAAGGAGAAAATAAGCAAACTTTCGTTGGAATATCATATAATCCTCTCTTGACGAGATGCTTTGATAGGGTTTTCAAAGACTAGAGGTCTAAGATTAGTCTATCAAAGTTTGGCCAAGTTATGAAATTTTTTAGGAAACCCAAAAGATAAAATAAAGACCAGTGAACTGTCTGGGATCTATGAGAATTATTACAATGGTTGTGATAAAAAGGACAAAAGACAAACCAGATTATCAATTAATGCCAGATTTAAAGAACATGTAACTCATGTGAAATATGGAGGAGTTAAAAAGTCAAGTGTTTCTAAATGTGTTTTAAATACTGGTCACTTTGTAGGGATTGACAACTTAAAATTGCTTAAACCAGTTAATAATAATAGAAAATTACATTGTTACACGATTGCGGCTACATTGTGAAACGAAAAATCCTTTAATAGTGGGAATGTTAATTGAGTTAGAGGGACTACTTTTTAAAATTAGTTTGGTTGATACAGGGTGTCCCAAAAAAGCGTGGTGCATTGAACTTTTCTTTTAATAGAAT
Source organism: Anthonomus grandis grandis (assembly GCF_022605725.1). Lineage (NCBI taxonomy): Eukaryota > Metazoa > Arthropoda > Insecta > Coleoptera > Curculionidae > Anthonomus > Anthonomus grandis. The sequence goes on from NC_065551.1 coordinate 20,130,033, forward strand.
TACATTAATTTTCTTCTAAATTGGAAGTCTCGCTTGACTCTCTCTTTAAATCTTATATTGTTTTGCGCTAAAATGCGACGTTGCCTAGTTATTAACAATTTAATGAAATTTTCACGAAAATCAATGTTTCACTTAAATATTAATATTTACCTCCGACGTTGTTTATCGTTTTGAAAAATCTATGTAAATTCTTGGCTAAGTTCATTTTATCTTATGAAATTCCAAAATTTATTTATTTTTATACAGGGTGATCAAAAGGGTTACTCAAATAATGATATTTTCTATTAACTTTTGCGCTATTTTTTTTAAATGGAACATCCTATATCTAATAACGCATTTTGATAGAGCATTCTTTTACCTTCAATTTGATACCAACAAGTTTGCGATTATCTCTAACCGTTTTCTCAAAATTTGTTCTTAAAGGAAGAGTGACACATTATTTTTCATAGGCATTACGACACTTACGATGAAAAACAATTAATAGATATTTTATGGAATCAGATCTCTGTTCAATTCTATTTCGAACACAAATAATATTAACCCCTGATGCTATCTCACTTAAAAATAAGAAATTTTGTCTTACAAGTAAAAAGTTGACCATAATTCATTTATTCTTTGTTGTGTGACGTCAATTATAATGTTTACTTATCAGTCATGTTAAGTAGATTTGTGTCAAAATTAATTACTCTCAGCGATAATGAGTAAATTATTGACATTATATATGCCTTGGAAAGTGATTTTTGGCTTCAAGAGTTTACTACGAAAAATTTCCTAATAAGCGACATCCTGTACAAAAGCAAACTAGAACGAAAACAGTTTTAAATGAAGAAAACCAATTGGTAATCACCATGTCGGTTGTTGCAACACTGGATTTTAGTTTGTAGGGAATCGAAACCGTCCGTGGGAAATTATCCCAAGAAAAACAAATATGATCCCTATCATGCACAACTACATCAAGCCACAAAATGAAGCAGCCGACTTTTTTAAATGTGTGCCCTTCACTAATGAATGTACGTTCCACAGAAATGATATTGTGAATCTTCATCGAGTTTTTATCAATAATTTTTAACAATGATGGAGCATCAGTCTTTAGGGGTGCAATATTACATGATTTTATTATTGCTTCATCCTTTTTGAAAATCGTTTACCAGGAAAAGTTTTTCAAAATTTTTTGAGAGAAATTTTCCCCGCTTCCCGACTTTGTTGGCAGACAAGGCATCCGTTGAAGGGTGCACAAGCTTACATTTGTACTGATGTCAGGGAACATATCACACACCAATTTGGTAATAGATGGATTGGAAGGCTTGGAAGATATGGTGGAGCGCATACAAGAGTCTTTCAGACGTCTACTACGCTTCGTGCAGTTAAACAAATTTTCGCACGAAAGGCTGATTTGTGTTTAGAGCAAAACCGTAAACATTTTGAGCAATTTTTGTAACAGAACTTATTTATAATGTTTTTAGTTAATGTTAATGATTTTGATGAATCCTTGATGTAACTGAAATTAATAGGGGTGATATTAATTTTTCTTGTGGAATTTTCCAATGGACCTATTTGTAAGTAATTTTTTGTCTTACTGTCATTTTCGGATTTTCTCCAACCGACTTGGTGAACGCCAGTTTCATTTCTTCATTTAAAACTGTTTCTGTTCTAGTTTGTTTTTTGTACTCTATGCTTACAGTATACTTTAATAATTCTCTAGTAAAATTAAATGTTGTAACGCCTATGAAAAAAATATCTATTTTTTCCTTCTAGAACAAATGTTGATAAAACAATTTAAGGTAATGGCAACTTTATTGGTATCTAATAAAGATAAAAGAATGTTCTATTAAAACGTGTTACTAAATATAGGGTGTTCCATTAAAAAATTAGCGTAAAATTGAATTTAAAATATCATTATTTGAGTATTAATTTTGATCATCCCGTATAAAATAAATAAATTTTGAAATTTCATAAGATAAATTGAACTTAGCCAAGGACTCTACATAGATTTTTTAAATAGATAAAAAACGTCGGTGGGAAATATTACAATTTTAGTAAAACATTGATTTTCGTGAAATTTTTCGTATAATTTTTCGTGATTCGTTTTTCTTTTAAATTGTTAATAATTAGACAACGTCGCATTTTAGGGCAAAACAATTTTAGGATTAATTAGAGTCAAATGAGGCTCCCATTTCAGAAAAAAAATACAGGTAGTTCTATTTTAAAAAAAGTTCAAAGTACGTATCACACTTTTTTGTGACACCTTGTATCAACCAAACTAATTTTAAAAAGTAGTCCCTCTAACTCAATTAACATTTCCACTATTAAAGCTTTTTTCCGTTTCACGGTTTAGCCATTAGCAATCGAGCACCGCGATATTAAATGGACACTTTGTATAGTTTAGTTAGTGTTTAAGATTTTCTCATCTATGCTTCATTGCATTTTCCGCTCTATTGGTTACATCAATAGTATATAAGGGCATTTGTAAGTACTTCTGGCTTACTTTTATTTTTCTCCCGAAAATGAAAATCATTAGCGAAACAGGTATCGAGAGTAAAAATAAAAAGTTTTGGTTAATGGTAAAAATGTCTTGTATTTTGAGCATTACACCAAAGGTTCCAACTATAAAATTTTTACACAGAATGTTCAGTTAAGGGGAGTACACTATCTACAACTCAAGAACCCTTTACCCCAGCCAATTAGAGAAAAAAATTCGTAACAAAATTGAATCAGTCATTTGAGAAACCCCATCTGGTCACAAAAATGACATTCAAATAATGGCAAAATGCTTATTCCAACACATAGGCGCACATTTTAATAAGAAATCCTATGTCATACCACTCCTTATGTTAAATTGTCACGCATCAAAATTTGCTATACTCGAGACACCCCATAGGTCAATGAGTTTGTTATTTTAATCGCAGTATCATTCGTGCTTATGTTTGTTTAAGGTAATAACAAAAAAGATCACTTTCAATTTTGATGGTAATAACGACCATCCCAACGGTAAAGGAAAAAAAAGGATTGGAAATAAGTCTTAGTCTAAATCGGAAATAAGAAAAGAGGCAAGGGTATCGGAAAGTGCGTACATAAACTGGAAAGGAAAACAAATCAGTAAAATAGTTCCATGAACTGATTGCAAGTAAGTACTTTATCGAAACTTAGTTTATATTGATAAAAAATATATCTATTGTTTTTGCTATATTTTTAATATTGTATGCAGAGTTGCCAGAGCTTTACACTTTTCTTAATTAGATTTGTTTTTTTATAGATGTAAGCAAAAAAATGTATACCAGAAAACCAACGTATTGCTATATATACCAATTTGCGAGAACAAACAAGCAAAAATAAACAAGATTCATATTTACAAGGAATGATATCTACTATAAAAGTTAAAAAAAAAGAGACGCCGAAAACCTATAGAAGCTTAGAACTTTAAAAGGTTAAAATTAGTAAAAAACAACTTTGTTTCAGTTCAACATGTGCATAGGGGCAAGGGGGTTGTTTTGTTAATTTCATCGAGAATCGATAATTCATCGATTCCCTGTTGTCAAGTTTACACATATTTTCAAAAGAGGAAATTTTCTGCTATACAGGATGGTCCAGTTCAAACGTCAATAGTTTAATACGTGATGTAAAATTGAAAAAAAAAAAGACTTTCAGTAAAATGTTTTTCTTAGAAATGTTCAATAACAAAGATACCTGGTGTTAAAGTTAAGAATAATTATTTATTTATTTATCATAACTTTTATACTACTAGGTTAATTTTAATTAAATTTCTCATGCAGGTTATTGTAGTAAATTGTCAATTACTGATGAAGTCAATTTTTTTAAAAATTGCTAGTGGCGTAACATACGGAGGGACTTGGTTCTTTTTTGTCTCAAATCTGCGAGGTGATAAAATATTTTTTTATAAGGAGTCAGCTGTTAGATGATAGTCCATTAAATTTGGAAAAAAACTACTTTTTCAAAATTATGATTTAACACACTGTTTTTAGAATTTCTTAGTTTAATTGTACAAAAATGCCAGTCAAAATTATTCTAAAATATTTAATTATCATAAAAGTAGTTTTTATTAGAAAAAACTTTAATGAAGTACGTTAAAAAAACGCATAAAGAGTTCATAAAAGGTTATATTGTTTACAATTTAAAGCATGATCTATTAATAATAAATATTTATCATCTAAATATTTTTTGACGACGTTACTGGTAAAAATTACTTGTGCTGGTGGAATCAACAATGCGATCGAGCGGCGGAGCGATGTTGATGCCTTTTTCTCTAATACGTTATCTACATTCATTCTATTTATACGCTATCTACATTCTTTAACTGTTGACTTCTTGATAGAGTATTTTATCATATTTTATGAAAATTATTATAGAGAAATCTTGTTGTTTTGTTCCTATCAAAATAAGTATAACGATAAAATTTTTATGAAATTATAAAGTCCGTTTATTTTCTCATTTCTTCATAAGCAAATGGCATCATTACATTAGAGATGATGCAAGCAAACAAAGTACCCATAGTTCCAAGGCAATGCTAATTCTAGCCTTTTAATGTTCTAAATGTAAAAGGATCAAGTAAACCAAACCAAGAGTCCTACTACATACAATGCTCTCATTTCAAAACAAACCACTCTTTATAACTTGAAAAAAACACACCAATTTAGATATACAGTAATGGCAGTTAAGACCATGTTTTGTTTCTTTTTGAAAGTTAAATTAAGTCACTTGTTATATCTATTAGGTAGTTAAAGTAATATTTCTATTTCTTGCAAGTAATTGGAGTCATTTTTTACTTTTCTTAAGCAGTTGAATTTTTTTAAAACCTATTGAATGAAATAAAATAGAACTAGTTTTTAATTTCCATACAGTAACTGCGATATTCCTGTTTTTTGCATGTAGTTAAAGTCCTTTTTGATTTTTTTCGGAACCTTGAATGTTTTTAATATCTCTTTCAGGCAGTTGAAGTTTATATCCTATTTTTCAATAGTAAGACTTTAAAATAGACTCAATTGATCGTAAATATGCATTTCACATCACATATTCTTTCAAATAAAAACTTTTATATTTCCTCACATATTGCTATTGTGCTTTAATTACTTTTAAGTTAAGACATAAACTACTTTTGCCTTTTGCCTAATTGCCAAGATTTGACTTTTTGCTTAAGCCCAAACAGACATTTCTGATCCAGAAAAATGTATATCAGAAGCAGTTTGCTAATCGTCGTTTCAATTGTTTATTTGTTCATCCGCAGGACATTTTAATTAGGAAAGATTCTGACCTTAAAAAATTGAAGAAGACATTGTAATTTGTTCTATGTGCGATTTTAGAACCTTTCAGATATAGTCTTAACATTCGGATTTTCCTATTTTCATAATATACGTTACTCTTGGCAACTTTATATGTGCAAAACAATTTTAGTGATATAATAACGACATTCTTTTAAATTCTTCAATACCATTAAATAATAAACAGAAGATGATTGTACTACTTGTTATGGAATTCCTGAATAGGTAATCAACAGCGGCAGTTTACCTGACCGAGGATAATTAAATGTTCTTTACTCAAAGGCAGATTAAAGACGTTCGAAATAATGTTCGCCAGTGATGCGATTGTAGGAACATTAAATCATCTGGGCGCAAATAGAAAATCTCGTAATATGTCCATAAAATGAGCAATGGTGGGAAAAAGTTGTCCGTTGTATTCTCAGTCGGTTACTTTACCTATTAAATATGTCGGTGCTTTGCTATGACTTCGATAGATAACAAATTTCCTGCTTAAACAAACTGGACTATGAAGATTCGAGAATATATCAGGCAATTAATAGGCTATGTTTAGAATATTAATTAATTCTTGAAATTGTTTTCAGTCGTATGCTTTATTGCTATAAAAACTGATTATTCTCATAAGATAATAAGAAGGAACCGTGAAACACATCTTAAATCGTTAACCTCAAAAGTGGCAAAAAAAAGGAAGCATTCTGAGAAATCTTATTTATTTAATAAGGATAAATGGAAGAATTATGATGAATAATCCCTAAGAGATGTCTATTATAATAATGAAAATATCTTAATTAATCCCCGCTAAGAAATATTTTCTTTACATCACCTCTTTATTTTCCATATTCGTGTTTTTTTAATAAAAATATTAGTATCAGTTTGTTTATTTTTTGTGTTTCAAGTCTATGAAAAATTCTAAAAAGAAAAAAAGTTTGTCCATTTTTGTAGGCAATTAAAGTTAGTTACAGTAATTTTTAATTTTTTCGTGGCAATTAAAGTTATTTGTGATCCTTTCAGAGAGCTAAAGTAATTTTTCGTTCATTTTTGGACACATATGAACTATTGTTTTTCGTGTTAAAGTTTTATAAAATTTATGTTTGTTTTGTCTTTTCTATGCAGTTTAAGGTACTTTTTATTAGGTATTTAAAGATATTTTTTCCAGGCTGATATACTTATATCATAGGATATCCTCACTAACAAATCATTTTTTTACATTACTTTAGAGAACACATTTTGTGTTAATTATATGAAAAATTATAAAAACCGTTTTGTGCCTTATTTTAGGCAATTGTAGTTATATTATATGTGATGCTTTTTAGAGAGCTAAAGTAATTTTCTATTAATTTTTGAGCGCAAATAAAGTCATATTTCTCGTTATTACAATTAGTAGAATTGTTTTGATCAGTTTATGTTTCTTTTTTGTTCTCTTTGGGCTCTTTAGGTATATTTTATATTATTGAAGTATTTCAATTAATTCTTAATTTTTTTTAGGCATTATTTTTGTTCTTTTGTTAAAATATTAATAATAATAATAATACGGTATTTATTTATGATAAATGAATAAATTATAGATTAGTAATTATTGTAATAATGGCGACGTTGATGTTGGATATATGCTCTTTGCTGCAACTATCGTAAATAATAATATTATATAACCTAAATCATAATAAAAATTATATAATTTTCTGAACGGATAAAAGAAAAAAAAATCTAAGATCTACAGCATACGTTTTAAGTGACCACAAATTGTTTCGATATTTTTTCTTATATACTGATTACTTATATTTTCACGTTTAATTTGTTTATTAGAAAGGTAAGTGGCTAAGCTAAACCTATTTTTTTTTTAACAAGACAAGCTACGTAATTTTAAATTATTATCTTGATTTAATCGGTGATACTCATACAAATTCTTTGACACAATCAAATTTTCATATTTCATATGCAAATCTCGTATACCAGATATACCGGGTGGTGCATCGAAAACGAAACAGAGCCAATTACGGGCCAATTACCAATTAAGTCCATTAACTTTTTAAAAAAACGCTCGGACCCGTCGATTTTATTTTCGAGGGGGACACTTTATAATCACAAAATCACTTTCACCTACAACCCCCTAAGCGAGGGTGGCACTACCCCTAAAATCTTAAATGGGAAGGGGAGTCGAGTGATACCTCATTGGAAAGGTCTTTTAATTCTTTTTACAAAGGTACTTGGTTTGATGCAATTAAACCAAGTACTTTTTAAAATTTTCGCATTTAAACCTTAAAAGGTTATTTTCAATATTTTTACTTTATCATAGACTACTAAAGGTACTTTTAAGAAAAACAATGCCAGGCAGTAGGACAAAACTATCAAGTATTATTAAATTATGAGACAAAATATGAGATAGCTCTATCATATTACAGAATATTTTGACCTGTCAAAATAGCTGATAAAATTGAGATGAGAGTTTGATATCTTTAATTAAATAAACTTTGTGTTTAGAAATCTACATCTATATGTTGATAGAACCTTAAATCATTATTAAGAATTAATTCTAAGTTATAATAAGAATCAGTAAATTTTAATAAGAAATTGTTATCCTGCAAAACAAAATTGGAATATTTACCTATTAGTGAAACTTCTGTTTTCGCTTCATTCAAAAGTAAGGAGTGGGTCCTAAGAATATTTCAAATGCTATCAAGATTATTCAATTTTTCTCACTCCAAACCAGCATTTTTTAAACTGAAAGAGTAATAAATTTGGGAAATATCGGCACATGACTGATACTTTTAATATTTTAAATAATTCTGAGCTGTGTATATTAGGAACAAATTTAGGCCCAGGATATTATTTTGAGGAATGTTTCTTGAACTCGTCAAATTCCTGGAATTTTTACCTCGGTGCATCACTCTCTATATGCCATTTAACACATAAGCTTAAAAGAATTCGACACCTTCCTTAGGCAACTCAAAATAAGAAAGTTTTCCACACAAAAGCCGATGATCCAGATTATCAAAGGCCTTGCTCGAATCCAATAGTATTTATTTTTATTTGTTTACTTACTTGATATATCCACATATATAAATATAATGCATAACATAGACATACAAAATTTTCATATTATGTACCTAGGTAACCGAATATTTGCATGTGCTCCTAATTGTTTTTACAAAAAAAAAATTAAATAAAATCCTAACCATTACAAAAAAAGAAGCACAATAACAAAACATACAAATGAATACACATCATTCTATCCCTAGCCTTAATTCACTTTTTCACTCAAAAATTGTTGTGTTCATCATGTTTTGAACCTATAAGCACTCCTGATGTTGTTTGGAATTAAATTAAACATTTTTGGTGCAAGATAGTTAAAAGATCTTTTGTTCAAATTTGTTTTAACTTTTTCAATAACTAAGGGTTCGTAAACCTTATTTTTTTCAAGCACAACTTTTACTATATAGTTCTGCACTACATTTAAAGAATTTAAAAAGTTTTAATTCAGACCTCACCATACAATAAGACTGTATCTGATAAGTAACTCCACCAAGTATTTATATACGGATATTATTAATTTTTTGCATAAAATAACATGTTCTTATTAGCTTTCGAATGATCTTAGTTAATTTTAAAATTTGCTCGCACCATTTTAAATTCTTATCCACTGTAACACCCAAATATTTAGTAAAAGAGACCTCTTTAATTACATCTTCATGTTGAGAATTGTAACCTAGATCTAAAGCATGGAACGTTGGGCGGTTTGCTTCACTTAAAGAAAATGCAATATAATCTGTTTTAGATATGTTGAGTGACAGCTTAATGTGTCTAATTATATTCTTATTTTACGAATATCCATAACTGTCCTTCTCCTTACTTAATGCTAAGTGTTATCTGAAAAAAATTACTGCTGTGTCGTCCGCATAAGACATTACAAATCCATTTACAATTTTTAGATCTATTATTAAATTAATATACAAAATGAAGAGTAATGGGCCCAGTACGGTTCCTTGAGGAATTTCAATCTGGACTTTTCAATAATAACTCAAAATATTTTCTATTTTTAAAATTGCTACTTGCTAAATAGTTGCTCAATAAATTTAACACTTTGCTCCTTATGCCGGACATGGTATCAAATGCCTTTACCAGATCTAAGAATACCCCAAAACACTTTTTATTACAAGTATTCGATCCTCTGTCAATATTTTTAAAAATATCATCAGTGACTTTTGACTATTTTGTGAAAGAAAATCAGATAGCTAAAAAGCAACAATTCTTTCCAGAATATTTTACACCGTGGAAAGCAAATTTACAGATCTATAACGAGCAGTCTTAGTCGCAGTATTTTTTTGGACATCACCAGTTGCTATTTTCCTGATATCTGGATATAAATTAGTGGTAACTAAAATTGTTCTGTCAATTCTGGAAAGATAAATAAAAGCATTTTTAGATATGTATTGCCTATACCTTAATACTACTACTTAATGCATTGTTGGCGGAATCTGTTCGGAAGTTAATACAAGGAAGTATCTATATCCTCGTCTATATTAAAATTTAAAAAAATATACTCTAGATGTATTATTTATAAAGAAATTATTAAAATCAGCTAAGCTGAGGTTATGTTTTGTTTTGGTTTATAATAAAATACTTTTTTGTCAAATAATTATTAAAATTTTACTGTCAGTACTTCGTTTTGTATCAAAAAAACTAAATGAACCAATTTTGTTTTTGAGTTTTTCATTTATCGATGTTTTTTTTAAGCATATGAAATATCATATCATAGGAAGTAACATATACATTATGTTTTTAGGAAGGCTTTTTATAATCCTGAAATCCCAAAAGATGCTAAAGAGCTTATTATTTTTCATGATACAATTAGCGATGAAGATGAAAACTATGATACCTTACAAGAATGTAATCGGCTTGATTTTATAATATTACTTCCAGATGATGGTCAAGATCGCAACAAAGATGATGGCCAAAGTGATGAAGAGGGACAATTTCAAATACAAGATTTAGAAAAGGGGGTCTTGAAACAAGCTGATGAAGTCTATGCAGTTAAAGAAAAAAGTCGTGGGAAAACTATAATAAATCTAGTTTCCCAACATATTGCCATCAGTGATGATACAGATGATGATACACCGCTTGCAATTTTGGCTAAAAAGATTTGAAAAGAGGCTACAGGCTAAACACTTGAAAGCAGTAACACTTAACAGACATCTGTAAAAGTAAAGAAAGTTAGAACATGGCAATTAACTTTGCTAGATCCTATTCCAAAAAAACTAAAAAGTTTATTCAATTAAAATATTTTTATCCTTTTTAACTTGAATATTACAAGATATAAGATGTTGAAGAAATATATCGGCCAGGAGGAGCTATATTCTATCTCTCTAGAGAATTAAAGTATGTTTCTCTTTTCAGGGTTACTTGCTATTAAATTTAGACACATAAAGTCATATTTATATTCTTTCTTATAAGTAGAAGAAGTCATTTATTGTTTCTTTCAGATAGTTGAAGCCTTAATAGGCTATTTATTTTTAATAGCTAATTAATTAATTTTCATTTTTTTGGGCAGTTGTATTTTTTATATCTATACTCATAGGTCAACTTTAATTTTTTTTTAATTATAAATATTCCTATATTGTCAGGAAATTCAAAGCCTTTGCTGTCCCTCTAGGGCACCTAAAGTCCCTTAAAAATAATTGACCACTTTTAGCCAGCTTAAGTCATTTGCTAATAATTTTAAGCAGATAAAGTCATATTTCTATTTTTTATTAGGAGAACTTTTTTTTTATTTAATTCAAATTTTTAATTTACTTTTTTATTGTTTTTACGAAATTTAAGAAAAAAAAGGAAAAATAAGAATTTTTCGTCCTATTTTTTTAAAAAGTTTAAGTTATATATTACTTTCTTACAATTCTGTAGAGTCTTGTTTAATGTTTTTTAGGCAAATTGTCATTTGCTCTCTCTTTCAGGATTCGGTGTTCATATTAATATTTTGTTCGACAATAATTGTTCATTTTCAGGACATAAAATAGGAAAAATAAATATAGCATATATATACTAAAAATATGTGAAACATAAATTTCATCACTTTTTTTTTTTCAAATTCAAAAAATATTAAATTAATTTTTATTCCCCTTTGATTTACTGCTAACTATCGATCGTTCGATTACAATACAACCAGAACAACTTACTTCATAATGTTTTCGACAACGTATTAACAAGTCAACAATGCCAAGTTACAAATAGCGAGGGCGTTTGTATGACACGTTTCATGCTGGAAGGGTTGAATCTATTGTTAAACTTGCTCAGCCCTAAATTGTACATTGTGTCGTAAATCGGTTTTTTAATCCCCGTCGGGATTCACTTGTTCCAAGACCCTTTGGTTTTAGATAAAAATTATGAGAACAGGGGTTGTTTTTATACATATGGAATTTACACTAAAGAATAATTAAAAAGAAATAAATCTAAAATTAATAACAATTTATTTGTGTCGAGCATCATGTTATTTTTTTGCATTAATGGGCGGTTCGCGTGTGTTCTCGTTTGTACCAATTTAATTTAGTGGGCAAAAAAATTCTTGTAAATGTAATATTAGTTACAGTCCTATACAACAATAATTTAACAAGCTTTTATACAAAAAGAAATACCGATTTTAGCAAGGGTATTCAACGATTTATTACCGGTGCAATTTAAAAAGTAACTTCCTTCGGCTCCGATTGAAACGACAATCGATCCGAACAAGAAGATACGCTTTTTTCCTATTGTGTTGCCGCTCGTTACATCTTCCGATTAACTGTAGCAGTACCGCAAAAGGCAGTACTGAATCAGGCCGGTTCATTCACTAGTTCTAGTTTTTGCTGCAAAATTGCCAATATAATTTAATAGGAAACACATAATTTAAAAATTATTAAACTTGGTTTTATATAAAATAGTACCCTAACCGACCCACCTATTATCTCTTTATATTTACATATACGTACTGCATATAACTTATTAAACATAGCAAACAAATCTAGATCAATAATAGTATTAGCCTTCAAATGAAGACAGTGAACATCTGCAACAGGTACACACAGCGCAACAACGATTTGCGTGTCGACCAGTAATGAGTGCGATCCACTATCATCACTGGCGCGGTAACTCCTTAAGAGATCTATAAGAGGTCAAGCCTCTCGTATGCATAATTTTAATTAATACGATGCTCCATACTTAAAAGTAATAAACAGTGGAAATTCTGCTTGCCGTTGGGTTGAAATTTATCCTGCAGAGGTATGCAGGTCTGCATGGTATGTTGTCCTTTGCGTATAGGTTTTTAGATGAACCTTGAGTGAAAAATGAAAGTTTTGGAAAACGTTGGATACGTCTGCTGAACTTTTTTTCTGCACTGTGATTTAATTCAAGGTAAAGATGAGGTATTTATAAATATAAATTTTAGATGTATAGAGATTTCCAAGAAGTTCCTAGATAAGAATAGCGAAGCCACTATCCACTTCTCAGGGTAAAGGTTTTCTAAAGTTCTTGTTTTCGTGTTTAACGAGTTTTCCTATGTAACCCAATGAGAAGGATTTTCCAGCCTATTTGCCTTTTGCCAAAAGACAAAATTTACATTAACTTCTAAAGACTCATTTTGACATCTCAAAAAACAATTCTTAATAAAAAACTAACACAATTAAAGGCTTTGCTGAGTGCAAAGGACTGAACCATGATATTAGAATCTAAAGAGTAAAGATACATATATGTCTTGGTTCAAAAGAAGAGTGTTTTAGAGATCTTCGATGTGAGTTGCAGTATAAAAGATGGTATTGGTTTTTTTTGTCATGAAGACGTGAATACTCTGGACGAACTTTTAGAAAAAAAGACATGATTTAAAGTAAGTTAGTATTTAAAGAACTTACTGATATTAGAATAAAAAGAAGTCGATAATATTTGGTGAGTAGTAGGAAGAATGAGCTATAATAATTTTTTTTAAACAAAAGAATTATATCTGTCATACTCCAGGTTTGGGTTAAAAGTAATAAAAATATAAATCTGAAGAGAAATGGGACTTGGACGTTCACTTGCAACGAGACTTCTCGTTGTGACTTGCATAAAAGTTAAAAGTCGCAAGATTAAGGATATATATAATTTAACTGGAAAGTGCTGTTTTTCAACACCGGAAGATTATTGAATATACATGACGACACCAAAGCTGTGGACTACTATTATATTGTATTATAGTAGACCGTTTATTTTATATATTTTATGTTCAAGTCATAGAAAATCTACCTCGCCTATTTTGGGTTTAGAAGGTACCAAGCTATTAAACATTGTAAGTAGCGCTTCTGAAATTAATTATTGGAATGAAATACCTAATATGAATAGCCTGAACAAATTCATGACCAACATAATAATGTTTTTAGTGGGACTCGCAAAGTAAATAAAATATTCAAAATAACTTTAACTAATTACTTTGAACCTAAAGTGTGTGTGCTGCTCGAAAAATAACTTTAGCATTAAAGGATAACGCAAAACAAAAGCTGGACCAGATGGTATGTGAAAAAATCATATTACATGCCACTTACTGAACCAAAGAGTTGGGTTGATCCTATTTGTATAGCGTCAAAATCTAATGGTCATGTAAGGACTTTGATGATGTAATAATCAAAGTCATTACATTCAAAAATGTAAACCATAGCTACTTTCTCGAAAAGATATCGTTATGTCCATTTACCTTATGGCATAAGTTCAGCCTCCGAAATTTGCCAACGTTTTATTGATGAAACATTAGAAAGAGTTAGTGCCGTGACTATTTTGATGATATTCTCATGTTTGGGTCTTTGCTAGAAGAATAAAATTATAATTTGCACATTGTTTTACCAAAAATTTCTAGAAGTGGATTAGAAAAATTAAAATTTTTTCAAAAAACCTGATCTTTCACAACAGACTGCTCTATTTAGGAAACTCTTAAGTACAAAAAACAATTGGCAGTGGTCAGAAAATGGTTTTAAATCTATTGCTTAAAAGCCTTAGCAACGTCTGCACTAGTTTTGTCATTTTTTCACCCTCTAAAAAAAACTGTCTTATCTGTAGACCCTTATGGTCTAAGTGATGTATTAATCCAAGATAATCATCCAATTGAGTTTGCGTCGGTGTCTTTAACAGAGACGTAGCAAAAGTATAATCACATTAAGAAAGTGATGCATATTTTAACTTCAAACATGGGTGGTTTGAAGGCCTTCTTAGTAATCTTCTCGATGATCTTACACCACTACTACAAAGATTAGCAATCAGAGTCTTAATAATCATTTTACTCTTGATATCAGGAAAAAAAGACAAGTTGCTGATGCACTTCACAAACATCCGGTAAACGAATCGATAAATACCGATTTTTCAGAAAATCAACCAAAAGTATATACTCTGTCCTTGCATCTTCTGAGAATATGAACAAAAACTGCTATTTTTAAAGATTCAATTAAACAGAAAGTTTCAGGTTAGCATTCGTAGGAAAATATATCCTTCTAGACTTATCTGCATTAAAATATTTTTTTTCATAAGAAGTGAATATTAATACTCTTAGCCACTAGATCTACAATATTAGAGTTTTTACGTCGTAGGCATCAAGAAGATTTTTTTCTTGCAAAAAGCTGGGTCAGAATACCGTATCAAGTTGTAGTCAGAATACCGTACCGTACCATATTAAGTTGCAACTTTTGCCAGAAGTACTCCTATAGTTTCTTTATATTTCGTTCAATGTCAAATAGATACAAATATTACATGTACAGAATTCTTTCATATACAGAATTTTAAAGTCGGAAATTCCACCATATCTAAAAACACTTTTCAATGTGCATGAACATAACCATAATACCAGATCGTTTAATATAGGGTTCCTCCACATCAGCTTTTCAAAAATCATTTAGTTACGCTGCAGTTCATCTGTGGAACAATTTGCCCCATTTTTTTAGAAAATATTTTTTTCATAAGTATAAGAAATATGCTTATGCAGTCACAGTACTAGTACTAGTAGGATTTTTTCCAGTCTCTTTTTATTCAGGTTATGTCATATTCATATGGATGTACTGGGTCAAGCCTACACTTACATTTTCGTTTCGCTTTTAATAATGTATACTTGTATCATATTTTATATATTTATTTATATTACATGTGTTTCCTCTCCTGCGCTTCTCTGATTAAGTCGTTGCCTGCCACTGAGGACAGTGATAGTGCACATAAATGTAAATCTATTTTTTTAAATTCAAGCTCTCATAAATTAAAATGATTTGAAAGAAATATTTTACAATTATTTTTTGTTTTGTTTTTATTTTATTTGCTTTTTTGTTGCTTTTTTTTTAAGGATGTATCACTTAAAAGCGCTTCTTGCAGAGGTACTTTTGAGAAACTGTTTCTATAATCGAGATGCATTCCTATTTGCTAACTTCACTTACGTCATATGCACATTTGCTTTGTAATTTTTGATATTGGTGCATAAACGTTTTTTGAATTTGAATTTGAATAGTAACCAGAAAGAGTCACTAAGATACCTAGTAAGATGACGACCATGACAATATCTTCTTCAAAAAATGTGTTGGCGATAAATGGCATACCTAAAAAGATATTTTTAGACAACGGTTCTTCTTTTAATTCAGCAGAGTTTGCTGATTTTTCTGAAGTACAAAAAACATTTATTTGCCAAAGAAAAAAAATTTCAAAATGTCACTTTGTAATTTTGCTTTAAACCACGACATAACTCTCTGTTAAAGGTCTTCTGACAAAGGTCCTTATCAAAAAACAAGATCCTTTGTTCGCTGTTTTAAGCTATAATGGTACCATTAAGCAAAACTTGCCTGCTTTATGCAATCTTCTAATGGGTAGAAATTTAGGAACAACCTTTCCAATTTAACGCAGTCTACTTAAACCCAAATTAAGCAAAAAGATATTTAAAAAATTGGAAGGCAAGATGCAACAAAAACTGATCAATGACCAAACTATGCTAAACTGCCTGATTTACAGCCAATTGATAGGATATTAATTGAATAAGGCCTTGGTGATTGGAAACCAAGGGTAGTCTTTTCCAAAGGTGATTATAATGACTCATAGTCATGTGTTCAAACTGAGGAAGGTGATACATATAGAAGAAACCACGTTGACTTAAGACCCTTAAGAAAAAGAAAAGAGAGACATAAAGAAAGACCTGAAGAAAATATTCCCAATAATGTTTCAGAACCAGTTTTTTGAGAATATTCTGGAAATAGAGATTCTAGCGAGACTCAGCCTGTTGCAGAGGATTTACCGCAATCTTTCTGCAATCCTCCTATATAACATTTCTAAAGCAAGAACTGGTCGGTTAATTAAGCGCCCTAAAAAATTGAACTTCATATAAACGGCAAGATATAAATGCACGCATATCTTGCCGTTCAGTTATCTAATTTTGGAACCATCATTTATAATATGTTAGCAATAATCTTTCTTTTATTTTTTAATAAGTGGCGTGTTGTTATATCTTATGATGCTCGGCAACCACCCAGAGTATTGTCACAGTATAACACGTAACAAGTTCTCGTAGTTTAGTATAGTAATAGCTGTGTGTATTAAGTTCGTTTATGTATCAAGTTAGATAACTTAAAATAGATAATTCATACTAGATAAAACTCTACCTTTTGATTTAATTTCGCTACCTATTATGTACAGTTAAATGGGGACACATTGACCCTTTGCGGATAACTTTGGGTTAAATAAGGAAAAAAAATTAAGTTGTTAGGAAAGTTCTAGTAACTCGGTAAGTTTATAAGCATATAGTTGATTATAAAATAGAGCATAACATATTTTTTAATTATATTATTTACTCTTTCTTGCTGTTGGGCAGCAGAGTATATTTTAGAATAACTTTGGTCCATATTTGAAAGCAAAATTGGCCCGGGCGAATGTTACCTCAATAAATATTTAGATTTATATTTTTTATCAAGATGGTTAATGCCGCGACACGTCAAAAATTGAATGCTTACAAGGAATTAGATCAGATAGGGTGTCTCAACGAATCTTTTATAAAAGTGTATGACCAGCATCTTTGGGATAATGGATGAGTTGAATTGCTATAATTAAAAATAAATTAAAGGGCACATATAAAAAATATTGGCCGATCTCGAGTTTTTTCGTATGCAGAAGAAGCTGGTTTTAAACAACATCTTATCAAATTCGAAGATTTCGGTTTTCCTGTAGTTGCATTGGACTTTCAATGTCTGCTAAAGCTCACTTAGAGAAAAAAAGATCCCGTATTTCATTGTTCAAAGATAATAATGAACTTAGCCATATGAATTAGTTCCAATATCAAGAGAGTTTGAGCAGATGTTTCTGAAGCTGAATTTAATAACTTTATCGATAACTTAGGAGTCGCTTTAAAAAGATCGCATCCTATCGAGTATGGAACTACGATGAGACCAACCTAAGTAACCCAGAAAACAAAAAGTCATTTGTAAAAGAGGAGCTAAGTATGTTAAAATTATAATCTATTTTAGTAAAGGTGCCACTTCTGTTATATTTTGTGGCAATGCAGAAGGAAAATGTCTTGCTCCTTATGTTGTATGCAAGGCCAGGTAGGTATTTCTGTACTACTTGGACAGAAAATGCCTCTCAAAAAACACTCGCTACAACCGCTTCAAGATTGGTTTGAATATCAATTTGTTTCCTTTCTGTTATTTTAATAGATGCATATCAACGCCAGGGTTCTTTAACTAATTGACCAGAATAATATAAAATTCGCATGTTTACCACCAAACACAGTTCACATCACCCAGCTATTGGATGGGGCATTTCTTGCTCCAATAAAAAGAGCTTGATAAAATATTTTAACCAAGTGAAAGAGTCACAAGCTGGTTTCAGATTTTCAACAATCTCCAATTATTTGCTTCCACCTTTCCTTAAAGAACTAATTCAAAATCTAGAAATAAATAAAAACCAAAATCTAATTTCTGATTTGAAAAAAATATGAGATTTATATTTTCAATAAGCAAATGTTATTTCAAGCAAATGTTAATCACCTACCAAAAAAACTTGAATAAAGATATGATGGGTTTAGCTTTTTTAAAACTGATAGAGGCAAAACGTGCAGAATATTTGAGAACTGAGAATTGGATCAAGCAGAGAAGAACAAAATTCCAGGTTCTTGCTGGGAAAGGCATTAAAATTCTAACGACCTGATAAGCCCAGATAACATGTCTAAATCTTTAAAACAAATATTTGCTAAGCCAAAACAAGATTTGTCTTTAAGTTTTTCTAAGAGCTCCGTAGATGAAAATGATTTAGAACCTGATATTCTAAGCGAATCATTTTCTAGCCTACGTGAAAACGAGAATATTGAGGTTATTCAAAATTCTGAGATTGAGAGACCACCTCAAGCGAATTTGAACATAGGCGATTTTATGTTGGTAACGTTTAATGCCAACCAATATCCTGGAAAAATCATCAATATTTTAAAAGAAGGACCTACAGCAGACTGTTTGGAAAAAATAATTAAATTTTGGAGGTGGCCAGATAAAAAGAACGTATTTTTGTACAGTTAATGGAACGTCATTACAAAAATGAATGAGCCAAAAGAGGTGCCTCAGAAAAATCAGTACAATATTTGAGAAATGGACAATTTTGTTGAAAAATAAGTGTAAATTTTATTATAGATGAACAATATATTTGCAAAGCATTAGGTTAAAATGTGTTTTGAACTTTTGGACTTATGCAACTTTAAAAATTGTTGTTTAGTTTAAATTCTTCCAAATGTAGTGAAGAAATAATCCATACTTGCAATGGAGTCGTAGGTTAAGGTAAAATGAAAATCTTGCAGTCTCCCTCCACTTATTTATTAAGCATTTAGTTATTCAAAATTCCCTACATGTTTCGGACACAGTGGTGTATATATATCATCAGGGGATAAAAAATGTTGTTGATAACAGAACGTAAACAAATAAAATAAAAAATATTTAATATTAAAAAAAAACAATAATAACAAATAGGTTGGTGACATGGAATCAAACCCTGGGGCGTATATCCAATACCAATTTCTCCTCAACATCTCCTGATGATGGACACCACGAAGTGTCCGAAGTATGTAGAATTTTACATATGAAATTTTAAATAACTAAAAGCTTAATAAATAAGTGGAGGGAGACTGCAAGATTTTTATTTTACCTTAATCTTCCAAATGTATTGATTATATGCAATAGATTTCGTTAGAGTAATTTTGTTGTTGTAAATTTTGCAATTTTTCAGTTTATTATTTATTTGAAATACCGGCAGTATTTTTTTCCAGTTTCTATTTATCTACAATTAATTTAATCCACTATGTTTCAGTGTAGTATTAACCCAAGACCTAACTAAAATACACGGGATAATGTTTTCTCGATTCATGTTAACCCACTTGAAAAAAATTTTTTTTTATAAATAATTCATTATACAGAAACTAAACTAAAGTACAAAATTTACGAGAACATCCATCATGGTGTATAAATAAAAATTACTAGCCATAGAAATTAACAGGTGCTTTATTACAAATCAAATATTACCAAAAAAAAATTATTAATGTTTCCTTGTTTGATGGTACTAAATATTATATGGACGACCTATCGAGATTAAAGGATGAAAATATCAGTTATTTATGGAGCATTAATTTAATTGCTAGTATTAGTTTAGTGGGCTGAGGAACAAGAGGACAACCATTGGCTTGTAGTAAAGATGGCGGACTGAGGGTTGAAATATTCTGAGCACGAACATAATCGGATGGCACACGATTAAATTTTGAAATAAAAAATAAAAAAATCTCTTTCTCTGGATATTCTTGCAAATTTAAGAGAGCTCCTGGATAAGAAAGAACTGTTCTATCATCGCCAAAAATTATTCCAAGGTCAAGGCAGGAATAGATGAAGTTCCTAGTTGCCTAGATCTAAGGCGATTTCTGGATATTGCTGACTGCTGATCGAATGTCTCCATGGGTCTATGATACATTCTATGTATGACTTGGATTCGATATGCGTTACTATAGTTTTATTTTCAAAAAGAATCTTATCTCCAGTTCGCATTTCTAGTTTATTATATAGTTACTCTAATCTCGACCTACACCGGGTACAACTGCAGTGTCATCGACTCGTCTTCCAATATTAATATCGCGTGTCTACGGATATATAGTGTCTTCATTCTTAATGAAAAGCCGTTTTAATACCTCTACTTATATAGGAGTCTTTAATTATTTGAAAATAAATTACCGCCTCGATACGTTCATTTTTCTGCAAGCCAATATGGGCATTCTCCTCGTATAGAAATTTCAAGAACGCGACTGATTTTTATCAGTAACGAAAATGACACTTTGCGATAATTATTGACTGGTAAACATCGGGAAAAGTGTGACTTAACATTTGTATTGGTGTCATCAGTGTGTTTTTACCATTTACGGTAACTAGATGGTTTATACGACATTTATTTATACTTGTTGAAGTGAATTCAATGATCATTTCTTAAGATTTCATATATATTTGGAGGAAGTTCAGAAAATTCCTGGAGCAGCTAATCGGAGCTTCATAAATTGAACATGAAGTTAATAGATTGATGATAAACAAAATAATAAATATTAATCACAGGACGCATATAGTTAGTAGCAACAATAGAGAACAAACAGGTAAAATTGCTCAATTATAGAATTTCCTGTTCACGACACGTTTCGAAGGCAAAACGTCAGTCGAAAGCAAATAATTAGTGACTTCACGACTAGATCTTGAAAATCGCTCGAAGGAAGAATTGCTGTTGCGTGACGTTTTTAACTCCCGTATAATTGCTCATAATCGGGATGGTTATGTGCTTGCTTTTACGGTGCACAGGCGTGTCATGACTGAATTTTATATGAATTTTTAAGCAAAAAAACTGCAGCAATAATTTACTTGGACTTATAATGCAATACCCAAAATTGGAAATAAAACCATAAAAAATAAAACGACGACTTTTATTTTATTCGTTCAATAATATTCCTCGTAAGAATCCGTTTGATTTCGTCCTTTTCTGCGTTTTCTAATTATGTTTTTCTTTTAAAAGTCTTCTAAGGCTATTATCGCCCCGCTCGTGTGCCGCAATTTCTTTTTTATTCAGCCGGGAATAAATTTGCCTTTTGAAATTTTCTTGCATGTATCCTTTTATCATGACCCGGCTACGACGTTCGTCTAGATAATGAAGCCTGTCCCTGTTTTTCGTTTTTATTATATGATTTTCAGAGCCGTACTTAGTTTGATTGTTAGTAATAATTTACTTAAATTAAATAAACCTAAAATTCAAGTCACATGCGCTATTTATCTTTTCAGTTTCATCTTTGTTTTTTTTAGAGGTACCTCAATTAGACTAAACTATTTCTTCTCTTTCTCTTTTTCAGTATTTGAGCAGACCAAATAATATCTCGGTAATTCATTTTTTATAACGCAGACTAAAGTTCTTGGTACAAGGAGTCTAAGAGCTGACTCTACTTATGCTGTTACGGATATGGTTCAATATTCTTATAAACTTGGATGGATAACTGAGTCACCAAATGCTGATTAATTTTTTTAATTAAAATTTTGCAGTATCTTTTACCAAATGATATTACAAGCTTCATCTAATCTTATAAAATTGCTGTCTGATATGATCCTCTCAATTCAATTATATTTTTCATTGTCTTTCTGTATATGTGAAAATGGCGTCTCTATGGATTTGTATGGATAATTTTACCAAAAAACTTTAGCACCATATCTCTTTATTAGGATAAAAGAGTTGTAAGAAGACGTAAAGCGAATTTTCCAGATATTGTTACAGCTAATTTATTTCGTACTTCTCGGTAAATAATTAGTATTGACGATTTAATGGTTTAGAAAAGAAATAAAAAACCTTAAGTAGATCAAAAAATATCCTTGTTATTATAAAATTTTTCTTTTCATTTCAGAATTTAAGGAAACTGACGTACTTTCCTTAGTGCTAAGATATCTAAGATATAGAAAATATCTTAAAAAGAACTTTACTTATAATATGGATTGCTCCAATATTCTATTAAACTTAAAAGGTTTTCTTTGTCACTAAGTGTTGATAGCTTCTGCTTGATCGTTTTTAATAGAACTTTTGCAACATATTTCACCAAATGCCATCAAAGTTCTATAATCTTCATCGAATCTAATTTAACAGGTTGACTGCCAACTACTCTGATTGGAGTATATCGGTATCAATCAGCGATCCTCCTACTCCGATCAAAGTGTTGGGTATGCATGATTTGTATAAATTAGTATTCAGTCGGCGTTGGTGAGAGAGGGTTGATTTCTGTCTGGCGTCATTCTAAAAACATTTGTTAAGCACGTGTTATAGTTGGTTACGTGTTTTTTTTTTCTATGGCTAAATATGGATGCTAAACCTGGACCTTCAGGATTGCAAAAAAAAGGTGAATTACCTGTGGATAGTTGGAAACCACTTACAGATGAACAACTACTGCAGTTTTTCGAAGACAGTAATGATGAATATTTACCAGAATCCGAAGATGATGAATTCTCCGATTCAGAGGCAGAAAGTGATTCGGACCCATAGGATGATCAACAGTGGTTAGGAAATCCTCCGCAGTAACGTGTAAATATTAATCCAGCTTCGACAGATGCGCAAGTGGATTTTCAGTGGACAAAAACAGGTACATTTACGTTCAAGAAAAATCAAAAGCTTTTAGTGCCGGTTCCAGACAGAGGCAGACCTATAGATTTTTTCAACCTAATAATTGACGACAAATTTTTATCCCAAATTGCCGACCAAACAAATGCTATGCTATTCAAGTTTTTCTTAGTAAAGACATATCTTCAAAGTCTCGTATCACAAATTGGAAGCATCTGGCTTTTCGAGACTTAAAAATTTTTATAGGTCTCCTCTTTTATACTCTTTTCAACTAACACGAGTAAATGATTACTGAAAAACGGATCCTCTATTCAATATAACTCTAAACTTGTATAATTCTAAACTTGAGGTGTCTACATTTTACATCTGCCAACACTAGGGATAACGATCGTTTAGATAAAATAAGATCTGCCGTCGACTTTTGCAATGAGAAGATGAACAGCATCTATTACCCGGGAAAAGAATTGTCGTTAGACGAATCTATGGTGCTTTGGCGCAGGCGTTTACACTTACTTGAAGAAAAGTTAGGCCAGGGACACGCGGTATACCTCGATAACTTTTACATAGCGTTAACATAAGCTACACAACTGCTAGAAAATGAAACCTATTGCACTGGCACTCTAAGATCTGGCCGTAAACACAACCCAAAAAGCGAAATTAAAACGAAGAGAAAATGAATCCAGGTTTTCCAATGGAATTCACATTGGAAAATGGAAGGACAAGCGGTAGGTCTATTATATTAGCACAGAATTTGCAAATAAAATTGGAATTTTTAAAATTAAAAGGTAAAAAGAAACTGTAAAACCTAAGGCCATTCTAAACTACAAAAACTATATGTCAGGAATTGATCGCCAGGATTAAATATTGTCATATTATCCTTGCAACAGAAAGACAATAAGGTGGTATAAAAAACTTTTCACTCATGTTCTACAAATGAGTCTGATAAATGAGTACTACCTATACAGAAAGTACTCTGATGGTCGTGGTCTCCGTTTTTATGACTTTCGACTAGAGGTAATAGGAGATCTGTTAGCCCCAATTGAGGATGAACTCGTCGATCCTCCTAATAAAAAACAGAAATTGAACCTATAATTATTGAATATATTTATCCGTTTCTTCTATTACATAAAGTTTTTCTATGTTTATTTTATGTTTTTTCGTGTTCCTAAAGCAAAAATAAACGTGTTTTCAGATGATTAGGGTGTGTTTTATTTTTATTATTGCTATTTTTAGCTCCTCCGATCGGAGTGTTCGACATCCTGAGACTGATTAACTTTGACATAGTGGCAAAATGTTGACTAACTAGTTGAGTCTTCAATAAAAAATGTACTGCTTTAATTTAGAATTTTTCATCCTTTAATAATATCAATTGATTTATTTATTGCTGTTAAACAAGGTTTAAAGTAAGTATCTGGCATTTCTTCTTCTTGAGTTTACATTATTTCCATACTCTGATATGCTTCAA
Organism: Anthonomus grandis grandis; assembly: GCF_022605725.1. NCBI lineage: Eukaryota > Metazoa > Arthropoda > Insecta > Coleoptera > Curculionidae > Anthonomus > Anthonomus grandis. Next base: position 20,154,366 of record NC_065551.1, read on the forward strand.
ATAAATAATGAAATTAATTTTATCATTTTCAGAATGAAAAAGTAGTAATCGACGTAACAGCGCTGAATAATTATACAATAGGATGGGATTTGTGGTCACAACAAAATGATTAGGGCAATGGTCAGTATAGATTTAAAAAGAGAAAGATTAAAGATAATCCGTTATAACTAAATGGATCCTTCCCTAACAATGAGTCTAAATACGAACAATCTGTTACAGCTGCTTTTATGACCAAGCAACCAACCTTATATTGAAACCGTAAATATCAATATAATTTAAGCCATTAAAGAAAGACACCCTGCAAAAGAATAACATAAAAACCCTAAAAACTTATGCAAAATACGAAAAATATGACATCTGTAATAAAGTAATTCTCAAAACATGAAACAGCTGAACAAGAGAATAAAAGGAAATTAGAAAGAAAGTAAGAAAATTCAATATCAAAAGTATAACAGAAAATTTTACAAGAAAATAAAAATATGAAGTTGTTGCAAAACATTTTGTGCAAATGTTAATTAACCAAGCATCACAGGATATTCTAGAAATAACCTTAGGAGATCAGAAACTTGTTAAAAGAAATGAAAAATAAGTCCCAGGCGAATGTAGCTTAGTGATGAGAGACTGTAAAACTTGGAGGAGAAAAGGAACTAAAATAGATCAAATACTTATTTAATATGTGGTTAGAAAAAGGAATATCCTTGTCTTAGTGAAACAATGCCATAATGGTACTTCTCTATAAAAAAGGCGATACCATCGAGCTTGAACACTATGAACCAATAAACCTCCTTTGCTATTTGCCAAAAGTCTGGAAAGTAAATTAGGTTATTATCAATCATGAGAATCAATCGTCTTTAAAAAGGGTTACGAATCAAGTGGCCCTCTTCAAGCAATTAAGGTCTTGATAGAAAAGTCGGTGGAGTACAATAGACCTTAGCCTTGGTATTTCGATTATCGATTTCCATAAAGTATTCGAACTAACGGCTATAATAGGATCACTAAAGCAATGTAGAATATACTATAGATATACAAGGCTTATGAAATGGATGTGCAGTGATGATACCGTAGTGCCACCACAACTGTAAAACTTCATGAATCAACTTTCTCCGAATACGTAATGAAATCATTGCGTTTGAGAAAAGAGAGCTATCAATATTGATGGCGAAATGATAATACACCTTAAATTCGTAGATGTTTCCATCACAGAAAACATTGGAAATGGCAATAAAAAACAATTTGGAAAGAACAATTAATGCACAGCGAGTTACAGCGTAGAATAGGTTTGAGTTAGGCGACTTTTGACAAATTACGAGAGGGATCGTGAACGAATAATGCATGTTTCCGCTAATAACATACGGAACAAAAATTCTAACTCTACCAAAAAAATTAGCAGAGAGCTGAGATTAGGGTAAAGTAGAGTGAGATAACCATCGTTTTGCATAGTATGGGCTTGTGAATTTTTAGTAATGTTTAACAGCTTAAATATCATCTTAACAGGTAGGTAAATGAATAGGGTCAATATACTTTTAGAATTTTCGATCTATTATTTATAAACAAAAGTTGAATGCGGCTATCTATCACAATTCAATGGGCTTAGCCGATGCAGCGAGGGAGAGATGACCGTAAAATATAAATTAAAATAAATTAGAAATTCATTAAAGTAACAAACTTTTTATAAGAACTAAATAATATTCTTACTTAACAGTAATTAATCTTTTTTTAAAATGTTGTTTTACCACAATTTTGACAAGGGGTTAAAAAAGAAGAACAATTTTTATAAATTTACAACTCGCATATTACGAATTTCAACCAAACGACTTTTTTGCGAGTGCTGTTGTAGCTCTCTGTCCACATTCTGCACATTCTTTTTAATCTATCTCGGAAAGGGTATTTAACAAAAAGTGCCTTTTCTCATTCAATATGATGAGGAAAGTCACTTTGCTCTTTATATTGAACGTCTATATTCTCCTCTTCCTCCTCATCAGAACTTGACGAAGGTAATAATTTTTTTTTTTGAACAATTCTTGGTTTTTCTGGAATTTCTTTATTTTGGAACATTCTTTTTTATTTATTTAGATTTTTTAGCAAAATTATCTTTTACGACATATTAATAGGGTAGCAACGGACTTGCTCGTTTTTTTGCAGAACAACTAGTTTGGATGTAGGATTAATCGGGTCTAAAAATTCTCCAGGTGTCAAATCTGGAGAACTTGCTGTTGGAGTTGCACATCGAGGTTCTGTATGTGCGTGGTTACAGGACAGCACTGCATTTTTCAACGTACTGATCGTGCAATTAAGAGTTCAATTGAGAACTCGAACGTTGAAATGTCAATACTTATGTAAGTGTTTCCTGGTCTTCGCAGTAAATATTCCAGCAAATATTTCAGTGGCTTTGAAGCTGGATAATACATTTCCAGTGGTCGCTGACTTCCTCCAGCTTTTCGTTAAAAGGTCACCAAATTGGAGTGACCCTAATTTTCTTCATTGACCACTCTGCATCCATTTTCTGCAAGCTTGATATTAAAAGATTTTCAGAGACTTTAAAAAAACCGGATTGAATGGCTGCAAATAATGAGTGGTCTGCGGAGGTAGGTACAACAAAATGACATTATTAGCTTCAGCTGTTTCAAAAAGGTCAACATAAGAACAATGAGAGCATGCCCGTCAAGAATTAATAGGGTGTTCCCCTCCTGCGGGGTTGCTTTAAAAACCAATCTAAAAAAATTGTTACATTCTGATTTTTGCGACATTACAATATATGAACTAGGCGGAATTGAATTAGTCCTATTGGTCTTTAAATACTTGTCTTTAAATATACAGTGACCGCCTAAAGTTCCACATAAATTCGATAAAAATTAAAGACATACTTATTTGTTTTCTTGTTATTTAAATGTAAATATTTCGGAAACAGTTGGGTTTTAAGATAAGGTGTGTTGATATGAAAATTGCTTAAAATTTCGCCTATATTTTACAAATGCAAAAAAATATAGCATTCCATTTAAAAAAATGACCGATGATGTCATATATTTTTTTTGTTCCACCCTGTATACAAAAATTTATGTGAAATAATGCGCAACTTAAAATAAAATTCGACGGGTCCGAGTGTTTTCTCCAAAATTCATGTCTGTAATTTTTATCGAATTTATGCGGAACTTTAGGCGGTCACTGTATAGACTGGCAGTAGGAAAAAAACCTCGATATTACAGCAAGCTATGCATGAAATTATCTCACCCTTTTCCTCTGATATCACTGTAACAACATCTTTTGCTTCTTAATTAAAGATCTGTGTCATCGACGTTATAGATGCTCTTAGGTTTGTCGAAAAGCTTATTGCTTTTTAGTACATCTTGCAGAAGAGATTATTTAAAATAATTTCCAACATCTACACGTTTTACGCCCTCACCTTGCCCTAGAGATACACCCTCAGCTTTTCGAATAGACGAGGCAGATTGTCTTCTGAGGAATGACCTAAACCATTCGCAGAACCCTTTCTTTTATTGAACTTAGTTCATAGAAGAACTTAGTTTAGAAGGATTGAGTTGTAGGCAAAATTATAGGCAAGCTTTCAAGCGTCATAGAAAAACCGTACTTTTATGCCTTTTTATTGTGTAGCACTAATTATTTTAATTTTTCTCTGCCAGCATGCTGTCAGGTCCCATTTTACCAGTCGTTAAAACATTATTCTTTACATTCCTTACAAGGGTCTTCCCAGTGATGCCATAAGTTTTTGAGTATTTTCCATAAGTTATAGAAGAACTATTTTTTACAGCTTCAAATGAGTATAGTTTCCACGATTTGAATTTTTCTATTATACTTCGTTCATATTTTCCTTCAGTTAACTCGAACGGGTGCCAAACTGTAAAGAAATAGAGACAATAAATAAATGGAAATTTATCTCTGCACTTTGGTGGCTAACTCTTAAAACAAAACTATCTGCATGCATTTAACGATTTTTAGAGGGTAGAATTATAAAATGTACATCGTATTATTTATTTAATGCCTTGAAATTATCGATAAATTTACCTTCACAATAAAAGGCACTAAAAAGCCATTACATAAGACGCGATATTATTCTTTATTTTCTGAGTGCTTTAATGTCACCTTGCCGTAGACGAAAACATACTATCTGTGTACATAGCCATCGAAGGACGCATTATTGAGTTTTAAGTTTTTTTTGTTTGAATTTTACCTTACCCGACCTTACCCTAACCCAAAGAGTTATGCTCGGAATTAATAAAAGAGGCAGAAAACCCAATAATACTATCAGACAAAGAAGTAAAGTCAAAGATATAGTTGACCTTATAACGAGAGTGAAATGAAGAGAAACAGATCATATATGGCAAACAGAGTAAACGACAGGTAGACTAAAGAAATATTAAAAAGAATTTCTGGGGATTGCATAATAATAGCCCAAAACCGAGAGGCCTGAAAGAACTTAGAGACTTAGAGGAGACCTATGTCCAGCAATGGATATTGATTGACATCTACAAGATGATAAATATGATGAGATATGTTCCAATTCGGAGTTTTCCATTTGATAATCACCTTGGTGAACCCTTCAACTGTTATATATTCTTAATCTATCAGGTTCAACAGTCTGGAAACATTTGAAATATTTCTCTGATTTTTATTTTTCTTAAATTTATCATACTTTCTTATTTGATACTCCTTGATCCTTTACAATTCTATTTACTTTTAATTCATTTAAGGGATCTGCTACGATTATGGATCTTATCAAAGAACTTTTTTCTCAGTTGCAAAGTAGATTTTTCTAGGTTAGTTTCTCTAAAATACTTTTATATTGGATAATATTTTCAAAGTCCTTCCCTGTCTTTAAGGCAACGATACAACAAAATTACGTGTATTGTGACACAGTCGGGGGGTAAATAAAAATTCGTCGAGCACGGCCGGTAATTAGAGTGTCGAGAACACTCTTTTCCTTCTTATACATCATAAGGAGTATTAAAGAAACAACGAAACAATGTTGGATTTTTATATTGCCTTATTTTGTTGTGAATTTTATATTATTTAACTGATTTACAATATAAAAAATTTATAAGATAAGCCCAACTATATTCCAAACCGCCCTTACATAATTAATCCCTTTACTAAAGTGCACATTTATTTGCATAAATTTTACCCAGTAGTCCGTAAGTAAGTAACTCGTAAACTTAATGCTTTGAAGCGGATTACATCAGTATTCATATTAAACTAATGTCTGTCAAAGTAAGCGCTTACGCTATTGTTTAAATACAATTTTGTCGTTTGTTAATTAATGCCGGGGAAAGATCAAAGGGAGACTTAGTCGTCTTATTACTCGCTTCTGACGACGACTAAGGAAAACTTAAATGGGAAGGAAGGAGGACACTGATTCTATTTTGTTTCTTAGCTAAGTTGGGAAAACAAGCCCGAAACTTGCCTGAAACCAATATACTTAATCAGCAAGAATTATTTATATAGTAGAACTTTGTTTCCAGTTTGGATTGAAGGGAGGCGAGGGCGGCAATGGCGGTTTCTTGTTGGCGGGCAACATTTGATAACATCAACCTTTTCAATTTGGGTTAAGTAATTTGTTCTTGTTGTATTATTAAAATCTTTACCTAAATGAGATTTAGATGTTTAAGTAATTACATGAAATTTTGTATATTTTATACTTTTTAAAAAAATATGTAGTAAAACACAAGGAATCTAAGAAATGAAAGGGTAATTCTAAATTGCATACATAAAAATGGCGTATTTGGAAAAATGCAATGAAATTTAAATAATAAAGTTGTATTTATTTTTCGAAGAAAATAAGATTTTTGACGTTTGAACTTTGAGCCATCTTCAATTTTTACCATTTTTTGTTTTTCATTTTTCTATTTTATTTGTAATAAATTTTAAATTTATCTTTCTACTTTCTTAGTATTATAATACTTTGAAAGTAATACGACTTTAGGTTAAGTTTAAATTTGGACAAAATAAATGAATTAGGCTTTTAAAAAAAAAATAGGCAAAAAAAATCAGATATACATAATTGATACCCATTTTTTATGATTTTTAAGAAATTCTCGCAAAATAAACAACAAATAATTGAAATAGAACAAAAAATATTCTTAATAAGGAAATCATTGTTTTTTTAAATAAAATTATTAACTAAATAATTATTAATAAAATTAATACTTAAATGCTTGGGCAGAACATCATAACCTTAAGTTAAATACCACTAAATCAAAAATTCTAATAATGTCGGCAAATTATATATTAAAGAAAAATATAAAAATACCATTTCTATTCAAATAAATAATACACAAATCCCAATAGTATCAGAAGCAAAAAGCTTGGGAATAATTTTCGACCAATCCATGGGTTTCGAATCTCATGTTAAAAAAAATTAAAGCTGCATATCTAAGATTAGGGCAGCTTTATAAAATAAAAACATTTCTTACCCCAAAACAGAAATATATTTTACTTTGCGAAAGTCTGGTTTTGTCTTTGTTCGATTATGGGAACCTAATTTATGAAGATTCCTTATCTGGAAGTACCAAAAATGCTATTCAAAAAGTTCAAAATTCCTGCATGAGATTGTCATAGAACGTTCCATATAGACATCACATAACACCGTATCTTAACGCTAATCAAATTCCTAATATGAATAATAGAAGACTACTGCACATGCACATGTTTGTATACAGAGTCATAAAAAGAAGACAACCGGCATATTTAAGACACTAGCTTCAAGAATTTGTCCATTCTCATGCAACTCAAAATAACGATTTTATTGTACCTATCCACAGATCAGCAGCTATTAGGCGTTCTTTTAAACTTGTTGCTGTTCAGATCTGGAACAGTATCTCACAAGAACTTAAGGAATTACCTCTCCAAAGCTTTTTTAAGCAAGTCAAATTAAAAATACTTTTGGGTCAAAGTAATAATTGATTTTGTTTTTTCTTATATGTACTTGCAAAAAAATTAAAGAAAAAAAAAACAGTTTAAATTGTCTCCGACTAGTTTCGCCCGTTCATCTACATTTCTCTGCATGCCGGTCCCCCTTCTCGCTTTCTCGCATCAGCGCTGCCTCCCTATCTAAGCTGGTATCCCCATTCCCCATTGAGGGTATACAATTTTATGTGTGTGCATGTCTTTTTTTTATTAATATTTTTCTTTGTGGTTTTTCTTGATTTTGTTATGTTTTTATATTCTGTTCAATTATAGGTTCTTTTAATTTTGGCTTATAAATATTTAAAATTTATTACAACAGGAATATAAATAGTTATTTAATGTCTTTAAAAGGGTTGTCTCAATTGTACTACAATTTACTGCAGGCAAACCGTTGTTTTAATCGAGAGACACTCATATTTGTCATAATAAAATAAGTGAACACAAAATTGCAACTTAATTATAAAACTGACAAATAAAATCTTTTTGTATTTGTATTTGTATTTGTATATTTATTGCTGTATAAAAATCTATTAATTTATTTATTAAACATTTGAAAGCTGAAGTTTCCTTAAATATTATAGTTCTGAAAAAAAATACACTATTGGATAAATTCTGGAAAAAAATATTTCATTTCTTATTTAAATTAGCAAACATATTTTATTTTAAATAAAATTGGTATCTAAAAAAGATTAAAACAAATAAATTGTAAAAAGACTTTAAGAAAAAAAAAACACTTAAGTTTTGTATTAACTGAAAAAAATATATACATATATAGGAAATAATAGTGGTACTTATAAATACAAGAATAGAAATTACAGTTTTATAACACATACTTACAAAATCTTTATAAGCCTAATAAATATGAAAAGTAAAACTAAATAAAATGAGGGTAAAAGAATAAAAGACAGGCAATAAAAGATTAAAATATAGCCTTAAACTACATATACATAAATAATAAAGATAGACATACCTTTTTAGCAACCTTTTAAATTATGATATTTTACCACATTCCTTAATATGATTTGGTAACTTAATAAAATTGCTTTATAAAGAATTTATTATTTGGCTACAATGACACCTATCTACTAAAATAAAATTGTTTGGATTTCTAGGTCTAAAATAGTGTGTCCTATCACAGATATAGAACGGTAACATTTTGGCCTCGATCTTAAATAAAAACGCATACGTATTAAATAATGTCTTTTTCTTAATAGACAGTATATTTAAAATATTAAGCATTAATGCAATGGGCGTTTAACTATTACATTTTCAGATAGCTCGATATGCTCCTTTACTAATTGTAATTCTCTGATCTTAAATTTAGGTAAATTGTACATTATGGTAAAACGAAGTTCTAGATAAGGAGCTGCTAGGCTATTATATAGTGAGGACGCGCATTCAGGGGTGTACTCAAAAAAAAAAATTTTTGATGATAAATTCATGTATACTGCGTAACCAAAAATAAGCAACGAACATCTTCAATTTTTTGAATAGAAACACCTATTTTTTATTCAATTTTTTAAATTATCCATAGAATTTTAAGCATATTTTGTGTGCTATGTCTTATACCTAATACTAACATTATTATTAAATTTGCAACTGTTTGCAAACTGTTTGCAAAATAATCAAGAAATTCAGTACATGTATTCTATGCATCAGGGTGCATTTTCTGATGTGCAAAAAAAATTTTCCGCCAGTGGCGTCCCTACATGTCTTCTATTGAATATTTTTAGTGAAAAAATATTACGCTACTGCTTTTTGTTCAAACAAAAATTATCTTAAAAATCTTCTGGTTTTTTTCGTTCGACGCATGGTTTTCGTTTAAAAAAATTAAAACAATTTTACTTTCCTAAAAATTTGATGTGGTGTGAAAATGTTTGTTCGTCGATTGCAAGCAAATTAAGGGATCAGATTTATTACAAGGAGTATGAAAAGTTAAATAATTTAAGAAATACTCATGGTTTTAACGCGTTTAAAAAAAAGTGCCGTAACGCGTCTTTATTTAACGCAAATAAAGTCGCGGAGTCGCCTATGCATGTTTCTTATTGCTCGTTGCTATGGGCAATGAGCTGGCTTTTTAGGGAAGTAAAATTATTTTTATTTTTTTAAGCGAAAACCATGCATTGGACAAAAAAACCACGAGATCAAATTTGCTAAAGAGTTATTAGATATTTTAAAAATGATTTTTACTTTAAGAAATAGCAGTGACGTAGTATTTTTTTCACTAAAAATTATCAATAGAAAAGCTGTAGGGACGCCACTGGCAGAGAAAATATTTCTTTTTGCACATTAAAAAATGCGCCTTGATGCATGGAATACATGTACCAAATTTCATGGAAATGTCTACAATATTGTTTAAGTGGGTCGAGGAATCACCTTCTTAAATATTAACACATCCTTAAGGAACACCCTGTATAACAAACATTTTTACATATAATTTGGATAAAAAATTTTCAAAATTTAAAAAATAATCAGAAAAAAAAAACAATTGCATATATATAAAAAAGAGGAGGAAAATAATTATTTCTTGTTCTACTTACCATTTTTTTTGTTAAAAAATGAAAATAAAAAATTATTATTATTAAATAATCATTATTAAACAACCATTAAATTTTAAATTGGTTATTCTTTTTTATTATAGGATAAATTAATATATTTTGCAAAAACGTCGGACATTTTAAGTTAAGCTGCACTTTTATTTCACTGATGCCGAAACAAAAACCTTACGAGACCATTGATGAAAATTTCACAAAACGCGATCCCTCTTAAAGACCCATGAAATAGTTTAGAAATATTTAACATTTTCTGCGATGGTTTTGCCGATCAAGACCAATAATTTTTAGAGAAAACTAACAGTCAGCAAGCAAGCAAGTATATAAATTATAATAAGAATTTAAAATATTGCAATTTACAATAATAAAATCCAAATAACTTAAATTTGTGTCCAAATGGAGCTCTCAAACAAGATGAACTACCTAAAAACTAGATACTAAAAATATAATCCTAAATAAACTTAAATAATAAACATAAACCACAAAATATGAGCAAAACTATACAAATACTATAAGAGTCATTAACGTGCAACACTATCTTTAAAATATATTCAAGGTACTAAATCAAGTCTAAAATTTATTCTATGCTATAGACAATATGCAGTAACTTTTACATATTTATATAAAATAAAGGCTTGATCAAAAAATAAATTATTACGATGTAACACCATAAATTTCCCATCCAAGAACTTTCTTTTAAATTGAAGAAAACAAAAAACCGGGTTTTAACAAGAATTTTTCAATAATAAATAACATTAATAATTGTTTATCGGGTCTACAACCTGCTGCACCGAAGGAAACTGCCTCACAATAGAGTAGAAAATCTGGTTTCATTGAAAAATGGCTGCCTATTATCTGGCCTCTTGTTAATTGCCGAGAAGTATTTAATATTTTAAAGATGAGCCGGTTTAATCGTTCGCCTTATAAGTAACTTATAACAGGTGAATAATTAAAAATAATGGCTTGATTGCTTTTTTTTTTAATGAGGGGTATGTATACTGCTATTTGCAAGATAAAATACGTGTATTGTGTACCAAAGGGAGAATTTTGCATTGTAAATTATTTTAGGTTTCTGGACAGGAGTTTAATAATTTTCCATTTTTACATAGGATTAAAATATTTAAAAGTTATATAAAAGAGAAATAATTATTTATTTTAACTATGAAAACACTTGTTTAAAGTGTCACATGTAAATATTCTTATTAAATATTACGTTCCAAGCCCTCCAATTAGAGAAGAAATATTAACCCCTAGATATTATAGTCATATAGTTGTTAATTGAAATAAGATTTGAAAGTTGTTAAAATTATGTGACATTTAAATTTTAAAAAAATATATTTTTTTATCGTCAAATTGTTCTCTAAGGAATGTCTAAGAATATAAAAGCAATCGATTATCATTAATCATTATCATTAATCGATTATCATTAATCGATTATCGTCAGTGGCTAAAATTACAAAATATATACAATATCTTTTTAGTTTTAGTCCATAGAAATTTTTTTTTAAATATCTAGAAGAAAATAATTTTTTTAATTGAAAACCCGTTTTATGGTTATAACTTTAACCCATTAGCGCCCAGCGTCATCATTTGATGACGCCAGAAATTGGTGGGGATGAGAGTGCCCGAGTAGGTTGGCGATTGCCGACGGCTGTCTAAGCTAAGGCATTATAGTCTAAGAGCTGGCAACGTTTTCGAGAGAGAATTTCAGGTAGGCCAGTTTTTACATATATTTTCTCTCTCACTCTCCCGGACATCATACGGGCTACCTGGCTGGCAGTAGTGATTGCGTTCATCAATGCGCATCGTACCTATACAGGTAAAATATCAATTTTTCAAAAAATTATAAAAAGCTTTTTTTTTTTTTAATTATTTTTATTGAACTTTTAGCAACACGAATATATTATTGCCAGGCATTTTTGATGTTGTTTAAACTCTGCCAAACGCCAATTTTGAATTTAAAAAAAAAATTATGGCTAAAATTTTTATATGATATTATTTAAGTAACTACAAACCCAAAATTAATTTGCCAAGCAGTAATTCGGTTGTTAAACTTCAGCCAGGCTGATCTAAATGTGAACAGTGATGTGATATTATTTTGCTTGGTCTAAAAATAGTTGTCGAATAAATTACAAAGGAAGGATAAAAAAATATTAAATTAATGTGTTAATACGATATGAAAATAATAATTTATTGTAGTACAAAGTTAAGAAATCGATTAATCTCAGGTATGAAAATAAATGAAAACTCTGATAGTTGTAAGAAAGTTGTGGTTGGATTTTTTAATTAATTATTGTATCACAAAAAACGGAGGCATCCTGATAATCATCATCATCATCTTCATCACTGCCGTCATTTTCATTGTCTTCGTTGTCATCATCGTCTTTTGAATTATCATCATTACGAATACCTTTACCACCAATCAATGTTTTAAAAAATCGATCTACTTTTTTCAGGAATAGTACAGTCACCATTAATTAAATCAGATGGCTTAATTTTCGATGATAATTCTAAATTGCCCATTTTTAAAATGGTGCTCCGTAGGACTAATACAACTTTCTCAATAAGCTAATTTTCTTTGAGTCCCGTCAAATCATTATCTTCTAAAAAATTACAATCTTTATGCATAATAACTTTTTTTTTATTTTTTGAAATAATTTTGATTGATTTTTTAAATTGTTTCAATACTTTGTCCTCATGATAATGACTTGTCATTAAATTTACATCTGACTGAGACTGAAGCTTTAATTCATCATTGTATGTATCACAAAGAGAAGATAATAGCAAACAATTTTTATTATTGATAACTTCTTCTTCTATTAATGATACGATTTTTTTGAAAATACACTGGTGAATACTTAGATTGTCATGCCAGAGAGTCTGTGGGTTATCAGCAATAATTTTATTATAATCATTTAAATATCCCAATTCACATGAATGATGATAAAAAGTTGTTTCACTATTTGACTGTAACTTTTCTATTTTGTTTAGCAATTTTTGATTACTTAATTTTGTCATCCATTCTAATATTTTTTTAAAAATGTTTGCATCACTTGAAGAGTGTAAAGTTTGCTGTTTACCTTTTGATTGCTTGCGATCTTTTCCACAAAAAAAAAACGAATTCGTTGGGGATTTGAATTTGTTTCTACATTTACCACATTTTCAGGCTCAATAATTGTATCAGAAGTATCAATTTCTTGGCTATTAACTTCTGTTTGCGAATTTTCAGGTGTATTTTCTGGCAGGTTTTGGCTAACATCTACTGCAGTATTTAATATCGATGTCGAACTAGATATACTGGGAAGATCTGCTGTTGATGAGAAATTTATTTCAGACAAATTTCGATATTTTGCCATTAGAGCTGTAAAGCTATTGTAACAATTTCTGTGATATCCATTAATGTCATTAACTTGCTCTGGTAACTGTACACTATCATATTTAAGTTTAAAATTTACACGTATTTGTAAAACCTCTTTACACTTTTTTAATTTGTCTTCTACAAAAGTCATTATTTTTCCATTTCTGTCTCTACGGAAAACACAATTTAATTTTTCACTGGCCATTGTAAAATAATTTTGTCAAAAACATTAAAAATACCGGCAACAAATACACCAACGTGACTAAACTGACGCCATCTTGACTACAAACAGCTGCTGTCGTCTATCTCGCTTGCGCTACTAACACGTGATTGTCTGCACTCTTCCAACATCCCTAGTCACTGTTCACATTTTTCATAAAAAGGAAAAAGGCATGCAGCACTAAATCCTGGACACCAAAATGGACTAAGGAAGAACCCATGTATGAAAATATTGAAGAAGAAGGTTGTGCCGAAGCTTTCCATAAAATAAAATAAGAATTACAGGAATTAACACCACTACAAATATTTGAGAAGTTTTTTGATGACGATCTTTATAATCTTCTTTAAACAGAGACCATGAGATACGCCCAACAAAAAAATAAATATGATTTTTTTGTAACTTTGGAGGACCTCAAAATTTTTATCGGGTTTTTGATTTTTTTTGGCTATCATGCCTTACCAAGTGAAAGAGACTATTGGTCTGAAAGAGATGATTTGGATGTTCCTCTAGTGAAAAATGCATCTTCCAGAAATGCCTACAAAGAGATAAAATGTTGTCTTCACTTTGCTGACAATTCCCTTGCAAGTGATAACAAAGACGATAAGTAATTCAAAATAGGTCCATTATTTGGGGCAATAAATACTAAATTTCAGCAATGAGGATTTTTCCATACATTTCTATCGATTGATGAGATGATTGTAAAATATTTTGGATACCATGGCCTAAAGCAATTTATCAAAGAAAAGCCTATACGGTTTGGTTACAAATTATGGGCGCTTTGTAGTGATAATGGGTATTGGTACAACTTTGCTCTGTACTGTGGCAAGAATAATAAATCAACAGCAGAGCCCAAGATTCCTCTAGGGACAAGAGTCGTAACAAGACTGCTGGAAACTGTAAAAAATCCTGAAAGACACATTATTTTATTGACAACTTTTTCACGAGTTACAACCTCTTGTGTAGCCTAAAAGAAAAAGGCTTCCGAGCCACAGGAACCATAAAGGAAAATTGATCATCCAAGTGTCCCACCAAGTCATCCAAAGAACTCGAGAAGGAACCGAGAGGGGCCGATGACTGGCACTTTGACAGCAGCCAAAAAATTCTTATAGTCAAATGGAATGCTACCAGGTGCGTTTCGGTGGCGATCAACTTTGATACACTCTTACCAACCACTATTGTACAAAGGTGGAACAAAAAAGAAGGTGGTCGTGTTCTAGTTGTACAACCTCTTTTGGTTGCCAACTACAATAAGCATATGGGAGGGGTGGACCACCATGATTGGTTGCTTGAAAAACATCACATATCAGTACGGGGCAAAAAATAGTATTGGTGCCTTTTTACTCGAGTGATAGACATGTCGATCGTAAATAACTCAATTCTCTATAACATGATCCATACCGGAAAAGAAAAACAATCCATAAAAGACTTCAGGATGAATGTGGCTTATTCATACCTAAAGATTGGTCATGGAAGAAGAGTAGCATTTGGTCTTCCCTTGAGTTTGTCAAATACGTCTCGGAGTAATGTTACAGAAAACGTAAAATATTATAGCAAGAATCGCTTGGTAGTCAAGAGAGAAAAGTAAAGAAGATGTCAATTTATCACATGTTAAAGTAAACCCTGCACATTTTGTTCGAAATGTAATGTTACTCTTCGTGTACCTTATTGTTTTAACAATTTTCATAAAAAAAATTCGTTTTTAAATTCATGTTTCATAAACACCTCTGATTTTTTTATCAGTACATGAGTTTTATCTTGTAATATATGCAGTTTTTGTATTTACTTATTTGTTTTTTTTTATATTTCAATATGGGATTACATATATTATATAAGCCCAGCGTCCTCATATAAGAACGGTCTATTTTTTGACCCAATGATCAAAAAAATTACCCAAAAATCAAAAAAAAAAATTTTTTTAATTTTTTTGAGCCAAAACAAATATGTTCAATTCAAAAAAAAAAGTTGGGCCTTAATGGATTAATACTACGTAAGGATTTCCTTGTACACTTTTTCAAATTTTAAAACACCAGAAGCCATCAGGTATGTAAACTACTAAAGACAAGACCGTTTAACTTTCATTTCTAAAGCCTATTGATATCCTAGTGTGTAAGCAACCGAATTTACATAAAATCATCCTGCTTATATAGTATATACAAGTATATATAATATACTAAAGCAAAAACCGAACCAGCAGGACTTCCGTCAATTAATTTTTATTTATCGATTAAAAACGGTATATTCTTTCACCATGACATACGAAACAAACCGGATTATTTCTAATAAATAATGGGGAAATTTTTAACACTAATTTCCCAATCGTTATATTTTATTATTAATTATCGCAATTTATTGCATCTAATACGCATGGTTGTTTGTTATATTATTATCGCGGTTTTCCTCCAAAATAAATAATTAATCGGCTTTTTACATATGTACGTGCCTGGCAGTTTTATTAGTAAATATGTGACAAGAATATAATTATTGTAAATCAAAATGTTTATATAAAAACATTTCTCATTAAGTTTCATATAAATAATATATCAGTATTAAATAACTAATTAGGAGCTCGCCGTAAGTTCAATTGGTTTCATTTCCTCTAGGAAATGAAAATAATTATTGTTTTTAAATTAAACGTTTTTTTTCTACTATGAGCATAATATTTAAATTACCATCAAATTTAAAATTTAAGACCAAATACCGACTGAAAGAACCGATTGTTTTAATTGATTTTATTTCCTGTTTTGTGACTTAAAGCGTGAGAACGCTTTGTTCGTTAATATTCGTTTTTAATAGCAAATTTGAATTTACATCCTTTTCTTTTAGGAATTATTGCTTATTGGAAAGCTCGGGGAGTTGGTCTCATCGTTTCATGCTAAATATGTTGTTTATTACATCCTTAGCAACAACTGGTTATAAGAATTACCAATAACTCCTTTATGTGGTATTCTTAGCGAGTACAGAATTTTTAAAATTTATATAAGGCACAGTCAGGTAAAAAAATTAACATTAGTATATAATTTCAGACAAGTTAATATGACTTAGTCTGAACTCAACGCCCTGGAATAACTTGTACTTCTTTTAAGCAATTGAGTTTCCATCATCTCATCAAAACCATCTCAATTATTCCAGAGGACATTTATCCAGACCAAGTTCAAATTCAGCTACATGGAAAAATTTGTTTAAATATTTTAAGCAGTTGAATGCATTAGAACGGCTTGCGAAGACCATAAAAAGTACTATTATACAACTTAGACACCTGAAATTATTTGTTTTATACTTTCAGATGGAGTACATTAAACCTGCTAACAAAAGAATATAACTTTAATTTAACTGCCTGGAACATTTTTTTTTCTGTCTGTTGAAGGCATTAAACTGCTAATAAATAAGCTCAGAAATCACCAAGTTCTTACTTAACATTTTCAAAAAATTCGTTACAAGAATTACCTATGCTCTCAGGCTTACAATGGGCGATCGTGTCAGTCAGGGGTATGCCGAGAGTTAATAGTTAAGGTTAGCAGAAAGATGTCAATTAATAGAATGAGCACTAAGACTTTTACAATTGTCACTCAATAGGAGCCACTATATTTCTATTCTGAGATGGTTATTGATATACCTCAGTCAATTCGCAGTTCCTCTAATGCTGCATCCTCTGAAGAATGGATCAAATGTTGGGGCTCATGTTTACAAATCATGCAAAAAGTCTTATTTCTTAATATATTTTTCTTTAATAATTGTTAATCCGAATTTTTCTTAAAGTACTTTATATTTGCTATTTTTTCCTTACTTCATATATTATCGTATACGTGGTAACGTAGGAGAGTAATTACCATAAGATTGAAAGCAATTAAGATACCATATCATAACTCTCAAACTCAAGTTTTGTTTTTGTCCGGAAGATGCTAACGTCATTAAGAGAAATACGTGTCTTAGATAAATAATCAGTTTGGGTTAGTAGTGAAATTGTTTTGTGATTTGAGTATTACACTAAAGGTTCCAACTATAAGACTATTATTATTATTTTTTATATAGTATCTTTTAACGGGTATGGATTTTTTAAACTTAATGTAGGCATCAGGTCCAACAATCAATATTAATACCCAATTTTGGACAAGTCGCATTCAATTTTTTTTTCTTGTTTTAGCACATATTAATGAGTTTCTGTCAAAGACTCTGAGTATGATCATATAATCGGCGTTGCTACCTTATAGCAAAAAATTTCCAAAAATATAGTATTTTTTTATGCTTTTACAAATTTTGCTATTTAAGTTTATTGCAGTTCCTACTATTATAATTACGCATAGGTAAAATAATCATAAGTTAAAAAATGCTGATAAAGAAGTATAAAAATCACCAAGTACTTCTTTTTAATCTTTTGAAAAAAATAATAATAAATATTATTTATAAATTTTCTTAATGGTATTAATTCCTGAGCAAGGAAATTTTCAAATTAGTATAAGGCACAGGCAGGTATAAAAACCATTATTAAAATAAAAATTTTGAACAAGTTAGCAATGTCCCATTCAATTTTCATGCAAGTTTCAGTCAGCATATTATAATGAAACATAAGTAAAATATACATTAATTAAAAAATACATTTGTATTATTCTGAGGGTGCCTACTTTAGTTCGAATTATTGACGTATATCTAAACTTTTTTACTCTAACATATTTTTTACCAAAATCTGGTTTTATACTTTCTTTCTCTTTTTGCAAAAGGAATTAAGCCTTAATTGAACTGCCTGGAAAATTTTAATTTATACTTTATAGCAGTTAAGTGTTTATAATCCGCGTACAAAAAAAATAGTTCCAAGCTATTGCTTAATAGCCCGCAGTTATTTGTTATATTCTTCCAAGCAGTTTAAACGGTTCATAATCACGAAGTCTAAATTAACTTTCTGTTACTATTAATAAATTTGGGAAAACTATACGAATTATCTGTCTGTAGGTGACAACCACCAATGAAAACATCAGACTTTATAATTAAAGCTTTACTATTTACCTTTGTAATCGCAATTACAGATTCTAGAGAACAAATCTGCCGAAAATGCCTTGGCGGATTTTATTACAAGAGTTTACAGTGAAATTGACAAAAAGAGTCCGTCATTGAAAAACATGACTTATAACAAAATATTGCGTTTTTAGGAAAGGTTTTAGAGTTATTAAAAAACTGCCAAGAAGACAGGGTGCAATGGATCAACATTGACGGAATTAGTGAGCTACTAACAGTAAGCAAATATGTTCCGAAAGGAACTCCTCTTGATCCTATCTTATTTAATGTATAATAACGACCTCTTTAAACTTTCTGAAATGACCAATCTTACATGTTTTGACGATGATATAACCATTTACCAAAACAGTAGAAAACATTTGAGTATAGGGACCCATATTCCGTCCCTTAGACGCGTTAAAATTTAAAAAGACGATGAATTGCCTAAACAGGATTTAATACATTTAATTTTTGCCTGTACACGATATCATCACAATAATTGTTAAAAATGTCTTCCTCCAACCTGAATACACCGATTTAAACATCGCGCATGATTGCGGCGGACTTCAATAAAAATTTGATACTCGTTTTGAATAATTTCAAATGCTGCTATAACTCGTCTAATTAAGTCTTGTTCTGTTTTTTCTGTAGACTATCCCCACGCGACGTTAGATATGTCCCCACAGGAAAATATCTAACGACGTTAAATCGGGTTGTCTAGGAGGCCAAGAAACTGCTCCACCAATCTGGCAATCCAAACCGCTGAGCCAAATCTTCACCTACTTTTACATTAAAGTGAGCCCGCGTACAACACCATGGACGTTTTACATGGACGTTCTACGCACCATCTCACGATCGACCTCAAAAAAACTGGTTATGTTAGTAGAACAATTTTCCAGAGATATCAGTATGAAATTTGGCCTGGACAAATGTAATCAATATAGAGGAATACAAATGCAAAACAGAAAAAGTAACGGCGGCTTGATCGAGGTCATGCTAGAAGAAGATGCCTATGAAAAATGATAATGAAGAAGTCTGAAGTGGGTAACATATATTGGGATAAAGGAAATTCAAATCGTTCCTTTCCCAGGCGAGTTAAGTGTCATCCTTATAGATTATAATACTACAAAACAAACATATTCGTAAGGTATTTATTGAGTACTGGATACCAAAATTAAGCTTTTTCGACGAAAAATCGCAAACGCAGCATATGTCGTTTGCGAGCAACCTATTTATAGTCCGCGCTCGCTGTTATTTAATCGATATAAAAGTCGTAGATGTTAAAAAATATAAAAGGCTATTCTAAAATAAAACTTCCAAAGGATTCGATTAAAACTTTTCCTTTAGGACTTATAGCCGTGTATATTGATTAACTTCTAATAATTAAATAATTATTAGAAGAGAGACGGACATTACCTATATCCATTAAATAACAGACATATGCTGCGTTCTCGATTTGGTTACTGGATATCAATCGGATGCTAGCTTCTCGCACATGAAAAATGTCTAGAAGAAAAACACAATGTGGCAACATTAAATACTTGCATTGTAAACATACGAGGTATTCTACGTTGCCAAGTTGCTTTTTTTTCGTTAATTTTTTTGTAAGAATTTTTTTTTATTCTGAAAAGTGTTGATTAGTCTCAAAGTTAATTAAATAGCAATTTCTAGAGGGTATTATTTTTTTAGCTGTTACCAAATATAACACATCAAAAAAATTTTCAGTGGATTAAGAAAAATATATATTGTATAAAAAATGGGAAATCAAACACATCTCCTATGGTTTACAGAAAGGCATATTCTAAGCATTCATAATTCTAAGAGGGGATCAGCTCAGCCCGCTGTGGTTCTGCTTAGCATTGAACCCACTCTCCAGGCACTTAAACAGGACAGGAATAGAATATTCGGTAAAAGAAGATCAAGTGAAGTACACCATATCAAATCAGCTTTACATGAACAATCTTACGAATCATCTTAGGACAAACTCATGTTAGAACGTTAGAAGTAGAGGTAGTTGTCCAAATATATTAGTCTGAAATTCGGCCTGAACAAATATAAAGTAATCAATATAAAGAAAGGCAAATCCAAAACAGGGGAAGTGCAACTGACAGACGATAGCTTGGTAGATTTTATGCTAAAGAAGATACGTCTAGACACTACTAACAGACAAGGACAATCCATCACACAAGTTTATAATAAAGAGAACCTCTTAAAGAAATATCTCTTCAGAGAAACCAGAATCCGCAAGACTAAACTCAGTAGTAAACATCTTTTGAAAGCAATAAGCACTTTGGCGACACCAGTATTAACATACTCATTTGGAGTAATCACATAGACAGACGCGGGTTTGCAGAATGTCATGAGGAAAACAAGAATAATTTTGAATAAACAATAATACATAACAAGCAAACGAGTTGATAATTAGAATGGAGGAAAAACAGCAGAAAGAGCAAAGCAAGATCCTCCATGGAAGGTACCCTTGTGATCTTGACCAACCACATGTAGACAAGATAGCGTCGAATGAATGGTTACTGAGTGGGGAACTCTTCCTTGAAACAGAAGGCTTTATGATAGCTAATCAGGACCAGGTGGTAAATGCTAGGAACTGCTTGAAATACAGATGTAGAAAGTACAGGGAGAAGCGAGAAACCATCCAAAATATTTCAGCAGTATGCAGCCTGATATGTCAAAAGGACTATCTACACCGTCATAATCAAGTAGCCGCTGTAATACATCAAGTACTGTGCTTTAAAAATTCAGAGAATAGAGGGACACAAAGTCAATGGTCTCAAAAGATGTTTATTTTAAAAATTATTACACGTGTTTCGCCCTAAGGCATCGTCAGATCTAAAAGAAAACAGAAAGCAACCCTAGTACAAAAACAACAATGTATAGACACAAATTACAATATAGAGATTTGACTTACCGGTAAAGCTATAGGATTAACACCACAAACATTCAAGTTAAAACAAAAATAAATACATACAAAATAAAAATAATGTTGACGTTCACATTAATTTCGGTGTCAAAACTAATTAAATAAAAGTAAACAAAACAAGCATAGTGAGGTTAAATTGAACGGAAGAACGAAAAAAAAAAAAAAAAAAAAAAAAAGCAAAAAATAAAATAAAAAATAAAAAGTGAAATATGACTTGGTCGAGAAATGAACCAGCGACCATCGGGTTCGTAGGCAAGCGCTTAACTTACGTGCTATCCAGGTCGTGATAAATATTGTTGAAAATTAAATGCGGTTCGAAGGTAAAAACATCATTCACACAAGATAGTACAGGACTCCTTTTTGCCCTTGTGATTTCCATCTTCTCTAATAGGTCAAGCTTCTTTCCCTTGGGGCACTCATGAAGGATTTTTACATTTTCCGGGATGGAAGGAAAGTGTTTTGAGGACAATAAATGACTTGCAAAAGCCGATTTAGTCTCGGTGATTTCGGTATCTTTGTGTTTATTATATTCTCTTAAGTGTTCCTGCACTCTCGTTTTTATTTTCCTTCCAGACTGACCAATGTAAACGTTATTACATTCCCCGCAGTTAAGTGAGTAAACTCTGAAAAAACAATATTAATATCTTTAGATGTTAAAAACCTCTTTCCAAGTATACCTCCCAAGGATTGCGTTGATCTTGTCTTGAATTTGTTAAATAAAACCTCCTTACCTAAACTAATTATAGACAACTTAATCACTTTGTTATCGATTGTTCTCGACCAAAACTTTTTTAAATTTAACAATTGTTTCTTCAAACAGACCAATGGGTTGGCGATGGGCTCTTGTCTGTCCCCCTTTTTAAGTGAGATTTTTATGCATAACCTGGAGAGTAGGATAATGTGCAGTACCTTTGCCAAGGACATTGTTTTTTACAAACGGTATGTGGATGATGTCTGTTTGGCTTGGAGTGGGGATGAACTCGGACCGGATAATTTTTTGTATTTTTTAAACTCTCTACATCCTAACATAACTTTTACCTTAGAAAAAGAAAAAGAGGGTAAGCTTCCTTTTTTAGACCTTTTGCTGACTAGAGATAACAACAAAATCACCTTTGATATTTATAGAAAACCTTCCTCGACGGACAACATTATCCAGTTTGATTCTAATTCCCCGTATTCTCATAAATTTGCTGCATTCAACTCCTTTTTCTACCGGTTATTCAAAATACCATTATCAGCAAGCGCCTTTCAAAAAGAGTTAGCTACAATTAAACAGATTGCAGTAAATAATGGGTTTCCATTAAGTATAATTAATAGAATCTATTTCAAATTTTATAATAAATACAAGCTCTCCTATAATTTAATCCATAACACCAGCATTAAAAATTCTAGATTTCATTGCCTCACTTACTTTGGTAGTATCTCCTCCCGATTTGCTAAATTTTTTAAAAACTATAATTTACAGATATCATTCAAAACTTCCAACACATTATCTAAAAAGCTCGTAAACATTAAAGATAAAAGAGAACCCTTAACCCAATCGGGAGTTTACTCACTTAACTGCGGGGAATGTAATGCCGTTTACATTGGTTAGTCTGGAAGGAAAATAAAAACGAGAGTGCAGGAACACTTAAGAGAATATAATAAACACAAAGATACCGAAATCACTGAGACTAAATCGGCTTTTGCAAGTCATTTAGTGTCCTCAAAACACTTTCCTTCCATCCCGGAAAATGTAAAAATCCTTCATGAGTGCCCCAAGGGAAAGAAGCTTGACCTATTAGAGAAGATGGAAATCACAAGGGCAAAAAGGAGTCCTGTACTATCTTGTGTGAATGATGTTTTTACCTTCGAACCGCATTTAATTTTCAACAATATTTATCACGACCTGGATAGCACGTAAGTTAAGCGCTTGCCTACGAACCCGATGGTCGCTGGTTCATTTCTCGACCAAGTCATATTTCACTTTTTATTTTTTAATTTATTTTTTGCTTTTTTTTTTTCCGTTCTTCCGTTCAACTTAACCTTACTCTGCTTGTTTTGTTTACTTTTATTTAATTAGTTTTGACACCGAAATTAATGTGAACGTCAACATTATTTTTATTTTGTATGTATTTATTTTTGTTTTAACTTGAATGTTTGTGGTGTTAATCCTATAGCTTTACCGGTAAGTCAAATCTCTATATTGTAATTTGTGTCTATACATTGTTGTTTTTGTACTAGGGTTGCTTTCTGTTTTCTTTTAGATCTGACGATGCCTTAGGGCGAAACACGTGTAATGATTTTTAAAATAAACATCTTTTGAGACCATTGACTTTGTGTCCCTCTATTCTCTGAATTTTTATTATCAAGAGGTCTCTTTGAGAAAAATGGACTACTTTTTTGAATACTGTGCTTTAGCTTAGAGCTATGTCAATATGTACGTAGAACCCCCTACTATAAGTATAGTCCACCAGTTGTTACTGACACGTCACACTAAGCTATCTATTATAAACGATTATAATAGATAGTAAACGATATCATTTATAACCGATCGTAGTATTCCCTACAAGAAACCGAATATAGTAGTTCGAGACAAAATGAAGAAGCACGGTCATTATAGACATGCCAAACACCCATAACCAGCTGAACACCATTACAGAAAAAGAAGACATACACCGACATCTGACAGATGAAATCTAGAAACTGTGAGAACTTGAAAAAGTAACAATTCTGTCTATTGTAATATCAGCCACAGGAATCATATCCAAATACTTGCACAAAAACTTTGAGCTCCTTGGGCTAGCTAGTAAGCTCTTCCAGCTGCTATAAAAAGTCGTGATTTTAAATACCACATGAATAATCAGAAGATTCTCAAGTTAAGAGTAGGCGAAAGTGCTTGGTATTGCACCCGTATTTTCCTCCTAACACCAGAAATTACTTGTTATATTGTTCTAGGTATTTAAAGCTTTAAATTACTTACAAAGGAGTACAGGAATCACAAAGTTCTAACCTTCTGGCACAATTTGTGTTCCTTTTTAGCAATTGAGTTCGAAACGATCTCACCATGCTTCCTAAAAAAGAATTTTCAGGCAAATGAGTGTATTTATCTAGCTAAAGTTCTAATTCAGTATTGAATTTTAAAAACTAATATAGGGCACAATTAGATAAAAAAAAATTGGAAATTGTAGGTCAGCACATATTTATACCAAGAATTTGACAAAGATTCTCTGTATCACATGACGGGTTTGTGATCATATGAGGGATTTTGCCAGCTTAAGATAAAAACTTCTTAGAAAATTCTTAATCCAAAAGTTGCTTTTTCTACTGTTTTTTATAAATTATCTTATTACAAATAAAATTATAATGTAATTTTTACTTTTATAATAACATGCAGGTATTATAAATCTTTAGATAAAAAACGTATTTAGGGTATCCTAAGGATGCTTCAGTTCAAATCGAAATTTCAACTTATTCCATTTTTTTTATTCCACAGCTTTTTACTAAAGTTGCTTTGAACCCTGCTCACAAAACAAATCAAGCTATAACTGAGCTGCCTAAAAGAATTTATTTTATTCTTCGAAGCATTTGAGCGTCCTTCACCTGCTTAAAACAAAATAGAAAAATAAACAAGTTATAACTTACCTCTCCAGAATTATTTGTTTTATTCTTACAGGCAGTTGAGGGCTTTAAACTGCTCATAAAAGAAACACAGAAATCATTAAGATCTAACGAAACTTCCTGGAACAATTTGTATTTATTTTAAGCAATTAAAATTTAATTAACCATCTCATAATGCTTCTTAAAATAATTTTTCTAGGTGTAGTACATATTTCCAGACCAAGATCTAGATCAGCTGCAAGAAAAAAATTGTTTTAATATGCTATAGGTTATTATGGATTCAACCAGCTTAGAAACCATCGAAAGGACTAAGTCAAAGCTCGGTCGCCTGAAATAATCTTTTATTTATTTTTGATAATTCAGTTTAACAAACCACTTCACAGAAATCATCATAGTAATCCACGTTTATTGACGAAAAATTAATAAAATAATATTTATGATGTAAGTCGTGGCTTATTGATCACAGACTGTTAAATATTCAACCAGCTAACTGTATAGGCTCAGTATAATGAAAATAATTAGGCAGGACTGTTTAATTAAAAAAGTAATAAAAGAAAAACATAAAAAGGAACAATAAAACAAACAAGCAACATCTGGCAAAAGATCGTAATTGTTGTAATCGTGATTTATCCACTGTTTGAACAAAGTTATTTTAGTACCTCCATAACAACTCGACTAAGTTAGTGTTTATTGGCCAGGCCGCGTTTACTACATCGGGCATTCGATTGCGAGCCCTCGAAACCGACAACCGAGCGCAATTTGATCGAACACTTTATGGCATTCATTAGACCCGGAGCATCACGAGCAGAAAAGTCGTTCGAGAGCGTACAATGTTTTATCTGCATCTAGCGGTTCTCTACAAGGAATTTGCAGTACATGAATGATAACTGCTGTAAACAATTGTCAATTAGAAGACATCTAGTTAAGCCGACAATGCAACGGAAGGGGCGACAGCCACGCTTTGTTCGGCTCCATTAGAAGCCGCCTTGACGATCGAACAATAATGCCGATTGCAACAAATGTCTTCGGGATTCTACTTATCACCGAGTATCTGATCGGCGGGACCCTTTTATTCGGACCAGCGGTGTACGTTTATTGAATTTTTGTCTTGTTATTACTAGTACAGTCAATCTAGCGTAAAAGAGCCTTTCATATTTCGGGTGTCAATAAGGTTTGATAAAAGACGCTTAAATCCAAATTGTGACACCAATCCCCCGTATTTAAAAAAATTACAAATCTCTTAAAATTGAATATTTTCGAAAAGCGTTGCAGAAAAAAAAATCAGGACAAAAATTGAAGCACGCCAAATTATTAAGCAAATATCTTATTGAGCAACATTGCTGCCACCAACAATGCAGAAGATAGAGGGCACAATTTTTTTTTTTCAGAATACGCTGGCACAAAAGGGCAAAATCTTCTAAAAAAAATGTGTGCGCTTGAGACCACATGACTGAAGTAAAACTTCTTTACTCCATACACTGACTATGAGAGGAAGAGGAAAAGAAAATATGTGCGCGCCCGGCTTCCTCTTGCTCCTACAGTAATATACGAAGCGTAACTCTCTCTCTCTCTCTCTCTCTTTCTATCTCCACTAACTCACATCTGCTTCTCAACTACCACTCGCCTCGCCCGATCACACTTTTCGTAAGGCATTCGCCAGCTTAGTCCCTAACACAAGCGTGCGTAAAAAAGTTTTACTTTAAAAGAGATCGATATTTATGAGTCCCATCTGCCTGTCGAGTAACTATTGCATGTATAGTACTAGATGGAATGATATAGACCAGTTTCAAATAGCATTTACGGTGATGTTATTGATAATACAGAGGCATATCCGCCACCTACCTTCTATGTGCCATACTTTTTAAACTTCTAGTTATCTCAGGACCTCTTCTGGATCAAATCAAGCCGAAGCGTTTGAATGCAAAGCACCATAAGTGAGGGCAATACCCAAGAGTTAGGCGCATCTGAGCCTTATAATGCGTTAAAATTTGTTGCGATATATTTTATTAAAGAAATTTCTTATATTTTGAGAAACCGCTATAGCTGTTCCTGCTACATAATCACACTAAGATTTGTTGCGTTCGATCTCCATACTTAATAAGCGAACTGACGAAGAGAGCAAAGTAGGCCCGGATATAATAAGGCTTGGATAAGGCTAAAAAGGCAGCTTTGTTTGTAGATATCGCAGTCCGAGTCTTAGCTGTGTTAAACTCAATTAATTTGCTCTTACCTCACATCAAAATGATGTTAAGATCGGCACTACTAATTGTTACCTGGTGACGCCTATGGCACTGGGTGTCATAGGCGCTAGCTAAAGTAATCTGATTCGGAGACTTGAAGCAAGACACCAATGTACTATCATACATAGGTCCTTGTAAATGGATGACGGGACAGCGGCGTTAATTTTAAACCTCTGCGAGGTGTGTGCATTAATGATAACCTGAATGGATCGGTTTTCGAGGAAGCTTTCAAGCCAAGCAAAGAAAGTTAGTGACAAACTATAAGATTAGAGTTTGCTTAGGAGATTTTCATGCCAGAATGTATTAAATGCTTTTTAAATTCCCATAGATTGTATGCGAAAAAATGACACTTCGAAGAAGTTTGTAATCTATACAGAAAATTCATTGATTGATGTTAACTGAAAATGAAGGTAAATATTTAAAAGTTTACTATCAAAACTGTCAAGGTCTTAATTCTAAGTTATTTGATCTTAGGCTATCAATCTCTTCTTCAGATTATGATGTTATTGTCTTGACGGAGACTTGGATCCAGCCATCTATCTATGACCGCGAGTTTATCGATCAAAGATATATAGTTTATCGAAAAGATCGTGACCTAATTCGATCAGGTAAAGGAACGGGAGGGGGAACCCTGGTCGCCGTCAAGACAGAAATATCATCCCAACTGTTACCCATATCGTGCAATAATAGTAACATAGAGGATATCTGGATTAAATTATGTTTTTCTTCTCAAAACTTGTATTTATGTAGTACTTATATACCTCCAAGGATGTCATATGACACTTATAGTGAATTTTTTGATACTGCAGAAAGGTATCTACAAGGCCAAAATAATAAAATTCTTATTTTAGGGGACTTTAATATACCCACTTTAGTAGATGTAGAAAATAGGAATATTTTTAATAACATAGAAAGTAGATATTTACAAATGATAAACCTGTTAGACTTGCGACAACATAATAAAATTCTTAACGATAGAAATAGGGATCTTGATCTTGTTCTGAGCAATTTTTCTTTAATTTTAAATAGAAACAACTCTCCTTTTATAAGGGAATATCCGGATCATCCCACTTTGTTTTGCAAGCTTAAATTTAGCAATACTTCTAACAAAAAAACTTTTAATAGCCAATATAACTATAAAAAGGCAGACTTTTTAAAACTTTACAGATTGCTTAAAAATGTTAACTGGGATGATCTAAAAAGCAGTTCTGATGTGAACCAAGTAACAAATATTTTTTACAAAAAAATATATGATATTTTGGATAAATGTGTACCAATGGCACGTGAATGTAAAGAGCATTACCTACCGTGGTTTACTAATGAAATAATTTTAAATTTAAAAAGAAAGGAAAGATTGAGAAAAAAATACAAAAAATCTAATAGTCTCGCAGATAGAGCAAATTTCATTTATATCAGAAGTAAAGTAAAAAGTGACATTAAAATTGCATATAAAAAATACATAGAGGAGGTAGAAACAAAAATAGCTAGCGACCCTAGTAACTTCTGGAGGTACACAAGTTCAATAAAGTCAGGTACTTGTTCATCCAATACACCAATGTTATACAGAGACCAGGAAATAATCGAGAACAGGGATATCGCTGACGCTTTTGCCTCGCATTTTTCTAGTATTGTTCAATCAGATCCCTCTGGCTACACCCTGGATTTTACTCCGGCGGTTCCTTTGACAAATGCGACTTTGTTTGTAAAGGGTATTATTGTGGAAGATATTAGGGTCGCTGTAAAAAAATTAAAACCTAAAAAATCGATCGGGCCAGATAAGATACCACCCTATATCTTTAAAGCATGTATTGATCTTCTAATTGAGCCCTTATTAATAATATTTAACCTAATATTGAAAAAAAAAATGTATCCAGATTTATGGAAAACCTCAAAAATAGCTCCTATATTTAAAAGTGGTGACAAGGCTGATATTTCAAATTATAGACCTGTAGCATTAATTTGTTGTCCAAGCAAAATTTTTGAATCAATATTATATAACAAAATTTATAATCATATAATCGGTGTTGTCACTAAAAAACAGCACGGTTTTATGAATAAGAGGTCAACAGCCACAAATTTAACCACATTTTTGCAGAAGCTGAATGGCATGGTTGACTCTAACGGACAGGTAGATGTTTTATATACCGATTTTTCTAAAGCGTTCGATAGGGTCAACCACGACATTTTGTTAAGAAAGCTAGATTGGTTTGGCTTATCGCACGATCTTCTGCAGTTGCTTGCTTCATTCTTGCAATCAAGGATACAATATGTAGTATATAGAGGGTGTACATCTCGAAGTTTTGTCGCTTTGTCAGGGGTGCCTCAGGGGTCTAACCTGGGGCCATTGCTTTTTTTATGTCTTATCAACGATCTACCATTGTGCTTAAAATATTGTGATGGTGGAATGTTTGCCGATGATTTTAAATTTTATAGAGCAATTAATAGTATTAAGGACTGCGAACTCCTTCAGCATGACCTGAATAGAGTAATACTTTGGGCAAAACAAAACAGATTATCTTTTAATGTTGAAAAGTGTATTTCAGTAAATTTTACTAGAAAAAAAGTGGCAATTAATTACAATTATAAAATGGGTACTAATGTCTTAAAATGTAAAACAGAAATAAAAGACTTGGGAGTAGTTTTCGACAATAAGTTGCATTTCGATGCTCATATTAACACGGTTGTTAATAAGGCATTTAAGATTTTGGGTTTTATAATTCGTAATGCCTGTAACTTTACTAATTTAAAGACCATTACTACTCTCTATAATGTCTATGTTCGCAGCATATTGGAATATGCCTCGATTGTTTGGTGTCCATTCTATTCGGTTTACGAACAAATGTTGGAAAAAGTTCAAAAAAGGTTTTTGCGGTATTTGTACTATAAAAAACATGGTGTGTATCTGATGGATATATCTTATGAAAATCTTTTGACAGAATTTAATTTAAAAAAACTTACTTCCAGAAGAACTGTGGCCTGCTTGTTGTTTACGCATAAGATCCTTCATAATAATATAGATTGTTCATTTCTTCTCGAAAAACTGCTTTTAACGGTAAATATTCATAACAATAGAGATTTAGGAACTTTTTATATAAAAAAAACAAATACCAATTTAGGTAAAAAGTCGCCAATTTTCCGAATGTCCAGTGCCGCCAACCTACTATTTCATATTGACATATTTTACGAACCATTTGGGAAGTTTAAAAAAAATATATCTGATGTAGAATACTTTTAAGTTTTTTTCTTTTTGAATTTTTTTTTTTTGAGTTACCTAATGTGTTATCTGGGGGGCAAAGAATCTATTTTTTTTCAATTTTGTAATATGTAGTGCTTACTGTGCTTATTAGTCATTAAGGACCAATTGTAATCATTTAATGGACTTTGTGTCTGTAGATTGCATAAATAAATAAATAAATAAATAGAGGGGGATTTCAAAAGCATTTGCACGGGATTCACTATATATCTCTAAATATGCGTAATACAAACCAACAGATCGCCAATAGACCTGTTATTTTAAAAATCATACTGGTTGCTAATGATGTTGATGAACCCCAGGGTTTTTAAAAGTACCAAAAATGAGTTTTGTTAATTTTTCTGTGTGATATATTTTTTTATCCGTCGTCGTGGGGATTTGAAAAATGCAGAGCGTTAAAAATATTGGACGAATTGTAACTATAAGGTTAATCTGCTATCGCTGCCGCCATCACTTGAAGCAGCAAACCATCAAAGTCGTAAAACCTATTGGTAAGTTCAACTGTGGTTAAATAACCACCTGTATTCATTGGAATGGGGTTGGGAAAAGACTAAGCAAGGATTGCAGCCAATCAAGAATAGAAGGGATTCAGCTCTTGAAGAAATTTTAAATGTTATAACCTGCGTTGGACTAATGTGCTTACAAATGTTGTTACTAAGGAGAGAACTTTAGTTATGTGTTTGTAGTCGACATTGAAAATTTGAATTTGATAGAGACCGAATTGGCCAAGAATTGTAACAGACTACAGCATACAAGCGGATCGAAAAATGCCATGGCGCAAAAGTCATCAAACTGTAAGGTATATTTGATTAAAGAAACAAATAACAAGAAATGCAAAGAAGAAAATACACTTTAAAAGTAGAAAATGAGGCATTTAAGTAAAATAGTTTGCAGGAGTTTGTTAATTTCCGCAAATATTCTGCCTTTGAAGTTTTTTTACTTACGTTCATATGTATTTGTAATTATTTCAATTAAGTAAATTGTACGTAGTAAATCAGTATCGATAAAATAAATAATTAATACAATTTTTAATAATAAAATGTGAATGTCCCAGTTTTTAAATATGCAAAACAATCGCTTTACCTAATGTCTGTGTTACGTTCATTACGTCTTATATTGAGAAATTATAAGATAATGTAATAAGTACAACTTTTAATAGTATCATAGATTGTGTGAAATACTTTGTTGATCTTTAATGTTTGAGATGTTTACTTGATATTTTTAAATTTTGACAATTTATGAATGAAATAACTTTGCAGAAGTCATTTGCGTGATATTGTAACCAGAACTATACAAAATAAAGAATATAAAAATATAGAAGTAAGAGGCTTGATCTTTAAAAAAAAGAATGATACTGCATGAATGAGTAATTATAAAATATTAAAAATTAAAATAATTATAATTTATAATTTCTACTAATAAATGAAAAAATATATATTTAATTTTCAAATGAATACAAAATAATGTATGGAACTAATATGCTAGCAAGGTA
The DNA here is from genome assembly GCF_022605725.1 of Anthonomus grandis grandis. NCBI lineage: Eukaryota > Metazoa > Arthropoda > Insecta > Coleoptera > Curculionidae > Anthonomus > Anthonomus grandis. The sequence continues at coordinate 20,185,923 of NC_065551.1, forward strand.
AATATTACTTATTGCAGGTAAGTGCTTCAATAAATACTTCAGACCTATCCACATAAGCTATATACTTATTGTGCACTCGAGTAGCAATACCCAAATTAAAGTTGTTTGTAGTGTACAAAATATCACGAATTAATTATACATTTTCGGTAATTGGGCACAATCTTAAAATTGTTGAACTCGAACAAATAGCTAAGCATGTTTTTTGTAGATTTTTTAACGCTCCATAATTTTTAAACTCTTGAGGCAAATAAAAAAATATTTCATACAAAAAAAAAAAAAAAAACTAATTTATGGTGCTTCTGACACCTGCATTTTTTCTAACTTAAGCGTCTTTTGTCAAACCTGATCAACAATCAAAATATCATGGTGAATAAGATAAAGTCTAATAAACAAAATTACAAAAAAATTATGTATCATTTGTGCTCTTATCATTCCTTAATCAGACATAAAACAGTGTTTAATGAATTATAAGTATCTTTTAGTGACTGCAAATTGATAAAATCAGCTTACTGACAACAGCGTTTATCAATCTAAATCTAAAGCAATATGTGTTATGATTTAGATATTGATCAGTATCTTATAATATTTACATTTTCTTATAAACGTTTATTACTAAAAGCACATAATACATTGTAATTATAAGTTTTGAATTTCTATATTTCAATATGCTCTTATTAAGTAGGAGTTGATAAAATTTATAAGTGTTTATCAACTCAAAGTTTTTATGATTTAGACATTTACCTTGATAGCCAACGTTGATCAAGTAAAAATGATTACAAAAAAAAATTGTTATGGCTTAGATATTGATTCCGAATTATATTTGATCTGATCTCAGTAGCTATTCCTTGACCAGACGTACGTACGCATTTAAATAATTGCTTAATCATTACGAATTGACAAAATAAATACATTATTGACTGAAAAAATTAATTCATCTATTTAAATAATAAAATGGTTTAAGAATAATGTAGAAATTGGCATATTTGAGAACTTGAACATTATGTCCATTTAAGTTATGCTATAAAATTTGTGTTAAAAAATGTAGTGTAATCATATTGTAGTACAACATGGCTGGTTTCTCTTCTCTTTCTTTTCCTTTTTGCATCCTTATTAGACGTAATGCTTTCATAAAAAGAAATTTGAAGCTAAAAGTCAAAGAATCATAAATACACGATCTATTTATTGGGTTACGCATTTCGCCTTACGCTGTATTTATGAGACTTTGATTTTAAGTTTAGTATTTCTTATTATTACTATAATAATAATTATATTATAAAACTTCTATATTTATAAGTATACGTAAAGAAAAAAAAGCGATAGAAGTCAACACAGTTGTTATAAATAATAATTTTTTAATATACTAAATTTTTTAACACGAATTCTATAGCATATCTTAAATGGAGATAATGTGCATGTTCTTATTTTTTTAAGTAAGAGTATTATTAAAAATTATATTTATTTGTAAATATAAATATCCAATCCAATTTCATTGATTTATTTGTAAATTATTTTATATTTTATTCTTTATATTTTATATTATATTATAATACTTTTAATGTATTAAAAATTATGTTTGGTTTTTTGAATGAAAAAATAGTTTACATTAGAAAAAAAAGTAGACGTCTTGACTCCTGAAATATTTTAACAATTTGATATACAACAAGTTGTTATAAAAAAAGTTCTTGATTTTCTCCAAAATTGCAATATTAGGATATTTGGTAGCAAATATAAAACTAATACAAAAATTAATCTTGAAATAATCTCACTAATTTAAGACAATATTGCAGTAGCATAAACACTTTTCGTACCTATTAACTTAATATCAAAGATTAAGACATAAATTGCATTTTCATAAAACTGCAGCCTTATTCCAAAAAAAGAAATGTTAGTTTTGGCATTAATTACATACCATCTCTGTAATAAATTATAACAAAAGATAATTAAAGATGGTATCAGCAGCAAGGCCAAAGAAGCATTTAAAGTCGTTTAGAGATAAGCTTAAAAGAAGAATGGAATATGAATTATGTGCATTGGTTAAGTAGGTAAAGTATTAAATTTATATTGTTTTATGAGCGGTTACTCGATTCCCACATACCTAAATCTTCGGCAATTATTAAACAATTTGCAGATAATAAATCTTATTTTTTGTTCTTTCAAAATATCTCGCTAATTTCGAGACAATAACGCTATCAAGCGGCCATTTGATGTTTTTATAAGTGCACGAAAATTTAATTTTCTTTACGGAACATTCAATTATAAAGGGGGTGTGTTTTCGCATGCGTTGAGTAGCATTAGAAGTTTTCTCAAAAAAAAAAATACTGACAACGGTTCGCATGGATCATTGACTTCTCTTCTCTCTGCGGGTTAATTATAACCCACGAATATGTAATTACGCGAACACAATCAGTGGATGCGCGCGAGACGCTTAGCCTCGGACATTCTGTATTATTAATATACACCAACTACAGTGGGATTATTTAGGCCAAAAATAGGCAACTGCAAGTTTTAAATGGAATTAATAAAGCTTTAATTAGGAATAGAGATCATCTGATTTAAGCTTTTTTTGACTAATTTTTAGTAAAGATTAGGCTAAATAGCATAAACCATATACCTATATATTTCGTAAAATATAAACTTTAAATTTTTAAATATTTAAAATGTATATTAAAATGTATTGGTGTATAACTCAAATCAAACAATATTTTTTGTAAAATTTTATAAAATCTTTACTAGATATTTTAAAACGAACAAATCATGTTTTACTAAGGCATAACTTTAATGGACACCATAGTCATATTCTTATTTTATGGCATTCAATAAGTATGGAAAATCATGTGAATTTATTGATTTAAGGTTATAAAATGAAAATATCTTTGCTGCACTATGATCTCAAAAATGCTTGAGGTGTTCTTAAAAATGCTTAAGAAGCTTGAGGCTATTTGTAAGTTATAAATCTGCTGTTTACATTCTATTGTTTTAGTGTGTTGCTGCACACTGCACAGTCCCAACTAAATTAAAGAAAAAAAAACGAACTTTCTAAGAGAATTGAGTTAAAACTAGGTGATCTCGGTAAGATCTTTTAATGTTCTTTACAACGTGAGACAATAAAATATGTTCTTTGAGGTAAATGAGTTATCACTTTGTGCAATCTGTGATTCTAGTGAGCGGTTTTAAAACCCTCCACTACCTGGAAAAAATAATCGAATTATATCAGAGAGTTGATTTGAAGCTTAAGAATCTCTGTAAGATGCATTTAACTGCCTAAAAGAAATTTAGCTATTCTTCCAGGCATTTGAATAACAGCTTTGTGGATTCTAGTGAGTTGTTGCACAGTACCCGACTGCCTAGAAGGTATAAGTCTACTTTTTCAGACAGACAGACTTATAGCTCTCTGGAGTCTTATTGAAATTCAAAGCACTTAATTATCGAGAAGAAATAACTAAATTTTCTTAGAGATTTGAGTTAGAACATAGTGATCTGGGTAAGGTCTTCAAAGTCTTTAAAGTCTTCTGGGCGGTTAAATTATTACTTTGCCCACCCTATGGTCCTAGTGAGTCCTAGAAAGAAATAAGCATTCTCGTTTTTTCAAAGAACGGTATTGGAGCTTGGTGATCTTAGTAAGATGTTTTAATGCATGTTATTGTCTAAAAGAAATTAATATATTCTTTCAGGCAGTTCAATGTATTTAAGTATTTAAGTGAGTGGATCCATATTACTTAACTAACTGCTTGAAAGAAATTGGTCTATTTTTCCAAATCACTGAATTATAGCTCACTAATTCAAAGCATTCAAATAACTGGAAGGAGTAACTAAATTTTCTGAGGACTGAGTTAGTACTAGAAGATCTTTTATTGTTTTTGACTACCTAGAAGAAATTAAACTATTCCTCGAGGTATTTCAAATTGCACTTTGTAAACTCTGGTTCTAGAGAGCCAATTTAAAGCCGAGAGTTAAATTATCGCATTGTGAATGTTTTGCCCTAAGTAAGCTAATTGAAAGTACCCACTATACTGAAAGAAATTACTAAATTTTCTTGGAGGACTGAGTTATTGAGTTCGGATCTGGGACCCCTGTTATGTCAGATCCTACCTTATGCATTATGTAATTCCAGTAAATGGATTTAAAGGGCTCAACTTTCTGAAAAAAAGTTTAATTCTTTAAAAGGGCTTAAGTAGAGCTCCGTGATCGCTATAAAATATTTTAGTTCACTTAACTAGCTCGAAGAAATTAACCAATTTTTACAGGCAGCCGAGTCATAGGTTTCACAGTACCCAACTGTCCGGAAGAACTAAGTCTACTTATCCAGACAGTTGAATTGAATCTTAATGATATTGGTACGATGTTTTAACATGCACTGTTTTTACAGTGACTGGGTTTACGATACTCAACTGCCTGGAATAAATATGTCTATTTTTCCAGACAGCTGAGTTGTAGCTTTCTGTGGTCTCAGTGATTTAATTCAAAGCACTCAACTGCCAAGAAGAAATCACTAAATTCTCTTAGAGGATTGAGTTACAACTCGAAGAAGGGTGATTTATATAAAATCTTTTTAAGTAGCTGAGTGCTTAAAAGACGTATGTATATTCTTTCACGCTCTTCCAAAAAAAATGCCTTATCGAGTTTTATCTAAAAAAATAGGCAAGTAAATACCCAAAACATTTTTATTTCATTTAAGCAATTGACATCCATATTTGTATTTGAATTTCAATTAACATTTGATACTTAACTCCTATGTAGGTTTTAAAGGCATCTGTGACCGTGTTTGTACATATTGATGTTCAGAGTTCCAGATTTAATAGTTTCCTATTAATAATCATACTGTAATGCCCCAATTATAGTAGCTTAAAAAAATATATAATTTGATATAAAATAATACTTGGCTGAAAACATTTTAATAAAATAAAACTGTTATATTTATATATTGTTGTTACATAATAGTGAAAAAAATGCATTATTTAAATATCTGAGTAGAAAAATATAATAATTTAAATTTTTAAATAAATTTTTTAAAAGAAAAGGAATTTTAAGTAATATGAATCTAATATTTAAAGTAGCTCTGCTTTACACTGTTATGTTTGTTATATAATATTCTTTGTTCAATCTTGACTCTATAGGATAGATGTCATTATTTCAAACTTTTTCTTATAATTGATGATACTATATGATTGTATGATACCTGCATATTAATACTTAAGTTTCTCCAAAAATAGACCCTTAATGGACATCTTGAAAGTTGTGTCAATGTTTCGTATCATGCTTTATGGTGTCAAGGAAAAATTTAAATGGCTTTGAGTTTGATTTGACCCGATTTCTTTTTTGTTTTTTGCTTTTGGCTGATACAACCTGGATAACTTTTAGCTCTCATTTTTCCAGTCAAGGGAAACAATTGAATTATTAATTAATAATCCATTTAATATCCAATAGTTAAGAAAACAATGAAACAAAATTACCATGGCCCATTAGTTAGAACATTGAAAGGCTAGAATTAGCATTGCGGTGGAACTATATGCCGTATGTTTGCTTTCAACATCTCTGATGCAATGATGCCAAATTCTTATGTAGAAGTGGCAAAAAAATATAAAGTGTATTAATATTATACAAATTTGTCACTTATTTTGACAGGCGCAAAATAATACTATTCCTCTTTAATAAAATATGAAGCAATTTTTTTCATAAAATATAAGTACTCTAATATAATAATAAGTATAAGATACTCTATAAAAAAAGTCACCATTCAAAGTAAAAGGAATGTAGATTACGTCTTTATATTAGAGAAAAAGACAAAAACATCGCAACGCTGCTTGATCGCATTGTTAATTCCACCGACAGAAGTAATCTTTCCCAGTGACGTCGTCAAAAAATATTTACATAATAAATATTTATTATTAATAATATTTATTATTGATAGACTTTGTGTACATTGTGATATTCAAATGCTTTCCCAAAACTGAATTGCAGCTTGGTAATCTGTGTAAGATGTTTTAGTGCTTTATGGATGTATACGTTGTCGACTCATTTTTAAGCCTTAGGTTACATGACTTAGACTGACAAATTTCTTATTTAATTATTCATAATAAATTAAAATGTTGTCCCACTGCGTACTCCTTCAGCTAGCTTCTTTGACCCCGGTATTAATAAACACTCCCATAGCGATTCTGTATTCGCGCTCCATTGTTTTAGTGGCCGATGATTGCGGCCAACGGGTTCGTTTTTCTCCTCTTTCACAGGCGTTTATTAGTTTCCGTAAATTCGTTGAATTTTTGCATGATGATATGCTCAATTGATGCCGTCCATGAGGGTACCCTCTACACATTATACATTTACTATAGTAATCTTTATTTAAATTCTTTTTATTCCTGTAGAGTTTTAGATTCAGCAAAGATTTATTATTTCTGATTACTGTCTGAATACGGATACATTTTTTGGACTTTAAAGCATCTTATAAAGCATTAATTATAATTTCAACTACCTAAAAGAATTCGATTTAGACCGTAATTTATTACAAGTAATATTTTAATTAGTCACGGCTTTTTACTCCTTGGGATTGATTGAAGAATAAGTGGATAACTTGAAATCTGTAGAAGGAATATACAAATACCTTTAAGTGCTTAATAGTAGTTTGGTATATACAGGAGGGTGCGTACACAATGCGTACGGTAAAGATAGCGCCTAAACGTTGCAAGGTAGAGTAAAAAGTTCTACGGCAAAGTAGCACAGTTGTCAAAAATCTACAAATTAAAAATATTTTTTACATATATTTTTAATTTGCATACCGTGTTGCCAGGGATATAACTTTTTTTTATGATTTTTCTTGTCTGTTAGAGGAGGGGTTTAAAAAGTTATAACTAACTTCGGATTTAAGACTTGACTTACGTCATTTATTGTAGAGTCTAAGGACAAAAACATAGTGAAGCAGTTCAACTCGCTGCCTGGCAATGTTAGTAGTAGTAGTAGTAAGGGTGGGGGGCTAGAGCTCCGCAAGTAGCCCTAAAAGGTCCCTTTTCGCCAACTCCAGAATCACTTACCCTTACTCCTCCACTCTCAATGCACGGTCTTCAGAGTCCGGTTTTTTACTAAAGGCTGGCACGTTATCCCAGTCCAGATCTTTAAGATCTTCCCGTTGGAATGTCGTTGCTCCGAAAGTTTTCCTTCTCAGGCAACTCCACCTATCACTGATATCTAATATGTAGTATGAAGTTTCTTCCCTTCTACCGCAATTCGGACAGAGCGGGCTTTCTCTTATACCAAGAAGATGTAGATGCCTTTTTAGACAGTTATGCACAGTCAGGATTTCTACCAAGTCTTTGATACTCTGTTGGGTCTTTGCTAGCAGTCGCTTTGCTTTAGACCCATCATGGTCTGGTATCATTTCTTTGGCCTGTCTACGTCCTTCTCCTGTTCTTCTCTAATTCTTCCTTGTTTTTTTTTCAGGGCAAATTATTGGGAGAGTGCCTGGGAGATTTGTTTTTTACTGAGCCCGAGACAAGGTTCGGGGCCTAATAGAACTTTGTCTTGCTAGTTCGTTGGCCCTGTCATTGCCCTCAATACCCTGGTGGCCTGGGACTGTGGCAATGTTAAATGAATCTAGTACAGATTATGACAAAGAAGATATTGGAACAATGCACCTTGCCGAGCATTACATTGGATCCAAGCAAATAAAATATGTTGTTCTTTGGTCAAGCAGTTGCCTGAAAGTAGCTTTTTGATTGGCCCTCTCAAGGTCGCACATTGTGAAGCACATGGCGGCGAAATCATCTGACGCTTATTGTCTAAGATTTTGAGTATTAATAATACACGAGGAATATTTCTTTCAATATGGACAAAGAACATTAACGAAATTAGTGATGTTTATCGGAAATCCGAATTATGGCGATATGACGGGCACGAAAGTTATGGAATTACAGGTAGGGATAAAGAAATTACAATAAAAACGTATAGTTTATTGGAACAAAAAATTTAAACAGACGCTATAACATAATATAAAATAAATATAATTTTTGGTAAAAAAAAATTCTTTAAATCAATTTCTGAGCGAGACAGCTTCTGTTACGGAACGATTGGTTCTTCTTGTTGTTTGGACATTTTCCAGTACCCCACTTATTCTGTCCTCCGCAGTCATTATGCGTTTTTTGTCAATTATAGTATTGTGCAGAATACGTAATATACAGGGTGATTTATGGTTGTTGGTACCTTAGACGTTTACGGACAACGGAAAATGGAATATTTTGAAAATTCGGCATCATGGATTTTAGCTGGTGATCTAACGATTAAAAATACTTTTAGCGATACAGCGTTGCCGCTTATACCAAAACATAGTAACAAGTTTGTTATTTTATATGGAATACTCTGTATATTATTTTATTTTCCGATCCGCTATCACTTAATGATTGTTTTTGTATAAGTTGTTCCTATACCTATCTTTAGTGGTTTTCGAAAAATTAATTATTTTCTTTATTTTTTGACAAAAACATAGCTCAAAATAAATTTTTATTACTACGGCACTGGAACGCGCAGAAAATTTAAATTATAAACGTAATTTGCGGAAGTATTGTACATTAGTTTTCACTATAAAAATTTGTTATACGTTATACAGGGTTGCTAAAAATTAGTGGTTTTACCGCTAGATACAAAAGTTCTGATATGTGCATTTTTTTAAATAGAACACACTGTATATTATAACATATTCCGAAATTGAAGTCTCTTTCTAACGAGGTATCATGTTTCTATATCTAAGTAGTTCGGTTTCTGAAATAAAAGCAATTTTCTGTAAAAATCGAAATATTTGCTTTAAGTGGCGATGAAGGGTGAAGTTTAAGATTTAGTTGATTAATTAGCTTGTGTATTTTTTTAAAATAGTGACCTAAAAATTCATTAAAATGCAAAGAAATAGTTATTGAAATGAAGTTTTCATGAATCTATTTATTATTCATCGGCACTGTGACAAAATTGTAGCTAGAACATGCAGAAAGTTCAACGAAATGTACCCCAATTTACAAAAAATCGATAAAAGAAAATTTGTGCGAATAGAAAATAACTTTATACAATTTGGTTCACAACTTAAAAATGATACAAGTTTACCCAAGCCTGTAACGTCTGATGAGAACACAACATCGTGAATGTGTTAGCCTACCTTCACGCATATCCACAAGCTTCCATCTGGAGTGCAGCAGATAATTTAGGCCTAACTTAAAATTCTGTGCAAAAAATTCTGGACAACAATAATATGCATCCCTTTAAATTTTTAAAAGTACATCAGCTGAAACTGGATGATTACCAACGTCACGTTTGATATTTTAAGACACTTCTGACACGCGCTTAAGAGGATCGAAACTTTCTAACAAAAAAAATATGGACAGATGAAGCTCAAAGTTTTCTAGAGAAGGTATATTTAATAAAAATCAACATTTTTGGGATAATCAAAATCCACATGCGGTTTCCAGAAAGAATTAGTTTTAATGTTTTTTATTTACAAAAAGATAATGAAATAGCTTTTTTTAATTTACGAAGGGTTATTTTACTCCCGTAAATATCTTCAGTTTTTGCGCTCAATAATAGAAGATTTTCTGGAAAATTTAACGCTTGATGATTATCGCACTTGCTGATTCCAATTAGATGCGGCACCCGCTTATTGCACTGAGAAAATGACTCGTGAGTTATTTGAGAAATTTGATTGGCCTGCGAGATCACCTGATCTTACACCACTTGATTTTTACTTTTGGGGTAATTTGAAGCAAATGGTATACAAGACACTGGTAAACAGTAAACCACGAACTACTTATCAATTGCATTGGTCAACAAGATCCTTCTGAAATACAAGCAGCGACAACACATGCTGTACAACGCAGGATTTTGAAGTGCTTAGAAGTCAATGGCAATCATTTTGAAAATTTATTGTAAATTACTTATAATCTTAGGACAACTAATTAAATCATTCTTAAGTTATGAAACAAATTATATGTTAATAAAGTCAACATAACTTCGCACAAGTTTTCTTTTATCTATTTTTTGTAAACTAGGGTACATTTCGTTGACCTTTCATCATGTTCTTGCTACAATTTTGTCACATTGTTAAAGAATAGTAAATAGATTCATCAAACTTCATTTGAATAACTATTTCTTTCGATTTTAATTAATTTTTAGGTTACTATTTTAAAGAAACACCTACGTGTATTACTATTATTATTCAACTAAATGTAATTGTCAAACGTCAATAGCATAGCATTGTTTGGTCATGACCTTTCATGGCCGCGTAAAGCAAATATGTCAAAATATTCCGATTTTTAGAGAAACTTAGGGATAGGAACATTATACCTCGTTAGAAAGGGATTTCAATGTCCTTTTAGAACATGTTAAAATATACAGGATGTTCCGTTTAAAGAAATGCATTTTTCACATTTTTTGTATCTAGCGGTAAAATCACTAATTTTGACCAGCCCTATATAATATAGAACACATTTTTATGGTGAAGACTTATGTTCAATATTTCCGTAAATTACGCTCATAGTTTCAATTTTCTAAGCGTTTCAGTGCCGCAGAAATAAAAATGTATTTGGAGCTATTTTTTGGTCAAAAAATAAAGAAAATAATTAATTTCTCGAAAACCACTAAAAGTAGGTATGGGAACATCTCATACAAAGACAATCATAAAGTGATAGCGGATCAGAAAATAAAATAATCTACAGGGTATTCAGTTTAAAATAACAAAATTGCTACGGCAACTACTTTTTGGTATAAACGGCAACGCTGCATCACTAAAAATATTTTCAATCTTTAGACCACTAGCTAAAACCCATGATACCAAATATTCAAAAAAATACTATTTTCCGTTCTTCGTAAGCGTCTAAGGTACCATCAGCCACCAATCACTCTGTATAGCACTTATAAACTTTCCAATAATTTATATTGTTAAGAGCTTTGAAATATTCCTCCATGGCTCTGACATTTGCCCCAACTTCAATAAATTAAAACTTACATTTGGTATCAGTGACTGCTTGTTATACAATTGAAATATATCGCTTTTGTAAAACATTATTATTGACTGAGTTGGCCATTTGATTCGAACATTTTTATATATTTCATAAATTGCACTAGATGTTATTAAAACTTTCAGTTGTAATAGAAATCATTAACAATTTCTTTACACTGTTCTTCAGTGAGTTACTTCATATGTAAAGGCTGTAAAACTTTCCATAATAAAACAGCGATTTTTCGTACAATACTTGCAATAGTAGAGACTCTTAATCAAAATAAAAATGCGAGACTTCTAAAAGAATTTCTACTTCCTAAGTACCTGAAACAAATTTAAAAAAATTGTCTGCCAGTTTAATTTATTCCTCTTATGGACCTTTTTACATTATAGTTTTCAGCCTGTGAAATATTGGTTTTTTCAAGTTGAATGAGCTAAAAATACATGGAAACTGCAACAAAACAGAATAAAAAAGAAACGGGTTGATAAGCTTCCACCCCGGAGATCAGGAGATGATGCACTAGAAGAGGAGGTAGCATGGCCATATTTCAAAAGCCTGTTCTTTTCTTAAAGATGTTTTTGAAAAAAGGCTAGCAACTAAAAATTTAGATGCTGAAACTCAGGACTTTGAGGATAATAGTGATTAAAGTAAAAATACTGTTATTAAGATAACACACAACATGAAACTGATAGTATATTAGCAATCACTTTTAAACCATTTTCAGAAACCTCAAATTTACCTATTCCAGGTATTTCAGCTTCAACAAAAGCTACACCTTCGACATCATCTGCACATACAAATTTAGGGGACAGAAATAGATTTATCTCTAAAGATCTTATAGACAAGGATTGCTAAAACTAGAGAGAGAGAAATTAGAAAAAAAAAACATCAGATTTCAATAGATATAACGGTATGTTGTTGCCTCCTGCTGAAAAGCTGCATTTTCGATATCAGGTTCAACAGATACTAATGAAAATAACATACGGTCATGGGAACGACAAAAATAAATGTTTAAAACCAGAACCAACTCCATCAACGTTAAGCTTACAAAATATTCCTCTGAAACAGCAAAATACATATTTTGATAGAAATAAGTTTTATACAAATATGAAATCTGTTTAGGAAGCTATTCAAATTTAAAGAACAGGTTGTTGATGTATATTGACATACACCTTTTCAATTCTAGTTCTGTAGAATGTTCTAGCAGCTGTAGAATATAATTAAATATTCACTGACATATTTTCAAATATCCGTAGAACCTATCCGAAAAACTTTAAGACGTTGATACAATGTATAGAATTCACCAAGTATTGATGTAAATGTATTTATCCATCCATAATTTTTTGTTAAATATGGCCTTTACCTACACCATTTATTTTTTAAGATATCTTAACCTTTATTTAAAGTTAGCATTCATCTATCTCACAGAAAGTACCATAATCCAACTGAACCACCTAAAATTTCTCCTATTATTTTTAAGATATTTATGATGTAGCAAACCTGCAAATTTAATTACGTTTTTTTCTTAGTTATTTTTATTCAGTTGGATGCAAGCGATAATTGCGACCGTAAAAACCTTGCGGGACACACGGACAATTTAATAAATTCTTGCCGCTTAACAATAACAAGATTGGATCAAATAAAATCGATAAAATACATTGTCCGGTCGAGTTATGGTGCGGGCCCAATAATGGCTATGGCTCGTTTAAGGAAAATACGAGCGACGTGCCCATAAGAATGCTCATTGTTGAGACGACGAGAAAATGTAAATGACTTGACAGTCAATCTAACTTTTAGTCCAGTCGGACATGCGAATAGTCCGAAATATTTGTTTTATATACAATTAAATTAAGTTATTATTCAACTGCCTTCGCAAGCTATAAAAAGAACAATCTGGATAACATAACTACCTGAAAAAAATATATAGGGTGATTAAGGACCGATGGTACGTTAGGCGTATATGTATAGAAAACGGAACGTAACATTTTTCTGAAAATTTGGTAGCCATGGTAACAGAGAATGCTCTATTGGTCTAAAATATTTTTGCACTGCAGCGTTGCCGCTTATGTAGAAAAATGGCAACATATTTGATTTTTTAAATGGAACACTCTATAAATTTTTAGATATGTTGATTGCCTGTTTTGTTCTAAGTCTTTTTTAATTAGAATTTGCTATATCTATTTTTAGCGATTTTTAACAAATTTTATTTTAAGAAACCATTTTGATTAACTTCCTATAGTCTGATTTAATCAGCCCTATACAGGTCGTCAAAATTTAATTAATTTCCTTTGCTAAAATGGCAAAAAGTCAGTTTTTTTAAATGGAATACCAAATATTATATTTTATACTCTTATAGACAGTTAAAATACCTTTAATTTAATATAACATAATATCACAGTGACATATTAAGTTAAAATATTAACATTGTGTTTTATGATCAACTTTATTTTAAAAAATTAAAGATATTAACTACTGAAATGATTTTTATTAAGGCTATTTAGTTTCCGCGGACAACGTGATCAAATAATAGCAAGAACATATAAAAAATTTAACGAAATGTGTCCAGATCTACCATCAATTAATCGGCAAAAGTGTGTAATGTCATAAAAGTCTGTTGTTAATTATGGATCTAAATTAAAACCTGAATTAAATAAAACAAAGCCAATTAATTATTGACATATTTTACTGCAAATCCAGAAGCGTCAATTTGAACTACTACGGACGATTTAGGCTCGTCTTATTATTCAATTTAAAAAATATTAGGTAATCACAAAATTTATGTATACAAATTAACCAAAGTTAAGGCTTTGAAACCACAAGACTACCACAAAAGTCTGAAATTCTGTAAAAACATTTTGATTCATATTAATGAAGACATTGACTTTAATTACTTTGAAGAAATATAACTTAGAGCCACGAATCAAAATTTGACAGGGAGGGAATTTTTAATAAAAGAAATAATAATTTTTGAACCGATTTAAATTTACGCGCGACAAAAGAAATAAGGTTTTCAAGAAAAAAAAAATAGTTTTAACCCTTTGGGACCCGATTTTATTTTTAATGATTTTAAGAATGTTTTTGTGCGAGTCATGGTATTTTAAGAGATCATTTAACAATATATACTAGTTAAAATAAAAAAAATATATACAGGGAGAGCAAAAAATTGTGGGACAAATATATCCGAGCGGGATTTTTAGGTGGGTTATAAATATCCCTAGGGGCCAAAAAAACACATTTTTGTATTTCAAAACTTTGATTTTTTTTATTCACAAAAAGACAACCCGCAAAGGTAAGTATTTTAGGACGAATGATAAAGCACATGCCTGCATAACCGTACATCGCATATTGCACAAATAATAGTGGTTCTACTTTCTTTTGTCAAGAGCGCAACGAGCACATCTTCGCCGTTTCGATGTTTCTATTGGAAGGTGATCACCCACATTTTTCATTACTTTTGATCTCTTTGATGGCCTTCCACAACTGTTTCTTCGAAGTTTGACTTGCTATTGTCCTTCTTCGATTAGGTCCTCTGATAAGGTAAATAAAAATTCTAGTAAGGGTATCTTTTTTTGGGTACGACATAAGTCATTATATATTACCCAGCTGTTAACAACAGCAATCATCAAATGTCGATAAAATACTTTTTTCCACCATTTGCATGATTTTCTGCCAAAGTTATACACACCACTCATCTGAACTCTCTGCCCAGTTTTGTCTTTTCTCTTCACACAGGTCATATCAGGGGTATGGCAGTTACTCAAAAGAGTAACCTGCTTTGTATCTTGCCATTTGATCGCAATAGAGTTTGTTTGATTTGATAAAAACTCGCATTCACTCCTAGGCATTTTTCGTTTTTCGATGAATTTTTTTTGTAATGATGCCTGTTCCCACAGCGGGGTATTGGAGGGAATCCATCAAACGGACTGATGTAAAAAATCGATCAAAGGCCAGAACTATGTTTGGATTTTGTATAGTTTCACATAATTTTTTTAGTTTCATCCAAAGTTCCGCTCCTTTCAACGTCGTCCTTGCCGCAATATACATTTGCATCGTATGTATATTCTGTTTTTGCATTACATCTATACCATAATTGTATGCCTCTTTTCACAGGTTTTTGTGGCATATATTGTTTCAGTAAAGATCTTCCTTTGAAGCCCACCATGTTCTCGTTAATACTTTGACTTGTACTGTCGGATCAATATTTCTGAAACGTATATTTGAAGCAAGATCGAAGCTCTTATATATAGTAAATCTTACTGGCCCCTTCTGGCTTGACTTGACTGGACCAAATTATATTACTAGTTGTAACAGGAGTTTCAGCCTCTTGATCTAAATTTTCAGCAGAAATAACGCCGTCGTTGGGTTGGGTTAGGTTCTCGTTTGCATCACTTTCAATGTCTCCACTATCTTCGTCCGAAGTATCCGAGGGCTGATACAACTCGTCGGACTCTTCACTATTTTGGAATGGGTCTTCTTCTGAGGAAGAGTCTTTATATGGGGATTGCACCTCTTCTCCGGATGACAACTCTTCTAAATTGTCAGCAAGATCTTGAAGCTCTGCCCTAGTCAACTTCTTTCTTGACATACTGTAAAATACCATTGGGATATAAATCACCCTATCAGAAAACCCACTGGGACACATATATACCATATCCAAATATTACACCCAAAATGCAAAAACCAAAACAAAAAACCATCAAAATACTTTGCTATTATATATGCTGAATTTACCTAAACAGATTGTTTCAAAAACCACACAAAAACTATCAAATTTGTAAAAAAACAGTGTCAAAAACCAACAACGTGCTCGCTTTTCGGTGTTTACAATCAGAATGACCTCCAAAAAGCGTGTCGTTGCCTGTCGAAAAATTGTTAAAACCTTAAAATACCCGCTAATGACAATTTTCAATAAAAACGGGAATGAAATGTATATTGTGATTTATTTGTCCCATTGGGGCCGAGTCTCGCCTCAGTATGAAAGCAACGTAATAAGAGTACGAAATGTTTGATGATAGATGATTTAGGCATAACGGACTATGGGATTGGCCGGCGAGATTGCCAGATCTAACATCCCTTCATTTTTATTTATGGGATAATATGAAGGAAAGGGTGTACGCAACACCTATAAACAGTAAAGAAGAGCTACGCCAGCGAGTTATTTATTACCTGTATTGAAGAGCTACATGAAAGCGAAATAAGAAGGGCAATGAATATATCCACCAAAAAACGATTTTATAAATGTTTAGAGAATAATGCTAGTCATTTCCAAAATTCATATAATAGTAATTTTTTTTGTTACTTTTACGTATTTTGTAGTGTAAATAAGCTTTATACGATGTGTTAAATTTTTTACATGTTCTTGCTATTAGTAGGTCCATTAAAACTTCTTTTAAGTACTTAATAATATTGTTCCTTTTTTTTTAATTCATTATATTATAAAACATAATGGTAATACTTTTTTTTTAATAATGGATGAATTTTTCAAGTTAAATAATGGCAATACTATGGTAATACTATAACTAAAACAGTCTCTATCGTGACTAGAATGTGACTGTCATTTTTTAAACCGTTGAGACATTTTCACAGCTAACTAGGTAATTTATAAAATAAAAATGTTGTTTAAATTTGTTGAGCTTTTTAGGAACTTACATGGGTAAGAATTAATTAATTAGTTATTTAACCCCTGATTTTCAACAAAAAACATGCAAAATTATTATTTTTAATCGCTAGAGATGGGTCTAGAAAATATGTATTCATACTTACAAAAATACTCAAAACGAAACAGATTATCAAAATATCTAATAGTATTTAAGGCGTTTCATTTAAAATATCAAAATCAAAGGTGTTGAAATTTTTTTATAAAACCAGCAACGCTGCAGCTGAAAATATTTTAGACCGATAGAGCATGAATTTTCGGAAAAAATGCTACGCTCCATTTTCCATATACGGCTAACGTACCATCGGCCGTCAATCACCCTATATATAAGAAAATATTTTAATAAATAACCGTATGTTTTACGCTTATGGTTTAACAATATCGTTTAATTTAAGTTAGCGTTGTATGTATTTTCCATAGTTACAAATTGTTAGCAGCGTTTCCTTTTTATATAAAAGACATTATAAATTTTATTGTCCGGTCAATGGTCCATTAGCCGGTGAAAGTAGGAATTGTTTTCCGAACAATAAACATCGATCAATCTTTAATTGGAATAGGAAAGAATAGGTAAATAGCTCGCTATGGACAATACGCCGCAATAAAGACTGCCTTATATACATTCTGATGGACTTGCTTTAACTTCTTTTGTCTTTACGATTGTTTTCTGCTAGTTGATGTACAGCTATTTGCGGGAGAATCGTTTCAATTCCTTTGCGTCAATTAAAATACCGTACGTTTGTCCGGTATATGTCGTTCCAATTATTGTATATATTTCATAACCATTAAGAATTTTTTTTATAGTTTAATATTGTTAACTTACTATAGAACCAGTAAAAAATTCAAGATAGTAAGAGAACTTAAAGTTCTAAGACTTCAAAATAATATAATCGATAAGAATGTTTTGTGAGAGATCTAAAAGGACAATTTCCAATATCCTCTTTGTTCCTTATGAGTTGATTGAAATCACCTTACTGTCTGGAATAAATACATCTTTTAGAAAATTGACCTTACACAAGCTAATGCCATGTATGTGAGTTTCTTGTCTACACTCTGGCTACAGTTGTCAAGGCCTGTATAAAATTTCAGGTAGAGGGAGAAGTACATCATTATCATTAGAACATGTCTGTCAGCAAGCAAAGTAATAATATAGTCGATCGTTTACGTTTAGTAGCATTAATAAAATTATCAAAACAAATCAGTCTATAATTTAACAATCAGCATAATATTTAGGTTGTGTGAGAGGATAGGTGGTCCTTCGAGATCCAGTGATTCAAACCCCTCCAACACTAGTAACTGCCTAAAACAAAACAAAAAATCTTTTTCCATGCAGTTAAATGCATATTAGGACATGATGATCTTACATCTCTACGTCATTTAAAAAAACTGGGAAAAATTTCAGAAAGGCTAACTTCCAGAAAAATTTAATGGGATATAAAAAAACAACAAAACTTTAATTAGAATTCCAAGGTAATGAAAAAGCCGAAATATCTACTCAAAAAATAGCTATTCTATTTTTCTTTTTTTAATAGTGTATATTACTTTTAGATTTTTTTTTCATCCTTCTTAGCACTTTTATACAGTAGTTTTCTTTAATATCCCCCCCCCCTCTTTATTTTTTTTACTGATCTATTGAAAATATTAAAACTTAAGGTAATACAATTGACAAATGCAAAATTGACACATGAAAATTTCAAGATGGTTACTCGGCGTTATCTTACAAAAAAAATAATTTTACCTACTACAAAATGGTGATACATTTAATAATTACCTGAATACATTAACATTTAACTTGATATATCGAATAAATACACTGAATTCAATTAAAAAGATGCTGGAAATAATTGCCTTGTACTTCTTGACACAAGAACAGTCGGTCCGCAATTTCACATCGAACATTTTCAAATACACTAACATCGATATTTCTACAAATATTTGTTATTGTCTGTCGTAAATCCAATACTGATGTAGGTTCAGTTTCGTACACCTTCTGCTTAAAATAGCCCCATAAAAAAAGTCTAGAAGTGTCAAATCGAGCGAGCGAGCTGGCCATTCCACATGGCCAATCCAACGACCGAGGAAGTTTTTATCTGAATAGTTTCGAACTTGTCTGGAGTAGTGCGGTGAAGCTCCATCTTGCTGGAATACAATATCGTATTCATTGGGATTCGTTTCGACAATTTCGGTGATTAGAAGGTCAATAGTATCTTCCAGCATATCCAAATACAGTTCCCCTGTTGAATTTTGTTTCATAAATAGAGACTTGGCACAATATGGTTTTCCAATATCTCTACCCAAAGGTTTATTTTTGCTGGATATTGAGTACGAGTTTCCCGGAAGACGTGAGGATTAGTGTCACTCCAATAATGACAATTTTGTCTATGAACATTACCGTTGAGAAAAAATTTACATTCATCACTAAAACAAATATTATAGAGATAGGTAGGATGCCGTGCAATGGTTTCCATTATAGTTTCGCAGAATTCTGTTCTTCGATCAGGGTCAACTTCAGCTAACTCGTGTACCATTTCTATTTTGTACGGATGATACTTATATTATTTTTCAAAAGTCTCCATACAGTAAAAGGACAAACTTCATGTTCATTCGCGATAAAGGACGTTGGTTGTTGGGGATCATCTCACCAATTATTTGAACTTGCTTTTCTTCCGAAATAAACGGATATCCTGGGGACTTTTTGTTGTTTACACTTCCAGTAGTTCTAAATTTAGATACGAGTACCCGTAAATATTTTATGCAAATAGGACGATTTAGGAAACGATAATTGAAAGTCCTTTCGGTTTTGTGAAAGTTACGCGTCGCACCGTAAATAAGAATCGCTTCAATTTTTTTCTTCCAATGGACGAGAATTGACCATTTTAAACAACTACCACTAAAACCGAAAACTAAATGAGAATATTTTAACTGCATAATGATATTTGTTTTCGTACTGATTTTTATCACTGTCAACAAAAAAAAAAACGAATGAAACTTTTATCCAAATTATCGTTGTCGCTGTGGATACGGCAGAAAATAACAATTATTGGTAGAGATATGCATAAATATACATAAAGTACTCGTCAGAAGTTTCAAAATGATGTGCCACAAGACCACCCTTTTCATTTAATTTTTTTTCCAAGATTGCGCCTAGCAGCCATTTTGAAATTTCCATCCATCAATTTTGCTTTAAAACAGAGTATTTATTCATCAATTACATTACCTCAAGTTTTAATATTTTGAATTGATCCGTTCAAAAAATAAAGAGGAAGGGGGACATTAAAGAAAAGCACTGTATTTGTAATGTAAGCCGTCCATGGAAATCTGAGCATTCTCCTATATGGCCACATTAGTGCTTTACCTTTGTTTCAAGAGATAAGTTGTGACTTTTGAAGATGGCACTCAATTTGTGAAATACGGTCCTTACTTTTACGATACGATATTTTATTTCTTGTGCATTATCCTATTGTTCACAATAAATAATTGAACACACACAATAATTGAACACATTCAACTCAAGTTTCGTTGACATATAGATTATCATCATTTATATCTGTTTTGCTGTTCAAGATGATCATAATGTTGACTGTACTGCGCAATATGGTTAATTTATCTTTGCAGTGCCTCCAAGCTATCTGCTATTACCATGGGCTTAGAACATTGAAAGGCTAGAATTAGCATTACCGTGGAACTATGTGAAGTTTGTTTGCTTGCAACATTTGTGATGCAATAATGTGAAATGCTTATGTAGAAATGACAAAAAACAATTGAAATCATAAAAATTTGTCGCTTATTTAGACAGGCATAAAACACTGTAATAAAATATGAATCATTTTTTTTAAATAAAATATAATAAGGATATATTACAAAAAAGGGCAACAACATCGCAACGCTGCGCGATCGCATTGTTGATACTACCGACACAAGGAATCTTTACCAGTGACGTCGTCAGAAAATGTTTTCATGATAAATATTTATTAATAATATTTTAAGCTTTAAATGAGAACAATATTGCCTTTTATGAACTTTTTATGCAAGTAAAAGTATCTTACTAATCAATAGCATTTTTATGTAAATTAAATATTTTATAATTATTATAGTTTTTTTAATAATTATTCATGTTTTAAGATACAATTTTTTAACATTTTAATAAGCCATTTTCGGGTCAAGACAAGGAAAAAAACGTAAAATTTATTAAAAAACGTATATTTTATTATCATCCGGTTAATAAAACCTTGGACTCGAGAGTTTTCTTTTCCTTATATTCTATTCGTAGAGAAGTATTTACAAAAAAATATTTCAATTTAAAAATATAAAGATTCTTGTATATTACAGATGTATATTACAGATGTAAATAGCTCCGCACGAGTGTGCGGAGCTATTTACATCTGTGGTATCGGTTTTTACTTGTGAAAAGATCGGCTTGAATTGCGCTT
Organism: Anthonomus grandis grandis; assembly: GCF_022605725.1. Taxonomy (NCBI): domain Eukaryota; kingdom Metazoa; phylum Arthropoda; class Insecta; order Coleoptera; family Curculionidae; genus Anthonomus; species Anthonomus grandis. The sequence goes on from NC_065551.1 coordinate 20,206,973, forward strand.
TTCCATGAACGACACAAATTTTTATCATTGTAACAGCTTACAAAAATACTCAAATGAGACTTTTTTTTTACTAAAAACTAAGAAAAAAACACACAACTTCTAAATTAAAATATATTTTAATTTTGTAGGTTTCAGTTGGATATGGGGTAAAATAAAACTCTAAAATATTTATGATGCCAAGGCTTTGGCCTTTATTAGAACTTTTTTAGGGTTATAAAAAAAGTTAAGACCTTTCGTTATTCAAGACAAATCAAATTAATAACTATTACTTTTATTGTTCAGTAACGGTTTAGTTTTGGAAAATATGAAAAGAGCTAAGCAGAATTAAATAAATATGTTCTTGTAGGCAGTTTGTAGTAGTAGGCAGACTTTGGTGAGTTTGTTGGAAGTGCTCTAGTAAATGCCCTTAATGATTAACTACCATAAGGAAATATAAATTACTTTCCAAGCAGCTGATTTTACCAGTTATAAAAAATGTTTTTATTTATTAAATCTTTAATTCAGTAAACTGAAGTACCGGAAAGAAGTTAAAACGTTTGTATTTTTTACTGTTTACCAATAAATAAATTTGAAAAAAAAAAAGATTCAGGAAGAAAGAAAGAAATTTCTTTTCGGGGTAATACTTATATTTAAATTTACGTTAAAATAATAACGATCTTTATGCTTAATTTTTTGTTACTAATAGTCACTTAAAATCGCAACCCTTCAGGGATAAAGGTCGGTATATGAGGGTGAGACCTTTCTCTTTCTTTCTTCTTGTTCGACTTTTTCTTCTTCTTTATGTTATCTAATTTTATATTTATTTTTATACTAAGAAGCTATTTTGATGATAAAAGTTCCCATATTTCCACAACTCAGCAGTTGCAGAAACTTAAGCTATCTACCAGTAAACCAAGAAATATTAGATTGATCTAATATCACAATAAATTGTTTTGTAGGATCAGGAATGCAAAATCTTCTAGAATACTAAAAGTAGTGCAAGCTTATTCTTTACCAAAATATTAGGATCAGACACAAATTGCCAGGATGTACCTGAAGTAATATTATGGAAATTAAATAGACCTTTTTGTGTTATTGGCTTATAATTTTTTTTAGTTTGAACTATATTATTAAACATTTATAGTGACAAGTCAAACTTACCGACCGTCACAGTCCGAACTATTCAGTAAACGTCTTGCCTAGTTGATAGCTTGAAATAGATGATATAGACTATCACAACCCATATCAAACAAAGAATCAAATCTGCTGTCACCCGTTCCTAAGATGATATTAAAGTCGTCCGATAGCAATATATTTATTGTAATATCCAGCTAATAGAGTAATCCTAAGGTCTACAAAAAAGTGTAGAAATTTCTCGATGGTTTGTAAGTCTATAAATTATCATTACATATATATTAAAATGATAAATGTTCATTTAGTTTCCTAAATTCAATAAATATATTCTTGCAGACCGTTAATATTATAAAGTGTTATGTGAGTTTTTTCAATATATTCTAGTCATGGTCTTGGAGAACTCCCTCTTGGAGAAATAAGTAAAAATCATTTTTATGACAACTCAGCTTTCAAAAGTCAAATTTTCTTAATGCATGTTTAACAGCCTGGAAAAAATGTATACATACCTGGAAAAATAAAAATTTTCTTCTGAATATACCGGGTGGCGCATCGAAAACGAAACAGAGCCAATTACGGGCAGTCCATTAATTTAAAAAAAAACGCTCGGACCCGTCGATTTTATTTTCGAGGGGGACACTTAATAATCACAAAATCACTTTCACACCTACAACCCCCTAAGCGGGCATGGCACTACCCTTAAAATCTTAAATGGGAAGGGGGGTCGAGTGATACCTCATTGGAAGGGTCTTTTATTTCTCTTTACAAGGGTATTTAGTTTAATGCTATTTAAGTAAGTACTTTTTAAAACTTTAGCATTTAAACCTTAGAAGGTAATTTTCAATATTTTTACTTTATCATAGACTACTAAAGGTACTTTTAAGAAAAAGAATGCCAGGCAGTAGGACAAAACCATCAAGTATTATTAAATTATGAGACAAAAAATGAGATAGCTCTATCATATTACAGAATATTTTAACTTTAAGTCTAGTCATTCAAAAAATTATCGCAAAAATAGATTTAAAAAGAATTTGCTTTTAGTGTTAGCTTATAATAAATGTTCAAAATGGCCACCTCCATTCTCCATACAATAAAAACGATTTTGCTCAAAGCGTTGTCGCACGTTCTGCAATACTTCAGGCGTGATTTGAAGACAGTCATTTACAATTCTGCCTTGTAAATCTTCTAATGAAGTGGGTTCAGTCTCATAAACTTTGCTTTTTAAGTGACCCCAAAGAAAAAAGTCTAGAGGTGATAAATCCGGCAATCGTGGAGGCCATTCAATAGCACCTCTTCTTCCAATCCATCGTCCTGGAAACGTCCGATCCAAATATTCTCGCACGAATAACGTATAATGTGGTGGGGCACCATCCTGCTGAAATATCAATCTATATTCATCGTATCTGTCATTTTGAGTTTCAATTATAGCTGTCAATGCTAGATCAATGGCCTGTTGTAATAGCTCTAAGTACATTTCACCTGTCAGATTTCCAGGTAAAAAAATGGACCAACTAAATTATCACCAAAGATACCAGCCCAGACATTTAACTTTTGTGGGTATTGGGTGTGTACCTCACGATACCCTCTAGGATTATTGTCGGACCAATATCGGCAGTTGTGACGATTGACCAAGCCATTCAGGAAAAAACAGTTTTCATCAGAGAAACACGTATTAAACAAAAAAATTGGGTCTTTAATAATTTGTTCACTCATAATTTCACTAAATTGTAATCGCCGATCGAAATCATCTTCATTCAGCTCTTGCACAAGATGTATTTTGTACGGATGAAACTCATGAGCTTTTAGAGTTCTTTGGATACTACGTCGACTAATACCTGTGACAGTTTCCAATTGACGGGTACTAAATTTAGGATCTAGATTATTATGCCCTAGTACAGCCACTTCCATACCTTTATTACTTACAGGATTTTCAATATTGCGTTTGCGGTTCGCCACTGATCCAGTTTCTCGAAATTTGGAAATAAGCTCCAATCATGTCGCTCATTAAATAATTCCGCCGTTGTATGCACCATTTTTCTTTTTAAAAATAGGTATTACCTAAAAAAAACAAAGTCCTGCACTATAAATCACCTTTTTAACAGCGTACTACATTTAGAATAAATTGAGAATAATTCAATTTTTAGTTTTGGTCAACAAGAAAATTTTACAAATATTTGTAAAATTTTTTGGCTGACCCGTTCTCTAGTTCATCCATACTAATCTAATGATATTTATTACCTGTCGTAAATAAATTAATATTAATACCAACATGGTCTGTGATTGAGATAGTGAACTATTTTTTTTTTTAAATGTATTTTTGCGATAATTTTTTAAATGTCTAGACTTAAGGTCAAAATATTCTGTTATATGATAGAGCTATCTCATTTTATGTCTCATAATTTCATAATACTTGATGGTTTTATCCTACTGCCTGGCATTGTTTTTCTTAAAAGTACCTTTAGTAGTCTATGATAAAGTAAAAATATTGAAAATTACCTTTTAAGGTTTAAATGCGAAAATTTTAAAAATTACTTACTTAAATTGCGTCAAACCAAATACCCTTGTAAAGAGAATTGAAAGGCCTTTCCAATGAGGTATCACTCGACCCTCGTCCCATTTAAGATTTTATGGGTAGTGCCAAGATTTTAGGGTAGGTGGGAAAGTGATTTTGTGATTATTAAGTGTTCTCCTCGAAAATAAAATTGACGGGTCCGAGCGTTTTTTTAAAAAGTTAATGGACTGCCCGTAATTGGCTCTGTTTCGTTTTCGATGCGCCACTTAGTATATTAAACGTCCTGAAATAAATAAATATATTGTTTCAGGGTTATTTTATAGTTTGGTGTCATCTATGTTATTTGTAAGTTTTTTGGATTATATAATGATCCGGAATGATATAAGTCTAGAGTCAACTTCCTGTATAAATAAATATATTCTACGCGGTTGATTTTATAGAAGTTGATGCCATCTGTGTTTTTTAAATATGCTTTTTAAATACGCTCTTCAATAATAATAAGGTCATGAATAATACTGGACTTGTGTAACCTTATATAAAACCTAACCTGATTGTTATAATAATGGAACGTTTTGTTCTATATTTTGCTAAAAAGATACGGCCAATATAACATTAAAATAAAAACCTTGTATTCCTTGAATTTTATAATAAAATATATTTTTATGTATTGGCACCAGAATCTGTAACAACCCAACTAAATGGCCGATAAAATGCCGCAGATTAAATGACTTATTACAATAAATGGCCATTATCGAAACCCTTATATAGGTAAACAATGCATCACGCGGTAATAATATACAGTATTTTACAGTTTCGTCATTATGATTACGTACGGACGTCGAGCAGGTGTTAAGCTTGTTCTGGTAACAATAATTAGGTCTTGACCAAAAATACTCGCGGGCAAAGAGAAAAATCGATGATCGCCCAAAAAAATAACTGACCGCCGATATACGGGGTCCGCATTTCAAGGTGGATCTACCAATTAAATGCCTTCTTAATTAAGTCCTTTAACTGCTTGTCACACCAGCATAAATTCCTCTCGAACCGTGGCCGGAGAAGAATAAACTGTTAGTTGGGCATTTAATGATTTTGATGAGCCAGTAAGAAGATTTACCGTTAGTGCATTATTGTGCAGGTTCATTAGAAAATTATTTATTTTTTACTTTATTCTGGTATCTGAAAAGTAATTTTTCAATTTTTAAAATATTTTTAAAGTTATGAAAATAATTTAATATTAGTATAACGTATTTTATTCAGCATACTATAATATTCCTATATATATTATAATATATATAGGAATATACTATACTATACTATACTATATATACTATAATATTATAGTATTCCAAATGATTAACTTTATGAGCCAAGTATGATAGAAAGCTATATACAGATTAACTACGAATTTTAAGTAAAGATATCTGAGAGGGCATCAGGAGATATATAAGAAAGTTTAAATAGGGAAGAATTTTTAAAGTTATTTGAGGACTCTAATGTAGAGTCATCTAAAGAACAGAGGCACAATTTGCCTAAAAAATTACCTCATGTACAAAACCAAGGTATAGAGAATATTCCTGATATTACTCTGGATGAAATAAGAGCGTCGCTAAAAGAAATAAAGGAGAATATCGCCTCAGGCCAAGACTCAATCAAAATTGTTATTAAGTCTATTAAAGTAGGAGGAAACATGTTACTTAAGAATGGATTAAGCTTTTTCAGTGCATTTCTTCTGACGGTTACAACACCTACCCTGCAGGATAATGCTATAATAATCAAAATGCCTAAAAAAGTAGACATTACAAAATTAGAACTATAAAACTATAGACCCTAAGATTGTATTGTTCGATGTCTAAAAACTCTTTATTAAGATTATATTAAGACCAATATCCAAATTAGATTTATACAAGCCACGTAAAAATCGTGAAAGTTTGCAATAAAATGATTTTTATTCTCTAAAGTGAGTATAATTTTCTAAGATAAATCAGATTTACCAAATAGAAAGTAAAAATATAAATAAACATCAACATTTTCCAATGCTTTCCATAGGTTTTAATTATTAGAAGCTTTCAGTAGGTCGAGATATAATTAATTATTTAAATAATAACAGATTTTCTTTAAAATTAAAACCAACTTGATAAGCTCTATTACATTTATCTCTTTTAAGTCTTAAGAAAAAAAAAAATGATTTATGAAACTAGTTAGGTGAGACTAAGTGGATCCTCCCATGCAGGCATGTATATAAATTATCAAAGATCTGGTCATTCTAATCATGAAGCATCCGATATGGAGTGAAGTAAAAAACACAACAGAATTACAGAATCCGAACACAAATCATAATTGACCAGCAATATTTCTTAGGCGGGCATTTTTATTTACATATGCGTGCGCTTTTCTTTAGAAGAGATGCAGCTTTTTAGCTGCAATTGCCCTGAAACACGGTATGAAATTCCAATCAATTTATATTATACACGGCAGACAAGGTAATAATATAATTTATTGCCGCATTATTCCAGCTCCAAGCCGTGCTACATACCTTTTGTTGAACAGCAAGCGGTCATTTTTAAGTCCGCTTACCTAAATAATATACTCCTCTTCGTTTGATTAAATGATAGTTGGTTAAGTGATTTGTGCGTACACCGAGAAGATGTTAATGTGAGTTATTTTATGCTATTAACTTTCCCCTTCGATTTTCTTTCTTGACGCTTTGTCGGAAGTGTTTAGATCTTTAAGTTTCTTTTTGTATGTTAGAAGCAACACTTTAGGGATTACAAGCGTAATGATTTATACCGTGTAATTGTAGAGATCACCATAGCTTATAAGACTTAAGTTAGCGCATTAAAAGCAAGAAACATTAAAAAAAATATATTTTATTGCTTATGAAATAAGATGTCAAGCTAATAGGTATTACTCTTAAACCGTTTTTAAATCCAAACCAAGCTTTCATGTAAATAGCAATAAATGAAAATTTGCATTTTTAATTAGTGCAGCCAACTAATCAACGAAAAAGTTTAAAACTGTTAATTGGGGAAACTATATGCAGTTTTTAATTATATTTATTTTCGAAAGAACTATTTATAAAAGAAAGATACACATGTTCAATACATTAAGCTTAATTTCAAGTTTTATTTCTTATCTAGAGTACGATATTCGATCAAAATAACGATAGCATTAAAAAAATAAGTCATTTTACTGAAAACCTCCTTCCAGCACCCATCCTTTCCACCCCTTCAAAAACGCATAATCAATCGTCCTAAATCGGTGTGTCGAGTTATCGGCCGGAATTCAATTATATCAAACAATTTATCACTCCAAAAAATAAAATTATCGGGTGACATAAGCAAACTTTTATTTGTTTCTTTTTTTTGGCTATTAAGCCCGATGATTACATTTCGCGAACGCCGATATTCATAAGGACACTTTAGTGGGTCATTCTTTAAAAAGAAGGTGGAATCTATAAGATCGTGAACCTAGTTAAAGAGATTTATATCAATTTTTAATATTTATTATAATTATTAGTGCCTAACTTAAATGGTTGCGAAGCGCCAATATCCAGTTTTTTTTTGGTATTTTATAATTTTATTTTTAAAATATGTGTGCTTTCTTAAGCTATTAAAGACGTATTTCTTAAAATTGGCTTTAATAGTTAGTGCATAACTTAAATGGTTATAGTGCATCAATATTTATTTTTCTCTTGTAAGTGAGCTCCCTATTCTATATTTTGAAAATTAATTTATGTCAAATTAGACTATCAATTGCAGAGTTCTAAATAAAATCAATACCTATGTAGACGAAAAAATTCTATTTAAAAAAAAGTAACAAAACTAAAGATACATAATATAAAAAAATTAAAGTCTGTTTCAAATAAATGTGAAAATATGGGCGACAAGTTACCTATGAATAGAATATGAATACATATGAAAAGTACAAGCAATAAATTAATACCGGGTAAATATTAAATTAAAAAAAAACTCTTAACTAGATAATAAGGTAAAGTAACATAAGATTAAAATTACAATTTTAAAGTGTTAAATAAAAAAAATCGATATAAAATTTAAATATTACTAAATAATTGTTTAAATTATAAAATATAACAATAAATAAAGAAGTTTCTTCGTAAAAGCTTTCTGACTTTATTTAAATTATCACAATTTTTGTGGAGGCTTATGAGATCTTGTCTATGGCTAGGTCCTAAGCCTATGGCTATCAACAGTTTTTTTTTATTAGTGAATCTATACTGTTCTTTTTTAATAAAAGAAATATTTATGATGAGTGACACTCCTATTTTTGCTGTCTATTGTCTATTTTCTTGACAGTTTTACAATTAAAAAAAAAAACCGTTTTAAGAAATTTTAATGCTAAAATCATTTTAAACCAGATTTAGTCTCGAAGACTGAGTATTATAATGCTAATGCTTCATTCTCTGACCATAAGGAATTAATATTTTAATTCAACAAAAGCATCAACACCAATAAGGAGACTACGTTTTTTGAAACAAGCTAATCAACAATATTCCAACTTAGCATTTGTGAATACTATTCGCATGTACCGTTATAAATACCGAGTTTAAATTAAGGCCAAGAAAATAAAAATCAATAATATCTTTATTAATCAGGCAAGTAGTTCTATGCAGGATTTGTGAAAAAATAATGAAAGCTTTCAATAATAATATTAGGGAAACGGAACATATTGTTATTGATGCGTCAATCATGTCATGTCAATGAAGCTTTTGCTAGTGTGTCTAGTAATCTTATGTAGTCTCTTTCTTCATCCCTTTGGATTACCTGACTGGTTCTTTTGGTCCTGGCTTTACTTTTAGTTAGTTAACTTTCAATCAGGTACATCTGGTGATTAATGGTATGAGGAAGGGTGTTAGCAAAAACCCTTATGAGTTGGATATGAGACCCATACAGACTATTATGCAACTGATTATTATTTCTCTAACCAATTTGATCAATTTTGCCATTTTTGAGGATAAATTTCCAACTTTTCTTAAGATTACAAAGATAATCCCTGCTCACAAAAAAGGTTATAAGGAAGATGTTGAAAACTACCGGCCTATTATCCTTGTTAGAATTATTGGCAGAATTTTTGAGGCTTTACTCAATAATTAGATTGAGAATTATTTATAACTTAAATCTTTATTTTATGTGAAGCAACATAATTTTTAGGAAGGAACATTTTACCATCACGGTAGCCGGTGACTTATACCAGAAGAATTTTAAGGAATTAGAAGAGGTTTAGTTTTATGACTTTGATCATAAAAGTATAAAGCTACTGCAGTCGTATTTAAGTGACAGAAATCATTTTAAGGGGTGTAAGTCAAAATTTTGGTGTTTCAGCATAGAGTGTCTAAGGGATCTGTCCTTGGCTTATTTTATTCTTGGTATATGCTAATGATCTGCCTAACTGACATTCCTATGCCATCCATTGCTTGAATGCTGTTAATACTACTTTCCTGATTTTAAATAAAAAAAACTCATGAGTTAACTGTTCCACTGAGGACCTGACTTATTTCCAATAAATTATGTTTGAATGAGTCAAAAACCCAACTTTTTCCCTTCGTGATGCTACTACTCATCAACAGGCCTTGGCTCGAATAAGAGTTAAGATATAACTGAAATGGGTTTGATGCATTAATACTAATTTCTCTATTATTAGTAAATCTTCACTGTCCGTATTTCACTTTAAAAAAATTATTTGTAACAAATTACACTATCCATGATACATTTCTTAATACTTGAAATCGCTCATGAATATGAGCAACCAATAGTTATTAGTAAAATATTTTACTATGCTGTAATTTTTGTTGTATGCATCAACCATTATTTTACTTTTGTCAGTAAGTCTCAACTGTTGTTCTCTGACATAGAAAGATAATTAAGATAACCTACACTATCCGTCACACATTTCTTATGATTTCTTATGAACACTTATTATGATGCATAACTTAAAGGGATATGACTAGTTAATGGTTACATCTTTATTTGAGTAAACTATTGATGGAAAATTATGTATGTTGTCGTAAAGTATTGATTTTTAATTAATTTTAATTTTTTAGAATTTTTGATATAATAAATATTGCAGAACTTAACTAGCTATGAGGATAGAGATTACTGGTTTTCTTAATGTATCTATAAGCCTTAATTAAGGAAATAGATATATGGCAAATTGAGATATCGATTAGATATATCTAAATACTTATTATTTATTTATTTATGACAAACATTTACATTATTTCATATTATAAGGTTTATATTGCTTAAGAATAAGGAATTTAACAAAATTATTTAAAACGTGCACATATAATAGTTAAAACTATGAAAAAGAAATTATTTAAACAAAAACAAAGTAAAAGTACTTATAATATTAATATTAGTAATAATGATAATAAGAAAAATAATAATGCCACCGGTGTAAACTAATAATTCGTAATAAATAGGATTACTATCAGTATATAACAAGTCCAATTAGCAACTTAAATATTATCAAATTAATATTCTAATGCATTTCTAAAAAGAGAATAGAAAGAAGTTGGTAACTGAAGCTGTACCTAGCTAATTTAATTAAAAAACAACCAAATTTATATAAATTTAAGAATATACACTTCCTACACTTCTAACTACACTTTTCCACATTCTGAACTTGTCGTATGTCATTTGGGAGAATATTATAGAACTTTGGTGCTAAAAATCTTATAAATCTATGCCCTAAATTTGTACGAATGTTTGGTATTTTTAAATGCCTGTTAATATTATTTCTTTTATAATGTTGGTGATTTACTTATGTCTTAAAGTGGTTTGATTTATGTGCATACATGTAGATAATATGTATATGGATCGTACATTAAAAATATCCTCAGAGTACAGAAGTTGAGTCGTGTATCTTTTTTCTTTTTTGTTTATAACTCTCAGAATATAATTCTGTACAACGTTAAGTTGTTTCAAATAATTATTATATAGGCCTCCCCGAACGATCACTCCGCATCTCAGAAGATATTCAACTAACAATGGGTAAACCAATAAGAGTAATTTGCTGCTTAAGATATTCCTTAAAATATAAAAGCGGAAAATAAGTTTGCGTATATTACTAGCCAATTTTAGGATATGTTGATCCCATTTTATTCTTATTAATAGGAGTTGTCTCTAGTGTAATATGGTCAAATCGAGGTCGATTAACTGATGTTGCGGTAAAGGCTATATAATTAGTTTTGTGGCTGTTCAGACTCAACTTAAAAGAATCCAACCAATCTTTTATTTTTGCTAAGCCACGTTCTGCTGCTTCTTTTGTGTTTTCCCAAGAGGTGCCAGTAAAGCGATTATAATAATCAATGCATGAGTTAAATGGGTATGATGCACCAATGATTATTTTTTTTTAATAATCATAATAAGATTTCTTACTGCTTTCATTATGTGAAGAGCGCATGTATTAAATGTATTAAGTTTTTATATTTTTTTCTTGTATAAGTTTAAAAAGAGTGATATTAGTTTTAATAAATCTTAATAATATTTAAAACATTTGTAAGTTTAATTGATTTACCCTGTACGAGGTCCTTTTATATTTCACATAATTTGTTTTACTTTTACATGTTTACAAAAGAGGGTCTGCAAGTGAATAAGTCACTCTATCCTTGAAAGTGTGTGTGTCGTAGGCATCATGCAGAGGGTTTCGCCTTTGGTCGAATATATTGCCCAGAAGCATCTGTCTCGTGACAGAGAGCTTTGGACGAGGAAGCTGCTTGATACTGGTAATTTTTTATCTATTACTGTTGTGATATTTCGGTAGGTATTGACTATAATGATTTTTTCCTGTTACTTCTCTTTGTGAATTTTTTTGAAATTTTATTTGGTGTAATGATTTTGAGCATTTTTTTTATTACAGCGAGTAAATTTTCAAAAAAATCAATGTAATATTTTCAGAGAAAGGATCAATCGGCAAAACACGTTCTATACTTTCTTCTTCGAACGGTTTGACAATTATAAATTGTGTCTTGTCATCGAGACGCTTCTGTTCGTGATTGAAGCGCTCGCTAGTTTAAATAAAACCACAAAACACGCGCGCTCTAAGCTGACACGGTTTATCTCTGACATTTCTTTATTCATTATGTACAAGTTTTTGTCATTTATTGTTTTTTTAACGATTAATAACTTTTTAAAATTTATGTAATACATACAAGGTCTTATTTAGTTAAAAACTCGAACGTAATTTATCATATTGTTCAGGTTGTGTACACAACTAATTTCATCTTCTAATCCTTTTAAGGCGTAACGAAAGCGTAAAACAAAGGGTTAGTTAAGCGGTGGGGAAAAATGAACAATCATTTGTTTTTATTAGTTCCGGAGTCAGATTGGACTGAGCTTGTTAGTAATGACGCGAAGATGAAAAATGGGTTGTGATATGCTTTATCTTTTTTTGGTGGTAAATAATAGGTATTTTTATCTTGGTCTAAATTTTAATTTTAATTCTTCGTTCTTAAGGTATAAGGCCAACCTTATGCAAGCCATTTTTTTCTTAAGCTCATATTTTACATTGGAGTGTTAATTAGCTACTTACGCCGAACTATATACACCGTTGATGTAATATTGCTCTTTAATATATTGTGTTTATTACTAATAATGAAATAAAATCGTTACCTATATTAAACGCTTAATTAAATTTAAAAAAAAATGGAAACAAGTTTTAGGTGACATCCGTCAACTATGAGCTATCAATAAGAAGTGAGTATGCTAAGTCGAAGATCGAAATGTCCCGTAAGTGGCCGTGTAGTCCTTCGACCGTGGCTGCACTGACTACAACAGGCGCCAGTCCGCTCTCTTATGTTGTATTCTCTCCATATACAGTAGATAAATTGCGTCGAGTTTTGATTTACATCCCGCATTCTTCGGGTTTTAACAAACGCGTTTTCATTTTTCATGCTTTCCTCGGAAGATCCTTCGGAAAGACTCTCTTTTCGCTCGACAAAGCCGCTTCTAGCCGCACCTACTCGACTATTATTTTCTCAGGACCGGATTTCACTTTATCTTTCTAAACTTTTTATGTTTCTTGACTCGTAACGTAACATTAATTATTTAATTGGTATGAATAAGCTTAAAAAGAGGCAATAAAAATATATACTGTCTTTTTTGGTTCATTCAATTCATTTTTGGTTCTTCGTGATATTTGTTTTTTTATGTTATTCTTGGTATCTGTTTCATAAGATTTTATTGTATTATATACAGGGTGACAATTTCAAGAGTAGCCATGGCTTATAATTTTTAAACCGTAAAAGATATAAAAAAATGCTTAAAACCGTTTCTATAGTAACAAGGGGGAACCAAAATGATGAATTTTTTAGGGATATACTATCATCCCCCTAACCCCCAGAGCCACCCCCTTAAAAATTTTAAATTGGAAGGGTAGTCGAGTGATACCTTGTTTGAAAGGTCTATTAATTCCCTATATTTTGCCGTCTTACTCATTAAAATCAATGCAACCATTTCCGAGATATGTATGTCCTTTTAAATGTTAGTCAATTCATTTTACTATCAGAATAAAAATATTTATTCTGATACTAAAATGAATTGTTAAAAGCTAAAACAAAACTCCAATAAATAGTACACTTATACTGAAATTATTTAATTGTCGGAATGGTATTTGGCGATGTAAAAAAAACGAAAATTTTCGATGCCTGCCATTCTCGAAATATTTGTTGTTTTTTGTTTATTTAAATTTTGCCTTAAAATGTTCAATTTTTGCTTTGGTTAGTAATATCGTGGTTCTTTTTGTGATTTAAAGTTCTCTCACTGCTCTAGTTTTATTTTTACAATGGTTTATACGATCGCCGAAAGAGTTGAAATGATATTTATTTATGGTTCTCAAAATCGCTGTTTTCGTAGAAGTGCCACAATATTTAATGAGAGGCACCCAGATAAGCAGGTTGGGCATTATTACATCCAGAAGTTGGTGAGAAAATTTGAAGAAACTGGGTTTGTAGGTAATATAAAAAAAAATCAGCCAAGAATACTGGATGAAGCAACTCAGATTGAGGTTCTTGGGCATTTTGCTATGGATCCTGGTATGTTGACTCGTCAAGCAGCAGCTGCCACAGGAGTGTCTCGTGAATCAGTACGAAAGATATTAAAAATTAATAAATTCCTTCCTTACAAGTACAGATTGTTCAAGAACTTGGTGATGACGATCCAGACAGGCGGATCGAATTTTGTGAATTAATGACCCAAAAAATAATAAATGAGCCACGTTTTATAAAAAACATTTGTTTCAGTGACTAGTGCACTTTTTATTTAAACGGTAACGTTAATAAGCAAAACTGCCGTTACTGGAGTGATGAGAATCCCCATATTTATAGGGAAGGGCACACCCAATATCCCCAAAAAATAAATGTGTGGGCCGGAATTGTAGGGAATAATATAATTGGGCCATTGTTTATTGATGATAATCTAAATGGAGAAATTTATGCTGAAATGTTAGAAACAACTGTTGAGCCTTTAGTAATAACGGAATTGGAAAACCAAAGGGATGAAAATGGAGATCTTGTTCTTGATGAAAATTTATTGCATTTTCAACAAGATGGGGCCCCACCACATTATGTATTGCCTGTTAGAGAGTGGCTAGATAATCATTATCCAGACCAATGGATTGGTAGAAGAGGACCTATTGAGTGGCCGCCAAGATCGCCAGATCTCACCCCTCTCGATTTTTTTCTTTGGGGTCACCTAAAATCGGTCGTTTTCAAAACGCAGCCTGCCACCATTGAGGAGCTAAAACAAAGAATTACACAAGAGTGCCGATTATTAACAACTGAAGTTTTTAGAAATGTTCGTCAAGAGTTTGAAAACAGATTGTACTTTTGCTTGCAAAATAATGGAAGCCACTTTGAGCATTTAATAGAATAATTAAAGTTTAATGCAGATTTTTATTGTTTTAAAAATAGAATAAACGCAATATTGCAGAGTGTTTTTCTAGTTCTTAACCATTTGTACTAATGTTCAAATGTTAAATATTTTATGACATTTTCAAAATATGTTAATTTTATAAGAAATTAAAAAACACTTAAATAACCTTTAATAAAAAATTAAAATTGGTATAACTCTAAAATAAATGCATTGATTATTATAAGTAGGATCGCATAATATAGGGAATTAATAGACCTTTCAAACAAGGTATCACTCGACTACCCTTCCAATTTAAAATTTTTAAGGGGGTGGCTCTGCTGGTTAGGGGGATGATAGTATATCCCTAAAAAATTCATCATTTTGGTTCCCCCTTGTTACTATAGAAACGGTTTTAAGCATTTTTTTATATCTTTTACGGTTTAAAAATTATAAGCCATGGCTACTCTTGAAATTGTCACCCTGTATGTTACATGTTTATATATTTAATAACCTGATTTTGCAAGACCAATTTTGCAACGACGTACTTCTCAAGGATCTTAGTCTTATCGGGTCTCCCAGTAATAATTTCCAAAGATAAACCAAGTTCACTATAAAAGACATTTTTTGACGAGGTTTTTCCAGTAAACTCGTAGATCACGCTAGACAATAGCAATGGCAGAGCGCTATGAGAATAGAAATGGCTGCATATAGGTATTGGATGCTTCTGACTGAAAATTCCTTCATTGATGGATAGAATTTGGGGACAGCAGATAGACATATCCAGTTCTGGAAAAGCACTTATCTTACTGAGGTTGATTCTAAGTATGAAATAAGATAAACTTCGAGCCACTTCCTAAAGTCATCCCAGCACCAAAACCATATCGTTTTATGGAGCTGCTAGTAGAAAACGGTTTTGCTACCTTTATGGCGATTCGTTCAAAGGATGCACCAATCACATACTGCATTATTTCTCCTTTGATTTGGGTTTTTGGGCCTTTGCTTGAGCCAGCAAAACATTTCTCTCACTTTTGCCAAGGTATACTAACTCCAAAATGTCGTTCGCCATAGACGGCTTCAAGAACTTCTAGAATGTAATTTCGAGGAAGGACTGTCAAAATTGTTTTTTCTTTTCCATTTGCGCTCTCCTAGACTTTTTTTAACAATATCTTTTATACCCAACGAATTTTATTAGGATCAGTATGCCTGTAGTTCTGTAGAGACCAAATAACTGGGTCATTACACTGATCCTGGATTATACTAGCTGTGTTTCAATACGATGATAAGCAAATATCTCTGGCTATTGCTTCAATTCCTTTTTAAGACATATTTAATATACTTTAATATAAATTCGCCTTGATAAAACAACAGTATTTTGATGATCATCGCATTTCCTCTATTCTATTGTAAAATGATACTCTTGTAGCCGTTAAAGCCACCTTGCTATTTATCCTTAGGCATTGTATGTTCTAAGAATGAATTGTAAAACATTTATAGAAAAATTCAATAGCTTTTACTATTGCCAAAAGCTCTCGTATTGTAACACAATAGTTTTTTCTTCCTTTGATGTTATTTTATATTGTTAAATTCGATTTCTAAAATTATAAAAAGGGTACTATACAATCAATTAAGTGAATATCTTTTCTTAAAAAAAGTAATCCCTTTGACTCAGTCTGGGTTTAAAAAAAGGTTAGAGTTGCAGTACGGCTCTCTTGAGTATCACAGATGATATTTTAGATCAGTGGGATAAGGAAAAGCTTACTTTAGTAGTTTTTTTAGATTTTAGCGAGGCGTTTGACATCCTAAGTCTAGTTTTCAATCTGTTTAGAGCGGTGTTCCGCAGGGATCCATACTTGGACCACTCTTATTATTATATAACATATATGTATCTAAGGTCCCTGAAGCCTTTCTATCTTATAGGCATCATTTATACGCCGACGATACTCAAATATATTTTTCTTTCTTTCCAAGCGAAAGTAATCAGGCCGTGGCAGCACTTACTTATGACTTAAATTGAATTCTCTAACAAAGCAAAAAATCACAACCTCATAATTAATCCTAGAAAATCTTAAGCTATGCTTTTTGGTAAATCTAACGATGAATCATGAACTTCGCTTAATTGATCATGTTAATCAGTCCCTACAAAAAGCATATTTCAATTTAAAAGTCCTTTATCAACAACGCATATTTTTAATAGAAAACTTAAAATTCTATTATGCGACTCTTTAATATTATCACATTTAAACTGCTGTGATATTTTTTACGGACCCTGTATAACTGCAGCTGTATCGAGTGGAATACAGAAATTACAAAATTCATGTATTCGCTTAGTATATGGTATTCGCAGATATGAACATATTAGTTAGGCTTTCAACTAATCAGGGTGGTTGTCTATGAGTGAGAGAAGATATTTTCATATTGCGAAAAGTCTAAATAATTTTCCTGCGGTTGCACTTGCTCTATCTCCCGTTAATTTCAAAAAATATGTAATTAACAAGTTACGGGCAAGGTGTATCAACATTTGAGAGAGTTTATAAATAGCAATCTTCTTCTTTGTTTTTATTGTATACTTAAGAATTATAAAATGATATATGAAAATTAATCAAATTAAAAGATTTTAAGTATTTACTTTTGTAGTCTAAAATTTAGGTATTAGAGTTAAGTTGAGGTTAGTTGCACAGTTATTAGATTTATAATCTGACAAACTGAACCTCGCCTTTTTGAATATTCATATTTATTTTTTTTTTTTTAGTTTAATTTGTCAATCTGTAATCTGAAGTGTGAATATAAAATATTATTATTATTAAATTCTAACATTGCTTGTTGTGTATACAAAACAAAAATTTGTCCGGACATCGGATGCACTAAAATTGAAGATGTGCAGAGTAAACTGCTTTTAAATTCAGTTTTCTTTTATAGTTTTCATTAGGTTTTCTATCTCGCTCTTAATTTTCTTTCTTTAGGTCGTCTCATAATTTTGATTACATCTTGATGTTTCTTGTAACTCGAAAAACGATTTCGTTTTTCTTGTACTTGTACTATTTAGGATCTCGTAAACATTACACTTATTGAAATATTGGTAGTAACATAATATAATAGAAATAGATTTTTATTCGAAAATCAAGAAAAAATTACTTAAATTTTTTGAAGGTAAACAAAAAATAAAAATAATTAAATTTCTTAAAAAAGTTCAAAATCTTAATTTTCTATGGAAAAACAAACAAGGAACGAATTTTCATAAGAAGCTGTATTGTAAATTTATTTGCATTTTTCGAAAAAATGCATGGAATTGATTTTCTGGAATTTTTTTTATCTCACAAATTAAATTGCACATAATATAGGTAATAAATATAATAGAAAATACTTATTATTAAATTTGATCTTGTGTGAACTATTAAATACTATTTAATCCTTTACTCAAAAAAAAGTAAAAAACACAGTTTGTCAGTAATAGTGTTTTTTCCATATAATAAGGAAAATCTGAAAAAAAAATATATATCTTTAAAAAATAAGCATTTTTCCAAATATATGAGGAATTAAAAACACTTTCTTAGAATAAATTTTAGTTATATTTTTTATTTTATACTTTTTTAAGGTTTCAAAAATATACTTTATGTTATTAAAAAATATACTATATATTATTAAAAAAATACAAGCGTCATCATTTTAGGTGTTCAAATGAGTTAACACCGGTTTGAACAAATAAATATAATAAAACGTAACTAGCTATTTTTCTAACAAAATAATATATACAAAAAAAAAACAACACGAGCAAAACTGATATATTCTTCGGCTAACAACTTTTATATTTATTTTGTAAGTATTTTATTAAATATTGGATACATAAAAACATATATATAAGTGTAATTTTCGGGTAATTTAATTTTGTTTTTATTTGATGATTATAATTTATTGCATGTAATTTTTTTGAATAAATATGTAATATAAGGACTATACAGTTTGAATAGGACAAGAAAGAGAAAACATCATACGAGAAAAAGAGTATAAAAAGTTAATTATTATACAGTTGCAATTATTTTTAAATTAAAGTTTTAAAATATGATTTGATGAGACTTCTATAATCTTTTTAGTACTCTTTGTAACAAAATTATTGTGGTATCCATTTAGGTTATGCTATGTTACTAAAACTTCTGATATAAAAAAAACTTAATATATAACGTAGTTTATTTAAGTCTAATTTTAAAAGCTTATTGCCAATATACAGTGCTATCCAGAAATAAAATTGTTTTTAATTACTTACAAAAGTGCAAAAACTAATAAAATAGGTATTTCTTTTACTTTAAAATTAAGTAAAGGTATACGTGGCATCCGTATTAAAGGCACTTATAAAATATTAATTTTCACAAACTTTTAATATTTTTTTGAAAGTTTTTGGTTAGAAATAGTTATAAATATAATAGGAAATACTTCAAAAAAAGTATTCGGCCAGGATTTAATTTTAAATTTATTAAATAATATTAATTATTTATCTGATTTAGTTTTGAGGCCATGAATTCTTTCAAAAACTATATAAAGTTAACTGCGTTTTAGCTGATAACTAGTATTTCATTTTTTAGTCAGAAAAACCTAAAAAGCTAAAAACAAAGTTTTTCGATGATTTTTTTCATATAGCAAGAGAAATATAGAAAAATTTCTTTTCTTTTTTAAATTTAGCATTTCTTTAAAATATATGAAAAATTGAAAACGACTTCTTTGAATAAATTTTAAAAATATAATTATTTTCTTATTTTAGTTTTTTTTTTAACTCAAGTAGAGCACATTTTCTAAAAATTATTTTAAATAAAATAAAGTATATTGAGCATAGGAATATAAAAACACATGGTTAATACAAATGTAAATAAAATTATAGGAAATTAAAATAAAATATTTAAAAATAAAGTTAAAAAAATAAAAAAATGCAATCATTATTTAAGGAGTTTATATGAGCTTAATACTGTTAAAAATATGTAATATATTTTGTATCAAGTTATATGGTATTTACGTCACATTATATAATGTCACATCCAAAAATATTTTTAATTTTGCCAATTGGCCGAAAGAGGGCTAACTATCAAAATAAAAACACAAATTTAAGTCGCTATATCTTGTACGCTTCTTACGCAATTTTAATGAACCAGGTGTCATCTGAAAGATCATTTTCATCTCTTTTAATGAACCTATGGATAATTTGCTTTGACTTCTCATAAATGTTTTAGCTTACATCCATATTGATCCATAATATGCTAGTATTCATAAAATTTCTAGAGATTTGGGACTTTCAGTTAGTTCCATTCAAAAATTGTTCATGGATTTTAACGCGCACCAGGCTGTACTGAATGCGGATTTCGACAATCTCCTAAATTATATTCATTGGCTTTTTAACGTGATAAGGGACGATCGCCGTTTTTAAAGTTTCAAGTTTTATTAATAATATGCGACAATTATTAAAATATCTGACGCTCGTAAAAAGAAAAATGTATGATTTTAAAACCATAGTGTCTTGGCCATTTTGCAAACCAGGTGCGTCACTACATAGACCAGCAGTTCTCTTTCCAATATATTGAAAGGGGAAGTTATTTCCTTGGCTAGCGGACCTCAGGACTAACTTGCTCGATTTTTATTTATAGGGAGGAATAACAGATCTTGTTTACAAAACTCGATCACGAAATGATCAATTAATGATTGACGAAAAAATATGATCAAGGGAATTAAAACTGCTATAAACAGCATATCTGTCGCGGGAATTGAAACCGCTGTCTCGTCAACCCAACAAAAGCTGTACCGCTGTATTCCGGATGATAGTAAACATTTCGAACACATCAAATAAGTGTCGAATTTTTTTAAGAATTTTGTTTAGAGTTTCTATATTATCTTGTTCAATAAAATTAAATAAGAATTGTTCAAGATATAACAAATATTTAAAGAATATATAAGAGTAAATAGTATTAATAATTAGTTTTAACTACAAGCCATAAATATTTATATTTTTGCAGTTTACCTAATTTTCTATAAAAGTTAAAATATTATTACAAATATTTTATCAATTTTAAAACTTTTGTATCAAAATGCTTCTTATATACATTTAAGTTATGCTAAACTACTAAAGCTCTTGATATAAAAAACATAATGTATAATATGGTTCTTTTGTTGTAAGTCAAAGTTCATAGCCTAATTGTAAATATGCAAAAATTAATATAATAAGTATTTATTTTGCCTAAGAATTTAGCAAAAGTATATGTATATAAAACTATATGAAATCCTTATTAAAAGCCCTAAAAAAATATAAATTTTAACTTTTTTTAAATTTACTGAATATCTCGATATACAAAAACGTAATTTACAGTTTATTATTACTAAATAGCTTAAGTAACCATAAAGTACGTAAAACTTAGATAATGAAAAAGTGGTAAAAAATGTTTAATTCCATCAGTAGAATTACATATAGACCGGTTAAAAAAACATTATAAAAGGCAAGTTCAAAAAAGGAAAAGCTCTATCGGAATCCTTAAGAAAGAAAAAAAAAACACAAAAATGACAAATAAACGTAATAAAACACCGCTTCCGCATATGTATAATAATAAATCGGCACCGACTTTAATCCGTCGCGTTGTTGTATAATCCACATACCAATACCGAATCTACATTCCGTCCGCTACTGCACTTTATAATACGCCATTCAATATATGCACTTAAATTAAATTCTTCTACCCTGACAACATAAATAATAATCCTGCGGGATGTCAAGAAAACGTAATAATTTTGCATTAATATTTATATGTAGCAGACAGGTACGAGTTACTGGAACTTCACTTTGAAGAGAAATCAAAGAATGGCTCGTTCGTTTTCCTGTCTTCGCCTCTACCGACTTGTACTTAGAAGAATGTGAATAGCGAATTGAATCATGTTAAAAATCTAGAAAATCTCCTTAGTGATTACATATTCCCAATGTGTCCTCTAGAGAAAAACAGTCACGCGAGGGTGGTACAAGAGCCCTAAGGCATATAAAAAACGCGTATTTTATCTGCCAAAGGTATAATACAATAAGCTTCCGAGTAATGAGGACACAATGGAGCATTGAAAGGGCCCGCTCGGTCCTGTGAATTTGTGAATTGTGTTCCAAAGATGTTTGTCTATTGTTAAGGGCTATTATCATACAACAGAGGCACAATGGTTCCTTTCTCGCTGTATGTGCCTGAATTTACAATATAATCTAATAATCGGAATAAGTTAACTCTCTCTCTCTGGTTCGAGATTTGAATCACTGCGCTCGATTTTGTTTATGTCGAGCATCGGTATTTAAATAGCGTAGGAGAGTTGGTCATGGTTAAAACATGAATTTAGTTCAAGTAATAGTATAAAAACTTAAAAGATGTCTTCATTATGGCTGATATTTTTTATAAATATACCAATCGCGCTATTTTGGGATTAGTGTTTCCTTGTTAAATAATATTATTTTTACTAACTCTTTTGATTTTTACTATGTCAACTATATCATTTGGTTCTCCTATACTACCTGAATCTTTTTAGAACTATACTTTTTTATGTAATTTGTTGTACTACATATCTGTACCTCATAAACTGTTCAGATTCTTGGAAGAGATTAAAATATATTTATTTCAAGGACCAATATAATTTCGGTATAAAATAAACTTTCATACATAGTATAGAACTAAATAATTGCATACAATAAATAAAACTAACTTAAAATTATGGATTAAATTTAACCCCTTACCGCATACTGCGCCAAATTTGGCACATGTTTTTTAAACCTAATTTTTAAACAGGCATTGTGGTTTTATGCCGCGACCGCAATTTGTCCCATATTTGGCACCTTCGCTTCTTTATTTTCAATTAATATTGTCGCCGCCTAGCGCCTATTTTGTGAATTATAGCATAGATCTTATTTAGCCGCCGGCATCCACGTGTTACATACAATGTTTATTTACAAAGTTGAAGTGATCATAAAACACATAAAAATCTTTTTTTTTGTAAAATTATCTATGTTTTGGAAAGTATTTATTCATGTGATCTGGGTATAATTACGCCCCTCAATGCATATAGTTGTGAATTTTTTGTCATTTATTTACTTGTGCCATATTTGACGCAACTTGCAGTAAAGGAAAAAATCGTTTATTTTTTCAGATGGATCCAAAATAATTTTACGGTACCCAAACTGTTGATATTCCAAATCAAGTTTATCAGACGACAACCTTTACCAAAACAGAACACTATTTTCTAAAGTTTTATTGGAAGAGTCTAGCGAAGATGAACAGATTAAGAGAGAAGTTGAGGGTATCATAATTTGTAAAACCGATTATTCTGATAGTGAAGATGATGTTTCCCTTTCAACCCTAGCTGCAGCATACAAGAAAAAGAAAACAAACAAGGTGGTTGAATGGGAAAAAAACATATGAAGGTAGCTGAGGAATACAAATTATTCAAAGGAACTGAATCTTTAGGAATCGATATTTTGAATTTTAATGGTATTTTTGATTTTTTCAAGTTTTTTTTTACTGATGAAATATTGGTGTATATAGTGGAACAGACTAATTCATATACTATCCAATGTAGGCCTGAAAAAACAGCAAATATAAGCAAGAAAGAAATTAAAATTTTTATTGGAATTTGCATATACATGTCTGTAGCACACTCTCGAAAGAATTCCAGATTTTGATATTCCTAAGGAATCTGCAATGAAAAAAAAGGAAGGGACACGGTTGTTGAAAAAGTGGTTTGAGTTGATGATACAGATGTGTCTGTAGTTTCGTGGTTTAATAATAAAATAGTTACTACAGTATCAACCTATGTAGGCAGTGTCAACCTATTTCTGAAGTGCGGAGATTTTGTAGAAAGGAAAAAAAGCACATTATGATCCCTCGTCCAAAGTGTATAGAAGTATACAATAATTATATGGGCGGTGTGGATCTTTTGGATTCCAGGCTAGGCTATTATGGGATACTAATAAGATCAAAAAAAATTTACCTAAGAATTTTTTTTCATTTCCTCGACATGTTATGTTGTAACAGTTGGATATTATGGAGAAGATCGGTCATAAGTACGAATTTTGACGAATGGTATTTGCCACTGGCTGAGTTCAAACTTGGATTGGCGGAAATTCTAACAAGATCTAATGTAATATCAAAAAAGCGGGGCAGACCTAGTTGCACACTTCAGCCACAACTAGAATTAAAAAAAGGAAATATCCTTTTGCGCAAATACCAGCCCAAGAAATTCGTCGCGATAATGTGGGCCATCTTCCTGAGTGGTATGAAGATCGCCAGAGATGCAAATTTCCTGAGTGTAAGGGTAAAACTCAAATTACATGTGTCGAAATTGTTTTCGCCGTTTTTACGTGGAAAATTTAAATATTCTTAATGTTTATATTTAGTTTAAATATTTTTTGATGTATTTATAATGTTTTTGAATAAATATGTTTTCTGGTAATTTTTTTATTTTCTTTCCTATGATAAAATTTGTGCCAAATCTGACACATGTCAAAAAAGTATTTTTTTTTTCAAAAACAAAACATTATTAATTTTTTAAAATATTTTTCTACTTAATCTTGCGGCATAAACTATCACATATATTTTTCAACTTAAAATAAAAAAATCATGCAGTAAGGAGTTAACATATTCATTATATGTATTACAAAAGATTAAAGATTAAAAATTCTTCAACACCATAAGCACTATATTTCAAAAGTACCATTATAACCTCAAGCTCAAAGGATATAATACTATTAATTATTTTGATTCTAGGAGGCTTATTTAAAAGTTTTATTCCCATATGGATAAGGCTCTGTTCAAACAAAAATACGTTATGTACGTACAAAGACAATAAAATTATAATATAATTATGAAAAGTCGCATTAGAAGAAAATCTATGCAAATTCAGTTTTATAGAAACAAACAATTCTCTTATGTTAATACTTGGCAATATAAGGCAATATCTCAAATAATAAACCAGTTTTACCACTAACCAAAATTATTTTATTCTTGACACGTGTTTCGCTAACAATGTAAGCATCTTCGGGAGAAAATTACAGTTTTAATCTTAGCTAAACTATTACACATAAAACAATTATAAAGAAACATATTTCTACATCATTTGACATACTTTGGCATAAACCATGACTAAGCTATTGACTAATATATATAACTATAATAACAAATAATATTACGGAGGTACCTACTATAATATGCTAAAATATAAAAGCCTCTATTATTATGCTATAGTATCTGTAATTTTGTAGATAAATTAGAGCAAGAATGTCTTTGATTCACCCTTTCAATTGCTCGTTTCTGCAGTCTAAGAACCCTCAGAAATTCCATTAATGCTTGCTTTTTAGAATACAATAACATATCTAATTTTTGAGCAAAATTATGCATGATCATGCCAATACTAGTTATTCATTGAAATCTGCAAACTCCATAGCATATAAAGAAAAGTCTGCCAAACATATCGTTAACAACTCTATACTTATGTGCGCCATCCAAGCTCAACTCCACCGCCGTAGTGTGAAAAAGCTCTCATTCATGTGGGTTTGAAAACTGTTAAACTGAGTAAATGAAGAGCAAAATGCATCTAACATCTGTTGTACTTTGGCCACTAAACAATCAGTTGAAGATTCACAATGATACAACTAAGAATTGTCATCAGCAAAATGGTAAGATTTTCTGTGTGATCCACGGCTAATGGCAGATCATTGGCGAATTTTAGAAATAACAGGATCCAAGCATGGATCCTTGTGGAAGATCAAAATCCAAAGCCAGTGCATTAAACTGGACAACATGCATTTCAAAAATCTTTGACCTAGAAGAAAGATAAGATTTTAATCATTCCTGGACTCTACCTCTTAAACCATAACTGTATCCAAAGTTTATTGATTAGCAGCTGATGGTTTACCAAGGTAAACAGGCGCTACCAAGGTAAATAGATGCTAAAGTCCATATAGAGTCCCAAACATTTATCATTTTCATCCAATACACCAATGTTATACAGAGACCAGGAAATAATAGAGAGCAGGGATATCGCCAACGCGTTTGCCTCGCATTTTTCTACTATTATTCAATCAGATCCCTCTGGCTACACCCTGGATTTTACTCCGGCGGTTCCTCTGACAAGTGCGACTTTGTTTCTAAAGGGTATTATTGTGGAAGATATTACGGTCGCCGTAAAAAAATTAAAACCTAAAAAATCGGTCGGGCCAGATAAGAAACCACCCTATATCTTTAAAGCATGTATTGATTTTCTAATTGAGCCCTTATTAATAATATTTAACCTAATATTGGAAAAAAAATGTGTCCAGATTTATGGAAAACCTTAAAAATAGCTCCTATATTTAAAAGTGGTGACAAGGCTGATATTTCAAATTATAGACCTGTAGCATTAATTTGTTGTCCAAGCAAAATTTTTGAATTAATATTATATAACAAAATGTATAATCATATAATGGGTGTTATAACTGAAAAACAGCACGGTTTTATGAATAAGAGGTCAACAGTCACAAATTTAACCACATTTTTGCAGAAGCTGAATGGCGTGGTTGACTCTAATGGACAGGTAGATGTTATATACGAGTATACCGATTTTTCTAAAGCGTTCGATAGAGTCAACCACGACATTTTGTTATAAAAGCTAGATTTTTTTAGCTTATCGCACGATTTTCTGCAGTTGCTCGCTTCATTCTTGCAATCAAGGATACAGTATGTAGTATATAGAGGGTGTACATCTCGAAGTTTTGTCGCTTTGTTAGGGGTGCCTCAGGGGTCTAACCTGGGGCCATTGCTTTTCTTATGTCTTATCAACGATCTACCATTGTGCTTAAAATATTGTGATGGTGAAATATTTGCCGATGATTTTAAATTTTATAGAGCATTTAATAGTATTAAGGAATGCGAACTACTTTAGCATGACCTAAATAGAGTAATACTTTGGGCAAAACAAAACAAATTATCTTTTAATGTTGAAAAGTGTATTACAGTAAATTTTACTAGAAAAAATGTGCCAATTAATTACAATTTTAAAATGGGTACTAATGTCTTAAAATGTAAAACAGAAATAAAAGACTTGGGAGTAGTTTTCGACAATAAGTTGCATTTCGATGCCCATATTAACACAGTTGTTAATAAGGCATTTCAGATTTTAGGATTTACAATTCGTAATGCTTATAACTTTACTAATTTAAAGACCATTACTACCCTCTATAATGTGTATGTTCGCAGCATATTGGAATATGCCTTAATTGTTTGGTGTCCATTCTATTCGGTTTACGAACAAATGTTGGCAAAGGTTCAAAAAAGGTTTTTGCGGTATTTGTACTATAAAAAACATGGTGTGTATCTGATGGATATATCTTATAAAAACCTTTTGACAGAATTTAATTTAAAAAAACTTACTTCCAGAAGAACTGTGGCCTGCTTGTTGTTTACACATAAGATCCTTCATAATAATATAGATTGTTCATTTCTTCTCGAAAAACTGCTGTTAAGAGTAAATATTCATAACAATAGAGATTTAGGAACTTTTTATATAAATAAACAAATAACAATTTAGGTAAAAAGTCGCCAATTTTTTGAATGTCCAGTGCCGCCAACCTAGTATTTCATATTGACATATTGGGAAATTTTAAAAAATATATCTAATGTAGAATTTTTTTTTTTTTTTAAAGTTACCTAATGTGTTATCTGGGGGGCAAAAAATCTATTTATTTAAAATTTGTGATATGTAGTGCTTACTTACTGTGCTTATTAGTCATTAAGGACCAATTGTAATCATTTAATTTGTGTCTGTAGATTGCATAAAATAAGTAAATAAATGTTAAAGAGTTTGCCCAAAAACTACAACATACTGACAGAGATACAACAGACTGGGCACTTCTGCCTCAAGAAATCCATGTTGACAGGTTGTAAATAAATTGGATGAATGTGTTAAATAAGATGTCCGACTTTACGGTTGGAATAAAGAACATGCTAGTTATATGGTAGGACAAGACGAAAGAAGGAGGAAGATCCCACAATCACTTGATCCTTAAAGAGTGCCTTAACGCTCCTTTCAAAAATTAATTAATAAAAAAACTTTATTAAGAAAAAATCTAATATAAGCATTAGCCAGAAATTTTTTTTTCTACAGTCAATCATCGTTAATCAATTTATTTATTATTCAACCGTAAGAAACACAAAAAAATATATTTACAAAGATTCATGAAAGAAAGAGTTCTCTTACGTTAAAATATCCAGGATATATAATAATATAATACAAAAGAGGGAAGAGATAGAAAGATAAAATAAATTTAGAGCAAAGACATATAGGATTTATATTATAGGGTAAGCCAAGTGTAACATCCTATTTCTGCAAGTTGTTATTGTTGGATAATACCTGTGGAGTATCTGTAAAAAATCTATTAAAATCAATTGCAATTATGCTACTGGCTCTAGTATTCGAATCCTTGACAATTAATCATACTGTTTGACCTCTGTTTGTTGATTGATTATATCCGTTATCATTATGCATTTTTTTAGCATTGGTTGAAATATTTTTCGTAAATTTTCTCGCATGCTTAATTATATGCTTTTTCATAATACTCATTTTATCGGAGGCCAGACTCTGGTTATATAGGATGTTTCATAATTAGTGGGACAAACTTGGAAGGGTTGTAGAGGTCTTAAAATAACTGAGTTTGCTCTATAAACCTCTATCCAAAAATGATTGATGAGATGAATGATTTTGAGATGCAGGGTGTTAAAATTTTAAAAAAAAAATCTTATTTTTATTATTAACAATGGCAAAAATTCACTTCCTGGTACCGAATTTTACATCAAAAGCACTTTTTTTTTCCTTGTGATAAATACTGTAATAATTATCAAACGGGTAAAACTAAAAATTTAAATTTTAGCGAGAAATTAATTTCGAACAATGGATTTAATTTTTTTATGTAAAAGCAGTACATCGGAAGAAACATAGCCAGAAGACAAAATTTACTTTAAATTTAATGAAGATTTAAAATATGTTTTTTATTTGAAGAAAAAACATTGGCGTACCATTTATTTTAAGAGTTCACTAGGTTCTAGCCCGCATGAACGCCACTAGTAAAATAAAAAATTAAATTATGTATTAAAAACTAGTACTAGATGTATAGAAGCCAAGAAATATTTATAGGCATGTCAAATATATCGTGAAATATAAAATTTATTTTTAAAATTTTATCACCCTGTATTTCTAAATCTAATGATTTTCAGATAGGGGTTTTACGCAAAATTGCTTATTTTGAGGCTTTCAACTCCTTCAAGTTTGTCCTATTTATTATGAAACACCCTGTATAGTTGTTTTACCTTTTTAAAGAGGGGTCGCATTTTTTTTGTTAACTTTATTTAGGGAATGATATAACTGTGTAATATGTAAAAGTAGAGATAAAAAGCTCAAATGCAAAATCCGCAGTGCTGGTCTCATTTATTAATAATTAAATCTCCTAATGAAAGTGAACTGAAAAAAATCTACTTGTTTTTTACCTAATTTTTTTTTTCAAGTCTTTCTGTGCTCAAGTGAACCGATAATCCACTTAAGTCAATTTTACTATCTATACTGTATGGGTTAGCGAGATTTAAGCATGTATACTCAATGGCTTTATCGAATTATGTTGTTTATGTGACTTAAATAACTCAAACAAAATACTACTAATAATCTTCTTATATGATAAATTTATCATGACTTTTATTAGAGACATTTGTCTCAATAAATGTAAACATGACATCCATGAACATCAGATCACTGATAGCTGATTTGTAACTACAATATATTTAAAAAAATATATTAATATTTAATATAATTTCTGCACCACATAACTCGAAAAAAAATTATTAGATCCAACATTCTAAATTGGGAAATTATTAGCGGACTTGCAAAAATTATCTCTACAACATATTGTAACATCACCTTTATGCCTATTATTTCTACAATTCTACCTGTCAGTCGATACTCACCAATGATAGTATTTCAAAAACTATTACCAATAAGGTGTCCTGACAAACTAAAAATATCTACTTTGTTATTGGATAGATTCACCTATAATAAATTTAGATCTATTCCTTGCTGAGAAGTACAATAGCTTTTACTTCAATTATTTAAATAAATGGTGCATATACATGTTTTTTTATTAAATTCTACTTCGCGAACAACTTTCTAAAAATAGGTAATATCAAAAAAGTATCTCTTAAAAAATTGCTATGCGAAAAAAATAATAATAACCTTGAATTTGACCTACTTTCTTTCAAAATGGCATTAAGGTATATTTATCCTAACAATTTATAACAAAATATAGCTTGTCAGTGTTTTGCTTTTTCCCTCTATAAAGAATTGGTAAAAGGATTAGGTGATTTAAAGACGATTGTCTCATAGCTATTATTCAAATTCATCTGCCAAGGTAGATGCTTAAAAAAATTAAAAAGCTTTAGACCACTAAAATCCTATAAATCTTTGTACTTAATATGGTTCTACAATTACTATTATTAACGAAGGCAATCTACGATATATGTAAGTTTGTATACAGTTATTTAATTTTAATAGGTTTTCCAGATTACTCGTATTTGGTGTAACCTTCGGGTTTTTAAATTTAAGTTTAGATAGTATATTAAATACAATATTTTTTTCGAATTTAGTTGTGATTTACACCTCAATCATCAATTCTTCAAGAGAATTATTTTTATGCAAAAGGCTAAAATTAGACTAAAGACTACTTACTTTTAATTGGGCATTAATTATTACTTTTACTGTGAGCGAAAATTTAACATTTGTAACTATACCACAGTGTATGATTTTATTTTTTTTTGCGTACTAAGGATGATCTCATAGAAATCGAAACGTCGATCAAAATACATAAATCGATCACTTTAAGTAGTTTTTTACCTATATCCAAGAAAAAAAATTAGGGAACAAGCTGAGGTCATGAAAAATAATTCACATTATAAATATATTAGGTTTAGGATTTATTTAAGAATGAGTTACCATTTGGTTATAATAATCCTCCATGTTGGATTGTTTTGATACTGCTTACCAGATATGAAAGATCTTTAGTTTTTCAATTTTTATCACTGAACATGATGCGATTTTTTATATAATTTAGTTAGCTACATACCAGAACCATCATTTCATTACAATCATTATAGATCTTGAGTTACTCTAACTGAAAATACATAGCTTTTTCATTTGTTTTTAGTTGACCTTAAATCCCACTATACAGCATTTACAAATAAATCTCTATACCAAAGAAATCACAAATAAGTAACCTGCAAAATCTATTAAAATAAAATGAAATAAAAATATGGTAATTTTAAGTCGCTCCGCTACCATACATTATCGGATTAAGTCAGTCCATTGATTGAAGTGATGGGATCTACAATGGGCCGCCGGAGGACAGAAGAGGGCGACGTCTTCGTCGTTGATGCGTGCGTATGTGTTGTGTGTATGTGTGCGCTGCGCTCTACACTGGACACCAGCAGAAGAAGACGACGGAGTCAATAAACCCGGTGCACCTGTTGGCCTCGGGTCACCTATCTACTCATAGCTTTAGCCTCCAGCATCTCTTATATGGGAACTGACAAATTGCATGCATCGATCTAAAACAAAAAACTCAGTTTCGTATTTTTTTTTTTATATATTTTTATTGCTTGCATGCGAGGTATCATTAAAAATTAAAATAGGCGTCATTAACATATCTTATTACATTCAAAAAGGGAATGTTTCCAAGTTCATTAACAAATTATAAGGTTATTCTTTTTTTTTAACAAAAGGGAATTTTAAGTGTGAAGGAATGGAAGTTTAATTAGAAATTATAAGCCAATAGCTTTAACTTCTTATTTCTCCAAAATAGTGGAATACACAATGTTTGCTCATAGGCTTTTAGCTTATCTAGTAAAAGATAAAATATTTTCTGAAAGACAACTTAGTTTTCTATTGGTTAAATTAAAATCATCTATCTTGTCATATTTATTTGAGGTTATCGATGCACTTAAGGCAGGAGAGCACATCTTTTGTGACCTAAGCAGGGCGCAAAAGATGCGTTGGCTCAGAATGTTCTCTGAAATTGGGTCGTCTCTTTTTTACATATAATACGCAATACGTGGAAATAAAGATAAAATTGGGCTCATATTATTTAAACAATGCTTACACTGACTTGAAGTGCTTCGTGCTTTGATGCTCGGTCCTGTGTTATTTCTTATATTTGTAAATTTATTTCACACAGATTTACTGCATAGTCAGTAGTCAGAATACTATAAACGCGGATGATACGTCAGGCCTTGTTCGATAATAAAGTGCAGAAAATATGCACATTACTACTGGAAAAGCATTGCATGATTTGAACAACTGGTTTACTTTGAAAAAATTAAATTAAATGAAGTTTTTCTTAATACCAAGAAAACAAATTATATGGTTTTTTACATTCACCACCCAATTAGCAATTTTTCAAAGTTGCAGATTGCAACGCAACGTTGCATTGTTACGTTATCTTAACCGTAGAGACAACCTCGTTTTACACCAATTTGAAAGATTTTTTTAGTTGTCTCAACGTTACGCAGTGACTACCCGTTAACTTTCTAAACGCTTTTGCAACGTTTTTAGAGTTACTGATTTTTGGAAGGATGGGCGCCATAACAGAAAAATTAATTATTTTTTTAGCAATTAGCTAATAGATAACTCCAGTAGAAGCTACTCCAAAAATACAACCTTTTTAATCCATCTTTTGAACAGTCCTTATTAATATTTGTTTTGTATGTAGTTTAATATAGTGAATTATACGGGTAAAATACCCGTTTTGAAAGATTTACAAGCACTTAATTTATAAACGGGACATAGTTTACTGTGAAAAGATGGTATTTTGGCCCTAAATAACACGCGCGCCCTGAATTTATAGCAAATTTCAAAAAAAAAATTATAATTTTTTTTATTGGTTACATAAGAAGCCCGATGTCGTTATCCCTGGTTGGCCTGAAGCAAGAGGTAGAACGGATGGACATAACCTAAAATTTTAAAATTTTAATTATTGTTTGCAATTTGTTACGCGTATGCAGCACGTTTTTTTACAAACTTTAATAAACAAAAACTTTAACTTTTACAAAAAAATTCCTAAGGTCTTCGAAAAATATAAACTCAGAATGTAATGTTAACATTACATTTTGAGTTCTCATTGCTGCTGCTTCTATATAAATCCTAAAAAATCAAACTTTATAAAATTTACCATTGTTTTCAAACTGGTAAGTCTCTTGTATAAAGAAAGGCTATAAAGTAGGATATAGGAACCACGAAGGAAACCATTTACAATAAGTTAAACTTTAAATATGTAAAATTTAATCCAAAGCTTTTCAGCGCAATCTTCCGCCACTTCCATTGATTCTACATAATCCATATCAACTTCAGGTGAGCTAGTTGTAGGCATTTTTGCTTCCATTGTAAGTTTTTTTTTGCGTCTGTAGTAAGTTGCAGAATATTTAAAGTATTTATATCTCTTCGTTTTTAAAGCAAAACAAAAATAATAAATCCCAATAATTCCAAGCAAAAAATGAATTATAAAAATATAGATTAAGTAGGTTATGTTGAATTGAATATTTTTTCTTTCTCTTATTCTCTCTACCTTTGTTTTTCATATTCTTCCTTCATATTCTTTTCATTTCATATTCTACAGTGAAAAATGCTTAACACAGATGATTAGGCAACGTAATACCCATTCGCTAACGATCAGGTAACGTTGTTCTGGGTTTTTGATTCGAAAAATTGTACACGTCTGCACGTCGTTGTTTTAAGTGTAAATTACTACTGCTACCATCTATAGTAAAAAAATTCGTTTTAAAAATAGCAGAGTTTTACAACAGTTGCGATACAGTTGCAGTACGTCGAAAATAAACGCGTTGTAAAACCAACTAAATTTTGCACTGAAAACAACGTTGCAACTAGTGAAAATAAAAGTAATCTCAACTTAGGTGACTGCAAATTGTTACTTGGGCAGGGTTAATTAAATCTTAATTTTAACATGCATTTAAGCAATATAGCTTCTTGCAATGTCAATAAACAATAAAGTGCCTTGGCTTGGTACAAGATGACACTCTTTCAGGGAGGCACATTGCAATGATTTGTCTTTAAAATTAGGCAGCCTTTCTCATATCATAAGAAATATTAGATCTTTAGTGGACAAAAACCAGTTAGTCTGCCTATACTATGCCATAATTCACTGTAAGATTTTGTATGAGATCCAGTTCTGGAGTATGTAGAGGTATGCGTGTCATGTATTTATTGATTGAAATAACTTTCTGCAGATCGCTTTCGTCGCTTTGAGATTTTAACTGTTTTGTATATGTAGATATTTCAAGTGCGTTTACTTGTTTTTAAAAAAAATTAATTTATTTGCGACAAATAAATAAAATATTTGTCTTTATTTCGTTCTAGATTAACCCTTTCAGTAAAAATTATCCTGAACATATGTCCAAAAGTATTTAATAGTGTAAGTTTAGTTATATAATGTTTGTAATTTTCACTTCATTGAAAGCTGACAAATTCCATACACTGTATTGTATCAATTTTAAATAATAGAAATTTGCAGTTGAATTTAAATTTAATAAGAGCATGTAGTTAAGTAAGCAAGACCTCTCCACAAGATAAGCTATTGACTCTTCAAAATTAGACCGAAAATCTTAAACAAATCAGAAAAGTATATCACTATTTTCCTGTAAATTTGAAATACAGAATCTTTTGGAAAGGAAGGATGAGAAACGTTAAACAAGAGGCCCACTCAGTCACAACAGTCTACAATATCTGTATTACTTTACCAAAAGGATGTGATTTTCGAATGTATTTATAATATGAGCTATAAAGTGAATAAAAAATTAGTAAGTTGTTAAGTATTCTTTTAATGTTAAGTCATAATGGGCACAACAGAACTTCCTAATTTTGGAAAAAAAAATTATAAATAATATAATTAAAATGCACTTACGGCGGAAAAAAATATATTCACGATGGAAGAAAACAAATCGTTGGGCCTAAATGTCGGATTTTGAACTTGCTAGACAAAATCCATGCCGGTGCATCAGAAGGACATCTTGAAATAACAATGAATTCAAGATGTCCAACATGATATCTTAATCAAACCTCAGTTGGATTGGGATAAATAAGCCACTTAATGAGTTGGTCAATCTATTTTATGACATTGTTTATTTAACAGTTTACGGTGTCGTTTCTTTGAAAAAGAACATTTTCATGAAATTCTTATAGGAAAATTATTACTAAGAAAGAAGCGATTAATAATTAGATAACAGATGGCTTATTTAATGACTATGACCTATTTTCTAAGCTTATAGCTGATTCTAAGGCATTTAACAAAGAGGCCTAAGTTATGTAACTGTCACAGAATATTTACTGAAAACTTATTAAACTTTAATTATTAATTACTTTAAAAGTTCAGGTGTTTTACAATGAAATTAGGGCTCAAAACAGAAATTCAGGAGAGGAAATTGTTAATCTGTTTTCTGCAGAATTCCTTTAACAGATAATTACAGATAAAGTCTATGACCCCTCTAATAAAACTTTTCTACAGATTACCGTAGAAGACCTGGTCCTGATAGTTCTATTCTTATCAAACGCTTGCTTATATATTTGCTTGGCCAGTTTTTATAATTTTCAATATGTATCTTAATAGTAAAGTTTTTTGAAAATCAGGTTTTATTACACCCCTCTTTAAGTTAACAAGTCGCAAGAAGCCAAGTATATACCTATAAGCATTTTAAGTTGTATCTCCAAAGTTTTCGAAAGCCCTGTCTGATCTTGTATCTAAAGGGTTGTTTTATCGAACAATAGTCTGGATTTATCCCGTCACCTTTAACTAAACTTAATTTATTAAATACTAATTTTTTTCTAAAATCATTGGAAGAACGTTGCCATGTACACGTCCTTTATATAGATTTCTTGAGAGCATTTATTCGAGTTAACTATGTAATTTTAATGAACAAGTTTAAGGCTATTGCTTTACATGATCATCTTTTAATGTGTAATAATGTAAACCTAAAATTTTCATTCGGTAGAGATCAAAGTGCCTTCTGGTTCTCACCTCACATTTATATTAATAATATCGTACCTTGTTCTATTTATATAAATGTTCTTCGTTTGCAGATGATATGAAGTTTTATATGAAGGTTCGCAGAACGGATGATTGCGTTATGTTACAGTCGGATTGGTACCGCTTAATTCAATAGTGTGAATAAAATGTAATAGACCTAAACGTCAAGAAGTGTCATTTGATGGTTTTAAGTCGTAGTAGAAATATCATTTAGCATGTCTACAATACACATAATTGCCTTTTAGTTAGTATATTCCAAATAAGAGACTTGGCCACTATATTTAATTGTTTATGCGTTTGGAACCCTTATTACAATATTCATATTTATGCTATCGAAATAGTGCAGCATAAGTTTTTAGACTATATTTTGTTTACCATATATTAGATCATATATGATATTAACTATTGTCTGGCAGAGAAATCTCGTAATATTAAAACTCGCCAAATCCTTCATACACATAGGGATTTAGTCGTGATTTATAGCTTACTGTACTTATTGAGTTTGTTGCATCTCCTTCACGCACCATCTCAACGTACAACACCTAATTTTTCTTTTTACATTCCTATCTATTAAACAAACTATACTTCTAATACTGGCGAAACAGTGTGAGCACAAGCTTGACTGTTTTTCGAGTTAAGGTGTATTTAGGCGACAGCCCTCTGACTTTCTGTAATATGTTACTGGTATATTAAGATTTGAGATGTTGTTTTGTTTATTTAATATATAAGATAATTAGCCCTGTGTTATATGCATATATTTCTTTTTTTGTTTTGTTGTATAAACATTTATTAGTATAATATTTCTTCGGCTGTGCAAATTATAAAGTTAGTTATTAGGTTAGGTTTATTTGATTTAATTTTAATTAACTGATTGTCTATTTGACTAAATGATTAATTTTCATTGAATTTGGAATACAAAATAATCTGGAAACGTAAATATATGCCATGTTTAAAGAGAATTTCAATAAAAGTTCTAAAAATGCCCACTTTCCAACACAATATACAAACTGTGTATCAATTTATTAAACAGTAATTTCTGGATTGCTCAAAATCTTAAAAATTTAATTAAATTATTTTAAATACAAAGAAAACTTTCAAAAAATGTAATCACGGTTTATGGCTTTAAACGCCTAGAATACAATTAGAATATAGACAAAAATAATTCAATTATAATGATGACTTTAAATTAATATGAACCCATGCTAAAAATCGTATATTGTTTTCAACGTAATCAAAGTACCTTTTAAAATTTAAAATAAAAACTTAAATCCGTATTTACACTATTAATATTGACATTGGTATCGAAAAAAACTAAACGTTTGATAGAGTTGCTAACTAGCTTAAATAAAAAATTCAAATGTGAATGAACAAAATACTTTGCTCATTTGCTTATTTACGCAAAATCATTTGTTAATTCATTGATTTTTGTAGATAATATTAAAATAAATTGCAGCAATTTGTTGTATTTGTTCCCTTATATTTAATTCTAAAGTGCTTATTTTAATAATTCATTTTAAATTCACTTTGTTAATGATATAAAAACTCTGTGACTTTAGTTTTTTTAGCTGAAATAACGTTTAGTGTACGAAGAAAATTTTGAAAATATTTGTTAGTCAATAATTATATTAAATTATAGATTTTATCCGACATGCATAACGACCATCCATGCAGTCGGTCCGTTGCGGTAAAGAAAAAAGCCAACCAAATGTGTAAACAGGTTGGCAAGCACGAAATGATCCAAATGAACTGATTGATTTTAATTTTATTTACAGTTTATCGGATTTGGTTAAAACTGGTCCCGTAAATGAGTGCCGATAAACAATGGGCCTTTATATCTTATTCTATGGGAACCGGCTATGCATATCTTTATTATGGGGATTAACCATCTAGGGATATTATAATAAAGAGTTCTTAAGCGGAGATTTAGTTTTACGATATTAGAATTAAAAGCTTGCGTTCCGGTTTAATTTGTTGTTTTTTTTATTATATTGGATGCCATTCTATAAGCCCCGTATCCACTTATATTTTTTGTTATTGACTTTCCCTCTTATTTTCAATTCCATTCTTTTTCAAACAATTTACATTTATCTTTAATTGTAATTTTCTCTCAAGGTAAGCGTTATGCAAATATTCCTCATTAAGCTGATCCGAAGTATTTAAGTTTAATTTATTACGAAGTATAACAATAAAGAAAAGCATGTAATTATTTATATAAAACTATTACATCTCCATAATCTAATACATGTGTAATAACACAAAAGTGCTAAACCGAGTATTAATAACATTATCACGCAGATCACGGTTATTTATCGCTGTATGTAAGAAAATAGGCATTAATTGCTAACATTAAAACTGCATATTTATCTACAGTAGATATTATTATTATGTCTATCATAAAATGTATAAATAATTATTTTTAATATGGTCCCACATCATTTTAATTGTAAATAGAGAATTTACATTTTATTTATTTCAGGAGTCATTTTATCGCAGGAAATTTGTTGCGTCTAGGAAGTTTAACAAATCGACAATTTTTTTGCACAAATTACCATGTTAATGTACCTAACCGCGTTTATTGGTAACACTTTACTAAACCACAGCGATTTTATTGCAGAATTTTTTTTACAGCATCTAGAAAGTTAAACAAATATATTTTTTTTTTTTAACTTTTATCAGGTTAAATGCCACTAATTTAAATGGTTTTTAGATCATGTGAGATGGATAGTTATTCTTTGGTTTAAGGCTTTCCTTTCAAACATAATTAATGAAAAATTGGGTTAGAAAATTATAATATTTAAAAACTATATTTTTCGCATATATGATACATGCAACCTACTAACCTAATGTGTCTTAACACGACGTAAAAAATTATTTTTCCAAACCAAGTTTTGAAAGATGAATGCGTGGCTATCTTATGTCGTTCTTAGGTCTTATTCGGAGTTCAAGCCGGTCCAGTTTCTGAGTTTTTATATCCAGGACAGTCGCTTTCTTCCCAAACCCTTTTTCCGTTCCAACTTTCCCTCAATTATTGGTTGGGTTAACTCGTATTTTTTCAAGGCCTTGGTTTGCTATTTTCCCTACTTTCATAATATGTACTAGCTCACACTCACGATCTAAAACTCAGAAAAAATAGCGGGCGAAGTAGTTGTTGATGCCGAACCTCCCGACGTTTTCTTTAAATGCTGTGTAAAAAAAAAGTTGCTGCAATAAATGGAAATGTAATTTGTGTAGTTTGTGGTGCTATTTATCATCAAAGTTGTTTCCAAAGAAAAAAGTGTGGAATAATCGATAATATTAGAGTTGTTTGCTATGCCAAAAACATAACCTAGAATTCTGATGTAAACTAAAAGAAGCTGATACTGAAATTTTTTTGTTAAAAATGCTAGAACAGCAACTACAAGAGAAAGGAGAGGCACTTAGCAGTGAGACTGTAAAGTTAAAAAGTGAATTGGATATATTTCGTAAGAAATATAATGAACTCAAAGATCAAAAAGTAAACAACATATCATGTGCCACTCAGGTGACTTTTGCAGAAAAACTTAAAAGCCAAAAATCAGAATCTGTAATAGTAATAAAATCTAAGCAAACTCAAAAAAGTTCATTAACCAAAAAGTTTATTCAACAGAAAATTAGTCCTGTCGGGGTTAGTGTGTCAAGATTTCAACTTACTAGGGATGGAGCCGTAGTAATTGCTTGTGAGAGTGAAGACGAAATTAATTGCTTAAAGAATAGAATGGAAAAAGAATTAGGCATTAGGCACGAGATTGATCAACCAGTTAAAAAAAACCGAAGCTTACGATTATCAACATAAAACCCACAGATATATTCATGAATGATAGTGACACCGACATAGTGGATTAGATGGTTCGTTGGAATGCCATACAAGAGCATGCTGGTTTTTTCATGAAAATTGTGAAGAAAAGTGAAAATAAATATAAAAAATTAGATTTTATTATAGAGGTAGATTCAAAAACTCATAACTTGTTACTAAGGAAGGAAAAAGTTAATATAGCTTGGTCAAGGGCACGGGTGTTTAATCATATTCATATCATTCAATGTTTTAACTGTATGGGTTTTGGCCATCTAGCCAAAAACTGCTTAGTGTCGAAAGTTTGTTCTAGATGCGCAGAGAATCATTCTTATAAAGATTGTGGGTCAAATGAGCTAAAATGTATAAATTGTTGTAAGTGTAATAAAAAAAGTTCAGATCTAAAGCTGAGCACATCTCATCTGGCCCTCGATAGGCAATGTTCATGTAGGCTAAATTTATTAAAGATCATTAATCAGAGAGTAGACTATTCAATTTAGGTAGAGGGAAACTAATACTTTATACAAGATGGAATTTAAGCAAATAGAAAAACATGTGCTTAGCTTTGGACACTTAAATCTTAGATCAGTGTTTACAGGTTTTGTCGAATTCACTAATATAAATCAGAATAATAGCTTTGACATAATTGGTGTAATGGAAACAAGTTTTATAGAAAAGATCGTAATAGAAGTAGAGGTGGAGGCGTAGGCTTCTACATAAAAAGCTCAATAAAATGTGAGAGTTTAAGCTTTATGAATTTAATATCAATAGAGGATTTTGAACATTATTGGGTACGTATTAGAGTAAAGCAGAAGTTACCCATAGCAGTAGGTGTTATCTATAGAGTATGTAATAATGTATTAGAATGTGTAAATATCTTGGATAGAATATTACCTGAAATCTTGCCTGTAGATAAGTATGTTTCAGTTTTTGGTGATTTAAACATCAATATGATGAATATTCAAAACCCAGTCAGCAAATTATTTGATAGCAATGACTTTTGTCAGATAATAGATGAACCAACTCATCTGACTGATATAACAGCCCCTTTACTAGACCCAATTTTTATTAACGATAAA
The DNA here is from genome assembly GCF_022605725.1 of Anthonomus grandis grandis. Classification (NCBI taxonomy): domain Eukaryota; kingdom Metazoa; phylum Arthropoda; class Insecta; order Coleoptera; family Curculionidae; genus Anthonomus; species Anthonomus grandis. The sequence goes on from NC_065551.1 coordinate 20,247,441, forward strand.
AATATTGTAACTCAGATAGAGTGGAACATTAGTTTCAATTGGGATAATTGATCACCTATTGACATTTTGCTATATAAACATAACATGTATTATAAAAACTGAAAAATTTTTGACTATAAGGGATTTTAAGCATTTCGATGAACCTGAATTTTTACTTAACCTTCAGTCTGAAGTATGGTGGGATGAATTGTTCTACCTTCATGATATAGATAGTAAAGTTAAGTATTTGACTCATATTCATAGTCAAATTCAAGTCTTGTTATAACAACTTCAATGTTTCATTAGATTGTTTAGTCATTCCAGAAATCACAGGTGATTTACCTAATACATATTTCAATCCAGAATGTCTAGATATTCCAAGTAACTATCACTTAGCTGATCCAGCATTCTTTGAGCCCAATCCCGTTGACTTACTTGTTGGAGCTCAAGTATTTTGGGATATTATTTCTGCGGAACGCATTACTTTAGGCCCCAATAAGCCTATTCGGCAGAATAGCAAAATGGGTTGGTTGGTGTCAGGTCCCATAGGCATTTCTAATTCATCAAAGAATACCCTTTGTCATTTCTCAAAAACCTTAGATATTTAAAATCAGTTGCAAAAGTTTTGGGAAATTGAAGAAGTTTCAACCTCATCATATTTATTTGATAAGCATGCTCCCGTAAGGTCCATTAGAGTGACTAAGCCTTATGCACCATGGTTGACTTATGCAATAAGAGGTTTAATGAGGGAAAGGGACAAGGCATGGCTCAAATGTAAATTAAACAACTCTACAGAAAATTTTGGATATTATAAAATGCTTCGAAATTTTACTAAGAATTCTATCTGTAAGGAAAAGTTGGCTTATTTGCAATCAAGACCCAAAAGGATCAACGAAAATTTTGAAAACTTTAAGAAATCTTAATGTCTATGTTCCTACAAATACAGTTATTCAGACTCCTCCTGAATTGGTAAATGTGGAAGCAAAAAACACATATTTCTGCAGCGTTTTTAAAAAATCAAACAACTGCGATAATAAAGTAGCATATTATAATAATAATAAAATAAGGAAAGACATACAATTTACTTTCAAATTGGTCGATCCCTCTGATGTGTCTAAATATGTGCAGAGTATTGGGTCAAATGCTACAGGTATTGATGGCATAAAACTTCAGATGGTGAAACTGTGTTTGCATGTGATAATATTACATATAACTCATAGTGTCGATAGTTGTCTCGAACGTAGTCATTTCCCAAATTGCTGGAAAGAATCTCTTGTTACCGCACTACCTAAAAAACATGATCCTGTCAGTTTTACGGATTTGAGGCCTGTTAGTCTGCTTTCTGTAATATCAAAGGTTCTGGAAAGAGTGGTTCATGTTCAGATCACTGATTACTTTAATACAAATGGCTTTTTTCTTGTGCATCAATCGGGCCTTAGAGCTGGTCATAGTACAACAGCTGCACTTCAAAATATTACTGACGACATTGTAAAAATTCAAGATAGGCAAGTGGCTGCTATATTGATTTTGATAGACTACTCTAAAGCCTTAGCTTAGATGTTATTGATCATGAGTTGATGGGTGCCAAGCTATCATATAATCATTTTGGGGAGGTTAAATTACTGTTCTTTAGGTTATATTTAACAGATCGAAGGCAGGTAGTTGGGATAGGTGGTGAGACATCGCAGAGTAGAAACATTATTTCGGGAGTGGCATACGGCACAAGGCTCCATACTTGGTCCTTTGTTGTATGTAATTTATACTGCAGATATGTTTTCTATTGGATCAACGCACCTGCAAGCATATGCGGATGATACACAATTATTATTTCAGTTTAATCCAGACTGTTCTGATAATGCTGCTGAGATTTTAAATTCAGATTTATCTAATATTTTGCAATACTCAACGGAACATAATCTGACAATTAATCCTGCAAAAACTATAATGTTACTGTTTTGTTCTGAAAAGAATTGAAAAGATTGTCTTAACTTAGATAATAACTTACCTCTTCAATTTAAGGTATCCAATACTGGTTATTTAAGGTCTAAGTACAAGAGGTATTTATTAGATGTGCAGTAGATTTTTAGAACTTTTTTAGTGACAGCTATATTGTATGTATAGATGTACTGCATTGTTATATTGTTATGGTTGGTTAAAACTGTTTTAGTCTCAGTGTTATCTGTTTAAAGCATTCTATTGAACTTTTTCTGTTAACATTTAAAGATGGTGAACTTAATATCCGGAGAATTGGTTGAGTGGAAGAATGGCCAGGAGGCTAAACTTCGCCAGTTTCGCTATTCTTGTGTAAAAAAATACTTGAATAAAGGCGTTATTTATTTATCTATTCTCTGAAGTACTTCATCGTTTGTAATTCTTTCTGTCGAAGGAATCATCAGCATTCATTTCTAGCAGCAGAGTTTAAATGCCTCCAATCTATTCATCATTCTAGTTTTCAACGTCCATGATTCAACGTACAACAGGATTGACCAGATATTATACCGCACCAGTCATGGACGCAGGTTCAGGTTCAACTATGAATTAAAAAGTAGCCCATATATCCTTAGCGTGCTTGCTCAATTATAGTTCTTATTGCCTTATGGTAATTTGTATCTCTTTCAATCTAGAAACACAATTAAAATGATTTGCCATTTCTAGGACTTCACCACCGATTTGCATTAGAATCGGAATATTCTGATTTTTGCTAATTTCCATTGTCCTTGTTTTTTAATGTGGATTTTTACTCCATAGGGTGAGCATGCTCTTTTTATGTTATCAATAATATTTTGAAGCCCAATGTCTGTGTCGGCTATTAGTTAGTACCGTATTATCAGCATATCTTATGCTGTTGACGGTTTTTCCTAAAAGCAATATGAAAGTAAAATTTTTCACACCTTGTGCGCAAATTGTGTTATGTGCAAACTTTGCGTATATAAAGATTGTCGCCGCGTAAACCAGACACAACAACATTGCCAATATTATCTCTGGTGTAAAATATTTATCAGTATCATATTGTGTGAAAAGTATTTTCCCTAATTTTTTCTATTTAACTTTGGGTAATGAGAACATAATTGAATCCACCGATTCTTTCGATTTGACGCAGCAAGCCGCAAATACACACATCACCAAAAGTCTTAGACCCCCTATGCATTTTGTATAAAAATATATTATTGACGTTTAGTTTCTAGGTATATAAAGCATGTCGTTTTTGAATTATAGAAAAGAAAAAAATATTTCTAAGAAACTTTTTTTTTACCAGAGGCCTTTGTGATAATATGAGTCTTTAAATTCCTGACTTGTTATTCACATTGCGTGTATATTTTGTTTGAAAATGTCGGGACATGTAATTTCGCTGTTTGATAGAGCAAGAATAGTGGCTTTGCACTAAGAATATTTCACAAATCACGCAATTTGTGAAATATTCTTAGTTATTATTATATTCTTGTTTACTAAATGACAGTCAGCGTCATCGAGTGTGTAGAACATCTGAAAGGGCAGAAAGACTGGCTGTTCTCCGAGAAATTCTTCCATACCAAGGAGGAACCATTCTGGGGTGGGATAATGTTTAATCGCCACACACCCCTTATTATGATGGGAATATGAATGAAAACATGTCTGCAGAAAACATTATAAGAGATATATTTCGTTCATTTCGTAATGACAATTTCGTATTTATGGATGACAATGCCAGGCTCCATTGCACTAGAAGGCCAGAAGAGGCTTTAGAAGATGGAAATATTATGAAATTAGAATGGCCAGCCAAGTCTCCTGATATAAATCCGATTGAACATGTATGGAATTATATTCAAAGAAGGATGCATGTTCGGGAACATCCACCTTTGACCCTTCAGGAGACAGTGATTGCAACTTAAGATCAATGGAGTAATATCGATTAAGAAATCATTAATAACTTTGTTACTTCTATGCACAGGCGTGTTAATTTCTTGTGGTAGAGAAGGAAAAAACATACTTATTATTAAACACGTAAAAATAAAATGTCATTGATTTTGTACATATCTTTTGTTATTTTTTTAGCAGCAAAATGCACCTTTTTAAATTCATAATTAAAGAAATTAAAAAAGTAATAATGATGTAAAAAAAAACGGTTTTTAAAAAATAGTGGGTGCAAGAATTTTGGCGACGTGTGTATATCGTTGAGCCTATTTATTATCTGAAAAATCTCGAGAATGCTATGAAACTGCACATAACCAGTTTATGTTTTGTAGTGACCAGGGGTCAGAGACAGCAGGGGAAGACTTTCTCACTTTAAAGGGCTATAGGGACTGGCATTGCAGTGCCGTGGCTAAAGAATATATTGTCAAGTCTGTTGAAAACAAAATACAAGTTTTTAATAAAATGATAGATTCTCTGGAGCTACTGTGGTCCAACATTTCCTCCAAAATCCCTTTGCAGCCTTTGTCAAGGAATGACCCGGCAACCCAATCATTTTCGTCCGAATATTCTCTAAATATGACAGATAATTATTAATATAAAAGGAATAATTGTAATGATTACTACTGTTAATTTTAAAACTATTCCAATGTTACCATTTATTATGATCCTAATAAGTAATTCATTTCCTTGTTATTTCAAAAATGTAAAATATAGAAAATTTGTTCACCTGTTATTATCATTAAATAGTATATTTAAGTAAACTTACAAAGAATGTTTGCTATTTTGTGTAATGCAGTTGTAGAGAAGAGATCGTGTGCAACAGGTTTGAAATCGGCTCTTTGCACACTCTTGTGACTTATGGCACTCGCCTACGGCTCGTGGCAACAAACAGTTACATCCGTGTGCAAAGAGCCTTTTTCAAAAGTTATTACACAATATACTATTGTTTTTATTTTTGCTATTTAATATCAATAAAGATTTCATATTAATTTAGGGAGATAAAAAGGGAGTCTAAGAGGAGGTTCCACATACAAAACTCTGTCGAATGCTAAGTTAAAAAATCATGTGTATAGGCTCTTTTGCTGGTCCATGTGTTTCTTATACAAAAATTGCAGACTAAACAGTGCTTCACAAGTGCCCATGACTTTCCTGAATCCAAACTATTTTCTCGAGATCCCTTGCTCGCATCTCTCACGGATTCGATTGTGAACAACTCTGAGTTAGATTGAACTAAAGGGCGTTGCTTATCAGACTAATCAACCTAAAGTCAGGGCATTAACAAGCATTTTGCTTTTTGGGAATAGGAACCAATGTAGAATATAGTTATTTTGTTGGAATTTTAGCAGAGTAATATTTTTGGTTTAATAGATAGCTTTAGGAAGAGATCCAAGTTTTTTTCATCAATTAACTTAATACCCTCTGGATAAATATTATCTAATCCAGTTCTTCAGTTGGTAAATAGCACTTTCCAATTCACATCTAATAATGATAGGACTTTCGTTAATATTGCTAATTTAGGGCAGTCTCGTAAGTCGGTAAATAAATCTCGAATGGAATTTTCCCATATGACTATTTCCTTGGAGATGTATTTTGCCTGTTAAAAGTTATTATCAAACAGTCTATGTGGTACTTGTGGCATATTTGCTTCAGATGTTTCTTTTATTTTTTGTGCAGGTTTAAATCATCATATTTTTGCTGTAAGTTTTCCAGTTCCTCAAATCTTTCTCCTCCTTTCACCTTCAAAGTCCAAAAGTCCTCTTCTCCTCTAAAACTCCTCTTTAACTTCTCCGCTAGACGCATTGATCAAATTGTGGATGCATCTATATTTCATTGAGTTTTTGTTTTTGCATATCCAGCACCTATCCATTAGGTGCAGAAGTTCTCTGGTTATCATCTTCTTCACAATCAAAATCTCCTACACCTCATAAAATCATTGCTAGAAAGGAATGGCATTATGTAGTGGCATCCAATATTTCATCCCACTACACAGTAAATCAACTTGCTCACTCCATCAAAGAAAAACTTGGAACTGCTGACTTTATCCGATGTTTTCCATTGCCGAAGAATAAGAACAATTCAGACTCCACTTTTAAATATGTTGTTTAAAAAAGTTGACTACCTACTGACTTGGATTCCCTGCGACGTCTTTATAACCGCTTCCACGACGTCTATGGTATTGGCTCGGATGAAATTGAAGAAGACCTCTCTGCTTTTAGATCCTTTTTTTCATCTGAAAGATTTTTACGGCTTCACAAAGTTAGGAAAAGTCATGCTAACTATTTTTCTAGTAGTTCCCCATCTAGAAATAAAAATTTTTAGATAACGTGACGCGAAAAGAGGATCATGCACCCTCTGATAAATCGGACAATAGCAAGCTTAGTGTATGTCTACTTAATATTCTGTCCTTAAGACACAAAACTAAGGATCTATTTCTTTTATTGGATAAACTAAATTTTCCAGAAATTGTTGCTATAACTGAACATTGGTTAAACATAGATAAACCTGTCTATGTTAAAAATTACACTACAATAGCAAGATTTAACAGAAGTAATTTATCCCATTAAGGTACCATGATATGATAATATCTACAATCACCGATTTTTCACCAGCAACTAAGTTTGATAACTTATTATCTGAAAAAGTTTTTGAATTTTCCATCGTTCACCATAAGTTATATGACCTCTATATTGTTTGTGTTTATAGAACACCTGACGCTGATGTACAGACTTTCTGTCTAAGACTTCTAAGCTCGCTAGAATCCATGCCTCTAAAAAGTAAATTAATTTTGTGTGGCGACCTTAATATTAACTACTCCAGTGTGTGTGTTGCTCAAGAAACTCTTCAGTCTATTTTCGATTCAATGGGTTTTTTAATGCATGTAAATTCACCAACCAGAATAACTAAAAATAGTTCCAGCACCATTGACTATATCGTGTCATCTTTTACTTAGAACTTTGTATCGTTGATTGTACTGTTCTTAATTCAAGTTTTTCTGACCATGAAGCTGTGTTGGCCAGGTTTACTATTGACACTTTAAGCAAAAATTATTTTCGTAAATTAGGCCGTATTTTTGATAAAACATTTTTTTTGAAGTTCAAGAATCTATGCCAAACAGCTGACTGGGTCTTATCTCTGATGATATCAATGGTGAGTTTTCTAAATTTGTAAAGACCTTGTCAAGTTTTGCAAATAAGTCCTTTCCTTATAGACCCATCAAAATTAAGCATCATAAACCCGGGTCCCCTAAAGGCTTATGTGTGTCTGCAAGGAACATGCGCTCTTTATCATACCTAAAAAATTTTCGGACAGCATATTTTTTCATAATTATGTAAGGCTATACAGGAAATTGTATCGAAAAGCAATAAAAGCCGCAAGAGATATTTATTATAATAACAGGCTGGCTAATTCTGGTAACCTTGCTAAAGAAACATGGTCTATTGTTAACGAATTAAGAAATAAGCCTTCTTCGACTAACACTATCCCCTCTTCACCTGCGAATCTTAACGATTACTTTGTAAACGTGGCTAAAAACCTAATGACTATTATAACACCTTCTCATGATTCACTTTCATATCTCTCTAATGAAAACTTACATAGTTTCTTTTTTACCCCTGTACTAATAACAGAGCTTCAAAGTACAATAAATGAAATAAGAAACAAATTATCATCTGGTACAGATGGTCTTACTCTAAAAATGTTCTCAAATCTGCCTGATAACACCTTAAACCATCTGAGAAACCTAATTAACAAATCATTTCAAAATGGGGTCTTTCCTAACTGCCTTAAGACTGCAATAATTATTCCCTTGCATAAAGGAGGAGATAAAGAGCAAGCTTCAAATTATCGTCTAATCGCTCTCCTTCCAACATTATCGAAGATCATAGAAAGATTGGTTAAAAAAAGGCTATTATCATTCCTGTTTAAATATAAAATACTAACTCCTCTTCAATTTGGCTTCTTGAGTAATAAATACACTAAAGATGCTATGTTTTTCCTTTTTAACAGTGTTTACTCCAGTATAAACAATTATTAATCAACAGCAACTATTTTCTGTAATTTTAAGGCTTTTAATTGTGTAAACCATACTATCTTGATCAACAAATTACAGCACTATGGCTTCATAGGAATGCCTCTCGAATGGTTTAAGTCCTATCTTAGCTACAGAAGGCAGCTTGTAAAGGTTGATACGACCATGTCTTCTAGCACACCAATAGAATATGGGGTACCTCAAGGTTCAGTTCTGGGTCCAATTCTGTTTCTGCTGTTTATTAATGATATGGCCCATCTTAAAATTAGAGGCAAAATCTGTCTCTTTGCCGATGATACTAGCTTTACATGGAGCAATCCGGATGTTGCGGCACTTTACGCAACTATTGCTAAAGACCTTATCAACATTAAATCGTGGTGCGATTCGAATCTTCTCTGCTTAAACATCTCAAAAACTAAAGTCCTATCTTATAAAGGTACTATCCAACCCTTTGTACTTAGCAACACCAGCTTGAACGTTGTTGAATCTGTGAAATTTTTGAGACTTATTGTTGAGAGCTCTTTGAAGTGGGAATTACATATCGATGATTTATCTAAAAAATTAAGTTCAGCTTGCTTTGCCATAAGATCAGTTTCCAGGGAATTAAATCTTTCATCATCAAGAACAGTGTATTATGCCCTTTTTGAATCCCATCTTCGTTACGCCCTTCCATTCTGGGGCACATGCTGTGTGACTCAGTTTGAGCGCATTTTTAAAATACAAAAGAGAGCGGTTCGCTACTTACATACTTGATAGTCGAGCTTACTGCCAAGAAATGTTTAAAAGATTTAAAATATTAACTCTTCCATCTTTATTCATTCTTGAATCTATTTGCTTGGTTCGCAAGCATATATCAGAAATTTCTAATAGACCATCTCGCAATTATCCACTTCGAAACGCAGAGCATGATCTTTATGTGCCAATCCCAAGGTCAGAATTAATAAAAAGCTCTATTCTTTACGGAGCTAAAAAAATGCACAATCATCTGCCTTTGGAAATTAAATCATTGACATCTTTTCCTCGATTTCGCAATGCTTTGAAGTCATATTTACTGGAGAGAGCTTTATATGCAGTAGATGATTTTTTTTTAATATTAATTTTTGAGCATCATGCACGCGCTGGCTAATTATTAATTTTTCACAATGTAGAATAGCAATATTTTGTATTGCTAAATTTCTATAAAATTTTTTATGACTTTTTAAACATTATATTACGGTTTTTGACTGTTTTTGTTACTTTTTTTATTTTACTTTCTTGTTACTATTTTTATTTACTTTCCCATTTTCTTACTTTTTACATTTAGTATAATAAATTTGACCAGGTACATTTAGGTCTTTTGTACCCAGTTTTGTATATATTTATTTAGTACTTGCATTTTGGTTTCTATATTTGTGTGTTTTGCTTTTTATGTATACCTTTGTCTATTTTTTGACAATAAAGCATATTTGATTGATTGATTGATCCACTGGGTTCTTTTTCTGATCTCTAATCTCTGATTTAAGGTGTTTAGTTGTGACCTCTTGCAATATATTAGATATTTCAGTCCAAGTGTTGATGGACCAGTGTCAATGTTGAGTCCAGTGTCGATGTTGTCTGCTTTCAGTTAACTACGATTTACTTGCTTTAAATTTACATTAAACTCGATCTGCAAAAGGTTTTTTTTTGCCTCTTGATTTAATTTGTAATGTTGGGTTTCTTTTCTTCGTGAGCCTAAGTGACATGGAGAAATCAATTATTAGAGGATTACGATCAGATCCCATGTCTGCGCCGGGATAGGCTTTGCATTTTTGACTGGACTGCGGAATCTCTGATTTATCATGATATAGTCATATGCACTATGTTGTTATTATTGTGTTGAGGAGATATCCACGTGTAGATCCTTCGCGGCTGTTGCTTGAACGAATTATTTAAAATTGCAAACTTGTTTTCCTTGACCCAATCCAAAGCTCCCAACCATCTTTGATAAGTTTCCTTATCGGACCTTCGCATTCACCCTTGAAGGTTACCCCGGAATAAGGTAATTCCTTCCTTCCTCGTATAATTTAGTAAGTTCTTAAAGTTGCTATACTATTCCTTAAGTTCACCCAGTGGTTTATCGGCTTTCCAAATGGTTGAATGAGCATAATCGATCAAATAGTAATCAAAATATTTTTTCTAGATAGTTAATAAAGTATTTTTTTAGTTCCTAAATTAGATTTTCTGGAACACGGTTTCTCTATTATCTATACTTAAACTGGAACAATTTTTTTCAGCCGTTTAAATAATTTTCTTTTTATCTTTCAGGCTATTTAAATTACTTTTATATTATTTAATTCTTCTTTAGTTCTTGGAAATAGACATTTTGTAAAATACAATTTCTCTTATTTTAAAAAGAGACTTACAGTTAAACATTTTTTAGGCAATTAAATTATGCTCTTGTTTTCATCCAAACTATTAAAATAAATTTTAAAGGCTTCCGGGAAATTCGAAAATTATTTTTTACTTCTTAAAAGTGTACTCTTAGAGCAGAAAAACAGCTTTTTTTTGTAAAGACTAAAGCGAATAGGCTAACTATCCTTTTTAAATACTATTTAGAGAGTTCAAAAAAAGACGTAAATAATTTTCTTGTTTGCATCTAGATAATTGAAAAAGTACATTTTATTATTAAGCATAATATAATTATTTCTCGATTTATTTACTTTATTTATTTACGATAACTAAAAACTTTAGCTATTATTCCGAATTGATTTTAATTTAATATTTTTAGTTCATTTGAGATATCTTAAGATTTTTCAAATTTTTTAATGTACTGTGTTTTTAAAAAATACCAACATCAAACTCTATTACTGACTTCCTTTATTTTAAACTATTTCTTATAATACATCATCTATATACGGAGGCCCATAAATAATGGTAATTATTTTACCAGCAGATTTCTTTAAAAAAAAAATTAAGTTAAGTTAAATTTTCCTAGTCCAAAATTCAATGACGCAATACAGGGACAAACTTGTACATATAGTTTAACCCTTTTTGAGATTTTTACATTTAAAACTTTCAATGTGCTCAAGATAAAATTTGATTTTCACACTTCAGGTTAAAATATTTGTTACGTATACAAGATGAATTATTATATATGTCATTATTACTGTTAGTGTTCATGTTTTTATCAGTTATTTTGATGAGTGAAACTTAAAAATTAAAATCACACAATTAGTAACGTTATCTATTACCTTTTATTGCATTTTTATTGTTATTTCTGTTAGTTGTTATTATATATTTTTACTTATTGCGTATATGGCGAAAAAGTCGAGGCCCGCACAAAGTCCAGTTTTAACCTATGGAATTTTTGCATATACGGATATATAAAATAAATTGTTTACGAAAATACAATAATCACAAGAGAGCAAAAAACGGTAAAAATATTAACTGCTTCTGAGTCATTTCGAAACGAGCAATTACTTCTTAAGACTCGGCGATCTTTCAGGAGATGAATTTTATAATATACTGAGATAAATAAAGATAACACTAATTTTTATTCTTAATTTAACTAATTTGCACAATACATATTTTAAATAGAAATGTACATTATGCCAATGCTAAAAACAATTAAGGAATTAAAAAAACATAAAAATATTGCTGGTGGCGCCTCATATGATATAAGATTTACTATATAAAAATAAAGCCATATTTCTTATTTAGTTAAAAATGAAAAATGAATGCTACATTTATGGCCAAAATTTTAAAAAAATACAATAAGTTTATCACCCTGTATCTTGGTTGTCTTTGACTTCTAGACTTCTAGAAAATTTTACCTCAACCTCATTTTTTAAAATGCATTCGCTATTAAAATATTTATCATTATTAATGGGACACTTAAATAAATGCAAGTTTAAATATATTTCTTATATAAATGATGTGTTAACGCCTGCTAAAACATTCTGAAATTTTTCTTGTTTATTTCTTGTAAACGAACCTCATTTGCAACTTGTTTTCTCTAGCTCACTACAATCCAGCCTGGTTTTATAAATAAAAACACATCAATTTTCTCGTATGCACAAAGCAGCAATTAAAAAAATTACATTTTATGAAAAAAAAATCCATTTTGTAACTCATCATGCATAACGAAACAAAACAGCAAAAATAACCCCGACTTAGCACGTAAGGAGAAACAAAGCGGACAATAATTTATTATAAATAAGTGCGAGTATAGGTACTACAGGTAGCCAATATGTAGTACCAGCGGTGCAATAATTAACGCTGCCTAAAACCTTTTACTTAGGGATTTACGACACATGATATCGACGGGGGGTAATTAATTCTTACTTTTGATAAAGTCTCTCTACTGTTCGCTCCGCTGCTGTTCGGACACGCAACCGTCACATGGTAGCATTCTTCTTGCGTATTGGAAACAAATAACCCATAAATGGACGTAATATTTCCTTTAATCAAGATCTTCCATTTAGAGATGCCACTGGTCGAGGATACTAAGGAATCTTATGTTGGGCGCCAACATGAAACGCAATTTTTTTCTATTAAAATCATATTGTAAAAAAGCATTTTTTATAGTTTTTCAGAAAATTTGTGACCGCACGTTGTTTTTGAATTTTTTTGAAAATTTTACGTGTTATAGGTGATAAAAGTGGTCCAATAATATTTGAATATTCGGCATAGTTCTAGTCTTGTTTGGATAGCGTAATTTCGCCCGAAAGAGAACTTTATAACAATCTCCAGAGCTTTATTTAGGAACAAACCCACTGCTCCACATTCCTTAATAGTAGGTTTTTGGCGACCCTCATTGGTTTGCGAGGTAAGATTTACGGATTTCTACTTGATCTTATTAATTACTGCATATTTCTTTTAGGGTCTTTAGATTTTCTTTTTTTGCCTTAATTTGTTTTAATTTTGGATTTATCATCAGTTTTTAATGAATTTATAGATTTATCAGCAATTTACCCTGGGTAAACCTTTTTCCTTTGAAAGTCTGCTATAGCATGTATACTGGTGGTTGAGTTGAAACGTTGGGGTCTTCTGGATTCTTATTTTTGCATTTTAACAAGCTGATTTAGTTTCTACACCCAATAGCAGCTTAACACCAGATTAGTACCATAGCTTTATCTTAACAGTAAATAGACATATATTGCTTTAGCCATCTCTTTCTTTTGCCTACCGATAATATATTATCTTTTTATTAACCTTAATTTAAAATTGTTGACTACATTTAAACTTCTCCTTAGGTTATAGGGTTTTAGTCACCTTAATTGTACTTAAGTGTAGTTAAATTGAGTGAGTTGTTGGGACTACCTGTAAAGCATGCATGATCATAATTCCTTACTGAGGGGGTAAACAAAGGAAAATTTTATAATTTAATAATTATTCATCTTTTTTTTTTGTCATAAGTTAAAGGTACTTGTACTGCCTGAGCCACTATGATTACCAAGTAATTTGATTGTGACTCCTATTCTGCTTCTTTAATAGTCGCAAGTGTAATTAAATGATTGGTCTGTAAAACAATTAAATATTGACTTTTATTAATATTTTAAATGACGCTCTAGGTCTTTTGACTAAAAAATCGGTGGCGCTCATTAATATTTTGATAATTATAATTATTTTTTGTTTAATTTAAATCTGGATAAACTGGTAAAACTTCAGATGTAAAAAATGTAAAAAAAGGTTAAAATGGCACAAGAACGTTTTTTTAGATCCTTTTTCTAAATTTTTTTAAATTACCATTGGAAGAATATAATTGTTATTACATAATAAAAACAAAATCCTCTGTCTTAAAGAAACTCGCCAATGATACTCCGGCAGTTATTGGTATTACTGGTATATAGTTCAATGAATTTTAACAGCTGTCGCCGTTGAGTGTATTTACAAGCTGTTTTGTTTTGTCCCTTGAATTATCATGTTTTTCTAAATTTGTAAACGTAGATGTAAAACCCAAAATTTCATAATAATTTCATATCTTATAATTCAATAAAGCCTATTTTTGTTAAACAGAAGTAAGTATGTTTTAACACTATCCTTTGCTGTACATATTCGGATTCCGGATTGAAATGCATACTATGTAATGTGTAAAGATGGCCTAAATAAAAGCCAACAATGTCGGCATTATATTTCAAGTCCTAACCCTGGAATATTTTCTCGCCATTTCACACTGAAGATGTTTAACTTTAATTGAGGCATTTTTCAACGAGTGCACATTATGGAGCTTACCCGTCACATCTATTTAAATTCTGGATGAAATTAGAGAACAAATTGATATCTTTAAGTAATCATAGAATTTTTTGTTACAATGCAGAATATAGGGTATACGTTCCCTAATCATTTTAGCAACAAGAATGGGACCTTCTAATTCTTGAGTCGGAAAATCACCCTTTTTTTATATTTAAATATTACTGTGAAATCGTCGCCAACTACGTGATAACGCAGTAACGACGAAACGCACTTGTACCGTAAAAAAACGTTTCTTCGATCTGTGATTAATGGACGAGGTCGCACAAACCCCACACAACAGTAGACCCTCGAAAATATTCACAATAAACAATTTCCTTAAATAAATAATAGTTTAAAAAAAGTAAAAGAACACGCTTTTATTGCTAATTGAACTAAAAAGTATAAAATAATTTTTAATTACAAAAAGTTTTTATTACAGTAGTAGAAGGTCGTAGAATCAATCAAAATTAATTAGGTACCTCAAATAAAAATCGCAATAAAATTTAAGTTATTAACAGAATAATTTAAATCACAGTAAGAAACGTGGAGTGCATAGTTGTTATATTAAATACATCGAGCACCCCACGCTTTTTACTTTCATTTAACTTATTTTGTTAATAACTAAAATTTTATTATGATTTTTGTTTAAGGTAATTATTTATGGTTGATTATTCGACCCTCTGATCTAAAGTCTCTGATCTCTGTTCGAACCATATTCACCGATCCAAAAAATTATTGAAAATTATATCGTTCATATAATTCCATACAAAAATCATCATTTTATTAACATTCAATGAGATACCGTGTACTTTAACAAAGAATGCCAAAATATTGAGTTTAACTTTTTTGGATATACCTGCAATTTATTACTCCACAATTCTAAGATCTACTGAAAGTTATATTTTTCTGACGTACCCTGTACCCAGTCAAGTAGAAATAAACTTAAAACCGTTTAGCTTATACCTGACTTAAATAGGATTAAGACCTGTAAGCAGTTAAGTAAATATTTATGCAAGTTGGTGATACTTATTGGTCCGGGCGGCTTGCAAGGCTGACAAATGAACAATACTGTTAGCTGGGGACTCCGCCCTCCGTTGTCTGCAAACTCTATTGTTCCTGCCGGGCTTGCGCCCTCTTGTCCGAACAATGAGTTTTCACTTGGTATTGTCTGAAAGCGTGTCCCAATCCCACGCTTCAGGGCGGCAACGTTTAACCTCCAATTGAACACAACAATACCGGCGAATTTCCCAGCAGGAAAAGTTAAACCGGCTCATAGCGAAAAATCGATTTTGTATTGTTCGTTGAGAGTAGAGTATTCAGTTCAGCAGGTTTAAATTGAGTTTTTATTAGGCTATGTTTAATTTATATATTTTGTTTTGTCTTATGTTTTAGAAGCTATGTAGGAAAGTGAGGTAAAGATAGTTGACGTGTTTAGCTCCTATCGCAGCATCATCAGGCCTAAAAGATAATTTTTTTTTTTTTTTTTTTTTTTTTTGGGGTCGGTGGAGAAATTCTTTATGAACACTGGTTACGCGGCGCCGCCCCCAGTAGTGTGGGACTCAGTGTCGAGTCTCTTTCGTCCTATACCCACTAAAACTCCACCGCTGGGTGGTGCCTTGTGGCTCTCTACACTGCGGTCTGCTAAGAAGCAGTCCTATTGTGTCCCATATGTTTAGTCCCACAGGTTCAATTCTGTAGCTTCAAGGAAGTCCAGGATTGTGCCCAGTGGTAGATTTCTTATACCCTCTGGTGAGGGTTTCTCTTCCCCCAGGAATGTTGCCCTGGTTTGATTAAATGCTTCACAGAAGCACAGTATATGAAGAGTTGTTTCGTCCTCCTCATTGTATCCCCTACATAGCGAGGTAACTGATTTCCCTAGCGTATGCAGGTGTTTCCTGCTGGGTGCATGGCCTGTAAATAGCCCTGCGACCCTTCGCAGTTGTTGTCTGGAGAGGCCCAGTATGTTCTCACCCTTCTTGAAGGGTGGGCTGCCTGAAGATAACATTACACCTCTACAGAGTACATTAAAACTAACAAAAAATCAATAGCTAGTTTGGTTCAACAATACCCACCACAAATGAAAATGAACATTTGAAAAAAAAACATTAACGATCTAGCAAACTTTAGAATCACTGGCGCATTTACCTCATCGGCCCTCCAGTCATCAAGAATATGTAATTCTAGATTTAAGTAATTTTGACATTCTATGTTCATCTTGAAAGAAATATACCGTACCTTTATGATGGCATTTTTTTAAATCCATTGGCTTAGGAACAGCATTATGTATTTTTCCTGCTATGCTTCTATAGGGTTACTCTTGGCTTCATTTTTTTTTTCCAATATTTCTCTTTTAACTTAAAGGCATTGCAGTAATTCATCTCCTTTTCGTGAAGCTAGATTTTTGTACAAGTTCAGTTCTAAATTTATTATCTTTGCTGTCTTCTTCATTTTTCGAACTACTATTGCTGGTTTATATTTCTTTTCTTCCAAAGAATCATCCGAGTTTTTCATATCTAAGCTTATTTCTACTATACTACCTCAAGAATAAAGCATGAAAGTAAAACATTGAAAATTTAAACCGTCCACATCTAAACCAAGATTATTAATTGACGTAATTTTTATCTGAAAGTACGCTATTTTTTAGTGCTGGTTAAATAAGGAAGGCATTCTCAGTTGCACGCTAAAGCCTTAAATCCATGAATCCAAAACGATGCGATGATTCTCCTGCACTCAGCTCATCTAAAATAAACCAAAACATTTATTAAATTAATTCATTTTTTTTTAGTATTGTGAACCAATTTTAAAAGAATTTTTAATATTTAAATAAACTTAGTTATAATGCGTATTTAATTTTCCAATACCTGTAGATTAATCATTAGTTCCTTACCCTAGAAAGAATTATCTGCCTCCATAAACATTAACGTGGTTATCTGACTTGGTTTGATGCACCTATGTAGTGGAGTCTGCAAAGAGAATGTAAAAAAGCGGTTAACATTATTATAATTTTTTTAAATATTTTAAAGCAATTTTAAAACTTACTTTAAAACAATAATGTATCGATTGTCGTTAGAGGAAGTAAGGAAACAAAAAAATAAATGAATAATACGTTATCTTTGTTACGAGGTTTTGCCAGTCAGATTTACTGATCTGTTTAGGCTAATTTATTAGAAAAAAAAATATATACAATAATAAGTGTATAAAAATATTTACATTATTAAAAACGGACATAATATAATGGTAAGTTACACATAAAACTACACATAATAACTAAACCCCTAACTAAACTAATTTACCGTTATCTCCATACTAGCACTTTTCCAGAAGTTCTCAAATCAGCAATTAATTATTACCTATTTTCAAAAAGGTGATCGTAGCAAACCCCTGTTACTCAGGTTTTTTGAGGAAAAGAAATTATGTACATTCAGTCAGTTTGGTTTTCGAAAAAATGAAAATACAGTTATTGCAATTTTAGACATTGTTCTTTTCGTAATGGACACTTTTGACTAATGACTTCAGTAAGGCGTTAAACGGTGTGCTCTATAACATTCTTTTGCGTAAACTTGTTAAGTATGGTTTTGGTTCTAATAGCAATATGTTCCTCAATTTGTACTTTGTACAGATTAATCCCCATATACCAACGTTTGATTAGGTGTCGGAGTGGTGTGAATTTTCATTTTTAAACCTGATGGTGAACCTGTATAATTTGTAGTTAAACTTTTATAATTTTATATAGTGATACATTTTATAATTTTAAGTGGTTGTGTAAGATTTGTTGATATATGGTATTTTTTATTTCTGAAATTTTACGTTGGACAAATTACATTCATTTTCAATAATTGTCGTATTATCACAGTCAAAAATGCGACCATGTTTCTTTACTCTATAGGAGTATTTGAGGAGTCCTGTTTATAAGCTTGTGTGATGGAGTTGAGAAAGAACGCAATTCGCCAGAAAATTCTGATTATTGATCGAGCGATGTTAGAGTGTGTTATGGAGGATTATATAAAAAGGATCGAAAACTGCATCCAACCAATTTCAATTGAGTGTAAAAAATAATCTAATGGACATGCTGACCATCAATCGCCATCTTAAATGGCATAATATAAGCTTCATTTTGATGTTAATAAAATAGTATTTTCTTACATATATCTTGTGTAACATGTAATTTCAAATAGTACTATTACTAGTTATCATCCTGGATTACGATTTTATATTATCATAAAAGACAAGCTTCATACTAAATAAACTATTATTTATGTCAGAATAAACTCCATAATAAATATTAAAATGTGTAGCTTTACTGTATGTGATGTTTTTACCGTATTTGAAGCGACAGCATGTATTTTGAATGTACCGCAATCTATTCTACGAAACAGCATCCCAAGAGGGAAAATACACAACATAGCAATAGTTAAAAATTGATAATCTCATAGACTCACAGTTTTTTCTTCATTTTGAAGCTGGGTAGGAATCTATTTGCATAAAGTGCTTTGTTTTTTATCTAAGTTATTTTATATGCCCTCTAGTTTTAAATTTGCATATAAGTATACAGGGTGGTCCATTTAACTTGAGACATCGCAATATCTCGAAAACTAAACATGTATCTAGAAAATGTTTTATGTGAAGTTTGAATGGTTTCCAGAGGGCCATAAAATGATGTCATTGGTTTGACCTTGAGTGGACGCCTTTAATGTCAAATGAAGGTCAACTTCACTTTTTGCATAGAAACCCCTATTTTTCTATTTAGCATTAAAAAATAAGTAACTTTCATCAGACACTTTTTTACATGCAACCACTCCTTTTCATGATATTAATTCTTAATTCTTTTACGAATTTTTTCCTTGACAATGACATTTGCCCTCGTAGGTAGTATCTGATGATCCATCAAAAGGAGTGAAAGTATCTTATGATAGAATTTTATTAACAACAGAATCGAAAACTTGAAAATAAAACGTACAAAGTTCAAGTAAAAGAAATTGAAACAAAAAAAGTCAGAAAATTATTTCAATAAATGTTCAAAGTGTTGACCTTCCACTTCTATACATTTTTCGATCTGTGGAGTTATCTGCCCGCAAACCTCTGTGATTCGCAGCTTCATATTTTCGGGAGTCGTTGGTGGATCGCGATATACGATCTCCTTCAAATAACCCCCTAGAAAAAAATCTAAGGGCGTCAAATCAGGTGACTGCTCCAGTGGACTGCTCCACCACGACCTGTCCAACGTCCATTGAGGTCACGATCCAACACTTGGCGTGCAACGCGTGAATAATGTGCAGGACAACCATCATGCTGGTACCACATATTTAGTCTCACTTCAAAACACACAACTTCCAAAAATACTGGTAGAATCTTTAGCAAAAAATTACGGTATTTTTGGCCTGTAAGGACAACATCAATATAATAAGGTCCTATGACTTTATCATTGATGATGCCAAACCAGACATTCACAGACCATGGCCGCTGATGTTCTATCGCTCGAAACCACCTGAGATTTTCAATTGGCCAATAATGCATGTTATGACGATTAACTACACCATAGTTTGTAAATGAAGCTTCCTCGGTGAATAAGACGCGCAGAAAGAAATTGTTATTTTCATGCAACTGATTTGGGGCCCATTCACAAAACAACACTCGATTTTGGAAATCATTCCCTGTCTTGATGTAACGACAAGTGATACGGATGAAACTTGTGGCATTTCAAAATTCTCAGGACACTTGTTTTGGAGATTCCAGAAGCAGAAGAAATTGATCGTGAGCTGACTCCAGGATTATGGGCAACTGCAGCTAAGACGGCAATTTCATTATTTTGACTGATAATGCTTCTCTTTCGTAATCGATTTATCGTTCTCACACTTCCATCTTCTCTAAAGTGGTTCACTACACTATAAAATGATGCTCGCGATGGAAGTCGCCGTTGAGGATATCGCATGGTATACTGTTCAATGGCTTTATTAATATTCCATTTAGATTCACCATAGATAAGGACCATTTCAACTTTTTCATTTATTGTTAGGCATTCCATAGTCACTCAATAAAATAGTCAAATTCTTGATAACTGAACGAATACTGTGAACCAACATAATCTCTTATTTACTTTATTCATCAGTATTTGTTTACAATCGCCTGAAATAGAAAATTTTCGCATCATGACAACTTTCATTGATCATTGATCAACAATGCCTTATCACAACAATATTGAAGAATTGCTGAATCAAAACTGTTCCTGTTTCTAATGTCATTGTCAAGGAAAAAATTCGTAAAAGAATCAAAAATTAATATCTTGAAAAGGAGAGGTCGCATGTAAAAAAGTGTCAGGCGAAAGTTACTTAATTTTTAATGCTAAATCAGATACTATTAAAAAAAATAGAGGTTTCTATGCAAAAAAGTGAAGTTGACCTTCAGTTGACCTTGAAGACGTCCACTCAAGGTCAAACTAATTACGTCATTTTAAGGCCCCCTGGAAACCATTCAAACTTTACACGAAATATTTTCTGGATACATGTTTAGTTTTCGAGATATTGCAATGTCTCAAGTTAAATGGACCCCCTGTATACCAAGGTTCTTTGCACATTTTAAAAATGTTCAGATCTGAATCAGAGATTGCTGCGATGTAGCCCGGCGATTTTTAAAATAGAATAATAGTATCTCAGTTTATGAAGCATTTGTCCTTAAATTGTGATCAGCAGCTTAATGTATTATAGACTCTAAATCACAATTCAAAGATGTCGCAACAGTATCCGGCTCAAATGGCGTCGTCAGCAAGTGACTGCATATGAGAATCTGAGACACTATCATATGTATGTCAAATGTATACAACAAATTCAAATAGAGTCCAGTATAAAGCCTTATGGTATACCAGATTCTATAACTGCTGACTAGAAAATCCGGTACCAACGCGTAATATTTGCTTTCTATTTTTAAAATACTTAATGAAAAACTGATATATCTTAAGGTTTTTCTTTTTGGGTACACAATAATAGTATTTCAGTTTTTGAAGTATTTGTTTTCAATTTGTGATCATCAGGATAATGCAGTTTATTTAAATTCCATCCAATTTATTTTTATTTTAATAACTAGTAGTGTTTTGCTAGTCATTAAATGTTTATAGTGTGAATGTAATGAATTGAACGT
Organism: Anthonomus grandis grandis; assembly: GCF_022605725.1. NCBI lineage: Eukaryota > Metazoa > Arthropoda > Insecta > Coleoptera > Curculionidae > Anthonomus > Anthonomus grandis. Next base: position 20,268,661 of record NC_065551.1, read on the forward strand.
CCAGTAGGTGTTCTTTAATGATAAAGATTGATGATCTTATATGATAAAATGTTGATATATGTTTTAAAATTTAAAAAGAAATATGATGATGCCCTTAAGGCGAAACATGTTACCATAAATACCACATTAAAGACATTGACTAATGAATTTAAATTTTTGCCTGGATTAACCTGGGAAATAAGTATTTAGTATAGGCTCTAATATATAAATATAATAGTAGAAATTTGATTCAAATGTGTTACTGCAATAGCAACCCAAAAGGGTCAAAGTAATGCAGCATTTGTGTATCCTCAGCATATGACTATTTAGGACTACATTACATTAGAATCTGAAACACTATCATAAATATCAAATGTATATAATAAATACAAAATAGACCCCAGTAAATAGCCTTGCGGTATATCAAATTTTTATTTTTTTTTAAATATTGAAAAACCGACATGGCAGTCGCATCAACTCCAAAAAATAGTGCAATTTGAAACTCAAAAGATTAGGGTCCAATACATCAAATGTCTTAGAAAAATTCAAAGAAACTGAAACAACAGCTAAATTCGTAAATTTAAAGAAGTCGTCTATATTCTTAAAGAGACCTTGAATTAACGATATCAAAAAAGTGTATTCTTGTCAAGAGCTCTCATAATAATATTAAGACAGGTGATGTACTGTGACTACCACGAAACTTAGATTGGTGAACTGAAAGCAAGTCATTTACAGACAAGTGAGCATTGATCTGCCTTTTCAATACTTCGGAAAGAGCAGGAAATAAATATACGAACATCATATCATTCACTTTGCTAGGGTTTTGTGTCTTTGGTGCAGGAACAACTATCGACTACTTCCATCTACTTGGAAAGTGGCCAAGTTCAAGGCACAGATTAATATTGTGAGTTAAATAATTCAACAGTAGTGGAATAAAATGCTTAGCCATATAAAGAGGGAGTCCATCAGCTGAGTTAGACTTTATATGACCCAAGTACTTAGGGATGATGTTAAAAACTTCAACTTAAATATTTTTTTAATATATTCTTTAAATTAAATTGAGTTTTGTTTAAATGGTTATTCGTTGTATTAAAAACTTTATTTATATCTTCTGTATTGCACATAATATCAGCATGATTGTTAGAGCCCTGTGGAGTAGAGTGAATAGCCATATTTTTTTATCCATTTTATAGAGTTCAATTTTAATAGAGAAACAAGCATATTCTTGTTCAGTATAATTTGCTCTTACTACATTGTTGATTATGTTAACTGCCACTAATTATTACGGTATTATTTAGATATAGTCTTCCCTTTTGTACGCATTCTATCTTTTTACGACAATGACTGGTTTTGGATATTCTCAAAAACTTGTTTGTATGTATTAAGTCAACAAAAGTAATAAAAATATAATAGTATTATTATTATCGTTATTTCTGTTATTATTACTATTATTATTATTAATGTTATATTTAATAATATAATTTTAAAAAAAACGGAAAATTCATAAATTTAATTAATCAAATAAGCAGTGAAAAGAAACACTAACAAATAACTTGAAAATACTGATCTCCCTCTACCAAAACTCAAAATAGATTTAAAAATATTCCTGCATCTAAAATTTACAATAATTTCTTATTATACGTAATTTATTCAATAGTTCTTAATATTTTCGAATTAGTTTCGTTTTCTTTTTATTTTTGATTAAAAGTCTTGTTTTTTTATTATATTTCTACATAAGTCATGTCTCAAAGACATATCTCCCTATTTCTAAAATTTTATTTTCCTATAATTTTTTATGGTCTATAAATTAAGGCCATTATTTAAATGGTCTATATAAAATAACTAATGATCATAATTAAAATGTTATTAAGAGATAGATAATATAACTAAAAAGTATGTACAGGTAACTTGATAGATATTTAGTAAAAATAAAAAATATTTCCTTGACAAGGAACTAACAAAAATAAATAAATAAATCGGTAAATCTGCTTTTAATCCAACAATTTTATTTAAATAAGTAATTTATTCTGGTGTTAATTATTTTAATATAATTAAATTAATGATTAAAAATTATAGCACATGCAATTCTTATAGATATAGTGATATAAGCAAAAATTGCAAGGCCAGTTATTTATATGCTCAAATACAATATTTTCTATTTGTTTAATAGTATGTTTTAATTTGAAATCTCCAATAGAATTTATTTATTATTAAAATTAAATTTTTTTTAAAAATAGACTTAAAAAAGTAAATAAATAAATATTAATATAACACAAACTTTCTGTATTATTTAGTAAAAATTTCGAATAAAGTAAAACATAAAAAATATTAAGTATAAATAGGAAAATTAAAAAAAACATAGATAACGAAATAAATTCCAAGATTTAATTTAAATCCTATAAATCCTACAACTTTATTTTATTGATTTATTTTAGTATTTCTGGTTCAAAGTGAATAATTGTTAATTATAGACGTACAAAAAAAAATTAAATACACTATTTTTACTTATTTAATAATACCTATCCTTTATTTAATATATTTTTAGACTTTAAAACTAAAACTACCAATATCTTAAGTTTAATTATAAAATAAAATGTACAAAAGCTAAGCATTTAGTAAATATTTAAAAAATATAGCTCAAGATTTATAAATTTAGAAGATTTATATTACGTATTTAATTCAAAATAAAAAATAAATAATATAGCGTATACCTATTTTATTTTATTTAATATATTTTTAATTCTATTATTTTATTTAAATAAGTAATTTATTCTGGTGTTAATTATTTTAATATAATTAAATTAATGAATAAAAATTATAGCACATGCAATTCTTATAGATATAGTGATATAAGCAAAAATTGCAAGGCCAGTTATTTATATGCTCAAATACAATATTTTCTATTTGTTTAATAGTATGTTTTAATTTGAAATCTCCAATAGAATTTATTTATTATTAAAATTAAAATTTATTTAAAAATAGACTTAAAAAAGTAAATAAATAAATATTAATATAACACAAACTTTCTGTATTATTTAGTAAAAATTTCGAATATAGTAAAACATAAAAAATATTAAATATAAATAGGAAAATTAAAAAAACATAGATAACGAAATAAATTCCAAGATTTAATTTAAATCCTACAACTTTATTTTATTGATTTATTTTAGTATTTCTGGTTCAAAGTGAATAATTGTTAATTATAGACGTACAAAAAAAAATTAAATACACTATTTTTACTTATTTAATAATACCTATCTTTTATTTAACATATTTTTGGACTTTAAAACTAAAACTACCAATATCTTAAGTTTAATTATAAAATAAAATGCACAAAAGCTAAGCATTTAGTAAATATTTAAAAATATAGCTCAAGATTTATAAATTTAGAAGATTTATATTACGTATTTAATTCAAAATAAAAAATAAATAATATAGCGTATACCTATTTTTATATTTAAAAGGAACAAATTAAAAAATCTATTAGCAATTTATTTATTTTTTTGTATCTTAACTAATTTAATCCATTTTATGAATATTTCACTTGTTTTTTTAATTTGTGGCTTGGCAGAATAAGATCAATAAAATAAGACTCTTACAAGCCCTTAAATTTCTCACACCCACGTAATCAAAAAGTAAATAAAAATTAAAGGAGAACCAATAATTTATTTTACTTTTCAGAAAAATCGACATAACTATTAAATCGAAATTTTTCGTCTTATTGGCGCCCAACGTGTGGCCAGATTATTCAATTTTCATTTGTTCTCAAGTCTATTTTAGGTAACAAAAACGTAAAATACAAAAATTCTTTACTGTTAATTGATTTTCTTTAAATAATAAACATAATTTAATGAAAAAATCTTCCTTCTTCCTTCCATAGGCTTAAAATAAGTGTCACTAGTTTATATTAAATTAGGTCCCATTTGCACCCAAGTCTAAAATCAATGCATCTAAATAAAGAAAGAGTCTAAATCTCAAGGGATGTTTGTGGCAAAAATGGCCCTTATTATTAGCACAGAGCCATCTACCGAACTAGACTAATTCTCCCTTAAATATTAGGGAAAACCCCAATTTATGCTTTTATAAATGATGCCTCCCTTTGTCTTACAGCAGTGGTACAACAGATGGCGCTTTTTGTGAAAAAATATTTTAGGGAACGTGTAATATTCGACAGAGGCTCTTTAGGTCATCAATACCTTTAAAGATTCACACAATGGCAATTAGGATCGAAAACCGAGCATTTAGTGCCATCTAGACGTAGAAAGCCTAAGCGCAAGCTCAAATTGATTTTCAAATATTCAATCGAATATGGAGAGCACTGCAGTGTACACTTTTACGGTCTTTCTCTCTCATTTTCTATAAATTTTGATCGAGAGAAAGTTGAAAGAGTATATTCGACTCAAATAAAGAGGGCGCTGTAAAGTGTTCACAATCGATTTTACTTTCACTTCTTACATTATAGTAAAGTATATATTTATTTGAAAGATGGCGTTTAGGTGTGTAGATGTTAACGATTAACTAGGGCAAAAATTTCTCCCACTTATTTATTTCAGAGTAAGTGTCACTGAGCCTGCTTGCTAAGGACCTCTTTGGAATTCTAAGAAAATTAAAAAATAATCAATTGCAGAATTTAGATGCATCAGCGAAAAGCAGGATACTTCAGAATAGAATATTGGGGTATAATAGAGCATTATTATGGATCAGAGTCCGAATGGTGGCATTACTAGTATCAGACTGGTATATAATTTGAATTAATATTAACAACTATTAACTTATTTAATGATGTTATGTTGTGACTTTCAAATATTTTCAAATAGTTTTAGTTATTTTCTAATCCTAATTAGATTTTAAAAGAAAACAAAGTTATGTATTACATTTAGATAAACTGATTAGAAATTGTCGTCAAAGTCAGTCTGTAAGTTAATTTTTTATTACACTAGTGTCAAGGTCTTCGACACAGGCCACCAAAATCTTAGTGTAGTTTTTGATGATGATCAAGAATCCGAAGTTCGTTTTGTTTTATTGGGCTTATGTAATATATAAACAAAATTTTCCAGATTTTTGACAAAAATATTCAATTTTATTAAAAAAAAATCAATATCCAAAGTAAATTGCTGTTGAATTTTGTCGTTTAACATTTTTTGGACCAGTTTTACAGCAATTCCAAAACCTTAATAGTTTTTCTAAATTTTCCGTAAATCTTGGTGTAACCTTTCGCTGCCGGTTTTATCTAAATTGTCAGAGAACAATCCAGATGATAATAAAAAGAGTTTCAACGACGTTCGAATGCCCATTTTGATTTTTAAACAGACTTCATCTGCTAGAAGTTCCATTTTTTTTTAACCGAAAAAGTCATGAATGACACTAAAGCTGTTGCTTCTGTGGTCGAGAAACATTTAATGAGTTCGATATCGGGAGTTATTAATTTTTTTATATCCGATTCGACGAAACTTCTCTGTTTTAATTTTTGCATAAGAAAGTTTCGGAAACAGCTTGATCAAATATTGATGTTTGATGTGCAAATCAGACACTAAAACCTTCAGAATCGACTCGAAATTTAGCAGAGACACTTTATTGTCCTGGTGCATATTGGAGACGAGTCTTCGAATTCTTCTTTCGATAGTGTCGTCCAGGTGAGCGATTATTCCATAAATAAAAAAAGCAACAAAATTTGATAAAGCCGGATTACATTCCAATTAACAAGCCAATCACCTTAGTTTTATATAATGTTTGTACAAATGCTGAAATAATTACTCTATAAGTCATAATCTACCAAAGTAACTACCTTTATAAATGTCTTCATAAATTTTCCATTTGTGTTCATCGTATTTAATACTCTTCGGGATTTTCGTCATTCTCGTGTAGCTTTCCTTAGTTCCGAGCGCATGAGCAGTTGAAATGAATAGCTTTTCAATGATCAATGAAAAGATCCCAGTCATCAGAATCGTACGTTTGTTTCATTGCTTTAAACAAACACCTTAATATTATTGCTAAGACATATCCGATCGACTTTTGTAAGAAATGGTAAAAGCATTTACTTTCTATTTCTGTTAGATAGTCACTTTTGCTTCACGTGACGTAATTTCCGCTGCTGCAATCATGCCAGTAGTTCTGCAAGAATCATTAGCGTAGAACTAGCTTTGACACCGATGAAATATATATCAGGTTATATAAGGGTCTTGTAGTTTTTGGAATTTATACTAACTACGTTTTTTTCTCTTCAAGCAAAAATCATCGACGTGGTTTTTCGATTCTCTTCAAAACGTTGTCAATTAAATGAGAAATATGCTTTTTTACCAGTCGACCATTTGTATAACTTAGGTCGACCTGCGTTGCGTAACAAATCTGGTATTTCCATTTTTCCTCCGTTCTCCATATACATAACCCAAAGTAGTGTTTATAGGCATTTTTCAGCAAATCTAAAATTGCGTTTCCCCTGTTTCGAGACGATGTATCCCCACAGACGTAACAAAACTTCTTTGCGCTTCTTGCGCCTACGTTCCGTAGCATTTTAACCTATCGCTGCACTTTTACTCACTTATACCAATGGCAAAAAGAATATTCACTTATTAATAACAAGAACGAGAAGATGCACAATCAGCTGTAAGTCTCAATACTAACTCAACAATACAATAATACCAGCATAGTATCTCAAAAACACAAACTGATGGCGGAAAACGGTCAATGGATTCGAATTCAGCGCACCGAATAGCTGAAGAACACGTTTGCGTTTTTATGTCCAAATATTTCGAAACTTATAAACATGTGCTATTAAACAAATATTATATAGGTAACAGCATTTTTAAAGTTTATATTAAATAGTTACGCCTTATTATAGTAAGTATTTTCAAAACAGATTTACCTCTACTTTCTTTTTTGAGAAAGAAGCAAATTACTGCAAAAACAAACAATTTTATATTCATTATTTTCATTGAAAAATTTATAGGATAATATACAGATAATGAGAAAAATGTTTTTTAGCAAAAGAGTGACATACTTTTATAAAATGTATTTAAAAGTTTATTTTCAGTCTGATGTAGAAAACGAGTGTATAATTACAAAACCTTTTTCTTGTTTGGTTAAATTTATATGTTTAACTATATTTTTTTAAATAATTTAAGATACATTTTAGCAAAGGATCCAAACTATTATTTAATCCAAGTAAATTGACAATCAAACTAAAATATTTAATGATAATTTGTTAAAAGTAAAACTCCATTTTTTAGAGAATTTCGCAAACATGCCCTTATTTAAACTATTTGCCTTCAAGAACTCAAGCCATAAATAATTTTATATTTAGCATATGCATCCTAAGAATATATCGAACGAAGCTCTGTTATCAAAATAAACATATTTTTTACATTTGTTTAGGTTATTTAAAAAATACTTTGAAAATACTCCCAATTTTTCAAAAAGCATAAAAATTTACAGTTTTAGTGCAAAAGGATCTTTTTTAATAAATTTAAATAATATTGAATATAAACTTGAGATATCAGATATACTTAAGCACAAAGAATAAAAGGACAAAGTTAAACACCTCAAAGATTTAGAAGAAAATAGTTCTTTAAATTATTTAAAGTTAAACTAACAAGGATATTGTATTCTTTAGCAGCATAGTAACACACTTAAAAATAAAATCTTAATTGACACTTTTCTTACAGATTAACGTAAAAACCGAGTTTTTAATCACAAAAACTTTTTTTAAAAATCTAGTAAATTAATTTTAAAAATGTTACCAAATTTTTACGCAGTTTAACCTGAACTCCTAAACAGAATCTAAAAACTATTAACTGCATAATAATTAGCTCTCAAACTCAAATTTTTAATAAAAACTATTAAAAGAAAAACTTTATTTTTGAAGAACTTCGCAGCTATGCCTTCAAATATAATATTTACCTCTAAGTGCTCAGAACAATACACATAGATTCAAAAATTTTGCATCATCTTAAATTTCCGAAAGTTTTTTTTCATCGGAAAAATAGATTGAAATCTTATTGGTACTTAGTTTAAATTAGGAAAACAATAAAAATGCTTGTAAAAAATAGTATTTCCATGAAACTTCCTTATAATGAAGGGTTATTTTTAATACATTTTACAATTAACAAATTTTTAGTTTTTTTTAAATAATGGAAAACTTTTTAATGCCGTGTATTGCACCTGCTATAACAAGTTCTTGCATAGCCCTGAGTGCCTAAGAAAGCATGTCCTGAGTATATTCTATGGGATTTATTTCTGGCGATAGTGCTAGCCAGTCCAAACGATTGAGACCTTTCGATTCCCAAATCTCATTTACAGTTCTCGTATGGTGAGCTCGGGCGTTATTATCCATAAAACCGAAAGCCTAATCAACAACTCCTCGCCATAATCTGACGTAAAGCTCTAGAATTTTCCTCATGTATCTATCACCAGTCATTGTGCCTTGAATATAAATTCTGTACGACAAGTAGACATTATATAAGCTCAGAACATAGCACTTCATCCTGCAAGGGCTGGTACAGGGTATGCTGTATAGCTCTTGTTGGCTCCCTTTATAACTGTATCCAATGACTATCAAACTTACCAAGCAAATTTTTCTGAAGAGTTCCGAAATTCTGCTGTGATCTTGTAACCTTGTAGTTGACAAACTTTATGCTCAGGTTGTAGGAGAGGTACTTTGTATGGTCGGCACCTCAAACCAGTTGTCAGTATTCGCCTCCGCAATTTAGAGACCGATACTTAAACTGCCAAAGCATCAATTTTTTTTTTGTGAAAATTTAACGGTTCTATTTATCGGTGATTGGTTACACGCTTTCCGCCAGTTCTTAATTTCGGGAGACACGTTACTTTGTAAAATCATAACTCTATTAGCCTTGAACCTTTGGGAGTGACCTTCTTCAAGTAAGGCCACTATTCTTGCATGGTCAATCTCATTTTTGACCAATTGAGGTATCTTTTCAAGTGAACTCGTAAAATGTAATTGTTTTGACCTTAATAGTGGAACCAAAAATGGAACTTACAAAAAAAGATTATTATTTTTTGATCAGATAAGAAATATCCAACAAATACGAAAAACAAATATTTATAAATAAGCCCACAAAAAATTGCGGACGCTTAAGAATTGCTTCGTGTAAAAACAAGGTGATGCAAAACTTGTGAATTTATGTGTATATTAACTATTAAAAAGTACTTAAAAAAAAAATACTGTTCTTTCAAAAAGGTAATTTTTTTTATTCAATGAATTTTGCGGGAATATCTTAAAATATTAGACAATACTTTAAAAGAAATACTAAAAAGTCAAGGTTTACTCCGATGCCCTTAGCATTGGAGACTAAGAAGAAGAAAAAAACTTTTACTACTTTTTTATGCATAATTCAAGTGCACATGATTACTTAAAATCTTTTAAGAATTAACAAATATCCCCTATATTTTAATATTAATGGTTTATTTAAATTATGATTTTTTAATTAAAACATCCTCAGAATATTTCAGAAAAAAATTAAGGAAATATCCTAAAAATATATTGTGCTATTCAGGAGTATCAATTTAAACAAAATAAATAAAGAGAAAAAAGTTTTAAAAGCAAGGGAGAATAAAAAACTCAAAAACTTAAGTGCTTACGATTACAAAATATATCTTATAACCATAAAGTTTAATAAAAAATGAAGCATCAAATTTTGGAAAGTTGAAGGAATATTCTAGGAATATTTTAAACTACTAAGGAGTATGTATTAAGGAAAATAGAGAAAAACTATAAGAACAATACACAATAATAGTGGAAAAGATTAATTTTGAAAATAGTTAAAAAAGTATTTTTAATGTATAATTTGGGTAGATAAAATTACTAAGTAAAATAATTACTCATAAATGAAACTAATAGGACTAATGAAAACACGTAGAATGAATTGGTTTTATGTGTATATACTAATTCTAAAAGCTATAAAAATAGGAAAATTAAATGTGTTAATAATGTTTTTAAAGCATGCACTTATTTAATAAACAAAAAGAACACTCAGGTGTCTCCTATTCACCCAACCTATTTAACAAAATTGATACGATCTGCATCAATCTGTCAAAAATCGAAATAAAATAATCAACAAGGCACGTAACCCCTTTTGCAGCCTGAGAGACATTTCAAGAACAAAATAGGATTTCGGAAGTAAACATCTTGACATTTCTGACAAGTACATAAACGGGTCGTAAAGATATTGGTTTCTAGAGTTGCCTGACCACCCACAATAATAGGCCAAACGAATCCCGGACCCACAATATACAACAATATGCAGACTCTCTATTCGGTGGTGCGGTCTCTGACAGAGACCTGACAGAGATCTCATTACAGATATGGTAGATAAGCCCAAACAAAGGCAATAGCGATTCAATATAAACAGTGGGTATAGCGGCGATATGCGTTGGGGAAATTACACACAATCCCAAAATCCGCCTCTATATTTATGGCCTTTGTACCTTATCTGATTGTCAAGCAAATTGATTTTGGCTTGCTGACCTCTATTATATAATTACTAAAAAATCTTAGTATTGGCTTAGTCATTAACAATACAATTGACAACAATTCAAGAGCAAATAAGCGTTTTTGAAATTGCAAAAATTAAGTTTTTTGAAGAAAAAAAGGAAAGAACATTTTTTATTTTTAAATTTAATTTAATTTTTATTATTTTGAGAGGCAAAGATATATCATTACAAAAATTGTGTAATTTATTCAATGACCCTATATCTATAGCACATTTCTCGCAAATAAATACTTTATACATACTTGTTACTTTTTTCATTTTTTTTTTCGTTTTCTCCATTTAAACTGTGATTGTTAGGAAGGTTAAGAGTTAAAGAGTAGCTAAGCTAATCTTCTCCTTCTTTTGTAATGTAGTATTAAGTAATATTGTAATATTGTAATATTAATATTGCTTTTTTTTAATAAAGACATTATATCTCGTCTGTTTGAAGTCGGCGTTCTATCGGTCAAAACAGTTGTGTCCCAGTAGAGGCGAAAGTCGTCATTTTCAAGTACGGTTTCTGGTTTGTACTGGTAATAGGGACAAGTTTCGCCAATTAGATGATAAAGTTTTGCCAGTTCTTAATGAATAATTTTTGGCACACAGTTATGTCGGTGCAGATATTCGGCAGCTGATAGAGACGTGCATCCTGATGTTATATGTTGAATTGTCTCCGGTATGCGCAGGAATTTTCTACATCGATCGTCGATTACTTTTTCATCTTTAGTAATGTACTTAAGGTAATTTCTTGTAACAATCACTTGTGTATAGCCATCATAGAGCCTTCAGTTTCGGGAAATAGATCTCAACGAGTCAACCAGTAGTTCGACGTTTCATAATCAACATGTTCGGCATTAAGTTCGTGAGGATGCTTTCCGTGTATTGCCTTCTGCTTCCATGTGTTAACTTTAATGGCTATGTGCTCTGATCTTGTTAGAGTAATGTGTTCTGCTATACCTGCACGAAGATTCAAGGGTGTGTATCCGTTATCCGCTAGTTTCCCTCATAGTGAGGAAGTATTTCTGAAGATCTGCTACTTGTTTTTTGAAGAGAAAAAAAATATCAGTTAGTCCTCTGCCACCCTTGGATCTGGGGAGAGTAAGTATTTCGATGGCTGACTGAGGGTGGTGTGCTCGAAATGTCGTGAGGGTTGTTTTCGGCTTTCTCTCAATCTTTTCTATATCAGTCTTTGTCCACCTAGTGATTCCAAAAGAATACGTTAAGACGCTTTAATCATGTTGTTACCATTCAGTTTAGTTTTTAAAATTTGCTTAAGATGATTGATATATTCCTTTTGGAGGTTCTGCTTCATTTTCTTGTGCTCTGTATGGGCTGACTGATGTACGCCCAACTACTTAAAAGTTTCGCCTTTTTTCACAGCCCGAATGAGACTGCCGTCTTGTAATTCAAAGTTGTTGGTGTTGTGTTTACCTTTGATAGCTGTTTGAGTTTTGCTTTTATTATTATTATTATTATTATTATTATTATTATTATTATTATTATTATTATTATTATTATTATTATTATTATTATTAATATTATTATTTAAAAATAATTTTTAACAGTTCTTAAATAATTATGTGCTCATAAGAGATATGGTACGTATCAGGATATTCTACAGAATTTTTTTTAATCTTTGTTATTTAATACTGTGTTGATAAGGCATATTTTCATTTAATTTATAACAATAAATAACAGTTTGTTATTTGAAAATTAAATATTTTTATTAAGGAGCACATCATTGTAGCCTAAAACCACCTGCTATGACTAAAACCTTTAATTATCACATCAAGTGTTAATGTCAAACTTATAACAGAAATCCCAATTCATGTGCACACCTGGTTATACCTGACATTTACTTTTTTTTGAAACAGAACACAAGACGGATTTAAACTAAACATTTGTTCGAAACTGTGAATCTAAACAGCTACATAAATACCATTTATATAGATACTAATTTACAAATCCAACCTTGTAGATGCTTTAACAACTATATCCTTACTATACCTTACTAGGTACCCTTGTGTTTTGATATTGTTTATTGTCTTTCTCTGGACTGTACGTTCCTCTTTTAGAGTTTATCTCACGGTTACCTTCATTCTTTAATGTCTTCAAAATTGTTCTCTTAATTTTTTTGCAGCATACTTTTATTATTAGTTAATTCTGAGAAAGACTTTATATTAACCTGTTAATCTCCAATCTGTTCCCTTTCTAAAAATTAAAATTATATTATCTATTCCTATGTTTTTGGAGGACTTTTCCTGGCACTTAAATGGGAAAATTTTTAAGCTTTAATTATATTGGGTATAATATCTGGTAATTCTTTTACACCTGGAGTAATATAACTTCTATATTGGGCTGGGTTTCTTTTTCCTTACTGAATTCTTGTACTAATGTAGAATTTTGGCATCCTATAGAAAAGTAATTTTTCTTTTTGCATTATTATTTATTAAACTTTCCATAGGTAATCAAACTATTTACAATATGAAATTTTCCAGAGTCTGTCCTGCTTGCTAAGATTCGAGAAAAATATGTGTCTTTTGTATTAAAGATTATATTAAAGACTCAAAATTTGTTCAATTATGGCTGGAACTTGTGTTTTCCTCTCTCTGCAAATGTAAAGGTTCTACAAATTTTAAAGCCTTTTTTATTTATCTAGTGCGGCAGCTGATCACACTGTTATTCTTTAAATTTCTTGGTACCTTTAGAGGCTTTCAAGTAATTTTCAAAACAGCCAGATTTGCCAATTTTGTGCTTCCGATGTTTCTCTTCATGCGTATTGAACTTATATGCTCCTCTATTGTCTTCCATTATTATTTTGTACCTTTTAGCCAAGTTTTTACGTTTAATGTTTTATAATTTTTGAGGGGCACGTGCCCTACAGTAACCCAGTTTATGTGCACCTCTGGTTATATTAAATACCTGACTGTATGTATCCTAGAAGAGGGTCATAAAATAATGTTTTTTATCACTTATTTAAAATCTTTTAAGCATATACAAAATGTGTGGGAAAGGTTAGAAAATCTCCCAACTGGAGACACTACACACCAAAATATATGAATTGACCCAGGCATATCTTAGTTCAAAAGTTGATAGTCTATTATCCCTTATTGCTTGAAAAGCATTTCAGATAGTATAAGAAACAAGAGGCCGTTATTTTTTATAACTAAACTGCCACTTAATGCCACTGACTGCCACAAAATCATATCTATTAATTTGAATTTGAAGTTTGAAATAACCAAAATTAAAACTAAAAAGCTTAAAAACCTTGTAGTCCCAACTTTAAATAAAAATTCCAAATATATTTACAAACAAACAGCATTTCTTATATATTTAAAGAACACATCCCTAATATCCAAGTTTATCCATAAAATCACAAACAATAATAATAAGTTTCTAGTAAACTCAAAAAACAAAGTTAGTACAAAACTTCAAAAAAACGGTGTTTATAAATTAAACTGTTCAGAGTGTGAAACTTCCTATATAGGAAGGACTTGCAGACCTCTGAACACTCGCATTAAGGATCATTTTCTAATAAAAATGTACCAATAAAATATAATAACATTGTTATCAGTAAGACAGAAATAGTTGAGAGTATTAAATGTAAATACATATGTAAGGCAACTCGTTTTAATTTATTTTATTTTATAATACGATCTCGTCTCTATATGTTATTTGAGAAAAATATAGTAAAATTGTGGCTTTTAGTTTTATGTTGTGTTACGTATTGATAAATGTCCAGCCTCTTTAAAAGCGTTTTTTGTATTCGTTTGACACGTAAGTTATTTTTTGTTTTAGGAATGAAAAACAAAAGAAGAAAAGTGCTTTTGCTATAAGATTTTTTTTTAAATATACACGTTATATAAACTTTATAGCCTTTTATTTAATTATTCATATGTATTAATATAACCAATATAAAGTATACGTTTGTTGAATATTCTCATATGTTTTTAATGTATGGATGGGTAAGATGTAATAACTTATAAGCACGGAGATTGTACGCTTTAAGTTCCCTAACAAATTCCTGCCCAGTTCATAGACTTTCCAACGTATTGGTCAGTGGCTACGAAAAACTGATAATGATTAAATATAGCCTAAATTTGAGTCAAGAATTGAGTAATAAAAACGATTTGGATTTTAAGTAGTTTTGCTCCAAATATGGGCCGATATAGTAAAGCTCCGAGAACTGTATGTACAGCTGAAGTTGAAAGAAATACTTTACATGTATTTTCAAAAATCCTACAATTGGAGTTAAGAATGTAGCTCGAGACTTTCAAGTTTTCAAATGTACAGTAATTACTATTTTTCAAGTTTTCAAGGCAAACTGCTCCGTCCATACCACCTACAAAAAATACATGGTCTAAGCGTCAATGATTACCCTGCAAAGGTAGAATTTTATACATTGCTCTTAAGAAAGTTTGAATACGATAATGGATTTACTCCGTTAATATTATTTTCAAACTAAGCAGAATTTTAAAGGGATGGTGTATCATTCTCGTTTAATTCACATAATCTTAACATTTATACAGACAAAAATCCTCATGCAATAAGACAAATCCGCCACACCACAATTACATTTCGAAATTAATTTACAGGCAGGAGTATTTAATGTTAAATAACCACCTAAACTGCATAGCCAAAGGTATTTACAATATCTTGAGGAACAATTGCACAATCTGCTGAAAGATTTTCCATTACAAACACGCATGATAATGTGGTTTATGCATGGCGGCGTAGAGCATGCTCATTTGAGTTTACTAGTTAGAGAGCATCTAAATAAAGTTTATCCAGACCAGGCCGATCAGAACCTGTCTCGTAGTCGGCCAGATTACCAGATTTAAGTCCTATAGATTTCTTGTTAGATGTCTTGTTCTTGGGGTGATTTAAAACGAGGTGTTTACCATATGCCAGTGAAAAGTGGAGGTGGTCTTTGACAAAGAATTATCTATCATAGCCAGGAAATGAAAATTAGCATTCAAATGATTTGTCAACAGCAAGTCTTTGTCAAGGCAGAGAAGGTGATGATCACTTTGAGCAATTTTTTTAGTTAGTAATTTTTTTTTATTAGTTTTGTTGCCATTCTCATTAGCTATTGTCACAAACCATCGCAACACTACTCAGATATTAGCCAAAGCAAGTTGTTTTACAAATGTTCATTAACAAATGTTTTATCAACATGGTATCAATAATGTATGGGAACTTTTAAAAACAAATATCTGGAAAACTAGTAGTTATTGCCATCAAAAGCTCAGTCAAATCCAAAGCATGTATTCCTATAAATTTCCTATTTTATTTTTACTCCTATTCTTGTATTCTGTATTTTCTCCTAGATAGACAAAATTAAATATTTGTTTATTTTTAAATTTAATTATATTTTTGTGATTTTCATAGGAAAAAATATATTATTTCAAAGCTTGTTTAAGCTACATATTTTATAGCCCTATATCTATAGCATACTTAAAAACAAATTGAAATACTTTAAGTATATAAAATACACAACACTTGAGTACTACACTACAGAATTTTGAAAGCTTATAAGAAATATTTTACGAATATTTAAGCAGCATATTCTACGGTTATTTTTTTTGCAGAAAATATCAGATGTGCCCCATAATTTAATTCTGAATATATTAAACTTGATCTTTATTATTTTAAGTTGGATAATTATATCTTTGTGCATAATTTTATTTCATATGACGAACAATACTTGCAAAGGTAAAAATGCAAATATAATCTATTTATATGGTGCAATTTTAAAGAATTAAATTACTTTTAAGGAATATCGCTCTGATGGCATTTCCATAGTGCTCAACCAATGAGGTATTTCAAAAAAATCCGATTTCAAGTGATTTTTTTAGTTCAATTTCTATAATTACATTTATATCTCAGTCAGAGGTATAGAAATAGAGGCATAGAACAAGGCCATAAAATAAATTTGCCTCCAACACATAGCTACATTTTAGTGAGAACAATTATATTTACAATGTAAAATAAGCATACATACTTTTATCACAAGCTGAATCAAATTCTTACCATATATTCCTGTATTATTCCTTATACGTTTTTACGATTAATAAATAAAATTTCATTTTTTAATAATAACCTTTTCTTTTATCAGAATTGACATTTTTATTAGACAAAATTTGATGTGGCAATGCAAATATATTGCTCCACAAAAAAACAATATTGCTAATAAATCACATTTGTCATCATAAAATTTTACTGTGATTCTGATACTGCTTTATGCATTTTTATACGACGACCAATAAAAGTGGAGTTTTGTTCTCTTAGGGAAATTTGTGGCGCCTATCAGACTGTTACAGGACAAATAAATTAATTTTTGCCGCTATAACGTCCAAAATATTCCTTTGTTATGCTACACTGCATCTACTTTAACATTCCACAAATGTAATTAAAAAAACTGGATTATGAACCTCATTTATTCACTATTGAGATTTTACATGCGCCAACCCGAATTTCACATCTGTCAACCATAGATCTGTGTGTGACTGTTGGGACGAATTAAGTAAACTATGGGTAGCCTTAAACGTGTTAGCATTCAAGTGCTTCTGAGCGGAAAGAACTTTGTATTCGAAAAGGGCAGAAAACTATTGAGGGTGGTATTACACACATACGCAATTCCTTCCCGCATGTGTTAGATTACATGCCGGATTAGCTTTTCCCTGAATATTAATCAGAAATTTATTATTCGATACTTTGTTGGTTGTTTTATTGGGGTCTTATTATTATTTAGATTTATTATATAGGCTTGTAAGGCAATTTATGCATATTTTTATTGTATTATATTACGTAACATCATTGGTGAATCTTTTAACTAGAGCACCTATTTTATAATAACTGAGTAAGCTATATAGTTTCTGGTAAGTCATTGTCTACGCTAACCTCAGTTATATAAGATTATATTGACGGTATATAATTAGTTGTTTTTTACTTACTTTTTTTTAGCTAAATCAATCTTTTTGGTCTACGCATAAAATAATCTTTATTGATATTTAAGGCTCAGTGAATAAATTTTATTGTGAAAATAAACTAAATTTAGTCTTTTAGTCATGGTATCCTAAAAATGTTCTCAATTTTTAAGTCATTTTAAGCCACTAATTAATAATTTAATTCTAACAAGTAGTATTTTTGGATAAAATTCAATATTTCATTCTAAAAATACACTTAATTTTCAATTTTCTTGGGCCAATTATATAATTTTATTAAAAAAAAAATTTTCAGTACTCTTAGTAAGACTAATTTTTTTAAACTGTCTATGGTATTCCCTAGATATTTAATATTTTTCACGGCTTTTACTTCATAATGATTTTTTTTTATAGAGAAAACTACATACTTTATTTTTTTAATATTATGGAGAATTTCAGTAAATTCAACAGATATCCAATTTTTTTCCAGTACTTCAAGTAAAACTAATATTTTTGTCTTAAAAATTATTGATTTATATAAAAAGTATATAAAGTTTTGAAGTCATTGAACCAATAATCTATGTTTTTTTTTTAGTTAAAATAATTAAGTTTTTTAACGCTATATAAAAATTTCAGGCTACACATAAAGCCATAAATTTTAGACATATTTAATTAATAGATATCATTAATACTAGTCTGGAAATAATAATACAATGAGAAACCTTTTGGACTTATATCATTAATATTTAGCTTCGGTAATAGTTGAAAACTTGATAAAGAGATCATTTTTGCATAAAAATGTTACGTATTTTTTTATATTTTTAAGGCAAAACCAACTTAAAGAAAAACATATTTAAAGAAGAAATAAATTAATTTATCTTTAGGTGATTTCTCATCAATATGTGTTATATATTATAGTTTAAATTTCTGTCTTTTAAAATTAAAATTAAAAACAATTTTCTAGAGGTTTATAAAATTGAATGAAAATATATTTTTTTTCTTTTATGTATTTTAAGTCACATCTATTAATTTTTTTACACCTAAATAAATATTTTATTCTTTCAAAGGTCAAAGGTCAGGCAATTCATTTACTAAAAATTAGGTGCAATCTGACGGATTTAAGTCAAAATTAATAATTCCAAGTTAAGAATTTGAATTTTATACATTTTTTTAATTATGTAAATTTTAGTCTAGATATACAGTCATTTGTTTCTTTTAAAGATACATATATTTGTTTAAGTATCAGTTAAAACATAATTTAAAAAATTAAGCTAAAAACAAAATTATATAGTAAAATATATATCAATTTTTTTTTTAATTGTTTAAGGTTAAATCAAAGAGTTTTATTCTTTTAGCGTTTGTTCTATTCTAGTATTGTGTACCTTTAAGCATCAAAGGCAAAAGCAATAATTCCAGGTTTACATTGGATAAATCTTAGTTTTTCCAAGGTAAATAGGTTTCACTTTGGAAGTATATTTTAGTCTTTAAAATTTCTATTTACTACAAATACAATTTAAAATTGTCAATACAATTTACTACAGATATTCTTAGACTTTTAAGATAAAATTACTAATTTTAGCTTAAAACTGCTGTTAATTTACTTGTACTCATACTTTTAAAAATTAATCAGATAAAATCAATATTTTTAGTATTATTAATTTATTTCATTATTTTATTATACCATACATTTTAATAGGATTATTTTTTTTAGATGTTGTTAAGTTGCACTAGTTTAAATTATTATTTAAATGAATGCTCTAATTAGAAATTAAAACAATGATGAAAACCCCAATCCTCCTTTTTTTAATAGCCCAATAAATCCCAAAGTGATAAATCAACAAAATATTAACATACAACAGAAGGCGCCACTTAAGTATGTCAATCAGAATATAAAATTTTAAACGTTCTAATGGAAACTGAAAATGTAAATTACACAAATATAGATCTTATTGACACAACAGAAATAACCCCAAATCGAAGACTATTGAGGCAACTTTTTCTCAACTAAAAATTTTCGTTTCAAAAAACTAATCCGTAAAATAAAGGAAACCTTAACTCAAACAATTTTAAAATTAACTAACCCAAAATAAATTATAATAAAAAAGTAACAGAAAAAAGGACGAAATCCCAGATCTTTCAAACTTAAAAAAAAAACTCTCCCCGGTTGGAAACAGCGCGAGCAAAGATCTACAAAAAACTAAAACCAATATCCCTATCGTTTGTATTTCTCAATACTATATCCTTATTATAGTATTGAGAAATATTAACAATTAGGCAGAAATACGCGCAACAATAATTTACAATAAAATCAAAATAGAAAAAAAACGAAAAAGACAGGTTGGGGCTTGCGCTCTTCCAAGAAAGTTTCGGGTATTACAGAAAATCAACACGTCTACTGATAGAAATGAAACTAGAGTATCAAACCTATTTCCTTAAAGAAGACAAAAAACTAAATCTCATAATTAAAGGAATAAATAAAAACTTTAATCTGAATGACGTCAGGGAACAGTTAGAATAATGGAGTTTCACCTTGAAGAATTAAACTGGTTTAAAGTAGGACTCCTTAGAACGGAAATTAAACTCGTTAGATTCCTTTTAATTAAATCAGCATCCCATATCATCATACAATCTCAATCATACTAAACATTAAAACTAAAATTGAACATATGGGAAATTCATTTATTACAGACACTGATAAACTCTTAGCAGATCAATGCCGTAGATGCCAAGAGTAGGGTCACTTGCTCAGCAAACGACCAAAATATCGTAATTGCTCTCCAAAAGATCCTTTTAGAAACTCATAAAGCTTTAAAAATTCCAAATTATATAATACATAAACAAGATAGATTAGATAAAATAGAAGGCGCAGCAATCTTTATTAAAATAATATACAGCACCAACTAATCCAATCTCCAACTAATAACCCAATTATAGAAAATATAGCTATAAAAGCTATAAAAGTATAAAATATTAATACTCTCATCGAACCACCAAAACAAAGATTAAAATCAAAACATATCAACCTAATATTTAAATACGACCTTCCAGTCGTAGAAAATCCTAAGAATGTAAAAATGATAATTGAGCAAGAGTAACACTTGAGAAGTACGCTGGAGAACACTAGCGCCAGAATAACCTACACGAATACACTGTGCTAATTCAAACATTTTAGATATAGCTGTAACAAAGAATTTTAGCAATAACATAGCAATAGAAAATATACACTCCCTTGGTTGTTTCGACGACTTTACTATCCTAATAAGAGTCTGTAATATTTTTTTAAAGACAGTCTACACTCAACAAGTAACTGAAACATGACAATAAAAAACTTGCTAGAAATTCTCCCAATTCCCACTCCACAAAAGCCTAAAGAAATAGAACAAGCAATCAAGAATATTAAGAAACATTATAGAGGCATTCAATAAATCAACCATCCAAAGTCTTTTTCTCAAATCCCAATATCTAGTCTTTTCAAGGCGGATCAAAAAACCTCAATAAAACAAGAAACAAACTAAAGAAATAAGCTAAAGTCACTAGAGATCCAGGCATAAAACTATAACAAACAATTTAAAGAAAAGAATTCAAAATGAAATATTTAAATATAGAAATAAACTTTTTACGCGAAATCGAAGAAAAGGATGATAACAACAAAAAATTCTGGAAGGTCTCAAAGCTATTAAGACGAAAACTAAAAAGGTATTTCGACCTATCTACAAGGATAAAAACATTTTAGTATATTCAGATAAAGCAAAATAAAAATATTGACAATAATATGACATAAACACAATAAGCGAAATAAAAAACGCACCACAATACATTATCATTTTCCTTGAAAATAAAAGAATTAATGAAATAAAAATGAAATGAAAAAGATACACAATTAAATTCCAAAAAATAGAAAAGCATCAGATAATGACAATATTACAAATAAAATGTTAAAAACCATACCACATAACATAATATTAGACCTATCAATAATTTACAATAGCTGTCTATCCCTGTACTACTTCTATGGAAAAAGACAATAGTGGTACTAATTCTAAAAAGGGGTAAAAATCTACGCGCGAGGCTAATCAGTTAACTACCTACTATAGGTAAATTTTTCAAAAAACTTGTGCTAATCAGATTACATGATGAACTAGATCAAAAAATTTCGGAAGAACATTAAAAAAGAAAAAGAACACATTAAGAAAGAACAGTGCGCATTTAGAAGAGGTCTTTCAATAAAACATCAATTAGCAACAATCCCGCAAATGCTAATTGATGCTTTCAATCATAAAGAATCGGTCGCCATGCGAATGCTTGATAATTAAAAAGATGTCGATACAGTATGGCATGACGGTCCTCTTAACAAAATAAACAAACTGGGCCTATTTGCCAGATACACAAAACTAATTTGAAGCTTTCTTAAAAATAGAAAATTCACAGTACACATAAAGAATAAAAAACAAGATTATCGAAATACGCGACCACGCAGATATCCGCAAAAACGCGCATTATTTAAAACTAGATCGCCTTGCGGATATTACGTGCAACCGGTCGTAAACCTGCAAACTCACCTCGACAAGTTACTATATTATTTATTTTCACAACAAAAATAATTTTTCATATCATGCCAGGCAACACATTAATCAATGCAACGGGATCATAGCTTCACTATATCTGTACAATAAAAAGAAAAGCAAACTCTCAATAAAAATATCTTACTAATCTATAAACAAGTTATTAGGCCAAAACTATTATATGACTCAAGCATATTTTTAAAAGACAACAAAACAACAACCAAACGATTCCAAATATTCCAAAACAAAACTCTTAGAGTGATAGTAAATGCCCCATGGTTCTTAAGAAATATTGATATACGCAAAGATTTAGCAATTGACACAGTTGCACAGTTCATAAAAAAACCTACAAAATTTAAGACAGAATTAAAAGATCGCAAACATGATAAAATAAAACGTTTCCTTACTAGACGACGAGCAATGGGACGTTATAAATGTCTTTTAAGTTAATACCAAAACAACACAAAAGCTGTGGAGTAAGGTAAAACGTCTAACGCAACAACTCCCTTTCCGAGACCCTACCTTTCCCTAACAAAAAAAAAATTCTTCACACTCTCGGCTTCTCGAAGCGAGAAAAGCATTTAGTACATTCAAAAGAAAAAGGAAACCACACAAACATATGTTGAGTCAGAACAACTTTTTTCTTTATTTTTTGGCTCTAATATAAATGTTTGCATCATCAACGCCCTCAGCCATTTTTTAAAAAGTATACTTTAAGTCCTTGAACTGACATAATAATAATAACATCGAGGAAAAAATACGACATATATAAATCAATAGTTATTGCTATAAAATTAGTAGTAAAAAAGATCATTTGAAAGAAACTTATTGATTATCAAACAGGGATCTTTAAAGACAAATATAATATTTTTTTCTGTAAATTATAAATTTCGTAAATAATAACATAAAAACTCTCGCGTTCAAAGTACCGAAAGTCAAGTTTAAAACATAAAAAAAATCCGAATAATTCGGCTTCCTGTATTGTTCAACAAAAGCACGAACGGGACGGCATTATTAAAAGGAAATACATTCATAACAGAAATTCATTTCGCAAGCTTCTTTGATGCTACTGATGTGTTAAATGTTTTGGGCTTTTTAACAAACTCATCATCCGGGAACTGCTCATTGTTCTCGATCGTTTAATCTTGTTCTTTTACTGTGCTATACCGTGATGTACTATGGATGCGCTATATTGCCGCTTTTACCGCTCTTGCTACAATGATGTGAAATCATAATGCCGGATTGTTTAAAGATTATTATGATACGGATTTGAAGGCACTGCAGGAATGTTATGCCTATAATTTTTTTTTGATAATATGACAAAATAAAAACGCTATTATAAGAGGTTTTGTCTTGATATTTTATTGGTAAATAGAATAGGAATAAGGTTATATAGGGACAATCGAAATTTTGGATCAAAAACTTATTGGAATTTCTCCCTTCTTAGTTAAAGAAATTTATATAGTCCTGAATAGTACCAAAGAAATTTAATTGTTTACTTTCAATAACCTCATATATGACTAGAATCAGTACAAAGTTTAAAAGCTTTTTTTTTGCGTGAGTGAAAAATTTAAATTAAAAACAAATGTTTATATTTTTACATTATTTGGAAAGTTAGAAATAAGTATAGAAAAATAAAGTGAGTCAAACATAACTTAGTGGAAGTATATGTGCTTTAAGAATTTTATTACTATATATACTTAAGGAAATATCCGCTATATAAATAATTCCAATCTAGAAATATTCGACATCTTTTGGCCTTATACGGCCTAGATTATATTAATCACATTTTACCTAAAAATATATAAGATTCTAGAGTTTCTTTAGGGTTAAATCAATTAATTTTAGGACCTAAATTCACTAAATATTTCATAATAACCATAATTGTTTTAAGTTCCTTTAAAGCTACATTAATATAGTAATTGATGTAGGCTCGAAATATCTTGATTTTCTGATTTATTAAAGGCAAAATCCATAATTTTACTTAAAATTTCAATAAAAAAGTTAGAAATAATTTTTAAAAAAGTATTAGTTAAAATGCAGAGTGATTTAGGGTAAACTGCCCTAATGTTGGCTTCTACCCAATCGTTGTCACTAAAAAACATTTTTATAATTTATAAGATTCTTGAAAGATATTTAAGCCAATGAATTAATATTTTTTAATACGGCAACCATACTCACTGTAGTGGAAAAAAATACGATTTTTCATAAGGAACCATTAGAAATCATTTGTTTTTTTCTAATATTATCTGACTAAATATGTATGTGCTATAAAGATTGGATAAATGGTTTTAAAATATATTTTATTTTCTTTTAATTTATTTCTAACCATGTTGTTTAAAAAAACAGTGTTATCTATAGGGTAATTAAAATGTGTGTTTTCTATTTATTGGCACCATATGCCAACTATAGTGATATTTAGGGTTATTTATACTTATCTAAATTGGTATTCTCCAAAAGTTTGAGTTTTTAAATATTTGTCACTTGAACATATTGTAAATAAAAACTATAAAAATGTCGTATACAAATTCAGTACTATTTCTGTAAATTTACTGACTGTTTTTTCTATTATATTGTGGTCTAAATTATTAATCTAGATAATGTCCAAGTTATATATTTCGTTAAAATGTAGAAATATTTGGTTGTGATTTTTATAACTTTTTTACTTTATTTGTAACCAATATTTTAAAATATTACATTAAAAAAGTTTCAAAAATGTTTGTTTAGTAAAAAAATAAAAAAATTTCAATAAATCTTTAAAATATTGAGGTGCCAACTATAGAGACCACTAAATTACAAACTTTCGTAATATTAGCACTCTTTTTTTATTAACCTTTTTTTGCAGAAAATATTTCTAACAAATACTATGCTAAAATATGATTTTTATTGACAAATGCAATCCTACAGTATTAGTATGAGGAATATATTTTAAAAAATGTCCAAAGGACTATTATTTCGCAGTATTATCTGACTTTTTTAATTTTATTTAACTATAATAAATATTACTTTTTTTACTATATATCTAATTTTATTTTTCAAAAAGTACCTCAAAATTAAGAAGAAATAATTAAACGGCTTAAAAATCGGACGCAAAGATAGAACTCTCCTTAACGTGCCAACCATTGAGTAGTTTACCCTATAAAGAAATATTAAAATATCAGGTACGTATTTAGTCAAAAACAAACGTAAAAGTCTACACAAGCCTTTGTTTCCGAAATACAGGGTGTTAACATTTTTAAAAACTTTTTTTTTAATAAAATCTATGATTATGTAAACTTAGGAGTAAAAATTAGTATCTGGAAGTTCAAAAATTACGTAATTTAAAATTACGATGCCCCTATTTTTTTTAAATCATTTCCTTATCAGATATACGTGTGCCTCCTATTAGTTCCTTCCTGTTACTTAGCAATAGCAACATGAGTTATAATAAATAAGATGTAATTTTATTACTGTCAAATTCTACTCATAACTTTTATTATCTTCTCACTTAAAAAGCATTAAATCCAAGTACGTTATTATGCCTGTGAAATTCTCACATAGTGAGTATAGCAATGGGATCTCAATTCAAGCAGTAGCGGAATAGCAGCGTCGTTTTTCAAATAGAAGTTGTCGGATAAAACAGTTTTGGTGCAGAGTCTGGGATGTTTCTGTGTAAAGTGTGAAAATTGTATCTAAAAGAGAAGTTGAATTAGTAGAAACTACTCTCAGTACAATCAAAAATGCAGTTACTTATCAAGTCATGCAATAGTCTGATTAAAGAAACCTTTACAATTGCTTATACATTTCATTTACCGGTTCATCATTTGCAGGAGGGTAATTTTAAGTTGAAAATTAAATTTTGTAATTAGATTAATGAAAATCGATGGTTGTATAGGTATGTTTCGTTCACTAATAAGGAACAGTTCTTCCCTGATCGTATAATGATCTTTACAATGAATACCGGTGTCTTATGAAAACCTTTGTCACACTACAGTTTAGGTGTAAGAGATTTTCTAAACCAAAACCTTCTAAACCAATAGATTGGTCGAGGTGGTCCATATAATTGACCACCTAGATTGCCAGACTTAAATGCTATGAACTATTGCCTTTAGGGATCGTTTAAATCACTTGTATATTTCACTTAAATAAATACAAAAAGTATATAATAAAAGTAATGGTGAAATTCTTATAAACTATAAAATCTAGCTTATGTTTTGTTGAACATAATTTAGAAACGACAATTTTATTAAAAATTAAAATACATATTGTTTATTATACATATGTTTTGGACGAATGAAGCTGAGCCGCTAATTTTTGAGTACTCGTTGTAGGAGTGTCAGCTACAGCGTCTAAAATATTTTCTTCCAATTGCACTGTATGTGCTGTTCTCCTCCGACCACCATTATTCTTTTTATTTTCAAAACATCCTAAAATTGCATTAAGGAAATTTAATAGTATTACCTCATTAAGTGGAAAACAGAAACCTACCAGTTTCCCTTAGACGTTGATTAACACGTTGAAATGTTTTCTGATCCGGAATAATGCGATTGGGAAATCTTTCTTCGTACAATCTTTTTGCTTCCAATGCATTGCAAGACGCCAGACCATACATAAGATGCATATCTGCATACTCAATAAAAGTAAACTCCATATTTTGACGTAATTTAAATTAAAAGTTACCAAAAAATACAAAAATTTAAAAAATATTATCAAATAAAGGATGAATATGTTGACAAAGATTAGGTTTAAATGATAGGTATTTGCTAAATTTGGAGTATAGCAACGTTTGTAACAATAATTAGGGTTTAAGGTATCCAAATTTATTTTTTTAGACTTTAACATACAAGGTGTTAAAAATATACGCATTAAAGTGTACAACCTAGTCCGCCCCTGGTAAAGTAAACAAGGTAAATGTATTTTAAGGATGTCATTTTAAGAGGTCCCTAATAGTGTTCATTACCTAAAATTGTTATTAAATTCTACCGGGTAGTAACAGTCCTTTATGAAAACCAATTTCCAGCAGCGTCCTTTAGAAGGCTGTATCTTCGTAAAGAAGGCCTGTAGGAATTTTTTTTATAGGAACGTTCGGTATTATTTTTCGATGTTCTACCTAGATCCGAGAGATGCCACATGAACCGGGACACTCTGTATCATATATTTTATTTATTTTTTTCAAATTTTGCTTTAATAAAATCAGATGCGTTGTATTTTTTTAAAATCCAAATATCTCGAAAACAGTTAATCATATCATCTTTCAAAAAGTATACCCTAAAAAATTGTGATCGTTTAAAATAGTAAAAAGAGGTGTAGGTAGCGCCTCCTATTAGTAAGAGCCATACTAAGATTAGATTTGAATTTGTACCTAATACTTGATTGAATGCGTATGTAGCTGAAGTATTGAGATTTCCTCATAAATTACTACTCTCTATGTATATATAACAAATAATTAATTCTACTTTAATAGAAATTTTACACATTTAATTTTCAATATTTTTTAAGACTCAAGAATTCAAATAATTAATTCAAGTCTTTGATAATTGAAATTATTTTTAATTAAATGTATTAATTTTTTAAATTTATTTACCGAATTAGCGTTTTTATACAATATCCAGATATTAAATCGAGAATATAGTAATGTCGCCGTTTAAGATTTATAGGCACTAACATAAAGAATTTGCAATTACACAAGGGCATTAATCAAGAATATTTCCGCAATGTAAATCAATCCGTTTAACCTATTCACGGTGTAAAGGATGTCCGGAATCCCGACCAAACTGGAATTGTCCTGGATGGAAACGCTGTTATGTAGATAACATTTCTACGGCGGGTTTATGTGACTATACAATCAAGATCTGACATTTTAATTTCATTTTTGAATAAACTGAATTAATAATATTATATAAGTCCATACTTAGCAGAGAAGTAGAACTGTAAAAGTTATATTATCGTTCTCCATGCAAAAAATGCAAAACGCCTATAAATCAATTTACTATGACAATAGTCATCAAATACTAAAAGAATATAGAGAATAAAATTCCAGTCGCAATAAGTATTAAAAATTGATTTTATGGTACTGACAAAAATAATAGAATATTATGAATAATACATCTGGAGGCATCTATGTTAAGTACACTTGTCCCATTTTGGATGATATTGCAGGGTATCTGTCATTTTTTAAGATATAGCTTTACGGTTTTCGTCACCCTGTATCACTTTCTTTCAAGACTTTTAAAGCCACAAACAGTACTCCATCTACTTTTGCTTCTAAAATGCAAGACGAAAATGAAAATGTTCACTTTCGGAGATGTTATTATTTCTCAGGCAATGCATAAGATTATTAAAAAAAATTAAAACTGCATATGATAGATATTTTTATATATAAGTCAGTGGCATATTTTAAAAAAATTTTTAGAGGACTGTTTTTCAGATTGAGCACAAACCTGGTGTTTTTTAAAATGGATACCCTGTATATTTTAACGTAAAATGCTTGCAATTTTTTTTCTGAATATTGTGATGTGTTCCAATCTAACCTTTAATACATTTTAGCTTCAAAAATCAGATAAATCCAAATAATCCGAAAATCGGATTATTTCAAACATGCATTTAATTATTACTTTTTTAAAATGCCATGTGACTTAAACCTATTTATTTAATAATATTTTAACCATAAACTCAAAATATTACTATTTAACATAAACTTTAAAATATTGAAAAAAAAATATATCGGTACAGATTTAAAATTAAAAACTGTGATTACAACATTGACATTTTGTCTTATACATAAAGCACATATACAGTTTCAATTCTGTTGAAGTTTTTGAACGCTTCTTCAGTTTCTGAATGCTTCTTCAGTTGGGGCTCGTAGTTTATCTATATTAATAAACGTATTTATGGCTCACGTTTTTATCTTGATACCTTTCATTAAATGCTCTCGCGGTTCTGCGAGCACACCCATCTTGAGCTCCATAAAGGAAAATTATTTCTATTCTTTCGGCTAGCGTATACACCATTTTATTAACTCACTGTTTTAACTAAGATTGAAAAATTGCACGTGTCAAACTGACAGTTTTAACAATATTAAATCGCCTGCTTTTTAAACGCCTTAAAAATATAAGGTATTGCAGTTTTTTTGTACCTATTAGGTAGGTTTCGCAAAAAATATAAGTGAAATAAGTACACATACAAAGTTATAAGACTGCAAAGATTTTTGCAAAAAATTTGAAGACACTCTTTTTTATCGCAAATAACGGTACACATTCTTTACTTAAAAAAATAAATAATTTGCTTGAACTAAATGTACTGTTTGTTACCACACATTTTATTTTCTAAATTGCTTGTATTTTTTTTTGATGATCTATTATAAAAAATGTAAGTATTTTAAAATGATGTAGGTACCACACCAAAAGTATTCATTAAAAATACCAAAGTTTGGCGTAAATAAAATATTCATTATTTTTAGACATTTTCGCTAACTATTTGCTTACACATTTACCGATTTCATTTTTTTTGTAACTCACGATGGGGGTTCCCATTTGACATATTAAAGTGAGGTTAGCTGGAGATGAGGAGGTGATTGACAGAACTTCAGTAAATGCATAATTAAACGTCCCCCTGTATATCTAATTTGACGTGTTTTTTTTTTTTTTTTAAGAAAGTTATTAAGGGTGGATCGTTTTAAAATGAAAGCACTGTATAATTTTAGTGCCCAATATAAAACATGAAACGTTACAACCAAATCGGCTCAAGCCATATTGCTGCCATTCAAAAGTAATATGTTGGTTTTCTTGATACCAATGTCTTGTATTTTGCCTATTAAATATGCCGCTGTTACTTATATGTGAGTCGTCAGATCATATTACCTTTCTTGCAAAATCCAAATCTTCATTAGATTTGGTTAGAAACCAATAAAAAAATTCCAATCGTTTAAGTCGATTGTCAGAATGCAATTCTCGAACAATATTTACCTTATACGGTTTAAATTTGCTTTTTAAAAATTTTTCAAAAACCTTTGTTTTTGAAATTCTGAATTGGATTTTAACCGGTATACTGTAGCCCGAGATGGCTGACATCTTTCTAGAAACCTAATAAGATCTTTTTTATTTTTTTAAATTTATTAACAAAATAAAATAAGTCGATTCTTTACATGCCTAAATATAATTGCAGCGCTGCTTCGAGCTTTTTGTTAGAAAGAAAGGTTTAAACATTTTATAATATCATATGCCAGTTGCTGGCAAATAATAAGACCCGCAAAACCTCCGTATGCCCTAAATCTGATGAAATAGTTGAAAGATTTAATCGCACATTTAGGAATTGTGTGTAATACAACTATTTCTATTAGCATCGTTCTTCTATCTACAAACTACAAACTACTGAAAAAAGGCCCGGCAAAAGATGTTAGTGGTAATGAACTTCGGAAAGGTAACAAACTAAAATCACGTTATGACATAAAGGCGTATTCTATCTTTTTTTAATGGGGATAGAGTCTAGTTATATAAACCAATGAAGACGAAGGGCAAGTCACTAAAGATGCAGAAGGATTAAGAAGGTCCATCATGTCACAAAAATCAACGACGTTGTTGATTTTGATTTCAGATCCAGCGATGTTCGACAACGAAGATGAAAATTGTAAATATCGTCTGACTTAGCACTTTATCACGACTCAGATGACCCTAGCTTTGACCCTGGAGGTATTGATTGAAGGGGTCAATAAAGCTTGATGAGAAAGCAGTGTTATGAAAATGTAAATAGATTAATAATTATTCTCATAGTTTTTGTACTGTTTTGCTAGTATTTTGTAATAAATGAGTTAAATTTATTTAGGGTTCTACTTAGGTTTAGTTTATTATTTTCATCTAAGGTGTATATTTTTTAATAATTCATCTTGCTTGAGGAGCCTATTTAGGCCGATTAGGTTATGCTATTGTAAATCTTTATAGTTTCTTGACATTTAAATTAGTTTTGTTATCACAGTTAACGCAAGTCACGTAAAAGTTTTGACATTGTCAATAAAGGAGGAATGTGTTCCTGACATAAAAGTGTATTACTGGAGCGAGTGTATTCCAGTGTATTCCTGAATTAAGTTACAATATATTCTCCCACTCTGTTAAAAAAAAATTCTAAATTACAAGCGCAATATAATAACGTCTACATTCGGGATGTAAATTCACAATTTGGAAAAAAGTCACAATTAGGCTCATAGAGGTCGAGTTTAAAGTATTTCAATTTAGCTTTGATTTTTTTATTACTAATTTTTTTAAATAATATTCAGTATATTAAATTTCATTTATTGTTCAATACGTCCTATAAAATTTAGTGATTTGTTTCCATTTTTGTTTATTGAAGCGTTTTTCACCAATTATATTTTGGAGATCATATGAAATTATGTTAGACGCCTTAGAAGCAATAAATTTAAAACATCATCGTCCAATGTTTTTATGCTTTTTTTGGAAATTTAAAATTTTTTCTCGATTTCTTATAGCACAGGGATGAGTTAATGACTCCAACCTTATTTTATTTTTATAAATGCTCATTAGTAATTTTGTATATATTTTTGGTTTATGTCAAATTATTTGGTTTTCTTAAATAACAATCAGTTAAAAACCATTTACTTTTTTTTAAATAATATTTTGATATTAAGCAGTTTAATATGAGAATCTCCAACTTCTCCCCAGCTGGTTATTTTGTAAGTAAGTTGAGATGATATTAACGATTAGTAGACCACCACCAGCTATTTATCACTTTTGTGATGTGTTTTATATAGTTCTGTTTGCTTTTTGTAGTAATTTTTAAGATTAAAAGTTTATGATTTCTGTTTTTTTTTTAATAACTGATGATGGCTATTATACTATAATAGATAAAATGTATAATACATTGGTTTTAAGATGTTTTGCATTTTATTGTGTGGAAAACGACAACCTTGCTTAACCTTTAAATTGATTAAATGTGGTTTATTTAAATACTCTTCCGAGAGGCAAAGATGTTATCAAAAAATGACTACAATAGAACCGATCCGAAACCACTTTTCGCACGTGCAAACCCTATAGAAACCCCTCTCGTCTTCTAGTCCTAGGTAAAAATATATTGAGGGTAGAGAGAGGGTGTTTGGATATTCAGTTCACAAGAAAAAGATGAGAAATATATGCTTTATATACATTTAAAAAGATTTCGCATTTACTCATGATCGCACTCGAAGGGATGATGATGGCCCACTGGATCGGGAGGGTGCTGCATTGTCCGTCCATCTGCCTCGCCTTCTCGATTTTGTGCTTTCGGTTAATTCCGCATCGTGCACTTGAAAAGTCGCGCAAGATGCTCGCCGTGTTTTGTACGTTTACTTGCTGCCGCATGGTTACGATTTTATTGATTTTTGATGTTGTTATGAAATATGTTTTATTAAAAAAATATTTAGAAGTTTACAGAAAATAATAAATTTACCGCTTACGATGTTTTAGTTAAAATAAACGAGAGAAAAAGTATGGATTAATTGACTGTATCTTAAGAGAAAACAACGGTTTCCGATTTTTAAGCATAGATTATTAATTTAGTGTTCTTGAAAATTTAGGCCTAATTTAGCCTAAGAAAGATTAAACAATTTAAGGATTCTAGGTTTTATTTATTAAATCTTAAAGAATCTTTCAAAAATAAAAAATTATGATTTATTGATTGCGAAAATTTTAATCACAAATTAATTAAGTGGGTTTAAGAAAATTGATGATTTTTAGGTATTTATTGACCATGAAAGACTTGTGAGCATATTTCTAATTAATATAAATAATTTAAGTCAAGTCAATTATTTTAGCCTTTAAAGATAGGTTAAATTATTGGACCCATAGATATTCTAAAATTCTGTAAAATTTTTAATATTAAATAATTCAATTTTATATTGAAATACCTATCTCTATAGAACACATTTTAAGGCAGAACTAATG
Source organism: Anthonomus grandis grandis (assembly GCF_022605725.1). Lineage (NCBI taxonomy): Eukaryota > Metazoa > Arthropoda > Insecta > Coleoptera > Curculionidae > Anthonomus > Anthonomus grandis. The sequence goes on from NC_065551.1 coordinate 20,301,522, forward strand.
CCAGCGGATAGATAATCTATTGAGGCCAAAAATATTTGAGCATTCGAAAAAGTAAAAAATACTTTGAATCATTTTAGATCAAATTTAGCTAGCAAGGTTAAGCAATTTAGTAATTAATAATATAATTTTTTAAAAAGTGAAAATGGTATATATAGGATATCCCATGAATAATGGTAAATAATTTACCATCAGATTCCTTTGATAAATAATAATAATAATAATAATAAAGAAGTTTATTTAGCATAATAGCTACATACATTACAATAATTATAATTATAATTATAATATAAAGCAGTACCAAAGTGTACAAAGAAAATAAACTACAATAATAATAAACCAATAAAAGTTCATTACATACAGGGCTACATTAGGTATAATAGAGTGGTGATCAGCGTAATAAAAGAAAACGTACACAACAATTATTGGTATATATAAAACCTAACCTAAGACAACATAAATGGTATGATAAAACTTATAACTAAAATCATAAAAAGAATATAATGTACAACACAAAAATCTAAAAAAAATAGAAATACTCTTAGCTACCCCTATTTAAAAGATGTTTTCTCAATAGCCTCCTAAACTGGTTTAAATTATCACAGGTCTTAATTATCACAGGCAATTTATTAAATTCTATTGAGCCTCTAAATAAAATCGAATTAAGTAACTGAACAGTGTTACACCTATCCACTATGGCGAAATCTTGACGATGTCTAGTATTGTATGTGTGTGCATCCTCAAACGAACGAAACGTTTCAATTTAAATATAAACAAATAGATATTAAACTTTATACGTTCAGTCACAGACATCATATTAAGGACACTTAACATACATTAATTGGTGTATATCGATCACATTTTAAAATCAGTTTCATAGCTCTATTCTGTATTACTTCCAACTGGTGTATTTTATATTGTGGCAGATTAAACAACAACGTGGAGCAATACTGCAAACGCGGAAGTGCAATGCTATTAAACAAAAGCAACTTTGTGCTCATGGAGAGGTTTCTTCCCACTCTGGTGATAAATCCAACTATTTTGGAGAATTTTCGCATGACGTAGTCTGCATGTGCACAAAAGGTTTAATTTGGCATCTAGAATAGTACCCAAATACTTAATTTCATTCTCATAAAGAATACTATCCCCATTTACAGTAATGTTCACACTATCCATGTCTATTTGATTAAGTCGTGACTTTTTGCAACACAATTTGTTAGTGCAAAGCCAGACAAATAAACTATTCAATTTATTATTTAGGTCGATTTGTATTTGCTGTAAGTTTTTGCCTATAATATACACCATTGTATTATCTGCAAATAATACCACCCTACACTTTTCAAAAACTTTTACTATACTATATTACATTAATGTACAGTAGAAATAACAATGGTCCTAAAACAGTTCCTTGAGGCACACCATAATCAATAGAAACACACTGAGATATACTATTTTTAAACATTACACATTGGACTCTGTTGGACACATACGACTTAAACCAACTCAAAGCATTATCCCTAATTCCTAATTGCTGTAGTTTGGTAATTAAAATTTGTCTATCTATCGTTTTGAAGGCTCTCTTAAAATCTAAAAATACCGCTAAAACAAGATTATCATAGTCGATAGCTTTGAGAAATTCATCACAAATATTAACGACAACGGATTCACAAGAATGATGCTGACGCAATCCCGACTGTCTAGGAACAATTATTTTGCCTTTATCACAAAACTCAACAATCAATCACAGAGGACATGTTTTGATATACCAGATTCACCACCACCAACATTTTTTAAGTTTTTTAGAGTATTTTTCATTTTTAACATAGAGACAGGTTTGAATTTAGAAAAAATGTTAAACACGGGGGGACATACAACATTATTTAATCTGTTTCCGCTTTGTGGTATATTATTTATAATATCCTCCATACTCTTCTTCTATAACTTCTAATATATAACTTCTTCATCTTGGAGTATTTCTAAATTAAAATTAATTTGTTCCGGTAGTGTGCTACTTTTACTCGGCAACAGTGTTTTCAAATTCTTTCATAGTTCCTTCGGGTTCTTTTTATTAGAATCTATGCATTCAAAAAAACTAATATTCCTTCTCTATTCTAATTATGTTAACTGTAAAATTTCTTTTAGCCTTATATTTATTCCAAGTATTTTAATTTTTATCAATTATCGCTCTCTTATATAAATTATCTTATATCTCCTCGGTTATCCATTTTTTATCCCTATATTTTAATATTTGTAAACATTTAGTCCTCGGACACATTTTATCTAAAATACTCTTTATGTCACTCACAAAAGAATTAGCCAATCTATTTACATCAGAAATGCTGTTATTCCACTGGAAAGCAAGAAGTTCTTGTAATTTTACAGAATTATAGTTCTTAAATGATCTTTGATATGATACTATATTTTGATCTTTTTTTTTATTTGGGAGAATTGATAAAATGGAATGGTCACTAATTTTGGGTGTTATATGTACACTATGAGATAAGTCCTTATCATTGGTAATTATAAAATCAATTAAAGTTTGGCTAGCAGAAACGGTTCTAGTTGGAGTTTTGACTATCTGTGAAAATCCATTTCTAAATATTTAAGCAGATTAAAATTGAAGTCACCAACAATTACATTTATTCCATGAAAGTCACTAACTTTATCTAGGTATTGATCAAAAAACTCCAAAAATTTAGCATCATCTTTGTTAGGTGGATGATATAAAACAGAACACAAATACTTATCACGAGACACAGACATTTCAAAAGACAGTAATCAGACATAACTTTCAACACATAATATCACGCCTAATTAATGCTAAGACCCCTCCTGTTCTACTGTTATTACTTGTACATTGCTCTAATTTATACCCATCTATGACCAGCTCACATGACTCAATATCGGGAGTTATGCGAGTCTCGCTTAAAAGAATGATCTTTGGTTTCCAATCGTTATTTAAAAGATTAATATGATCCTTGTTGTTAATGTCCCTTGACAGTTAAAATAAACCATGTGTGCATTAAATACAATAGTTCTATCTAATTGCTATATGTTGTACCTGTTCCTTTGTTAGTCTTCAATCTTTTTGTACGATTCACACTCGTTCAACTCCCATACAGTATGACCAACATCCAAATTAAGGTCATATCTTTGATTAGATATAACACTATTAACATATTTAACAACATTTCCATTACACTCCTTAACGTCATGATCACCACTAGATTTTGCGCATGTTTTACTGCCTTTACACTCTTTTGCCATGTGTCCATAACGGCAACACTTAAAACACCGTTTAATATTATAGTCATTAAAAACGATACAACGGTTCCACCCAATATTCATTCTTTCCCTCTCAATAAAATGGTTATATGTTAGGGAGTCCATTTCCATTATTAAATTAAACTTTTTATCTACTATCTTAGTTTTACGCAGAATATTTAATTTTGTTTCTAAACTCTTACGTATATTATTTTGCTTTTCAATTTTTGCAATAATTTCTGCATCATCTAACGGATGTTCGTACTCATTTATTCCCACCACTTTTAGTCGCCTTTCCAAGACTTTAGGCACATTAACAGTATAGTTGTCGCCCATTTTAGTTTGTACTTCAGTCTGAATAATACCAATATTCTTTTCATTGCCACATTTAAGAGTTATTCCTCAATAATAATAAGTAAAATTTGCCGAGTCCGAACGTAAAAGACGTACCGGATGAACGATCTCTTTTTAATTTTGACTATAAATTCAGCATTTATTCTTTTTTTTAAACAAAATAAACCAACCCAGAATATGGTTTATTTTTTATATGAAAAATCCTAAAAGTATCATTTTTTTAATTATGCCATAGAGGGCGCTATTAGCTACATTTTGATTTTTTCTAAATTCCGTAACTTTTTTATGCTTGAAGAAAATTGCTTCTAGTTTTTTATTTATGGTAACTTCTACCATAGGGGTAGCGTGGCACATTGAACTTAAAAAAAAGGTATACCTTAAAAATTTTCCTATGATCAACCTAAAATTATGAATATTTGCCAGTAAATGGCGTGACAAAAAAATAGACATGACCTCCACATGATCTCCAATATATTCTATTACTGAAATACGCCTAATCTTCGAAAATAATTGCTTATTTCGAAATATTTTTTGCTCTCTTATGTTAGTTATATTTTCATAAACAATTCATTTCCTTATCTCTATGTTCAAAAATCTAATGGGTTAAAGTCTGGACCTTGTGCCGGCCAAGGTATTCGATAAGTAACAATAACTAACAGAACTAATAATAAGAACGCAATAAAAGCTAATAGATAACGGTATTGATTGTGTAAGTTCAAATTTTTATAACCACTCGTCAAAGTAACTGACAGTAACAATGAAATGTATAATTCATTTTGTTAGGCTCCGTCTACTTAAAAATAGTTTAACCTGAGGTAAAAAATAACATTAAAGAATCTGCTGTTATTTATTTACTATTATTTATTGGACAACCTGTATAGATATAAATTATTTATTATATTATTCATTATCACCCTATCATTTAATATGTTTACCCAAGCACCATCTTAAAACAGAGAAAGTGGCAAATCTGACTATTCAAAACTATACAGTTACATCCTACTACTCTAGATCAATAATTATGAGTTATGGTAGCTATGTTATCTTAACCAGATTGAACATGCTAGGCAGTAATGTTGAAGATACTATGAACTTGTTTAAAGAATTTCATTGTGAAGTCTTGGTTGGTTAAATTAAACGTTTTAGTGTTCTTATTGAAATGGTTTATAGAGCACCTGATTGTAATTTTAGTTTATTTCTAGATATAATCAGATGTGTCTTGGAACTGATACACAAAAATTGCAACATGTTGGGGTATGTAATTTTTAATTTGCGGTGATTTTAAAATAACTTTCAATACTAATAATAATAAAAAAACCACATTTGTCGACCTCATGGAAGGGTACAACTTACATCAGCAAATCTCTGAAAATACAAATAAAATTAATTGCATTGTTGTTTTCATTGACTTTAAAAATATATTACACTGCCTTACAGAGGTTTTTGATCCTGCTCTCTCTGACCACCTAGCTGTAAATTTACAAGTCCAGCTCCCTTGTCCAAAGTACTGTTGGCATTGTAGTACCACGATTGGGAAAAACTTTACCGAATAAAATACTGTAAAATAATATTTTAATCTGTAAAGTTTGATTGGGTTTACCTGAATTCTCAGGTAGAGCGTGCTGACAAAATTTTTAATCATTTCCTTTCCAATAAAAATACACCAAATCATAGATAAAAAGAAAATTTAATATAGAGTGGCTTAATGATCAAGTCTTAAATATGAGACAAACTTTGAATGTCATAAATCACTAGTATATAAATAATCTATCTAAACAACTAAAAGTAGCTCTCAATAGTTACAGAAAATACATAGATCTAAAATAATAGAAAAAAGTTGCCTATACAAACTATATTTTTGGCTCCGATAACATGGTCAAAATTAGTTAAAACTTCCTGGGAAATTGTGAGGTTTTGTATGGGAGGACCAAATGAAAACAGTTTGTCACCTGAGGAGTTTGACAATTTTTTCTCCATGTTTCTGAGAAATTAGTGTCTGAGCTTCCGGATATATCGCAGAGTGCTGACGAGTGTCTGATTGATCGACTTGATACGATTACATTTTCAATTTAATAAAGTTTGCTACAACCCGGTTATAGATGTCATTGATTCCCTAAGAAACAAAAACAGTAGAGATATTTCTAATAGGAGTAGCAAGGTAATTAAGTCATAATTATTCATCTAAGTAAACTAATTAACTTATGCACACCACGGGAAACCCAATATCACGATCGGTTGGTATGTTGGTACGTGATCGGTAGGAACCAACGTCAACTAGCGCTTAATCACATGAAGCACTTAATCACATGAAGGCTCCTAATGGAGCTAAGTCTTTTTGAGATTCTAGATATCTAGAACGAGTAAATTTTCTTTTTTAAGAATGAAAGTAGACTTGAGAAAATTCAACACAAAAACTAGAAAACAATTAAATATACACGGGGCGCTTCATACAAGATCAAGATACAAAAAGAAAGGACGGTGGACGACGAATGATAATCATTGAAGCAAGTCACAATGCAGTAAAGGAAATAAATTAAGAGCAACTAACAAAATGGAAAGAGAAAACGATGCATGGGCAAATAGCAGCAAATGCTAAAAAGGAGATAAATTGTAATTGGAAATGGGGTTAATTAAATGAAATGGTTCACGACGGCGAATATAAAAAGTCTAGCAGAGGGGTTCATCAATGCTCGTCAAGAATACGCGTTCGCCAAAAAGTGCATGCAAGTCAGAATAGTGAAAAAAGGCAATGAAGACACACCTTTTACAACACATGCACTAAGAAAAAAACATTTAATGTAAAAACCAGTATGTAACTAAAGGTATGTTAAGATTATGAATATCAGCAAGGAAGACTACTTTTTTATTAAGATAAATAGGACTGTTATATTTAACAGAAAAACAAGCTGAGTACAATATTCTCCCATAATATTAGCAAAGTTGAAATGTGATAAGACTAGTGCACCGCCCAATTCAACATTTGTTTTCCTTTTAAAAAAATGTCGGTAAGGTAAAAGGAATGTTAGGGTTGAGTAAGACTTTTTAGTATAGAATGTAATATGCTCCTCAAATTTAAGTTTATTATTAATTATTAACCCTAAGCTCTTTGAAGAGTTTTTGAAAAAGATATAACAACTGCCCAATGGTAAGACTTAATTCATTAGGAATGGTTCTTCAAATTTTTAGTTGTAAAAAAGTAAGTCCACTGACTTAAAGTATTAGGCTGTCCTATACTAACAGAAATGCATAGAAATGACCTTATCACTATCGTCTAATTTTTTCCTTTCATATTGTAAAAATTGTTGAACATCTTTTTATATTGTAAAAATTGTTGAACATCTTTTAAAAACACAGTTGTGCTAATACTTAAAAAATAACAATATTTTTATAAATGGTTAGTTCGGTTTCACAAGTAATCGTTTTTCCAGCTTAGCTGTATTGGACCTGCTTGAGTACATAGCGGAGGCATTTGATAAGATCCAATATGTTAACATGACATATTGCGACTTGCCGAAGGCCTTTGATTGTGTGTCTTTTAAGATCCTACTTAAGAAACTAAAGCACAGTGGATTATGTGAAAGTAAATCCTAATTTAAAATTGATACAGTTTGGTGATCATACATCAGTTGCTGGTCAGGACAATATCTGTACATATTCTTAATCAATTCATGATTGAAAGACTTGATTGAACCTCGGTAATAAAGACTGTTTTTTTTAGAGGCGAAGAACTTTAAATTGAAATTAAACTCAAAATATTTTATTGATATGAACGAATTTGCTTTTATATTAAAGAATTTTTTTTAGCATTAATATTTAAAAATGATTTCGGGCATGTGACCCCCACGGCTGGCGCGTACATGGCGTAATCTAGAAATCCAATTTTCACACACTCTTTCCAGTACTGCAGGCTGTATTTCGGTAATCACGGGTCGTATGTTGGCTTCCAAGTGCTCAAGTGTTTCGGGTTTATCAGCGTAGATATGCGACTTAACATAGCCCCAAAGAAAATAATCTAATGGCGTCAAGTCGCACGAACGAGCTGGCCAGTTTACAGGTACATTCCTTGAAATTATTCGTTGCTCGAATGACTCTTGCAGTAAATTAATTGTTTGGCGCGCTGTATGGCACGTGGTGAAATCACGTCCTGCTGAAATCATTTCTGCAACGCCTGAAACGGCTTCCAATTGAGGCACAAAAAAGTTCGTTATCATGTTTCTATATCGTTCACCGTTTGCTGTAACGTTCTGACCTTCAGCATTTCTGAAGACATAAGGACCAATGATTTCACCGGCTCATAAAGCGCACCAAACGGTTCCAGAAAAACTTTCTGGATGTAATGGTTTTTCGCCAATAGCTGGTGGATTTCCATCCCCCCAAATTCGGCAATTCTGCTTGTTTACATAGCCATTTAACCAAAAGTGTGCTTCATCACTGAACAAAATTTTCATATGAAATCGTGGATCAACAGCAATCTTTCCTTCTGCCCATTCAGCTAATGTACGGCGCAAAAGATGATCCTGGGGTTTCAACTCCTGGACAAGTTGCATTTTATATGCTCGCAATCCAAGATCATTGCGCAAAATTTTCCATAAATTGGATGGACATAAGTTCACTTGTTAAGAACGACGACGAATTGACCCATTTGGATCATTATCAACATTATGCTGCACAGCAGCTATCGCTTGTTGCGTGCGCATTTTGCGCATTAATCTACAGTTTCTCGAATTAATCTCTCTGAAGGACGATTATGAGCACCATAAAACTCACGTAATGCCCGATGTGTTTCTCGAATAGAACCATGTCTTTCAAAATAAATTTGAACAATTTGGAAACGTTGCTCCGGCGTGAGTCTGTTCATGATGAATTGCCAAACCAAACTAATCTAAAAATAACCCAGAACTGTCAGGTCGGCTGTCATAAAAAACAGTGTTGCAAAATGAAAGTTCTCCGCCTCTAAAAAAAACACCCTTTACAAAAACGGTTGGTACGACTTTTGGACCTCGTGGAATCAGCCATATAAATCATTTAAAATGCAAATTTCTGGACGTCCATTTTGACCTAGAGCGGATGCTTGAAGGTCATATTAACAAACTACCAGATGCAACCAAAAAGCTGCAATGGCCTTCTTTTAAATTAAATATGAAAAAATGTAATTTTACAAACATTCTTTATCACAATTTTCATTCTTGTAATTATTTCTTTCAATTATGCTTAAAAATTATGTGATGTGTGAAAATTATATAGTCTTTAAATAAATAAATTTTTTTTTCCTGACGTCATTAAAAATGTTATATGTATTTATTGGCTGTAATATATAATAACTAATTATTAAATAATCCAAGCCAAATCAATAATTCAATTAATTTATTTACAAGTTTGTTTTTTATTGAATTGTTCATTGTTAAGTTCTAATTCATTAAATTGAGTCTTTTGAAGGTAGGTTAATTATCTAATTATCTATAAGATTTGTTTAAGTTTAGAGCTTAGAACATTAAAAGACTAGAATCAGTAAACAACCACTTTGTTAGAGTTCAGCATGTGCTCAGGGGCAAGAGGGTGTTTCGTTTACAAACATATTTATCAATTTAGGGCTGTCAAGTTTACATATATTTTCAAAGGAGGAAATTTTCAGCTTTATATTAACATATAATATAAATTATTTGTATTGGATTTTGGATTAAAAATAAAACGTAGAAATAGATATAACTTATTCTAAGAGTAAATGTAACATCCTTGACCAAAAAAAAATTAACATTCTTATTTCCAACGCTTCTAAAAAATGTGGCATGGCAACATCGTGCAAGTAAAAGCGAAATGTCATCTTGTCACAATCAAGCGGATTTTTGTTTGAGACACTCGTCATTTGGGAGACGTCATTTTGTAAACTGTTACGATGGTAAAAATTTGTGACGTTTATGCTGCAGCATGTAAAAAGCATTTAAAGCCGATCATTTCAAGTATATATCGATACTTTCATAATATCACATCATGGGGGAACCGTCTTCATAAACGTAGAATTAGCGATCTTAGAAGTAAGCTTAAATAAGAATTTAAATATGAGTGTGTGTATGAAATACTAGTAAAAGTGAAATAAGAATATATTTTTAAATCTAAATATTTTTTTTGAAGATACTTAACTATTAATAGGTTAAAAAAAAGAAAACTCGAGTTTTGTCGTTGGTCTTACTAACAACACTTATTTCATAATTGGTTGTTGTCTTGGCAGAAAAATGGCATAATATTTATGTACACGTATCTATAATTATGTATCCTAAAACATGAATTATCTAGAAATCTCTTAAATATGTAATTTGCATAAAAATGTTTCTTATTAGGTAAGCACTTTTACTCTAATGAAGTGCGTTAAAAAAACATATAAATAGTTGATAAACGGTCATATGATTAATTAAAAATTAATAAATATTATTATTAATATATAATATTAATAAATATGTATCATGTAAATGTTTAACGACGTCACTGGTAGTGATTCCTTATGTCGGCAGCATCAACATCAATAATTAATCAAGAGATCAAGCGGCATTGCCATGTCATTACCTTTTTCTTTAATCTACATTCAATTAACATTGAACATCGACTTCACTAAAAAGCCACTAAAAAGTATCTTTTCATATTTTATTTAAAAAAAAACATATTTTATCGAAGAGAAACTATTGTTTTGTCTGTCAAATAAGTGACAAATTTTTATGATATACTTTATATATATATAGTTTTTTTTACAATTTCCATATAATCATTTAACATCATTGGATCATAGATATTGCAAACAAACAAACTGTCCATAGTTGCACGGTATGCCACTACTAGGCTTTTAGTGTTCTAAGGTTTAAAGCAATTATTTAATGTTTTTCGCAAATCCTAATAAATAATTTCTTAAATCCTAGTTAAATAATTTATTTTATTAGTTCATTAATCGGCAATTAATGAACATTAATATGCCAAGATGCTTACAGGAAACTTATTAAAAGTTTAAAAAAATAATTTTAATTATAATAAGCTACTTGCCAAATAAATAAAATGACTGACTTTAATACTCAAAACCCTTATTGCCCCCAAGGAAGTTATATGCAAACTATCCTACTAAATTACGTATTCAAACTTGACGACAAATAAATTATTTAAATTTTATTCAGGAAGAGTCTGTTAAAAACCGAGCTTTACAATAAAAGGAGCGCACATATACGTACATATTACATCCCATCGTGTGCATATATACATATATGGGCAAGTGCCCAATATCGAAGCATGTACATACATATGCGCGGAAGCGGATGGCAAATGCTAAATGTACTGGAACTTTCTCCCAGCCGTAAGTGATTGATGTGAAAATGCCCTTATACCTACTAGTGCAATATGTGTTATTGAAATATGAGATATATGACCATGTAGTTTGTACGATCAATTATAATATTACGCCACCAATATTTGCCTGCATTCGAGTCTCTCTCTCTCTCTCTCTCTTGTGTTGTGAATACACTCGTATGCCTAATGAATCGAGAGGTTGAGTAGTTTTGTCGGACGCAATTGGGAGGTATGTTATGGTTTTATTTTTTCTATTTTTAAAAATACATACTCAATGAGCCCCTATATTTGGACCTTTATAATGCACTAGGTTTGATGATTTATTATCGTGTTGAATTACCATTCAAACGTTTCGAGAATTATTAGCATAAGGTGATTAAAAGGCTTGTTATTAAAGTCTAGACCTAGTACCGAAAATGTTAAAAAAATAAAGTTTCATAATTTTGAATGTCATATTTCTTAAATCAGGTTTTGGTAAAGGTGAAAAAAAGAAAAATCATTGGTCTTGGAGTCTAATTGATTTGTTTTGGGAAATATTAGCTTAAAGATATTAAAGGGTCTGTTAAGGCTCAAAATTAGTACGAAAATATATTAAAATATAAAATATATTTATTAATTTTAAATATCGTGTGTCTAAAATCACGTAAATAGGTGTAACAGATATGACAAAAAAATATACTCATAAAATACACAGAATGTAACCATTTTACCAAAATCCTTGTATTTTTGTGTAAAACTCTGTATTTCTATGCTTTAATGGCACAGATCACTTAAGGCATTTAAAATAAATTTTATTTTTTGCTTGGCCCAATACTCTTTTTAGTCTACATTAACTATCTTCCACATGTAGTTCCGAAAGTAAAAGTGGTATGTTTCGCCGATGACACAGTTCTGTTATGTAAAGGGGATTGTTGGGATGAAGCTTTTTTAAAGCCTAAAAGTGCAATGTAGTATTCAAACATGGATAGATATTAACTCACTTACAGTAAATGTCAAAAAATCTAACTTTATGTGTTTTTCAACAAGTATAGTGGGATTACCAAGCAAGCATGTTCTTAAGATTCATACCCCAGATTGTAAAATTAATATTGACTGTACTTGTTCTGGCAACGTCAAATTATCAAACAAAATTAAATACTTATGTGTTTATTTTGACAATTATTTAAAATGGCAGCATCATAGTAATTATGTGCAAAACAAACTAAAAAAAATATATATAAATTTTATGAGTTACGTAATATACTCAGTAAAAAAACAATAATAAATGTATACAATGCACTAGCTGAAGCATGCCTAAGCTATGGTATAATATATTGTGGTGCTGCCTACAATGAAAGTTTAAAGAAAAATATTATTGTACAAAAATATATTTTAAAAGTTATTTTATTTAAATCCAGACTGTTTCCCTCCAACCTTTTATTTGAACAATCTGGAATATTTACCGTTACCCAGCTTTATATTAAAAATATACTTAGATTCTCAGTTTGTAGTAACCTTTTTAAAAATTGTATTAGTCATAATGTTAATACTAGAGCAAATACACATCAACATCTAATCATATCCATCCCCCATTTTAGTGTAATTTGAAAATGTATAACATATATACCTCCCAAATTATTTAATATGTTGGCAGAGCAATGTGAAAATAAAAAATATTTTACTGTAAAGAAAAAATTGTACTCATGAATTAAAGATAACGTAAATTTCATCAAGCGTGCCATTAACTTCTATTAAATTATAACTAATTATTATTTAGTCAATTTAAAATTTCTAAATATGATAATATTATTTAAGCGGATATATGTTACTATTATTAGTGTTCTTCTGGTGGGATGCTTGGAAATATATTAGAAACATCGAAGGAAACAAGAAATTAGTTAGGGGGCTCTGAACAATGGTTATCCTGACAAGATTATAAATTCTCTTTATTCTAAACATCTTTACAAACATTTAAATAAGCCACATATATACAAAACTGATAGCGTGTACAGAAGCATACCATATTTTGAAAACATATCCCATCAGGTTGCCAAGAGTTTGTCGAGGGACTCCGATGAGCGGTTGCGTTGCAAGCACTTGCAAACACCAAAGATAAATTTCCCGTCACACACAGATCTGGTGTTTACAGACTAAAATGTTCTCATCCTGACTGCAATGTGTGCTACATCGGACAAAGCGGAAGGAGAATCGAGACGAGAGTCAAAGAACATAATAAACTCATTAAAAAGAATTGAAACCGATTTATAACCGATACCTCTTCTCCTTTCGCCAATCATATTATTGAGACCGGACATGGGTTCGAGCCTGGGGCGGATACCGAGGTGCTTCATGTTGGTCAGAAGGGGTTAAGGTTGGATCTTTTGGAAATCCTGGAAATAAATAAAGGCATCAAATAACCGGTTTACACTTGTATTAATGAGCAAACTCAATTTGAGAGCAACACTTTCTTTAATTCCTTGGGTCCTAACAGTAACACTGACATTTGATTTGATCTGATTTAATAACACATATTTATTTGTTTATTTGTTCACACCCTATAACACTACAGTCCGATGATTCTCTCTCACTCGCTCCCAGTACTCAGTAGAAATCTGCTAATCTCATATTGTTCAATTTTGTTATAATTATATTCGGTCTCGTCTCCGTAAATAAGTTCAGTGTAGTACCCTTATCTACATGCTTACGACCACACATCTTTAAAGCCAAAAATTTGAGCATCAGCATTTCTTCTCTCGCGTCCCATGAGCAATCCGCTAGATTCAGTCTTTTTTTGTGTGCGATACGATTCACTTGTTGAAAAATAAAAAATGCCAAACAAAACGCGTAAGAGATGTCGATCTCGTTCCCGCTCGGAAGAAAGTGGCGGGAAGGTTTTATCTTTACTTAAACGCATGGATAAAAGATTAAGAGTTTTAGAAAATAAAAATACCCCTAAAAAGAGGGTATTACGAGTAATAACAAGTTCAAGTGAGCATAGTGAAAATAGTGAGGAGGATAATTATTCGGTTAGTTCGCGAAATGAGATGGAGAGTAAGAACGAGAAAAATGGGGAGAATACAGGTAAATAAAATTTAAGCATTATTGGTTATGAAAAATTAGTTTCTATATATTATTCAACTGACACAAGACAATATAGACATGTTAATGGGGTACGGGTGGTGGTTACTCCAGCTCAACATGTCGGTAGAGTACGCTGGTGGTTACTCTATCTTCCGAATGTCAATTGATGTAATAAAGTATCTTATTGGTGAATATGCTTTAATATTTATTTACATAAAAATGGTTCAATTTCTCATAAAGGTACATTGGTGGTTACCATTATTGAGTGCTGTATAGCATAGTGCATAGTTTCTATATTATTTAACTGACATAAGACAATATAGACATGTTAATGGGGTACGGTGGTGGTTACTCCAGCTCAACATGTCGGTAGAGTACGGTGGTGGTTACTCTATCTTCCGTATGTCAATTGATGTAATAAAGTATATTATTGGTGAATATGCTTTAATATTTATTTACATAAAAATGGTTCAATTTCTCATAAAGGTACATTGGTGGTTACCATTATTGAGTGCTGTATAGCATAGTGCATAGTTTCTACATTATTCAACTGACATAAGACAATATAGACATGTTAATGGGGTACGGTGATGGTTACTCCAGCTATACATGTCGGTAGAGTACGGTGGTGGTTACTCTATCTTCCGAATGTCAATTGATGTAATAAAGTATATTATTGGTGAATATGCTTTAATATTTATTTACATTAAAATGGTTCAATTTCTCATAAAGGTACATTGGTGGTTACCATTATTGAGTGCTGTATAGTATAGTGCATAGTTTCTATATTATTCAACTAACATGAGACAATATAGACATGTTAATGGGATACGGTGGTGGTTACTCTATCTTTCGAATGTCAATTGATGTAATAAAGTATATTGTTGGTGAATATGCTTTAATATTTCTTTACATAAAAATGGTTTAAATTTTCATAAAGGTACATTGGTGGTTACCATTATTGAGTGCTTAAAAGTCTTGTTGTGTTGCTTTCAATTGGAATTTAAAATAAATATTAAACGCCTCCATAAAATAGGTAAATGACCAAGATATGTTTTCTAACAGGGTTGAGCTTTAATAATCATGAGGAGGATCCAACGGTATCAAGTCAACAGGATGCTGAAACTCTAAAACCTTTAGATGAAGGTTTATTAGCTATTTTGAGAAACGATATAAATAATGACAATTCTTATGGTCAACCCATCCAGCCAGAGATTGTAAAAAGATGGCTACATATTTCTGGAAAAGGGCTTGAGGAGACTGTTTTTAAAAATGTAATGGAGAAGTACCCCCTTCCAGAAAATAGTATCGGTTTAGGCGCGCCACAATTAAATATTATATAAAACAAGCTATTCATGAATCGGTGGAGCGTAGGGATAATAAACTGGCAACAATACAATCACGTCTGGCTGCCAGTTTGTCCGCTGTTGGTCAAGTTATGACAAAAATGTTAGGAAAGAAAGGAGGGGGGGAAGAAGAGGAACAACAGAAGGTTAAATATTATATTGAAACTTTAAATGACGCAGGACGTCTTATAACTGACGTTATACGCTCTGAGTCGATGTCAAGGAGAGAACTTGGTAACATTTGACCTAAACAAAAATTGGACTAAACAAAATGTTTTATCAGAGTCACCCATAGATAACTGGCTTTTTGGCAAAGACCTTCAATAAGGCTTATACTACTGATAAACGAATTTAGCATGGTTGCAAGGGTTTAAAATTCCTTTTATAATTAAACCATCGCAAAGATTATATATAAGAAAACAAAGATAGTCAGTTCAAGAACAAAAAGTGATTGGGGATAGTATCCTATAATTACTTAGCGTTGGTGCAATTTCTGAAGTTGTATCATGTTAAAATCAGTTTATCTCAGATATATTTGTTCTTCCTAAACCAAATGGTTCAAGCCGCCTAATTTTAAATCTTAAAAAACTAAATGAATATGTCAGCACAAGCCATTTTAAATTAGAAGGTTATAAAATAGCCTCGACACTAATAAAGCCGGGCTCTTTTATGTCTAAATTAGACTTAAAAGATGCTTATTTTATGATTCCAGTTCATAAAAGATATTGCAAATATCTGAGATTTTATTTTAAAAACAAACTATATGAATATAATTGTTTTTGCTTCGGTTTAAACTGTGCCCCTATGGTATTTACAAAACTGCTTAAGCCAGTTGTTTCTTTCTTGAGAGAAAAAGCTCACGTTTCAGTTGTTTATTTAGACGATTTTTTATTACTAGCCGATTCTCATAATCAATGTTTATATAATCGCTTAGAAACCGTTGGGTTATTAGAATATCTCGGATTCATTATTAATTATAAAAAGAGCATTTTAACGCCCGAAAATATTTGCACTTTTTTTTTAAGGTTTTCAGTTTAACTCTATAGACATGACTATTTCTCTCCAGGTAGAAAAAATGTGTAAAATATTATTACAATTAAAATATTTTTTAACCTGGAAATGATGTTCGATTAGAGAGGTTGCTAAGTTAACCGGGAAATTAGTATATATATGCCCAGCCATTAAGTACGGATACCTATACACCAAATTGTTCGAGAGAGAAAAATTCTTAGCACTTAAACAAGTAAAGGGTAATTACAACAAGCCTATGTATATTTCTGACGAATTACTGGTGGATTCGAAATGTGTCCGTTAGTAAAAACTTGTTGTCATATAATAAGTTTGTTTTGGATATATTTTCTGATGCGTCAGATATTGGATGGGGTGTTTATTGTAATAGTATGAGTTCTCAAGGTATTTGGTCTAACACAGAAATAAATGAACACATAAATTACAAAGAATTATTAGCGGTTTATTTTGGAATTAAGTGTTTTGCTAGAAACTTAACTAATGTTTCTATTTTATGCAGGATAGATAAAACTACTGCCTTAGCGTACATAAACCGCATGGGAAGTGTTCAGTACCTTAACTTGAATAATCTTACTAAAATAATTTGGCAATGGTGTGAAAAGCGAGGCCGATACGGGTTAACGTCAATTTAAAATCGAAACAGAATGGAGCTTAGCGGATTGGGCATTTACGAAATTAGTGGCAAAATGGGGGTTTCCCGAAATTGATCTATTTGCAACGCGTGTAAATACCAAGTGTAAAAAATACATATCATGGAAAAGGGACCCAGACGCGTACACAATCGATGCCTTTACAGTAGATTGGAAGGCATTTTATTTCTATGCTTTTCCCCCATTCTCTATGATTCCGAAAACACTTCAAAAAATTATTAATGATCAGGCAGAAGGTATAATGATTGTACCAAACTGGTTTTCGCAACCATGGTATCCTGTATTTAAGTCACTTTTAATAGAGGAGCCGATACTTTTCTCTGCTAATAAATTTCTACTTTCTTTTAGCAAAATGCCACATCCCCTGTTCAACAATCTTTCTCTAATGGGAGGTCGGTTATCAGGAAAGCTTTACTCTTAGGTAATATCCCAGAAGAAGCTCTGGAAATTTGTATGTCCCAGTTTAACGAGTGCTACTATAAAACAGTATAATTCGGGGCTAAAATTATGGTGGGAATTTTGCGAGGCTAGATAATTAAATCCGTATTCAATTTCAGTTTCCAATGTTTTAAAATTCTTGACTATACAGTTCAATAAGGGTTGTTCTTATAGTTCATTAAATACCTATAGAGCCGCCATAGCACAAATATCAGATCCAGATTTATCGCAGGATTTTCGTATGCCAAAGTTTTTTAAAGGTATATATATATATATACCTGGGATCCTGCAGGGGTACTAAATTATGTAAAAACTCTAACCAATTCAGATATCAACCTGGAACTGCTTACACATAAATTAGTAACATTATTAGCTTTAGCTTCTGAGCAGCGTTTACAAACTTTGTCACTTATAGATATAGGGGATATTTATAAAAAGGTAGGGGAAATTGACATTAAAATTAAGGCAAGAATAAAAACATCTGGGAGAAATAGGCCACAACCATTTCTACACTCCATATTTTATAGATGACGCTAATTTATGTGTAGCTAGCGCTTTAGTAGAATACCTTAATCGAACAGTAGCAATCAGGGCTTCTCTAGCAACTGGCTAGCAACATAACTTCTCTTTTTATTACTATTAAAAAACCCCATAAGCAGGCATCCACTCAAACTTTGGGACGGTGGATAAAAAACATTCTTGTCAAAAGTGGGATTGGTACAAATCAATTTACTGCTCACAGTACACGGCATGCTACAACATCAGCAGCCGCCAGAAAAGGGTTAAATTTTAATACCATTAGGCTTGCGGCGCGGTGGTCTAAAAAATAGAAAATGTTTGCCAGATTCTATAATAGACCGTTATTAATTAACGAAAAAACGTCTGCGAAAACGATTCCTAGTTATTTTATGTTTTCAAAAAGTGTTATTATTACTAGGTATTGGTCGTATCTATAATATTAATATATTAGGAATACTTTTTCAATGGAAAAAACTTATGTTGTTGATTTTTGCTTTAAACATCTACACTGAACTTATTTACGGAGACGAGACCGAATATAATCATAAGATTAAACGAACTTACCTGAAGTGAAGTTCAATCTTGATTATATGAAGGTCTCGTCGAAGTAAATAAGTGTCCCTCCCACCCTAACCCTATTTCTCAACAACATAAGGACCTTTAAACTGACCGAATCTAGCGGATTGCTCATGGGACGCGAGAGAAGAAATGCTGATGCTCAAATTTTTGGCTTTAAAGATGTGTGGTCGTAAGCATGTAGATAAGGGTACTACACTGAACTTATTTACTTCGACGAGACCTTCATATAATCAAGATTGAACTTCACTTCAGGTAAGTTCGTTTAATCTTATGATTTTAACTGTTCACTAGATGTCGTGCAATGTACTATTCAAGTATTGTTTGTTACTGTTTAGAATTTGTGTATGTGTTAAGTAACTCAGTAAGTATTTTACAATTTCATAATTTTATCTGTATTTTTTAAGTCACCTGGTAAGAAAAAATGTTCGTATATGTTTTTGAACTATTTGTAATATATTTTAGAGTCTGATGATGGCAAGAACCCTTGCCGAAATGCATCACTCCTGAAAAAAGAAACGAATATTAAAACGTAATTTTTGTTTTTTACCAGACATTTTTGGGCATAATTTAAAAAAGCACTTAAGATTTTATCATGCTTTTTTAGGTTATTAGAGTTGCTGTGGATGGATTTGAGGATAAAAATGTGATTCTGTGTTAAAAATTTGAGTACTTAGGGCAGTTTTCATTTAGACTTTTTTTTAATGGCTAACTTTTAGCAAAAGAGTTTCAGCTAAGAAAAAAAAATGTATTTCAAAAACTCTTTGAGCTAGCGCAATAAATTTTAAAACATACAAAATTGGACATATTTTTTTTACATTAAAATACAGGAATTCCTGATGATTTCTCTTAAAAATGTATATTATTTAAAACAACTTAAGCTTAAGAATTATTTAGTTAATCTAGTACACAATGGTAAAACGTCTTGCGGCAACATTTAGTGAATGTTCCAATAAAATGTTTCAGGGGTATTCAATTTGCTATCAGACATCACTCTCTGGATATTTTGGGAATGTTTGCAGATATACTAAAATATATAATTATGTTAAATTGCACGTAAGATTTGGTTATGGAATAACTTGTACTTTTTTTTTATCGGCGAAGATGTTATTTATTAAGATTTGAAGACCGGCAGTTCTTGAACCCCCGGTAGGGTGGGAATTTAGTGCAATCCTATTTTACCCCATCAATTTACACTCACATTTTCAGTTCCGTTGCTTCTAGGAAATCTAGTATGTTGCCCAGTGGTGTAGTTTTTATCCTCACTCGTGAAGCTTCGCTTAGGACTATCGCTCTCATCTGGTTGGATACTTCGTAGAAGCATATGATGTGAAAAATGATTTTTCCTCTTCCTTACAACCTCTCTACGAGGGTTTGGCGTCTCTTCTCTCATCAGATGAACACAGGTCTAGATACAGTTGTATTTGCATGTAAGTTTCGTGCTTCCAGACCCAGATACAGCGTAAGTTGGCTGCCCTGTTGTCCATTCGTATAGTCGCAGTGTACCATATTGAGAACTCGCCTTGCCTAAGCCGGGTACTTATGTGCCCAGTATTCCCTCCTTATTATCAAAGGGTTTGTCCGACTGTTGGGTCATACTTTCGTTAGGATTATTTCTCCATTCGACAATAACCTTTTTGC
The DNA here is from genome assembly GCF_022605725.1 of Anthonomus grandis grandis. Lineage (NCBI taxonomy): Eukaryota > Metazoa > Arthropoda > Insecta > Coleoptera > Curculionidae > Anthonomus > Anthonomus grandis. The sequence goes on from NC_065551.1 coordinate 20,321,719, forward strand.
TCCTGCTACTGTTTCAGCACGTACTACGTGTGGTGGGCTTAGTCCTATCGCTGTTTATAGGCTGTTCTTTGTGTGTTGTTAAGTATCTGAATAACAGTCTTCATTTCTGCTACATGCCACCATATCGGTGCTTCGTTTGCAGGTAAGAATGGGTCTCATCATTATTGTATACACCCATACTATTATTTTTGATTAGAGTCGCCATGATCTGCCGAACAGTCTCTTATAGTACATAAGAATTTTCGTGGCCTTGTTTGCATTATTTATTACATACTTCTTATAGCCAAGTGTTTTATTCAGGTCACCCTTAGATATTTGACCTCATCTTCGAGTCGCAGGTATCCGGCAAATAGCACTAAGATTCTTATGGGCTCTAGTCTTTTGGTTTTTGCGGCATTTACTCTTAGTTGTTCTTCCACATGACAACGTTAAGAGTTTTTCGCATTTCTTCAAATACATAAGCCTGTTTACTCTCTCGTGTTGGTAGAACTATATCGTCTGCGTATCCCACAGCGAAGATAAGCAATCTCTCTCTCAAGTCATGTAAGCAGGCTCTCCGATCCAATTTTAATCCTGTATCTTAATAATCTTCTGCCGAAGATGTTAACATCGTAAGCGAAACACGTGTCGGGAGTAAAATAAGGAGTTTTGGTTAATGGTAAAACGTTTCGTAATTTACCTGGTACCTTGTATCTTATTTGTGAGCGACATTTTACTAAGGTATACTTAGCTCAAAATTTAATATTTTCACGAGTTTAACCTAAAATTGCTTTTTGGCTCATTCCCGACTACCCTGTATATGACTGCCAGGAACAGTGGGTGGAATATGTACAAAGATTTTTGAAATATTTAATTTTTAGGGGGGAAGGCATTTACTAAAAGTGGTACTAACCATAAGATCATGCTTGCCAGATTTAATGAAGTTCCTTTTACTCTATGTCGGGACTCTTAGTCTATACAAACATATTTCGATAGAAAGTTCTACAGGCGAAAATTTATTGATTTTCCCTTTTTTGTTGCAACAAATATTTTCACGTTTCCTGTACATACACCAAATATCAACCTATCTTTTCTCTCACTTGTGGAAAATCAAATGTGCGTAGTTAAAATTCCCCCACAAAATGTATTACATTTTCAATTTCCTTAGTTTGTGATATCAATTCTTTGATGTTAGGTAATAGGGGCTTAAGTCAAAAAATATAGTTTTTCAGAAAACGAATTTGAAAATTTAAAAAATTGCTGTAAATCCGATTATTAATTTAAAGCCTGAAGTTTTTGATATTAGTCAGAGTATTTAATTCTTTTTTAGATCAAATACTATTTATTATCTACAAAAGTGTATTTTCCAAAATTTGAATGACTTAAGTCTTTATGAAGTATTTAATTTTCTTCTTGTTCTACTGCTTCATCCACTAGATGTGGGTCATTATCAATAACTTTAATATTGGTAGGTAAATTTTAATAAAATTGGTGAAACACTGGTGGCACCAAAGAAAGAAGCGAACACAAGTCTTTCTTTTTCTCCTTTGATATTGGAAGTAACCCTTTAGTTTACAGTTCCTTAGCTACCAAATCTTTTAGGTTTTGACTTTTGCCCCGTCTCAGAAAGCTTATAATTTTAAAATTTTTAGTATCAGATATAGAACTTTTGTAACGTACCATACCGCTATTATTATATTGTAGCCATTGCACATTATGCCAATAAAACTGTTCGCCTAATATATTTTTCTTTCTGTTGACCATTACTGATTTTAATAATCCGGAAAAATCCAAGAATTTATTTTGCTCCATTTCATGGACTTTAAATTGTCTTTTTCTTCCAGTTGTTCTCACCAACTGGTACCAATCGTGTGGATGATATACTGGAACTTCCATTTTCTTTTTTCGCTTTTCGATCATGGAATAATCAACATCACATTCCATATGTGTATGCCAAGATATTAAGAACATGTGGTTTATCATTAAATTGGGATTTTCACTTTGAGCCTTTATAAACATAGCAGCGACATGACTGTTTCGATTTTGTCCACCACATGTGTCGGAGTAAAAAGTTATATTACTTACATCATTGGGCAAATTTTTAATGTGAGTGTACAAGCAGGAAGCAATTTCATTACCTCCCCGAGCAGCCAATGCTTCATGCCATATGTAATGCGTCGATTTTCCATTACTATCATGCACTGTTAAATTATACGTCCAGAGCTGACGTTTATAGAATGCTACTGAAGAAGTTATAAAGGGTGTTAGAAGGAAGGCACTGCTGGAGATCAAAACTAAAGCATTTTTTATGGGGATTTATTTTAGCTTCCGTCTTATCTTTAGTTTTTGCTTCGAATGCAGCATTAGCTTAGTTGTGATGCAATTCCAGTTCCTTTTGTAAACGAATTTCATCTTGTTTATTTCCTGATTTAGAAGCAATCTGTATTTACATAGTAAGAGTGTCGCATTTATAGCAGGTATCAATATATGGCTTTTTAAACGATTGTTTTAATTTGTGAAATTCTTTTTAATATATCGTTCTTCCCACGGGATTTTGCCTTCCTTCTTTGTACAGATCGTACATAATTCGCAGATTTAGGTGCAATGGTAGGTACCTTTTATCATTTGTACGTCTTGTATAATGACTCTCGTGAGAAGGGAACGATTTAATATGTGTGTACGCACTTCATTTAATTCCTGTTCAGATTTTTTATTTACGGAAGGTGTTGTACCTCTTTGATCTTCACCAGTAATGCCAGAAGTGCTTTGCATTTTGTTTTTTAAAACCACTTTTATAAACTTTTCCTTTTCATTCAAAATCTTACAAAAACAATCTTTGCATACAGATATTCTTTTTCCATTTATTTCAAAAAAATATTCGTAAGTTACTTCTCTGTTTTTTGAAGAGTCGCGTTTTCTTTTACGACTTACTTGGGTATCTTTGGAATTAATTAGATTTGCAATAAACGTTACCCTTTTGCTATGGGATCCTAAGGACCAATATTCATCAAAAATTTTTTTTCGAACGTCTTCATTTAGTGTTCAAATCCAAATTCATTTAGTGCTTGTGAGCATTTTTTTCTACTATCTTTTAAAGGCTTCATATGTCTTGCATTTACCATTTTACCGCTTATATTCACGTAACTTTGTCCAGAATGAATTTTTTCAGTTCTTTCTTTTCTTACAAATCGGGACCACTTTTTTAATGGTTTATCTATATGAACATTTGCCTTTTCTACTCCAATTATTGTTGAGGAAGCACTAGGTCCAGCTTGATCAGTTATGTTCAATTTTTCTTGTGATTCTAAAATTTAAAAAATATAACGATCTAAAAACTTAACATACTACTTTGAATATTAGTAGGTACTTACTTTGAATATTAGTAGAGGAAATAATATTAGCCTTTGAACGACTTATTTTTCTCTGAATGGACAATAAATCAATGTTGTCGTCACTGCTTTCACTTTCAGATTGTCCAGGTAAATAGTCCTTATCTGCATAACTGTCATCTGAATTTAAGATAGCTGTCAAATCTGCCGACAGTGAAGTGGCTGGCGATGATGTTACAGACCCTATATCTGGGATCTGATCTTTTGTTAGCGACACAGCTAAACTTTTATTTATTGTATCGCCGATAACTAGAAATATAAAATTAGTCAGTAACATACACGATAAAATTACAAGCAAAAATGGTTCTTTTACTATACCGTTTTAAAAGCATTCACCTTTATTACTTGCTGTATCCAACTGTATATAATTTTAACCCAAAAAATTCTCATCAAAGTCCAAAATATTTGAAAAATCCGAATTAACAGTTGGAGAAGGCATGAAAATTTTGTAACTTGGGTGATCAGTATTAGGCATTCCTTCGTGATCATTATCCGGTGTATGGGAGTGTGAAATAACTGGAATTTATAATTTATATTTTTGTAAATTTATAATGAGGTTATGTTATGTCGTATTAAAATACTTTACTAATAATAAACATAAGACAATTTTAAAAATTATAACAATGATATTTACCTGTTTCTTCACATTTTCTTGCCAATTGCAAAATAAGTTTACTTCTTGCACTCATGTTAACTCAACGATTTTCTACGATAAACAAACAACGACTACACATAAACTTCTAACCACGTGTAAATTCCACATACATAATAATGATAAATTGATACGAAAGTCTTAAGTCAGCAATGCAATTTTAAATTTAAAAATAACGTTTTGATATAAAGGATTTAAATTGACTTAAGTCATTATGACACTACTTTCCTTTTACAATGTTTGGGTACGAAGGTCTTATGTAAACTTAAAATTCTATTACCAGACCAGATTTTTTTTTTACTTAAATCTTTTGTACCAATTTATGGGGCCTAAATAAAAACGGTACGACTTAAGTCTCTAATATCACCAGAACGAGCAAAAAATTTTAACTTAAGACCAACATTTTTCGGGATTTCGTCAAAAAGTGACTTAAGACTTTTGTACCTAACATCAAAAAATTGTATTAGTCTCCCATTCATAATTAGGCGCTTACATCAAGCGTTGGTAATTAACCTAGCCTATTTCGTGATAATAAACATTGGTTTACTTTGTTTTTAAGTTTTATATTCAGATATTTTGGTTTTTAAAAACTTAATAAAATTTTAAATTGTATTTATGTTAATGTCAAATGTATAAAATAGATTTTTCGCGTAATGGGCGCCTGCCTCTAAGGAATGTATGACTAAATAAATAAATAATTTTTTAGTGCACACCAAATTAATGTTATTTGTACTATTTTGCTTAACATCACTGTCTAATTACCCCAATTTAAAATAAATCAATTAAAAGTAATCCGAAATAAGACTTATTTAAGATGCAATTGTTATTCCCTTGGGAAATCTATCTCAAGTATCTTGCGTATGCTGTCTATTAATTAAAGATTTATGTTTAGTGTGATATGTTTATTCTAAATTTAAAACTATATATTTTGCCTGAATATATCTGAAATAAATTAAGAGTTTTCGGAGGTGTATACAATTATGGCACTAGATATCTTGCAGATTTTATACTGGCAGACATATGTAACACAAATTAGTTACTAAACTCTGTGCTGTACAAAGGATTAATTGAATTTAACAAATTGTCTGTGAATATCAAAACTTAATAAAATAAAACTTAAAATAAACTTAATAAAATAAAACTAAATAAAATCTGCTAAATAAATACTGCTTATTATTATTTTCAATTTAATTTGACTATTCTCAATTGACTATGTAAAATAATACATAATTTTTCCTTAATCGCCTTCAAAAATTTTAAAATTTTCAATATCCCAGATTTCCAAATATGTCAATGTCAGTATCCAATAACATTGGTTCTTTTGATGTTTGAACATAATTAAAATCAATTTATTTTAATAAATCAATAAGAAACACAAAAAGAAAATAACGGCTCTTCTTTCCCTCGTTTTACATTTTTCATAAATTTAATTCCTTACTCGAAAGAGAAATAACGAATAAAAAAAAGACGAAAAATCGTATATTTTTATTCGGCGGGGCTTCTTTTCATTTTTAAGACCGGCCGTAAATCAAACTAACAAATTAACTTCAAAAAGCCATAACTTACTCGAATTTCGACGGATATAAATGTTGCTATTAGCATAGGCAGCGCTACTGGGAGCCATAAATCAAATACAGGAGAAATAACTTGTTATATCCATTGTATAATGATGTTGTTTTCAATGTTTTCACCCCCTTTCATTCGATGTATGCAAAACTTTAGTCATTCTCCTTCAATTTATATCTGAACAGTACAGGCCCGTACTTAACCCTCACATTAATTATTATAAATAAAAATTTAAGCCATTAACGCCTGGATTTTTTTTTTCTTAATTTTCGGTTATCTTATGTAAAATGTTTGGCAAAATTAAACACAAAATTGATAAAAAAATATTTTTTTTTACCGAAGTGGAGGCTTTAATAGCTGCTCCAATTAGGGATTGCTAGGCAGTTTGCTGGAAAAAATTATAGAACTATTGAACACATAAACGAATTTTTTTTGTTATTATTTTATTCAAAAATAATATCCTTAGGTTCTAATATGATGAGTTTTTAAAGCATGGAACACACAACCCAACATCGCATTTAGCACACATTGTACGACCACGGCTGTTGTATTCAGCATACCTCCTATATTCTCTGGTATGTTTATTATCCAGTGACCGAGGTTCATATCTTATTTCGTTCTGAACTTTACGAACATTTCCAGTAGCTCTTGATACATTTTAAAACCTCGTTAAGTATTACTAGAAAAAATAAACATGACAATTTTATCAGTAGAACACCAATAATTTACCTTTGCTGTACATTATCTAAGCTCAAGCTGAGAATTTGGTTTTCCAGTATTTTGCACCGGTGTCACACATTATACACAGAAATATCGACTGGTACGTAAAAATGGGCCAGTGCCATTTTTTTGCAATTTATCCCACATAAAAAGTTTTTAAACAACATGCGGCCTTGGAATCGAAGTTTTCTTTTTTTGGGTAAGGGAAAACCTTAAAGCAGTTTTTAAAAGGTCAACTCGAAACGTGCTGGCTAGTTACAAGCTAATATATTATATATCTGTACCTTTATCCAAAATAAATGAATACGCTCCTCTTACTTGTTTCTTCATGGCAGGTTTGGACATGATTGGGCATTTTTCAGACACACGATTATCCCGTATTGTTCCCGTAACATTGTGTCCATTTTATTTTGGTGTATACAGAAGATTAGCTGCAGCAAATAGACTGTCTATGAATATATTGAACCGGAATGACATATTTTCGTTTCTCAGGTAATCTAGCATTTAAACCAAAGGTGCTGCGGCTTTCGCAAACATTTCTTCATGTATTTTATTAGCTCTTGGATTTTACGCTGATAAATTGCAAAATTGACCAAATAGCCACTGGGCTTATTAAGGCACCATACCTTATATCCAAACCTTATGTATAGAGGCTTATCTTAAATGAATTATTATAGTATTTAATGATTGATTCGTCGTACGATAGATTGGGCTCAGGTACAAAATGTTCTAAAAACTTTTTTTTTATATCTGTGATCTTAGCTTGGACAATTTATCTGTCATGTCCTAGAATAGATTCATGTCCCATGAATAGATCGACAAATTTGTAAAAAACAATCTCTTTTCATTGCTTCGTATACTATATCGTTTCGAATATCTCTAGAAATCTCTCAGTAACTGCGCTTTAACGAAAGTACATTATATCCGCTTAGAAGTAATATTGCAAGAAAAATTCGTAGTGCGTCTACTGTAATTTGAGGATCCGGGCAGTTTATGTACAGCGAGTTTATAGATGTTTGCTTTACGATTAAGTCTAGTAATTCCTCTGAAACGGAAAACTCAAAAACTGTGTTAGACATATTTTGATCCAGAATAGTCTTCTTTGAGAAAGGCATACTTTGTATATACAAGATCTACATTACAAAATTTCGAGGATGCAGCTCCTTTGTTCAGTTTGATGCTTTTTGCTTCGACCTCTTGATTTCTATAAATTTACTGATTCTGTCACGACAGATAAATAATTTTTAAGATCATCCTGTATGCCTCCAACTCGTTTACAATTAGTAAGGCGTATTTCAGCACCAAAGGTTAGCTGTCGTGAGCTGAAATTAGCGGCAAGAGCGCCTTCATCTTAAGCGGCGGAATTCTCAGCGGTGAGAGATAATTAGGAGGCTCTATATATATCTTAGCAACATCTGCACTTGAATCTGAATCGTACGCAATGTTCAAAGCTTCCTGCACAGTGATGCCACTATGATAAAAGAAATGATCACACAGACGCCTCGGCTCCATATGGAAATGGTCGCGGCTAACCCCTCACCACACATCCCAGAAAAATTTTTTTCGTAAAAAATGTTTCCCAAGAAATTTCGTTATTTTAGGTATTTTTTTTCACATAATAGAAAAATATTGCTTAAACTAAACGTATATCCTCCATTTTCTACTTACAAGTTGCAGCACTCAAAAAAAAAAACACATGTAGATATTCAAATATCCCCAAGAGCGTATTACCAACAACTAATAAACGTGCCACGAGGCAAATTACGGGCGACAACTATTTTAAGCGTGCGTCGCTTTTCCCCACCATGCCTTAAGGTGCGTATTGACTTGCAACGGAACACTACGAACAAGCCAAACGCGCCGAGCACTCCAAACAATCTGCAACAAAAAAATTTTGCTCGAAGCGTTCCGGCTGTGTTCGGTGTTTGATGCATTCCGATCAGAAATCAACAAGTGGCAAATTCTCTTTGAGCAAATTCCATTAACCGACAAATCTTTAAAAATGTTTTGCGCGTTCTGATCGGTTCAGCGCAACGTACTCACTAGACAAATTTGTTACAGCGCGCGCGGCACGTTTGTTTGGTTTGGAGTGTTTTGTTGCAAGTCAATACGCCCCTTTAGATGAACTCAATAAATACTGAGTACCCATATGGAAACAATAGGTGCTAATGGGTTAGACATATGAGAGTGGCAACGTTGCACTCAATACGAAAGCAGTGTCTCGATCAGAGCCATCACTATCCAATTCGTGAAATAACTTAAAATAAAAAAAATAACATAAATAACGAGACAAAATTCAAAATAAGTTAGTGAACAACTAAACTATTGATATAGGAGATGTGGCATTAACAATTTTTAAATTTTTTAATGCTCCTACTGAGCAGAACCATATGCTTACTGGTCTAGTCGCGGAAAACCAACAATTAAAATCTTTAGTTATATATGAAAAAAAAATTACAATTAGGGGAAGAGACTGACCTATTAAAAAAATCTATGCATGATCATTCTGGTCCCATAACCAATAATTCTCACAAGAATGGGATATATTCTAAAATACAGGATTGCAACTCTAGGTCAAAGAATGTACTATTTTTCAACGTTCCGCAAAGCAATGCAATGGACCTCAGGGCGAGAACTGATCACGGCAGGAAAAAGATTTTATTTAGTTTTAAGACTGTCTTACCAAAATAAACGTACAGTGCAACAATTTTAAAACATTTCGTTTTTCGTTCAAGACCACTCAAAATTTCTCTCTTTAATCCAGCTTTTGCATCAGTATACTTAAAGAGTAAAGGTCGCTCAGCCAACTCCGAAATCCGTTTAAAAGCAGACATATGAAGAGCTCGAAGTCCGGTCAGCAACTGAAGAAAACTTTTGTGTGTTCATTATATTAATGAGATGCCAAGGGTCTTGAAAAATAATAGCCCCAAAAAAAAAGGAAAACAGTCAAAAAAGTAAATATTTATTTTCACAACGCTGGTGGTGTTTGCACAAAAATTACTGAATTGCGACGCAGTATTAACTCTTGCGCTTATGATATTTTAATTATTGTCGAGTTCTGACTTCCTGCTGATATTACTGATGCTAAATTGGGATTTCAAGACTCTAACGTCTTTAGAAATAATTGTAATCCGGCCATAACAGGGACGGGCAGAGGTGGTAGTCTAATAGTGGTGCTGAGAAAGTGTATTAAGGCTAGTGAAATTAAAGTAAAAAATTACTCAGTTAAACGCCTATTTGTGCAAATATCCTATGGTGGTAAAAAGGTTGTTCGAGCTACAATTTATATTCCACCGGCGCGGCGTTAGATGTATATGTCTATGAAGGTTTTGCTTAGACTATGTTCGAGCTACTTATCCGGAATGTGAAATGTGTGTTTGTGGTGACTTTAATTTACCGGATGCTACTTGGTTCAGTGCTGAGGGTAAATTAGGTGTAGACAGTTTACAGTCTCGAATCGCAGCTAATTGTCTGTGCTTAGTCTGCAATTACGCTAACTTGTCACAAATAAATATTATTGCTAACTCATACGGGAACTTTTTAGATCTTGTTTTTACAAACATTGTGAGGGTAGTCTCAATTGCGTCCGAAGCACTTATCAGTTCTTGTTAGTAGCATCAGTAATCTGAAATATGATTATTGGTATTTAGATTTTAGGAACTGTGATTACAATTTTATGAACAACTTGTTTGCCTGTATTCCTTGGGAACAAAAGTTTGATACAACTGATGTTAATAAGTGTTTCAACTATTTTTACAGTTTACTATGCTCTTGAAAAGTTTGTTAGGGTTTACTCTTTGAAATGTGGGGATTGTGACGCTGTCTATATTGGCCAATCTGGAAGAAAAATTTCTACGAGCGTTAAAGAACATGTAGCGTTGTTTGAGAAATTTAAAAATACAGACGTCAGTGATACAAAGTCAGCGTTTGCGAATCACCTGTTAGCTTTCACACATCACTTTTCTCCAGAGGTCGGAGCTGAAATACTTCATGAATGCCCTAAAGGGAAAAAGCTTGACCTTCTGGAGAGGATGGAAATTACTAAAGCCAAGAAGAGTCCTGTTCTTGTCTGTGTTAACGACGTATTTAATTTTGAACCCAACCTTATTTTTAATAATCTTATTTAATCAATTTTATATTTACATAATCTCTTCCAACTGAAATAAGTTTAATATTGTGTTAGAATGCCTTGGCTTAACAACAAATGTTTTGAACTTCTCCTTAGTGTTCCGGTAGCCCATAGGTTATAGTCTCTGGCTTGTAAGCTTGTTGTCGCGGGTTCGATTCCCAATAGGTGTGATATTATTTTACAATTTTTAATTTTTTATTTTTTGGTTCTAAATAACTGTATAGTCATCCTAACCTAACCTTTATTTACTCTTTTGCCAACGTTAGTGGCTTTTTAAGGTTTTAGTCTTTTTAATGTCCTCTTTTTTTCTTTCAATACTAATTATTATTGTTTTAGAATTCTGAATAGAGCGAAACACGTGTAGCTTTAAGTAAATGTTGTGAGACCGTGACTTTGTGTTTTTCATTGTTTTTCGTCTGTTGTATACGTCGGTCTCTTTGTGAAAAATGGATGAGATTTTCTTATTAGCAGTACTTGTTGCACGCTTTTGAGAACCATAGTCAGATGGAGAGTATTTACACTAACTTCTCGATGGCGTTTGACAGAGTAAGCCATTGACATTTCATTTAAAAGTTGCGTGTGATGTGTCTGGGCGATAGTCTTTTGAAGTGGATTGATGGATTTTTGTCGGCGTGATTATTAAGTGGATTACCTAGTATTTTCCACTTTAAGGAGTAGATGCAGGGTTATAAGATTACTGCAAAACAAGTTTCTTGAGTTCGATATATAACAGTGGGGATACAAATGGCATTGCCAACTACAGGGATGTAAACGTTCAATCTGAAATACCCAAAATTTTTCAGAGTTTTTTTGCTAGAGAGCTTTCATAGGGTAGTCAGAACACAATTATACATTAGCAACTTGGTTCTTCTGAAGGTAAATCTACCGTAACTAATTTTCTTACATGTCAGCAGTACTTGTTGGACGCGTTTGAGAACTATAGTTTTAAAGGCATTAGACAAAGTGAGTTATGGGCATCTCATTCAGAAGTTGCGTGTGATAAGTTTAAGCGATAGTCTTTTGAAGTAGATTAATGGATTTTTGTTGAATCGTATTAAATTTTTGAAGAAATGCAAGTTTTTTCCGGTGTACCTCAGGGTTCCCACACAGGGCCTATTTTATTCATTCTATTTATTAATGACGTTTGTTATATTATACGTCACTCGGAATTTTTATTATTTACAGACGACCTAAAATTATACCAGGTGATAGAATCTGCAATTGATGCGCAACTTTGACACGCTAATATTATAATTTAATAATAAAAAATGCTTAAGCATTTCATTTGGTCATTCTTTACGATTAGCTGTGCATTATTACACAATAAATGGCTTAGTTCTCAAATCTGCTATTACTGTTAGAGACTTGGGTGCATTACTGGACAGCAAATTGACATATGTGCCTCATTATGATGAGATTGTCAATAAGGATATGCATTATCTTGGTTTTGTTGTGCGGCGTAACTCCGGTAAATTGTAAATCATTTAATTCAAGATGCTCCACTATTCTATTGTTCGTTCTGGGCTTGAATATGCCTCACTTGTGTGGTCACTGAATGCGGTCAATTGAAGTTGTTTAAAAAGTATTTCTTCATTCCCTAGCCATTAAGGCTGATATTAAAATTTAACAGATTTTTTGTATTAATTATGAGATAATAAAGGATATATTTAACATCGATAGTCTTAAAGCAAGGAGGACTGGAATAGGTTTACTCACATTTTGCAAAATATTTAATAAGTTTTTTTATTGCCCTGATATATAACTGTACCATTCAATGTTTATATCAATAATAGATATACGAAACCTGCTATTTTTCGTTTGCCTTATCGTCATGCTAATAACAGATTCTCCAATCAGTAAAATATGAGAGAATTTAATGAGCTTAATTTTGACCCCTTCGTAGATAGGTCTGTTAATCAATTTAAATTAAGACTTAAAAAACAAAAGTACTAAAATTCTCTATACAGTTATGTTTTACGTTTTTATATTTTTTGCTTTTTGTTTTTGCTATAGCTATGTTCATTTTCATATTATTGATTGTTGTTATATTCTTTGCCACTTATTGTTATTGTTTTTATTTTGTATTTTATTATATATTTATAAATTGGCTGTGCCATTAAAATAAATAAATAAATTAATGTTTCAGATGTATCTTAGGAATTTAAAATATCTTAGAAAAAGGTTGCCTTATCTACAGAATAATCCTTAGAGATATCATTAAAATGTATTGAAAAAAAATCTCTATAGATCATTAATGAGATATTCCAGGTATTATACTTTCATGCATAATTTCCTTTGATATGGCTTAGAGTACACATAAAAGCATATCAAAGGAAAATAATACAAAAAGTCCCACCCTGTCAAATTTTATCGCTAGACCCTTAAAGTCTGCTTTTATATAAAAGGGCGCTATTCGAGAGCCCTCCTCATAATGATATAAAATGTAAGTTTATTGTCATTACGGCAATGTTTTATAATTTCGTACAGCGATTGTCTGGATCTCGGGACACTCGAAAGTACCCGAGGGAATTTTTATCAATGTAGCAAGCGGTGGTAACAAGAATCAAGTGGGGTTAAAGTCGTGGTTTTACGTATAATAAGCTCATGGCGATTATACTCCGAGGAGAAGTTTGTTTTGTGGTATTTTGCTGAATAGGAAATAACGAACGAGAGGGATGCGGGGGTGGAAGGGCGAATGGGGCAGTCAGATGAAGATTACCTTATATAAGGGTTGTTTGGAATTATAACAGCTATGCTCAGAATTTTTTTCTTATTTTCATATGTATGAGAAAAACTCTAAAAAAACAGAAGTTTAAACTCATTTTTTTTAAATAATTTTTGCAACCAACGCGCAATAAAAAAAAACAAATAATTAATAGATATTATTTGTTAATTTTTAAAACAGAAATTATTGTGATTTATTATTTCCCATTTTGCCTTGAAAATTATTAGAAATTACGTATACTGTCAACTTCAAATGTGCGTATTAAAAATGTAGCGCATATAAAATTTGGAGCATTAACTAAATTAGAATTCCAAGGACAAATTTAGTATAAAAATTAAATGCATTTTATTTTTTCGTTTTATATTAAATAGTAAGATATTATAATAAAAAATATACAGGGTGTTTTTTTAATATTGCGACAAAATTCAGGAGCGTCTTCCTTCAACAAAATTTCAAGCCAAAAATTTCCTATAAACATGTGTCCTAAATATCTTCTATCTATCGTACGCAGTTTCTAAGCAGCCATAGCGTTTTTTCTATACACAATTTAAATTTTTATAATCGCGTTGCTCCTGAATACTTTAGTTTAATTGCCTGGCAGTATTTAGACATTAGATATCCAAATCGATCATTATGTGGTAAAGTACTTAACCGTCGCCCCCAAGGTCCCCAGACCTAAATCCGCTTGATTTTTTTTTCTGTGGTTTAGGTGTCGATGCGACGTAGACTAGACGCTTGTATTGATGTTCAAGGTGGACACTTAAAACAACTTTTGTAATCCTGTTAAATAATATCTTGGATAAATAATTAAATAAAAATTACGTAGTTTATTTCATCACCCATAAAACTGTATTATTTAAAAAAAAAAATTAAATAGCGAAAAATTTTTATTCATAAATTACAAATTTTCAGTTCTGTAAAAAATGCAAAAAAATAATAATATAAAAATTATAGTTTTAATTTTTTTATGCGAAAACCGTCCATTAAGCGAAAAACGACCAAGAGACCAGATACGCTCTATAAGAGATAAAGAATTCATTTTTTTTTTGATTACAAAAAAAATCAGTGGCGTTACCATTTCTTTTAAAAAAATATTGAGTTTAAAGCCTTTATGAACGCCAATTGAGAATAAAGAAATAAAATTGTGTATAGGAAAAACGGTATAGATGCTTGGACTTTTGTTGTTTTGTCGCAATATTAAAAAATTATATTTTAATGTTAATAATATTTTGTAGATAATCGAAAGTAATTATTTTTTATGAAAAATCTTCATTTTCATGAAGAAGCTGTTTATTGGAAATTTTAAATATATTTAAGCAAGAAACGAAATTATATAATTTTTTTTTACTTATTTTTTATAAAAAATTATCAAGTGGAAATAAAAATACACTTATAAATAGTCATAGAAATTATCGATTTTTTTAGAATTGATTTTAAAGGTTAAGATCGAGTCTTAAGTACAAAATGCCATCTCTTTTATGCTTTTATTGAGCAATACAGACGTTTTACACTTGATTTTCGGTACTTTTAATACGAGGTATTATTTTATTATTTTCGAAATTTATAATTTAAAAAATAGTTAGTATTCCTCAAAAGACCCCATTGCTAATCCCTCATTTTATCTCAGATACTCTTCCTGACCTATGCACTCGTTATATTTAGAAAAAAAATTGAAATAAAATCTTACCGTAATAATATTTAAAGTTAAATTGTAAGATCTTGTTATCAGAAAATCTAAATACGTTTAGTATTTTCATAGTTTTTATACAAATTATTTAGGATTCTGCTTACGTTTAGTTTATTACTTTCATTTATAGTATCGAGTTTTTAAAAGTTTATCTTGTTTGAGGGCATCATTTGGGCCCCAATTTTTTTTACTAATACATCCTAACTTGTACTAGTGAGGACAAATACCAAACGACAAATCTACCAAATTTTATGTAGGCTATCGGCGACTGAATGAAACTACTAAGAAAGACCTTTCATACACCCTGGATGCCGTAAACCTAATAAGATTCACAATGGTTTTGAACGCTCGATTTAAAGAGTGGATATTGGCAGGTAAACATGTATCCAGAAGATAAGGAAAAGATCGTATTCTCGACAAGACTTTGGCAGTTTACAGTCATGCCCTTTGAACTCTGTTATACTCCAATCACCTTCCACATTCAAAAGGCTTATCGCAACTGTGTTTCATGATATGACTTGAGAATTATGCTTGATTTATCTGCATGACCTCATAATGTAAAAAATATTTAAAGATCATTTGAAGAGTTCAAGAGGACATTATTAAACTCCGAGAGGCCATCTTAAAACCAATCCTAAAAAAAGTTGCTTGATTCAAAAAGAAGTTCGATGTCTTGGTCATGTAATATCAAGAAATGGTGTCAAGACTAATCCAGATAAAATACAAGCAATCGAAAATTGGCCACGACCCACTAACAAACACCAGTTAAAAAGCTTTTTGGGTCTTATGTACTACAGAAGATTTTTTTTGAAATGTCCTTTGCAAAATCTACATAAGCTTAAGGATAAAATGGTATCTACTTGGTCAGCAGACTGTGAAGAAGCGTTTCAAGCCTTAAAAGGAGCAGTGTATACATCTCCAATTGTACCGTGTTCGATTACTAAACAGACTCTTATTTTGGATACGGATACAAGAGATATTATAATTATAACAGTTTTTTCACAAGATATGAAGATGGTTAGCAAGTAATAGCTTATCTTAGTAAAATCTATTAAGGCCACAAATAAACTATTTTATAACCAGAGACGAGAGCTGTTCAGTAAAAGTTATTCAACATTTTCGGAAATATTTGTATGGTTAACTACTCATTTTTAAGACTGACCATCATGCTTCTCTGCAATTTCTGTTCCAGATTAAAAACCCTGAAGACTAAATAGCAGGATGGTTTTACAATAGAACATAGGAATGGTGAATAAAACCAAAAATGATAATCTTTTATCCAGAATACCTTTCCTTGAAACATGTCAACAAAAAAGTTTAAAACAACATTCTTAACATTCCTGAAGAGTGGGACGTAGCTATTTAATATAGGATCAGTGTGACGACCTTGTTCATTTTTGACCTTGTTTATGAACTAAAGTCTCAGCTTTAAAGAAATTTTAAGACCAGAGCTTACTAGTAATAATGGAATTCTATGGTTATACTAGATAGATTGTTAAAAAGAGTCACACACTTCTTCGGAAACAGAGTCCAGAAGTTCTTGAAGTTGTCTATGGCGATGTTGGCGAAGAATATTTTGGAATCAGTAAGATATTGACAAAAGTGAGGGAAAGGTTTTACTAGCTGAACAGTCTTAAAGATGTTGAAATGCTGGTGCCAACAGTGTAAGCAATTTCATCAAGCAAAAACCCAAGAATCCGGACAATTGGAAAATGATGCAGTATCTTATAAGTGCACAATTTGAACAAATTGTCATAGACGTATTGCATATAATTGCACGACCATTTCCTTCTAGCAGCTTCAGAAATCTATAAGCTCTTATTACTTGAAAAAGCAAAATTCCCTTTGTTTCAAATAGGCTTGGCAGGATCTTTCTACTTGCGGGTGGATTAAAATACAAAAAGTTCAATTTTACAACTTTAATGTGATGGTTAAGGTTATGTTATAGTGACTGTAACAGAGAGAAATCGAAAGGTAGAAAGAAACCCCTCCCAATCGCGACGGCTCCGTTGAGCTGAACGCGTGAACAACGCAATATTATTTTTTCTTTTACTCTTGCACATAGAGCGCGTGGAGATTGTTGATGTGACGAAGATCGCTTCTTCCTTCGAGTTCCGAGCCGTAGTAAGCTACGAAATGTCAATGTCTATCTACGATAGTTGACGATCAAACAGAACAGTGGCGTAACTCAATTAATTATATAAATAAAAACTGTTCATTACTACTTTAGTAAGTAGCTTGAGGTTTATCTTGTTGCAAATCAAGATGCGACCACTGTAGCTGAAGTGCTGTTTTAGAACTGGATATACCGATTTGGTGTCCCCAGGGCGATACATTTAGACCAATGAAGAAAATTTGAGTCAGAAGTTTTCCAACAAGTAGGCCAGTTGATCGGAATCAATAAAACTTCCACAACCCTCCATACTTTTAGTCTGATGGAATGGTGGAAAGATTTAATCATACTTTTGAAAAATCACATCGGCATATCGTTCTATATATGTTGACGAATCTACTGGAAAAAGTTGTCTTTGGTGATGAATTTCGTTTACCTTTCGAAATTATTACTGAGAGATCCGACAATGTTAAAACCCTCGAGGAGTACGTTGACCATCTACAAAAGCGTTCGCAAATGATTCATGAATAGACACGTGATAAACTTTACCTACAAACTAAGAGAATAAAATCACGTTATGACACAAAGGCAAATTCTACCAGTTTTAATGTTAAAGATAGAATCTGATTATATAATCCACGGAGGACGATTTGCAAGTCACCAAAGCTCCAAAAATATTGAGAAGGTCCATTTCATGTGGTCAAGGTGCAAATTGTAAATATATATTATTTTATCACTAATATTAATATTCAATTTTTTTTCAGGTAATTGGTGTCACATTAAAAAAAAAATAGGAACGGACTGCAGAAATGTTTATGTCTTTCCAGGTATTTTAAGTTGTTTTTGTTTTTGCCAGATATTATAAAGTAATAAGATTAAGATAACAACCATATGTTCCAATCCAGGATTATTTTTAGACTAACTTAATTATTTTTACATTACAAAAATTATTAATTTAGACTTAAAACATCGAAGAGTTTGAAATATTTTAAGACTAAAATAATGGATTTGGCCAGAAAAAAACTTATATTTCTGTTTACTAAATCTAATATTGAGAAAAAAAAAATTATGTAAAAGATTGACATATGAGACGTATTTTTTTTCAAAAATAAGTTAATAAGATGTTATTCCTTTTTTTTTGGTGAAAGCTATCTCAAAACATTGAATTAATTTAAAAAAAAAGTGTAATGTCCAAAATTTTCCAATAGGTTTATTACGTCTTAACCATATGAGCAAAAAATCCCCTAACAACATTGGTATACAGGGTATCCCAAAAGTGATGGATCAAACTCAAACAGGAGATAGAGGGAGTCATTTACAATCAAAATCAGCCCCTATGTTGTTATGCAATTGTGAATAGCTTAAAAGTTATAGCCATATATGTGTATTTTCTTAATTCCAGCACCTTTGTCAAATAAAAGCTTTTAAAAAAATTATACAGTTGATTAAACAATCTGTTTTTTTTTAGTAGTTTTTTTTTTTGTACCTAGAAATGATGTGCCTCTCCAACAAAAATATGTTTCTTAAACATTACTTTTTAAGAGCACTAGAAAAACAATTTTTTTGGACTTTTTACAACTTTAAAAATAAGTACTTAACTTTGATGCCATTTTTTTGCGAAGAACATATAAGACATGCGAGTGACCCTGAACCTTAAAAACTTCTTTAAATCATACTTGTTCCGGCAAAGTAGAACTTGAATAGATTATTAAAATTTCTTATTGTCTAATTACATTTTTATTTTTTTAAGAAATAAGCAAAAAAAATATTCCATGGCTAAATCAATATTTTGCTTTATTATTTTACGAAAAAATAATAAAATTAAGATAGTAAAGTGTCTCAAAAATGTTTAAAAATACATAAGTATGTCGACTTCTAATACTGACCAATTTATCTGCGGTTATTTTGAAGAATGTTGATTTGTCGTGTTTTTTGTCGTAAACAAAATTTAAAAATAATTTAAAATAGGTAGTGTTGTGTTGTCCAGGTACTGGCTAAGTACATACAATTTTGTATTATTTATACAACTGAACACATAACGCATACGTGGAGGGGCAGATTCCTGGAAATCCTCGCAGAATAGGAAGACCTGATGAAAATGCTGAGGCAGAAGATGACATCATTGAAATGGCATTAGAGGAACCTTCAACTAGTGTTCGCCGCATATCAAGACGGTCTGGTATTCCGAGAACAACAGTACACCGCATTCTACGAAGAAACCAGTTGCATCCCTATCATGTACAACGGGTTCAAGATCTATTACCGGGTGGTTATGATAAGAGGGTGGAATTTTGACAGAAATGCTTCATCGTAATAGGCAGGATCCACAATTCTTTAACAAAATTTTATGGTCAGACGAATCTAGTTTTCAGAGGGCGGGAATATTTAATATTCACAATTTACACCACTGGGCATATTTTAACCCCAGAATTGTTAGAAATGACCGCTTTCAACATCAATTTAGTGTGAACATGTGGAGTGGCATTTTTAACGGTTCATTAACTGGGCCGTTTGAACTACCAGCCAGATTAAATGGTGAAATCTATAGGAGATTTTTGAAAGAAAACTTACCTGTTTTACTTCAGGATATTCCATTAAATATTCGTCAATCAATGTGGCTGCAGCACGATGGAGCGCCCGCCCATTACAGCCTTCAGGTGAGACAGTTTTTAAATGAGGCCTACCTTGGTCGTTGGATTGGACGGGGAGGTACAATTCGTTGGCCACCGCGCTCCCCCGACCTCAATCCAATTGATTTTTTTCTATGGGGGTACTTTAAGGAGTTGGTATACGCCAGGGAAAATCGTAATGAGGAAGAGCTACGCCACCAAATAATTACAGCAACTAGATTAATTACCCAAAATGAACGTTCATTCAGAATGATTAAGAGAAATTTTATACGCCGATGTAGGTTATACATTAGATTTCGCGGCAGACATCTTGAACACTTATTGTAAATGATAGCGAAACTATCATGTAAAACAATAAACCATTTTCTAATGTTTTTTGTACCTTATTACAATCCACCAACCAAACAAAACACAATTATTTATTTTAAAAAAAAATGGCATCAAAGTTAAGGGTACTTATTTTTAAAGTTGTAAAAAGTCCAAAAAGAATTTTTTTAGCTCTTTCGAAAAGTAATATTTAAAAAAATATTTTTATTAGAATGGTACATCACTTCTAGGTAAAAACAAACAAACAAACGCATTGTTTAATCCACTGTATAATTTTTTATAAGCTTTTATTTGACAGTGTGCTTGAATTTAAAAAATAAATAAAAATGGCTATAACTTTTAAACTATTCACAATTGCATAACAACATAGGGGGTGATTTTGATTGAACATGACTCCCTCTATCCTCTGTTTGAGTTTGATCCATCACTTTTGGGACACACTGTATAAGTATAAATAGGAGAAATTAAAAAATATATATATATAAATTAAAAAGGAAATAATATAATTTAGTAATAAAAATATAATAACAAAAATAATTAATAAATGCAAAAATAGATAGATAAGACACTTCAATCGGATTGTCCTTCAATTTTTTTAACTGAGCAACAAGTGCTTTATTTAAGTTTTTGCCATAGAGTAGAGGAAAATATAGATATTATAAGGAAAAAGGCAATTTGCTCAAAATTTATATAATACTTTTAAGCATTTTATTAGTGCGCAGTCGCTTTGAAAACCAAAACATCTTAAAAACGACTAATTAGCGTTTTTTAAAATAAAAAATAATAATACCTACTTTGTAAAAAAGTATGGCGACTTTAAACTATCAAAAGTACAGTAAAAAACCCTTTATAAGAATAGTAAATGATAAAAAAACCTCCTGGTAGCAACCCTTAAAGTAATGCTTTAAAAAATGTTTATAAGATTTAAAAAATAACCCTATATCTCAGAAACGAAGCAAGAAGTTGGCTTAAATTGACTTATTTTCAACTAAAAAAATGTACTTTGAAAAAGTTTCCTTATGGACCCTTAAGTAACTTTTATAATTATATTTTTGATTAAAACGCCATCTGGTTATAGGGGTTTATCCTTTAGGAAAAAAACTGATTTACCACAATATATTTCGGGATGCTTTGAAGTGGCCTTAAACCTGATTAAGGGTAATAACGCAGATAGCTACGATAATACGTAATCACTTTATAAAACAATTTGTCCGACCAGTGATGCGTGCATATTGTTCAGAAATTCGATTAATAATTGTGTATCTGTGTTTTCTCCCCCCCGCCCTATTTGTTGTAATACAATTACGACCAGCGGGAGAAAAGCGGAACTTTTCATAAATAAAACCACATTAGGGACAGTATTTATATTGAATTGAAATGAAAGAATAATCTGTTTCATACTTATAAATCAATTTAATTATATATATCATTTAAACTCTAAAACCTTTTGGAAATATATAGAAAAGAATTGCTTGGAAATTCGCAATAAATTTCCATTGATTGGGCCGGATTTAAAACTCGAGCGATTCATTCAGGACGCGTCCTGAGATTGACCGGTATTAAGTCAGGAATGGATGATCCGTCCGACTGTTCTTCATTCACACACCGTTGGGCAAATCCTTCGAATGTCACATGTCTATATAGCCCGCACCGGACGACACGTAATACTTTTCCTTCCACTCGGATTTGAATGAAATATTAACTCTCTCCTGTATTTTTAAACTTTGGAAAAAGAAGTTTGTTGTTACACCAAACGCTTTTGCGATACACTTAAAGATAGATATTCAAAAACCACGGTAATATCTAAAAGTAGTTTTGAATTTCGTCAGATATTATTAAATTATTTCATTAAAAAACTTCTTTAAAACGGTAATATTTACAAGAAAACTGGTTTCTATACAGACTGGGGAAAGTAGATACATCGCTATGAAGAGGTCATGAGGAAGAGTATGAAATCACCCTTCACATTTTATGTTTCTGCCAAGCATTCAACCAGAAAAGAGCGATAGTCCAGGCCGAAATCAAACCCTCACCAGAAAAAATAAGAACTATACCAAAGTTTACAGAATAGAATACAAGTTGGGTCACTCCGGTCGGCTGTCAAAATCCACCCCGCAGTTCCCCGTCTGCCCGGTGCACCAGGTCTGGTGCACATTTATTTATCGATGTATACCGAGCGCGCCAAGCTCATTTCAGTTTTACTCAAATTTCGGTGTATAGGGTGGAGTTAAAAGAAATAGTTTTGGATTTTATTGATTGTGTGGAGAATAAAATGTCTAATCGAAATATTTGTTCAGTGGATGGTTGTGAAAGTTGAATGACAGATCAGATATCGTTTTTTAGGTGCCCTAAAGATGAGGATAGGTATGTACCAAATATAGATACTATTAAATAAGTTTTAATTATAAAAATGCAGTTTTAATTATCTTTATAGTACTTTAACTCAACCTTCTATTTAATCCTTTACAAGGGATTAATATTAGTAAATGAATATTGCAAATGTAATAATTATTTATTTAATTACCCAACTTTTACTCAACTTTTTTTTATACGAGTTATTTTAAACAACATTTAAAATAACTCGTATAAAAAAAATAAATAATTATAATATATTATGTCTAATCTTAAATGAAACAAACATTTTAGGGTATATTTTTTTATAAATTTAAACCTAATTAAATTATTTTTAATTGATTTTAAATTAAAATAATATAGGACATATTGTAGACGATGCACATTTTCCTAAAGCCAGTGTTGATGCCATTGTTCAGACAGAATCCTTCAAAGCAAATGAGCCAAAGCAGCCGTTATTACAAAGTAAGATATTTATTTAAATCAAAATACCTATAATATACTAATAAGTAAGTATAAATAGTCGTTATGTTTTTGTAACATACCAAAATAAAAATATTGCGCCTTAAAAATCCATCGTAGATTTGATTATAAACGGCATAAATTAGTTAAGTTTTACATATAAATTGAATACATAATATTGAATATATAATCTAAACTAGCAATATTAGTTGCAGGAACCCAAACGTCAGTAAAACTTTTAGCAGATACGCCAAGAAAAGTTTTACTTAAGGAGATAGTAAAAATACTAGAAAAAAACTATTACTACCCACACTTGCAAAAAAAGCCTTTAAACAGAAATTACCATGGATGATGTTCTGAAATTTTTGGAAACAAATTTTTCTGAAGAAACATGCATCTGTTAAAAACTCAAATATTATTGCTGAATAAGGACTCAAAAGGACACAGGTATACTAATGAATTTAAACAGTTTGTTCTAAGTGTGTTTTTTCTGGGTACAAAAGCTTACAAAAAAATTTCCACAGTTTATCCTCTACCATCAAGATCTACATTAAACCGTTTTGTGCAACAATGGGGAATAAATCCAGGTTTTAACGAGTTTGTTTTTAAAGTAATTGAATATAGAGTAAAAATGAATCTGCACCTGTTAATCATTTAAAAGATATTTCATTTGAAATTGTTCGAAGGATACGCAAAACCGGTTTAAATATTTTTGGGGTTGTATCAGATCAGGGTACTAATTTTCAAAAACTAGCTAAAAGTTCTTAAAAGGTTTTTGCGTTAGGATGTTTAGATAATGTCGAAACAGCTAATAGTATAAATGATGGCGCTAAAGCCCTATTAAATTTAAATCCCGATTTTATTAAGAGTTGCAATAATATATGCAATTATTCTCCCACTAAATATATTCTTCTTTGAGTTTTTATCAACGATTATGTAAATTTAAAAAGCGCTTTAGTATATATAGCTAGATATTTATTTAAAAAATGTCTCTCACGTCACTCTTGTGATATATGCATTAATTTTGCAACTGAGTCAAATACCCTGTTTAATGAAGAGTTATTTTATTGTAAATTAAAAGCATATGAAAAAAATACCTTATTTGGTGGTCTAGCCATACCTCCAAAAGACATTATTGAGTACATAATAAAATTAGAAAGTATTTTTATCGCTGAATTTAATAAATTATCAGCGCAAGAAGCAATTGGCTATAATCTTAAAAAACTATTTTCTAACATTACCTTTAAGCATTCCCGTAATGAATGTCCCATTGACTATTTTTTAAGTATATATGTAAGGGTGCATATTTATTATACATTAAAATTTATAAATGCCAATATTAAGAAAGAAAACTCTAAAAAAAAAGGTAAAAATGTTTATGTAAGCAAGCAACATTTTAAAACATTTGTAAATACTCGTAGTACTTATGTATCATACTAAATAATTATTTTATATAAGTTGATGTGTTTCGTATTTAGGTTAAAAAATATGTTTAGAATGAAGTTATTATATTAATAGAATGGTCAGCCTCTCCGTCCATTTATAATGTACCTACTTATTTTAATAAAACTTTAACCAGTCTTTATAATTATTATCTTTGTCTCATTTACAATAATAACCTATATACCTAGTTTTATATCCTACAATCCCAAATATGTTCATGGCCAAATAGGTACAAACAGGTAAATTGATGCAAATATGTACTCGTGTATTGGTTTTAGGAGCCTATGGAATTTCCAGCGTTCCCCTACACCAAGGTAAACACTATCAATGGCCAAGTTTTGGCTTTTATTGCCCCGGTCTCCACACTCGTTTTATAGTTCACACTTGCAGAAGCGGCGCGTCTTTGTATGATGATTTTCAAAGAGCTGGCGTGTAAAGGAGTGAACCAACTTATATTCTATTCTGTAAACTTTGACTATACCACTGGGCGAAATACTGGACTTTCTAGAAGCAACAGAACTGAACAAGTGGGAGTAAATCTATGGGGCACAATAGGACTGCGACAGAGCAGACCGCAGTGCAGCTAATCAACTGATACCACCCAGGAGGGAAATTTTAGTGGGCAATTGGGCAAGATGGAGGGTTCAAGAACTGCCGGTGGCCATAAGAAAATTTCTTCGTTGACAAAAAAAACAATCGAATCCTAATTGCTTGACAGTTACTGCTTGTTTTGCTTGTTTAACACCCGAATGATATTTTGGTACTATTAACTGTTTTTACACATAAGAGCAAATAATACCCTAAAGCATATTTACAGACTATGCTTTATTAAATTAATTTTTAATAAATTAAATTATTAAATAATATTTTATATTGCATTTAATAAGTCAATATATGGGGTGAAAATTAAACAATTTGAAATGCCGATATTTTAGGAACGAAAAGCTTAATTTAAAAACTCTTGAAATAATTTTTTTTTAACGAGTGATTCATCTTGAACCTTTGAAGAAAAGTGCTTTCCAATAACGCTATAGGAAACTACATTTCAAAAATTATTTTCTGTTTATCAAAAAAAGCGATAAATAAGAACAATAATTTAAAATTGTTATTATTATTTAAATAAATGTTAAAAATGATTGCCATTATTTTGAGGACAATAATAAAGCCTAGTTTCAAATTCTTCGCGTAAATTTACAAATGTTTCTTTGGATATAGCACGGAATTTTAGAAATAGTCTATGCTGGAGTTGCTCTAGCGACTTAAGTTGCATTTCAAAAACCACAGATCGTAGGTGACGCCCCAAAAGGAAGTCGAGAGGTGTTAGATCCGTGGATCCAAGTGGCCATTCAATAGGAACGTTGGGAACTCATATACATAATGAGGAGATGCTCCATCCGGTTGGAATGGAGCTAAGCATGGAATTCTAAGCGTTTTTCTCAAGTTTAATTTCCGTAAATTTCCTCTGATTTTCTAATTTCCGCATTATTAATTGTTCGATGGACCTCGGTAGCATTACATTTAAATTTCCTGGAATAAATACTGAGAAGATAATACTATCTCTCAATATACCAGCCTTTTTTTTTTAAAACAAGTCTTAAGGCGATTTAAAAAATATTGCGATTAAAAAATTTTGTCTAGTCCTAAAAAGAACCGAAAAACACAAATTCTAAAAAATGATGTAATCTTTTTCAACAATTTTTGTCCTTACAAATTTTTCCAAAAACCTACTATTATCGAGATAAATGTAATCCAATTTTTTTTTGAGTTTTCTTAGAACTAACGACCGACCCCACATTGCTCAAGTTAAACTTTTTGAATGCTGTTCTAATGAGTATTTTTTCGTCAAAAATTTGACAGATTGGTATACTAAGTGTGAGGATTTATTTATGAGCAATAGTCAATCGCCTTTTTATTTATTAAATAAGATGTTTTTCTATTTTTCTCGGTACTGTAGGATTTCTCAAACATGAATCATAAATAAAAGAAAATCCGACTTCTTTACCAGTAACCATAAATTTAACCCATAAAAACGTATGCAAATCTCCCAATTACACCGGCTTACTTATTTTCGGCAATTTCCGTAAGCCACAGCACGTGACCTCACGGCTGATTTACCACAATTTATTGCTAATTCTACCCCGAAAAAAATATATAAAAATGGCCAGTTTCCAGGCCGTTCGTCGACTCAAGACGCGTGGCGACGCCATTTTCGAGCGGCGCCGCTATAACACATCAAAGCCAGCACGGGACAATGAAATGACACGTGACACTTGGGTCGCCACGCGGACACAAAAGCGTCAACCAGTCGCGAAATGAACGTTTTTTAACACCCCGTTTTGGAAAAGACGTTAATAAAAATTGATAGTTGGGGACTTAGGGCCGGGGGTAACGGGGAGGCAGTATGCAAATACCACGAGATTAAAAGGGATGTTGAAACTGGTGTTATACCCTCTTTATCAATTAAAATTCTGTAGAATAAACGTTTTCAAGTACGTTACCGTCTAAAGATCTGACTAAAATGGGTTAATTATGGAATGATTTTTGTGGGTAATTGTGTTGACTACTTGACCAAAGCACAATTTCCAAATAATTCAGAAAGTTATTCAAGAAATAAAATGGCGATGATAAATAGAGAAAATAGGTCAATGCCTACATTTATATTAGTATCTCAGTCAACATATGTATTACTAGAGCATATTAACTTAATGTATAATATACATGCACAGAAAAATGGATACAGCACGATTAAATAAATGACACATTTGACCTATATTTATTTATTATTAAATTTATAAACATTTCATTTAAGTCAAATAGATTTTCTTTAACGAAATAAGCTGATTTAACGAAAATACACCATATTTTTAAGTTATCCAAATCAATGGTAACTTGTTTTAAAATTGTTATAAAAGTATTTTTTCACAAGCTTAGTTCAAACATTTGTTAATTTGATTTAATATCTCATTATATCTTCTAAATTAATGTATTTTTAATGTATAACAGTTGATATATTTAACCCAAAATTTGTATAATTTACTTCTGTGTCATAAACTATTCAGCCTAACGAGCGAATCTGTCTTCAAAACTACATTTATTGAACACAATGCAGCAATGCTCCCATCAACAAATTATGTTTTTGGTTGGCAGCACATAACCGCCACATGGTACTCTTTCCTCCTTTATTATGCATAAAACGCGTGAATGTTCGCTTTATCGATTGTATGTAGTTTTTTGGTGACAAAATGGAAGATTTCTAATTAAAAACAATCTCAACCATTTAGCTGCTACATTTGAAGGTAGGTGTTGTTGATAATGCATTCATCGTCATCTCTAATTTTTGGTGCAAGTTTTTTACTTTTTATTCAATGAGTGTAGGTGTAACATTCTTTTAGTTTTTTGTTAAGGGAAATTTCAAATGGGTGCGGATAAGTTCTCAGGAAATTTTTGAGGTTGCTAAATGATGAGGTGAAGTTGGCATTATTCCTCCATTTTTATCTTTGCACATTAACCAAATAAGCTAAAGTTTTCAGTTTGACGAATATGTGTGTAATATTAATTAATGATTTTAAAACAAATAGTTTTGTTATTCTTGCAAGAATTTCTTAGAACTAACAAGTACGTAGGCAGGTAATACATAATTATAATGTATAATATATAATATATACAGGGTGTCAATTTGAAAGTTTTCAATGCCATATCTGATGAAAGCAAAAAAGTAATAAACGCAAAATTTAGTATAAACAATATAGGCAGGGGGATGTAGAACCACCATATTTGGGATATAAGCATTAAACCAAGTTTTTTACCTTAGTTTTCAAATAATACACTAAACTTCAAGTCTAATGTTACACATATGAAAACTGTTGAATTTATCAATTTAAATTTTGAATTCTCAATTAATTTTACTTTTGAAATGTTCAATTTAATTCTTAACTATTTTAATATAATCCACCTAATACATAAAAATAAATAAATCGGGTTTTTGGACAAAAAAAATTATCCAATTTCAGCTATTTTCCTATTTTATCAATTTAAAGTTAAAATCACATTTTAAGGTAAAAAGCAATTTACACAAAAATGGAATATCGATGTTAACCAGACAATATTATGTTTTTTTTTTTGCATAAATTAATGATTTACCTTAAAACGTGCATAATAAATATATTATTATAGACTGTATCAAATAGTTTATAATAGGAGGCATTTTGAAATCATTAATTTATGCAAAAATAAACATATCGAATTAACATAAATCTTCCATTTTTGTATAAACTATTTTTTACCTACCTTAACATGCGATTTTAACTTTAAATTGACAAAATAGTCGAAATTGGATAAGTTTTTTCCAAATACACGATTAATTTATTTTTATGTATTAGGCGATTTAATACTAATCAGATGAAATAGTTGAATGAAATATACCATGAACTGAACGTAACGAGCGATATTATGTGTTCAATTATATATTTATTTGCCATAAATATTTCATTCATTGTTTTAAAGATATCATATATTTTAATCAAACATATCAATATTGAATTAAACTAGTAATATTTGGAAAATAAAATCATATTTATTTGGTATAAGTATTTCGATAATGTTGACATATTTCTTCCAAACAGATGGAAATTATGCTTTAACTAAATTAGTACTTAATTTAATCAATTATAATTTAGGTTTAAATGTATGTGTGTTTTTGTTAAATTAATAAATAAATTCTCAAATTAATTTAAATACATATGTTGTTGCGATATAACAAACATATATTTTGTTGATGGATCTTTATGTTTATTTAAATCAAGTCTTATTTTTTTCTGTGAAAACGCCGTAACGTAACGTTTAACGAAAATTGAAAGTTAATTTTCAAATAGCAAGATAAAGCAGTGTCAAAATTAAAAAAAAAGGAAACAGTTGAAAGTTGGAACCATTTTAAAGAAATGCGTAACTTCGCAGTGACATCTATGAGAAGGAAAAAGGGTGCCTATCTGGAATATTTAGAAAAAAAATAAATTCTCTGAAAACTTCTGACAAGGCCTGTGTAATTTAAATATTAAGACATCTAAAGAAATTGCAGAGCTTCGTCCAACCATTATCTGATGCCAATGCAATAAATAACTACTTTATAAATATGTTTAGTATATTTTTAATCTTAAAGTCTAACAACTGTTAAAATTCAATTAATTACTACTCTAGCAGCAAATTTTCCGATCACATATTTAGTTTTGTCTTTTCGAAATATTCGGTCAAATGCCTTAGGTTACGATGGCATTTCGTTACAAATGCTACATCTTTGTTTGCCACAGATTATTAACCATATAACAAATATCATTAATTCTTGTTAAGAATCAAGCTACTTTTGACAGCCTTGGCATGAGTCAGTTGTGTGCTCCATACGCAAAGTATTTAATCCCGAATCCTTAACAGAACTTGCGCTCTATAAGTTTATTGCCAATAATATCGAAGGTCTTGGAAAAAGTTGTCTATGCACAGTTGTCATTTTACCTTACTGATAATAACATACTTCTAACTCAACAGTCTGGCTTTAGAGAAGAATTCAGTCCAGCTACTACCCTCTTGAACATCATTGACAATATAATAAGAGCTCTCGATAAAAAACTGGTCGGAATTTTAGTTGCCTTAGAATATTCAAAGGCTTTCGATGTAATCGATCATGACTTGTTAGTCGCCAAGTTAAAGTTTTATGGTTGCAATGAAGTTGTTCTTTCTTTTTGTATAGTGCCAGTTTAGTTTGCTAACAAATACTAATCCTGGGAATTTAATATAATTAACACACTCTATAGCGTTGTGGTTTAGGTACAGCAGTGGGGCATAATTTGGCTTTCTAACAGCTGAGTGAGAACCCGCCTGGAACTTTATTTTTAGCTATTTTAGTTGTGAAGAAATCAATTGCGGCTCTTATTTTAAAATATCGGTTTTCAACAAACGATTTTACCAACATTGCTAAGTTTTCTCTCAATTAAAATTTTTCAATATTTCGTATTGTCACGTCATATGAAAAGCTTTTATATCAAACAAGACACCTACTAGGTGTCTGTTATTTTTAGTTCGTTTACCTCCGGTCTTTGGTAAACTTTCACTTACATCTGTAAGTATGCATGAAGTGATTTTTGTTATATACAGCGCTATCGATTGTTTACGTAAATTTCTAGAATGGTTCCAATCAGGCTTGGCTGTATTTCGTCTTGTAAGTACAGAATGTAGTATTAATATTATTTTGTTGCATTTTCTCAGCTTCCGACGATGATTTTTGTTGATATTATGCCCTTTGCCAAAATTTCTAGTAGAATTGTAGGATTTTGTGCAACTATCAGATTTGCTTTAGTACTATACCCATTTTTTTTACTTAATCACTTTGCTTCATCGGTAATAAGTCCAGTTTTCCTGTTTTTGTTGATAATGACGATTTCAGGTCTATTGTAGCCATCTGTCCTATCCGTCTTATGTCGACGGATCCCAGTATAAAATCACTGCATCGTGTTTATAATACTGCTTAAGGGTCATATTTATAATATGGTGGACAGCTTTTTAGAAGAACCTTTTTGAGAGTCAGTTGTTGATGAATAATTTTGAGCAGCTTGATTGTGGCAACCTAGAAAGGCGTTGTTGTCCGTCACTTGCAAGATAGCGCAAATGTCAATCGACTCAGCCACTCTATTACAATCTGAAGTTAGTGTTTCTCGTAAATTTGCGTCTTTATTACTCTATTTTGGCCACAAATAAACTCTTAGTCTATATGTAGAGCTAACCAGATCTAAACTATGCTAACAAAGACGGTTGGTCAACGTTATCTGGCTATTGATACTTTAGCAACTTGCATTGTAGAACTTGCTCCATTTATGCAGGTGGCTCTTGTTTAATTCGAGATCTCTGTAGTTCAGATATAAAGGTCTATACACTTGGTCTTTCTCTGCTGCCAATCTCATTAATATATCGTTGGATCTGAGAAGTCATTATTTCAGACTTTACTCCTCGGTTCTACATAACTTGTAGATGTTCACTATTCCCTGACCTCCTATTTTTACAATATAGATAAAGTCTTTTTGCTAATGCATTCGTGTGTAGACACAAAAACTTTGTTAGCATTCGTCGTGTCGTTATCTCTACCTCGTATATATTAGTATGATTTTTTCCCCATTTTATTAAATTATGTTATTTGGAATTTCTTTTCTGAAATATCAAGTTGTCTCAGAGTCTTTGGACATGCGATTTCGAATCGCTCAAATCGAGAAACTATTGTACTATATTACATATTTTCACAAAATAACAGTTTTTTGTATGTTTGTATGATGTAAATTTCTACGTCCCAGTATAGTTTGTATTCGTTGGTACCAATAAGCGTGGTCGTTAAATATTTCTATTATTATTTGTTCTGCCATGCTGTGTCAGAGAAGACACCGGTTCTGTGCCTGCTAAGATTTTGCATCCACCGGTAATATAATCTATCGCTTTACTATATTGGTGAAATTATCTATATTTCTCAGTATGTACGTCTAGATCTGTTATTATATATTTTAAGTGATTTCGCATGGCTATGACATAGTCCTATATTGTGAGGAGAAAAGGTTCAGTTTCATAGAAGAGTGTTCCATCTTCGTGCCATTTATACAAGAAGAAGGAAGTAACTGTTTTGATCAAAGGATAATGCAAATTAATCAAACTAGATGTATTCAAAGCAATTTATTTTTAGAAGCTTAGCAGAGCGCTTTCAGCGTATGAGCCATCATCAGTGCTTAATCATAACTGAAAATGAGTTGGGTGTTATATGCGTAAGAAACATAATAGTTAAATGTGAATGAATGGATTGTACTCACTTGTCAAATAAGCCCAGAAGTTTTACATGGTGGGAACATATTTGATAGTATAAAAATTATTATAAAAACACTTTAGTTTAGTGTTATGTATAGTTTTAAGTGTTTCTAAATATACTATGATTCCTTATAATAATTTTCATACTATCAAATGTGTTTCCACCATGGAAAATTTCTGGGCCTAACTGGCAAGTGAGTACATTCCATTCATTCACCTTTAACTACATTTTCAGTTATCACTGATGATGGCTCATACGCCGAAAACGCTCTGCTAAGCTTCTAAAAATAAATTACTTTGAATACATCTAGTTTGATTAATTTGTATTTATGCAAGAGTTTTCAATGTAGCGGTTTTGTTGCTATGTACTTTCTCTTTATTTTGTTTGGGATATACATTGCCATGGATGCATGGCTAAGGATAGATCAAGGACTATGTAATGTGTGTCAGCTCTTTGTTTGCAAGGCAGAATTTTGGAAATTGCTGGATGTGTTTTGTATATATAATTCGTATGTATCTTCGACATCTGTTATGGGTTTTCCTCCTTTTCTGTTTATTGTAACTCTTTATAAGAATCAGGATGGTGTTTTGAATAATTCGTGAGCTCTGATCCACTGAGCAAATGGATTTTTCCAAAATTGTTTGGGTTCGTTTGATTATATCACACAAGTATATGAAATTGTAAATATGTCTACGGCTTTGAAGATGTTACTGGAATAAATAAAATAGCCTGTAATCTTTGTTTGGATTATTTCGATGTTTTGTTAGAATCTAGGACATTTGTAAATTTATGGAATCAAATGGTTCAATATTCGATTGTTTATGGTTTTTTTTATTTTCGCTTTCCCTTCAATTATTGTTTTAATATGTAATTTTTTACATTTACTTATGCCGTATTTAATTGGTCTGCCTGTTGTAACTATTTCGCGTAAAGTTTTATATCGCTTATACGTTCATATACGGAAGTGTTTCAGAACTATGGGATCAAACTTCTAGGGGTTGTTCAGCGTGAGTATTTGGCTCAGCGGTGTGGGCACCCTTGGATTGCCAGAGGTGGAGCAGTTTCTTGGCCTCCTAGGTCACCCGATTTAACGTCGCTCGATTTTTTCTTGTGGGGACATGTAAAGTCTTTAGTCTACGAAACTCCAGTAGAATCAGAGCTAGACTTAATTGGACGAATAACAGCAGCATTTGAAATTATTCAAAACGAGGATCAAATTTTTAGTGTAGTCTGCCGAAATCATGTGCGGCATTTAAATCGGTATTGAAGTTGGAGGAAGACATTTTGAACAATTGTTGTGATGGTATCATATACAAAAGGCAAAAATAAATGCATCAGATCCTATTTAGGTAATTAATATTTTTTTCTAAATTTAAACGCGTCTTAGGGCCGTATTGGCGTAGTGACGCATTTCCGGACATGGGTTCCTATACTCAAATGGATTCTTCTGTTGCACTGAATAGCCCCCAGAACTTTGATCCCATAGTTCCGAAACACCCTGTATTAAAGTCGTACCATTGGAGTTACTGAGTGTATTTCAGATCATTTGTGTTTAATTTTTCGTTTGTCTTTTTGTTATTCGTTCTTCTTTTGTAGTTCGTCTTTCATGTTTGGATGACCATATTTATTAATTATTGTTCTTTACATCCTTGACTTCATTTTCTGCAGTATCAATTTCGTTAGAATGCCAGGTTTTGTTCAGTGTTTCTTTTTAACATATGATAGCTGTTATTACTTTATATAGTGTAGGAAAGCATGTTTCAGTTATAAGCATTTTTGAAAATCATTGGGAGTTCTTCTGGTGTAATGTAATGATTCATCTGTGCTGGTATATGATTATATCTTTTTGTTTCTGTTTTAATAGGAATATATATATTTTTTTAATATTGTAATAACTTTATCTTGAACTTTTTATAGTTGGAGCGTCGTTAGATTTCGTCTTAAGTGGTGGTAACTATACTAAAATATATTGTTTTGAAGATGAATCTTGATATTTTTAATATTATTTTGATGCTACTTCTATTATTATTTTGCTAATAAAAGTAGTATAATTTAAACGCCAAAAAATTATATTTTGAAGTACCTAAATAATTGTTTCATTATTTCTCAAGGTCAGATAATTTACGAAACTAAAAGTAAATGCGCATTCCGTTATTATCCTTGTAGCTGATAATTTTTTTCAACAATTTGGCCCCTTCCGTTAATTAAATTGCGCCGTGGATTATAAGTACCGACATTTTTTTAATTTTTTTAATTGTTACGAATTCCGATGATCTTAGTATCTCTTTTTTAATCTTAAATCATTCTTATCTTGGAATTTAAAATATGTGAAAGTACTTCAAATTTATCACGTCCACCCGTTGTCATAATTAAACAATTTTTTGTTAATATTTTTACAATAACATAAACATTTACTTTTAATCAAAATAAAAATAATCACCGTCTTCTTCTCTTTTTCTTTCAAAGGCTTTCGTCTCCCTTCTCCATCCGAGTGGCACTTTATACCAGATAAAAGAGAAAAAAGATGTACAATTAAAGGGCCGAAAACGGCAAGAGATAATGATTGGGGATATCGCAAGGGCACAATGATAAAGGTTCACGCGCGAGCGACCTCAGACTGCATGCCCAAATCAATTAAAGTATAATCCGGAACTGTAGTTTCTCCTGACAGACCCTTCGGAGGGGACCCTTTTCTACAGCACGAGGGTGGTTGAAAGTTTGAAAGGTCGATTTGTTCATTTATTAAGATTTTTTCTCTTAGTTTTTCATTTTATGGTTTGTAATATATACAAGCTGAAAATAAAGACAAATTTGCCAAAATGTCAAGAAGTTTCAATTTCTCCTATTTTAAGAATATTTTTAGTGTTTAATGAAAGACTCGTTAACTG
Organism: Anthonomus grandis grandis; assembly: GCF_022605725.1. NCBI lineage: Eukaryota > Metazoa > Arthropoda > Insecta > Coleoptera > Curculionidae > Anthonomus > Anthonomus grandis. The sequence goes on from NC_065551.1 coordinate 20,356,609, forward strand.
GCGTTCTTTACTGCCTTGATCAAACTAAAATGTTTCTTTTTTTGGTAAAATAAAGTTTTTTGTATTTTTCTGAATAAAACTGATAAATTATTATTATTATTAAATTAACATGCTAAGAATTTTTAAGTTTCAATACCTACTATTTTCAGGTTATATTGATTATTGAGCCCAAGTTGCCAATATGTGTAAAATTTTCAAGTTTAAGATACTTTTTGTCTTACTAAGTCTTCAAGTTCTCGCAAGTTCAAAAAGGTGATTTTTAACATTAGTTGTTTTTTTATTATACAGATTATTAAGGCAACATTTCAATAAATTTTAAAGCTTCAAATAATTCTTATTCTTATTTCTTTATTTCTTGTCTTTATTTCTTTTATTTTAAGATTATCGAAATTATTAAGCAACGTTGCCAACATGTTAAAAATTATCAAAGTTTCAATACATAGGTACTATTTTCCCATAGGTCAAAAAATTTAAAACTTTCAAATAATTAGTGAATTATTAAGAGTTTTATCAAAAAAAGTCGTATGTGTTAAAGAACGTACATTTGTACATACTGGAAAAGGAAAAAGGTCCGATTTGTACATTTATCAGAATTTCTTTGACGTTTTGATTATTTTTTTATTAGAATTTTACAAAATATTGAGGCAACGTTGCCAATTTATAAGCAATTATTATTAGTTTTATGAAAAAAGGCACCGATTTTACGTTTCTGTTATTTTATTATTTTGGAATTTTACGAGTTACTAAAACAGTGTTTATGTGAATTCTCGCAAGTTCTAAAAGGTGATTTTTTATATTAGTTGCTTTTTTTTTGTTATTTTATGGTTTTTATTATACAGATTATTATGGTAGCGCCAAAATCTCACAACATTTTCAAAGTTTTAAATAATTTCTGAATTATATACTTTATTAATTATTTTAAAGAAGAGTCGTAGTTTCAAACAGCGTCGATTTGTACATCGATTAATAATTTTTCTCTTAATTTTTCTCTTAATTTTTCTTTTTCTACTTTTGTTATTTTATGGTTTAAAATCTCTACAAGCTGATTATTAAAGCAACGTTTAATAAATTTTTAAAGCTTCGAATAATTCTTAGGTTATTATACTTTCATAGCAAAAATCATAATTTTCTATAGTAAATCAGGGAAGAAAGGTTTATTTGTATATTTATTTCTTTGCTTTATTTCTCTTGTTTTAAGATTATAGAAATTATTAAAGCAACGTTGCCAACATGTTATAAATTATCAAAAATTAAGTTTCAATACATACTATTTTCCAATAGGTCAAAAAATTTGTGAATTATTAAGAGTTTTATAAAAAAAGTCGTATGTGTTAAAGAACGTATATTACAGCACAGAGCACCATAGAACTCGGCGGCTCTGCACTGCAGTATAATATGTAGTTGAGTAAAGCGCTTATTTATGATTACATTCTATACTACGCTACAGAGCATTAGAAAGAAAAATGTTTTTATGTGATTTGTTTGGTGCTGTAAAATTGGTAGTAACAAATTTAATTATTGTGTAGTTATTTATGTTGTTATTATTATTGAATTTTTTTTTGCTGGCGATTTCGATATACAAGATAAAAGACGGACTGCGACTGGAAAATTTGAAAAGAAATACCTTCCTAATGTTGTGAAGGTGTCTTGTATTTTAAAAAAATTAATAGTGGCTTGTGGGCTTTTAAAGGTACGTAAATACAACTTTTAAATACGTACGCGTAAAACGTATTTTTTTTTAATCCATTCCTAAATTTGGTTTAATTTTAAAGTATAGGTTTCGCTTCAGAATGTAGAGATTTATATTTTTTATCATTAATCTGCTTGTATGGATAATACAGTGGGATAAACTTTTCTGAAATAGCGACAAAATGTCCTTATGTTGTAAAAATGTTCAACGTAGCCACACATTGAACCACAAAATAGCGCAAAAGTTGATTTATATTATTCTGCAATTGATATGAATTAAAAACTAAATTAAAAACTCCTTCAGTGGTTAAGCTTGACTACGTTTAGTATTCTTCTGAAGTTTGCTTTAATTTTTTTTGCATTTTCAGAAAAGTTTGCAAACTATTTAGAATTAGAAGGTGTACCAAGTAAGGATACGACTATAAGAGATTATTTTATTAGATTAATTTTAATAGAAAAATAAAACAGACTTATAGGTATTAAACAAATATTAAATTAAAAAATATCATTATTCCCTAGATTTTTATAGTCTTAATTGTATCGCTTCGTCTACTATTGTTCTATATTCGACCTAAAATGCTTTTTAAAGACAATAAATAATATGTTTTTGAAGACGTTAAGGTTCTAAGGACACTAAATAAACTTGTGCCCTACAATCGTTAAAACTAAATATATCACTAAATATTTTAATATTTTCTTTTAAGACAGGTACTAATGAATTTAATCTTTTTATTATGAATACTAGGTGTCATCTATTTTATTTTTTTTATATAAAATAGATCTAATAAAATATTGAATGATTTCCTACAGCTTTTTCTTACTGATTAATAGTGGTGTTCGTATAAACTACTTAAGTTTGGTAACATTGTCTATAGATAGATAACATGTCTAATCTATGGTAGACAATATCTACCTAAATGAGTAAAATAAAAAGAAAATAAATAATAATCTGTATATTTCTATGCATTCTGTTTCATTAACACACAAAAATATGCCTCTCATTCTACCATTTCTAATCCGCAGTCCGAAGTCTTGAGGTTTTGCTTTCATATTTTAAGCAAAAGTAATTGCTTTATTATTCATTAGGCCCTTTAAATTTAAAATCTAAACTAAATAGGTAGCACCTTATTAAAATCTAACAATTAATGTGTACTTATTTAGATACATAAAAATAAAAAAAACCTAACTTAGAAACAAAGCACTATCGAAATTCTAAAAGCCAAAATACAACACACCTTCACAACATTGTTCTTAAATTTTAAAGTAGCATTGTATTCATTAAATATTTTAACACGCCTCATCTTGTATATTAAAATCACCAACAAAAATGAAACAAAAACTAATAATAATAATGATAATAACATAAATAATTACACTTTTATTCACTCTGTTACTAGCAATTTTACAGTACCAAACAAGTCACATAAAAACATTTTTCTTTCTAATGCTCTGTAGCGTAGTATAGTATGTAATGATAAATAAGCGCATTTCTCAACTACATATTATTATACTGCGGTGCAGAGCCGCCGAGTTCTATGGTGTTCTGTGCTGTAGTATAGTATGCAAATAACACGCTACCGGTCTCTAGTGAAGGAAAAAGGTCCGATTTTACATTTATCAGAGTTTCTTTCACGTTTTGAATATTTTTTATTGTAATTTTACAAAATATTGAGGCAGCGTTGCCAATTTATCAACAATTATTATAAGTTTTATGAAAAAAGGCACCGATTTTACGGTTTTGTTATTTTATTATTTTTGGATTTTACGAGTTACTAAAACAGCTTTAAAAGTTTCCGTGAATTAGAAAATGCCAAGAATTTTCAAAGTTTGTTATTTTATTGTTTTTATTATACAGTTTATTATGGTTTTCAAAGTTTTAAATAATTTCGGAATTATATAGTTTATTATAATTATTTTAAAGAAAAGTCGTAATTTCAAAAAGCGTCGATTTGTACATGGATTAATAATTTTTCTCTTATTTTTTCATTTTCTACTTTTGTTGTTTTATGGTTTAAAATCTCTACAAGCCGATTATTAAGGCAATATTTAAATAAATTTTGAAGCTTCGAATAATTTTTAGGTTATTCTCATCAAGTTTCAATACATATAATTTTTCAATAGGTCAAAAAATTTGAAAGTTTTAAATAATTTGTAATTTATTAAGAGTTTTACAAAGAAAAGTGCTATGTGTTAAAGAGCGTAAATTTGTACGTACTGGTCTATAGTGAAGGAAAAAGGTCCGACTTGTAGATTTATCAGAGTTTCTTTTACGTTTTGAATTTATTATTTTTTTATTGGAATTTTACAAAATATTAAGGCAACATTGCCAATTTGTCAACAATTATTAATAGTTTTATGAAAAAAGGCGTATGGCCAGAAAACGGCAAGAAAAACGGCCGATTTTACGTTTTTATTATTTTGGGATTTTACGAGTTACTAAAACAGCGTTTACCTCAAGTAGAAAATGCCAAGAATTTTCAAAGTTTCAAATATTTTTTTATTAACAGTTATGCATTTCCTTTAGTAATGCCAAAAAAAAGATCCATTGTTACATTAAACAAGATCACTTTTTTCGTTTTTATTTTTGTGGCAATATTACTTACATACAAAGAATTAAGTTTCTGTTTTTAGTTACTACCAGTCTTTTAAAAAAAAACGGCATTTCATACAGTAAAAGCAGAAATTAAAAGTAAAAAGTTGAATTATACATTAACTTAGATTTACTACTAGTTTTATATACAAAATAGTTTTTTCCCAAAGTAAGGTCAGAAACACGGTTTGAATGTCCGATATTAGCATCTATTAGGCATTATTTTGATTTTTTATAGATTAATAATTCAAGGTTGGCAGCATACCAAATAATATTATTGTTTTAAATATTTCTTTGTTTATTAGCGATCATATAAAAAAATTAGTAATTTTCTATAAGAATATCAGAAATAAAATTAAAATGTCAATATACCTACATCCATTAAGATCTTTTTTAGAACTATACAATGTCGTAATATAGCAATGAAAGGATGACTTAGAAACATGATGGAAAAATATTCTATGACATCTGCACCTTAGTTTCAGATAGAAAAAGGTAATAAAATTGTTATGGTTGTCTAAATCACTTTAAGTCAGCTATGCTAGAAAAACATAATTTCCAGAAGATCCACAAATATACATTCCAGCATATCAGTATCCGAGGTAAGTAAAAAATAAATAAATGATGTATATACAAAAGTAAAAAAGTTACATTTTCAGATTTTGTTGGACAAGCTGAAGCTAATTGGAGTAGATGGTAGTTCGTGGAGATGAAATAACTTGGAAGAGTCAAAACATCAGCCCAAATAAAAATTTAATAAGTTAAAGGAACAGATCTTATAAAATACCAATAGATTCTAGTATCTTAAATGTTCCATTTAGTACTTCTTTAATATCTTTACTAACAGCATTCATGTGTGTTTTAGTTTGTCCAATTTTTGTGCTTTGCAGATGACCTAAAATGCTTCCGAGCTATTTTCTCAAATAAGTACTTTAACAACAGTCTGGAGAAATAGTGAAATGACAGAAAAATTAAGCTCGCCGCGCTAAAGGCAAAAAAAGCCTTGCTTTACAGATACATTAATGACCAACAATTATAATAGAAATCATCGAACCCCCAGTACTTGTAGCAGAGAGATAGTATCCCGCACTTACCAAAATATTCTGGGACTTCACACCTAGACCCACACTTTTACACCAGTATCACATCCTCTGAATTTGACATAGTAGCAATTACCGAATTCTGACTCCGAGCTTTTATTAGATTCATATATGGTCTACCACCATAATAAGAAGTCAGAACTAACAGACTTTATGAGAGTTCGGAGAGTCCTGCATGGCCTCCATAAAAGACTCAACACTAAGCTACCGGATATATTAACTATCACAGATAGGGTACAAAATATAGAGTTTTTAGGTTGTATGACTAGTTTAACTTAATTCAAATTTTGTGTTCTTGGTTTTTACCCGTATTTTTCTTAGCAATTTTAATGTGTCATCTTTTACAGCTCCAATACTTCATTAACTTGGACACAAGAGTTTATTAGATCTTGTTTGCAGTGAAGTCGTAAATTACACTAAAATGAAAATCCTACAGTCTTTCTCCACTTATTTATTAAACATGACTCAGTTTTTATAATTCCCAACATGTTTCCGATACAGCGGTGTCCATCATCAGGGGATGAAAAGTTTAAAATTAGGCATATTAATACACCTACAACAAGATGGAGCTCCACCACACTATTTTCTTCCGGTTAGAGAGTGGTTAAATGATAGACTTCCTGACAGATGGATTGGTCAACGGAGAGCAATTGAATGGCCACCACAATCACCCGATTTATCACCTTTAGACTTTTTTAGAAAGGAGTTTGAGAGCAGACTTTATTATTGTTTGGAAAAGAATGGAAACGTTTTATAAATTAGGTTACCTTTCCATAATTTTTTATGTTCTATTTCATTACAATAGTTTTACTTAAAAAAATAAATATACCAACACAAAGATTAAGTATGTGGTATTTTTCAGAAGGTATTTTTCCTCCTTTCCATTTCAGGTCTTAGAGGTTATGTCCGCCCTCGCCAGAGAGCTGCTGTAGTTTGATTGTAAACTAACTTAAAAAATGTTTTTGCCAATCTTAAATTTTATACAGGAGCAGAAAAATAGGTGATACCTTTTCAAATTAACACATCATCATTCTAATTAGTCCTTCATTAATCCCCATATGATTGCAATGGGACTAAGGTCTGGTGAAGCTGCTGGCCATGGAATGGTTGTAATGAGTTAGTGTTCTTGCATCCAAGCTTGAGTATATTATCCTATCCTATACTTGCATTATCCTACTAAAAACCCCTTTGGATATAAAGCATGAGCGGTGTCAATAAGAAAAAAAAATTAAAATATCACAATACTTTGTACTTTTAACAGTGCTATCAACTCTACAAAGAGGCGTAGCAGCAAGTTGAGATATTGCTTCGCAAACAATTATTTTATTAGGAAATTTGTAAATTTAAACGGTAACATTTTCTCTTGACAGGATTTTGAGATGGTATTCACCAATCTGGAAACAACTCTCGTTAGATATAAAAATATTGCTGGAATTATTTCCTTGAAACCGTTGAAAAAACTCCATTCTTTGTTGCTGTTCTAGAGATGTTATTTCAGGGATCTTGTTTGGTTTCCTTGATAGTCTTTTTTTTTTAGTATTATGCAAACAGTTTCTGGACACCCATTTATTCTTCGTTGATGTTTGCTGGCCAATTTTCGAAACACTAGGCTCATATTTTGTCATCCTAAATTCAACAAAGCTTTTAAATTACTTTGCCGAATCTTTCGAACACTCAAACGTTTCGAACACTCTTTTTATACAAATATTCCACCCAATTTCACAAAACTCAGGCCTGTTTATAATCAACAATGTTTGACAGATACTATTGTCATACGATTTTGTCCATAGTCCACTATCTACTTGCTTAAAATGTTACGAAAAGAAAATGTATGAAAATAAGAAAAAATAAAAAAAATCCCGATTCTCTCTGGACGGACTGTATTTTTACGTTCCACCTACATATATGCACCACATATCAACTTACCTTTTTTCTCAATCGTAGGCGATCAAATATGCTAAGTCGAAATACCATTTACAAAATGTGCTACAATTTCAGTAAAATTTTCTTATCTTGTGATATCACATGTGATCACAGTCTTTTAATCATAATTAGGCATCTACATGGGGAGTTATAAATAAATATAAATACGTTTACTTTATTTTAAAGTTTTATATTCATATATGTTTAATTTTAAAAACTAAGTATGATTTTAATTTGTATTTATGTTAGTGTCAAATGTATAATATAGAATTCTTTATAAATAGACAGCCGCCTGTAAGAAATGCATGGCTAAATAAAAAGATTAATTAATATATCAAAATATCTGGTTAGGTTTTAATACACTATGTACTAGGTCATTTTAAAGGGAATAAAAAATAGTTTTAATTGGAAAAACAGTAAAAAATTCCCTTTGTGCACTTGCACATCATCATATTAGAAAAAGAGAGGCAAATACCACTCAAAAAAGTACTTACACACTGACAGTGTCAAATATGTCATATCATCCAGCTTTAAATGAAGACGTCAAAAGGATCGGCGAGAGTCAAAGGCACGCGTAAGTCACGTGGCGGCATTATTAATGCCACTGTTGCCAATCTCAGCGTGCGATGGGGAAAAATCCAGTCGACAGCTAAGACCCGTCAAATTACGTTGTAACGTGATTTGATACGAATTAAATCGTTACGTTGTCCTATAAATATTTGTTAAATAACGGCCACGTGGCTTATTTTGTTTTAGTTTTTTGACCGTGGGAGAGAAAAAGCCGAGGGGAGCTGATGAGGCTTTTATAAGGCAAGAACCACCTAAACTGCGCATAAAATATTTATAGTTGTCAGTTTACTACGATGGTCAGTAAAACATCTAGGAATATGAAAAAATATGTTGTTTTTCATCGCCTCCACTGAGTTTTCATTTATTTAATATTCATTAAATGCAACATGTATCATTTCATTACAGTATCGTTGATGTAACTAATTAGGTTATCATATTAGTAGGAATATGTCACTTTTTTTTGTCTACTGCATATACAGAGTGTCCCATAGCAGCATATTCCTTCCTCAAAAATATTACGATTGATCAAATTCTGCTAGTCCGAAAACCGATAATAACCAAGATACAGCGATAAAAAATTTGAATCTTATTTTTGTTATTTTTTAAGTCCCTAGTCCTTTAATTTGGTAATTTAAATTTTCATGCATATGCCACATGAATATGTAACATGAAATTACTCGAAAAAAATGAATATGTAACATGAAATTACTCGAAAAAAGTCGATTTATCACGGGTAGGACAAAATCTTTGACTGAGTACCAGATTATTGTTTTACAATAATATAGTAGCACGTGATCTTGAGTTTTGCTTTTCACTTCATTTATAATTTACCTAAGTTTAAAATCTGGTGCCGAATAAAGCAATGAGTAATAAAGCAATAACTATTTTAAAACGCAAAAAATCTATATCTGTGTCATTAATACTTAAAGCATCAAATATACTGTCAATAAAGGAAAAAATCACTTGCCTTACATTTGATTTGTGCGCTAACTTCTTAAAAGATTAGTTCTGAAAAACCTAAAGGCTGTATTTGTCCATGAAATACCGGGGCGATACCTAATGCGTCCATGAAAATTAACCGAATTGCGCTGTTTGGCCTGGGTCAACATAAATGACCTACTAAAACATGCGTCATAACATACTCGAAATAACAATACGAGCCGACCTCAGCACGTCAGCTCGTGTTGAATTTAAGTGTGTTGTTTATATTCCAATGTTCTGTTCATGTATGTAGCACGTTTGCTAAAAAAATATTTAATATTATTATTATTATTATTATTATTTAAAAAAAAATATATCTCAAAAAAATATTTTATTTGCCAAAAATGATAATAAAACTAAATTTAAAGAAAATCCTTTACTTTTTCAATCATGTGAAAATGCAATTTTTTTGAATCAGTTAAATAAACTACAAACAACAGGCCTCATTCACTAATCGTGTTTGAAATTTTGCTCTAATAGGGGATATCATGTTTTAGAATTCCGCATTTTTTTTCCGTTCGACAGCATCTTCTTCAATTATTGCCTTAAATATTTTAAAATACAACTAGGCGATTTGATTGTCCCTAAAATAGAAAAATAGAATTTCTCGACTCTTCTCTTCTTCACCCCAACCACAATCCAAAGCAAATCCCCGAAAACCATTCGCTCAACGAAAAACCCTCCAACCATAAGAATCGCGTTGAAAAAAGCCGCGGTTTAAAAAAAAAACTAATCTCGTTCAATTACGCCTCATCGCACCAACTGTTGCAGATCATCTGATACGTTTTTATAATAGAAAAGCGGGATTAAGACCAGGTATCAGAAAAACTTCTTTAGGAGCGGTCTTATATGGGATTCGTCACCCGCAGTGTCAAAGACAACTATTGTTTTGGATCGGGATCACATTGGCCAGATGGACTCAATAGAGCGCAAAAAGGAAGAGAAATAATTTATTTAAATAAAAATGTAAATAGAGCTAGGAGATATAGTTTAGAAGTAAACATATTTATAACATTATGGAAAAAGGCAATTTTAAAACCTTTTTGCAATGTTAAGAATATTGTTAGTCTGTCTACTCAAAATTTTAAATAAAATTGCATCAAATGTCATGTTGCAATAAAATCAGAATCAAATGTATTGCATCATCTCAGTCTAAACACAGCAGTATAATCACTCTTGTTCATATTGTCAACAATAATCTGTATAGTCTGAAAGCATGACAGCTACTACGGAGAGTTAAATGGAAAAATGACAGGTTTATCAGGATATCCTGTAAGATGGCAAGCAAACAAGATGGTACCTGCCGATATATGTTTTTGTTTTTGACCCTTTTAAAGGAGATTCGTTTGGCATTTACCATGGCATTGCGCGCTAACAGTATGTCAAGAAAGAAGTTGACTAGGGCAGAGCCTCAAGATCTGGCTAACAATTTAGAAGAGTTGTCATCCGGAAAAGAGGTGCAATCCCCATATGATGACTCTTCCTCAGAAGAAGACCAATTCCATAATAGTGAAGAGTCCGACGAGTTGTATCAGCCCTCGGATACTTCAAACGAAGATAGTGGAGACATTGAAAGTGATGCAAACGAGAACCTAACCCAACCCAATGACGGCGTTATTTCTGCTGAAAATTCAGATCAAAAGGCTAAAATTCCTGTTACAACTGGTAATATAATTTGGTCATTACCTATGTCTCAAGACTTAGCATTAGCATTCCAAATGAAAGTTAATGTATCATACATCCTTCAATTGCTGCAAATGCCTCCCCGCTGGACATATTCACTAAAATTTATTCTCGAAGTTTATTTACTATTATTGCTGAGTCTACAAACCAGCAAATCAAAATTTACAAAGAAAATAAAAAAAAGCAGGCGACTTTCACTGATGCAGGGCAGATTATGATTATTATTGGCTGCACATTAGTTATGTGTTTCAATAAGGTGCCAAAACTTTGCCATTACTGGTCATCGCATCTATCTTTGGGAAACAAGGCCATCAAATCGGCCATATTCAAAAACAGATGTTTGTTTTTACTATCCAAAATTTATTTGAATAATCCAGTCAAGCCAGAAGGGGCCAGTAAGATTTACTATGTACAAGAACTTCTATCTTACTTCAAATATACGTTTCAGAAATATCGATCCGACAGTACAAGTCAAAGTATTGACGAGAGCATGGTGGGCTTCAAAGGAAGATCTTCACTAAAACAATATATGCCACAAAAACTTGTGAAAAGAGGCATAAAATTATGGTCTAGATGTGATGCCAAAACAAGATATACATACGATGCAATGTATATTGCGGCAAGGACGACTGTAAAAAAAATTATGTGAAACTATACAAAATCCAAGCGTAGTTCTGGCCTTTAATCGATTTTTTACATCAGTCCGTTTAATGGATTCCCTCCAATACCCAGCTGTGGGAACAGCCATTACAAGAAAATACATGCCAAAAAAATTCATCAAAAACCGAAAAATGTCTAGGTGAATGCGAGTTTTTATCAAATCAAACAAACTCTACTGCGATCAAATGGCAAGATACAAAGTAGGTTATTCTTTTAAGGAACTGCCATACCCCTGATATGACCTGTGTGAAGAGAAAAGACAAGACTGGGCAGAGAGTTGACGTACCATGTCCCACTGCTATTGCATACTACAATGAAATCATGGGTGGTGTGGATCTGGCTGATCAGATGAGGGGTGTGTATGACTTTGGCAGAAAATCATGCATATGGTAGAAAAAGTATCGTAAAATTATCATGGTATATCGACTTTTAATGATTGCTGTTGGAAACAGCTGGGTAATATATACTGATTTACGTCGTACCCAAAAAAAGATACCCTTACTCGAATTTTTATTTACCTTATCAGAGGACCTAATCGAAGAAGGACAACAGCAAACTTCAGTCAAACTTCAAAGAAACAGTTGTGGAAGGCCATCAAAGAGATTGAAAGTAATGAAAAATGTAGGTGATCACCTTCCAATAGAAACATCGAAACGGCGCAGATGTGCTCGTTGCGCTCTTCAGAAAAAAGAGCGTAGAACCACCACTATTTGTGCAATGTGCGATGTAGGGTTGTGGAAGCATTGTTTTGCACTTTATCATTCATCCTAAAATACTTACCTTTGCGGGTTGTCTTTTTGTGAATAAAAAAAATAAAAATTTTGAAATACAAAATTGTATTTTTTTGGCCCCTAGGCATATTTATAACCCACCTAAATATCCCGCTGGGATATATTTGTCCTACAATTTTTTTGCTCTCCCTGTATATATTTTTTTAGTTTGAACTAGTATATATTGTCAAATGATCTCTTAAAATACCATAACTCGCAAAAACATCCCTAAAATCATTAAAAATAAAATTGGGTCCCAAAGGGTTAAGAAGGGTAAGACCAAGATTCCTGGTATGATGAGGCTGCCCAATGACGTCGTAATTAAAGACTCACAAGACATAATTTGCATTGTTCTTTGATGAGACATTTGTACAATCAAATTTCATTAACCGTTCGTCGACATCTCGTAATGTACCCCACTTTGACATTTCCAAGGTTGATGCCTCCCAGATTATTTTGGCTAGTACAAAACTCAAAAATAAGTTAACGTGTGGTGTAAACGGTGTACCTAGCTTCTTGGTTAAAGATTGCATTGGTATCTTGGCTGATCCGTTGACCTACATTTTCAACTCAATACTGTCAACAGAACAGATTCCTGATATTTGGAAGACTGTTAAAATAATCTGATCAAATCTAACAGGCCAATCACATTATTCTGTAACTTCTCAAAAATTTTTGAAATTATCCTACATCAGTTGTTATTTAGGCACGCAAAAGAGCACATCTCTGTAGACCAGCATGGATTTTTTAGCGGGCGATCTTGTATTACTAACTTGTCCTGTCTGTCTAGCCACACCTGTGAATCACTTGATGTTAATACTCAGGTCGATATTATTTATACCGACTTCAAAAAGCCTTTGATCGGATCACTATATTTTGCTGCGTTAATTAAGTCAGTAAAGTTTTTCAGGGAGATTATTAAACTGATCTCATTCCTACTTGAATGGTAAATCTTAATATGTCGAAAAGGAGAGCTTTAAATCTAAACTTTTTAACGCAACATAGAGCTCAAACCTGGGTTCGCTCCCGTTTAGTTTTCTTATAAATGACTTAATTGGGTCACTCACTTGTCATAGGCTGGCTTTTGGCGATGATTTGAAGCTATATTTGAACGTATTGGAGGTATGGTGCGCTGATAACAGGTAAGCTTAAATGCAGCTAAATGAAGTGTGATCAGTTACTCTAGATCAAAAACACCCTTAAATTTTAATTACTTCATTAATGATACTATTTTGAGTAGATTATTATTTGAGCAAATTACTGATCTTGGTATCAACTTTGACTCTGACCTTACATTCGTTTCACTTTTCAATAATATAGTCAAGTCAGCTCTGAGAAATCTTAGATTCATAATTAGAGTTTTACTTTGGAATCTACATTAAGACTGCTTTTCTGTTGCTTTGTAGGATCAAATCTGAAGTTTGGCTGTATTATATAGATCAGAACCATATTCTCCATGAATCTGTTCAGCGTAGATTTACTTAAGTATTTGGCCTTCAGGCAGGATTGCATATATCCAGTAATAGCAGGAATTGATCATCAACAACTATTGGAACGCTTTATCCTCATCCATTACGTCTCAGAAAAAATATCTTCTTTGTTAAATTGCTGCATGGGTTACTGAATGGATTAACCCTTAAATGCATTATGTTGCAAAAATGCCACATACCTATTTTACCTCTCCTAAGCTGCTAAGGAAATATTTTATTTCGCGAGTGCATATCGTTGTATATTTCCAATAGTATCTTAAAGAGTGTAATACAAAGATTTATTCATAGATGGTACGTACTTATATTTAGAGATAATATTCTTAGTTGTCGCCTTCTCGTCAGTGTTGTGGTTGTAATATTTTTTCTTCTTGTTGGAAAACCCACGCATTTTATTATATTTTTGTAAAAAAAAGATATTGTTATAAGAAAGGTATATGTTCATTTATATTCAGTCAAAAATTGTTATTTTTTTTGTGCAAATGCAAAAAGAATTAGTTTTCTGGACGTTGCATATATGCAGGATTGTGCATTTATCGCTTAATTTATATTTTTGTTTTGTTGCGTATTTGCAACATTATCCAATGTACTAAATATAGAAATATTTTGTATTTTCAGAGTTTGGCACATAAAATGAGCCAAAATCGATCTCATGATTCATATGGGAAAACTGGTCAGATAGTGAAGAATGGGTTTTTTGGATACTAACAGCGAAGCAGACCCAAATTACATTTTGAGTAATTCGGATGAGGACGATGAGGATCAAGAGGATCTTAGGGTATCTGAAGAGCAATTAGGTGATGAAGTGTAAATAAAGGCGATGGACGACGGGGTTGAAATGATAAAGTGTCAGGTCGGACCATCTAATAAAGTAAAGAATGATTCCAAAACGGGTACAAAAAAAACCGTAGAAAGAAAAGTAACTTGGAAGCAGCACAATCTTCACTTGAACGATCTTCAATTAGCATTTCATGGCGACGAAGTCCTTTCTTGGGAAATAATGGCGTTGGAGACTTCATACAGTTTTTTAAGATTATCTTTTATAGAATGAACTAATCGATAAAATCGTCAACGAAACCAATTTGTATTGCGTTCAAAAGAACCCAAACAAGCAAGTCAACCACTGACATAAGGAAATTCATTGAAAATTGTTAATATACGTCCATAGTAAACTTGCTAAATGTACTATCTACTGAAATACGGATATATGTTACGACCTTGTTCGAATTATCATGCCTGCAAATAAATTTGAAAAAATAAGACATACATTCATTTTAACAACAATAACAAGCACTTCCCTAAAGACGATCATAACCATGATAGACTTTACAAGTTGCGACCACTTATTGAGTACCTAAATAAAAAAATTTCAAGCATCCCTCTGGAACCAGCCCTATCTGTAGATGAATAAATGTGTTCAACTAAAGTGCGATAGAATTAAGTACAAATAGGGTTTTAAGCTTTTTGTCCTGGCAGGTGTAAGTGGATTTGCCTACCGATTTAAAATTAATTCTGAAAGTGAAAATTATCAAACAAGAACGAACAGTGAACCTGATATTGGAGCGTCTGCAAATATCGTAATTCGTTTATCTCGGATTACACTTACTATACAGAATTATTGACTATATTGTGACAATTATTACACTACTCTAAAGCTAATGGTATATCTTGCGAAAAGGGGAATAGTATATCTATAAATGTATATCTTGGAACTGTTCGTCGTAATAGAATTCCAGATTGTAAACTACCAACCGATAATGAACTAAAAAAGGAAAAGCTTGGTAGCTCAGTTGAGTATGTGACCATCGTCGATGGGGTTGAATTGTCCTCTGGTATTTGGAAGGACAACAGATGCGTTACTCTCTTGTCAACTTATGCTGGCCAGCAGCCTCTTGGTACTGTCAAAAGATACGACAAAAAAGAATGCAAAAACATTGAAATCGAGTGCCCCCAATAATATTCGCGAATACAATCGATAGCTTTATAGAAAGGTATCGAATAAAACTAAAGAGAAGAAAATGGTATCTACGAATTTTTTACCATTTGTTGGATTTAACTATGGTAAATGCATGGATTTTATATAAAAAGGTTATGAACGTATAAGCAAAACAGTCGGAAATACTGCAACAGTCAAAATTTAGAAGCATAGTTGCTAACTGATTTCATGAATAAATAATCTAACTTTTCTGTAAAGGCACAATATTTCAAAATTCGCAACAATGAAAAATATGAAAAAAAGACAAATTTAAAAAAATATATATTCTTATAATTATTTTTTCCAGTTTTCTAACTATGATTTAAGCCTTAAAAGCCTTTTCTTTTACCTAAAACAAAAAAGTTATACATTTCATGGTTAATTAATAGTACTGTACTTCTTTCTGGTGTACGTTTGATGATGCCTAGGCTTAATGCTAGACATTTCCTAATTTGCTTTCTGCAAAGGCCTCATACTAACATACATACTATATCTTTTGTTGAATATATGATAATCTTGTTAATTCTTGTTGAACTTTTACAATTGGATTTTTATATTATATTATTAGTTATTTGTTTTAATATCTTAAATAATTCTTGAGATTGTAACTTTTTTTTTCCTTCTTTACGTTAGTTCTGTATGTTTTTCTTTCAATAAACTATATTTTTCATTGTTTTGTAACTGTTTTCTGTTGCCCAATGGCAAGTTGTCTATTGGAAATAAGGGCCTATTATTATTATTTTTTTCTTTGGTTTTCTGGTTGCCCTGCCCTGAAGAAGTCAAAAAGCAGAAACACGTGTCGCCAGGTAGCATCTTTACTTGTCCTGCTTTCCTTTTTACGGAGTATCCCGATAAGCCTATTCTTTTGCCATTTAAATCTGTGTGTTAGCTTTCATGCTTTCAAACTACATCGACTCGGGTTTAAGTTATATCACACAGGTAGTTTAGTAGTTTTGTATTTTTTATACAAAACTGAGATTAATAGAGCTGATTACACAAATTGGTTGATTTCTTCTGTTCGTGATCATTTATGTATTTTTCTTGACTTTTCCCTTTGGTTTTCTGGTTGCCCTACCCTGAAGACGCCAAAAAGCAGAAACACATGTCGGCAGGTATCCTTACTTGTTTTGTTTCCCGTCGTATGAAGCATCTCGCTAAACCTATTGTTTTGATAATCTGTATATGCTGCATTTCAGTTGCCTTTGACACCATTTACTAGAAACTTGAAGCTAAAAACAAATAGGATTTACCAAAAAAAAGTTCATATAACAGAAAAATACTATAAAATAGAAGAAAAAACAACTCATTTATCCCTATCCAATATTAACACCCTCATGATGTCAGTTATGATAAATTGGATAAAAAGATAATGGTCCGGCACGGTGCAGAATAAGAGGAAAACTTCCTGTATGCCCACGAGGGGGTTAACTTTCGCCAGAATTAACTGTCATGGATACTATCTTTAAAAACTTAGGGCGTAAAAGGCCTTCGTCGCTCTTTTGTTTGGCCCCCAACTACTTATGATGTCAGTTATGATTTTATAATGCCCAGCGACAAGGGGGGGTTGGTTACACCAAAGCGACATAATTTATATTCAGTTTAAGTTCGCTTTTTTTAAACAGACCCTTGACGCGCTATGAATTTTAAATTACGTTTTTATTGAGTTAAGGGAGCTCTGTGTGAAAAGAGTTATATATTATGCAACAGGCAAGGCACAATTCATTAAAATAGCAAGAGAAGAATTAGGTACCTGCGTACGTTGTCTCTCGTGGGTGGTAAAATATCTTGAAAAGAACTGTGAAACAAATGTTCGAAAGTATAAAATATCCCCGAAAAGAATCATCCTCCTTATTTATGGTTAAATGAGCATCATAAGGCAGCGAAGCGTCAAAAACCCGTGTATTTAGCACCACTATAGAATCTGTGGATAGTAACATTGTGTAAGAGATGTTAAACCTAAAAAGTACGATGCCGACAATATGGGGCGGTACGTTTACAAAAGGCGTTTGAAAATATCTTTTACACGTACAAATAATGCGCCCCAGGGCTCCTCTAATGGCTCCCATTAAAGTAAATATTGCTGCTTAAATGTATTTGACCCTAAATTCTTTCAAAAGTATAGGTATCTATAATGGTAGTTGCAACAATTTTTTTCTAATTAAAGAAGTCCATTTTTAGAATGGAATTAAATATTAAGGAAGGTACTTTACAATCTTTGTATCAAAAGTGATGGATTATAAGACAGCTCGACTTTAACTTAGCTTTGCTGATTAAAACCAATTAATATTTATGTTTTTGTTTTATTTCTTCTTAAGAAGTATCTTCCTTATTATGAAACAATTATTGCTTGGAAATGCTGTTACTACTGATTACAGTAGAGGTATGATGGTACAAACGTTCCAGATATATCCGTTAGATGTTTATAATAGGCGAAGTTGTAATTTTTATGAAATGGCTTCTTTTTGAGACGTTTTTTGGTATATTACAATGTGTGATTGCCAAATTTAATAGTAATAACATAAAAATTTAATTTTATATATTCTTGAAATCTTATGTGTATTTACGGGAAAAGGGCTAGAGAGTATAAATAGTAAATCTACAAAAAAAATATATTCACCTGCCTAAAAAAGGTTTAAACTGTAATTGAACTATGTAGAAAAGTGGCAAAAATCAACTAACTGGAAAAAATTACACTCAACTATCTGGAAAAAGGTCAAACCATAATTCACCTGCCTTAAAAGAGGAAAAATTATTATAAGATTTTGCAACGATGCTTGTAGATTAAACATAACGTTTCTCAGTTCAACGTTGCCATTCCACACAAAATATCCTTAAATTACTTTATTTTTTCAGGAAATTATATTACATATTTATTAAAATTAATCTCAAAATTTAAATATTTTTTTTTAGGAAAAAGAAAAAATTATTTTAATAAATTATTTCATGAATATTTGAAGCAAACCTAGAGGATTAGACAACGTGGCTTGTAAAAGCCATGCTTTTTAGTTTGATGTAGCCAATGCAATCAAAATATCCATAAATCTGTTTCTTTTTTGCCAAATTCCCTAAAAGAGTTTTGACCCCGGTATTCCAGGAATGCTCAAAGAAAAACTAAAAAATTTGACAACGTTGCTTGTTAAGTCATGCCTCACTGTTAATGTTGCCACAACTAGCAAAATATCTAGAGTCCATCTATTTCATTGTAATGTATTTTTATGCATTCTACTTATTAAATTTTAAGTGCGTCATATTCACTTTGTCTATATGTATATACATGCATGAACTTCTATCTATGTTTTTAAAAAAAATCTCATTAAGTCAAGGATGTAAAGAATAATTAATAATAGAGAATAAAACCCTTACCGCATAGCTGGTTAATAAAAATCTTAGACATTTACAAAATAGGAAAAAAAATTAGAATTTCTGACGGAGATAACGAAAACTTATAAAACGAAAATCACCATATCGTTACTATTTAACTATTTATCTGGGGAGGCTTCATTCAATTATGGTTATGCATGTGCCTAAATTAACTCTCAAATACACCCAATGATTTCTAGCAGGGCTTTACTATGAAACAAAAACGGTACAACATAAAATCAACCACCAAAATTGTACTTAAAAATAGTTTCAACAAATATACCAATGGAATTCGATACAAATAATTGTAAAACATTACATATCAAAAAGATCAATTTAAAAGAAACTAAAAATAGAAAAACCCTAATCAATTCAGTGTTAGAGAATATGATAAAAAACGAAATATCTTGGATTGCAATAAAACACCAAGATAAACCACATAAAAACGGGTTAGAATTAAAGGAACAATACAAGATTACTTTAGATAGACAAGATACTTTATTCTTGTAACCTCTATTAAAGACATTGACACATTTACAATCTCAATACTAACATACTCGTTTGATATAATCAACAATATAATCAAATAGACCTACACAGATCTGGAAAATATCCGGAATATAAAAAACACCATCGCAATTACTGTAAGAAAGAAGCCAAACAGAAGAAAAGGAGGTAGAGGCATGATAGATGTCGAAGCGCTAAGTACGGAACAGAGCCAGCAACTTTAAAAATTCTGCATTTGAAAGGCAGCACGCAAAGCTAACAAAAATTACAAATCTCTTGATCTATCCTCAGCCAGTCATTATTCGAATATGTATACCCCAACAGAAAATATAGAGGACAGAGTTGATACATGAACAACATAGATACAACACATAGCACACCGGATATGAAAAAAGCTCTTGTACAAATGGCTTAAAGTTGAAAACCTTTTCCCAGAGACCGAATGTTTTCTCCTCGCAATATACGACCAAGTCATAGCCATGCGAAACTACCAGCAATATACAGGGTGTAAATAAATAGGGACTGATTGTTCGGTAAATTTTTAAGAAAAAACCCCTATATAAACGTATGTCTTAAAAGTCCTAACTTTTGAGATACCTGGTGGGAAAGATTGAAGAAAAATATATGTTTTTTTACAATACCTGTAAAACCTCTATAGATATTTTAGTAATATTTGGTATGCAGTTTTATGCATCGAAATGCATTTTCTGAGGCTCATTATTTTTTTTTATTTGTATCAAAGACGTTCGTGCAAGATTTAAAGGAAATATTTTTGATAATAATATGGTACACCACTGTTTACTTAACCTTCAACCTTTTTTGTTTTTTACTTAACTTTTCAAATAATGTATTAATCTATTAATCTGTATTAACCTGTTAAATGTCTGCTGATTGTTGTTGGTTGATTGTCAGTTCTTGCCTTGCCTTTGTGCAATTTTGATCCATTTCATCAAAATGGCAAATACGTTGCAAGAGTGGGGAACAGATCAAATATTTTGAACAGATCAAGCAACATTTACAAGAGCCGGAATAATGAATTTAAGAAAAAACCATATATGGCATACAGAAAACCCTCATGCGACTGTTGTTTCACATTTTCAGCATGAGATAAGGGTCAACCTATGGAAAGGATTAATGAGAGGTCGCCTTTTCGGGCCTGTAATATTTCCTGATCGGCTCAATTCCACTAAGTTTTCAAATTTATTAAATAATGACCTTGTTGACTTTCTGGAAGAAATCCCCTTAGCCGCTAGATAGGACCTTTGGTTTCAAATGGACGGGTGCCCAGCCCATAATGGCAGAATTGTGCAAAATTCCTTGAATCAATGCTTTGGGGAGAAATGGATCAGAAGATGCGGTCCGGTAAGATGGCCGCCCAGAAGCCCTGATCTTACGACCCTTGACTTTTATGTCTGGGGCACATTATAATCTAATGTTTATAGTATTAACATTAATACTTGAAACGAACTAATTAATGGAATTAGTGTGTGTTGCAATGAAATGCGACAAAAACGCGTTGAACTTGAACGGGTTGTTGATAGTGTCAGAAGAAGATGCATAAAATATATTGATGAAGAGGTTAGACATTTTCAACAATTGCGATAATTTTAGGTTTGTTTAATTTAATTTTGATTTTTTAATTTTGGTCAATCAAGAAATATAAAATGTGAAAATTTTCAATTTTTGTGGTTTTCTTTCATGATATTGCTGTGAAAACAAATATCTTTATTAGCTTAAGTATATCATTGGAAAGCATATTAAATGCAGTAGTTTTTGCTGAAAAAAAACATGTCTCTATTTACCAAATTTTAAAAAAACGACAACAAGAACTTCTGATAAGAGTTATAAAAAATTACTCAAAAACTTAAATATACCCATCTTATAGCAAAATTAACTCTCTTCCGGATGGTATATTTAAATTTTATGTGGTGGTAACAATAACGGAGATATTCTTGTTTATATGAAAAAAAACAAAGAAATTTGATAAAATTAAAAAATGTTAAATACCAGAAGAACTAATAACTTTTCGAGAAAATGTTATACGACTTTTTTGTTGCAAATGACTTGTTTAATCACCTCTTAAAGTTTGGCGGTTTTTATAGTAGACATCTTGTATAGTACGATTATTCTTTTATTCGAGCAAAATACTAAATACCACCTAATAAAATGAGAAAAAAAGAATAATAATAATAACAACAATAATAATATCCAATTTGCAATAAATAAATCCATGATAGCGAGGAGTCGTCTGTTCCACGTTCTCTAAACCGTTCCTAACTGTGGATGTTTAGTTTCGGGTCATTAGCTCGCCAATGCGGTCTCTAAATAGTTTCCGTTTTGCGGATCCAACTGATATTATGGGGTACGAACTTCTGCGTTCTATGACTTTTTGTGTCCGTAATGTTCGTGCCATTGACGTAATAGCTTGTCTTGTTGCGGTAAATTATGACCGACTCTTGCCATCCGGAGTTTCCTATATCCGGGAATGAATAATGCGAGTTTTCGGTTTTGATTCGGAGAGAGAAAAATTCATTTTGCGATCTGAAAAGAGACTAATGAACTTGCTTAAAAGGATTGATAAAAACAGTTCGAAGAGACATTAAAACAGTGGATCCAAATAGACGATTTTAGGCTTATCCATAGTATATATCTATTTAACATTAAAGCAAATAGTTTAATTTTTTCTATAATTTGCATAAAAAAACTGATCCCCGATATAATACTCCGATTGGCGATAGGGTCGCTGATGCGCAACGCGGAACCGGAAGTTGGAAAAATCCATAGCACGTGGCGGTGATGAGACCGGAAATCGTCTTCATAGGCCGGATAAAAGCCCGAAAATATTTCTATGGAGTCACCCTCGATTTTATTGTTTGGATGACAGTAATCACGTATGGCCGTTTAGATGTGCTGAAAGAGATCGGTCATATTATATCTGATTTGGAATATAATTGATATGTTTTAGATCTATTTGGTTAAATAAAAAATATTAAATATATGTATTTGTATTTGTATGATAAATGTGGATCTCTAATAACAAAAAAAAATCAGAGGCCAATCAATTATTTGCATTACAACAATTTTTATAGCATATTTTGAAAATATTGATAAAAGTTCATATATAAGTAAAATTTGACGCACTTTTAACTTAATTAAGCAAAAAACATAAAAAATAGAGTACAGTAGAAAAGATATATTTTACTAGTTGTGGCGACGTTAACAGAGACGTGAGTTGCAATTTACAAATAACGTTATAATTAAAATAATTCCTTCTTTTGTAAAAAAATTGAATTGTAATTTTGAGGTTAATGGTCTCCATCAGGTAATCAAATTTGATGAATAAAAAGTAATTTAAGGATATTTTGTTTAGATTGGCAACGTCGAACTGAGAGGCGTGGCTTGTAATTTACGAGCAACGTCGCCGAATCATCTAGTTTTTCTTTGAACATTCCTGGAATACCGGGGTTAAAGGAAGCTCTTTAAGGGAATAAAATTTTACGAGAAGGAAACTAGTTTGTGAAAAAAAATATAAATAATTTTTTTTTGTAAGTTCTTTGTGTTTATCTTGATGGTCATATATATAACCTTACTTCTATCAACAAGCAAGTTCCATCTCCAACAATATCCGATCTAAGGAGGGTTCTTGTTTCTTGGTTATGGTAAATATTGTCATCGTTGTTTAGCCATCTGCGTAGGTAGTGGATGTTCTGTTGAAGTTCTATAGATATAACTCAATAGATTTCTAATTTCTAAGGAACCTATTCTAGTGGTTATTAAATTATTATTTAAAAAAATGTTTAAACGAACAATTGAAGAATATTCCGTTAACATTTCTAAATAAGTACCCGAGGAATTTAATAAAATTTAATTGTCATAACATCGCTTTGGCGATCGAAAATTAATAATAATATTCTACATTTTTGTCTTTTATTGTATCAAAAACAAATATTTAATACTTAAAAGGTATGATTGACAATATATTGTTATACAATATATAATAAGTTGAAATAAGCATGTTTAACAAATATAATTAAGGCTAGCATCAGGATGTTTTACAATGAGGACTATTAGGACTCAAGGAAAAAAATAGCAAAAAATGTCTATTTTGCATTAATTGACTCATTATTTGCGTTGTCAGCTTTTGGGTAAATTCCTCCTGAGGATTATTTTAGTTCATGTTTATCATGCAAGAAAGTGCATTAAGATATATTACGGAAAAAGAGATACATTAGCAAATTACACAAATAATAGATGTACACCTAGATAAACAGTTTTGTACAAGAAAATTTTACAGAAATCGCATATATATCACTTATAATAAAAATTTCCTAATTTTTTTTTAATAATAGTGCAAAACTTATGTATTAACAATCTATGACTTACGTATACCTAGTTTATTTAGTATAAATCTAAAATGCATTTTGTGACCTGTCCAAGATGTTAGCAAACATCTTGAAGTTTTTATTCAAAAATTGTGAAATTTTTTTATTAAATAGATTTCTGTTATTGATGCGTCCAATGTCTATAGGGAGAATGTTATAAAGTTTAGGACCAATATATGTAACAAATCTTTGGTCTCTTATTTCAGTCAGGAAGGGGATGTTTACAGACTGTTCACACATGCTTTTTGTATGATAGCTTATAGTATTTTATTATCTTAAGCCAGAATGTTTGCACACTAATAAAAGAACTGATTTACCATATAATGTTGTATAGTCATAATTTGAGCTTCCTGGAATAAGAGTTTAGTTGAGTATCTGGCATTTTTTTAATATGACTTTTAACAGATACCTCTGGGTAACATTAAGAATATTTTAAGTTGTTGAATAAGTTCCACCTCATATTGTCAAATAATATCCAATTATTGATTCAACCGACGCAAAATATAGCGATTTCAAAATTTTAATTGGCATACAGTTTTTAATTTGATAAAGTTTATAAACTAATTTTCGTAGTTTTGTCTTTGTGGTTTCTATACAGGGTGGTCATTTGAAAACGAAACAGAGCCTATTTTGGGTCCCTCAGAACATTTGCGAAAAAATCCTCGGATCCGTCAATTTTTTATTCAAGGGGGAAACATTTTTTTGCTCGTTTCGGCCCCCTGAGGGCAAAGGCCTAGCGGGGGTGACAAGGGCCCCCAAAGTTTTAAATGGAACGGGGGGTCGAGTGATACCTTATTTTGAAGGTATTTTTATGTGGATTATAACTCTAAAGTTTTAAATCGTTACTATTTGCCTAGTCGATACAGGGGCTAATAAAAGTTACAAAAAAATTTTAAAAAGTATAATTTTAAATAAAGGGCTTAAAGATAAAATCAATCAAGTAAATGTTCAAAATGTTGGCCTTCGACTTCCATACAATAATACAGGTTTTGTTCAAACCTTTCCCGTACATTTTGCAAAATTTCTGGGGTGATTTGACGAAATTCATCAATTATTCTTTGTCGCAAATGGTCTAGCGATGTTGGCTGACTAGCATAAATTTGAGTTTTTAAATGGCTGCATAAAAAAAATCTAACGGGCTTAAATCCGGGGAACGAGGAGGCCATTTAATAGTTCCTCTTCTTCCAATCCATTGTCCGGGAAACGTTTGGTCCAAATATTGACGAATCCTTGCAGCATAGTGGGGTTGCGCCCCATCTTGCTGAAATACTAGACGATTTTCCAAGTACTCGTTGTTATTTTCTAGTATCTCCACTAATGCTGGATGAATTGTATTTTCTAAGAACTCCAGGTACATGTCAGCCGAAACATTTAATTTTTCAGGATGTTGTGTATGCACCTCAGGAAATATTCTGGGATTTGAATCAGCCCAATAGCGACAGTTGTGACGATTCACAGTACCGTTTAGGAAAAAGGAGCATTCGTCAGAAAAACATACATTAAATAAAAAGTGTGGATCATTGGCGGCTTGTTCAGATATAGTTTCACAAAATTGTACTCGCCTTTCAAAATCGTCTTCGTTTAGTTCTTGTACGAGATGCATTTTGTACGGATGAAACTTGTTTTTTTTTTTAATATCTTCTGAATGCTGCTTCTCTTAATACCAGACACGGTTGATAACTTCCTTGTGCTCAGTGTAGGATCTTGCACAATATGGCCTAAAATAGCTACTTCTGAAGCTTTATTCACCACTGGATTATCCATTTCGCGCTTTTTATTAGCCACAGACCCAGTTTCCCTAAATTTTTGAACCAATTCCAAAATGTACTTGCGATGGACCTGCCGATTAGGGTGTTGTAGTGTGTTAAAGAGCTGGGCAGTTCTATTAGAATTTTCATTGTTTGCAAAGAAAAGAGAAATTATTTCAACTCTTTCAGCAAGTGAATGAACCATTATCACACTCAATGTTGTAACTAACTAACTTTAAAGAGCTATTTGTTTGACACATTATGACACATTATGATCTGACAGCAGTAATTGACAACCACTATTAAACTTCAAAATGTTGCTATAATAACAGTCTCAACAATAACCAAGAGTTCCCTTTCAGAATTGGCATAGATACCTAGGGGTATTAAAAAAAAAACAACAGAAAGTACGGTTCACAATGTAGAACAAAATTTTTGTATTTATTTAACTGCTAAATTTACAAGCATTTTTTTTCATAAAAAATGTTGACATGTTTTTGTAAATTTTATTAGCCCCTGTATTGACTAGGCAAATAGTAACGATTTAAAACTTTAGAGTTATAATCCACATAAAAATACCTTCAAAATAAGGTATCACTCGACCCCCCGTTCCATTTAAGATTTTGAAGGCCCTTGTCACCCCCGCTAGGGCTTTGCCCTCAGGGGGGCGAAACTAGAAAAAAAATGGTTTCCCCTTGAATCAAAAATTGACGGGTCCGGGGATTTTTTCGCAAACGTTCTGAGGGACCCAAAATAGGCTCTGTTTCGTTTTCCAATGGCCACACTGTATATTTATCCCATTTAATATTACGAGCCATTATAATTCCTAAATATTTAATGCTTTTAGTTTTTTTCAAAGTGGTGCATTGACATGGATATTCTTTTAACAAACAAAAAAGAGTATGCATTCTAATTTCATCAGCTTCATATTGATGAGTTTTAAGAATATTAAAACTAGATTAAACTTATTATAAATTTTGTTTTATCTATATTTATTGTGTATCTATATTAACTGTGTCATTCCATTTATCGCCCTGTATAAAAAGAACCGTATCATAATACGAGGTTAGTCTACTTGTTAATAATAAGAGATCGTTATTGTACAAAGAAAATAATAGCGGGTCAAGAATAGTATTTTGCTCATTTTAAATTCTTACACTTCGGCTTCGATCTTCAAGATAATTTCTTACTAAATTTTTAGCTAAATCTCTCATAGCCAAACCTTCGAGCTTTTATAGAAGAATATTATTACTAACAGTATCGAAAGCTTTTACCAAGTCTAAAAATATTTTGTAATTGATTTTTTATTTTTATTTATTGAACTGTAAATAAATTTGGTTACCTCATAAAGTATGTCTTCCGTTAATATCCCTTTCCGAAATCCAAACTGATTCTGCGAAAGAATGTTGTTTTTCTAAGTGTTTTATAACTCTATCTCTTCTACATACCTCCAATTGTTTTGCTATGTTCTTTATTACTGATATCAGTTGGAAGTTTCCTGGTAGATCAGGTTTTTTTCCTTTATTTTTTAACTCAGACGGAATTTTACCGGTCAAAATAGAGAAATGTTAAAAACATGAGTTAATGGTTCAACAATATGTCATAGTATCTCTTTTAGCACTTTACTGGTAATTCCATCTAGTCCAGCTGGAGAGTTATTTTTTAGACCATTTATATTTTTAAGTGCTTCCTGCTCAGTTATTGACATTAGCAATAAACTGGGATAATCATTTTTGTGTTTGGTTAATTTTTTTTTTGCCATTGTTTTGCCTACATTCATAAAATAATTATTACATATGTTTGCAACCGTTTTTTATCTTCATGTAAGATAATATTCTGATTTTTTATTCAAAGATTCCACATTTATCATTTTCCATATTTTTTTTTCGATTTTGTTTGAAATGAATTCGAAGTATTGCATTATTATTTTTTAAAAATTGTCTTTTTAAATATTCTCTATGTCGGATAGATTTTATCAACATCCATGGTTTAAGTTTTTTTGGCTTTGACTTTTGTGCTTGCCGATTAAATAGGTGGCTTAGGTTGGTTTTGATTAAAGACATCATGCTAGTGGGTTGTCTTTAATATCCCGTTCACAGAAACTATTGTTATTTTCAATGTTATTCTATTTTTAAAGTGAGAATTAAAGTAAAACTCTTAATGTTAATTTGGAGACAGTAAAGAAACACGAGATCTATACAGGGTCATTGATGGTTTATGGTACTTTAGACGTGTACGGAGAACGGAAAATAGTTTTTTTTTGGAAATTTGACATCATGGGTTTTAGCTAGTGATCTAACGATTAATTAGCGATCTAGCGATGCAGCGTTGCCACTTATACCAAAAAGTAGTAGCAACTTTGTTATTTTAAATGAAATACCCTGTATATTATTTTATTTTTTGATCCGCTATCGCTTTATAATTGTTTTTGTATAACGTATACCTATTTTTAGTGGTTTTCGAGACAATAATTATTATTTTCTTTATTTTTTGACCAAAACATAGCTCCAAATAAATTTTTATTACTACGACACTGGAACGCGCAGAAAAATGAAATTATAAGCGTAATTTACGCTAAGTATTGTAAATTAGTATTCACTATAAAAAATTGTTCTACATATATAGGATTAGTCAAAATTAGTGATTTTACCGCTAGATACAAAAATTGTGAATATAAAGTTATTTCATATTCGCACATCTATATTTCTTTTATCCATTTTTTGTAAATTAGGATACATTTCGTTGAACTTTCGGCATGTTCTTGCTACAATTTTATCACATTGCCCATAAATAATAAATAGATTCATCAAAACTTCATTTAAGAAGCTATTTCTTTCCATTTTAATGAATTGTTAGATCACTATTTTAAAAAAACACCCAAGCGTATTTACTATTAATCAACTAAATGTAACTGTCAAACATCAATATCACAATTTTGTATCTAGCGGTAAAATCACTAATTTTGGGCGACCCTGTTTAACGTAGAACAAATTTTTAAAGTGTAAACTTATGTACAATACTTCCGTAAATTGCGTTTATAATTTCAATTTTCCGCACGTTTTAGTGCCGTAGTAATAAAACATTATTTAGAGCTATGTTTTGGTCAAAAAATAAAAAAAATAATTAATTTCTCGAAAACCACTAAAGGTAGGTATAGGAACAACTTATACAAAAACAATCATAAAGTGATAGCGGATCGGAAAATAAAATAATATACAGGGTATTCTATTTAAAACAACAAAGTTGCTACTATTTTTTTATATAAACGGTAACGCTGTATCGCTAAAAATATTTTTAATCGTTAGATCACCAGCTAAAATCCATGATGCCAAACTTTAAAAAACATCGATTTTCCGTTCTCTGTAAACGTCTAAGGTACCATCAACCATCAATCACCCTGTATATGATTTACATTCCGTTGATACTCTAGTAGGTTTGTTAATGTAACTAAGAAATCCATTATTTGTTAGAATACTTTTATATTCATTTACAGTTTTATTCAGGCTTAACAGGTCAATGCTTAATCACTACCGAAAAAACGTGCTGCAATATTACTTTTTTGTGACAATACATAAGTATTCACGAAATCTACCTGAAAAGCCTTTAATAAAAAAATTCACCTAAGCTCATAAAAACCGCATTCGGCTGCATCTTATTAACCAGAAATATTCCCGTGGAAAATCCATTTCAAAGTCCTTTCAGAGTATTAATAAACGCGGATTACATTTAAGCATTACGACGGATAATACCGCGGCAGTCAAGTAGTCGCAGGTTAATTGAAGTTTATGCCCATTCGGGACCAAAGCGAAAGCGAGCCCAGGTCTGGTATGCTCCTTCCTTCTCGTCGTCATCGTCATCATCATCGCACAAAGATAAAGAGCAGCGACCGGATAGGCAATCAGGTGAATTAGCGTGCACCGGCATCATCTGGATTACCGAAGAGAGCAGCGCTGAATGCAGCCAAGATTCGCCACAATTCAGGTTTAGCGATCCGTGGCCAATTCATCCTATATCCGGCATGTTTCCTAATTGGCTACAAATAAGGTAACTAGCAGCAAAAGGGAGGTATAAGGGGGCAGAAGGGAGGTTATACGCTTTTCCTCGCACTATTATAGGGAGAGACAAGGGCCAGTTGATGACAAGGTAAGAGTTGGTTCGTAAATTTTTAATTTGAATTCCTGCTTGTTATCTCGTTGCTGAGGGTTTGTCAATGGGGGATAGTTCAGTAGGATGCAGCTAGAAGTTGCACAATTTTTTTGTACAACTTTTGCCCATAGATATATAGAAGTAAATAGAGATGTAAAAAAAATTTGTATAATATTTGAAATAATAAATTTTTTTAATTTTACGTAATTTTGTTAGTACATTTCAAATTAATTTAAATTATGGGTTGGGTTGGCTTGCACAAAAAATATATAGACTGAAGTTGGAGAGGCAGAAGCTTTGGAGGAAAAATCGGGTAATACAAGGGGTAAAAAATTACTAAATGTCTACCCACTATACCACCAAAGACCACAACTCTTAAGAAAAAATGGTCGTGTTCTTTGAAAATAGTTTTTATAAGACTTGACAACTTAACTAAGAAACAAAGATTTAAATAAGTTTAAACAAATATAACTTAAGGGTGAGTGAGAATATTATAAGCAATTTTAAAATCACCTATGTCTGTACATTTATTAAATAAGAAAAGCATGAATATAGAATAATTTTATTCACAATATCAAGAGTATCTAACTAGTTAACTCTATCCAAATTAAGAAAGCTGGATACAGTTAAGCATTTGAGTTCTTTTTTTTTGGGTTATAAATATGGGTTAAATATGTAATCTGCTAAGAAATGTAAATTAATATACTATTAACAATAACTTTTAAGTCGAACAATCTATACAGGGTGTCCCGAAATTACATCGCAATATTTTACCAGCTGCATCTTTGTCTAAAAATAAGACAAAAACTTTATATACAGGAATCTTGAAAAGTAAATCACAGGGTGTTTTATAATTCCATATTGAAAATGTTTTTTTGTTAATATTTTCGAAGCACCTACGCCGCCTGGTCGTTATTTTTAAAAATTTTTATCATATACTGCTGTTATTGTTGCTATCCCATTTTATAACATTTTATGCTAAAATGTATACCTACATGGTCGTTTAAAATCAGTGGTCAGCAAAGATAAAAATGTCATTACTTTTTTCTGGTTACTTTTTAATTAATTGTATAGTAAAATTAAAAAGGACCAACATTTTTACATAAAAAAGTCTTATTTTGTTAGAAATCTGCGGTTTCAAGAAAAATAATTATTAAATTTTAAGTAAATCATGACTTGGTATTAAAAAGGTAACTATGTATAAAATAAAAATTTGTAGTTGGCAGTGCTTGTGACTTATGTAAAAATGGAAGTTTTCGAAAAGCTTGTGGAAAAAGCAGGGCTACAAGCCAAAAAATCCTGGAACAAGCATCAGAACAGTTTCACGAGCCACACATTCACACATCCCCCGTTCAATAGTAATTATTTTTTTAAAAATACTGCCGACATAGGTAATAAAAAAATTAAAAAATATTTTTTTAGATAGGAAGAATGGTAAGAATCCAATTACATCCCTATCATTACCAGAGAGTTCAGGAGTTGGTGCCAGATGATTTTGCGCTAAGTCTAATTTTGTAAATGGATAATAAACAACCCAAACTTAGTCCCTTTTATTTTGTAGACTTTTTCAGTTTTTTTTCTTAGCTAACAAGTTAATTGTTTTAATTTTTCTCGTGATAAAAAACGTGATCAAAAATACTTTATGAGTGCAAGTTGCATTTATGTCTGATTATTTCAAAAATTTCTTTTCGATTTTATTACAAAAATTATTAGAAAGTAGGTAGAAAAAAAAATTTGGCATTTCTAATCTTGCTAACCATTAATTTTAATCGACCCTGTATACATTTTAGCATAAAATGAAATCAGTTAATAACAACAATAATAAATGATAAAAATTTCGAAAAATAATCACCAGGCGTTTCGAAAATATTAACAAAAAACCATTTGCAATAGGAATTATAAAACACCCTGTACAGTCCAGTTCAGAGATCTAATAGAATCTTTGATGTGTCGCAGATGCCGCACTAACTAGTCCGTGCGCCTATGTCATATTTATTGTCGCATGATATACTTGTTTAATTGGCAAAATTTTATATTGTCTATCTATGAAATCATTTTAAATATACGTAAAACCCCATGTTTTATACTATTTTTTATTTTTCTTTCGAAAATGTCAATTTTTAGAAAAAAAATAATATCACAAGAAAATAATATTAAAAAATTGACCGCGGTCTAAAATCCAAACACCTTACAAAATATTTTAAACACTTCCTGCACTCACAGATTTGTCACCTCTTTTTAGCCAGTCTATTAAACAAAGATAAAACACCTGCGTTCTGGCGATTCCTACTTTAGGCTGTTTAAGTGATTGTGTATCTCTCTCTATCCCACTGATTTTAAGAATTACGGGGCCGTACCCAAATAATTTTTTGGGCAGTTTTTGTATTACTTTCGACGTGTTTTTAAAGAGATCTTTAGGGATGGGTCTATCGCCTTTAAAATACTCGTTGGATGGGTCTATCACATTTAATAGTTGAAAGAGGGGCCATCTGAGGTTATTATTTGATGTGTTTTGCCGGTTATGCTTTTTACACGTTTATGAAAGTAAAGAATTTAGAATTTGGCCTGTATTTGTCTATATTTATTGCAGTTTTTACTGTGAGGAAGACTGTGAGGAGGAGTTTTTTTTATTTGTGTTTGTGGATTTGTTTTGGTATTATACCTAAAGACCTTAAAATGTTTCGACCCTGGGAAAATAATCAGGAAAATTTGGCATATGAAGAGGAAAGTGTTTGTGCGGGCTTATGGAGACCATGGGTGTACAAGAAAGACAATAACATTTGTGATAAAAACAATAAGAGTGATCTGGACAGTGATGTAGACTTACATAGTTCTGGTAGTTCATTTTCTAGTGTTGAGGAAGCAAAAAGAAGCAAGGGAAGTAGAAGCTACAGAGGAAATCAAGCAGTTTTAAAACGTAATTGTTTAAGTACAGACGCCAAAAAAATATATCTAAATATCTATAACAATCTAAGGAATGATCCTCAGTTCACAAATGATTGTAGTGCTTTGCAAAAAACAGCGTTACCTATAGTACAATATGCCTGTAAAAAAAAAGGATTAAAGGCAGAATAAAAAGGAAAGATGCAGAACAATCAAAGGGACTTGACACGGATATTGCCAAATTACTAAGGAAAGGTGTGTATTCTAAATACAAAAACAGTGAGGTTCTGACCATAGAGACACCTTATCGGCAAGGGACAAACATTTCTCAGTCTCAACCTTGCGGAGATACCTGATATAACTTGGATTTAAGCTTAAGATGGTTAACAAAAGAGCTGCTGTAATGGAATTGTCAGGAAGAAGAGAATATTTAAAGAAAATTTAAAAAATTTGGGAGGAAGAAAGATCCATATATTATTTAGCCGAAACATGGTATGATACATTTATGATTGATGTATGATTTCCATTCTCTGAGAAAAAGTTCCTTTTTTGCCATAGTAAGAAAACCATATTTTTATTAATTAAACAAGTTTAAAATTTTGTTTTTTACAGCTTACTGCCCCTGTTTGTCCTTCTGTGACACAATAAAGACTGCTTCTTCCTCCATTCTCTGGAAAAAAGTCCCTTTCTTGCCATAGTAAGAAAACCCTATTTTTATTAATTAAACAAGTTTAAAATTTTGGTTTTTTTTCAGCTTACTGCCCCTGTTTGTCTTTCAGCGACACAATAAAGTATATATAATGTGATGCTTTAGTATCCATATGCTGATGTGCGAGATAAAGTTGGAATCCATGGCGGCAACAGAGAAACTGTTTCCTTCCTTAATGGAAGAAACTGCTAAAGAACAATGGCAAAAAAACAGAATTTAGAAAATTGTATTAACTTTTTGGGCCAGATTCAAAAGAGTGGTTAAATTTATAAAAGTATTTAGTATCCTCACTGTAGTTTTAGGATTCAGTATACTTAAAATGTAGTGTTTTGTATACGATTTTTAGTTTTTAGTATAAGCATTTATTTTTGTTAATTTTTATCTAATCTCTCCTAATATGCATAATAACTAAATACGAGGCAAACAAATTAATAAATATTACATTCAGGATGTAAAGTGTGTTTTTTTTTATAAGTAAAACTTGTGTCTTTTAAATGCATAAAGTATAGACAGCTAGATGATTTTTAATGTAAAAGTTTATTTTAAAAAATATACTTCCACTTTTCTGAATACATAATTACTTTTTATCAAAAGAAGTTGGTACTAAATATAGAGATGGGGGGTTTTCATGAGTATATTATTACAATAATATATTTTAATATGTATTAATTAAAAAAAAACTATAATAAAGGACGATGGATATCGCAGCCAAAATCCCCATTAATTATCACCACCAAGTAAAAATAAATCTTAATTCCTAAAAAAAGGAAATATATAAAATTTGAATACAAACCAAAACATTTTACACTTTTGTGTCAAAAAGTAAATATTGAATGCCTTAATCCACAGAATAAATGGGCCTAAATAATTCATATCACCTATTCTCTCATCACTTGTTATAAGGGACTGATGGCGTTAAAAAATAAACTTATTAAATTAAAATTTTTGGTTAAACTCATTTTACGTACTTAATAAAACTAAACCCAAAAATCCCGAATAATAAAATTTTAAATACAAATGCATTTTAAGGCCGGACCTGTGCAACTTTTCACGCTTGAGTGGCTGTGACTAAGGTTAGGCGTTTAACAAAATAGTACGTGGGCGCATGTAGTCAAATTTTACGAATCAAATAAATAAATTCTTTAAAAAAAAGCTTAAAACAATTATTTATTTAATGAAATGATTAAATATCGCTTAGAATATTACTTTATGACTCTTTCCACATAAAATTTTGCGATTTAAACATGCATGTCATGTGACAATACAAGGAACACTGGCACACGGACTATTCGCGGTACATCAAAGATTCTAATAGATCTCTATACCATGAAATGATTTACTTTTATTAGAATGTATAAGAATGCTAGCAAAGCTAGTATGATTAAGAATCATACTAGCTTTGCTGGCTTATGATCATTTTGTGTGATACTCTATGGGTACAGTAAATATTATTTTTGTCTATGTGTATTGGATATCTAATAAAAAGGTTCCTTTTTTATTTTTGTTTAAACCTATATACAGAAAAACTGTAAAATCCATAATTTGTAGCAGCACAAATAAATATTAATATTATTAGTTTAAATTATTTTTTATCCTTTAAGATGACAAATAAAAGGAAAAAGTGTGAAGAGGAAAGTCTACTGCGGTAAAATAATTTATGATTTAATTTTAACTAAACAGAATTTGATGAGTTTGATCTCGATTAAGAAAAAAAAAGTTTAGAAATAATGGCTAATTTACATTGATTTCATGAATATACCTTCATTATTTGTCAAAAATTGTTCTAGAGGGCTCTCATATCCTTTATATAAATTATATAATCAATCGCTTTTACAAGGTCAACTTCCGGATGCGTGGAAAGTTTCCAATGTAATTCCTATATATAAGAACGGACAAAAAAATATTATCTCCAACTACCGTCCAATAAGTAAGCTCAGTATATTTGCAAAATTATTTGAAAAACTTTTATATACATATTTTTTTAAGTTGATGAAAGGACAACTAATTTTTGAACAACATGGGTTTTTTGCAAACCGTTCTGTAGACAGCAATCTTCTCACCTATCTTGAATTTTTAAAGAAAAATATGGACAAACGTATTCAGGTTGATAGCGTCTACACGGCCTTCAGCAAGGCCTTCGATAAAATTAACATTTCAATTTTGCTAAAAAAACTAGCTTTGGTAGGAGTGGGTGGTTTTTTTTAAAATGGGTTGAATCTTACCTCTCAAATCGAAGGTTCACAGTCTGCATAAACGGCGTAAACTCCGAAATAGTTAATGTAACCTCGGGGGTGCCCCAAGGATCTCATTTGGGCCCCCTTTTTTCATAATATTTATAAATGATATATTTAAATGTTTTAAACACTCAGAGTTTTTGCTTTATGCAGATGATCTTAAATTCTATAGACCTATAAAATCACACGAAGACTGCCAGCTCCTGCAAGAGGATATAGAAAGCCTTGTTGAATACTGTCGGATCAATTGCCTTTTTTTAAATATTGAAAAATGTCAGTTTATTTAATTTACTAAAAATAAATTAAAAATCCAATTTAATTAAAATATAAATAATGTTGATCTTAAAAGGGCTCAAGATGTGAAGGATTTGGGAATCATTTTTGACGAGAAGTTACTTTTTGATAAACATATTGATACCTTAGTGTTAAGTGCGTATAAAATGTTAGGGTTTATTAATAGGCAGGCTAAAATTTTGAAATCCTCTAGATCCTATATTTTTTTGTATTATGCATTTGTTTATAGTAAGCTTAATTTTGGGTGTGTTGTTTGGAATCCGATTTACTCAATTTATAAAGATAGATTGGAATCTGTGCAGAACAGATTTTTAAAGTGTCTTTATTATAGGGATAATTTAAATATTGTTACTAATGACTTAGGTGATATAAGAAAACATTTTAGTATACTTACTCTTGACAACAGAAGAAAAATTTCGGACCTTTTATTTGTGCATAAACTGTTGAATAATAAAGTGGATTGTCCATGTTTGTTGCAACAGTTGTCAGTCATCTCCACTGTGTAGAATGATGAGATTATCAAATTTTTATAATAACATAGATCTCTTTTTTGAAACCCAGAAAAACCTTAGAGGTGTATTGAAGAAAGAGCTACTATAATTCGTGTCCCAGACTTTGTCTTTTGTGTAGGAATTAGTATTTACAGATTAGTATTTAAAATTTAATAGTCTTTTTCTGGTTTAGCAATTGTTGTGGAAAAAACACAAAAACACAAAAGTGTATTTAACTTTAGTATTTGCAAGTTTATATTTGCTTCTATATTTATGAGTGGATACTGTAGTGGGTTTACCTGTTTATATCCTTAGGAAAAAAATAAAATAAAAAAAATTACATAAAATAAAAAATATTCGCTAAAGGGAATAATTTTTTCTTGCGAGTTTCCTCTATTATTATGACGAAATGCAAATGAATACATTTGTGATACGTGACGAAAATATCAATAAATAAATAAAATCCTGAAGCATAATGTTTCGTCCATGCATATAAACACAGTTAATTTTTGCGACACATTTTAAAAATATACTCATTATTTCTTGTTTTTAAATTAATTGTGACTTTTCAATAAACTAACAATAAAAACTAAATAATTTAATCAATAAAAATTAAGTTTGGTGCATAACTTAAATGCATCCCAACTTTCTTTTCATATTTAAGTAAATGCATTTTACTATGAGCTGGATATTTAGTCCCTATATTAATAATTATTTAAACTTTTGATTAAGAGGTAGGAAAATAATTATGACACCATCTGTGAAAATACAAAATTATTTTAAATTCTCGTAACTCTAAATAATTAATGCAAATCAACTCATATTAAACAATTTTTGCAAAAAAAGGTGATTATCAGAACAATTAGTTAGAAATACGACTCACAAGTTTTTTATCAATGAAATATCACTAATAAAAATTAATAACCTATGTATAGTTAAAAAAACAGAGCTCTGCAGCAGACAAGCATAGGGCCACAATCGCATGTCTTGCTTAAGTGGAAGGATAGGAAACTAAAAAATTCAAAACAGTTATATTTCTTTCAATCATTTTTGAAATTATGAAATTTGAAACTAAGACGATTATTCTATCTATAGAATACTTTAGGCCTGCTATCTAAGCAGTAAAGACAACATACATAATCTCGATGACTGACCACACATTGGCGTAAAATTAAAAAAATTGAAGGTTAAGTTAATGAAGGTTACGAGGTGCAGAAAAAGCAAACTTTTTCATCAGAAAAACGTATTTTAAATAGGTTTCTCGCAATTTTTTTGCAAAATAATGGGATTTTTTAAAGTCTGTTAACTTAAACTTCACTTGTTCCAAGTTTCAATCCTATCGATTAAATAGAACAGGTTCTAACATGAGGTTGAAAATATTACACGTAAAACCCTATGACCCGAGATGAAAAAAATGCACTGTATATATGAAAGAACTCCAATCGTAAGTATAAAAAACATTACTTCCATACAACGTAATCCGACTTCGTCTTAATATTGAGAAGTGCATTTTATACAAAGACTCGTCGAGTTTCTTTTTAGTAAAGTAGGATATAAAAGAAAAATGGGCGGATCAGAGGGCGGTTTGTGTTGGTTACGCACGCATCAATGGAACGAAAATACGAAGGGCGTAGCGGCATTTTAATATCATTGTTCGATACTCGTCTGCAATATTGGTGTTTTTTTCTGGGAAATGTGAATATGCAAAAAAAAATTGTCCTATTAGATAAGAATAACTTGCCTAGCCGTAGAATTTAAGTAAAAAAACGTCTTTTAAAAAAATATAATATAAAAATATGTTAATAAATTGTTTTTATCCTACTGTTTGATACACAAAAAAAATCCTTATCTATCCTCATTACTATTAAAATATTCATTATCACGAGTCAAATATTTTTTTTATCAATTACTAAGTGCCCACTTGAGTTCAGCATTCCAGAGGAATTAATTTAATATAAAAGGGCGACAAATTTATCAATTCAGTATAGAATCAGTTGAGCGTACAACATGAGAAGTCTTACAGTTCTTGGGGCGGTACTGGTGGCTCTAGTAGCCATACAGGTTTGTAATTTCTATAATTTTTATTTTTCTATTTTCTGTATCAATATATTTTTTAGTCTGCCGATGCCTACTCAATAAGGCGTTACCAGCCGCAGCCGGAACCACAGCCTGAACCTCAACCCGGACCTCAACCCGAGCCTCACCCAGAACCTCAACCAGAGCCCCATCCAGAACCACAACCCGAGCCACACCCTGAGCCACAACCTGAGCCTCATCCGGAACCACAGCCTGAACCACAACCTGAGCCACAGCCTGAGCCTCACCCAGAACCTCTGAATGTGGTTGAGCCAGAACCACAGCCTCAGCCTCAGCCCGAGCCAGAGCCCCAGCCTCAGCCTCAACCAGAGCCACATCCAGAGCCTCAGCCTGAACCACAACCAGAACCACAACCTGGACCACATCCAGAGCCACAGCCTGAACCACAACCAGAACCACAACCTGAGCCACATCCAGAGCCACAGCCTGAACCACATCCAGAACCACAGCCTGAGCCTCAACCTGAACCACAGCCTGAGCCTCTTAATCTGGTTGAGCCAGAACCACAGCCTCAGCCTGAACCTCAGCCACAACCCGAACCTCAGCCTGAACCACAACCTGAGCCTCATCCAGAGCCACAGCCTGAACCACATCCGGAACCACAGCCTGAGCCTCATCCAGAGCCACAACCTGAGCCACACCCAGAACCACAACCGGAACCACAACCGGAGCCACAGCCTGAGCCTCAACCAGAACCCCAACCTGGACCACAACCGGAACCATCTCCACTAAGTCGCCGAGCTGAACCTCAACCAGAACCTCAACCTCAACCACAACCACAACCTGAGCCACATCCGGAACCACAACCCGAACCACAACCGGAACCACAGCCTGAACCACAACCAGAACCACAGCCTGAACCTCAGCCAGAACCACAGCCTGAACCTCACCCAGAACCCCATCCTGAACCACACCCAGAACCACAACCTGAGCCTCAGCCAGAACCACAGCCTGAACCACAACCAGAACCACTACCCGAACCACGTCAACGGGTAGAACCCAACCCAGAGCCTCAACCTGAGCCACAGCCAGGACCACACCCAGAACCACATCCAGAACCGCAACCTGAACCACATCCAGAGCCACAGCCTGAACCACAACCAGAGCCACAACCTGAACCACAGCCTGAACCACAACCAGAGCCACAACCTGAACCACAGCCTGAGCCACAACCTGAACCACAACCTGGACCACAACCTGAACCACAACCAGAGCCACAACCTGAACCACGTCATCGTGTGGAACCTAACCCAGAACCTCAACCTGAGCCACAACCCGGCCCACATCCTGAACCACATCCAGAACCGCAACCTGAACCACATCCAGAGCCACAGCCCGAACCTCAGCCAGAACCAC
This sequence comes from Anthonomus grandis grandis, assembly GCF_022605725.1. NCBI lineage: Eukaryota > Metazoa > Arthropoda > Insecta > Coleoptera > Curculionidae > Anthonomus > Anthonomus grandis. Next base: position 20,396,244 of record NC_065551.1, read on the forward strand.
AGCCTGAACCACAACCAGAGCCACAACCTGAACCACACCCTGAGCCACAACCAGAGCCACAACCTGAACCACAACCAGAGCCACAGCCTGAACCGCAACCAGAGCCACAACCCGAGCCACGTCAGCGTGTAGAACCTAACCCAGAACCACAACCCGAACCACAGCCAGGACCACATCCAGAACCACATCCAGAACCGCAACCTGAACCTCATCCAGAGCCACAGCCTGAACCACAACCAGAACCACAACCTGAACCACAACCTGAACCACAACCTGAACCACAACCTGAACCACAACCTGAACCACAGCCTGAACCACAACCGGAGCCACAGCCGGGACCACAACCTCAACCACAACCAGAGCCCCAACCCGGCCCAAACAGGCACTAAATTAAAAGAAGGATTATTTTTATAATCGTATACTCGTATTGTTACTGACTAAGTAACAAAAATGGATTAACACTATGTTGTTTATTAAATGTATTCTAAAAAGCACGCAAAATAAAAAAAATGCAAAAAAATTTTAATTTTTTTTTGTTCAGATACTAAATTAAGTTGATAAAAAATTGGGTTTTTTTCAAGTATGACATTTACGAAAAAAACGCTCAGAATACTTTTTAATTTAAAAATGACAAAAATCCAACCGTGACAACTTTCTCCCATATACTTAAGTACTTTTTAATTGAACTGAATTTTCATTGTAAATGTTTCTTTGCAGACTATTTGCTCAATATTCAAGGTTCTTAACGCATATTTTTTTTATTTGATCAACATTTTGCAAAAACATGATGTTCCTAACCAAATTTTCTTATATGAAGTTTTTATAATTTTTTTCATAAATTTGTTGTAAAGTCAAATCTCCATTTGGACATTATACTTGAGTAGAATTTTAGCAAGTACCTAGTATAAAAGATGAAAAGCCTTACAATTGTTGGTGTAGAACTGGTAACTCTAGAAGCCTTTGAGGTATGTATTAAATGTAAACGCTCCTAATAACAAACATACCGTATCTCTTTTACCAGAAATGAAGAAATAAAAGCAAAATTAATTATAACTACTTCAGTGCAGGAAGTGAGAGACCTGGGTATAATCTTTGACAATGAATTGTTCTTTGATCTAATTTAATTAGTTAATTAATAAGTTAATTACTTAGTTCCAAAATTCTTACAAATACTTGGATTTAATAACAGACAATTTACGTATTTGAAAAATGCTAAATTATATCTTTATCTCTCTTATGCGTTTGTCCATTGTAGGATACATTTTGCTTCAATTATACGGCAGAAAGAAAATGTATATACCTATAGTCTAATATAATAGATGATACTAGTATTCTTGCAAAATATTAATTGTCTAAAACAAGAGAAACTATACTAAACTATCTATATCGGATATTACACAGGGGGTTCAAAGTAGATACATTTATTTTAATACCTTATAGAGCCTGTCAAAAGAACTTAATATACCAAAAATCACCCATATAGAAGTCGCATAATAGAGAGTTAATTCACATTAATGAAAATTATTTATTTAAATCTTTATTTAGTTAAATTATTACCGTATTTACAAAAATTATTCAAAATTGTCTCCATTCGTTTGATTATCATACAATCTTGCTCGGCGAATCCATGACGCAAGCTTTATAACTATAATCCAGATGTTCTCGAATTAAATTACAAGAATCTTCAATGCGCTTCTAAAGTTCTTCCGGAGCACTTACTGCTCCATTATGATACACTAACTCTGTCAAATAGCCCTAACGAAAAAATCGTAGGGCGTTAAATCTGGGAAACAAGAAGGCCAAGAAATAGGTCTAATTTTGTACCCTATTTATCTATTCGGTAACTTATTATTTAAATGTTCGTGAACTTCTCATTCAAAATATGGTGTAGCCCCTTGATGTACAAACTACATATTTTGCCTCACATTTAAAGAAACATCTTATAATTGCGGCAAATTATGTACTAGAAAATTTAAATAAATTTCATCGGTCAGGTCCAATAAGCATGTCATTTATTATGCCAGTCCAAATATTTAATGCAAATCTATGTTGAAAATTAAATATTTTTATGGCATGCATATTTTCTGCTATCGAAACATGATTATTGTGGAAATTTTGCACTTTATCTCTTGTAAATGTAGCCTCATCTGTACACAAAATGAATTTCGTAAGATCTCAATTTCTGCCGAATGCTCTAAAAGTCACCGACAGAATAGCACTTTTTTCGAAAAATCTTCAGGTTTTAACGCTTGTACCCGTTGATAATGATAATACTTTTTTTATAGTATTATTGTCTTCCATACTTTACTATGAAAATCTTCAGCTTGAGATGCTATTTTTTTTAATAAAAATTGACTGATGTTGAAAGTCTTTAATAGTGGCCCATATGCTAACGGCAGGGTATCAGTCTGGAGAACATTAATTGGTGAAGGGTTGGCATAAATTATTCTAAAGATGTTTACCTTTTAAATTGTGAGCGCCATCCAGTTTAATGTGTTTATCTAAAGAGCAGGTTGTAAGAACCTTTAACGGGCGAATTGGTTCTCACATAAACAAAAAAGGTGTATCAAAATATGCTTTCCTGGTCAATGTTCATTGTTTAAGCTTTCATTTAAATAAATCATGATTGTAAAAATCACAAGACAGTTTCTTGTTAAAAGTACAACCCCTGAAATCAAAACTTTATGCATCAAAGGTCTAAAACAATAAAAAATCAATATTTTGCTAATATGTAACCCTTTAGCCAAAGTCAGTAACCTACTTACATGACACTGTACAACATGTACTACAACAGACGGTTGTCAAGTATTGGTGTTCATAATGATAATGAAAGTTCTATAAAGACTGTTCAGGAAAATGTAGGAATGGGCGATGTAATATCATTACCTAGTCTAAGAGAAATTCTTCAATTGGTGACCTGATGAACGGCATTATTGAATTGCACAAACTTATTGTTTTTCAGCAATCAACAATTAATAAACTCGTGGAGGAATTACAGAAACTTCAAACATTTAAAAACGACCCTGCTCAACCAACAAATGATAAGATTAAGAATAGTAACTCCATTATAATTTCTGAGATAAATGATAGAAATGAGCGCAAAAATAATATTATGATGTTTAATGTTCAGGAAAGTAATTCTGATGATATAAATAATAGAATTAGTCATGATAAGAAGTTCGTACTTGATGTTCTATCCAATAAGTCGGGAATAGATCATATTGAGCCCTTTAAGGTATATAGAATTGGACGTCGTGGAGCCAATAATAGGCCTATAAAAGTGTGCTTTAATAATACCGAGATTGTACAAAAATGTTTGAGAGGTAAAAAGAAATTAGGTGGTAGCAGTATAGTAATTAAAATGGATTTCCCCAAATTACAGCGTGACAAAATCCGAGAAGTTTATGGAGAATTGGCAAAAAGAAAGGAAAAAGGTGAAGATGGATAGTTCAATTTACCAATGGGGTTCCATCAATCTCTAAGAGAATTGTACGAGGTCCAAAAAACGATTAAGTGATTCCTTGGTAATGTATTATTTTAACGCCGGGAGTATGAGGTCTAAGCTGAAGCATTTGAGGCAAACAATATCCGCATGCAGTTATGATGTAATTTCGTTGGCTGAAACATGGTTGTTTCCGGACATTTTGTCATCTAAATTGGAGTTTACGGCATATGAAGTATTTAGATGTGATAGAAGTGCCCTAACAAGTGCTAAGAAGGATGGTGGGGGTGTTTTACTTGCTGTGAGAAAGGAGTTAAAACCGCGATTAATTAAACACTCTTGTTCATCGTTAGAGCAAGTTTTTGTTTCTGTACAACTTAATTATAAGAATATTGTTTTTGGTGTGGTTTACCTGCCGCCAAAATCTGATATGGGTCAATACAGTGCTTTCTGTGATACAGTACTGGAGATCTTTGAGGCCCATCCGAGTTGCTTATTTAGTATTGCAGGAGACTTTAACCTACCGCCACCAGCTTCACTGCTTGGACAGGTATTTAATTACTTAGATGGTAAAGAAATGTTTCAGCTACCAAATCCGGAAGGCACATCTCTTGATCTTTGTTTTTTTAATATTAATGGGTCTTCTGGATTGGCGGATGATTTTTTATTGCCGGTGACTCGCTCTCGACGCACTCCGTATGAATGTGTCTTTTCAGTACCATATATGTCAAGTTCTCTGAAATATTCAGTAAAGTTTTTTGACTTTAAAAATGCTCATTTTGTATCGTTAAATAATTTCCTTGCATCTATCGACTGGTCTTTTATTAACAACACTTCTGATATAAATATTTCCCTAAATAAGTTTTATGACCTTTTGTTTGAAGGAATCAGCAATTTTGTGCCTATTAAGTCCTATAATACTGGTAGCTTTCCTGTATGGTTTTCAAGAGAGTTAAGAAGTTTAGTTTTACGTAAGAGGATTGCTCATAAGAAGTTTAAGGAGTCTCAATTGCAAAGTGATTACTTGGTTTTCTCTGGGCTTCGGCAGTTATGCAGTGTGTTGAGCGATCAGTGTTACCGCGATTATATTTCTCGTACCGAGAATAACCTATTGTTAAATCCTAGGTTATTCTGGAAACATGTAAGTAATGTTAAAAAGTCAAGTAATATTCCTAAACATATGTTTTTTAATGATGAAACTAGTGATGAGGGTGGTGATACTGTTAATTTAGTTGCCAAATATTTGTCAAACGTATATTCTGGTAAAACATTTGAAATACCTGAATATTACATGACAGGGCTTGTGGATCAATTCGATGTCAAATTTGTAGAGTTATCTTTAGTAGAAGTTTTTAACGAGATTCTTGGCTTACAGAGCCAAGAATCTCGTCTTCTGCGGGACCGGATGGCATACCCAGCTTGCTACTTCGTGAATGTGTATGTACTCTGTCGAAGCCTATTTGCACTTTATTCAATCTGTCTTTAAAGTCGGGAGTATTTCCTTCTTTCTGGAAGAATTCGTATATTACGCTGGTGATACTAGTGATGTCAGTAATTTCGGGGAGTTTGTATATAGTCAAACTTGCCTAAACTTTTGGATGCACTTGTAACCAAGCAATTGTCATGGCTATGTAAAGGCCTTATTATTAACAGTCAACATGGTTTTCAAAAAGGTCGTTCCACTGTTACTAACTTAATATGTTATGAAGATTATTTGTTTAATGCTTTTGGTAAGGGTTCACAAGTTGATGCTGTACGGTTTTTTCGAAGGCGTTCGGCAGAGTTAATCATGCGCTTCTACTGGCAAAGCCCCAAGCTTTGGGTTTTGGATCAAATGTTATTTGTTGGGTAAGGGACTATTTACTGGGTAGATCGCAATGTATACGGCTTAATAACTTCTTATCTAGCAGCTTTTCTGTGCCATCTGGCGTTCCTCAGGGGTCATATGTGGGTTCGTTGCTTTTTACAATTTTTGTTAATGATATAGGATTATTTGTAAGAAATTGTGAATTTTTATTATTTGCTGATGATTTGAAATTATTTTTGTCTATTGATTCTAATGTTCAATGTCAATTGTTACAGGATGACTTGCATAATCTCTATGAATGGTGGGCTATCAACCTTAATGGTTTAGATTTTGAATGTTCCGAAGTCTTATTCAATAACTTTTGGAAGAATTCGCAATCTTACATTGTTTAATTATAGTATAGGTTCCACTATTTTAAAAAGGGTAACGCAAGTTAGGGATCTCGGAGTAAATTTCGATTCTAAGTTGACATTTTTGTCTCATGCTGTAAAGTTAGTTCAGAAAGCATATAGAAATCTAGGATTTATAACTAGATGCAATCAAGACTTCTCATGCTCTGTCTATAAAGTTCTGTAGTGTTCGTTAGTCCGTTCTGGTTTGGAGTATGCTAGTCCCGTATGATCCCCTCCATTTTATAAATCGCATATTGAAAATATTGAGAAAGTTCAAAATAAATTCTTAAGAAATTGTTCTTTTAAACTTAAGGTTCCGTTAGTTAATGGTCACAACTGATTACAAGTCGGTCATGTCAGTTCTCTCTTTGGACTGACTTGAGTCAAGGCATAATAATTCAGACTTGTGTTTTATTTTTAAATTAATATCTGGCATGACTGATTGTGATTATCTTTTAAATAGGCTGAATTTTCGGGCGGAAAAATTGACTAGACTGAAAAAACTTTTCTATGTAGATTTTGATAGTAGTTCTTATGGACAGCATAATCCTATAACTAAAATGCAACGTTCTTTCGATAGGTATAGTCTTGACTTGCACGTTTCTTTTAGCAGTTTTAGGAGTTCTCTTAAATTAATTAATTAATTAGTGACTCGTTACTTTACATTCTTTAAATTAATTCGTAACTTTGATTGATTTATGTCTTACTATTATCTAGCTTAAGTTGTATTATTGTTAGTATCTTTTGTGTTATTTTATTTTTGTAAAATTAGTGGATACCGTTAAATAAATAAATCAATTAAAATATAAATCTACCTTTCAGTGTGGAAATCAAAAGTTGTATTTTGTTTTTATTTGCTTATACTAAAAAAATAAAAAATAAAAAAAACATGCATAATAACTCGTACATATGTATTTGTGTTATATCTAGTCATTAATAATTAACTTATTCACATTGAGAAGCCAAATTTAATTCAAGAATTAGGTTCAGTTCTTGTTGTTATTAGAGTTTAGATGCAATTTTTTTCCCAAGCATTTAAAATTAACAATTTTAATAAAATGTGGGTATTTCTAAACTGATATAAGCGTATTTTAATAATTTTAAAATAAAATAAAATTCTATTTAAATATATCTCTCATCACTCGTCAGTTATCGCATCAATTTCTGTAATTCTGCAAATTACTTTAAATTTAAACGACGAGCAATAGATCAGGTTTAAAGATTCCTAAATCCAAAAATCTCGTTTAAGACAGTTAATAATTTAAAGAACCAATTGGTCAGTATAGTGGACAAAGCAAACATCCTTTCTAAATCGCGAATTTACTCTTTAAAGTATACATTGGCCAATCTGGAAGAATAAAATCTCTACACGCATTAAAGAAGACGTAGCGCTTTTTGAAAACTTTAAAAATACCATTGTCGGTGATACCATCAGCGTTTGCTAATCATTTGCTGGCCTCAACTCATAATTTTTCTCCGGGGGTGGGAGCCGAAATGCTTCATGAATGCCCTAAAGGTAAGAAGCTTGACCTTCTGGAGAAAATAGAAATTACAGAAGCTAAAAAGAGTCCTGTTCTCGCGTGTGTGAATGACGTGTTTACTTTTGAACCTAATTTAATTTTTAATAATTTAATTTAGCTAAGTATCTTTTAACATTTTCCTTTTAGTCACTTTCTTCAACTTACATTGGCTAACGTGGTAAATTGTTTTAGCATTAGGTTCGTATAGTCGACAGGTTTTACACTTATACTTCTAACCTTGTGGTACCGGGTTCGATTCTCGATGAGTCTATGTTGTTGCATTCCACTTTTTAATTTTTTATTATTTGCTTTGTACAATTATAACCTAAAAATTATTGTTTATTTATATACTGTGAAGTGTGTGGATGGCTTCTAAAGGTTTTTTATTGTTTTATGTAAGTTTTTAGTTTTGTTTAAGTAATATTTTTATTTTAGGCCTGATGATGCTCTAACTAGAGCGAAACACGTGTAGCCCCTTTTTACATGTTGTGAGAGCGTGACTTTGTGTTTTCTTCGTTTTCGTCAATTTTAAATTTCCCGCCACACGTCACCTAAGATGGTTGCCCCTGTCTCTGTTAACAATGTCAATAAAGCTGTCAACAGGATTTCTGTCTGTTCATTAGACAACACACATTTCTTTATATTTGTGTTCTGTGACGAAAAAGTTAATCCTTAAGCATTGCATACGTGACCAATGATAAAGACAGACAAATAGGAAAATCACGTTAGTCAAAGAGAGAAAGTGAAAAACAACCTGATTCAAGTAAATTGTTTAAAATTTAAAGCGAAGAACAGCTAGCGCCACCTAGGAGTTCTATTTTTTTAGAATGTCATTAACTAGACACTAGATGTCGCGATCAGTACTTTTCATACAATATTAATTTATGACATATTAAAAATTTGTTAAAGAAGTGGTTGGTTATCCAAACCTTGTCTTCTCTCAGATAAGGAAACCGACCGGTAGCATCAGATGCTCTTCCGGTCTCCGTAAAGGGCAAAGTTACCTCTTGACAAGGCAATCCACCCTTATGCAGAGACCACAGATTTAACTAGCTAACGCAATTAGCTTGCGCTAGTTTTAACTAGCTAGATTTAACTAGCTAGCTTAGCTAGTTAAATCTGTGGTAGAGACCAATGGTTTACGACCCAACCGGTTCCTATCGCAGGGTAGAGGATCAGCTCGAAGTGGTTGTCGAATAAATGATGCTCCCTAGATTTTGCGTTTTTATTTATACTTAGAGAATTATCAAAATGAAAACGTAAAAATAAATATATGCACAACTGCTACGGTTGCATTATGTGCTTCGAAATTCGGCTCTGAACTTAATTAGTCTGTTAATTATTGTTTAGAGATTATAACATACCGAGTGTACTCACACAGTGAATTAAATTTGGTTGATATATACTTCCCTTCGATGCTCGCGTTGGTCCCCAACACTTACGTTACAGCGTGCACCTGTATAAAATTATACTAATTTAAAATTTTTCTTACCGTAACTTTCTTGGTAATCAGAGTAGGTATCCAAGTAGAGCTTTCTTTTTTATGATTATTTCCTCTTTTTTGGCTTTTTTTTCTGAAATAAGAACAAAGTACTAGTTTCTATCCCATCGCATGCGACTGGTTATAAATGAAGTGCATTTATTTTATAACAATAATTGTGGAATGTATTTGAGTATGAACATTAATAATATTAATCTGTTGCATTCAAATTATTTCCTTTGTTTTCAAATTCAGTCTTCCATCTTTACTAGACTTGTTTTTGCTACCTCCTCTTTTTTATATACAATTTTATAATTAACTAAATTACTTATCTTTTATTTTAGCCTATTTTAAACTTCGTCCTGGGATGTGAGTTTTCAATGTTCTTGGTCAATTGTGTCTCTTACGTCATTCCCACTCTGCATTTAGTCTGGTTGGTTTATTCTATTATTTCTTTTATGTCTGTCTGTATATAGATTATGAAGGTGAAGCTTGATAAGTAGAATTTAATTTGATGATTATATTAACTTAATTTTGGATTGCGTTGAGTTTATTTTCTTGAGCTTGGGTAGATATCAGCGTAGCTGGTATGACTCGGCATCTGTGGAGTAGTAGATACATTACACAACAAGACATTATTAAATTAATAATAATAATAGGCATCACAAATTTCTTATTCTATATTCACTTATATCACTAAACGCATTATATAAATCGATCAATATAAACTCTAACATATTTTTTAAAAGAGACCTGCGACAAAATATTTTTTTTTTAAATTTTCAAAAGTTTCGCTATATTGTAACTAAAAGATCTTTCCAAACTAGAAGTTCTGTGAAATAGGATTGTTATTGAATCTGTAGTGCGAAGATTTAGATTATGTATTTCAGAGCAACACTTTATTTTTCTGCATAGATAATCAAGGCACTTTTTTGCAATAATTTTGTTAAAAAAAAACAACTGAGTGAACGATACGCCTCTCATACATTCTAAGCCAGTGCAAGTCTCCCAACTTAGCTGATACTCCCTGCTCTATACTGCGCAGACCCTCAATCAATCTTACAGTAGTTCTGTAGTAGTTGAATAGTTGAATTACTAATAAGTCGCAAAGCAACTATTTTAAAGATCACGCAAGTAAGTATCAATCTTCAAATAAAAGTTTTAAATTAGCAAAGGCCCTCCCTATACACTTACTTATGTGTTCAGTATATATTAAATTATTATCTGAAATCAGACCTAAGTTCTTTGCGTGGTCAGTAGTAGCGAGTATATTATTATTTAAAGTCAAATGAATATCAACTAAATTTATATTTTGTGACCGAGTCCCACCCAAAAGCAACACCTGGAACTGAAAAAGATCGAGATCCAAGCGATGCTTCTGAGGTACTAAAAGAAGCGTTTCTTGGTCATGATTCAGTTGACCCACAGATTTCAAAAGGTGGTCTGACTTGAAAGATTTGAAAAGCTGCGTGTCATCGGCATACAAATATATTTAAGAAAATTATATTTGTTTTAAGATCTGGGATATGTAAAGTGTAAAACACAAAGTCCCCAAAATTGATCACACAATTGATTACTTTGGTAATATTGCATTGTGTAGGGTAGTACTCTGACACCCTGTGCGAAACTGCAGTCACAGATCGATAAAAGGGGTATATGGAAAGTTCTCCTCAGGTCAAGATCTTGACCAGGTTTTGGTAATTTCTAAAGTAATTTTCTAAGATCTGCTTTTAGGATTGTAGGCATGTTGTATAGCCATAGGTACATAGTGATGCCGGTAGGACTGAAGAACTTCTTGTTCCTTTATACTTCTTGAAAAACTAATGAACTTTTGTAACATTTCCCTATATCTAAGGATTTAAGATTAGATATCTTTTCCATCCATCACAAGTTTAATATTTTTCCTTTGCAAGTCTGTTTTCCTTAATTACTGTCCCGTTTCTCGTTCTGCTTCCATTATCTGGTCTAACTATTTACCAATAGGTATTCCTTAAGTCTGCGGCATCCATACCAAGTGAGTTGAATTTTTCTTAAATAGCTACTCTGCAGCAGAAATTAAGTCAATCAGCTATGAATGCTATAGATAAAGCTCGCTTCATCCTATCCATTGGGTTTTTTAGTTCTTCTGGAGTTAAGGTTTCTGCATTCTTCATGGCCTTCATGATGCTACTACTGTATGTTTCACTTTGTAAGCAATTAACTTCTGGCGAAGTTTTTTTTGGAATTTCTTCTATCCAGGTGATACAGTATATTAATTATATTGATCTTTTCTATGATGTCGGATAGGAGCTTCCAATTAGCTCCTACTGGCACTTCGACTCGCTACCCTTTTGCGTTAGTTATGACGTCCACCAAAGCATCATCGGTAATCTTCGACAATCATCGTAATCTTAATCTCGAGGTATCTGTCTCTTCTTTTATGCCTGATTCTATTACCGCAGCCTCTGATGGTGATATCGATTCCCTGGCGTATGTTCACATAAATTTAATGAATTGCATAGAATCCTATATAGCTATGCTGTAAGCAAAGGTTACATGTGCCAAATCCAGATACTTGCTGTATAAATTTTCGGTAGAAGTTGCAAAGTTCTACGAAGCACTTGATGATTTTCTTTGTTCTTGGAAATTCTTTAACGGCTTGAAATTCAGATTCGTAGCCCTTCTGCTGAAACCATGTAGTACAAGATATTAAGTAGATAATATTTGCTCGGGTTAGGGTTAGATTTGCTTTCCATAGTCTTAAAAATACCTTTTCTAGTTTAAGTACGCATTTATTGTTTTAGAGAGAAACGGATTATCGAGATATGGAATGAGATCCATATTAGATTCTGAAAGACCTTATCTGTAAGTTCTGCGATTCTTGAGCTTCTGGTATCCCTGTATTGGCCATGGTTTTCATCTACTGCTTGCTGCAAGATTAATTAATATTAGAAATTTTAACATGATAATATCGGACAAGCAAAACGTCAATATCGTACCAACTACAGAGGATTCTTTACATTACAGAATTTATTATGACTAATTCATTTCCTATTAAAAATGCATTATAAACACAAACTACAATGGACTCTAAACTTTAATATTTTTTCTGAATGTGGCAGGTGCTTCAAAGAAGTCATCATTAGAGGAGTGCTGCTTCGCCAGTCTTGCTGTTCTTACCAGCAACTAGTTAAAGTTATATAAGACGGATCTGGGATCTTCGCCAATAGTTGTGGGTATGAGTAACAGGAATGGAGTGTCTTATAAAAAATTGATATGTCTCTCAGATTTCTTCTATTTCAAGAGTTGTTGCATGTAAAACCTCCTTGACTTGATAATAACTCGGAGATTTATCAAGGCTCGGGAAGATTTATCCCGTATGCCATATGTCAAGGAATTTTTGTTGAACTCGCTCGATATTCTGGATATGGAGTAGGAAGAGGACCACATACATGAACTTTATTTTAAGTGAGGATGTATAGGAGACTAATAAGGCAGCCGAATGGAGTCACTGCTTTGAAAATCTCTACATCTCTTGATAAAGCCTAACACATTAAGTGCTTCTGATAGGATTTCAGATAAGTGTGGTATAAATCTTAAACGGCTATCAACTTTGATTCTCGGGTTTTTTATGTGTAAAACAGACTTAAAGATATTTTTTATCAACGTGATAAGAATGATCAAAAATATACCAACTCCTACTGAAGCAAATTGAAATTTTTTTTGGCATTTAAATGCAGAAAATTATTATTGGACCAAGCAGCCAGCCTGTTCAAGTCACCTTGCATCCGAGTACAATCATTAGGTGATTTTATCTTCAATTACATCTTTAAATGATTAGCAAAAACAAGCAAAGAACAGCGGTGGGAGATATCTTTGATAAAATACGGAATAACAAGGCCTTAGGGCCCACCAGATAGCACAGGAAAATCTCTAGATTGGAAGCCTTGATTGGATACACTGCACCAAGAATCCATCAACGCCCATTCTCTTTATTTCATCTGATAACATTTGGTGATTGACTCTATCGAAGTAGATAAGTAGTAGAAGAAGGCCTAATTATATAAGGCCTTGTGTACAAAGCATGGACCTAAAAATCTTCCTCTAGAGAACTGGCCAGAAAGTCAGCAAAATTGGACGATTTAAGTCAGTAGAACGACCAGGAACGATGCCTAACTGTTAATTGATAAGAGAAAGACTAAACATCGCAGATAAAATGTTCAAAACATCTTAGGAATGATAATTAGAATGCTAATAGGTCTGTAATTAGTCACTTAGGAACTGACAGAATTTTGATGAATTGTTGTTATGTAACTAGTCTTCGAGTAAAAAGAGAAAACTTCCGATTGAAAGGATAAGCTAAATATGAAGAACAGAGGTAGTGCTAATAGAAAGCTAAATTGATTGAAGAAACAAAGAGGAAGAATAGATTTTATATTTCGATCTTAGGACCAGAGGACTAAACTTATTTCTAATAATTCTCATAAAGCAAAAAAATTGATCGAATCCTTAGTGATCTCAACATAATCCTGATAAGATCGCCTCTTCAGTGACTTACACTCTGTTCTTCAGCTGCTGCAATAGAAAATACAATCTGTATAAAAATTTGCGTTAACATATCGCCTGTGGATCATTCCCGTGTATATATTTAAAAGGTTCGATTAAGGAACTATCCAATGGCAACAGAATCCCTCCATTCGCCAAGTATATCTCCTCTAGGTCCCCATTAGTATTAAATACCAGATCTAGATCAGAAGAGTCACATCATTAGCAATATTACTGATTTGGCCAAAGTCTCAACCTCGTTTGAGGGAGCCGCAGAAATTGGTGAAGCCATTGAACTTATTTAGCTCAGAGTCAACCAAGACAAATAGTTATTCAATAAGAGGTTCTGAGGTCAGTTTTTTACTTTTGAAGCTCATATGTATGGCACTGAGTACTTAGCCTCTTTTAGAAAGTGAATTGGTACGCTAAGAGTGTGCGGTACTAAGACTTGTGTGGAATCAAATATAAGTTAAGCAAATATTTATTAGTTTTTTTATAGTACTAAAGGACTTGTCCTTTCGTACGAAATTATATACAAGATATTTATGAAAAATGAAATTATATATTATCATAATTTGAAAAATGTATCCTTAATAAAATAGTATTATAGATTTAATTTTATAATATGATAAACCAGAAAGTAGTCGTAAGAGTGGAATTCTTGAAGGGCAGTGAAAATTTTAGACCAGACCATCCCTCTTTCATTCTCTATATGACTATTTTTATGTAAATTAGAAAAACAGTGTTGATTAATTGAACTATTTATTGACTATTTTACTAAAAGATCATTAGTTTCTTGGTGGTGGTGGTGGTTGAGAACCAGTTGGTGGTGGTGGAGGTGATCCAGTTGGTGGTGGTGGTGGGCTAGAAGAATCAGCTTCTACTCTTGGGCCGCCAGATGGTGGGGGTGGTTGAGAACCAGTTGGTGGTGGTGGAGGTGAACCAGTTGGTGGTGGTGGTGGGCTAGAAGAATCAGCTTCTACTCTTGGGCTGCCAGATGGTGGTGGTGGTGGAGGTGATCCAGTGGGTGGTGGTGGTGGGCTAGAAGAGTCAGCATCTACTCTTGGGCCGCCAGATGGTGGGGGTGGTTGAGAACCAGTTGGTGGTGGTGGAGGTGATCCAGTTGGTGGTGGTGGTGGGCTAGAAGAATCAGCTTCTACCCTTGGGCCACCAGATGGTGGGGGTGGTTGAGAACCAGTTGGTGGTGGTGGAGGTGATCCAGTTGGTGGTGGTGGTGGACTAGAAGAATCAGCTTCTACTCTTGGGCTGCCAGATGGTGGTGGTGGTGGAGGTGATCCAGTTGGTGGTGGTGGTGGGCTAGAAGAGTCAGCTTCTACCTTTGGGCCGCCAGATGGTGGTGGTGGTGGAGGTGATCCAGTTGGTGGTGGTGGTGGGCTGGAAGAATCAGCTTCTACCTTTGGGCCGCCAGATGGTGGGGGTGGTTGAGAACCAGTTGGTGGTATTGGAGGTGATCCAGTTGGTGGTGGTGGTGGGCTAGAAGAGTCAGCTTCTACTCTTGGGCCGCCAGATGGTGGTGGTGGTTGAGAACCAGTTGGTGGTGGTGGAGGTGATCCAGTTGGTGGTGGTGGTGGGCTGGAAGAATCAGCTTCTACCTTTGGGCCGCCAGATGGTGGTGGTGGTGGAGGTGATCCAGTTGGTGGTGGTGGTGGGCTGGAAGAATCAGCTTCTACCTTTGGGCCGCCAGATGGTGGTGGTGGTTGAGATCCAGTTGGTGGTGGTGGAGGTGAACCACTTGGTGGTGGTGGTGGGGAGCCTGTCGGTGGAGGTGGGTTGGTAGGGTCAGCCTGCACCTCTTTATGTTTACCGAACAAGTTCCATCTAAGAGAGAAGGCATCGGTACTCTAAAAAAAAATAAATTGTTATGTAATTGTAGCTAATTAAGAAAAAAGTCAACTAAAATAAAATATATAAAAATATTTTTTTATGACACCTACTTGGACGGCTACTGCCGCCAAAACGAAAACGGCTATTAACGTTATACTTCTCATCTTTAATGCTTACTTTACAATATTAATGATCCATCGATTCATCTGCTATTTATACTCCAAGATCGTCGTCAAAAATATTGTGGTTGGTATTCTTATCTCAAAAATTTAATCTTACTTCGTGACCAGTACTTAAGATTTAAGTGGATATTACTTCATATTTTATAAAATTATGTATAAAAATTTTGATTTTTTAGAAGATCCAAAATGACTAAAGTTTGAAACTATCCAAAAGGCAACTGATAATGCCCAATTTAAAGCTTCTAAGTAATTTATATAAAATATATATTCATTGCAGAATGTCAATTCTTATAATGATTATTATAAAATATTATTGACTAAATATTATGGTGGAATATTTGCCGACTTGGTTAGTACCATACTAAGTTGAAAGATGGATCTAAGTTTTGGGGATATAAATTTGTTTGTAAAATACTATACATTTGGGTTCAAGTGATGCCACTTCTTTCACAGCAGTCTTTCTAATATTTAAAATAAGTTTGATCTCAAGCATTTCAAAGGTTTTAAAGGAACCAATTTTTTGTTTGTATAAAGGATTCTTATGACTACGCCATATGTTGATATTAACTTCAAACAAGACTCTCTGACCACAGAGCTTTAATTAATTAGTTTCGAAACAACTTCCATAAACATCAAGAGTACTGACTCTTCAGGTATATCATGGTGTATTTCTAATTGTTGATAAAAATGCAATCACCAGAACACAATAAGATTGAATCCATTGCCAGATCCTTGAATTAGTTGAGCTTAGAGAAGAGTATACTATGATCCACACAGTCAAAAGCCTTGAGCTGATCACATAAAATATTAATAGAGTTTATTTGAAAGGTTGCAACAAATTTGGCTGTAAGATTTCAAATATCTGATTTCCTAGCTAAAATGCGTTTATGGAAAAATCATGTCTATACTAGAGGCATAATGACAAGTGGCGGAAAATGCTAACTTCATTAATATATTCCCAATCAAGAGGTTAAACGTAAATAAGTTTCTTAGAGTCAGACAGGTGATCCAGGTTGGCACGCAGAATGTTTGGATCTGGCCTCTTGATTATAAATTGACTGTAGTTTTGATCGACCATTAGTATAGATTTTACCTTCTTTTATTTACCTAATAATATTTTTTTTTATATTTACAAAAACATCTATGTTTAGCACAATAAATATTTAATTTAAAATATTTAATCTCAAACTATTTACAAATTAGTTTCTTGGAGCCCCAGATGGTGGAGAAGGTGGAGAACCAGATGGTGGTGGTGGAGGAGTGGAAGAAGCGTCATCCCTCACTCTTGGGGCACCAGATGGTGGAGAAGGTGGAGAACCAGATGGTGGTGGTGGAGGAGTGGAAGAAGCGTCATCCCTCACTCTTGGGGCACCAGATGGTGGAGAAGGTGGAGAACCAGATGGTGGTGGTGGAGGAGTGGTAGAAGCGTCATCTCCTACTTTTGGGCTACCAGATGGTGGAGAGGGTGGAGAACCAGATGGTGGTGGTGGAGGAGTGGTAGAAGCGTTATCTCTAACTTTTGGGCTTCCAGATGGTGGAGAAGGTGGAGAACCAGATGGTGGTGGTGGAGGAGTGGTTGAAGCGTCATCTCCTACTTTTGGGCTACCAGATGGTGGAGAAGGTGGAGAACCAGATGGTGGTGGTGGAGGAGTGGTAGAAGCGTCATCTCTTACTTTTGGGCTACCAGATGGTGGAGAGGGTGGAGAACCAGATGGTGGTGGTGGTGGAGTGGTAGAAGCGTCATCTTCAACTTTTGGGCTACCAGATGGTGGAGAGGGTGGAGAACCAGATGGTGGTGGTGGAGGAGTGGTAGAAGCGTCATCTCTTACTTTTGGGCTACCAGATGGTGGAGAGGGTGGAGAACCAGATGGTGGTGGTGGAGGAGTGGTAGAAGCGTCATCTCTTACTTTTGGGCTACCAGATGGTGGAGAAGGTGGAGAACCAGATGGTGGTGGTGGAGGAGTGGTAGAAGCGTCATCTCTTACTTTTGGGCTACCAGATGGTGGAGAGGGTGGAGAACCAGATGGTGGTGGTGGAGGAGTGGTAGAAGCGTCATCTCTTACTTTTGGGCTACCAGATGGTGGAGAAGGTGGAGAACCAGATGGTGGTGGTGGAGGAGTGGTAGAAGCGTCATCTCTTACTTTTGGGCTACCAGATGGTGGAGAGGGTGGAGAACCAGATGGTGGTGGTGGAGGAGTGGTAGAAGCGTCATCTCTTACTTTTGGGCTACCAGATGGTGGAGAGGGTGGAGAACCAGATGGCGGTGGTGGAGGAGTGGAAGAAGCGTCATCCCTCACTCTTGGGGCACCAGATGGTGGAGAAGGTGGAGAACCAGATGGTGGTGATGCTGGGCTAGAGGATTCCTCGTGCACATATCTGTTCTTATTGAAATTATTCCATCTAAGAGAAAAGGCTTCAATGTTCTGAAAAAAAGCGAGAAAGTTAACAAAAGCTTACAAAAAAAATTCGTTAGTAAGCGTAATTATAGATATATTGAAAACTTAAACAAAGAATTATATTTTTAAAAAACTTACCTGAACGGCTACTGCCGCCAACACAAAAATTCCTAATATCGTTAGACTTCTCATATTGGATGCTTTAGTAAGACTATGCTAGATGAACTATCTGATGCACTATTTATATGCACTGATCATCTTTAAAATTTTGGATGGTTTTTACATAGATAACACAAGGAAATTTTTTTTTAACTTATCAATACACTTAAATTTCCTCTTTAATACTATTTTTCCTAGGCACTTAAGATTAGTTAGTTTAGTCTATAGGATTTTCAAAGTAGTCATATGTAGTTGAAGTGCCATATGTAAGACCCACTTTACTCGAAACAATGCAGTTCTAGGAAAACCATACTGAACAAAACAAGTACTAAAAATAATGCTTATGGTAACTATTTAAATATTCCTTTTATTAGTTTGTAAATTTTTTTCTTATGTCTGCTTGATGAATTAACATTATTAAATTGTAAGAATATTAAGAAACCAACCTATTAAGTGCAGTATAATATTTTCTTCTAGATATGACTTAAATTATGTATTATTTGAAATTGTTTTATAATTATTAATAAAAGTATTTACTTAAGTCTAGAACATTTTGATGAAAAAAATGAGACATGATTTTTTAAATGACAAAAAAAAATTATTACATTGTTGTGACACTAAAGTAATAAACGATCGATAAAGAAATAAAGTAAAGATTTAAGCGAATCAAAATAATTAAAGGAGAGATACAGGATAGACAAATATTTAAATATAAATGAAATAATGAGTCATCATGGAAAACTATATTCCGTAAATAATTTAATTAATTTTTTAAATAAATTGATTATTTATGTGGATAGTATCTTTAGGTTTTCATTAGAATTAATTATATTTTTATATAAAATAATGTTTATATAAGGTAATTTTTAACAAAGAGTAATGCTGTAGTTAAGCTATACAGAGAAATTTTAATTTCCATTTCCTGCTCCTTTTAGTAAGTATCTCAAAATTCCTAAAATCTCCAAAAACCAACGTTCATTAATAACTGTATTTTAATAAATGTATGGAAAAAAATTGTTTTTAGTCCCATGCCGTTGATACTTTTTTAAGAGCAGGAAAAAGAATAAATATTAGTATTCTTTTTCTGTGTCGATAGTGGCGATTTTAAGTTGGAGATCTATTCTTGCGATATAAAGTGGCAATAAAAAAAAGACTTGGATGGAAACTTGTGCAAATATATTTTGTTTTTCATTTAATAGTTTTCATTTTACCAGAAAATTATCTCATAAAATAAAAATAATATTTTTTGATGAAAATACGAAAAAAAAAATCTTTTACCAAAAGAATTTTATTTAAAAATTCACGTAAATAAACTTTTAAATTTTTTCGAATAAATAGTTGTTTTAATAGTGAATAATAGTATTTTTTATTGAATAATTAAGGAAGCTTATTTAACATAAGTAAGTCTGGCAAAAATCAAAAATGTAGTATATTCTTATAAAAAGCTGATTTATATTTTTTCAAATCAAGACTTTCTTCCACAAAATTCTTCTTCAATAAAGTGTAAAAAATTATCGATTAAATAACGTTATAATAGGGCTGTTGTGTATTTTACGAGTTCACGTGCAAAAATCCTCGACAAGACATAAGTGCCTACGGTAATGGAAGAGGTTGCATTGTTATGATAAAGAATGCTATATCTTTATTTAATAGTTTAAAGAAGCATTTGCGCATTGGCTCATCTTGGAAGACCCCTAGAATAGTGAATTTTTGTTTTGGTTCGCACTTTATATGCGAAAATTTGCCACCTGCTTAGTGGGGTTATTCGTAGATTTCGATGCCCCACTATTGTATTTTTTATACTTTTATTAGCACAAATTGATACAAGCATCTTTTTGAGGTTTTGGAGCTTCATCGCCAAAAGAATATTTTCTTCTTGTTAAGTATATATTTATTCAACGATTTTTTAGTAAATTTTTGGTTTTGGTATATATGTACTAACCATACCACATATAAGATATGATATCACGAATATGTCACCGTGTAGCATACAATATACTTTTCATACACGTCTATATCTTATAGGGTAATAATAAAATATTACTCACAGGGAAATCTAGAAATAAGTAAGAAATGCATTAGTGTGTAAGAAACACAATAATAATACCATATAAGATACACAAATAAAAAAACTCAAGAATATAAATTCGCTCAAAACTAAACAAGAATTTCAAAAATAAAATTTATTTTTAAAAAATGCAGTAGTGTACTTTTTTTGATTAAAAAATATTTACGATAAACCCTTATTAATAAAAAATGTCCCCTGATCCATATTTACAAATTTAAAAAAATGTACTATATTGGTAGCAAAGTTATTTAAAAAAAACCTTTTTTTTAAGTTTTTACACCCTGTAGATTCACCCTCTAAAGTTTGTCAGTAGAAATGCTGGACATACGATATAACACAATTTAAGCTTAAATAGATACTTTTATTATAAATTCCATATCAATAATTATGTAACGATTAAAATAAAGGTACTTTAATTTCAAAAGCTTTATACTAGTATACAATAGTATACAACTTTTAACTTTTATGAAATAATAAACTATTATCAAAATGTAATATACAATTATGCAATGTAACAAACCTTTTTGTTAAACATGAAAAACATAAACATAATATTAGATACATTAACGTATATCACGCGGACATTTTATCCGATATTTATAGTTGAAGTTAAGTCAAAAATAAACGTTTATTTAACTATCGTGTGTTGATTGGGAATATTTTCTGCTATTGAGTTTTGTGAAGAGATATAACTAAAATTAAGAAATATTTTAAAAAAATTTGATAGGGACAATTTTCTACTTTTTTTTGACTGAGAATTAAATTTTGAAAGAATTTTAATAAAAAAAATTGTCCTTATGAAAAACAAAATATATAAAATTTCAGAGATTGGAAGGACACAAAGTTGGAACACCACAAACATTCAAGTTAAAACAAAAATAAATACATACAAAATAAAAATAATGCTGACGTTCACATTAATTCCGGTGTCAAAACTAAATAAAATAAAAGTAAACAAAACAAGCAGAGTGAGGTTAAGTTAAACGGAAGAACGGAAATAAAGCAAAAAAATATGTGAAATATGACTTGGACGAGAAATAAACCAGCGACCATCGGGTTCGTAGGCAAGCGCTTAACTTACGTGCTATCCAGGTCAAAAAAAATTTTTGACAAAATATATGTCAAAATTTTTTTTTAGCTGAGAAAGTAGGTCATAAAACTGAATATTATTGTCATTAAAATATGTACCTGTATTAAAAGTTTTGGATTTTTTGTACTGTTTGTTTCATAAGAATATGAGTGCAACAGTAATAGCAATTTTTTGTCATAAGAAATATCATAATGACATTTTTTGCTCTAGAAATCTTTAAAAATTTGTCAGATTCATTTTTCTGCAAAGTTTTTCACCAAATAATAATATTTTTAACCATAAAAAATTCTTTTCCATTACTACATTCAAAAGAATCTGCATTTTTTCGACTCTTGAAGAAAAAAAGCTTTATTTAGCCTTAAAAAGCTATGTACATATAAAATACAATTCATTTTAGAAAATGTAATACTTTCATATACCCAGCGCGTAATAACCTACTTTCGTCAGCAGGTGTAACACATGCAATTAATACACACGTGTGTTATTACAAATCAATGATTTGATAAAGCCTTAAATATTTGTTAAAATTAAAAAGCAATAGATATCCTCGAATTAAAAAAATATAGTTTTCATGAGAAAAAACATAAATCAATAATGAATACAAATATAAATTCGTATTAAGATTTAGATATAAAAAGTTGTGTAAGAATTAGTATTCACCAAAATCGTCTATTGAAATAATCCATACAGCGTTAGAAAAATTAATCTTTTTAAGTGAAAGCGCTTTGGTATTTGACTGAATATTTTTGGTAATAAAAAAGTACTTTTCCGTTAGTATGTATCAGAAAATTAAAAAATTTAGTATTTTTCATGAGGGCCTAAATTTTGTTAAGATATTTTAATTCATACGAATCGACCTTTCATAAATTTGGAAACTATTAAATTTTAAGTAAAACGTATCTTTGAGTTGAGAAAGTCTAGTAGTTTTATTTAAAAAAATAAATAAGTAATACATAAAAACATTAATTAATATGAATATAAATAAATCAATACAGTATAGGAAAGTACGTACACGAGCCAGAGGGGAGTCACTCCTAGAATACCTAATACTCACTAACATGGGGATTGCAAATAGGGCTAATATGATGACTTAAAACGCCATTAAAAAAGAGAATTTTGATCTGAGCCTCAACAAATCTCTTTATATGATCAGTAAATGAAGGATCTGTGAAGAGGACTCCATGTTAGATCAAAATACATTCTTTTTGAAGTAGTATCGATGAAGAGTCAGTTGCTCTACAGAAACAGAGCAATAGATTGTTAGAGTTAAGCGCAAGATCTGCAGTCCACAATCATTGGAAACATATTTTCCACTACATAATTTGAGAAATTGAAGAGGGTGCGTGGAGGAAGGTGGAACAGATATCTTGAGAAACTACGTAGCAAAACAAGATTGGAGTTTAATAGAGGCAAAAAACAGGAAACTGGGAGAGGGGTAGGGAAGTTCTAGCCACGTATAACTTAAAGGTGCTATTTATAAAGCAACGACTGCCATTGTACCACTTACCAGGAAAATGGTGATGTACGTCTCCATATTTTGATAAGAAGCATCGACATCGTTTATGATCGTTTATGTTATATTTAGTTTTTAAAATCAGTAATAAAAGTTGCTTAAAATCGGGTGTCATGTTTGTGGTTTTAAGTTGAAAATTATCTTAATATTTTGTTTTTTAATAATTAACGTATAGATTGTGTATAAAATTTTTGTTTAATAGTAAATATGTGAGTAAGTTGAAAAAGTTATGTTAATTAAAATCGTGTATTTTAATTAAAAATGAGTTAAATGTTATCTTCTGAGCAAATTTTTGTGAATTTAAGTGCTTAATATACATGTTTCTCTTTCTTATTATACCGTATTCAAGCGACGATTGTACTAAAGAAAAAAAAAAAGATTTAATAAAAGTTTAGTAGATAGAATTCTTGAGCTTTTGTAAAAACTTACAATAATGATCTTAAATATTTAGTAAAATTGTCTGTATTTACAAGCCATTTTAACCGTGAGTCGGTCATTACTCGAAGCTATTTTGCGCTGAAAGAAATTCGGATAATCCAGTTTTATTCCTTTCTAAAATTTAAATTTACATTTATTAGGTTACTGGGTAAATTTGGGTAATTTTTTTTGTGGGTGCAATTAAGGAAGACAAAATGTCTTTCGAAGATTTATTGTAAGTAAATTTTCATCCACCTATTAAACAATTATTTGTAAATCTATGTTTGCTTTTTGTTTCAATTTCTCTCCAGGTTTTTTCCTCAACAAATAATACTGTATCATCGCAACACGAATTAAAGCTAAAACAAATCATCTATAAATTTTTTCCAAAATCCAAAAAAATTTAGCAACGCCCTGATTTTGGTATAATTTTATAAATTTATTTGATTCGACTCTCCATAAATTTTGAAGATAAGCTCAAAAGCCCTAAAATTTTTATCCAAACTTTAAAAGAATAATTATCTTTTAATCAACAAGAAAATAATTTTAATAAATAAGGAAAAATCGATGTTACATATAAACATGAATTAATACACAAATCAATTTCTATAAGCAAATGTGTTGTTTTCTTAATTCGCTAAAATCGGTTAATAAAATAAGCTAGAAAATCCATCCACACAACATAGAAATTCATAATTTAGGCATAAAAACTCCTTTCTCAAGTTTTTTCCTCTTTCCACTCTGTTTTTCAGGATTTTTTATTCGCAAATCGCACAAGACATTTTATACTCAACGATGTAAACTCGAACGCCCTAATCAAATACTATTGTCCGGATTAATAAATCTGGGTGCGAATTTTCGCATTAATTAAAAAATTTTAATCCAATTACCGCGAAACATCGCCGTATTGGAAGTGGCGTCTTGCCTGTTCTTGACACACGTCGAGCGCAACTCGCCCTAAACCCTCACCCACCCTTTTATTTCTCCAAACAACCCCCCAGCCAATGGCAGTCGAGCGTTAATAATACGTTTGAAATTGCTGCTAAACTCCTTTTTTTACTGGGCTACGTTCGAGGAGGGATTGTGTATAAAATATTGGGACGAGCTTGGATTATTATTTTATTATTTATTAGGAAAGGATTCATTTGATCAGCAATTTTTTTTATGTTTATTATTCTCCGTTTTCCGCTCACCCGTTTCCTCTAATCAAAAGTAGAGTCAGAGTAAGTTAACATACTATAACATATTTATTTTGAGTGACAGTTTTAAATTAAATTCTTACAATCTTAACACAATTCCCGGTTTTGATACATTTTATAATCAAGGTCATTTTAATCGAAATCCTCTTCTTATTTATATTGATTAGTTTCCTCAAGCTTACTAATCTTTTTATTGCTGATTTGTTTGACTTTTAAAATTTTCTTTTAATTTAAAAGATACAAATGATCCAATTATACATCAGTATCTCCACCTTCTAAAAAGATTTCACTACATACCATTTATCAAGACTAGTACAAGATATGATACAGGAAAATGCATTTACCATTTTTTTATTATTAACAAAAGTCGTCGTCTCTTTCCAGGGTCATTCATTTTAGATACCTATATTGCAGGCCATTATCATATAATGATCAATGTAACAAATTGCATATTAGGCAAACCAGAACAAATAGAGCAACAAAAGACTCAAATAAATGTTGACCTTCAATATGAAGTAGATTATAAAATTCTAAAGGAAAAGCTGTTAAGGGACTATGAAACCTATCACCAGCCAAGCCATGAAAGCTTTTATATCAAGAATAATAAATTCTATTGATTAATCAAAGAGAATTAAGTATTCCAAGGCTAATAAAAAACTCCACTCATCGATTACAAAGCGGTTAATTACTTTTATAAAGCGAAGGGACGACCTAAGGATTATATAGGTGAAAAACCCTGGTTCAGTGCTTGAAACAGAATTTAAAGTCTACCGGATCCTTCAATAAATAAATTAAAAAAACAAAGCACAATTGAGGAGTGTTGGAGCAAAACCGAATAAATCCACCAAACACGATTTTGAGAAAAACCCGAATTTTTAATAACGCAAAAAGTATTATCTTTTTCTTTTTTTTTTGGTAGAACATATTATTGGAGACGTCGTTAATAATACATTATACTTAAATACAATTTTGAAAAATTATTATTTTTTGAAATATAACAAAACCAAAAATGGATTTATTTATTTATTTGATTTTGTCCAAAATTTTATTACCAAGCCACAATAAAAACATTTTTTTAAACAAGAGAGCTTTATTTCTTAAAATATTTAATCCAATATATTAAGAAAAAATAAAAATAACAAAAAAAAAATCTTTAAATAACACATTAACTAAAACTTAAATATCGAGTGTGTATTCTTCCTCCAAGCATTCGCAATCATTGCTAATATTATCCTCTTTCTGAGAAATTTTCTCATTACCTTCCAGGTTTTCCTCTCTGCTTTTTCTCAACCTTTTTTCTTATTCGGCTACCTTCATTGGCATTACATACGGCTACATCTTCATCCATATTATTCTGCTTTCGGTATCGGCCAAATCAAAACAACACGTGCTTATATAACAGCAAAAACAATCGAATGTAAAATTACTACGAAAAAGAGTTAGCCAAATATAGTAAAAACTTGAAAATAATATATAAAATAATTCAAACAATTAAAGGAAATGAAAAAAAGACAAAATGGAACAACTCAAAATTACAAATAAGAATGATGGAGAATTTGAAACAGAAATGGAAATGGAAAACTTTTGTAAGGATTACTACATAAATGTGGAACAGAGTTAGGAAAACTAATTGTAGCGCCAGGCAAACCTTTTCGGTTGACCTATGGTTTGAGCTGCTTTATGTTTTTGAGTGCTGTGACAGAAGCAGAGATTATTACTCTGATAACTACATAAAAAGCAAACAGTGCCTCAGGAAAAGGTGGAATGTCTGTAAAATTAATAGAATCGTGTCAATTATACCTGATAGCTCCTTTGACAAACATCATAAATTTAATATTTAAAACTGAAATATTGCCACCTCATTTTTAAGAAACTGTAATTAAACCAATTTATAAATCCGAATTCCTGAATGCCTGCTTCGGTGGTTCTGGGCCGGTCCTCATTTACAACACCCCAATGCATTGTCAATGGTTTTGCTGACTTCTTAAGAAGTGTTTACATATACCCTTCGCATCCAGTG
Source organism: Anthonomus grandis grandis (assembly GCF_022605725.1). NCBI lineage: Eukaryota > Metazoa > Arthropoda > Insecta > Coleoptera > Curculionidae > Anthonomus > Anthonomus grandis. The sequence continues at coordinate 20,422,298 of NC_065551.1, forward strand.
CCTACAAACCTTGGCCTGGATTCCTGCTCCCATAACATATTAATAAACACTTTAACTAGAAATGAAATAAAGACTGCACTGCAAGAATTAAAAAACACACACAGCTGGACATAATATGATCTCTTCTTTTATTCTTCGAGATTGTGCACAATGTTTTACAGCTCCCCTGCTTCTCACATTTAATCTTGCTATAAAAACCTCCACTTTTCCGGATGTTTGGAAGATTTCTAAAGCTACGCTAGTACATAAGAGCGGTGAAACATGTAATATTGAAAATTATAGACCTGTTTCCATACTGTGCAACTTCTTGAAGGCTTTTGAAATGTGTTTATTATACCAGCTTATTTCATCAACTAAAAAATCATATTTCCTTAAAGCAATACGGTTTCTTTAGTAGAAGCTCGACCGTCACAAGTCTAACGTGTTTTCTACAAAAAGCATACAAAGCTGTGGGACATAGGAGACAATTGGATGTTGTACCATGATAGGTTGGACCATGGTCTTATCATTGAAAAAATGATATCTATGGGTTTCAATCATGGCCTTAACTAAGTAAAACTCTTTGTCTCCTATCTAAAAGATCGTTCCCAGTTTGCTAAATTCTATGGCTTTAAGTCAAATTGTTATGCCACACTAAGTGGTGCTCCTCAGGAAAGCAATCTTGCCCCATTAATTTTTTCTATATTTATCAATGATATCACTGGTACCGGTATGTTTGGGTGTCTTTTATTTGCAGACCTCTGAATATTAAAAAGGGCATGTGTATGTCAATCTCAAATATTCACAATAAAATTAAGCACAGTCATAGATTAGGTTATACTCCTCTAGAAAATGTCGACAGTATGAGGGATCTAGAGGCAATAGTTGATAACAAACTGACTTTTAACAAACCCATTGATGTTAGAAGTTATTAAATCTTTCTTGAAAACTCTTGGTTTCATAATCAGATCAACAAGAGAATTTGAAAGGTTGGACAGTCTTGTGAATTTGTATTATGGGCTAATTAGGTCTAAATTACTTTATGCAGCAATAGAATCGTTCTCTAACTCTAAGGTCCATATAGACAGACCAGAATATGTGCTGCGAAGATTCTGAAGTATATATGCTTTAAAATTAATGAAATATACGCTCCAAGGGTATCGCTCCTTAGGGTATGACCATAAACTACTTCTACAAATATTTAATTTTTGATCTCTGAGGCACTGCGCTATTCTGAGCAACCAGCTTTTTTTATTTAAACTATGCCACTATAAAATTGATGCACCGGATCTTTGAAGGGACTTAAACTTTTTGTTCCCCCTAATATGCACACTAAAAAACACCTTCGTTTTCATTTAGAAAATAGACCTACTAGACCTACTGCTTGCCCATGGTTTAATATTTTACACAGCAATAATGATACTGACCTGTTAAATGGCATTATAGCTACATTCAAACGCAAAATTGCTACAATAATTATGACCTTATAACCATTAAATATTTCTATATATATAAGCTCTCCATGTAATTTTCTCTTGCCTGTAGTACTACTCTGAAGTTGTGAGCATGAAATTTCGGCTGTTTTTCAATTTGTCAGTCAAATCAATTTTTGTAGACTGTTTAGTTTTATATGCTGCTTACCAAAGCTACCTAAAATATTTAGTTTTTAGGATTTTTCAGTTTATTGGTTTTGTAGAATTACTTGTCATTTGTAAAAAATATGTTGTCTTATTATAAGGAATTTTCTGTTAAACAATGATTGGTAAAATAAAATAAAATAAAATAAAAATACACTTAATTTATAAACGAAAGGTAGTTTACTGTGAAAATATGTTATTTTAGCCTTAAATAACACGCGCGCTCTGAATTTATAGCAGATTTCGAAAATTATAATTTTTTTTATTGGTTACATAAGAAACATAACTTTTTACTGCTATCTTTCGCCACTTTTATTGATTCTACATTATCCATATATTACCTTCAGGTTAGCTAGTTGTAGGCATTTTTGCTTTAGCTAAGTTGCAGAATATTTAAAGCCTGTATATCTCTTCATTTTTTAAAGCAAAAGCAAAACGAAAATAATAAATCCCAATAATTCAAAGCAAAAAAATGAAATATAAAAATAAAAATCTAGATTAAGTATGTTGAATTGAATATTGTTTCTTCCTCTTATTCTCTTTGCTTTTCATCATCTACAATTCTTAACGTGTCAAAAAGCTGCCTCTACAGCGAAAAATGTTCACCACAGACGATCAGACAATGTAATACCCATTCGCTTACGATGAGGTAACATTGTTCTTACTGGATTTTTGATTCGAAAAATTGTGCACGTCTGCACGTCTTTGTTTTAAGTGTATATTACTATTGCTACTATCTGTAGTAAAAAATACGTTGTAAAAACAGCAGAGTTCTACAACAGTTGAAACACAGGTGCAGTACGTTGAACTTTGGTCGAAATTAAACGTCCTTGCAAAAACAACTAAATTTTGCACTGAAAACAACGTTGCAAACAGTGAAAATAAGAGTAGTCTCAACTTAGGTGATTACAAATTGTTACTTGGGTATATAACTAACCACTAAGACTATAACTAATGACTCAGAAAATGATACCTTACCGGTATCAGAGGTAAAGTACCAAACATTTTTCAAAGTTATTTATTTAACAGACCACAACATACTAAAATTATTAATTTTGTAAGTAGTCCAAAAACTGTCCAAGCCGGAATAGCACAATTCTGTACAATTTTTAGTACCATCTGGTTCATCTTATATATAAATACTTTACTGAGTCTGCTGCTTAGGGGTGAAGCCATTTTCTATTAGTTAATATAAAAACAATAAACAGACCAACTTTTAATTCCAAAAACATAAATGATACAGACGTTATTTACTCTTGTTAAATGGGCGATCCATAATAATAATGTCGCATTCAAAATTAAGAAGTTGGTTTATAAGTTCTATATTTGTAGAGATTTTAAGTACCAAACTTATTATATTAAATAAATCATTAGTGAAATCTTTGTTACGTTATGCTATAGTGGTATGGGAAGTTTCCACCCCATTAAAATATATGCAGAACTACATTTTAAGTTATTTATAAAAAAAATGATATAGCACTATTAGCTTATATGATAATAATGTCTTAAGTATTCAAAGTTGTATATTCTAGTAATACGTATACATACATACAAATAAGAACAATCACAATATTACATTTTCATCAGACAAGAATAAATATTAGTAAATATTTAGTATAAGGTTAGTCGCAAAAGTTTAAAATTAACATTTTTTTAATTACTTAGCTCCGAAACTATATAATGTGCTACCAATTATAAATACCAACCAAGTTCAAATTTTCATTAGAAAATATAGGGACATTTTTTCGAGTGGCATTGTAAATTTAATAGGAAACTTCATTCTTCTCACACAGGCATTTAGTTTATTATAGACTATAAAATTAAATTTTTGGTATTGCTAAACTATACTTATTTAAACCCTTATAAAATAAATATTGCAATGTTAAATATAGTAATTTTTTAGCGACAATGCATAAATTCCATGTTTATGCCTGATTCCATCCCTGATCAATAAACACATTTAGTCAATGACATACGGCATATAGCGACTAATTCACTACATTTTCATTATACTGTCTAAATTATCCTCACAGTAAAGGGCCGTTTGTTTTTATCTAAAGGGCAGCCCCAGCTTGTTTCTGATTAAATGTTTATAGTTAAGGGCCGTTGAAAATCTGTTCGTCGCTCGTACTTACGATAATCGATCGTTGACTGCACAAGCAGCTGGGCTAGAGAGCAATTGTGTTTCCTATTAGCAATTTTAATAATTGGGACATTAGTAGTAGCAGTTCTATAAGGAAACTTTTTTTGGATTCTTTCTAGCAAATGCAGATTAGATTAGATTAAAATAAGGGTGATATTACCTTGCGATCTATCAGATCTATTGTTTTATCTACCCCTTTCCAATTACTGCTTGGTGTTAGTCTCAAGTTAAATTACTTCGTATACATAATCTTTGCGTATACACTGAGAAAAAAAGGCTGCCATAACTAAGACTTAGTAATAGTAGCCCGAAAGTGTGGATAGCATAGAGGACAGGTCAACAAATTAGTTATAAGAGCAGGTATAAAATAGTACGAGGAATAGGACGTTTCTATTGTTACCGCAACTAAAACTCTGGTAGCTTTTTTAGAACTCCTCCTATGGTTTGAGTAACTAATTTTTTGGTTATTTATAAAATAAAGAACATTGTTGCAGTACCCACAAATGATATTAAAAATTTTAAGTTTGTTGTTAATAGAACTAAGTGTTGAAGGTATCATAAAGCAAAAAGTAGTTACACAAACTGTAGTTCTTTTTCAGTGAAACTAATAAACTCAGTTTTCACAACTAGCTTTTCTGGTTTGTTTCAATCTTATTTCGCATCAGCAACCAATAATTTTTGTTATGACAATACAATAACCAATAAATTTGTGTCATAATAACGAACTGTTTTTGTTCTAACAAAACAATTTTATTCAAAAAAATAGTTTTTGTTATGATAATCAATTATTTTGTTTGTGATAAATTATAATCTTAGTAATGCCAACTAATAATCTTCGTTGAAGTCCAGTGCAAATTACGAGCCAAGCAAAATGTCTTTAAGCCCTTGTAAATATTTTGTGCACTTCATGACGAACAGATTTAAGTCCACAAATTCGTGCGCGTCTTTCCTCCACATCGTTATACAAAAAAAAATAGATGGAAAAGTACGGGACTAAAATGATTATTAAAAAAATATTTATTCGAAAATGAAATACACAAAAATGCCCCTTTAACTAAAAATCAATAAAAAAAACATTTATAAAGAAAAAACCAATGTTTCACTTACTAAATTTAAATATAAATAAAATCCTATTCAGCTAAAAACATCTTAAAACACCTCACTCTTGCCTCCTCCTCTCTGTTGAGATGCCAATCGCCAGTCACCCTACATAAACACTATTTAAAAATGAAATGCTATAAAAGTAATGCTATATTTGAAAAATCAGAGGTACTTACCTTCAAACGCATCTAAATAAGTTTCTAGACACCAACTTATTAGCTAGACTTTGTAACTATTATTGTCCATTTCAGTAAAGGTGATTTCTTATATTCACTATAAACGAAGGGTAACCGTATATGCGCAGAATACGAGATCATATAGGGTGACAAAGAACCGCACCAAATACCATTAGAGACTAATGATGTAATGACCATGATGAGACTGAAAGTGATCCGACAAACTGAGGATTCGGTAAACTACGTGCAATAAGTATTATTTCCTAAAATCTTGGGTCCGAAAGCATCCGAAGGATAAACTAACAAACACTAGTTGTATGAACCAGGTTGTCACAACTAAATTTGTAGTAATGTTTGGTTGTTTTTTATTAAACCTTCTTGAAAAATAATGAAGAATCGTTTCCACAAATAAATGAGTAGTAAAATACGTTATTACAAAAAATAGTCGTCTTTAGAGCTGATGAAGTTAGTTGTAGTAGCTTTCAAGGTCCAACTAATTTAAAATAGCTGGAACAATAGAGACATAAAAATTGAGGCAACAAATTTTATAGTAATAGCAACTAAAAAATGTCAACTAACATGTTTAGCTAAGCTGTTTTTCTCAGTGTAGTTTTGACTAGGCTAGGTATGGCTAGTCAAAACTAGGTAGGTATGGAGACAGCTTTAGTGATGTTCATACGATGATTGCACCTAAAACTTTTAGGTGCAATTTCGATAGCGGCCTCTTCCCGAAAAGAAAAATATTGTACAGACGAAGATTGGGTCCTTAGACTTCTAAAAAGACATACAACAGAACAACTTGCTCAGCAACTAAATAGTAAAATAAACAAAAGGCGCGTTGCTGTGTCTAGGGAAACATGAGATTTATTTTGCAGCAGACCAACGTCGCTTATGTTGAAAGCAAGGTCGACGATGACCCTGGAAAAGGCCATGCAATATATCGAAGGGGTACCAAATACCTAAAAATCATTCTAGAAGGAAGACTGCCATCGTGGTTTGTCGATCTGCGGACGGAAGCTTATTGCCACCATATGTAATATATAAGTACAAGTACTGAATAATAATGAAATAATTACATGGAAGGAAGAAGGCATTAAAGGTTACCCATGTCTTACAATTTATATTGCAATTTAGTGAATCTCTAATTCATTCATACAAAGAGAACAATATTTCTTGCATTTGTCTTGTACCATATTCGACTTAACGTGTTCTGTAATAACAACTACAAACTAAAGAATACAGCTTCTAGTATCCTAAAGGATATGTTTCCATTAGTGTTAAAGCATGTTCTACAGAAAATGGACCAAACTCCGCCATAAACCAATATTAAGCCAAGATACTCCTAAAGTTGGAACCTTTGATGTGGCACTTAAATCACGAGAAAGTTTTACTAGTACTAACATTTTGCTATGAAGTGTAATCTAACTAACGGTTTCTACACATGTGGTATTAATCCATTTGACCGCAGGAAAGTCATCGACAACATTCCAGGCAGCTCAGGGAACGAAAACTCTAACAACCAAGGCCTGACATTGAAGATGCTCTTTTAGAATTACTACAGGAAAATGGTTTTGGCGATCAAAACAGTTAAAGTCTTGTAGATGGGATATATGCAGCGAAATCTAAATCTATTTACGAATAGATTTAGATTGATACGCCAGGGTGTTTTGATTAGAACATTGAAACACTAGTATCAGTACTTACAACTTTGCTCAGGATTTGTGAGGCTCTGTGTTTTTTTATTCTTGTTGTAAAAGAGAAAAGGTCTCATTTGAGTATTTTTGTGAACTACTACGATGAAAAAACTTGTGGTGTTTGTGGCGCAAAAAAGACAGTTTAAGCACTCTTTCTTTTAAAGCGATCTTTTCACCAGTAATCCAGTATTCCGATACTTTCATAACATCCTATCATGGGGAAACTATCCTCATAAAAGTAAAATCATAAATACTTGAATGTAAATAATTTTTAATCTTAATATTTTTTTTGAAAATACTAAACTATTATTAGATCAGAGAAAAAAGAGAAATTGAGTCTATTTTTTTCATTTCGTTATAAGTGACTGGGTAATTTTTTCCATTTTTCCACTTACTTTTGCTACGAATTTTAGTAGTGAATTTCCTCACAAAGTGATATTCTCTAATTATATCTTAGGAAGGTCGAAGAGGATAGATAATAGATCTTATTTAAGATGTCTTGCTCTTCATTCTACTCCTGGCTAATCTCCTGGGTATAAAGGTTGAATATGGCGGAGCGGAATAGTCAGCCACCAAAGATGGTCGATTGATTCTTATTGGCTGATCTTTGACGTACATCAAATATGGCAATAATGACATCAATAACATTTTAACTGTCGTATTTGACGACTCGACTGTCTTTTTTATTTCGCCTCGCGTAGTGCTTTCTTATCCAAGATTTTCTTCTAATTTAAAATTTTTAACCAGTTATATACAACGCTTTTTTTCTAAATTTCCTGTATCATGTGTTGACAAATTATTTTATAAGCGTGCAAACATCCAATCATTGTGCAACTATACAGAGCAAAGCACAGGTAAATTTTTCAATTATGACCTAACTAAATGTTTTCGAATAATGTTGAGGTGCATTTTGGATGTATTATAATTTTTTATTGGTATAATTACAGATTCAATCCTATTTTGGACATATCGATGTCACAGTTCACAATTTTTACAATTCAATTTTAATTCTTAGATCTTATATTCCACCGATCAAAATTTCCCATTTTCTGCAAATATACTTTATACACATTAATAGTTGATCAGACAGTCGCATTTTTTTACAAAAGCCATTTTTTGAATATCTTCGTCGAAGATATTCAAAATTGCGGTCTGATCATTAGACAACGCGCATTTCTCTATATTTATGTTCTGTGGCTAATCCAAACATGAACTTTTCAGCAGCGCCCTCTACCGCCACATGAAAAGGTTCTAGGGTAACTTTTACCTCCAGTCACGAACTTAATAAATATACCGGGAGTGCCAATTCAATGAAAAGTAAATGACCACTACTAGGGGGCCGCCATTTTTCGTGATTGTGTCCTTTTCGATGTTGGTCACTCTGACAAATTTCAGTTGTACCAACTGTAGGGAAACAAAACAATTAAAGTTTTTGAGAGGTTATGTTTACAATAATTCAAAATAGAAAGTTACATTTAGTTAAGAATTTAAGATAATTGCGTTAGATCTGTGATTTTTCTTGTATTTCTTTAACCCTAGAACGGTATCGATATTTTGCATACGTTATTGGTATCGATACCTAAGTTTTACGTATTATGTTTTTAGATTCACTTATCCCCATTTAAAAGTAAATTTACTTAATTTTAAATGAAACTATGTTATTTTTATTTAAACTGAAATAATATTCAAATAAAGATATTTTTATAATAATAAAAATAATCAACTTTATAAACTTAAAACTCAAAAGTTTTTTTTATAATCAGATGCACATAGTGCACACTTTCTTTTGGTGTCGTCCGCATATGGCTTTCTTGCATTTTAAACAGTACGTTGTGATCATATTCATTTTTGAAAACGGACACATATGGCAATACGTTCGGCGTCCTTTTTGGGTTATTTCAAGTCCCTCTTCTTGTTGCGGTTCTGGATGTTCTTCTTCCAATACTGTTTCGAATATAGACCGTAGACCTCGACTAAAACGTGGGTTTTGCATCAAACGAGACTGTTGCCAGGGCCGTGTTAATCCCATATGCAAATCCTTCATGTACTGATGCCTTTGCACTGGTTTACCACCATGTACTATAACATTGTGGTTATAAATAGTAAATGAATTTATACAGGCCATGTTTAGGATATTATAAAAAATATGCATAAGCCATCTTTTGGTCTTGCGATTGAAATTCATATTTTGACACATCTGATCAAAGGTGTCTACAGCTCTTTTTGTTGAGTTGTATGTGTGAATTATTTCTGGTTTACCTATTGTTAACGCACAACCATGAAGATATAATAAGAAAATGTAATAGTGGACTGTATTTTAGTAAATGATATGGTTCAAAGGAATTGTACGTTACATACACACATGGTTTTAAATGTTTGAAGTAAAGGGCACTTACCAATGGTCTTCTATCTTCACTGTAGATAGGGACGTCCCTTTATATAACTACCAACTTCATAAGCCTTGCTCTCACAACCAAATACAAATTAAAAGGTCCTTATTTTGGGTTTCGTAAAATTGTTAGATCCGGCACTCACGTCGTTCTTAACCCGATTGCTAGTCAATTGTCTCTGCCTTTACCTTGCTGGTAAAGTGCCCAGAATATACCAAATATGTGTAGTACATGCGCGATTAATAGATTTTAACAATTATGATTTAGCGGTGCGCTAACATTATCGGCCGCCAAAACACACAGTGTTTTCAGTGGGAAAAAATATACTCTCGAACAGAAAAATAAACAACAAACACCAGCATATTGTATACCCATGTAAAACTAAAAATATAAAAATAAAATTCTGAAATTACCTATTGAAAATTCCCTATTAAATTCCCAAATTCAATAGGTAAGACTTATAGACTAATTAAATTGTTAATTTTCAGGAAGAGGACAGAGTTTAGTAACTGGTCTCTTAAAATTGCCCACTGAAGTTTTAACCGTTGCAACGCGAATTTGTCCGTCTTCACCGGGATGCAGTTCAATAACGCGACCGAGAGGCCATTTTAGTGGCGATTTTAAATCGCTCTGAATCAAAACTAAAGCATTAAGTTTTATTGGAGTAGACGGATTTGACCACTTGTGGCGCTGTTGCAGGGTGTTTAAGTATTCGAAAGAAAATCTCTTCCAAAAATCAGCGTGTAATTTTTGTATAAGTTGCCATCTAGACAGTCTATTTATATTCAAATGACTTAAATCGGGGTCTGGGATTCCAGAGTTTAGAGGCTCGAGTGTTAGAAAATGAAAAGGTGTTAAGGGTAAGAGATCATTAGGATCTGTAGATTGTGCCGTAAGAGGACGTGAATTTAAAATGGCCTCGATTTGACAAATTAAAGTTGACATTTCTTCAATAGTCAGTTTTTGGTCTCCAACCACTCTTAAAAAATGGGATTTAAAACTCTTAACTCCCGATTCTGTCAACGCGTTGAAATGAGGTGAAAGAGGAGGCCCAAGGTGCCAACGAATTAAAAGTTTCTCTGAAGCTTCCTTGGAAAATTCTACAAGTTGATTTTTAAAACCTATAAAATTACTGCCCTGATCGCTCCAGCAATCAGTTACAGTGCCACGTCGTGAAATAAATCGGCGAAAAGCCGATACAAATCCTTCTGTAGATAAGGTCGTTGTAAGTTCCAGATGAATAATTTTGTATATTGTGCAAACAAAAACGCAAACATATGACTTAAAAACCTTTGCACCGCGGTAACGATAGGGAGTTACATAAAACGGACCACAAAAGTCGATTGCTATGTGAGAAAATGGCTTTAACTGATTGATTCGATGAAATGGTAAATTTCCCATTGGAGGGGGCTGATATGGTTTTGGTTTTGTTCTAAAGCAAAGTAAACACTTTGATAATAATTTTTGTATGACATGTTTAGCAGAAATGATCCAGAATTGTTGTAGTAATAAATGGTGGAGGGTTTTTAGGCCTGGATGCAAATGTTGGTTATGGGTATACTCAATAACTAGGTTAGTAAAGGGATGAACTTTTGGTAATAGGAGAGGATGCTTGGCAGAGTAGGGTAAGTCTGAATTTTGAAGACGTCCACCCACACGCAGCATTCCTTCCTTGTCAATAAATGGTGAAAGTTTTCGATAAGGTTTTGGAATAGGAACATCTTTATTTAGTTTAGAAATAAGATCAGGGAATGACGAAGTTTGGACATGTTTAATTAAGACTGAGTAAGACTTCCACATTTCATCTGGACTCGGATTTTTATACAATTTTGTAGTATTTTTCTTAAAATTCGTTTTTACTCTGAGACAATATGACAAAATGCGTTGAATTTTAGGTAATGACGAGAACTTATTGATAAGAAGATCCAAAGTATGATTCTCAACAGTCGTAGTAAAAACCTTGCGTTTTTCCTCCATATTTACAGCGCTAAAATCCTTTTTTGGAAGATCCCTTACACTATCGGGCCAACTACTTTTTGGATGCCAAAGAAAAGCAGGGCCCTTCCACCACAAATCATGATAGATCAATTTAGAAGCTGTTAAGCCTCTGGAAGCACAGTCAGCTGAATTAATAGCTGATGGAATATAATACCAAGATGAAGAGGGGATTATTTTTTGTATATGATTTACTCTGTTTCCCACAAAGGTCTGCCATCTCTCTGGAGGAGAGTTTAACCAGGCAAGAACTATTTGGGAGTCAGTATAGGCATAAATATTATTGATGGTAATATGAGTAGAAGAGGTGTGTATGACAAAACTCACCAGATTGCTTAAAAGAACCGCGCCTAGTAATTCTAATCGAGCTAGAGTTTGACGATTTGAAATTGGTGCTACTCGAGACCTTGCGCAAACCAAAGATACAGAAATTTGATTACCACCTTCTACTCGAAAATAAACTACTGCGGCGTAACCTTTGTTAGACGCATCACATATGGCTATGATGTCACAAGATCTGTTTGCAAGACTAATTTGCCTTGGAAGTTTAAACTCTGATAACAAGGGAAGTTCAGATTTTAACTCGGTCCATAACTTTACTAGAGGTTCTGGAGGAGTATCATCCCAATCTATTTTTAAGAGCCATAGTTGTTGCATAATGTATTTAGCTAATAATAAAATAGGACAAAGAAGACCTAAAGGATCAAATATTCTTCCTATGACCTGCAAGATAGTACGTTTTGTACATTCAGATTCATGTGGTTTGTATTGATAAGTAAATATGTCACTTTTTGGATGCCATTGAAGGCCTAAAACCTTGATAAAATTTGGTTGTTCTTTGTCAAAAGAAAGAGACATTTGGCGGTCAGATTCAGGGACTGCAGCTAATAATTCTGGACAGTTTGAGGCCCATTTGGCTAACTGAAATCCACCAGATTTCAATAAGTCGATTAGCTCCCTTTGAAGATCAAGGGCTGAAGAAATAGAAGGGCTAAATCCGAGAACATCGTCAATATATGTATTTTGTTTTAAAATACGACTTGCATTGGGAAAGTTTTCCTTTTCGCGTTCTGCGAGTTCATTAAGGGTCCTTATGGCAAGAAAAGGTGAGCTAGACACTCCAAAAGTAACTGTATTGAGTTCATATTCGCGAATTGGATCCTTTGCTGAGAATCGCCACAAGATTCTTTGAAATTTTCTATGTTCCGGGGTTATCAGGATTTGTAAAAACATGCGTCTTATATCGGCTATGAAAACTATCGGATAAAGACGGAAAATAAGTAATAAAGAACTCAAATCGTTTTGTAATTTAGGACCAGGTAGCAAAGTGTCATTAAGACTAAGACCTTTAGGACCCTTTGCCGAAGCATCCCAAACAACACGGAGTTTAGTGCTAATACTATCCGGTTTTATTACACAATGATGTGGCAAATAACACGAAATATTTGGTTTGGGCAAGTTAAATGGAATAAGAGTCAGATATTCATGATGAATATATTTATTTATAAAATCTGAGTAAGAATTGTATAATTCAGGATTTTTTATAAGTCGGGATTCAAGAAGTAAAAATCTTCTGAGGGCTTGAGGATAAGTATTTCCTAGGTCTGGTTCCGATTCTTTAAAAGGAAGGGATACCATAAACCGACCAGTAGAGGTCCGTTTGACAGTTTGGCTAAAAAATCAACTCAGCCCTTTGATCATCCCCTGAAATTAAAGGAGCGGAAGGGATTTCTTCAAGTTCCCAAAACTTGGTCATTATTAACTCAAGAGGTTGAGCTTCTGAGTTGTGAAGAAAATAAGAAGTCGTTTTCGAGGGACAAGAATTATTGTTTACTTTACCCAAAACAATCCAACCAAAGACGGTCTCAATAGCCGTAGGCTGACCAACTTGGCCAACAATTTTCTTTTCTTTTAGTATCTCAGTAAAAACTTCGGCCCCTAATAGTAAATCAACTGGACTAGAAATATAATAGGATTGATCAGCAAGTTCAAGCCCTTGTAAGTGTTTCCATTCATCGTTTTGTAAAGTAAATGAAGGCATGTTCGAGCATAATTGTGGTACAACAATGGCTTCAAAGGACAATAAAGGATTAACTTTCCACTTTGGTTTTATGGTACAATGAGCTATGCCCTTTGAAGTGAAGGATGACATTTGATTTAAACCAAAAATTGAGGTTGTAAATTGACGCCTTGGAAGACCAAGACGGCGAAGACAGATTTCTGAGATAAAGCAGTTTTGACTGCCATTGTCAATTAAAATTCTTATGGGTTGATAATTCCCTTTACCATCCATTATCTCTACGACAGCTGTAGCTAGAAGAACAGTACCTTGAATAGCAAAGGTATTACCACAATGGGTATTTAGATTATCGTTAGTTTGGTGGGTTGTGGCAGAATTAGTAGTAGAACAAGAGGGTAGGTTTGAAGCATTAGGTTCAGAAATATTTTTAGACATATGAATTAATGTATGGTGTTTACCATTGCATGTCTTACAACGATATGTTGAAGAACAATTTTGAACAGAATGAGATGGGTGTAAGCAGTTTAAACAAAGTTTCTTCTGCTTAACAAATGAAAGGCGATCTTGCGAATTTTGCTCTGCGAATTTTGTGCATTTTGTAAGTACATGTAAGGCATTACATAGAAAACACTTAACGTTAGGATTAGGTAAAGCATTGTTATTAGATACGTAGGCTGAAAAGGCAGTAGCAGGTTTATTATTGGATTTGAAATTCGGGTATATATTTTGTTTGGTATTTGGCTGAAAATAAGATTTGTTAGATTTATTAGATATAGAATGTTGCAAAGACTCTAAAGCTTTACATTTATTTTCCAAAAATAAATATAAATTCTCATATTTTGGAATTTCAACTTGACTAAATTCTATTTCAAAACTTGTTCTTGTAGGTATATCTATTTTCTCTAGTAGAATAAAAAACAGTAAAAAGTCCCAGTTTTTTGTTTGAAATCCGAGAGCATTCAAGACTGCTAAAGACTCTGAAAATGTATCAATCAAATTTCTTAGTTCTTTCGAGCTGTCATTTCTTAGTGTAACTGACATTATTGCATGAATTGAATTAGAAGCCATAAGCCGTTTATTTTGATAACGACTGATTAATTTATTGTATGCGATATTATAGTTATCATCTGTGATAGCAATGCCTGTTAACAGTTTCAAAGGCTCTCCTTCAAGAAAAGAAAATAAATACTGTAGTTTTTGAACATTGCCTATGTTATCATTGTCGTGAACAATTTGGTTATACAAATCAAAAAATGTTGGCCAAAATTTCGGATCACCCTTAAAGGTAGGCACACTTAATTTATGCAATTTAGCATTTGATTCAACTCGAACAACATTGGAAGAAGATTGATCGGTTTGCAAGCAAAGTTTGTTGTAAATCATTTTACATTCGTAATAATTCTTCACAACATCTTTCTGAATTTTGTCTTGAGTTTTATAATCCTCATCAGAATCTTCTGGGATTGCCATAATGACAGAATTATGGTACTCTCCAAATTTTTCATAAATTTCATCCAAATCGGTATACCTAACTTTAAAGTGCTCCATGTATTGCGGACTTTTTTCAGACTCTTTAGCGAAACGATGACATTCAGCTATGCTATTAGTAAGCACATCTCGTTTCTGAATTGCCTTTTTTAAAGACATTTTTTTTTTTTTTTTTTTTTTTTTTTTATAGCTATACCTACTTAAATTACCATAAAAACCAATAATCTAAGGCTATAATAAAAATAAGTCACTTGAAAAGTACGCGAAAAGAAAATAAATAAGTTTTGGGATCAAATCTGCTACACTATACTAAAGCTTAAATTCAGAGCCTCGCGGTGCGAATTGACCGGAGTCGAGACTGTGAAATGCAGTAAAACGCGGGACAATTTCTGCCGCGGGATGATAATTTACTCGTCTAAAATAAATTTCAATGTCACTGACGAGCGGTGATCGGTTTTTTGAGAGACATTCAGAAAGGATCGGAAACGAACGAATGACGAGTACCGGTGCGCGCAGCGCTTTGAGCGGAGTACGGATTGCACTACACACTACGTAAATTTTTTAGAATAGTTTTGAAAAAAAACTTGTTTATATGTTTTGGAGACTACAATTATTATTTTTAATTTTTTAATTTTTTTTTATTTTATACGGTCGAAGGCACCAAAATGTTAACGCACAACCATGAAGATATAATAAGAAAATGTAATAGTGGACTGTATTTTAGTAAATGATATGGTTCAAAGGAATTGTACGTTACATACACACATGGTTTTAAATGTTTGAAGTAAAGGGCACTTACCAATGGTCTTCTATCTTCACTGTAGATAGGGACGTCCCTTTATATAACTACCAACTTCATAAGCCTTGCTCTCACAACCAAATACAAATTAAAAGGTCCTTATTTTGGGTTTCGTAAAATTGTTAGATCCGGCACTCACGTCGTTTTTAACCCGATTGCTAGTCAATTGTCTCTGCCTTTACACTCTCACGAGATGTGTGAATATACCAAATATGTGTAGTACATGCGCGATTAATAGATTTTAACAATTATGATTTAGCGGTGCGCTAACACCTATTGCTGAATTGATAGCTCTTGTTTCGTGCATAGTTGATAGCAGTAAAACATGTTTATCGCTTTTAGACTTATACGAGACTATTGGTGCTTTTTCAGAATATCCAAACATTGACGTGAGTACTTTCCTGTCTTTGGTATTTTCCTCAAAAGGCCCACTACAGTCATATTGATCTTTTAGCAACTTTTCGGCAAGAGGCATACTGGTAAACCAGTTATTCATCGTCACATTTCTGTTTGATTCATGGATGGACTTTGTCTAGGTTTTTACAAAATATTCCGCTAATGGAAGACCATTAGTTTGGGTAGACTTTCCGATGTAGGGAGATGTGTCAATCAAATATTTTGTCGAAACGTCACATAACAAAACAAGCTTTATACCATATTTGGCAGGTTTGTTAGGTATATACATTCTGAACGAATAGTTGCCACGAAATCCAACTAACTGTTCGTCAATAGTGACGTAAGACCCTGGTTTATATGAACTTTTACACGTAGTTATAAATTTGTTCCAAATATTTTCCACTGGTGCAAATCTGGAAGCAGTTCTTCTTTCTTCACGGGTTGTTTTGTCGTCAAAACGTAAGCAAGCTGTTAAAAATTCAAATCATTTTTGGATCATTGTAGCACGATATCTTAAACTACACAAATATGGTAGTTGAACTAGGGATTATCTTTTAAATTTGCAGCAAGAATATATAAACCGATTAGTGCCTTTACTTCCTCTAAATTGGTTTCGGAAAAAGTTGCATCATTAGCACTGTATTTCTGCTTCGCTAAATTGATTTGCTGATTAGTAAATTCTACTATTTGATTAAGAATATTGTCGGAAATAAATGTTTGAAAAGCTCGCAAAGGATCGAGAATACTCCGTAATTCAGGTGATGGGTCCGTTTTAACGTATACTATGTGTTATCATTTTTTAGTGGTTTAGAGTGCCACGTGTAGCCATTTTTTCCGATCAAAACATCTGTGTTAGCAATCACCACAAGGTTTTTGTTATTACTTTGAACTTCTTTCAAAACCTAAACAGACAGATAAAATGGGTTATAGTTAAATGATATATTACCTAGTAACATATTACCTGGAAAACATCATTGTTTTCTTTATTTTTAACGCTTCGCTTTCTTTTGCTTTTTTTCGTGGTTCCACCTGGAGTTGAAGGGCAATCTTTGCATTCTGTACTATCACTCCAAACATTTGACAATGTTTGCACGAGATTAGACTCTACTTCTTCTATTGGTAACCATTCTGTGTCACTAGCATGATCTATTGACTCGGTACCGTCATCGGACTCATCGCGGTTAATTTCATCCTCAACTTCACTATCACTACTTTCGTAAAGAATATTTTCTAGTTCTTTATCAGTTAAACCCCGTTTAGACATTTTACCCGTTATTGGTATCGACACGTAAAAATGTCGGCTAATAATTTTCGCGTAATAGTATCGACACGTAAATTTTACGTATGCTACCGTTATAGGGTTAAGAATTCCGTTAAAATTTATGTAGGAAAGTAATCCTCACTTAAAATGAGACAAAGTCTCAATTAACCTGGGATAGATGGATGCACTTTAAAATATTTGTTTTAATATTCTGATAATCTTGAATCTTATAAATCCTAATACCATGAAAATGATGATATTCATTTATATTTGCTTGTATTTACTTATTAAATTTAGCTAAAAACACTTTTACTTTATTTTGACTATTACGCCTTTTACTTTCCTTCAGTGTATGTACAGCGTTTCCACATTAATAGGTACAACCATCTATAAAAATCAAAATGTAGATGATTTTATGAGGGTTTGTAATTAGCAAGGGTTTATATAGTACAAATAAACAACTCTATATATTATTCTATCATAAACAACACAGACAGACAATTCACAATAATTCAGTTTTGAGAAACAGTGAACCAAATACGTTTAAATAAGGAAGGTGATAGATACATTATCCAGGTATTAAATAAGGAGGAAGCTCCATCGCCTGTTGCAGACGATATACCCAAGCGTCGTTTACAAATCGCCAAAAACTAGGCAATCTGCTATACTCATACGTCAGCGTCGTCAACTTCATTACAGTTATTTAATATATTTTTTGTTGCCAACACTAAAAATGTTCAGAGTGACCAACAGCAAAAGAACACAACCACTTTAAAAATGGCTTTAAAAATATCGTGGCCATATGCATTAGCAGTCCAGATATATTTATTAAGTTCGTGCCTCCAGTGCTGCTGTTACGAATGTTTTCAACCAAATGTAAGTAATATGCAAATGTAAGTAAATGTAATGTTTTTATATGAAATTTTTTTTAGGATAAACGAAGGTTCCACACCTGCAAAAAATGCAGTGGAAGATAAAGAACGTTATAATGTTTTAAGAACTGAACATGATAAAGAGTTTATATGTGGATAGAAGGGTTAAAAAAATAGAGTTTTCAATTCATACCAAAGGAAAAATATTTTATTGCATCATCAATAATAATGTAATTGTTTAAATATTATTGTTCTTTAATCACCACATCTAAAAGCAAGAAAAGTCTACTTCAATATCACTTTTTTTTTCACAATTTTTGTATTTTGATCCACTTGAAATTCTATTTGTAACAATAGACGTGTTCTTGATGGCGTATTATATTCAGGAATTTCTGATAAATATAAAATCTCAAGGAGTATATAATTGAATTACACGTCATCCAAGAATTTATCGAAAAAAATATTATAAGACGAGTTTTTGAAATATTAGACTATTACGTCTTTCATGTTCAGTAAGGACGGTAATGATCCTTTATAAAAGACCATTTGTGTCAGAAAAAAGTGAGATTCTCAGAAGCTACTTGACGCAGGGTGAAGAATTAATCTACAGAGCACTTAATACTTATTTAAAGACCTTATTAACAATAATAACAAAAAGTTCTTCCTCTTGATAAGTTGCGAGGTTATCAAGAGGAAGATATTCCATCACTTGGAAAAAAAGTGAGATTTCTTAAAATCCACTGGATAATACAATATGGTTTAGAGCTTTACCGAAACAATTTTTAAGAAACTTTATTGACATTAATCAAAAACCTCTTTAGAAGTTCTCTTGTCCAGTTCAAATAGAACTTTTGCCTCATAATAAAAGAGTTCTGGAAATTGTCTTGCCAATTAAATAAAAATAAATTAAGAGTTCTTGATGTATCTACTATTTAAGCCTCTCTTGCTTAAAAAGGTTTTCACATTTCGTGTTGATAATTAACGAAATAAATAAAATATAAAGTGTAAGCCTGATAAAAGGAAAGTGGAATAGACATTTTTATTTTATCAATATCTTACAAAACATTACAATTAAAGTAGGATATTATTGCCGTATTACATAATCAGTATAATACTTGTAGATTGTCTAGACTTAAAAATTTTATTAATATTATCTAGGCTTAGACACCTTTATCGCAGCACGCAAGGGGCCACTTATCGGCATATTTTCGTATATTGACTAATTCGCATACAATTATTTCCATTTAAACACATAAATACTTTAAAAATAAGGTTAAATTATATTAATTTAGCAGTTACGCAACAAAAAATCTCCAATCGTATCTAAACAGAGTCAGAATGCCCTATTTCTTGTTACTTTTCAAGAATCAAACATACCCATCGCTAACACCAAGAAAGTCTTATATACACACTTTTTCCAATTTAAATACAATATAGAGCTTCTAGAGATGACATCCTGAATCGGAAAAGCACCCCCCCGGATTAAACTGATTGAAAAGCGCACCCCCAGGGCAGGTGAGATAACACGGGGTGGATCCCTTTTTTAGAGCAATATAGGGGGAAATAGATAGAGACGAGCCAAAGTATTTGTTTATTGACGGTTAAATACGGTCGTATAACCAATGTGGTACACCGGAGCGAGTGCGAGTGTTTTTTTACAAACCGCCGCCCATTGTCATTATTTACGTAAAATGGCTGGAGGATTAGCCTAATGGCAGATGTTCACTTAAAATTGATTTGGAATATCGGTTTGTATTATGGTTTCTTTTATGAGTAATAGTACAATAAAGAGATTGTAAAATAAATTAGCTCTTGAGTAATTAGGTACACAATAGCTTATCAAAGCTAAATTTTAACTCTTAGAGTGTTTTTAAACTGGAAAATTTCACAAATGTTTAAAAGCGAAGGAATACATCTTTCAGATCTTTTTCAGAAAGCTCGTATATAGACTAATGTCTATATTAGAAATATACTTTAGATATACACGTCCGACAAGCAAAGGTCATAAGTGCGGAATGTATTTAATTGCTTAATTTTTATGCATGTTAATGAGTAGGTGTTTAAAAACATTTATCGTATCCATATATGTAGAAATATCAATCATTATAAAATTCTAAAAGATTATGGGATATTGCAAAAGGAAATCATAAATCTTGTATGGAAGTTGAGGCTACAGTGGTCCGAAATATTAAATTTTGTTCGAGGGATTAATTGACGTTAGTATAATAAACAAAATTTAATATTTCATTACCATCTCCATTATGCTTAGCTGTAAAATAGGTTAGAATATCTTAAGACTTTATATAACTCTATGATATATTATTTAAAAACTTCAAATAAGTCTATATTACATACCACAAATATACACACTCGCAAGCACAGGTCTCGAGTGCCGATATCAATATGTAACTTACAATAATAAATGTAAGTCACAAGTTAAAAAGAGGATTTCTTTTATTCTTCTATTTCTATACTACGTTCCTTCTATTAACTATAGTCACCAAACTAGAATCTTGTTCTTTATACTGTGCTATAGTCCAACATATATATTTTTTCATGTTGTTACTCGATGTGATTTTCTTTTTGAATCACCGAGATTTTTTTTTACAGGGTTGAAGCAAAAGAGGCGAAGGAATTTAAAAAATTAATAATTTATTTAAAATTTTAAGTTTTAATTTTCTTTTTATTCACAAAAATGAAACGCAATATTTGAAGTTGTTTTACAATTATTTAAGTATAACAGATTACATCACGTAAATGACGGCTATTTTCAGCCTATTTTTAGCCTATCCAAGTGCGGCTTTTGAAAGAGCATTTTTGACATTTTTAGCAGATATTCTGCCCTTACTTCTACTTAAATATTATCGTTTAGTTGCTTCAGGGTTCGGGATTTATTAACATACACCTTTCCTTTCGGATATCCCTAAAGGAATTAATCAGGGGCTGGTAAATCCGGCGAGTGAGCACACCAATTAAACCCTAAATTTCTCGAAATTAAACATTTGTTAAAAATTTGCCTTAGAAGGTGCATAGTGGCTAGAGTAGTGTGCACAGTGCCCCCTCTTAATGGAACTATATCACTTGATTATCAGCAGGAGCTGGTCTAAAAAATTATAATCATATCCTGATATCGCTTGCCTGATACAACACTGCCATCGTGGTCTTCGAAGAAAGATGGTCCAATAATTCGTTGAGACGTTATTGCGCACCATATTGTACATTTAAGGGGATGTAATTGTCTTTGATAAACCAATCTTGGGTTCTTGGTACCCCATATTCTGCAGTTCTGCTTATTTATGAAGGCACTTAAATGAAAATAAGCTTCATCTTGGCAAGCGAACTGCATAAGCTAGTCATTGTTGGAAATCTATTGGTTTTAGTTCTTTCACAAGCGGCACTTTATATGGAAACCGATATAAGGTTTCACTGAATATTCTACGTAAAGACCTCCGAGACATTAGACTTAGCAGAAGGTTTTCGGGATGAGGTTTTTAAATTCTTCTCCTGAACGCATTGAATTGTTCTCTTCATTTTTTGCGGAACGGGGTTTTCCGCCTCGTAGAATGAAGTATGAAGAAGTATTCTATAACCTGAAGCATAAAATTCAAAAGAATATCTCCTCTACTATTTCTCTCAGCATAACCATGAGGGCTTATATAGAGGTGTCTACATCATCGGTTTTTGATCCTGGGTTGGCATTACATTCTCCCAGGAGGAAAGTGTAATTTACTGTGTTCTGTTGCATAACCACAGATATATGTTCGTAAAAGCCTTCTTTTACTACTTTATTGTCATGATGTGCAAACTTGTATGATCTTAATTCTGTATCTTTTATTTCACCTTAATATAAAATAAATGACTCTTGAAGAAACACTATAAACTTTAATGATGTTTTGCTTGTGGTCTTTGTTAACGCTAAAATTCACCTTGTTTTCCCTGTAGTGTATTAGATGGTTCAATTTAAGGATTACCTGATTTTCTCCTTTTCTCCTAACTTTGCCAAGTCTCAAGATATCCCGTTTAATATACATAAGTTCCTCATCCAGTCTAATCAGTTTATGTTGTGTCAAGAGTGTTCCTGTTTTGTAACTGGTTATTTGCAAAGTTCTGTATCTATTGTAGCCTGGTTTGGTACCATTTCTCGTATTATTTCAGGCAATTTAAACCATTTTCGAATTCTTCCTGAGATTTGAAGGCACATTCCTTCCAGGCAATTTAAATCGTAGTTTATTCCTTTCTAGTACGTAAATATGTATTTTAGATGATCTAAAGCTTTTCAAGTAATTTTACATTTTAGTTTAGTGACTTGAAACCACTTTAGACTTCCTTCTAGAAGCTATAGCGAACTAAATCCACACTATTTTAAAGCTCGTCTCTTAGTGTCATAAAGATAAACCAAATCACCGTTATTGTAACTCTAGTATTTGGCATTGAGACCGCATGCTTTATTCATTGGATCAATGGCATCTTGAATATAATGCATTTGACTCTGAATGACATCCATTATTATACGCAGCTTACTGACGTAGTTCTCCCTGGCAACATCTGTTCTTAGCGGGTAACCAAATTTCAGATCCCATGGGACAAGGAGGTGTGCTCATTACTACTCGAGGAGTGTACGAAATTCTCCTATGCTCTTATGGATTGTCGATCGATAAGCCAGCAGAACAAATGAAGAAACCTATCCTAGTCTTTTTGGTGGCCAAAAACTACCATGAACAAATACGGGTTATTAGTTTTATTCATTTGTTCCAACATACTATATCACTGCGTGTATATTGCGGTAGTTCTAATTTTCCTCATTCCAAGCATCTTACACAGATTTTCTTAAATAAGTTGGTTCAAAATTTTGTCCTTGGTCTGACCTCCAAAGGAATATTCACTAAATCGGCAAATCCGATCCTTTTTAAAAGCGATTCGTTGGCGATCGTAGATGCTGCATCACGAACGCGATGTACTTATTTCTTACTTCTGATTTGGCAAATGGGCCGGTAATGTCAATAGAAATCATTTCAAAGAAAATTCCCATGCTGTACTGAAGCATCAAAGTTTTCTGCTTTCTCTGCGATCCCATTTTCTGCCCCAGTCCCTTATCTGTGCATTGTTATTGACACAGTAAAATCATTCCCTTAATTATCCCAAGTTCTTTGCTACTCCAAGATATCCTCCGGTATGGATTTCCTCTAGTAACTCCGAAATCCCAAGTTGGCTTTTTCCCTTCCTTTATCTAGGTAGAGACAATCTGGATATCGGAATCTGCCTCTTGGTCTCTAAGAAAATCCGTCTTTTTGTCAAGTATCATCGACGATGGTGATTCTTAACAACTTATCATCTTTCTACTCTGACTGCGGACAATACTTTCACTCTTTCCAGACTTCTTGCTACAGTTGCTGAACACAGGTCGTCGATTACCTCAACGCATCGATTTTCCTAAGTTGCATGAGTAGAACTGGCGCCTTCTGGAGGATGTCACATTTCCAACATTCGGACTTCCGGTCCTAGAGGCGATGTCCTCCAATCTTCAGTTGCTTGCCTAATTCATTAAAGTGTCCTGTCCTAGGATCACTAGACCGGCTCGTATTTTTAGAAGCTTCAAATTCAGGGCCCATCTACTAGCTTAGATGTATGTGCTAAGAACAAGTACTGCCTTATTTCACCATAGCGGAGTCCATTCCATTTATTAAGTCTTGAATTCCTAAACATTTTATGAGTATTTCTGGGACATCTGCAGCCGCCTCAAACTCACGCTGATAAAAATTCCATGATATATTACTATCAAAATGAGGCAGCTTGAGGCACTTTAGCTCCACATGTTTCGTATTATCACAAGTTTCTTTCTTGTTGCTACTGCTGAAGATCTACAGGGTAATTCGTCGAAAGTGTTGACTTGCAATATTGCGATTCTGTCTTGAACTTCCTGGATCATGTCCTCCTTCAAGGAAAGAATTTCTTTTTTTAAGTCCTTCTTATTTTCGAAAATTATTTTTTCCGACCTGGAATAAATCTCTCTTAATGTGGCACGATTTTCTTCTAGTTTTATAAAATTTTCTGGCAATTTAGCTTTCAGGTTGGAAGAATTTTTCAGTTATTTAGCTTCCAGACCTTGCAACATGTAAACCATATCGCTTGCATCAGCAAAAACAAAGTTCTCCTCAAAGTTACCACCTTCCTTAAGTAATGTATTACAAAGCCTCCCTTGCAAGTCCGCAGTTATTTCTCGTCGTACCAGTTTAGCCGTCCCTTTTCAGCCCGGCAAGTTTCAAATCCATCATCCTTGGTATTTTTATACACATGGCCCGAAATACTTCTGTTCAGTATTATTTATTTTTTAGCAACGTTCAGGTGACTGACGTCCAATGCACACCTGATACCAATATGGCGTTTTTAGCCATTCATTAGGAATGATGAAATAAAATACTCTAAAATACTCGATGTACAAAAATTGTTAACTTATTTATTTTAAACGTACACGCTAAATATAACCACTTAAGCCTATTAGAAATTTTTATTAGACAGTATTTATACCCTACTATTTATGTCGATTTAAAAACTGCGCCAATATTCTGACTTGAACTGGTTTCCCGGATACGCGAGTTCCTTGTATTCTCGACAGACCATGGTTCTCGACAGACCACTTGTGCCACTGTGATGATTCCGGAATAACGAAGCACAACTAATATTCATGGCGTTGCCAATGTCCTTACAATATGTATGTATACAATTTAGTGGGGTCTGCCTCAGGGTGGCCCTTTGCACTGCTATTATTGTGCTTCTTATTGTGCCAAAACGTTCGCAAACAGGATCAGCTTATTCAGTGGAAGCATAAGAATATAGAAGAATAAGAGTTTAAGAGGTTTTGATGACAGATTTTATCGAATACCCTTGAAATATCCCGAGCTATTGCACGGAATTCACCATATTTATGGATAGTCTCGGTCTAAACATGCATGACATAGGCCAACAGGTCGCCAGTAGATCTATGTTTTCATAAACCATACTGAGGATCTGAATAATGTTGGTGGACTTCAGGTATTTTAAAATTTGCTAATTGACAAGTTTCTTTATTACATTGGCCATTGCCGGGAGTAAGTCAATCGGATGGTGGTAATTTATGGACATCGCCGTTTGTGTTTTTTGGATATCCGTTTAATACGCGCACGTTTCCAGTCTTTACAGAAGAGATCTCTTCTGTATAAAAGAGAAAACGGGTTGCAAAAATAAGTACATAGTTTGTTCTATGTCCTCTTTCGGTTAGGATTTCTTGGATACAATTCTGCTTAGAAAATTGTTGTATCCTTGTTGTACATAGACTCGTATGCTCTAGGCCCCCACTATTCCTCATTTCTTTGGAACGTCTGTATACTACATTAGCGATACATACTCTTCTTGAGAATTCTACTCTTGCAGGCAAAAGGACAAAGAGTCCAATATAGATTATCATCTTTGAAAACTAGAAAACTACTACTTGAATCTAATCCTAAAACTATAATAAATAATGTAATTAAACAAATTAAAAAAAAACCATCAAATAAACAAGCGTATTTGCGAGCTAATTTTTAATTTAAAACAGGAATGAAATTTAAGCGAGGATTTTCGAATCCCATTAATTTTCCGGGTGCTCCTCTCTGATGCAGACGACAAAATGTGGGTGATGCAGACAGAGGCATCGAGTGCTCCTCTCCCGTCGTCACAAGGGTCGCCAGTCAAGCACTTAATACAAGCAAATAACGCGCGACCAAATTGAGTTAATAGCAATCGCAAGTCACGAAGGCCCTAATTGCAATTGGGGGACGAATGTAGAATTCGCATGTTGGGCCCTTTGACAGGAAACTCCCCCCGATTAGAAAATATTTCTCCTTAGTGCATCGTTTCTGATTATCCAGAATATCTGGTTTAAACTTATTTAAATCCAATCTAAATATTATTTTCGAAATATAAATTTTGATTTTTGGATGCTGGATGTGACAAATTTTAATACTTAAATATATACGGGGTGACCACTTAGCCTTGTTAAAAAGCTCTTTTAAAAAGAAAATTTATGGATAAATAGGTTTTCATGAGATAAATCAAATGAATGAATAGGTAGACATTATTAGATAAGTATTTTTTTGGGTAAAATATCCAATAGAGTATTTATTACGGTTTTCCGTTGTTTGTTACAGTTGTGGCGCTATTTCGAGAAACTTGTTCTGATTTTCCCTTATTGAGTTAAAGTAGTGTGAATAATCTTGAAAAGCAATTCAGGACTAATGGACATGTAAGAAGTATTCCTAGACAGAAACAACCATGGGTAAGTAAGGATACAAAAGTGGAGTTATGAAGAATCACCTATCACTACGGCAACACGAAACTCTGGATTACGATGTATGCCAACAAAATAGCTTTAAAAATACTAGTCAGCTGAAAAAAGAGCCTCTAAAATAAATCCTATATAGGAGCTGCAGAGGACGATTTCGATGAAGATTTATTGAAGCTTTACATAAACTTTCTTGCTCTTCTTCGTAATTAAATTATATTATATTAAAAGATAGTTTCAAATTATGCTTAAAGATTTAGATAAATAATATTACTATAGGGAAGATAAATAATACGACAAAAGATTTTTAAAATTTTATATTTAGAAATCATAAATACGACAGATAAAAATAAATAAAGATAAGAACAGGGTGATGTAAATGATTAATAACCTTCATCAGCTTTAAGAGGCTGACGACCTAATCGACTCTTCAAATTATTTTAAGTGGCCTTAATTTAAGGAAAAAAATATGAAAACATGAATTCAAGTAGCTAATTCTATAATAAAAACAACTTAATAGTACACTTGATGAGCCTTATCGTAACAATATCAACGTAGGTATGCATTACGTATTAGTATTATTATTATTACATTTAAAATATGATTAAATTATTTGCATAATTAAAAGTGCTTTATACATAAATTAATTAATTTTTATTATATAATCTTGAGAATCTAATAATATGCAATTTTTGACCCTGCTAATAATAAACTTTGAAGCTCCTAATAATCATGACTAAACATTTATTCACACATATATTTTTTTTCAAAGTTAATTGCTATACACAATTGACACAAAATAAAAATTTGTTAATATATTTTTTTGAACATATAGTCCGGGTGCATATTGTAAACATTTAGATCGATCGCTGGATCATGTCAGTTAGAAGACAGTAATTTCTTTATTCAAAAATTGATTTATATTAAAGGCCAAAGGAATTTTGACATTTTAATTAATTTTAAAATAAATAAAAAAAAGTTATAGCTCAAAAATCCAAGACCTTAAATATTTTGTGAACTATTTGGCAACAATGCTATCATGGCAAACTACGGCTCCTCAAAAGTACGGTCAACGGTTATATTGAAAATACATCCATGCAGAAACCGGTGTTACCATAATGTGCAATATTTGCCAAAAGTTGTAAATATTATACGTATTGTATACTAAATATGTTCTTAGGATATTTCTGGGGTAGACCGACTAGTTCTGATAAGTAAATAACAAAGCAATAGATGGCTCCGCTACTCACATACTTAATAAAATTATTGGGCCTTGTATCATCGAATACGTAAACACGGCCCAAGACAAAAGTTTAATTTTATTAATTAGGCTAAAAAAATGCGCTACCTTAATTTTTTTTTTAACTCATATACTGTGTTGCTAATATTCTAAAGGCAGGTTTTTTTTTTAATCTGTTAAATATTCATAAATTAACATAATCTCAAAAATCTATACATTTATAATTTTTCCTCCGGTTAACAAGGTGGTCGCTCTCTGTTATAAGTTTGGTAGAGTACGATTACATTAATACAGGAGAGACCACAGAAACCAGTAATTGATGTAGTCGAAATTAATAATAATAGCCTGTCCAAATTTCCACTAACTCTACATCAAAAAACTATTTGCACTAGACACAACATCTTCTTATCATAGTATAAAATATAGCCCACGATTTACAAAAAGAAAAATACAAAAAGAGCCGATCGATTATTTAAGAAATGCAATGAAATGTGTACAAAATCATACAATGCGTGTAAGCATAACCGCGAGACAATTTGGACTTTTAAAAACAATTCTAAAAGAAAGGACTAAGAGGGACTAGGTCCGTTATCAACGTTGAGAGAAGAAGCAGAATTAAAAATAGTGCAACATAAAAAAAATTGCAAACATTTGGATTTGCACCAGATCGGATGTCCATCAGAATATAAGCTTTTGAACTTGCCAAAGAATTACAATATACGTTTAATAAAGAAAAAGGCAAATCCGGCTGCGATTGCTTCAACTCATTTTTGTGACGACATTCTGATATCTCGAGTAGTAAAGCCGAAGGAATGTCTATCAAGCTTGCAGTACTCGCGTGGGATACAAGCGCACCCCACTTGTGAGAAAACTGCGCATGCGTTCCTATATGGGGCGCACAGTAGATCAGCTTCTAGGTAAGCTTTCCAAATAGTTCGCTTCAGAGATTGATGAACTGTGTTTTTTCAAAGTTATTTTTAAGGCAATATTTTGTTCTTGGATACATTCGTATCCTACTCGATCCGCAAATTTTGTTTTGGGCTTAATATTTTTTGGATAGTTATGTATGTTATGTAATGTAACAATATTTTTAGCTTTAGACCCAGGCCTACCCTTCAAATTCAAATTTAGGCCTACCTTCAAAAATTTGAGTTGACATATAGCGGTTGACAAACCCTATAAAAAGAAAGGTAAGTAAATTTTCATGGAAAGTAAATTTTATTACATTCATGGAAAATTAACGGATAATCCAGGATTTTTTAAATTAATTTTCCGCATTTACTTGTTCGCTGAATTTAATGATTCGTATCAAATTGTCCATCTAATGATGATTCCATGTTTTTGACAAAACGAAAATTTGATTATCGTTCCATTGAACAATCGAAAATAGAAAAAGTTGATAATTGGAATACTAAATTATTTAAAATTCTGGAAAAAGTGTTTTAATTATTAATTACAAACTAATTACCAACCCAACCCCACCCAACAACATAAAAATACGTCCCTGACTTTCATTTAACTGGAAAAATGGGTTAAAGATTTAAACCTTTCACACCCTTTTTTTGTTTATAAAATTTGATACACAACTAAATCTCTTTATGTAAAAATAGCGGTCATTTAAAGGTACTTCACATTAAATTTATGAAAATGGACGATATTTCAATGAATTTTTTAATTGATTTTCCACACTTTGTTTCGATGGATAATAACAAAAATTAATAATTGGAAAATAAATAGTTTCGCTTAAGAATCTAGTAAAGCTTAAAGTATTTATTGAAATTTTAAACGAAAAAAATATTAATTTATATCAAAACCGTTTAACGAATACTAGCGATCGATTTTTTTACATTAAGCTCCCGCACTAATATTGGATGGTATAATTCTAATAAATAATTTAAATAATTATCACGAAAATATTCTTTTAAGCATTATTATATAATAATTTATTAAACGCTACTTATATGGTTTGTATTGCTCCCTATTATAAAATGTGTTGAGCACGTCAATATCATTTTGAGTAAACGGTATGAAAACCTAAGTATATCAAAAAATTGGTGTCTACTTTGCCATCGCACTGCTTCTATGTACAATAATCAGAAGAGGAAAGAAGCTATATTGAGTATAATATAAAAAATTTGGCAGTTAGAGCAACAATAGTTTCACTTGGACCGAGAATTAAGTGGGAAAATGAAGTGTTTAATTAATTTGTCAATGTTTTAGTCCAAGTTTATAGTTAAATTAATTTAGGCTACACATATACGTCTATTTTTTATATTATGTTTTACATATTTTATATAATTTTTCTTATATTTTAAAGCACATTTTAAATGATGCTGATATTATTGTATTATCTAGATAAGATTTTTGATATCTTTACGTATTTATGAAAAATTAATTGGGCTCAAAAAAACTACTATATATCCCCATAATCACTGAGTTATAAACCCTCTGGTTGCCATTTTCACAAATGTTGTTTTTGCTTTTTTTTTTAAACAAAAAGGTCAATTAATAAGGATTTTAAAATGCAAAAATCGCCCCTTATCTAGACAATTAATATTTATTATTATTGTTCTTTTAATGTTAAAACTACTTTAAAATATTATTTATTATTTTTATCCTTGATATATATAACAAAAGGACAATATCGACAAAGTCGAAGCATGGAAAAAACAATTTAAGCTTAATTTTTATCACAAAAATGTATACTTTTTATATGTTTAAAATACTTTGCTAATACGATACTCTAACAAGCATAATATATTATGGATAGAAATGCTAGTTTATATTTTTCTCACAAAAAAATTATGTTTGTGCGATTATATAGTAAAACAAAGGCTTTTTTTTAATGGTCATCATATCCATTAAATTTATGCCAAAAAAAGCCATTCAATTTCCTAACTAAGTCAGCAATCACATTAACTAACAATTGTTTTTGCTGCTAGGAAATTACATATTGCACAACCTATAATAAAACTCAAAATAGTAAGGATAATAATGTAACAAATTGATCCCAAAATAAAAACTCTATTACGCTGAAAAGTCACCAGTAACTACCCTAGTGGGCGTTTTGTTCTGAGTATTAGAAGAACCACCCGGTTCCGCCGCAATAGACAAGGTAAGAGGCATTATTTTCAGTGGATGTCCATTCAGTTTCATATCCGCTGTCTTTGTCGAGTCCTGTAGAAATGTTTGACGTTTGGAAACCCACCTCAAATCACCTAAATATTAATACCTTACCCTAAAGTCCCTGCTATGAGACGAAACCGATCCAGGACTAACGGCAGGTTTATTTAGTTCGCGGTTTTGGTCGGCTTTTGATTTACACTTGTTGGTCACGTGGTCTCGTAATGCCATTTGGTATGCTAGTTCGAACGCTTGTCCTAATGTTAGTATTATTTCTGTGGCATGTTCCTAAAAAAAAAGGTAGGGTTATAGGGGTGTAAATGTAGGTTTTATACCCTTAGGGTCAAATTACGGACCAGCTGGTAAAGTTCCTATGTGTTATCAGGCAGATAAATTCTATCCTCTCGGTAAACCTACCAATAGCTGTAGGAGGAATTATGAACCAAATTTTTATCTGTTATTAAGTAGCAGAAGGTTTACAGTTTGGCAACAACATAATTATTGTGGCCGGTATAATAATCTTAAGAAAAAAAGAAAGATTAGTGGTATGAATATCCGGTCCTGAGAAAATAAATAAAATAAACAAAAATAAGTATTTGATTTTTAATTTGTGATAATAGTTAAAGGTACTTGTATACGTGTTTTGTGGCAAATCCGATATTCTTTCTGTTAGTAGTAGTATTAATACGTCATTGCATTTTTGCTAATTGTTTGTAAGTATCCCACCAGACATTTGCTAGTGAACCACAGTACACAGCTTTTTAGAAACTGCATACTATGCAGTGAATTTGGTAGAATTTTAATAATTTTTTTAACATTATTTTTTAGAGGATGTCTAAATAATCTGATAAAAAAAAGAGGTCGGTTAACTTCAAAAAAGACTGATGCATCATCTTGGAAAGAAAAAGATCAGGCCTGGGAAAAATTGACAGCAGAGTTTAATGTAAAAAAAACCCTATGTCAGGGGTAGTTCGAACCTTGAATAATCTTCAAACAAGGTATGAGGGTATAAAAAAAAATTAAGAAAAAAAGTAGCCAAGAACAAACAGGAAATATTTATAACTAGTGGCGGTAGTGCAACCATAACACCTCTTACCACCTATGAGGAAATAATTTATAATTTAATAACACTGACAACACTAACAAATGTTGAGGGACTGCCTTCAAGATATGATGATGATAGTAAGTGATAAAATATGGTGGCTCAAATTTGACGTTCCTATATGTTATTTCTTAGATCTTTTCTGCTGGTAAGACAAACAAGAGGTTTATAATTCAATTTTTAATGTTACCAGCATGATAACTTTTCCAGACACTTTACCAGCCGGTCCATAATTTGGCCCTTAAAATGAGTTATTGTTATTCAAAATTCAGATAAAGATAAGCAGCATTCGAGAATCATCAAATACACATTATAATTGGCTATAGTTTGTTAGTCGAGTTTGATTGGATTGGATTGAAAAAGGTTTAATTTATTACCAGTTTGTTAATAATTTTCAATTTGGCAGTAAAACTAAATGAGTTAATTGAACTAATTAGGTTTTAGTTGTGATTTATTTAACTACACTTATCCTCAAACTTGGGCTCTATGTGATAAGGGTTTCAGGACCTCCAAGACTTTTTATAACTGTAAGTAAATTTTAGGCTTAGTAGCGGAATAATTTGTATGAGATCAAATTAGTGTCTAGGAATGTTTATAAATAAAATACCCTTAGGGAGGATGTTTTCTGTTCTGAAATCAAAAATACTGTTAATATCCACGAACTGACTTTTAACGCTACTACATAGCGCGTCCTCAGGTTGCAGATAGAGAAAAGCCCTTCTGAAGATAAATATTAACTAGCTTCTTTCAGACCCAAGTGAAAAATTTCGTTGCAAATGACGATTGACCCTGAAATGTATTTGAGGCATCATTAAGAACCCAAAGTCAAATACATATATAAATTCAAGATGTTTTGCCCTGCATGGTACCAGAATAAAAAATACCAATTCTCGTTGCCAAAACCGTTTAACCTTGAAATGAGGGTAACTTCGACCTGAAGATTAAATTCATATCTGCATGTCAAATTTACCGATCTTTCTGATTCCGGAAAAA
Source organism: Anthonomus grandis grandis (assembly GCF_022605725.1). Taxonomy (NCBI): domain Eukaryota; kingdom Metazoa; phylum Arthropoda; class Insecta; order Coleoptera; family Curculionidae; genus Anthonomus; species Anthonomus grandis. Next base: position 20,455,003 of record NC_065551.1, read on the forward strand.
AAGAGGGACTTTTATTTAAAGAACAAAAGTTGATTTTGATATGACCTTGGGGTCAAGGATAAGGTTACCACTGAATTCTTAAGTCAGAGCTGACCATTTTTTTCTAAAACTTTTTCTTTGAAAATGCGATCCTAGAAAGTTAAAACTTCTTTTACACCGTGTATTGTACTTTGTTTCCTGTAATTTTTTTTTCTTTAATGTCAGGCAATCAAATTTATTTAAGTAATGAAAAACTGAACAAAATTGTTGTAAGTTTTGAGTTGGTTAATTAGGTTTATTCTAATTATTTAGCGGAGTAAAAACCGGCTCGAATTCTCGCGTTTTTTTTTCGAGGTATAACTAGATAAGTCCTATACTAAATTATTGGGAATATTACTGGGCATCTAAAACCGACCTATTTTTTTTAATTTTTAAACGCATTTCTTTGCGCACATATTGCAATAGAAAAAATTGAGGTAGTGTTTTTTTTTTGCTATTAAAAAAATTTTAAAAATGTGCTGGTCACCGTTTATGGAGATACTTTTTTCAGCAATCGAAAAACTTTTTTATTTGAAGGCATTTTACCATATAGTCTGCGAAGAAATTTCTTCTTTTTACTAACTGTACTTTATTGTACTGTACCTAATTTAACTGCACTTTTTACTACTGTAACAGTCTGTTCAGTTTACTGTAGTACGTTTCTGTCTGACGTACCGGTTAGTGATTTCAATGTAATACGATTTTAATTAGGATTTGGATTAAATAAAAGGCAGAAAATAGGGTTGACAAGGGAAACAAATTCTAAGAAAATGAAAAAAAAATAGTCGGAGTGGCGTTCTGAGGATAAATCGAAATGAGGGTAGTTCTTATGAACGGTTTGCTCCCATGCACTTGCTGCATGTAAAACTTTTCTCCATAAATAAAAGGCACTCGTTACATTAGTTTTTTACTTTCCAAAATTTAGTACATTTCCGATTCCGAATCAGATATTTCATTTTCAAAATTAATTTTATTGCTGCACGATTTGCATTTGCATTGGCAGCAACATTTCAAGGTATGTGTTACACAAACACATCGGGTGGTGCAGCCTCTGTCGGAACAGCAAATTGATAGACCACTTCGAAGATTTTCTGGTACAGGTTCTTTCGTGGTTAATAAAGGAGTCCAATATTTGGGGTACTTGTATAGGTTTTTCTACAGGCAACATGAAATTTAAGTTTAATCCTACCATCCAAAATCTCCTTTTTCATTTCCAATAATTTATTCCCGCAAGTGTCCTTTCTTTTTTCTGCTGCCTGAAGTATTGTCTCCCGGCCGGTTTTGGTAGGATTCTGAACTACCAAACTATCGCCTTGGTCTACAGATTTGCCACAAAAAATACATTTCACATCCATCTCTTTAATGTTTAGAACCACTCATTCACTATATTATACTAATTAAAACACAACTACTCACTATATACTATATGCGCACATTAATCGTCTTTGATTCTTATTTTTAACAAGTAACATGAAAGAGCTAGCGTCTTTGAAAAACTAAAAAAGCACATTTATATTGTTTCGACTCGCCACTACACACAAAAAAATCTGTCGTTTTGTCAAAGACTTGTGCTTTGATTCAATGACTTCTTACATTCAGTATTCCTCAATTACAGTAGAGTTTTATCCAACTACAAGTCTATATTTGGTCACTAATTATATCATATCTTGGATTCAATGACAAGATGTTATCGGATTTTAATGAAAGATTTAATTACAAGGTTTCATTGAATTAAACGGGTACTTTATAATTGATTTGAAAATACTTTTTTTTGCCTTAACTTTATGGTTCTTTTGTTAGGATCGCATGTTGAATTGTTTTGATGCATCATGTTGTTTCATAGATTACCAGTGTAGTGCATTATAAAATAATGAATTATAGTATGTATTTGAATTTTGTCAGATTCGTAATTGCCCCAATCTTAACTACAATTGGAAGAATTTAATATATTAGTAATTTTGCAAAAATTGCTTATTAAAATTGAGGATATTAAAACTTATAATTGACATTATAGGTATCTGGATTCAAATCAATTACAAATGATTTTTTATCCGAAATATTTTATTAATTGGTGTGATCCTATACTAAATACAGGGTGATTTTTAATTTATACGCATAAACTTGGGAAATTAATGCTGATGACAAATAATTAAAAATTAAAAAATAGTTAAATATTCTTAGATTTTGAAATAATTTGTTTTTTGTTCACAAAAAATTATCAACTTTATCAGGTGAAATTTTGTTTATAAAGGGCGATTTTTTTATTCAGTAATGGATTTATCGATGGAAACCGTTAACATTTAAACCATTTTGATTATGTCAAAGTTGTAATCAAATGATTCCATCGCTGAAAAAAAAAACATCCTTTATAAATAAAATTCCACCTTATAAAGTTCATACAAATTTTCGTAAAAACACAAATTATTTTACCGTCATTTTTTCTTCATTATTAGTCATTATTTTTGTTATCAGCAATAACTTTTCAAGTTTATACATATAGGTTAATAATCACTCTGTAGGTATTTGAGTTAGTAAGAAAGAAATAAGTTCCACAAAGTTTCCAAAAGTACAACCTATAATCAGTTATGCTTTATTACAAATAAATAAAAAACATGACACAAAAAAAACAAGACTTTCTCAATGTGACTGCTAAAAAAGGTCAAAAATTTTTTTTGGGTATTACATATAAGTTATACAAAAAAAGAAAAAAAGAAATAAAGAAAAGAAACAGAGATAAAACGTCATGTTTTATATCTATTTGTAATAAAGCATAACTGATTATACACTATTATGTACACTTTAAAATTAAATAGAAACATCGGAAAGCTGAAATGGGAATTAAAAAAAAATCAAATAGTTAACATAATAATTTATTTGTCAAAAAAAAGAAACATGTGAATTCAGTTTCAAATCTTATAGACAATTTAAACATAAACTTTTGTTCCAAAAGTCAAAAAAATTCAAAACATTTTCCTTAATTTCTAAGACCACTAGGAAAACAGGAACAGGAAACAGACTAGAAATAAAACAGGAACTAGAAATATACAAAACCAAATAAATTTATTCATTTATATAATATATATATTATTATAATATATAAATTAAAAAAACGTGAAAACTGCAACCATGTATTACATACAGAGGTGGGTACTTACCTTTAAAGATAGGTATAAGCTCCTCTAAATCATATTTTTTTTAAAACTCGTTCATCGTACTATAATTATTAATATTATGGATCTACAACACACAATTTAAATTAGCACGAACACAAATTAACATGCAGGCGCGGGGACGATAATGCTGCTTTTTGAAACAAACAGCCAAAATGACAAGTGACGACGCGACAGGACACCTCCACACAGGCACGCCGCACAGATTTACTCTATTTGGTAGATCCACATTATATACCAATCTACGGGAGTACAAAGTAGTTGAGGTAACGACAAGGATCATTGAAGTTAATATAAGATGTCTTTGGCCCAATACTACTGGGTAATTCTCTGAACAATTTAGATATTGCATTAATAACATGGTGTATTGTGACAGTAATAGTTGTGTTTTAAAGAAAATAAATATATTTTAAATTAATAATTACTGAATAATGTGTTTGTAGCAAATGATTTTAATTATCAAATAAATAGTATATTTTTTTCAATGAAAAACATGATATATATTAAAAATATATAAATGCTTTCATTAAATTAATGCTTATATCAGTATTGGAAGGACATAATATATCATTAAATAGACATAAAGTATTTAAAATTTAATTGCGTAGCTGTAATTATCTTGAACTTAAGGGTTAAATTGTTTGGATAACATGGAATTAAAACTATTATAAATATATTTAAAACAATAAAAAAACATCCAAATACTAAATAATTGGAAACACAACAGTATTTTTTTCTGTGTAATCACAACGAAACGGAGTGCGCAGGATTGTCGGGATGCCGCGCCGGTTTATCTGTATACTAGACGCAATTAAAAATATTGTGCATGCCAATTTTTCGAATTTCAAATTTTGGGGTATCAACGGTTCAAATAAATAGGTATTTCAAATTAAAAATTTCAATATAATAAATACCTAGTAAAGCGTACTTGCAGTGCACGCGGTTAGTAGAAAGTTGCCGCGGGACAACATCGAAAGTGTCCTGCGATTGGAACCCCGAATTGAAAAATCGATAACTCAAGATCTATTAGAGATAAATGGTTGCAGCTTTTTTTTAAACTTTTTTAATGTGTCTGCTATATTTTCTTCGCAGACTGTATGGTAAAATTCCTTCAAATAAAAAAGTTTTTCGGTTGCTGAAAAAAGTCTCTCAATAAACGGTGACCAGCACATTTTTTAAATTTTTTGATAAACAAAAAAAAACACTACTTCAGTTTTTTCTATTGCAATATGTGCGCAAAGAGATGCGTTTCAAAATTAAAAAAAAAAATCATTTTAGTAGGTAGAGCGGTTTTTAAGATAGAGCGAGTTATGTGTCAAAAAGTTGAGTTTCAAAATTACCGCGATTTTTGAGGTTTTTTGAATATGAAAAAAATTGGGTCACCCTAGCGATGTCGAAAAACTCGATTTCAGATGCCAATAAACATGCCTAATAAGAATAGATTTAATCTGGTTATACCTTAAAAAAAAACGATAAATAAGCGTCTTTCGACCGCGTTTTTACTGCACTAATTACACCGTGCTAATACTTTAACTAACTAAACTAACTGTTACACCGTATATTGTACTTTGTTTTCTGTAATTTTTTTTTTTTTAATGTTAGGCAATCAAATTTATTTAAGTAATGAAAAACTGAACAAAATTGTTATAAGTTTTTAGTTAGTTAATTAAATTTATTCTTAATTAGGTGTAACTATTTCCTTAATTTTCTTCGCTCCAGTTTTTTTTTAAATTATACACTATTTAAAAATCATAACCAGGGGGAGAGCACCAGGTAAGAATATATAAAAAATGTACGAGTTATTGCCAAGTTATTTTTAAATCTGTGCTAAATATTTGATCAAGTATTTTAAATAAAAAGCTTAAAAACATATTTGCTTTACTCCAAGTTAAATTTAAGGAATTAATAATTTAGAATTGACCGAAAAAAAAATGTTTTTTAGTTCTTAATTTAATTTACTAAGTACTTTTGAAGTTATTGCTTTTTAATTAAGGTTTTAAACCTAATTAATTAATTAAAAACTTTGACTTTATGCTAGATTAACAGATTTTTAAAAAAATTTAAAAGGCAATTTTGTATTATTATTGTCTAATCTACAATATTGTCTAGTTGTGTTGGATTGGATTAGATATAAACCTGATTTTGAAAACTTAAATTCTATTTGCTTCAGTACATTTCTTTCGCCACTCAATTAATAACTGAAAAAAAGTTTGTTATTAATTATGTTTGTTTATATCTATTAATTGATTTATGATGCCAAATCTTTTAACTAGATTATTAAAAGTAACAAGCTAATTAAAAACTGGAAAAAAATATTAAATAATTAGGTTGGTTTATAACTATTAATTAATTAATCACAATGATCTTCAAACTTTGGCCATATAGTGAGGATTTGAACACCTTTAAATTTTGCCTATTCTTTAAGTTAGATTGTCAAACTTAACAAGTTAAATTTAATTAAATTTGTTTATAACTAATTAATAAATCGGAATGATATTAAAACTTTGTCTGGATCTTGAGGATGCAAACACCTCTAAATTTTGCTTAATTGACAACTCTTTTAATTAGATTGTAAAACTGAATTAATTAATTAATAATTACTGAAAGAAGTTTTTAGTTCTTAATTAATTTGCTAATATATTTTTTATGTTATGCTCAATAGCTATTTAACGCATGGGAAATCACTTAGTTTTGTATCACAGAGTTTGTTTATAAAGTAATAATATGCCAGAATAAATAAAAATTTTATTCTTTACAATTAATTAAGAAAAGCGAACAATTACGTGTATTATTTATTCAGTTTAGCTATTGTTTATTGTAATTTAAAATGTCTTTTTTCTAATTTTTTTCACGAGCTGTATGTTTTTGAATCTAAATGTAAAAATCTCACTGCATTTTGTAGAATGAGTATAGCTAATAGATTTATTCATTCTACAAAAAAAATTCGGTTTAAATAAAAAAATACGCACTACATCAATCCATGAAAAATTCGTAATAATTCAAATAAGTCACTTACCGGACTATGTGCCTGAAATACATGACAATAGTGCAAATCACTATCTTTCGTAATATAAGCGAAATATGCCTGGTGATCCGTGTCCTGACAGGCGCAATTCATATTAACTATTTCATGTTCACAAATGGTGTTCTAAAAAAAGATAAACACATAAAACTTGATCAAACTTTAACATAGTAAACAAGCCACCTGATTCAAAGGGTTTATAAATTTCACCCCTTTATACGATATTGAAAGCAATATCTCTTCCAAGAAGTGTTCTTTGGATTTAACCACTTTTTGTATAGATTTCTTGGTTGATTCTGTACCCTTAAACTCCTTAATAGACGTTGATCCCCAGTACTAAAACATCAAAAAATAAACATAAAAACATCCAACTCAAATTTCATCAAGTTACGTTGGCAGAATATTTCACAGATCCAGTTATAAGCAAAATTGGCTGATGCCTCCACTGGCTCTTAATAGAATTACTACCCCCAACAAATATTTCTGAATTTTTTTTCTCTTGGGGTTTTTGCACAGGTGGTTGCGGTGCAGGTCTAGATTTCTTATGCCTATGCCTTATAGTACCGGTATTACTGCTGCATGTAGAATGGGTACTTTGAGTGGAGGGGGAAGGCACTTCGGTGCCCGGCTGACTAGAAGTTTTCTAAAATAATCATGGTTGTACACGAGTGTTCCGCTCAGAACTCAGTTATTACCAATAACACAGATTCGGTACTAATATCCTCCATTTTTGGTCCGGTTACTATATTGTCTCCGTTGCTCACACTAGCCAATATCCGCTTTCTGTGTCCGACTTTTTCTATATCTAAGACAGCTGAAAGCTCTACATCCCAGATTCTTTTAATTCGTTCCATGTCGTGGTAGAGATGTTTGTCGAAAGTGTCTTGATATTGGGCCAAATTTATTTTTTTTAACCACACTTTTACTAAGTTTTGCTCGTTATTGTTATTACAATTCGCAATTTGATTGTGAATTTTTAAGGGTAATTGTTTTACTGCTTCTAGGATTTTTGTGCGGTCGTCTTTACTTGATATGCCCATGTCTGTTAAGTCGTTTTCTTCTATCACGCCGTTCTAAAAGTGAGGGAATTAAATGAGAAGCTTGAATGAATAAAAGTAGGTGAAACTTGTAAATTGTAGATTTGCTGGTAACATCGCATTATGTATTTAAGCACATTTGTCCACGAACTTAATAAATATCTCTAGATTGCTAACGTATATGGCCACGATACCCAAAAATTACCACTGCCTGGTGGCCGCCATTTTTATGGTGGTTGTGTCCTTTTGATGTTGGTCACTCTGAACATTTTTAGTATTGCCAACAAAAAATATATTAAATAACGGTAATGAATTTGACGACGCTGACGTTTGACGTGTGTGTATAGCGGATTGCCTAGTTTTTGGCAATTTGTAAAGGACGCTTGGATATTAAATAGCTTCCTCCTTATTTAATACGTGGATAATGGATACATGGATGGATGGATGGTGATAACCATCCTTATTTAAACGTATTTGGTTCACTGTTTCTCAAAACCGAAAATAAACCCTTGCTAATTACAAGCCCTCGTAAAATCATCTAATCATCTGATTTTAAGTGCATGCCTCTATCCCAAGTTATTTGAAACTTTGTCTCATTTTAAATGAGGATTACTTTCTTTCATAAATTTTAACGAAATTCTTAAAGAAGTAGAAGATCAATCAAATCACAGACCTAACGCAACTATCTTAAATTCTTACTTATGTAACTTTCTATTTTTCTATTTGTCAACATAACCTCTCAAAAACTTTAATTGTTTTGTTTCCCTACAATTGGTACAACTAAAATTTGTCAGAGTGACCAACATCGAAAGGACACAATCACGCAAAATGGCGGCCCCCTAGTAGTGGTCATTTACTTTTCATTGAGTTGGCAGTCCAGGTATATTTATTAAGTTTGTGCATTTGTCAGATATGAACGGATTTCTGCCAAACCTTGTCAGTAATTATTATCATTGTTGCCAACTTGGTTTAATAGTATTTTGTGAAATATTGCTTAATTTGTGTGCAACAAAAATAACTGAAAGCCAAGAAGTTTTATTATTAAAGCTATTTATTAAAAATCGATAACGTGTAAAATACCCTACTAATGTTTTTAATTTTTTTTTCTTTTCTCTTTTATATAAATTAACTTATTTTATTTAAGATTACATATTTTAAAATTCTAATGTTAGGCCCAGGTTTTGCCTTTTATATTTAATTTTTGTCGTCTTATTTTTATTCTTTTGACAATCTACGTTTCATTTAAATTTTATTAATAAGTGTCTTAGTTTTATCATTTAAAAACCTGGTGTCTATAAATAACTATTTTTTTATATTTAAATCTTAAATATTATGATATTAAAATCGTGTAATTTAGAAGTAACAAAATTTGCTAAATAAATGTATATTATCTTAGAATATTGAAAGGCTAGAATTAATAAACAATAACTTTGTTTGAGTTCAACATGTGCTTAGGGACAAGGGGGTTGTTTTGGTTGCAAACATATTTATTGATTCTCTGCTGTCAAGTTTATATGCATTTTTAGAAGAGGAAATTTTCAGCTATATATCAACACATCATAATCGGTGTCAAATCTTGAAGGCAAATCACTTTTGTACAAATTCCACTATTGCTGCTGGTTTCTTTGACATCTTTTAGTTGGATAAATATTTTGCATTCTCAGGGATTTTATATTTATGAAATCTTTGCCATAATAATTCTTTAAAAGAAAGTGTTGTGTTTGGTCTTGACATATTGTCGATAGCAAAATGACTTGGGTTAAATAAAAATGACATTAATAATTGAAATAATTTAATTTATTAATGTCAGATTTTGAATTAAAAATTAAAAGTAGAAATGGATATGTTATTCTAAGGGCAAAAATACCATCTTCAAAGCAAAAAAAAAATTATTAACATTCTTATTCCTTAAACCGCTTCTAAAAATTTTAAAATGGCAACACCGCAGGCAAAAGCATCATCTTGTAAAATGTCATCTTGATAAGCGGCTTTGTGTTTACATTCGGCATTTGTGAAGTTCTGTGTTTTTTCTTTAGTTTTTGGTTTAAAAACTAAAAAGGTTGAGTCATTTCAGTGTTTTTGTGAATTGTTACGATATAGTCGGCTCGTTTTATCTTAACACATAACGGATTATCTCAGGGTAAAAGTGGACCAGTTAAACAATGAATTCCTTAACGCCGTATTATTTACTATTCATACTGAGTACCGGACTGGACGACTGTTATCAGCGGTTTAAAAATATTTTTGGTCTTAATATAATATTGGCTATTATTTTAACCCTGGAATGCTACTTGGGGTACATTTGTACCCCATCATATCTCATATTAAATGGAAGTGGGCGGGGGAACGAACGCCGACGTCTTATTAGTTTCAAGACGCGGCAAGTCAGTTCGCGTGCTACAATTGACATTGGCACACGGTTTTTTCTTTTCGAGATTTGTGATATTTGGGGTTAGCGCGTACCCCAGTGTAGCAGTTTAGGTTAAATATACTCTGTGATTATTTCGCTTCTCAGTAGATTTTGGTAATTATTATTATATGAGTAAGTAACTTTTTTTTGAAAAATATTTCTAAGATATGTCTATAATACTTTGAAAATATTTTAGATTTTTTTTAAAATGATTAATATATTTTTCTTTGATTTTTAAGTTATTATTGATTTTCTTTGTTAGGCTGCACGAATAATGGCTGGGCAGAAAAAGTTCTTCGACCTAACAAAGCCTGAAGATATCGGAGAAATTCATCGCATTCTCTATGAATCTGATTCAGACAGTTTTTCGGATGACAGCGAGGAGGAAGATGCCGTTATACCTGATTTTAGAGAGGAGCCAGAAGAGGATGAAATACGCGGCAATCAAATCAATCTTAATTCTTCTATTGCACCAGAACAGACTAAGGATAACTTTCCATCTAATACAGATTCGGAAGATGACAATATACCATTGGCAGAAATACAGGCGATCAACAGAGATATGGTGGAAATTTTACCAGTGCCTACCAAATTAAGGGGTAAAAATGGGTTTATGTGGTCAGGTAAGAAAGACGCAATTCATCGTACACCAAAACGAAATCTGGTTTTGCATTTACCTGGAAACAAAAACGGAGCAAAACATATAACATCGGGAACTGAAGCTTGGAAATTATGTTTCACTCAAGAAAATCTCGATAAAATTACCCAATATACTAATAACGAGATCGAAGTTCAACGATTGAAATATTGAAATAAGGACGATGACCAGGATACTGATGCACCTGTTATTACGCCAGTAGCAAGCACTTTTCGGGCTATTTTATTATGCCGGTGTTATGAAAATGGCCGGAGTTTTGACCAAGGAACTATTTGATAAAGACACAGGAATTCCAATATTCCGTGCTACCATGCCCGAGGCACATTTCAGGTTTTTGATAAACCGTCTTCGCTTTGATGATAAGCTGTCCAGAGCTGAAAGAAAAGAAACTGATAAGCTTGCAGCTTTTCGAGAGGTATTTGAGAGGTCAATCGTTAAAATGAAAAACCTATATACTCCTTCAGAATATATTACAATTGATGAACAATTGGTTGGTTTTAGATGGCGATGTCCTTTTAAAATGTACATCCCTTCAAAGCCCAATAAATACGGAATCAAAATTGTGTTGTCCTGTGATGCCAAAACAGCTTTTGCACTTGATGCTGAAATTTATATAGGAAAAGGTTCCACACCAACTGATGTTCCTGTAGCTCAGTATTACTGTAATAAGCTAACCAGTTCTGTCCAAGAAACAAATAGGAACTTGACCATGGATAACTAGTTTACTTCTATTGAGACCGCGAAACATCTTTTGGAGAGGAAAATTACCATTGTTGGTACTGTGAGAAGAAATAAAAAAGAAATTCCTGAGTCGTTTTTGGAACCCAAAGAAAGGAATCAAAATTCCGCCATGTTTTGCTACAGTGGACATCTGACACTGTTATCATACTGTCCACCCAGGAGTGCTAAAAAAGCAGTAATTATGCTTTCGACAATGCACGAAAAAGGTGATGAGTCATTTACGACCAAGTTACCAGAAATTATTCAATTTTATAATTCTACAAAAGGAGGAGTGGATACTTTAGACCAGTTGTGCCACACTTATTCTACTGGTAGAAAAGCACGTCGCTGGCCATTATGTCTGTTCTATAATTTGTTGATTATTCTGGGATATAATTCAATGATTCTTTTGCGTGGCTCTGGTGAAGTGAATAAAGAAATTGTAAAGCACAGGAGAGAATACCTTAAGAAGCTTGCCCTTGACCTGGTCAGACCGCACATGATGAGTCGTTTGGAAGCTCCAACTTTGAGGCACTCACCCCTTGAAACTATATGTAGGGTCCTCAAGATAACCACTTCAGAACAAGTACCTACTAGGCTTACAACAACAGTGGGTATGTGTGTGCTTTGTCCCAGAAGAGAGGATCGAAAATCGAGAGTAAGCTGTGCTATATGCAACAAGTTCGTGTGTTTGCAACATCAAAAAAAAAATATGCTCAGTGTGTGCCGCATGAATATTTGATTATGGATGTGCATTAAAAGTATTCTTAGAGACTTTTTACTTCTTAGAGAAGTTATTATTTTTCTATAAGTGAATAAATTTTTCATTTTTCTAAAATACGACGTGTTTTATTTGGGGTACGGTTGTACCCCTGTGTAGCAGATGCAGAGTCGGAAATAAATGTAGCATTCCAGGGTTAAAGGGTACTAATTGTTTTTTAAAGGAAATGCTTTTTTATACTTAAATAATTTGTTTTAATATTCTTAGTTATTAGTGTAACCTAATATTTATTATGATTTAATAAGGTAAAAAAGAGATAGAATTGGGTTAAAAAAGTATTATAAATTCTGGGAAATGTACAAAACTTAAATATAGGGCCGAAAAAATAGGTTAAAAGAATTATGTACCTGAAAGGTGATAATTTGCCTGATTGGACAATTAAATACTTTGGTGGTATATACTTACATTCTATTCCTTTTGGTATTTTGAAGTGATATCATCAGGCTAATAATTAAATTTACTTTGTGTTTTCTTAGTTTTTTAACTATCGATTCGCAAGAAAAGAAACATATTACCAAATATCGGTTCCTATCTTCGGGTGAACGTCGTTTAGTTTTAAAAGTACAAAATTATTTTAAACAAGAAAAAAATAACATGGAGCCATTGACATCTGTTTTGGCAGTAAAGAAGCGTACATGTGATGCATGCCAGATCTCAAGAAGCATTTTACATAAGATTTGCAATATGAACAAAGAAGAACTGGACCAAATAAAACAATCCATCGGCAGCCAAAAAGTCTGGACCTACTCCAAACAATTAAGAGCGAAATTAGAACCATAACATGTAATAAAGTAAACAACAAAGAGTTTTGCAACATTAGTTTAACTAGTTTGGCAAAAGTTCTAAAGAGTTTGGGATTTTGTTACAAAAAGACGAATAATCGGATATTACTGTGGGAACTTTCATATGTACTAACAAAAAGATGGAATTTTCTGAAAAAATATCTAAAAAATAAAAACTCGGAAGATCCCAAACAATTTGTGTTTCTAGATGAAACTTATGAAGATTTTTGCCAAAGGGTACTCATCAAAATCAAGCAAGATGGAAGCACGCAATGCCCCAAGACGCTCAGACGACTATTCTCTAAGTGGTAATTAATCTAATTATTCCGACACTGACATATCTTTAAAATTTGACTATACTTAACTTAATGTATTTAATTTCAGAACTTCCTTTAATGTTATAATTTTTTAATGTTTATATTTTTACTCCTTTGTTTAAATTTTTTAACGTTTTTTTTTTAATATAATAAGTCTTTTTAGCCTATTTAGACATTTATTTTATTATTTCAGTAGAAAATAAAATATTATTACTTTCACCCATAGAAATTAATACTAATACCCATCAAATTAAAAAAAAAACTCATAAAAAATATAAATTAAAAAATTGTTTAAGAGCCGTTGGTTTCTTTACCGAGGAACTTTTATTACCTATGTGTTAGGGAAAGGCGTGCCGACTATAGAAAAAACCACATATATAGTAAAAACTTGTGCCTTATCATGGGGAAACGGCGATTTAAGCTGATCTTTTCACAAGTAAATACCGATATTGTCATAATATCATATCAAGGGAGAACCGTCGTCGTAGACGTAGAATAATAAAAACTTATTAAGAAATCTATAAAAATGTTTTTATTAAGTAAGTACCTTTACTTCAATGAAGTACGTTAAAAAAGCTCATAAAGAGTTCATAACCGGTAATATTGTTTATAATTTAAAGCATAATCTATTAATAATAAATATTTATCATGTAAATATTTTTTGACGACGTCAATGGTAAGATTACTTGTGTCGGTGTAATCGGCAATGCGCTTGAGCGGCGTTGCGATCTTGTTGCCCTTTTCTCTAAGTGGGCTTTCACACCAAAGTAGCATGCGACGTGCGACTCGCTGCTTGAAAGCAAGAAGCACGTCGTAACTAGCATCTTTCACGTTTAGCTTCACACCGAAGCGGCAAATTGCGACTTATCTTCAGTTCTGTGTTGGTAGTGTACAATAACAAAACAATATTGAAAATGTCGTCGGAAGAAGACAATTTTGTGTTAATTGCTGCTATGATTGCAAGAAGAAGGAAAAAAAGAAGAAAAGTTTGGATTTATCCGTATTTACGTGATAATGCTGACACGCATAGCACTTTCATTGTATCCCAGCAGCTACAATTACATCCTGAAAAATTTCAAAACTTCTACAGGATGGAACAAACAACATTCAAGAAGCTTGTTGATTTAATGAAACCATCAATGCAGTTACAGGATACAAATTACCGAATAGCTATCACTGTGGAGGAAAGACTTCTTATAGTTTTGAGGTAGGTAGGTAATAAACACGTTAATTCATGAAAATAAACCACAAGACAATTTGCTAAAACATGTTTTTATTATGCATATACTCAAAAAAAATAAATCACTAAATCGCAGTAGTCAATGATTGATCATTTTGGTTAAGTGTATTAGCGTCATAAGCATACTGATTATGTGATGTATGTATACCTGCGTTGATGAGCATGCCTCCAAATTGATCCGGAGTGAATGTGCCAACAGGAATGTTATTATACATATAGGACGTATGCACCGTGTTTGATGCTTAAAGATCAGAAGAATACATTAAAACAGCATTAGCCTGCCTGTCATTCATAGACAAAGAAGCGCTCGCTGTTGTTGATGTATTCTTTTCTTGCAACATATTGTCAAATGTCTGCAGCACCACTACTTTGAATTTTCGTTTCTGAGATGCATTTAAAATATCCATATCCGAAATAATGCTTTTAAAAAAATGTAGGTCAGGGTTTTTAGGTTGTGGCGCGCTTCTTTGAGAAAGGTAATTGATGACAGCATGCTCCATTTCATCGTCTGGTGGTTTTGCAGAAGTTTTTCTTTTTATAGAGGATCTACTCGATGTACGTGATGGTGTACTTAAAAAAGAATTTCCATCTTGCAAACTTGCCTCCGAATGATGATTAAGGTTGGGTTCTTCTCTTGGTTCTTCTGGACCGGCAGCTGTGGAATCATTTTCAATGTCTATTATACTACCCTGATCGGTTTCAACCATTTCATCTTCATTGGCCTCAGTTGGCAAATTGCCCGATTGAGGTCTTGATTTGGTGAATGGTAATACGAATTGCATAACTTCCCATAAGTAATACGGCTTTTTTGATTTTGCTGAATCTCCACTTTTTCCAGCACGCTGTTTCACATATCTCGTGAGGCTACCTCGAAGTGTTTTCCATTTTCGATTCAGATGCTAAAACAAAACGTATGTCAATAAATTAGTGTAGTCCGCATCTTATAATTTATTTCAGCTAATACTATTATTGTAATTAATACTGATTATCATTTTGGTTTATCAAATATTTTATTTGCTTCATTATCAGGTTTCTCGCAACTGGTATGACGTTTACAGCACTTCACTTTGAATATTATCGAGGATTTTCAACAATAGGTAGCATTGCGGATACTGCTGAAAAATTATGGATAGTTCTACAACCGCAATATATGGCATTACCTACAGTGGAGCAATGGAAAGAGATTTCTGCCAGATATTATGAACTACGGAATATTGTAGAATAGTGTGGAATATTGAAATATGGAAATTGCTTGGGATTTTTAGACGGCAAACACATAAGAATAAAGTGCCCTAAAAAATCAGGTTGATCATATTATAATTACAAAGGCTACTTTTCAATAGTTTTAATGGCAAGTGCGGACGCAGATGGCATATTCACTTTTGTGAGTGTTGGTGACTACGTTAGAAATAGCGATGGTCGTGTGATTAAATCCGGTTTTTTCGCGCTCTGACAGAAAATAATTTGAACATTCCACCTCCTACTGTCTTACCGAATGACGAGAATAATTCAACGTTTCCTATGTTCTTTATAGGAGATGAAGCATTTCCGCTTCATAAAAATATTATGCGACCGTACCCCAGAAGAACCCTAACCAAATCCGAAAGAATATGTACCTACAGACTTTCGAGGTCTAGGAAAAGTGTTGAATGTGCATTTGGTATGCTGGTTTCAAAATTTAGAATTTTTGAAACACAAATTGACTGTAAACCAGATAAAGTTACTCATATTGTCAAAGCTGCTTGTATTTTGCATAACTATGTTCGCAAGCACGATGGCAGGTTTTTGCATGTCAACAACGAACAAGATGTTGATGCTGCTTACAATGCGTTGCCGAGTTTACAACAAGAGCTTCACGGACGTCAACTAACAACGGCAAGCAGTTTACTAGATAGGCTATGCGCATACTTTGTGAAACCTGAAAATGCACTACCGTGGCAAAACAATGTTTGTATGTAAATACTAATTAAATATGTATGTGTTGATTATAAATAAATGTTTTTAAACTCCATCGTATCGATTTAGAACTCCGATTTTAAACTCCCGGCAGATACTTCATATTTATACTAAACATTAACGTGAACAACTCTAAGTTCCAGAAAAAAAAGTAAATAAAAAATAAATCAAATTTAAAGCGCACTGAAATGAATTGAATTTATTTTGGTGTTGAAAACTTTTTTAAAATGACGCACGCCCATATTTCGCCGACTATCAGCCCAGATTTCAGTTTTTTGTTGTTCAAGTGACTTCGTATAGACTTTACGAGTTATATTGAAAAAGTAAAAAAAGAATAAACTTACCTGTAAAAAAATATTTCCCAGCTACTTGATTCTAAGCTTTATCTTGCTCACTTCGGTTGCTATATGCTTTTAATGTATGGTCATAAAGACACTGAAAGGTTTCCACAGTTTGAACAAACGATATATTGAATTTTTCATTGTTTGGTAAACGTTTTGTGCACGACATCATGAGAAAATATACAAATAATACCTACCTCAATCACCAAATGGCTATAAACAACGTGTGGGCAGCAAGGGAACACGCAGCCGCGTAGCATATTATACGACCTGTCGTATACTCACGTCGCACGCCGCACGTTGCCACGTAGCATTTTTGCGACGCTACTCCGGTGTGAAACCGTTCATAATATGTATAGGTTTTTAAATAAGTAGCATGCTTCTTGCTTCCAAGCAGCAAGTCGCACGTCGCATGCTACTTTGGTGTGAAAGCCCACTAATATACGTTAACCACATTCATTTAACTTTGAATGTTGAGTGCTTTATAGAGCATATTATCATATTTAATGAAAAAAATACTCATATTTTATTGAAGAGGAACATTAATATTTATTTGCGCCTGTCAAAATAAGTGACGGATTTATATGATATTATTAAGTGTGTATTTTGTGCTATTTCTACATAAGCATTTGGCCTCATTGTATCAGAGATGTTGCAAGCAAACAAACTGCCCATAGTTCCATGGCAATGCTAATTCTAGCCTCTCAATGTTATAATATTATAATAAAATCGTTGGCTGAAAAAAAATCATCAAAAAAATATTTATTTTAATTTTATCAACTAAAAATACCTATTGTCACACATAGGACTGCAAATATTTATGAGCCTAAGTTTTTTTTTAAATCAAAAATTCATATGTGAAAGATAATTTATGATCCTAAAAAAATATCAAAAATACGATTAAAAAAAATTAAACCAAGAAGTTTGGTTTTTTAGAACAAAGAATAAAAATAGATACGCAAACAAAATGATTTAAAGCATACAATTTCAACGTAATTTTCATATTTTTTTTAACTTTAAAAAGATCTAAAAAAAATAATGTTATAAATTAACAAAGGATAAACGTAAAAAAGAAAAGACTAATAAAATTTAAAAAAATCGCCTTTGTTTAGTTCAAAGAACAAAACCCATTTGTAACACTTCTTTTGTTGAGACTTTAGGCGCATAAAAATTTAGAAAACATTTAAAAACAAAACCATTAAGTCTCTTAATCTAAAATAAGTATAAACCAATCATATTACAATTAAAACACTTACCAAAAACCCGAGATCATCAAATCCATTAGCCATAAACAGTCCCGCATATTCCCTCATGCCAAAACCGTCGAGCCATTTCTCGACAGTCACCTCGGACACATTACTCAAACTATTTTGCGAACACGATATGGTCATTAGTCTATTTTGAAATTCCTTTTCCAGCTCGGCAACGAAAACTGATTCCCTTACGAGGCCTGTGCCGAAAGAGGCCATGATTTCCTGGATCTTAGCCCACTCTTCCTGTTCGTCGAACGGGCTTAGAGCGGACATACGGTCGCCCCCTTTACTCTCCCTGTTTTCCTTATTATCCGATTCCTTTTCGGAACTTGACGAGATTTCGTTATCGCTTTTTAAATCCTCGCTGGCGGAATTGTCGTACACTCGTTTCAGTTTTTTTAACGTTTTCGGTCGTACCGCTGGGATATTCATATTTAGACTTTCTAGTACTCCTGAACCAGAACCTTTTATAAGACCTATTTAATTAGGAATGTTTCAAAGTTCTTCTTTCAATTTTTTTGTTGAGAGGGTCTTACCTGAGTATGGTGTATCAGAAGTATACTCTTCTAAAATATTATCAACACTTCTATCAGACAGCGATACGCTGCTCGAAAAACTACAAATCGATTCATGATCTCCTATAAGAAGAAACTCTTCTTCTGTCTCCGTTTCCATATCTCTGGATCTTCTTTTATATTCCTGATCGTGGGCATTTAAATATATTGCCATTCAGTTTAAAAACAAACAAAAATAAAACCAAAAAGAAACAATAAAAATCTATTTATTACAATAACATTATTTATAAAATAAAAAACAACATGTAATAAAATAATAAATAATATTTGGAATAAAATAGGCCAACAAAACAGTCTGTGGAAAAAGCAAACAATATGATGCAAAAATAAGACGATCTTTGTTAAAATAAAATAACTGCCTTACAATATTGGAAAAAAAAACAATTAAGGTAAATGCATGCGCAAATTTATGAATAATCGCATTATGAAATTGCTATTTTAAACTATTATTGCTATTTTTCTAGTTTCTGGAATTCAAAAAAACATAAACAAAAATTCTAAACATCTATATATCGGGTGTCCAGGAACTCTACCGACAAAATTTACAGGATAATTATCTAGCAAAAGATAAGAAAAAAAAATATATGAATGTCCTAAACTTCCTAAAAATTTCAAAAAAATGTTTTTTCTTTAATAACTTTAGTACCAATGTACAGGGTGGCCCAAATTCGATCCTCATCATTGGGATCTCGGAAACCGTAAGAGATACAAGGTCGGTTAAATTATGGCAATGTTGCTAAATTTGATACTTAACAAAATGCCGTTTTAAAATTTATAAAATTTCGAATAGGTGCAAAGATATCCGGAAAAAACCGAAATCTGGAAAAATCTTTTTATTTTTTTATGACGTTATTTAAAATTTGATAATAAAATAAATAACACTTTCTAAAGCCACTTTTCCTCCTCTACAAGATGGAGGTTTCAGAAATAAAATGCGACTTTTCGTTTTTGAGATAGCATCATCAACCTTTTTTTTCAAATACGGCCTTGGATTTCTATTATTTTATTTTGTTGAAATACATTTTTATAAAACCTATGACGTATCAAACTGTTTTATTTTCAACCGATTTAATAGCAAAAACTGAGATTTTCTATAATAAAATAATCTTAATACAGACCTGCTTTTATTTTATTTTTTCTTTTAATTATAAGTATCAATTTATTATTAATAAAAACTAATGCACCCCGTATATTTTTCCAATTGGCTTAATGCAATGTTACATGAAGATGAAAATTTTTTGAATAAAATAATTTGGAGGGATGAATGCAATTTCTCCATAAGTGTTTTTTTTTTTTTAACAGAAATAATGAACATTATTACGCAGTCGAAAATCCGTATCAAAATCAAAAAATTCAAAGACAGGGACGGGAATCGTTTAATGTTTGGATTGGGCTATATGGAAACAAAATGTTAAAGCCAGTTTTCTATAATGGAAATTTGAATTCCGAACGACACCTAAATTTGCTACAAAACGATATATTTGATGCCTTAGATGACGAGCCGTTAAATAGTGTTCACCAATTATGGTGGCAACAGGATGGTGCAGCACCATGCTGTGTCTCAGTTTCTTAATCAACATTTTTTCCAATAAGTGGAAACAAAGGAGCAGTTCGCTGGCCTGCCAGAAGCCCCGATTTGTCACCTCTTGATTATTAAAAAAAGTCCTCAAAATATAAATGTTTTATACCATAATTTTACTTTGGTCACAATCACAAATTTACGGGCAAGAGGAAGAATGATACCTTACTTAATTTTTTTCACGCCTAAATTAACGGTAAATAAGGCATAATTTCGCAGACGTATTTCTAATAACTATGCAATGAAATATTATTTAATAACGGAAAATTCAGTAACTAAAGTTACTAGGTTTTGCAATTTTTTGTTCAGATTTTAAGATGCAGTCGAGCAGTTTTTTTTCAAGATATGTTTGAGTTACAGTGTTTTAAAAAAAAATGGTCAGTTGAAAATTAGCCATCAAGTGCAACGTACGTGTTCATGTGTTAAGTTAAATTTTCTGATTTTTCGGCTATCACCTTTGACAATTTTAATATAATGGGATCTCGTGTCCGAAAAATTGTTCAAATGAGCTTAGAGAAGTAGGTGATTGGTTAGTTTAGGCTTAGAAAATGCGTTTAGTTAGGATAAGTTTCATTAATTGGCTGAAGAATATGTTTTTTGACAATATCTAAAAACATGTTTTAAGCAAGGCATACATGTTTAATACGAATTTTAAAGAAACGTTAACTTCAGTATATTGCTATTGCAATTATTTTTTAAATACAAATATTTTTTATTTGCTAAATTTTCTAGAAAACTAAAGGAGGCCGTACACTGAGTCGACACAGACCGGCCAGCAAAGTTAAATAATATACATACCTAATCAATAACTATACCTATAGCTAGGTATAGTTATAGGGTAATTCGAGGATAGATGGCGCATAAGGTGAGATGGCGCAATGGTTTTACAGCGCCGCCGCTAACGTTAAAGGGGAGCGGCTCCGGCTGTGCTCTGAGGTACTTCAGTTCATATCAGGCATGCCACCGCACCGTTTGTGTTCATCGGTTAAATGTCTACTTAAATATCAATTTATACGTGATCCGTATAGTGCAAAAATATTTGTCGGAATTCCTTCTTTGTGCTAGTGAGCTTTAAATTTAACAATAATTTGATTCACAGGTAAGTAAAAACATTTAAGTTTTGTTATATAACCTCAAAATAGCGCATATTTCAAAACGTATTTAGTAAATTTTGAGGTGCATCATCTCTCCTATCACAACGAGGATAGATGGTTAACTTATTTTTGAGGTGAGATGGCTCATTAATATTTATTTTTCTTTTCAGTGTGCCCACCAAATACAAACGTACTGGAAGTTGTTCCAGGGCTAGTTGGACCGAACAACAGTTAGCCGACGCCATTCAAGCCGTTAATGAAAATAGAATGGGAGTTAATGGGGCTGCTAGTAATTTTGGGGTACCGGCAACCACTCTACGAAGAAGAAAATTGGCAGACAATATAAAAGTCCTCTTGGACCCTCCTCACCGTTAGGCGAAGCTGCTGAAAAAAAGTTGGCCACACATGTCCTAAAACTTCAAAAAATGGATTTTCTCCTACTCGAACTGATGTGCGAAGTATGGCTTTTAGATTGGCCGAACAGCTGGGTATTAAACATAATTTTAATAAGGAATTAAGATTAGCTGGTTATCCGTGGCTGCAGTTATTTCTGCAGAGAAACCCAAGGCTATCAGTGAGAAAAGCAGAAGGGGTCTCCATTAATCGATCCTTGGGTATGAACAAAAAAGATGTTGAGACTTACTTTCAGCTGCTAGAAAATACTATGACCAAGAATGATCTTATGAATAAACCTAGACACATCTACAATATGGATGAGACGAGTTTACAACTTAATAATAGGCCGGGGCATGTTATTGTTAAGAAAGGATCTAAAAACATCGCAAGTATCAGCTCCGGTGAAAAGGGAGAAACCAATACGGTTATAGCCTGTTGTAATGCGGAAGGCGTTTTTCTTCCTCCAACCTGCGTCATGAAGGGAAAAAACAAAAAGCAAGAGGTGAAGGATGGGATGCCTCCGAGATCCTTGGTTTATATATCAGAAAGATCGGCTTATGTCAACAGTGACATATTTTTTCAGTGGGTCAAAGATCAGTTCGTTCCAAGAAAGCCGACAGGGACAGTTTTGTTACTGCTTGATGGTCATGCTTCATACTGCAATAACGTTGAGATGCTAGAATACTGTATTGAACACAACATCATACTGCTTTGCTTGCCAAGTCATACGACGCAATTTTTACAACCACTAGATAGATGTTTTTTTAGATCGTTAAAATTAACTACTACTCAGCTTGAAGTTTATATATTAAAAATAATCCAGGACGAAAGCTCACTAGATTACAATTTGGAAAGTTACTTGCTGAAGGATGGAACACGTCTGCAACTGTAAATAATGGAACTTCGGCATTCAAGGCTACGGGAATTATGCCATTTAATCCTTCTGCTATCTCAGATGACGCCTATTTGACTGAAAATAGTATCGTACTTGAGGCTCCCGATGCAGGTGAAAATAAAATTCCAGATGGTAGTTCTCAAAATTTTACCAAAGTTTTATCTGATGATAATCAACAACCTTGCTGCAGTTGGCAGACTGAAGATGATTCTGTACCAGAAAAACAAAATGAATCGATTACAGAAACTAATGCAAATACTCCCGTCAAAAGTACCCCTGGAAAAATGCTAGATATAATCTCACCCGTTCCAGTTGTTTCCGCTAACATTAATTCGGTTCGCAAAAGGAGCAAGCAGCTGACGGAAATTTTAACTAGAGACAAGAATTGGCGAAAAAAAGAATAAAGCGTCTAAAAAATACAGAAAGAATGAAAGACAGTAAATTAAAACCAGTTTTGAAGAAGCCAAAAGTGACCAAAAAGAAAATTGAGAAAGCTGCCAAAAGCGACTCATCCTTAGACGAAGATCTATAGTCACCGACATTGGATGACCCTTCAGATGATATGGACGACGATGACCAAGCTTGCACCGGTTGTGATGAAATATATTCCCAAACCACAAAATCTGACGACTGAGTTAATTGCTTGCGTTGCTCCAAATGGTTTCACGATTTCTGCTCCAAGTTTGTAAACTTTTGCCACGACTGTGGTGGTATGCAAAACAAAGTGACATTTTGACCAAAACACTTTTTTTTTTCGTTGCGCCATCTCACCTCAGCACCGTGGGGGAGATGGTTTCTGTAAACTATTTTTATTTTTTTTTTGTGAATTATAAGTTTTATTTTTTAATGCATTTAATTGCTTAAATGATGTTTTTAAACTCAATAAAGATTCGTTAAAAAAATGAACAGTAATTCTAATTCAACATATAGAAATGTTACCATGACATTTTCAAACTTGGGCCATCTATCCTCGGATTACCCTAACAATATTTATATTCATAGGTACATACATACTTATTTACGTATATTAAAAAACCTCTTTAACTCTCGAATAGGTCTTTTTAGTTTATTGTGAGTTTTAACTGGGATACCATAGTTAGGTTAGTAAAAAAATAATTTTAATAATTGTTGAGTAAATATTATCAATTTGACCATCCCAAAAATTGTTTTTATTATTTACGCCTTAGTGCCTCAAATAAAAAAACCGAAGAATACAGATTTGCTCAAAACTAAATAAGGATTAAAAAAATAATACAGACGCCACTGGTGAAAATTATTTTTTTCTTGTACGTTAATAAATGCCCTCTCAAGAATAAAACACATCTGCAAATTTTTAAAGAAATACCTACATTGGTAATAAAATTATTTAAAAAAACACATTCATATAAAAAAAATTCTTAATTTTTGTTCAAGAATCATCCTGCAACGTTTGTCAGTATAGTTCCTGGACACCCGGTATATTAACTTTTTTTTTGTTATATAAAAATTATTGAAAAAAATTGTTATAATAAATTTAAAGTTTTTTTATAAACCCAAAGTTGCTACTTTAAAAATGCTACTAATAAAAATATAGCGTAAAATATATAAATAACAACCATTTATGTTAAAATGAAATTCGTAACAACCCTTTTTTTATTATTAAATAATAATTATTTATATCTTAAGATTATAAGGTATTTTTGTGTGTACTATTTATAATATCCAGGTAATCTATTCTTAATATTGCAAATAAAGAAGAAATGCTATCAAAGGATGAAAATTTATAACCAAAAACACAACCAATTTAAAAAATATTTTTGTAAAAAAATGCACAAAAAAAAGCAAATTCTTCAACTCTATTTATGAATCTTGAGTTTGTAATCGCAATAAAAAAAGTACAAAAATGCCTAAAAAAATCAAATGCACCAGTTCTGAAGACCTCTGATAGGCCACATCTTGGGACCTGGAAAAACTTAAATTTGTGTAATGGTACCGATTGAGCCAGAAGGTCGTTGAATTTTAACAGAAAAAAAAAACAAATTTAGAAGAAAAATTATTGACTTTCCAAGAAAACAAATTTCGTATCCTGGATCCATATACCTGGATCAAATTAAATGGTATTTAATTTGATTTAGGAAGTTCAGGGCATTCTCATCGGACTACTAAGGTCATTTCTTATAAGTTTTAGATAGATTAGTTTAAATCTTTAAAAAAATGTGCGGTTGACGGCAGTTGAAGCTCAGCACTTTCTGTTTCTTGTGGATTGATATGGATTTCATTGAAAGGCACATATTTGATTAACCTTTCAGTGGTCGCGCGCGGACTCTCGCTCCATTTTAAAATGTTTGTGGTTATTGACTAAAAGTTACTGCGCACCTCGGGCTGCGGTTCTCAGTACCTTATTAGTGTACCGCTAAACTCGGGAGCGTTCAGTTGTAGTGCGTTAGAGAGATATTTATATTTGCGGAGTATCAGTCCGCAGCGACTAGCGGCGTGTCGAAAATCGTTTTTAGTAAATAATTATTTTATTGCTAAAAGGTATGTAAATATTGCCTATTTTCGATAGATTTACTAATAATTTACTTTTGTTTAACCTTTAGAATGGCTTTGCATGAAAAGGAGCAAGATAGACTAGAAAAATTAATGCAGGAATGTTTGGAAAATGACTTTGAAGAAGAATTGCCTCTGGATGAATCTGATGATGAAGAAGAACGCGTCGTCGAAACAGAGGTTTATGATCCTGATAGTGAACAGAATATTTCGAATACTGAAATTGAAGTAAATGAATACAATGAAGGTCCTTTTTTTATAGGCAAAGACAATATCACAAAGTGGCGCAAGCATTGTCCTTCAAAAGCTGTCCGAACACCGGCCGAAAATTTGGTTACTCATTTGCCTGGTCCCAAAGGAGATTTAAAAAATCAAAAATCTCCAATAAAAATATGGCAGCACTTTTTTTCTGAAGAGATAGTAAATACCATTGTCCAGTATACAAACCAGCATATTGAATCCGTCCGTGGCAATTATTCACGCGAAAGAGATGCTAAACCCACAGATCCTGTTGAATTGCTTGCTTTGATAGGTCTCCTTTATTTAGGTAGATTGTTAAAAAGCAGTCATTTAAATACTGAAGATTTCTGGAATACCGATGGCACTGGTGTTGACATTTCTAGGCTTACAATGTCCTTACAAAGATTTCGCTTTTTATTAAGACATTTACGTTTTGACGATATGGAGACATTTGAAACTCGTAGAGCCATAGACAAGTTGGCGCCAATAAGGGCTGTTTTTAATAACTTCGTGCATAAATGTAAATCTGGATTAACTCCATTTCACTATGTTACTGTGGATGAAAAACTAGAAGGCTTTCGCGGTCGGTGCAGTTTTCTCCAATACATACCAAGCAAACCGAATAAATATGGACTAAGAGTGTTCGCTATGTGTGACTCAAAGGTGTTTTATACATGTAGTATGGAAGTTTATGTGGGTAAACAACCTGAAGGCCCTTTTCAAGCTAGCAACTCCCCAGATGCTGTTGTACAAAGATTGTGTGAAATAATTAGAGGTACTGGTAGGAATGTAACAACTGACAACTGGTTTACCAGTTACAGCCTTATAGAGAATTTAAAGCAAAATTTAAGAGAACTTCCGATCGAATTTTCACAACCCATAAATCGTCAATGTTTGGATTTAATGAAACCTGTACCCTTGTATCCTATATACCCAAGAGGAGTAAAAATGTTTTGCTAATGTCCAGTTTACACAAGGATCATGCTTTGGATTCTAAAAATGGAAAACCGGAGATCATTACAATCAAACTAAAGGAGGGATCGATACGGTGGATAAGTTATGTTCAGTTTATAATTGTGCCCGCGCTACTCGAAGATGGCCAATGGTCATATTTTATAGTATGTTAAATGTTGCCGGAATAAATTCATTATTTGTGTACAAAGCTAATGATCCAGATGCAAAAATAAAGCGTAAAGAATTTTTACGTCAACTTTCATTCAAGCTTATTGAAGCTCAACTTAAAGCTCGTGTAGAGATTCCAAATATATCAAAAGTTACCAAACTTAGAATCCACGAGATCCTTGGAACAGAGACTTCAGAAAATCCAGTTGAAAATGTACCAAATCGACGCGGACGTTGTAGTTTATGCGACAGAAAAAAAAATCGTCCTACCCGATATTTTTGCAAAGAATGCAATGCAGCTGTATGCTTAGAGCAAGCTATCACCACATGTCCAGATTGCTCTGAAACAGCTGAGTGGGAAAATTGACCTGCTAATTTTAGGTTTTTTAATCTCGTTTATTTTTTTCTCTTGTATAATTAGTCGCCAATTATGTTAAAACAAAAAACAAACAGTTGAAATAAATGTTACTAACGTTAAAATATATTTTTTATTCAAACCAAAAATATTTTTAGTTTTTATTTTAAAAGAAATGATCTTTTTAGCTACAAGTGGTTGCTGACCACTTATAGCTAACAGCGAAGCGAAGCTAGCACTATTTTTTTGAAAATAGGCGCGACCGCTGAAAAGTTAAGTGGTGTCAAAAATACAGATTGATATCATGACAACTTTTGCTTACCTCTGTTAGGCCATAATATTCTTAATAATACCAAACGTATCAGAAAAATGATGAGAATGAAATTGAAATTAAAATAGGGATGCAAATTCAAAATTTCTTTTCTGAATCACTTAGATGATTCCTCTTTTCGTTAATATTGGTTATATATGTATGTATGCTTCTGAGACATTCTGTTATACAACGAAGAGAAGAATGCAAATTACGCATTTTTACGGATCGTTCAAGATTATTTTGATCTAGACAGTTTAAGGTATTTGCACTGGAACACTAGAGATTATTTGTGCTTAAAATATTTTGATTTTTTTTCAGATCGCAGTTGAATTTGAAAAGAAAACATCTGAATTACTCATAAGGATATAGATTAAGATCATGACAAATTCTGAATCTTTGGTAGGCCACAACTTTCTGAACAACTACCAATCGAGTCAGAATATCTGATCAGAGAAGATTAATTTTTGTTATTTAGAACTAAACAAAAATTTCCCTTTTAATTTTTATTCTGGACCATTGAGAATGTTTTCTTTGCCTTTATTTCCAGATATTTAAAATCATTCTGGATTTCTTCTAGATAGTCGAAAATATTTCGTGTTCCTTTTGGGTTATTAAAGGTTCCACGAAGACAAGGATGCAAATAATTGGTTTTTCGGGATTATTGAGAATATAGTAATTAATGTGATCCAAATAGTTAAGGCTATTTCCACTGGAATACTAAAGTTAATACCGATGACTTTCAGGTAGTTGAATTTATTTTTTTTTCAAGAATATATTTTTTGTGGTTTTACCGTATTTAATATCGTCCAGGCTGTTTAAGATATTTCTACTGAGAAGAACAAATTTGGAACTAAAACAATTTCTGAATATGTTAATTGAGGATACAGTGTTAGAAATCTAACATTATATTTAATTTGATCCAAATGATTTAAATTTTTTTCCAGGCATTGGCTGCTACCTCTTGTTTCTTTGACAGAGATGCAAATACTTTTTTCTGAATCGTTAAGGTTTCTTTTTGATATAGGATTTAATTTAGGATAGATAGTACAAAAATTGCTACATTGTTTTTGAGAGTCGAGGTGTCTGAAACCTGAAAATCACACCAAGAAAAGAATTTTTATATTATTTTATAACAGTGCTGCAACATCCTAATTATTCTTCTGGACAATTAAGATCATTTGCTATAGATTTGAAATTAGGTATTTGATATGGTTTTGAATTTCTTACAGTCAGTTGAAGCCATTTCCTATTTCTTTTGGGCTATTAAGGACTGACGACCAACAACAGGAATGCAAATTATTACAGATCGAAAAGGCATTAAAGCCACTGATTTGTCTTTTAGGTTGTTTTTAGTTTGACTAAGCGGTGGAAGAAAGTTAAAATTTCTGCTAGTCTTTTGATGATCTCCTGGGCATTTTCTATTTCTATCCCTATGGAATTATAAACAAGAGTTTTAAAATATGGTTTATGAGCGTTTTGAAATATATTTTCTTGGTATATCATCAACAGTTTCAGAGACTTATACAGAAATGTCGAAGAAAACAATATTTTAAATTTAAAAGTTTTTTTTTGTACTATAGAATTATTTGGAAACGACGATTGGTTGTATCTTTATTATAAATTTTCCTAATCCATAATAAAAAAAATCTTAAGAGGTGCACATCCTAATACTGAACTAGCAAAATACTAAAAACTTATACAAATAAAATAATCACGAACTAACCTGACTCAACGGACGAATCTTATCATAAATAATACATTCTGCTTGCATGGCCGATGGTGGAGGGTGTTCCGGGGTCGGCGGTTGGTTATAATGGGTGGGCGACAACGGATACCCATTATCACCCTTACTATTCCGGTCTTCTCTAGATTTCTTCTCTTTATCGCCGTTTCCCGTGATGGTAATATACGCGCTGGATATAAAAGTATGTTCTGGAGCAGAAGAGCTAGATACCGCATCACTTTCCTTCCTTTTAAAGGTGTATTCTTCATAGGCGTCATTGTTACGTCTTAGTTTCCTTCGGGGGTTTTGCTGTTTCACCAACATGTTCTCGTAAAGGCTTGTGATAGCCACCGGTTCCGGCTTTTTCCGATTATCTAGATCCTCACTTTTGCCCCTTTGCAGTTCACTTCTTGGTCTGAAACAACACATTCATTCAAGCAAGTACTTTGTGCCTTAAAGCGTATATCTTGGGGTAAGGCAACTTCAAATTCCGCAATAGCTTTATTTTTTATTTTTTTTTAATCTACACTTATTGTTACCTTTCGATCGGATCGTCATCCAACGCGATATTAAAAACGTTCATCTCGACGTACTGGTCCATACTGTGCCCGTGGGAGAGCCGATCACGTCTGTTCTCCTTCTCGTACTCGTTAAGGTTATTTTGGCTACGGGTGCCACTGTGTGCCAGAAAGAGATACTCGTATGCCCCATTGCTTACGCCATCTACAGATGCGGACATCGGCTGTATGTGGGTGGGGGAGATGTTTACTGTTCGTCTGGGTGGTTTTTTTGGAGGCGTCGGCTGTAAGGAAGAAACCTTCTTGGCTGTTTATAACTTATTAATTATTGGTTTGGGATATACTGAGTTTCGGTAGACCCTCTTTACCTACAGAATTTTAAAATAATCTTTAAATGCACTTACAGATACTTTGCTCCCAGATCCAGGACTATGCGCCCCTTTATTCATCGGGATATAAAGGGGCATACCGCCACTATCCGGTCTCCTACCATATCCGAGACTGGAAGCGGCCGAAGATACCGATATTTGGTCAAATTCCCGATTAGAACAAGACAAATAATTGCTCAAGTCCTCCGAATGGGCGCTGGTGTCCATAAACTGTCTTGGAACTGAAGGGACTTGATAGTAGCTATTGTCAGAGTCTCTGAAAAGTTCAAGTTTTACCATTAAAATCTCTTAAAATCCAATACTAGACACTGAAAGCACAGAGAAAGACTGAGATGAAGAAAAGACACAGACCTAGAAGATTCAGAGTTCACCACACTACAACAGCCGCTATCATCCATATTAAAAGAGGAAGACATGTCTAAGTGACGACTGCGCCGTTCATCAAGATTCTCAGTGAACTCAAAGCTTATTCCGTCGAGTGGAGTCACTTTATTTATATTTTGAGATCGTGAAAATATACTTCTATAGGAACTGTTTAAAGGGGAAGAACGTGTGGGCCTAAAACATGCATGGCGTGCAAAACAAAAAGAAACAAAAATAATTTAAGAGGCCAGTAAATGAGAGTTGCATCTGAACGAGATGTCATAAATGTATATAGGAAGCCAAAAAAATTAAGATTGTTTAGTGCTCTTTTGGGGGATGAAAAAGATACGGGTGAATTCAAAGTAAAAAATCTTCTTACGACACTTTGCGTATATTTGGTGCTCAGTAGGACACTTTTCTAAAGGGATGTAAGGTTGTGAGCGGCGAATAGTTTTAATGGCTTCAGCTGTTTTGTGTGAGAATAATCCTACGGCTTCATGTTTCGCATTGCTTGTGCTTTAATTTGGAGATCTTTATATTTCAATATTTTTTCGCTTCTTTTTCAGCAATAATAATAGAATGGAATCTATGAGTTGGCATGTTCTTTTTTTGTTGTTATGGATTAAGTTCAGTTTATTTGCTTTGATCGGTCAGTTTGATTGTATGTGTTCTACATGATAGTAACGACTTGGGTATTCACGATGGTTTCTGTAGCGTACTTGTCCGACTTTGTTTCCGATTAGTTGGTGGATCGTATGTTTTGCATATATTCGTATATATTGTAGTAGAAGTATGCTGCTACTAAATGTGTCGCTTTTTGCTACTACGAGGTCTCGCTGTTAAATAATGAGACTAGATACGAAAAATGGTTTTATTATAAAAATTATTTGACATTTGAATGCTCTCTTTCAATAAACTCCTCTTTCCTCACCACACACCTTTCCCTAATTTTTTTTTATTAATCGAAGCAGTGCTAAAAATCTTGTTAGATGAGGGCCTTTGTAAGCTTTACCGCTTTCATATACTCAAATCAGGTCCCTTTTAATGTAGCTTGTATCTTTGAAAACAAAGAAAGTAGCACGCTTAAAGTTTGGCACCAAAAGTGCCAAATCTGGCAAGTACGGTACGTGTTCGAGCACTGGAATGCGTTTATCGCCTAAATACCGCTTCACAGATAGCGCATTATGGGCAGTAGCGTTGTCCTGGTGCAAAATCTACGAGTTGTTGTCTCAAAACTCGGGCCGTTTTTTACGAACTCGTTCTCTCATTGTTGCCAAAACTGACAGTTAGTAAGTCTGATTGACAGATTGAATTTTGATTTAGATATCTTTGCTTTTTTGAATCTGGGCGATTCAGGCGTCTTTCAATAAATCGATTGCCGCTTTGTTTCAACATCGTATTGAAAAATCCACTTTTCGTCGCAAGTAATAACATTTCAAGAAAATATGACCTGTTGACGAAAGAGCTTTTGGTCAGGAGTGAGGTTATTTGACACAGACTTTTGTCATGTGTAATTCCTCGTGTAAAATTGTTCTAATCTCTATCGGCGTTTACACCCTCCGCAATCTTCCGGATGCTCATTCGACGATCTGCACGCATCATTTAGGTGATGTTGGTCACTGCTCAGGAGTTTAAACAGTGACAGGACGACCTGGGCACCAATCATCATCATAGGCCTCTTGCAACAATTTATAGCCCTCGGTCGGAGTATTTTCTAATTTAACGAGAAATTTGAGATTATTAAGTTTGGCGTATTTTTCGTCACACATGATTTTCAGCACGAGAAAAAAACATGCTCGATTCAAACCGTTACTATACAAATACTATAATAGTGACGAAAACTGTTTTGGTACATGAATGGAAAAGGTCTAGCTACCCAATGCACTATTCGTTTTTTGCCTCACTCCTCTAGGGCGCCCCCTAGGGGCGCAGTATCGTTATTTCATAGCTAGGCCTCGTAGAGCTAATCCTGCACAGTGTGTTGTCTCACAGTATGTCTGGAAAAGTCCAAATTTGCTCTTGTTTCGTTTGTTCTTTTATTCACCATTTCATTACCTTAACTTTTTTTATTTCAGGCTCTGCTTGAGTTGGTGTCTTCCTATTCATTTCACGTATTTTAAGTTAGCCCCTATTTTCCATATTTCACACTTCTTAAAAAAGACATCTACATTTGTTAAAAAACTCTCAAAATTAGCGGCATTTCAATTAATTAGCATGAAAATGCATTTATTGGCTAATAATCACCCCCCTTAAAAGCACACAATAGGCATAAAGAGACATACATTATTAGTGGGACAAACTCGGAGAAGTTGTAGAGGCCCTCAAAATAAGCAAGTTTGCGCAATAAGCCACTATCCTCCGAAAATCATTTGAGATACAGGGTGATAAAATGTAAAAATAAAATCCATTTAATTTTTTTATGCATCTAGTATAATAGCAAATTTAATATATAATTTAATTTTTTATTTTACTAGTGGCATCCATGCGGGCTAGAACCTAGTGAACTCTTAAAAAAAAGGTACGCCACTGTTTTTTCTTCAAATATATACTTTTTTAAATCCTTATTTCATTTAGAATAAATATTGTTTTCTCCGGCGTACCGTTTTCGCGTAAACAAATAAAATTCATTGTTTGTCGATCATTTCTCGCTAAAATTTAAATTTATAGTTTCAGCCGTTTGATAATATTTCACTAAATAAAAAAAATTACTTGCTTTTAATGTGGAATTCGGTACCAGAAAGTGAATTTTTGCCATTGTTAATGTTTCATGCTAAATCAGTTAAGTGAGTCATTCTTAGTGAAGCGACCACTTGTCTGGTATCTGCGTGTTAATATTTTTAGCAAGAAACAGATAAATAATTAATTAACAAAATCGAGGTATATTCAAATGTGTAATAGGCTGACGTGCATCTAATTTATGAAGAAGCTGACGGTAATGCTAGAAGAGCCGAGCAGCTGTATGCAGAACGTTTTCCAGCACGTCGTCATCTTGAACGTAAAGTGTTTTCAAGGATTCATAGAAATCTTCGTGAAACTGGTAGCTTCCGACGTCAGACGGGACAAGGGTGACCGTGCTATTCGTACAGTTGAGTTTAAAGAAGCGGTTTTGAACCATGTCGGGGCCAAGCGTTCCACAAGTGTGCGTGCTATTACATATGATGTAGGAGCGGCTCCAAGACATACTGTTTGGCGGACTCTCCGAGATCAACAGATGCATGCGTACCACTTGCAAAAAGTCCAAATCATGAGTCCAGATGACTACATGCCGCGACGCCAGTTTTGTAGGTGGGGTGGTTGCAGCAGGAACTGATGCAACTAGGTTTTGGCTGCGATGTTTTGTTTACCGACGCAGCTTGTTTTAACAGTCGCAATAGCCATATTTGGACTGAAGATAATCCTCATGCTATATCCGTTCATAGAGATCAACACCAGTTTTCAAGAAATATTTCGGCTCGAATCATAAACGAACAAGTCATTGGGACATATTTGCTACCACCACAATTAAATGGGCATCAACACGATAGCGCTCCACCACATTTTACTTTGCATGCGTGGAAAAATTTAGATGCAAGCTTTTCAAATAGGTGGATTTGCCGGCCTTATTCAGTGGCCAGCGCGGTCGCCCGACATGGACCCTTTGGATTTTTTTTTATGAGGTCATGTTAAAACGTTGGTGTGTGAAACCCCTATTCCCACTCAAAAAGAGCTTTTGGGACAAGTGATTGCTGCATGTGCAGAGGTTCAAAATACAATGGGCATATTTAAAAAAGTTCGACAAAACATAAGCCGCCGTGCTCAGCTTTGCAACGAAAGATTTGGTGAACACTATGACCAGTTCGTATAAGCTATATATGACATCAATAAATTTGTAATATTCACTTGTTTTATTTTTCTTGGAGGGTGTTCGACCAAAAAGAAGTCAAATAAAAGCTATCAAAAAATTAATGTTTTTTTTTTAAGAATTTGATATCAACAAATATTTATAAAACCTAAAAATCAAAGAATTTTACTGCAATTTTTTTTCTAATAATGAATACCATCGAAAATATTATCAAACGGATGAAGCTAAAAATTTAAATTTTAGCGAGAAATGAATTTAGAGCAAAGGTTTTTATTTTTTAATGCGAAAACGGTAGGTCGGAGAAAAATAAGGCAAGAGACAACATTTACTCTAAATTAAATGAGGATTTGAAAAATTCTTCTTTAAACAAAAAATTCTTCGTCAAAAAAAATCGTAACGCAGCCGACAACGGCAACCCAGATGTTTACCTCGTAAAGTTCGTTTGCATCGTGAGAGTGTTTTTGCCCGGTTTTTACCGCTTTTTAAGTATTTTATAGGATTTTTGTATTTTTTGAAAACTTTAATATAATTGTTAAGTGTTCTGTGTGCCAGAATAGCAGTATTTCAAACGAAAATGTATCTTTTCACAGGTAAGAAAGTATGATTA
The DNA here is from genome assembly GCF_022605725.1 of Anthonomus grandis grandis. NCBI lineage: Eukaryota > Metazoa > Arthropoda > Insecta > Coleoptera > Curculionidae > Anthonomus > Anthonomus grandis. Next base: position 20,489,247 of record NC_065551.1, read on the forward strand.
TCTCAAACGTCAAAAAACAGAGTATTTAAGACACCCTGGCGTAGCCTGGACGCTCCAATTTTCATTTGTTTTTATCTAGTTTTAAATATTTACATTTTTTATTAAGGAATATTCTTATATTCCTTAATATACATCCATATTCTTATTTTCTCAAATTCAATACAATTATTATGATAAAACAAAAAAAAAAAGTTGAAAAGATCTATAAACTACATATGTATAATAATTCTATCATTGGATTTTATTTAGAGAACCACTTTTATTACTCTTCTATGCCTGGAGAAGAATCGTAGATACCCACTTCCAGACTTCCACTACCCACCCACATTGCCTTTGACAAGAAAATCACTGCCTTTATCTTATCTTATTATTTTTAAAGAACTCATGTTAGAGAAGACATCCTATTCATTGGATGATATTGAGATCTTGAATTGAATATTATGTACTTTTTAGTGTTTAACCTATTATTTTTGTCATGTTTTTATCTATTTATACACCGTATGTTCTTGACTGTTCTACTAACAGAGTTATGTGTATTTGGAAAATGTTGATTCTTTTTATAGCATATATTATTATTTAGCATATATGTATTGTTCTTTTCATAAAAATTGATAGCCAATTTTGTGTTTATAGTAATAAAGTATATTTTGAGTTCTTATATGCATTATTTCACTTTTATTGTTTTGTCGAATATAAGGAATGTTAAAAATTTAGATCGTCAGTATTTATTATTAACAATTTGTAATAGAAACGTAGATATATCCAATTTTGTTGCCTTATTTTATAAATATTCACCTTCGTATCTGAACATTTTTCTATTTCAATTCTGATAATTGAATGCACCCTCTATCAAAAACTATATCTTAATTAGAAATGCACATTTTATGAATATTAATTTCCTAATTATCCAAGCTTTACTTCAGTAATTGAAAATATCTACTTAGATTTACTAGAAGCCATAAACATAAAAATTTTAATTTTTTTGTTTCAAAAATAAATATATTATAAAAAAGTAAATATTAAAAGTCACCTACGCCTATGTCTATAGTGTAACATTAAAGGTCATATATGAAGATCGACAAATTTGAACCGTGTTTATGTTGCGATGTCGATGTTGCCATCACGAGCAAAATCAAATTTCCTCAATTTTAATGATTGATTGGCTTAAAATTCTATTTTTGAATGAGTAGTTTGGTCTATGCTTGGTTATTAGTCTATGGATAAATTAAACTGAAAATCAAATTGTTATAAAAATCGGCTTACTTCCAAAACATTTCAAAATTACAGTGTTTTTTTCTCCTTATTTACTGGCCTCAAAGCAAAATTATCTTACATGCTATTAAACCGTTGGTTTAAGTAATCATTTGGCTCTCTACTACTACCGTTTACAGTTTTGGTGCTGCTATTCGATCTTGTACTATTAAAACTAAAAAATAACTGTAAAATATTAACAAAACAAAAACAAAGCAAATAATCTTACAGGCTGTTCAGCCGCATGTCCATATAATCATCTTCTCTGTAAGCACTACCAGATCCACTTTTATTGCTACTAATCGAGCGTGAACTATTAAAACTAAAAATATAAGCAAGAAGCTTATAAAAATTAAAAATAATAATAAGAAAGGACTTACATGGATAGTTCTGATACTCCGGAGACTCGCCTGTCTTCGAAACCTTCAGGGGGGCGAGCAAACCTTTGATAATCCCAACGATGCGGCGATGAGCTAGGCGAAGGATCTGTAATCACCGACCTAAAAGAAATCAAAATTATTTCAAAAATTGCTTAAAAAAACGAATGCAAACCTAGCGTTTTTTGAGGATGGCCTAACATTTTCATAAGGACTTCCCAAGTCGGAATCAGTATTTGGCACAGTGGGAAATGGCTGGTTTATGCTCTCACCATCGCTATCAACCAACGGAAGACCTCTTTTATGCCCTAAAATATTCGAAGGTGCTAAACTATTGTCATTCATATGTGAAATGTCTTACGCTTTAGCAAACCGATAATCTCTTGAGCCGCTTGCGCATTATTAAACTGACTAAGTAAATCCATCACTGTATAATTATTGATGTCTCTGATTGAGGTATTTACTCCATGTTCTAATAAGGTTCTTACTACCTCGACTTTGCCGCAGAGGGCGGCTTCGTGAAGCGCTGTGCCTGATTTTGTGCGCATGTTCACATTAAAACCTGCGCGTAGGAGCACTTCGACAACAGCTCTGGAAATTATGTCAAAATTGAAGAAATATTTCCTAAATTAAATTTCGAAAAGTGTCAAAAAACAGATATTTTAGATTCAATAATCGTAGAGAATGGTAATAAAATTATCCTCCTTATCGTTTGAAGTGATCATAATCACGTCTAACATTTTCCATTAGATTTCATTTTTTTAAATGTTTTTATTTCAACAACCAGGAACTAGGTCAGTGCGAGTTCTGGGTATTTTGATATTGTATTATGTGAGGAAAAATAATCGGAAAACGCCTTATTTGAGAACTCGTTTTCATACCTGCACTGGTTGGGGTATAGTCAAAAACTGTTGCCTAAGAAACCTAGAAGTTATTCAAAAAGAAGTTCTTAAAGTAGTAAATAAAAAAGTTATTGTAGAGTCAAAAGAAGCAAGTGTTCATAAAATTGAAAAATTGCAGCAGTTACACGTGAAATTAATTTTAGAAAATTTGAGAAGGAGCAAGGTGACACAAAAATTGTAAAATGTTGAAAATTTTTATTGATTAAGCCTTTATTTCATTAATTTAATCTTTTTTTTCAGGTAGTACTCCAGTTAGGGTTGCCACGAGACAAAACGAGACGAGATTAAGAATTGTCTCGTCTCGTCTCGAAAGTTCGAGACAAATATTTTTCGAGACGAGACGAGACAAGCTTATGTCTCGTCGAGACAAGACCTTATCTCGTCTTGTCTCGTCTCGTTTTGTCTCGAAAAGTTCTGATACCTATGTAAAAGCCCAGGATAAAACTTAAAAAAATGTTATAGACCCCAATAAACAATAAACATATTATAGGTAGTTAAGTATGAAAGTTAAAAAAAATCATATTCGATTTTTAAATTAATTGGGCAGGTAGGCATGTTGGGAAAGATTTTTTTAAGATTTAATAAAATATTTATATGAGCACCCCATTAAAGTCATGCAAAACGCATTTTCCAATAATCTATAGTAAGCAATAATATAAAACAGTCATAGTGTTTTTATAAAAGCGGCAATAGCGGAATATTGAAAATAATATTTTATATGCATTTAAGATACAGTTGTCAACATACCTATTAACAACAGAAAAATATCAATAAAATATTAAAAAGGTAGGTATTAAATTATTAAATAATATTATTTTTAATAAATTTAATATTGATTTGTTATTCGTTAAGAAAAAGTTATGTTATGGTTGTCACAGAACTAAGTATTAAAAAAAACTATTAGTAACAATATTTAATATTTGGTCATTATATGCAGCCATAAACATATTACCCTTTTTTCCCTAGATTTTCAAGTACTCATTAAGTATATTTTACCCAAGAAGTTATGAAAAAAGCTGGCTTGGTTGTTACGAAACAACGGAATAGACTCAACGCAGAATCGGCTCGTTCATTGCTGTGCCTAAATTCATGGTACACTTGTAGATTAAAAGATAAACTAAATATTGACTACTGAAACTTAGCTTTTTATTGGGTATTTATTTATGCCGTTTGGTATTTATTAGCAATTTGATCTAAACATTTTACGTACATAGATAAATTTGAACTAAATGTATATTCTAATTAAGTATATTCTAATTTATACTTATATCTTACTTGTCATGTTATATTGTTTGTTAAATGTATTTATTTGTTGTTGCTGTTTATAAAATATATTTATTTAACGTAAACTTAATTTGTTCTCGTAGTTTTAATATTTAAGTTTCAGAATTTATATTATTTCTTTATAAAGAGTGCAATGTAATAACTATAATGTACCTATTAAAATATAAAACATAAATTTGTATATTTGTTTGGCTCAATATTTTTTTATTCTAAAATTTATAATTTATTATATTTCCTTTATTCCATAATTAAGTAAGTAATTTATTATAAAGGGTATACACAGCCTTTGAAGTATGGCTTAGAAGGTTATATAGGAATACTTATTTTAAGACAAAAATTCCAATAATCGTATCGAACATATTACCTGTAGACGTCGACATTTATCAGACTTTTTTAACAGATGACAAAGTATCATTCGATTTTGTTTGTTCGAGACGAAAGATAGGTATTAAAAAACATAATATGTATGTGAATATATTATTAAATAGGAGCCTCTTTAAATAATAATTATAAAGCAAATTGCAAAATGTTGCAAAACCAAAACTCTAGGGACAAATCGACACGTTATGAATGCAGTTTATTACCATTTTTCGGAGGGTTTCGATAGAGTTTTGTAACAGTGACGCAACTGTTCCGTCCGGTGAATGCAGGTAATATTCTTAAATTTTTGGTAAATTCAAAAAATATAATAATATATGGTGTTTGTTTAAAATAAGAAAGCCCACCGTTTTATGACACACCTCGTATAAAAACGTTAAGTTGAAAAAAAATGCGCAGCTAAAATAAAAACAGACGTGACAGGTCCAAGAGATTTAAATAAACATACCCCTAAATTCTTAGGATATTTTTTCCAATCTACACACCACCTGTTCGTAACACAAATCGTAAGCCCATTAGTATAATAATGGGGAATTAAAAAAATAATCAAAACCTATTTCGTGATTTTAATGACAATTTTACCAATTATTGCTGGAAGCATTTTACATATATCGAGACGTCTCGTCTCGTCTCGTCTCGCCTTGTCTCGAACATTTTTATCTCGTCTCGAAATTCGAGACAAAATACTTTCGAGACAAGATAAAATGGCTTCGAGACGACACGAAACGAGACGAGACATCTCGTGTCTCGTGTCTCGCGTCATCCCTAACTCCAGTAGATAAATACACCATGCACAAGTATGCTCATCGTCGGAAGTCATCATAATTATTTAAGAAAAACGAAATTTCAAGATGATGAAACGATTTCCTAAAATTAAAATCCCATTATTCCCCATAAATATCGTTAAAAAACCCATTTGAAGCCCATACAAAATCATGAAAAAGCAACCATTACAATAGCAAGGTTTTAAGATATAATTAATAGAAACGGTTTCCATTATTTTAATTAAAATTAAATCCTTCATAGTAGACATAGATACGCCTTAATATACCCGCAAATAAACCTCTCGAATAGTTAATATTACGCAGTTAACGAGAATATCCTATTACTCGGAGCAAATTCGCAATTAGGTAATCCCAAATATCTAAATCACACCCGTGGCATATCGTAATTATTGCATGGTCTATAAACAGCAATATGACATATTCCGGTAGATGATGGCATCTGGATGCAATCTAGCTCCATTTACGCATGACGAAACATGCATATTGCATCGACATGGACAAACCATTAGGCGTTTAGTTCAAATTTCGTAAAGCACATGTTCATATAGGATCTTAAATTTTGTATTTGTAAGGCAAACATTATAGACATATTGCTTGTATTGTATGCATGACCGTTTAATGGTTAAAAATAGCATAGGCACTTTGGGCATGCAGGCAATATGAGAACTTCTAAAAAACCTATTTAAATGGAAAAATTCGTATTGTGATTTTTTTTATGTAAAGAGATTTTTTGTGATTGTTTGGTAGGGGCGCAGTCAACGATTTTAATACTTTGAATTACGCTATGAGATAACAAGATCTTCCCCCAAAACAATAATTCAAAAGCGCATGCAAATTGCTAAGTCCGAAACCTAACTATAAAAGTTCTAGGTTTTCAATAAAAATGTCCTGTGAGAGACAGTCAATGGCCTTGAGAGATGAAAGAATATAGTAGTGTTGATAAAAATTTCCTCCTCAAGTGTCCAAATAATTCAAAATATTTATTTATTTCAGTTTCATCAATAGTATTTAGGTTCTAAACAAAATATCGTTCAGATGCACTCCACGACTACGAATGCCGGTGCGAATTCGATGAAACCAATTTTCGGTCACTTTAGGGAATAAATCTGCATTAATGTCACGAATGCAGCGCTCTATATTCGTTTTCAAGTCCTCTGTTGTTTGCTGTTTGTTCGCACAAACCAATCCCTAAAAAATAATCTAATGGTCTTAAATCGCAGCTCCTTGGTCAAAATTGTCCAAAGCTTCTTCGATCTTTTGCATCAAGTAAAAGGAATGCAAAGCAAAATAATAGACGAGGGTCCTATTTATTTCACAATCTTTATTTCAAAAATCCCGACGCGTTTCGGTTGTTAAACAATTGTCAAGGGAAAACTATGTAAGTAAAATATAAAAGGGTGATATAAGATTGTGAAGTAAACAGGATCCTTCGCCTCTTATTTTGCTTTGCATAATGGTACTTCAACCTGGAGAAATCTATGGTAATCTTAGAAAAAGGAATGTTTCAGGAACCTTTTCTTTCAATAAATCAAAGTCGTTTCATCAGAAGTATGACAAGTGGCAACGTCCTGTTGAAAAAAAATGCCACTCAAATAATTTTGGGTATAACAAAAAAATTCGGTATCATCGTTCGTTTAAGTTTTTCTTAAGGCCAATTGCAAAACAAACGATGTTTACAGGTCATGTAGTTTCAGTTATCGAGTCAACATCATCTTGTAATGGTATAAAGCCAAATCTCGGCTTAATATTCTTTCATTCACGCTCTCTAGGAAAATTCACGTGGGTGTTCTCTTTCCAAAGTTTGTTTCTACTCCAAAACCGCGAGTTGTGTCTATTAAGAATTCCTGAACTTTTATTTATCTTCCCACTAGGAAAATTTCACAAGCAATGTGTTAGAGATAGTCCTGTTGGATGTAAGGGAATCGCTAATAACAGTGGATGGATGAAAGAGACCGATTTTCTGGTTTTACATAAAAAATTTCGTATTTTTCACAAAGCTTTCTGAAAATAATAAAATCCAACTGATTTTAGATTTCCATTATATCATGGACCGCAATATATTCGGACCATTTAAGAATTTATTTAACAATGGAGTGGATGGGGAATAACCTTGGCAAGAGGATGACGATCTAAGATAATCCAGGAATAGTAAAAAACGATTTGCCACAAGCCATAACTCCTAAAAATATAACTGCTGGATCTTCGTACCCTGGTGTTCATACACTGGATCTTCGAACACATATCTATTTGACCAAAATGTTTCACTTAAGATGCTTTGGCACTTAGCAGCATAACAGACAGGCTCCTTGATAAAATAATGGTTACAACGAATTTGAAGAGTAGGCAGGTGATTTAGGTGCAGTTTCGCAAACAAACCTGCACCAACATTCCACATCAAGAGAATTTTCCCTCCCAAAAACACGAAGATATCGTTATGATAATATGAAAAAAAAGGAAAAACAGCTCTGCGGACAGACACATTTGAAAGGGGCCTATTAGAGAAACACAATAGCTTGACCGGTTCAACGAAAATGTATGGCGGGAAAATCTAAAAACAAAAAGATTAACTAGAAAAGGAAATCTCAAGATGTCACCTCTCTAAGAATACGATAGGATCTACTTAGTTTGCTGCAGATACTACAAAGAAAGCACCGAGAATTGACTCCATTGTAGGCAATGCGCTTCATGGGCAAACTCTAAATACGCTAAAAAGCCTGTTTATTTGTTATTTTAAAAATTAAGTTTTTAATATATAAGTTTTTTTCTTATCTCTATATAAGTTTAAACAAACATATTACCTAAACTTTACCTCAAACATAAAGTACAAAAATTCAATTTGTTAGAATTGTAACAGTCTTAAGTCACTGTGTAATAATTCAGTTGGCTAATGTATAATGTTTTAAATAATACCCAAACAGTAAAAACGCTATAATAGTACACCTATCATAGAAAGTAATGTAGAAAGAAACCTAAAATATCAAATGAAATTATGTTGATTCTTTGACCGTAAATGACGTGTTTGTCTTGTTCGTATGTGCATGTACGAGATGTTTGTTGTGATGTGAAATTGGTTGTTCAATTAGTATGGTAAATAGCCACTAATTTGCTGTCCATGTTAATATAAACGCTAAAGGGCGTATTATGATTGAATTGCATTAATAAGATGATTTTATATTAGAAAGTTCGAAAGTTATTGAGAAAAAAAGAATAAAGAAGTCCTTTAACAAACTCGGATAGAGGGTGAAATAAGATGGTGGTTTTAGTCAATTTTTAGTTATCTATTGAAATATTTATATCGAACATAACTTCAAAATATAAAATCAAAATTTGCTTAAAAAAGCAAAGTATTTGTGGATAAAATTTTCTACTACATAAAATATTCAACACTCAAAGAGTGATTAAACTAAAACTAAATAATGATTAAAAAACACCTTAATTTAAAAAGTAATTAGAAGTAGCAAATAGGTATAAAAAAACAAAAAAAAATTATAAAATATTAAAGTTAGCAAAATGCAATATTTTCGACAAAAAAGGCAAACATCATAAATATACAAAATTCAGTGCAAATATTTTAAGAGCGTATTGTTGGAGTCAAAATAAGACTTCTTTTCCCTATGATGGCCCATATCTTAGGTTTCTCCGAAGAATTTTGAAAATATAGAACATCATCTAATTAGGAATGAGAAAATCAAAAAGTATTGTTTCCCGCATTTTTGGATAAAATTAATTTGATTTGACAAAAATTAAAGCAGTCACGACCCGCTTTGTTTTTTCTTATTTGATAGTGTAATCGGGCCTAATAATGCTCCTCTTTCGTTTACCAACGATTTTCTCAAAAACTGTTAATTGTATCGAAAAAATGTAAGAAACCAAAATTTCGAATTTTTTTAATTTTTTCATAACTGGGATGATTTCTGGATTTCATAACTAGATGGTGTTGCTAAATTTTCAATTTTCTTATCGGAAACAAAAAAAGGGTTCATCATAAGGGTAAATCCTCCTGAATCCTCTACTAAAATCGGATTTACATTATTTTTGGGACGAAAAATGAAAAGAGCACATAAAAAACTTTCAAAATTTCAGGAGATTTGACGCGTAACTGTAGTCATAGTTGTAAATAATCAATTTTCATCAATCAATTTGCGCGGGCTGTAGCTCTGAGGGAAAGCATTCTAGGACACATGTTCAGTAAGACTATAAAATGCTTCACTTTTAAGGAATGGTACAACAGAAAGCTAAGCTTGTGCAGACTTTATATTACTTGGGAGATGGTTAAAAATCTAAATACTTAAATAAAAGAATTCCTAGCCAAATCGTTCTTTGAAATGTTTGTGTTATATGGTTTTGTCTGATGTTATGGGGCTTTCTATACTTAAGCGCTGTAAGTGGCAATTTGTATTTTTTATAAATTAAGCACGTTTTTTCAATATAAACAAACAGCACAACGTGAGTTCCTTTAAATCTGTAAATAAAGGCCTATACAGGTATCTCTCAATGATTTAAAACAAACATATTTAATTGCTTTTTTCTGTAAAACAAAAAACAGAATTCAAAAGATATAGATCAAAATCACAGCATTACTTAACTCTACTGAAATCCTTCGCTACAATTTCCATTTATGAAACATAATCTGTACGAGTCCATAGAATGGAGGTGTAAAAATTGTGAAACGGCCTCTTATATCAAGAGATACAAGGTCATTAATATAGAGAAAGAATAAAATACAGGCAAGCACGGAATCCTGCGGAATTCTATGATCAATCGAGGTTACAGTAGATATCTATTGACTTGACAATTTCCTTTCAATTTTCTGTCAGACATGAATGGTGCGAACCACTCCATAACAACATCTCTAAAGCCATAGTGAAGCAGTTTACCAAGTAATACTCAATGATTCATGCAATCAAACGCTTTGGATACATCACAGAAGATCGCTGCCTCACCAATAGTAAAACTTAAATCAAGGTCTTCTAGAAAGACAAACATTGCATAATTTCTGCCTAAAACCTCCCGAATGCCAAACTGACATTTGCTTAAAATTCCGTGATTAGTGAGGAAGATCATCATTCTTTGCGTAACCAACTTTCCTCTGATCTTAGATAGATATGGTAAAAGTGAGATGGGTCTATAACTATCAGGGTCATTTAGTTCACTACGTTTAAATAGAGTTATTCGAAAATGTACATCGCTGTTTGAAAAGAAACACTAATTGCAAATGCAAGAGAGGAGAGAGATTGATCTGGCAAATTTGAAGGATTTTAACAAATAATCCATCAATCCCATAAGTGTGTTTGTTCTTATCTGTATAAAGAACACTTTTAACTGCTAACACTTACGTCAATTGGACATTGCTTAGTTTCCATTGGGTTCATTAATACTACTTTAAACTTCCTTTAGTTTATTGTATGTGATCTCCAATCTGAGCCCATAGTAATTTTTCTTGGCCCATCTTATAACCTGTCTATACATTTATTTATACACAGGATGGAAACATGAATTAGTTGTAAGTTTTAGTATTAAGAAAGTCAAAATATGTTTTATTATCTAAATAATAAATTCTCATGGACAAAGCATTTGTTAAAACTCCCAAAATTAAAAAAAACATCAAATACACACTTACTATGTGTTATTATAGTCATCCACTTAAGATATAAGTTTGTATATAATAAAACATAACTCCATCAATGTAAAGGTCTAAAAACATAAAATGTCAATAAATACTCTTGAACCTCATAATAAGCTCTTTCAAACAATATCTCCTTTAGATCCTTCTTGAAAAATTTTTGATCAGATTACAGCAATCCTACTGCAACAGGAAGGTGACTAAGTAATTTCTTACTGATATAAAAAATTGAATTGTATGTCAAGGCTAATAATGGTATTGGTCAATTCTAAGAAAAATGAGTTTGATTGTTGTTAGAATTTTATTCATAACCAAGGCATATTTCCTGTGCATTACGTAAATTGTTTCAAGAATAAAAATTGATGGAGGACCAACCATCTCATTACCTGACACCAACATCGTTCAAAAACAACGTTTAATCTGTTGTTTCCAATAATCAGCCTTAAACCTTCCCTCCTAAGGCTAGAATTAGTAAACCACAACTTTGTTTGGGTTCAACATGTGCACAGAAGCAATAGAAGTGTTTTGTTGATAAACATATTCATCAATTCTCTTTTGTCAAATTTACACCCATTTTCAACAGACAAGATTTGCACCTATATATCAACACATATAATAATGTTAATTTAACTTATTGATGTTAAAGCTGATGCCATCTTACAAAATGTCATCTTGCCAGACCACATTGTGTTTACATTTGGAATTTGTGAAGCTCTGTGTTTTTTCTTTAGTTTTTGGTTCAAAAAAGGAAAAAGGTTGGGTCATTTGAGTGTTTTTGTGAATTGTTACGATAGTAAAAACTTGTGCCGTTTGTTTCGCACCATGGAAAAAACGATTCAAGCCGTATTTTTCACAAGTAAATACCGATATTTTCATAACATCATATCAAGAAACAACCATCATTTTAAACGTAGAATAATGAAAACTTATTAAGATATCTATAATAATTTGAAAATATTGAAGTGCCATAAAAGTGCTTTTTATTAGATAAGTAACTTTACTAAAATGAAGTACGTTAGAAAAACGCATAAAGAGTTGATAAACAGTAATATTGTTTATAATTTAAAGCACAATCTATTATTAATCAATATTTATCATGTAAATATTTTTGGACGACGTCACTGGTAAAGATTACTTGTGTCGGTGGAATCAACAATGCGATCGAGCGGCGTTGCGATGTTGTCTTATCTTTTTCTCTAATATACGTTATCTGCATTCATTAAACATTAAATATTGACTTATTTAAATATTATCTTGCCAAATTTTATGAAAAAAAATGCTTCATATTTTATTAAAGAGGAATGGTATTGTGTTGTGCCTGTCAAAATAAGTGATAAATTTTGATGATGTTATAATTTTTTGTTTGCGTTTCTAAATAAGCATTTGGCATCATTGCGTCATTAAACAAATTGCCCATAGTTGCACGGCAATGGTTATTCTAGCCTTTCAATGTGCTAAGCATGAAACTTTTTATTTGCCTACTAGATGAAATAAAAAGTTTGCTCTCTAATAAATTTTCCATATAACATAAATTCTTTATTAAAAAAAAAATAAATTCTTGGACTTCGACCTAAAGCCTAGCCTAGTCGAGCTACTATTAATGGTATTTATTTCTATTTTGTACTATTTCTGTGTTAGTTTTAGCGTTTTATACAGGAACAAATTTTAAAAAGTATATAAATTATTAATAATTACAATAGTTTATCCCTATTTTAAGCGCAATGTTTGGTAGTTGGTTTATTACTTCTAAGCGCTGTATAAAACATTTTTTTTTAAATGTATACGTCATCAATTAGTTCACAATATTTTACACCTGTTTTACTAAGCACAATATTTTGTAATTAATTTATTACTTAACATTTTATAATTAGTGTTAGATGTTTGATAACTATGTTATTAACAGACTAAATAGTTTTTGCTTTATCCACTAGTTGAACGACGCTTAAACTTAGATTCTATTCTAGACTTTACTGTACAATTGCAGTTATATTTCTTGCAAATCAAGAGTCATAATAATTGTTACTTGGCGACTCCTATGACACTGGGTGTCGGCTTAAGTCATCTGGTTGGACGACTTGAAGAAAGACACCAAGGTCATCAGCAAAGCTGTAAATTAGATTAGTAACTTTTCAGTAAAGTTTTCAAAGTGCTCTCATTCCCTTAGTTCTGCTCGGATCCTGTTATAACCCGGTGTTTTCGTAATCTAGGTGATCAGAATAAGACGCTGGTATACTTAGTTTGATTTCGAAAAAAATCAATTTTTGGTGAAAAAAATCGATACGGGGGGGTATACCCGAAAAATGAAAAAACCCAAACTTTGAAGGTCGATATCTCGGCTTCTATGGGAGCTATCGGGAAAATTCCCACGGTTTTGTCTTAGTTTCGTCATTCTGAATCCAACGAGACCATCCGCAAGATCGTAGCTTTTACGATAGACGAGATATGGCATTTTTGATGCCCATTTTTGGCCTCAAAAACGGACGTCGAAAACGACTTTGTCAAGATTTTCAAAGTGCTCTCATTCCCTTAGTTCTGCTCGGATCCTGTTATGATCAGAATAAGACGCTGGTATACTTAGTTTGATTTCGAAAAAATCAATTTTTGGTGAAAAAAATCGATACGGGGGGTATACCCGAAAAATGAAAAAACCCAAACTTTGAAGGTCGATATCTCGGCTTCTATGGGAGCTATCGGGAAAATTATCACGGGTTTGTCTTAGTTTCGTCATTCTGAATCCAACGAGACCATCCGCAAGATCGTAGCTTTTACGATAGACGAGATATGGCATTTTTGATGCGCATTTTTGGCCTCAAAAACGGACGTTGAAAACGACTTTGTCAAGATTTTCAAAGTGCTCTCATTCCCTTAGTTCTGCTCGGATCCTGTTATAACCCGGTGTTTTCGTAATCTAGGTGATCAGAATAAGACGCTGGTATACTTAGTTTGATTTCGAAAAAAATCAATTTTTGGTGAAAAAAATCGATACGGGGGGGTATACCCGAAAAATGAAAAAACCCAAACTTTGAAGGTCGATATCTCGGCTTCTATGGGAGCTATCGGGAAAATTCCCACGGTTTTGTCTTAGTTTCGTCATTCTGAATCCAACGAGACCATCCGCAAGATCGTAGCTTTTACGATAGACGAGATATGGCATTTTTGATGCCCATTTTTGGCCTCAAAAACGGACGTCGAAAACGACTTTGTCAAGATTTTCAAAGTGCTCTCATTCCCTTAGTTCTGCTCGGATCCTGTTATGATCAGAATAAGACGCTGGTATACTTAGTTTGATTTCGAAAAAATCAATTTTTGGTGAAAAAAATCGATACGGGGGGTATACCCGAAAAATGAAAAAACCCAAACTTTGAAGGTCGATATCTCGGCTTCTATGGGAGCTATCGGGAAAATTATCACGGGTTTGTCTTAGTTTCGTCATTCTGAATCCAACGAGACCATCCGCAAGATCGTAGCTTTTACGATAGACGAGATATGGCATTTTTGATGCGCATTTTTGGCCTCAAAAACGGACGTTGAAAACGACTTTGTCAAGATTTTCAAAGTGCTCTCATTCCCTTAGTTCTGCTCGGATCCTGTTATAACCCGGTGTTTTCGTAATCTAGGTGATCAGAAAAGGACGCTGGTATACTGAGTTTGATTTCGAAAAAATCAATTTTTGGTGAAAAAAATCGATACGGGGGGGTATACCCGAAAAATGAAAAAACCCAAACTTTGAAGGTCGATATCTCGGCTTCTATATGAGCTATCGGGAAAATTCCTACGGTTTTGTCTTAGTTTCGTCATTCTGAATCCAACGAGACCATCCGCAAGATCGTAGCTTTTACGATAGACGAGATATGGCATTTTTGATGCCCATTTTTGGCTTCAAAAACGGACGTCGAAAACGACTTTTTCAAGATTTTCAAAGTGCTCTCATTCCCTTAGTTCTGCTCGGATCCTGTTATAACCCGTTGTTTTCGTAATCTAGGTGATCAGAAAAGGACGCTGGTATACTGAGTTTGATTTCGAAAAAATCTATTTTTGGTGAAAAAAATCGATACGGGGGGGTATACCCGAAAAATGAAAAAACCCAAACTTTGAAGGTCGATATCTCGGCTTCTATATGAGCTATCGGGAAAATTCCTACGGTTTTGTCTTAGTTTCGTCATTCTGAATCCAACGAGACCATCCGCAAGATCGTAGCTTTTACGATAGACGAGATATGGCATTTTTGATGCCCATTTTTGGCTTCAAAAACGGACGTCGAAAACGACTTTTTCAAGATTTTCAAAGTGCTCTCATTCCCTTAGTTCTGCTCGGATCCTGTTATAACCCGGTGTTTTCGTAATGTAGGTGATCAGAATAAGACGCTGGTATACTTAGTTTGATTTCGAAAAAAATCAATTTTTGGTGAAAAAAATCGATACGGGGGGGTATACCCGAAAAATGAAAAAACCCAAACTTTGAAGGTCGATATCTCGGCTTCTATATGAGCTATCGGCAAAATTCCCACGGTTTTGTCTTAGTTTCGTCATTCTGAATCCAACGAGACCATCCGCAAGATCGTAGCTTTTACGATAGACGAGATATGGCATTTTTGATGCCCATTTTTGGCTTCAAAAACGGACGTCGAAAACGACTTTGTCAAGATTTTCAAAGTGCTCTCATTCCCTTAGTTCTGCTCGGATCCTGTTATAACCCGGTGTTTTCGTAATCTAGGTGATCAGAATAAGACGCTGGTATACTTAGTTTGATTTCGAAAAAAATCAATTTTTGGTGAAAAAAATCGATACGGGGGGGTATACCCGAAAAATGAAAAAACCCAAACTTTGAAGGTCGATATCTCGGCTTCTATATGAGCTATCGGGAAAATTCCCACGGTTTTGTCTTAGTTTCGTCATTCTGAATCCAACGAGACCATCCGCAAGATCGTAGCTTTTACGATAGACGAGATATGGCATTTTTGATGCCCATTTTTGGCTTCAAAAACGGACGTCGAAAACGACTTTGTCAAGATTTTCAAAGTGCTCTCATTCCCTTAGTTCTGCTCGGATCCTGTTATAACCCGGTGTTTTCGTAATCTAGGTGATCAGAATAAGACGCTGGTATACTTAGTTTGATTTCGAAAAAAATCAATTTTTGGTGAAAAAAATCGATACGGGGGGGTATACCCGAAAAATGAAAAAACCCAAACTTTGAAGGTCGATATCTCGGCTTCTATATGAGCTATCGGGAAAATTCCTACGGTTTTGTCTTAGTTTCGTCATTCTGAATCCAACGAGACCATCCGCAAGATCGTAGCTTTTACGATAGACGAGATATGGCATTTTTGATGCCCATTTTTGGCTTCAAAAACGGACGTCGAAAACGACTTTTTCAAGATTTTCAAAGTGCTCTCATTCCCTTAGTTCTGCTCGGATCCTGTTATAACCCGGTGTTTTCGTAATGTAGGTGATCAGAATAAGACGCTGGTATACTTAGTTTGATTTCGAAAAAAATCAATTTTTGGTGAAAAAAATCGATACGGGGGGGTATACCCGAAAAATGAAAAAACCCAAACTTTGAAGGTCGATATCTCGGCTTCTATATGAGCTATCGGGAAAATTCCCACGGTTTTGTCTTAGTTTCGTCATTCTGAATCCAACGAGACCATCCGCAAGATCGTAGCTTTTACGATAGACGAGATATGGCATTTTTGATGCCCATTTTTGGCTTCAAAAACGGACGTCGAAAACGACTTTGTCAAGATTTTCAAAGTGCTCTCATTCCCTTAGTTCTGCTCGGATCCTGTTATAACCCGGTGTTTTCGTAATCTAGGTGATCAGAATAAGACGCTGGTATACTTAGTTTGATTTCGAAAAAAATCAATTTTTGGTGAAAAAAATCGATACGGGGGGGTATACCCGAAAAATGAAAAAACCCAAACTTTGAAGGTCGATATCTCGGCTTCTATATGAGCTATCGGGAAAATTCCCACGGTTTTGTCTTAGTTTCGTCATTCTGAATCCAACGGGACCATCCGCAAGATCGTAGCTTTTACGATAGACGAGATATAGCATTTTTGATGCCCATTTTTGGCCTCAAAAAACGGACGTCGAAAACGACTTTGTCAAGATTTTCAAAGTGCTCTCATTCCCTTAGTTCTGCTCGGATCCTGTTATAACCCGGTGTTTTCGTAATCTAGGTGATCAGAATAAGACGCTGGTATACTTAGTTTGATTTCGAAAAAATCAATTTTTGGTGAAAAAAATCGATACGGGGGGGTATACCCGAAAAATGAAAAAACCCAAACTTTGAAGGTCGATATCTCGGCTTCTATATGAGCTATCGGGAAAATTCCCACGGTTTTGTCTTAGTTTCGTCATTCTGAATCCAACGAGACCATCCGCAAGATCGTAGCTTTTACGATAGACGAGATATGGCATTTTTGATGCCCATTTTTGGCTTCAAAAACGGACGTCGAAAACGACTTTTTCAAGATTTTCAAAGTGCTCTTATTCCCTTAGTTCTGCTCGGATCCTGTTATAACCCGGTGTTTTCGTAATCTAGGTGATCAGAATAAGACGCTGGTATACTTAGTTTGATTTCGAAAAAATCAATTTTTGGTGAAAAAAATCGATACGGGGGGGTATACCCGAAAAATGAAAAAACCCAAACTTTGAAGGTCGATATCTCGGCTTCTATATGAGCTATCGGGAAAATTCCCACGGTTTTGTCTTAGTTTCGTCATTCTGAATCCAACGAGACCATCCGCAAGATCGTAGCTTTTACGATAGACGAGATATGGCATTTTTGATGCCCATTTTTGGCCTCAAAAACGGACGTCGAAAACGACTTTGTCAAGATTTTCAAAGTGCTCTCATTCCCTTAGTTCTGCTCGGATCCTGTTATAACCCGGTGTTTTCGTAATCTAGGTGATCAGAATAAGACGCTGGTATACTTAGTTAGATTTCGAAAAAATCACTTTTTGGTGAAAAAAATCGATACGGGGGGGTATACCCGAAAAATGAAAAAACCCAAACTTTGAAGGTCGATATCTCGGCTTCTACGGGAGCTATCGGGAAAATTCCCACGGTTTTGTCTTAGTTTCGTCATTCTGAATCCAACGAGACCATCCGCAAGATCGTAGCTTTTACGATAGACGAGATATGGCATTTTTGATGCCCATTTTTGGCCTCAAAAACGGACGTCGAAAACGACTTTGTCAAGATTTTCAAAGTGCTCTCATTTCCTTAGTTCTGCTCGGATCCTGTTATAACCCGGTGTTTTCGTAATCTAGGTGATCAGAATAAGACGCTGGTATACTTAGTTTGATTTCGAAAAAAATCAGTTTTTGGTGAAAAAATTCGATACGGGTTAATTTTAAAAGAAAGAGGGTAGGGGACAAGATGCAACCCTGAGGCGTTACACCAGCGTTAATTTAAAACCTCTGCGAGGTATCTCTATCAACGACTGGATGGATCGGTATCCGGAGCTGATGCATGGGATTTACCATATTTCTTGATAGCCTGGGTCGAAACATGCGCGACATAGGCCAACAGATCGTCAGTAGAACTGTGTTTTCGTAAACTATACTGACTCCAGGTATTTTAAAATTTGCTAATTCAACAAGTTTCTCCATTAAAGTCCAGTTCAGAGATCTACTAGAATCTTCGATGTGCCGCGAATAGTCCGTGTGCCGGTGTTGCTTGTATTGTCACATGGCATGCATGTTTAAATCGCAAAATTTTATGTGGAAAGAGTCATAAAGTAATATTCTAAGCGATATTTAAACAATCCATTAAATAAATAAATGTTTTAAACATAAAGGGAAGTCAAGGGAAGAGATCTCTTCTGTATAAAAGAGAAAACAGTTTGCACAACGATGGTTTCAGCACAGTCGCATACTTGTTTAAGATCTTTGGGACGAAAGATTAGCTGACATGGAAGAAGCCTTTCTTGGCAAAAACAGTGGTTGTTTTGTCTGTTGTTGCTCTTTTTGGACGAAGAGTAATTTATGCTTTTAAAGTAAAACTTTTTTACGCCCTCTTGAGTAGGTGGCGAAAGCGTTACGAAAAGTGTGATCGGGCGAGGCAAACGGTAGTTGAGAAGGAGATATGAGTTAATGGAGATAGTAATAGAGAGAGTTACGGTTCGTATATTACTGTAGGAGCAAGAGAGAGCCGTGCGCGCGTACATTTTCTTTCTCTGTTCCTCTCATAGCCAGTGCATCGAATATATATTTCAGTCAGTAGTTCGTTTGCGAGTTTGCTAGCGTTACGCGAACGGTGATTTCTTGATTATTTCGTAATTTCATTTCGGTCTTGAACAATTTTATAAATTAATTTTTGTTGTTCAGTGTATTAATTATTCTACGTTTAAAGTAAAGAAAATTATAAATTCAATTTAAAGTTGATATTTTCGGGTGAATAATAAGAAATTATGGCAGGAAGTGATACAGAGTCTGAATATAAAAATAGTGCTTCAGGACCATCAACTAAGAAAAAATTACGTACAGAAATTCTGCATAAATATACAATGAAGAAGTTTCATTTCAGTCGTGTGGTCTCAAGCGCACTAATTTTTTTGTTTTTTTTTTAGCTTTAATTTTCTGGAATTAGAAACTCATATGCTAAAAATGTTTAACAAGTTGAATGAAAAGGCCGAGAGGAACAAGAGAACTGAATATCATTGTCCAGTCGGTATTTATTGGCTAAATTACGAAAAGAATTAAAATTCGATTTACTATAAAAATCTGCCAACTTGGTTATGATATATGGTTAGAACTGCCTCTTGATCAGTTAACCCTAAGGAAGTTACATCTATATTATAAACTTGTTCTGAGTTAACATTTATACAAAAATAAACTATTACTGCCTGTGAGTGAGACGTAATTCTCTTAGAGTTTTGTAATTAAGAATATTGTAAATCTTTCAATGTATCGCAGAAATTGGGGATATTGAAAATATCCTTTAAGCGTTTAAATCGAGGAAAAATTGAAATAAAATAATTTTTAAAAGCTCTATAAATGTTTACTAAGGAGTTATTATGCTAAATATTAAGTCCCCATAACTTTCTCGCTCTCTATTGACATTTCTTAAAATGC
This sequence comes from Anthonomus grandis grandis, assembly GCF_022605725.1. NCBI lineage: Eukaryota > Metazoa > Arthropoda > Insecta > Coleoptera > Curculionidae > Anthonomus > Anthonomus grandis. The sequence continues at coordinate 20,508,926 of NC_065551.1, forward strand.
TGTAAATATAGATTTAATTCACTTAAGGATAGGAAGCAATGCCAAAGAGAAAATATGAAAGGGAAATATGTTCCAGGAGACGTACCTACTAGTCCCATATCCACATTTCTATCAAGGCAAGTAATGCGCTTTTGCCGTTAAGCATGAACCGATGCGTGAAGCTCCATTGTAGCGGATAAATCCAGAATTGGCGCATTGATGAATTTCACAGGTGCATGCAGCAAACAAGCTGTTGCACAGGAACATACACAACAACGGGGGCGCCCCGACGGAGGCCCCTTTGTGCGCCCCCCGATATGATGAAGGCGGTGCATCACGGCTTTAGTGCCGTGATGCGGACACTTAATGCGATTCAAATGCACATTTCAGCGTTTGGGTTACTGGGGCTCAATCAATTAATGGTCATTTGACCCGTTAATTGGACAGCATTTTACGCTAGACACTATTAGATTTCACGCATCTACGGGCGATATACCGGGACATATTGTGTCACTATAATTATTTCATCAATTTGTCTATGGATGCATAATGAGGCTTTAAAAAAAAAAGGAGAATAGGGAGACGAGAGTTTCCGGTGCAGTAATTCCAGTGTAAACTATTGTAGTTGCGGTTATAGGTTTGTGCTTTATTTTATAATTTTATTATTATTGGTTAAAGAAGGTGGCAAAGACGTCATTCGTAAAAAATATATTCTTTCATCGTCCAAGTATGAAAACAGGCAATTTTCACTTGACCACTGTAAAAAAAGAAAAAATGTCGCTGCCTGAAAATATACCGAAATTGGCTGGAAAAGTTATTTTAAACAATCTATTTAATTGTTGAAAAGAAGAGGTGGTTAGGATCCTTTATTAAAATTTTATCAAGGAAAAGTTTCTAATAGGAAGTTTTTTTTTTTTCACCAGAATAATGTTAGAAAAGGAGACCAGCAACGGCGCTTGCCGGTCCACGAGGAAAAACGTATTAATTTTTTAAATACCATTAGTTGCACATTTTCAACAAAAAATATTATTTTTTTGCTGATTTTGCTGTCTGCAAAATTAATAAAATTAAAAAAATTATAATAAAGGAATTTTATTGAAGATACATAGAAAAAATAATATACAAAATAATAAATGGGGCGAGGTTCAGATCATTTGGTTACAGAGAAACAAATTATCTTTTCTTCCACCTAACCCACTAAACCGAACTCAACATAAGTATGATATAACAGTACATTAAGATAATTAATTTAAATATTACTTATAGAGAAAAAAAGCTACAAAAGTTTAATGTGAAACGAAGGTTGTGATAAAAATAATAAATATCGGTATGTAGGCACATACAAAAAGTCAATAAGAATATTATAAAAAATAAGGACTTTTGAAACTAATTAATGACTGTAGGATTTGTTTTGTTTTGCACAAATATCATTAAATATTATTATTATTTTGTTGGTTGTTGGTTAATTGATTGTACGTACTTAAATCTTATCTTTATATTAAATATTATCTTGCTGTCAACAATCCTGAATTTCTAACTTTATAAAACTAAACCCAAAAAGCCTGAATAATAAAATTTTAAATATAAATAAATTTTAAGGCCGAACCTGTGCAACTTTTTACGCTTGAGTGGCTGTGACTGAGGTCAGACGTCTAACAAAATAGTAGGTGGACGTATGTAGTCAAATTTTACGAATGAAATGTATAAATTAAAAAAAAAATTATAAAACATTTATGTATATAAAGGAATGATTAAATGTTGCTTAGAATATTACTTTATGACTCTTTCCACATCAAATTTTGCGATTTAAACATGCATGTGACAATACAAGCAACACCGGCACACGGACTATTCGCGGTACATCAAAGATTCTAATAGATCTTTGAACTGGACTTTAAATAAATATAGTGAACATATATAATAAAAAATAATGCTAAAATAAAAAATAATGTTTGTGTTACTGGACTTCTAGCTTCTGTTAAAGTGGAAAATAAAGATACTTGTGTATTAAAATTGCTACATAGGGTGTGTCCAGACGTCAAAGAAAGTGATGTGGACAAGATGCAACACATACCGGTTAAAAATGGGGTTAAAACTATAATTACCTTAAAATCTGAGAATTTAAAGCAGCGCCTCCTACGATCCAGGGCCACCAAGGGGAAAATCACTGCAAGCAATTCAGGTATGGGAGATTCAGGAACACCGATTTATATAGAAGGGGAGCTCACAAAAGAAACTTATCTACTTCTTAAGAGGACCAAGCAGCATTTAAAGGACTCGTATAAATATATTTGGCACAGAAATGGCAACATTTTAGTTCGAAAAGCTGATGGTGAAAGGTACTTAGTAAGTAGGAATGATATGGACTTAGATGAAGTTACTGCTTAATACTTCTTATTATCATATTTTGAGTATATACTTTTTTGTTTATTTATTTTTAATTTACCTATTATAAAATCATTTAAAGTATATGGCGGAAAAATAGGTCAAATTAATATTCGTTCCTTGTTGCCCAAGTTTATTAATTTTAAATCTTATGTATTAGATAATAATGTAGATATAGTAGGGTTATCTGAAACCTGGTTAACTAATTACACGACGGATGAGTTTCTTCGAATTCCAGGCTATAATTTAGTTAGGCAAGTGTTAAGGTTTACGTTAATAAAAACACCTGAATTGTTTTTTGATAGACAGCAAAAACGTCACGTTGTTGTCAACGACTAACTAACGCCGTCAAATAAGCCCTCCACTTTCTTTACACATTAAGTGCATTTCTTAAATAAAGAAGTGGTTCACGATGGACTTGTTTGTTTAATTCAACTATATAAAAAAATACAGTCCACAATTAACCCTTGCTGTTCCCAGCAGCAGAGACACTACACAATTTGGTGATCCAGCAGCGGAGCAGCAACAAAACATTTTTTGGTCCTTCGAGCCGGATTTCAAGATTTTCCGGCGATACAATTACAATTTGGGAGGTCAGTAGCCACAACAGGTGAAGACAAATACCAAGGCCGCCTCTACAACGTCAACAAACAATTTGCAAGACAAAGGGACAATTTACCCATAAGTATCCTTTTTAAACAAAACCAGGGATTGGAGGTAAGCCTTTATTCATCACTTGGTCAATCACGGGAAAAGAAGTGCTCCTGTAATATCGGATTGCAGTTCAAGCTGAGTGGCTTCGCCCGCATTAATGTATTGAACATATATATACAATAGTCAGTAATTAGTGTTAAAAGAGGCGTTAATACTTTTAATTAATCGCATTTCAATTCATATATTACGTAATCAAGTGTCGTCATAGTCATCGTCGTCGTTCATACCCACTACTGCATTCCAGAATTCACATGTATTCATAATGAAGTGTTATTTTAGAATTTAATGTACATAGTTTCAATCAGCTACATTCATATTTACATTATATTTAACTTATCGCATATAGGCTAAATCTTAGCATATACAATTAGAATTTGTAAAGAAGTTCTAATAGTGCAATTCTGTCATTTTAGCAAATATGAGTCAGAGTACAAAATACATATCTTTGTAATTCATTTGGATCCTCAAGGGCTGCTCATTTTTCACACCTCTTATATTTCTTTGGGAAATTGAGCACATTTTTTAAACTAAAACAAACCTTGTCGAGTTTTTCATAATGGCACCAAGAAAAGGAGCAAAGGGTAGAAACGAGTTAGATGAAGATGAAACACTACCCCGAATTCAAAATCTAGTAAGAAAGAAGGGTATGATTAATTCAAAATTATCACGTTTATTAAACTATTTTAATTCTTCAAAGGAAAGTGCTAATCCATCAACAATTCTTGAAATTGAATTGAGGTTGAAAGAAATAGAAACAAAATTGCTCACAGAGTTTTCAGAGATTCATTTTGAACTCGAAGGTTTAGATCCTGATAATTTCACTGAACAGGACCTAAATGATTTTGAAACTTTATATTTTAAAACAATTGCTGATATTAAACAATTTCTTTCAATTAAAACAACTTCAAGTGATCAGCAAGTTATACACGATGAATCCATTCATTCTTTACCACCCTATATTACATCCTTACAACGTCAGGTCTCTGTTAAAAGGCAAAACACAAAATTGCCTGTCATTGAATTGCCTAAGTTTTCTGGCCAATATGATAAGTGGCTAGAATTCAGGGATTTATACACTTCTCTAGTTCACAAAAATAATTGCCTTGAGCCAATCGAGAAATTTCAATATTTAAAGGCTACACTAGAGGGTGCGGCAGCACAATCAATTCAGGCTATTAACATCACAAATGAAAACTATGATTTAGCATGGGACATTCTTTGTCAAAGATTTGAAAACAAAAGATTAATAGTGCATAATCACTTAAATCCTTATTCAATATTTATGATATAAGACCGGATTCTGCCAATTCATTTCGCAATGTACTAGACATTATTTCGAAAAATATGCGCTCTCTTAACAATTTAGGTGTTATAACGAACTCTTGGGATCCATTAATCATATATTTAGTAACCAGTAAGCTAGATGTTGAGTCAATCCGGGAATGGGAACAATCAGGCTTCGCTGAAGAACTGCCCTCTTTGGCAGAATTATATGATTTCCTGTCATCTCGTGCAGATTTCTTAGATAAAGTAGCAATGCATAAGGGTAAACCACGCAAAACCTTCATTGTCAATCAACCGTCAACTCATCAGAGTTCTAACTTATGTTGTTTTTATTGTAAACAACAGCATGCAATCTATCATTGTCCTAAATTTACTGCTCTTTCAGTAGATCAGAGATGGTCTACAATTAAATCACAAAAATTATGTGTTAATTGTTTGCGCAGTGGCCACAAACTAGATAAATGTCGGTATGGTCATTGTAGACATTGTAAACAACGGCATAATTCATTACTTCATAAACAGCAACCTTTAATTCCAGTTGAAGATGGCCACCTTGTTTCAAGTAAAGAAACTACTCAAGGTCAAGTTGCCTTATATAATTCAACTAAGAGTCAAATCTTACTAGCCACAGCAGTGGTGCAAGTTTTCGATATTCATGGTAAAGGGCATTCATGCAGAGCCCTCCTAGACAATGCTTCAATGTCTAATTTTGTATCCCAAGATTTTGCGAATAAATTAGGCATAACACAATACAAAATTAATTCCTCAATCCTAGGAATTGGGCATTCAGTGTCTAATATTAACAAATCATGTCGAGTCAAATTCAAGTCTTGTTATAACAACTTCAATGTTTCATTAGATTGTTTAGTCATTCCAGAAATCACAGGTGATTTACCTACCACATATTTCAATCCAGGATGTCTAGATATTCCAACTAACTATCATTTAGCTGATCCAGCATTCTTTGAGCCCAATCACGTTGACTTACTTATTGGAGCTCAAGTATTTTGGGATATTATTTCTGCGGAACGCATTACTTTAGGCCCCAATAAGCCTATTCTGCAGAATAGCAAATTGGGTTGGTTGGTGTCAGGTCCCATAGGCATTCCTAACTCATCAAAGAATACCCTTTGTCATTTCTCAAAAACCTTAGATATTCAAAATCAGTTGCAAAAGTTTTGGGAAATTGAAGAGGTTTCAACCTCATCGCCAATCCTTTCAGAAGAAGAACTCATAGCAGAGAAACATTTTATCGAAAATGTTGAGAGAGATTCAGATGGCAGATTCATTGTAGGGATACCACTAAAGAAGTCTTTAGAAGTCTTGGGTGATACAAAGGTTCAAGCAACACAACAATTTTTATCCTTAGAGAGAAAATTACATAAAAATCCGAAGTTGAAGCAAATGTATCAGGAATTTATGTCCGAGTATCAAAGTTTAAATCATATGTCACCATTTATACCTTCTAATGATCAAATTTGTTATTTTTCTCCCCATCACGGTGTGCTACGTGAGAAAAGTCAAACTACCAAGCTCAGAGTCGTCTTCAATAGTTCGTTTCCAAGCACTACTGGTTTATCTTACAATTCAATTCAAATGGTTGGGCCAGTAGTTCAGGACGATTTAGTTTCTATAATCTTAAGATTTCGACAGCATCAAATCGTTTTTTCAGCAGATGTTTGCAAGATGTATAGGCAAATACAGGTAAAGCAAGAGTTTCGCCCTTTACAACTAATTTTATGGCGAAGTGATCCAAAGGATGATCTAAAGATTTTCGCTTTAAACACTGTTACATATGGTACGGCTAGTGCCCCTTTCTTAGCCACACGGTGTCTTAAGCAGTTAGCATTAGATCACATCTCATCATACCCTCAGGCATCAAAAATCATAAGTAAGAATTTCTACGTTGATGATTTGCTCGCAGGAGCAGACTCAGTGGAAGATGCAACTCGGTTATGCCTCGAAATTTCCTCAATTTTAAAGTCAGCATGTTTTGACTTACGAAAATGGAAGTCCAACAGCAAAGATCTTTTATCAAACCTTGCACATGGAAGTTGTACTCCTGATCATTTCTTCGGGTCTTCAGAAACAAACAAAACCTTGGACATGTTTTGGTCTTGTGAAACAGATAACCTTTCATTTCATATCGATATCCCCTCAAAAGTTGGGCAATTCTCAAAACGACTTATTTTGTCCGAAGTGGCAAAGATTTTTGATCCCCTTGGTCTCTTAAGTCCAGTTGTCATTAAAGCGAAAATACTTCTACAGATTTTATGGACACTAAAACTTTCATGGGACGAACCAGTTCCAGTTGACATAGCCAAGAAGTGGTTACATTTCAGATCGCAACTGTTTAATTTAAATAAATTACAAATTTCAAGATGTATTTCAGTAAAAAATCCAGTCACTGTTCAACTCCATGGATTTTCGGATGCATCAAATAGTGCATATGGAGCATGTATCTATGTTCGAACTGTGGACGAATATAATAAAGTTCATGTCGAACTTCTTACATCCAAAACTAGGGTAGCGCCACTCAAATCTTTAAGCATTCCAAGATTGGAATTATGTGGCACTTTACTTTTGGCACAACTCTATATTAAGGTCAAATCTTCTTTAACTTTACAATTCAGTGAAGTCTATTTTTGGTGTGACTCAACTGTAGCCCTTGCGTGGTTAAGATGTTCACCCAACACTCTACAGGTTTTTGTGGGAAATCGCGTTTCCACTATACAACAAATTACTCCAATTGACTCATGGAGATATGTCTCTACGGATCAGAACCCTGCAGACATTCTAACAAGAGGAATGCTACCCAACGATATTATTAATTCAGATATGTGGTTTCATGGTCCATTGTGGCTTCGTGAGCCATCTATCAATTGGCCCTTAGATATTCACATGCACAAACCAATAGCTGTTACAGAATTACCAGATCTTCGCAAAACAACCCAAACATTTGTGGAAATCGAAAATAAAAATTTATTTCCTTTCCACAAATTTTCAACTTTCACTCGTATTACTTGAATTATGGCATTTTGCCTTAGGTTCATTTTTAATTGCCGAATTAAAAAATTCGATAGGCATTTTAGCCATTTGACAATATCTGAACTTCGCAATGCTAAAGACATGTTAGTCAAGCTATCACAGCGTGAGTCATTTTTTGATGACTATCAACAACTGTTAAAATTTGGGGTAGTGTCAAATAAAAGTAGGCTACTCAGTCTCACTCCTTTTATTAAAGAAGGAATTATCCGAGTTGGTGGAAGACTAAAGAACTCATCGTACTCATTTCATAAGAAACATCCAGCAGTGTTATGTCCCAAGCATCACCTAACCAAGTTGATTCTTCAGCATGAACACAAAGTGCTTATACATTGCGGCTCTCAATTATTGCTTGCACACATCAGACATAATTACTGGCCTATATCTGGTAAGAATTTAGCAAAGCAAATTATCAAAGAGTGCCTCATTTGTTTTCGTTTCAATCCCACTTCACCTAACCCTATCATGGGTAATCTTCCAAGTTCCCGAGTCAGTCCTCGAATTCCGTTCTCTGATGTTGGCATTGACTATGCTGGACCTTTTCAAATAAAGGATCGAAAGGGACGTGGTTGCAAGATCAGCAAATGTTATTTAGCACTCTTCATTTGTTTAACAACAAAAGCGATCCATTTGGAGCTGGTTATTGAGTTAAGCACGGGGGCCTTTCTTGAAGCTTTTCAGAGATTTATTGCAAGACGTGGTAAACCATTGAATGTTTATTCTGACAATGGTACTAATTTTGTAGGTGCATGCAATTATTTGAAGGAACTAGGTACCTTCCTAAAAAGCAATTCACCCACACTTAAAGAAAATCTAGAATCATCTTTTGAAGTTTCATGGCATTTTATTGCAGCATATTCTCCTCATCATGGTGGTTTGTGGGAAGCCGGTGTTAAAGCGGCAAAACATCACTTAAAAAGGATTTTATTTAACACAATATTGACTTTCGAAGGTCTTTACACAGTAATTACCCAGATAGAAGCTATTCTAAATTCACGACCTTTAACGCCACTCTCGACAGATCCAAATGATTTGCAAGTGCTCACCCCAGCACATTTTTTAATTGGGCGATCACTTCAATCTGTTATTCACCCTGATTTACAGAATACTGCTATCAATAGATTATCTAATTTTGAGCAATTAGAACTTCTAAGACAACAATTCTGGTCGCGCTGGACCAAAGAGTATATTTGTAATTTGCAAACTAGACTTAAATGGAAGAAGAACCAACCGAACATTCAATTAGGGACTATGGTTCTTATCAAAGACAATCACTTGCCACCGTTTAAGTGGAAATTAGGTCGCGTTAATACCCTCTATCCAGGGAATGATGGTGTTGTGCGCATTGTATCCGTGAAAACTATATCGGGTAACATTAGATGCACTGTTACCAAACTGTGTCCGCTTCCAATTAGTGACAATTGACATTTAGCAAAGTTGACATTGTTTAGAATAGTTCTAATTTAGTAAGTCTGTTATTAATAATTATTAAGTTCATTTTCATTTTTACTTTATTTATTTCAACTAACCTGCGTATTTCATTTTTTACTTAGGTTAAGTCATGTTTTTTATGTTTAGTGATTTGTATTTCTCTAGTTTTCATTGAAAGTATTTTCATTCTTTCAAGGTGAGGGGCATGTTAAGGTTTACGCTAATAAAAACACCTGAATTGTTTTTTGATAGACAGCAAAAACGTCACGTTGTTGTCAACGACTAACTAACGCCGTCAAATAAGCCCTCCACTTTCTTTACACATTAAGTGCATTTCTTAAATAAAGAAGTGGTTCACGATGGACTTGTTTGTTTAATTCAACTATATAAAAAAATACAGTCCACAATTAACCCTTGCTGTTCCCAGCAGCAGAGACACTACACAATTTGGTGATCCAGCAGCGGAGCAGCAACAAAACAGCAAGATTGCTCTACTGGTCGAGGAGGGGGGGTAATGTTTTATGTATTTTGAGTTTTATTAATTTTCAAATAATTAACTGGGAATTATGCAGAACAATTATGGTTAAAAATCAAAATTGAAAACAAGATATTTATAGTAGAATGTTATTATAGGCCGCCCAATAGTAATATTAATAATTTTTATGATGAATTTGAGGTAAATGTTTCCACTTTACTAACAGAATGTGACCTTTTCTTGTGTATGGGCGACTTTAATGTAAATATGTCTAATCTGCAATCTAATGTTGTTGAACTCTTCTCATCCATTCTAGAGTCTTTAAGTTTAAAGCAAATGGTGGATGAACCTACTCATCAAGGACTCTCAGGTGAAACACTTTTGGATTTATTTATTTGCTCGCATGAAGAATTTATTAGTTCGGTAAATATAGATTTAAATTCTAACTTTTCAGATCACTATTTTCTAACATGTGACTTAAGCTTAAAAGTGGCAAAGCCGGAGGCTTTTTTTCATACTTATAGAGATTTTAAAAATTTTAACAAGGAGGATTTCACTAGGCAACTAGAGACCATTCCATTTTTATTTGACAAACTTAAACGCTAAGATCGATGCATTTACCAACTGTTTAATAGAACTTTTTGATATTTACGCTCCAAAAAGAACTGTACGCATTACTAAGAAAAAATTCCTTGGATAACACCTAATTTAAAATATTTAATGTCACTTAGAAATAAAGCTCTAACTAAGTATAAGAGGAGTAAGTTGCGTGATGACTGGGAATCTTATAAAGAGTTAAGAAATTATGTAAGTGCAACTTTTAAGAGGGAACAGAGGGGGTATTTTTAAAATCAAATCAGAATTAACGGATCTAGAGAAAATTGGAAATTGATGCGTGACTTAGATATTTATGGGTCATCAAAAAATAGTGCGATTCCGGGGCGTTGGTCTGCAGAGGATATTAACAACTATTTTGTTAATATACCACAAGTTAATCCTGATGCGGATTTGTTAAATTTTTACCTTAATAATGCATTATCAAAGGCCAATGTTTTTCATTTCAGATTAGCTACGGATCAAGAAGTTAAAGATGCTCTTTTTCAAATTAAATCAAAAGCCATTGGAGATGATGATATTGGTATTGATATGTTGCTACTTTGCTGTCCTATAATTCTCCCTGTAATAACGCATTTAGTAAACTATAGTATAGAAAAATCATCTTTTTCTGATAAATGGAAATGCTCTTTGGTAACACCTCTTCCTAAAGTAAATAATCCTGTAGAATTGAAGGACTTACGCCCGGTTAGTATACTTCCTACTCTTTCTAAGGTCTTAGAAAGAATTCTTAATATCCAGATAAGGGAATATGTACAAAAATATAATTTACTACCGGAAGTACAGTCTGGATTTCGACCAGGATACAGTTGCTCGACGGCGCTATTGAAGGTCACAGATGATATTATTCAAGCTATCGAAAATGACGAACTAACTGTCTTTATTCTTCTAGACTATTCAAAAGCGTTTGACAGGATAAATCACACTCTTCTTTTGGCAATTTTAAAATATCTGGGTTTTAATATACATTCATGCACCTTAATTGCTAGTTATTTACAAGGTAGAAGTCAAAGGGTAAAATTAAATGGTAAATTGTCCAATCCAAAACAGCTTTTATTTGGTGTTCCACAGGGATCCATTTTGGGACCTCTTCTGTTTTTCATTGTATACTTTACAGATGGCCAAATACGTTAGATTTGCACTTCTTCATTTTTACGCAGATGATACACAAATGTATAAATCCTGTAAGTTACACCAATTGCTACAAACCATAAATCAATTAAATGAAGATTTAAGTACGCTTCTTTCAATCTCACAGAAACATTGTTTAGAGCTCAATCCTTCTAAATCTCAAGTCTTACTTTTTGGTAGAAACAGGGCACAAAATTCACAATTACCTAATATTAAATTAACGTTAAATGACGAAAGTCTTATTGTCACCGATTTTGCTAAGAATTTGGGCCTAATTTTAGATAGCAGTTTAAGGTTCACTCAACACATTAATATGTGTATAAAGAAAGCCTTTATCAATTTAAAACTTATATTTAAGCAAAGACACTTATTAACAACTTCAATGAAAAGGATGCTCTGTGACTCTTTAGTGCTTTCCCATTTTAATTTTGCAGATGTAGTATATGGACCATGTTTGCTAGAACGAGATAAATACCGTATCCAACTAATACAGAATCATTGCGTAAGGTTAATTGGGGGTCTGCGGGGCACGGAACAGGGAGTATCGGCTAAATTAAGAGAGTTGAACTGGCTTAGAATAGATGAGAGGCGTATTTATCACTCAATAGTTTTAGTTTATAAAATAATAGCAAGGAAATGTCCAGAATATTTATACAAAAAAATTAAGTTTCGCACTGAAATACATAACTTAAATCTTCGCGACAAAGGCTCTATAACCATACCACGTCACTCCACGTCTATCTTTGAGAGATCTTTTAGTTATAATATAGCGAAGCTTTACAACAGGATTCCAAATAATTTGAAACATTTGCCGGAAGTGTCTTTTAAAAGAAAAATTAGGTCTTACATTAAATATTTGATGTAGTATAATATGATGTTTTATAGTGGCTAATCTGATTGCAATAATGTTTAGGGTGTAGTACTTATTGATATGAAATACTAAACACACGAATTTACATATAATTTTCTTTTTTTTTATATAAATTATAGTACCTATGTAAATTGTTATGTAGTTAGTTTTAGCTTAAGGTATAGGGTTCAGTAGAGACTGCGCCGTAATAGACCTTAGCAATAAGTTTATATCTTTGTATTATATGGGAAAATAAAAGTCATTATTATTATTATTATATATTTTGCTGTGTTAATAATTACTTGATTATTTTCGATTGTATAAATAATTTAAAAAAAGTTAAGCCTGAAAGTTCAAACAAATATTTTAATGATTTAAAAAATAGTTTTTTTATATTATTTAGATTAATTAAAGAACTTCTTACTTAAAGGACCTTTGGGTCATATTTTTGAATTTTTTTTCTTTGATGTATGAAACCATATGGAAAAACCAAAAGGTCTCAAAAAAAAAATGAAAAAGTACCAAAATAACTTAAAAAAAAATTAATTGTGACTGCTTAGAATCGCCTGGAGCAAATATACTATGATTACCTAGAACATTGTTTTTTTTTAACAAATATTTACGTCTCGTTTTTAAATTAAATAAATTGCAAATAACGCCAACTACCTGCAAGATTCTGTTAAAAATCTGACCTAATTTTAACCAGAACTACTCATTAAAACTTAAATCCTATACTTACTTGTGACCATTTCTACTTGCCAAATGCAAAGGAGTATGGGGAAACACTATGTCAGGCGTTGTCCTTTGTATCAGCATGGGATCAGTCCTCACCAACAGCTCTACTGTCTCCAATCTAAAATCAATAATTTTTTTTAATAAATATAATAATAAAATAAAATATTTGTAAGTAAAATTGCAATAAATCATGACATTTACCTTCCGTATTGAGCCGCTAACTCCAACGCCGTTTCCCCTTTGCAATTCCTTATTCCAGGATCACAGGCATGTTCGAGCAGGACACTGACAACTGCTGTGTGGCCGTACTGTGCTGCACAATGTAGGGCAGTTTCATCGTCTTTGGTCTGTAATAAAAAACATGTTTTTAATAACTCAAAATTCATAAAGAGTGAGTCATATAAGAATTTCTGTATATATTTTTTAGGTAAAGTTTTAATTTTAATTTTAATTTTTATTTACCACTAGAATTGTGTATAGAAAAAGTTTTATAAATACAATATAATACACAAGGTTTACAATAAAAGCGAGAAAAACTACATACAAAATTGCAGGAGAAACCCAAAATGATGACAAAAAAATTAAAATTTTTATACATGAAATCCTAATAAACCTAAAAAAAAAACCAAACTAAACATTTTGATGACTTTAGACAAGGATTTGACTTATGCGTCCTTCCTAATTAATATAAATGAGTTTCTCTTCTAAGTACAGCACATCCTAAATAAAACTTTGCAATTAGCCAAATTAATTAAAAAGTCTCTTTCATATAACCAAGTTACGGCTTGAAGGAAACCGCCGCAACATCTCGATTTATGCAATAGAAGAACCACAGGAAAGTTCGGATAATATTAATCGAGTCGCTCAAAAGATCTACACACGGCGAGATATTCGATGATGAAAACTTTTGAACCGAAGATGTACGGAGTTAATAATTGGTACATGTACGTGAACTTTTCGGTGCGCTATAAAATATAATATGAAATTCTCGTTTACTAGTAGACGAGTTTCTAGGGTGAGATCCAAATAGCTTTTCTTGTTTATTATATTAAAAAGTTAATTTTTTAATTAGTTTTGGTTTTAAGAATTATTTCTTCTAAAACTTAATTTTAATAGAACAATAACGGCTTCGAATTGTGTTTTTATCTTACGTAATTCTGTTTACTATGACCGATGAGCATTATTTTATTGCGATTTTCTAGGATAGATTATATAAATAGTCAAATTAAATTTCTACCACATACTTTTTCTTTACTGATCAGAACTATAAAAACAGACGAAAAATTTTATTTAGATAATGATCAGAAAGAACTTCTTGCAAAATGCAGTGTAACAAACCTTTTAAAATAATGCATTTTATGTTTAAGAAGAACAGATGAGTAATAATAATGATTAAGGTCTTTTATTTGATACATAACATTTTACATTTTTAATTCAATAATTTTAAGGCGACAATCAGCGCAACAAGATAGCATCTCGCTGCCTATTCATTCATCTAACTTAATTAACTAGAACAATAATAAATTAAAGATATAGTATAAAAAAAATTATAAAAAATTAATCCCCACTTAAGTTCACAAAACAAGTCAAGTGCAGATAAAACTACATCTGCATTAAAAGTAGGAAAAATGCATTAGAACCCGAAAACCACGCACTTTATTTGAGCTATTCTAAAGTTCTTAATTTCACCTTGAAGACTGTTTATAATTTTAACTATTTGGTATTAATAAGAACGTTTAAATGTTTTGGTGTTATATTGGCGAGGTATTATAATATAGAGTTTATTATCAGAATTAGAGTTAGGCTAAAATATAATAACAAAATAATGAAGAGACATGAGAGTTCGGTGGTACCTATTTAGCCAGCTTGCTTTTTTAAGTTTGTGACTTATAGGGTTGAGTTTTCGTATATCATATATTAACCTTAGTCATGCGTTTTGAAGTTTTTGTATTCTATTGAGCTCAGTATGTCGAAGTGATTTAAATCAGAAAGAACTAGCAAATCACCCAGGAATATTCTTATTTTCTGATTAAGAACATATTCATGTTAATATGTATTTTTACGATTCATAGAATCTTTTTGCATAGCAGCACTTACATGCTGCGCAAAACGCAGGTCCTGATTCATAACCAATGCCAATTTTTCCTATTGTTTGACAAACGGTATTGATTCCTTATTCAAAAAGAGACCAGCGTTATTTATCGCTAAAAATTTTTCTCGATTGCCCTTACTTGTAAAGACCATAAATGCAAATTTCTTAGCATTAAATTGGAAGCAATAGTCTTTAAAAAACTCAAAGAAATTATTAAGATGATAATTAATAGCTGCTTCTTGAAGCTATAAAAATAGCTTCAGAATTTTCACAGTTTAAATGAAAAATATAATTGTGTATCATCGCCATAATAGTATTATTTACATGATAAGAACATCATTGAGAGGTTTGCTACATCCAATGAAAACAAAAGCGACCCAAGTGTTAAACTTGAGCTTTTTCCATTGTATTCTATACATTCCAGATCAGAGTCTGATTTATTTTTTTAAATTTTGCAGTAAATTTTTATAGGTTTTTATATATTTTGTGAAATGAGGCATCGTTATCAAATATTCAATAAAAAAGAACAATAAACACACTTTTTTCATTGGATTGTGTTTTTTATATTATATGGATGATGATCAATTACTTTCTTCAATCTTTTTCAATCAATCATCTCAATCTTTTCAATCTTTTTTGTGGAATTCTATTGCTCTGGACTACAAGCGGGGCTACTAGGTAACATTTGCATTAAAACAAATTTTTTAACGCCAATTCAGAATATTTTTCCTTGAAAGCGATTAAAAATAGCAAATTTTCACGAAATTAAATTATTTCCATTTTAATAGTTTACGATTTAAAAAATCATACTGTAGCGTTTTTACTTCGTTTGATCACTATTTATTTATTTACTACTATTTATAACCGATTTAAATATCGCGCCAATATTCCGAAGTTCACTGAACTGAACTGCCAATTGACTTCCCAGCGATGACGCGGCTTTTTATATACTCGGCAGAACGCTGTCCAAAAGATTTGCTAATCTTCCATGCGTCTTCAGAGATGTCGTGCTGTGTGCCCGCTTGTGTCATTCCGGAATGACGGACAACTGGTGGTATTGGTGACGTTGCCAATATCGTTACACTGCCCCCTCTCTAAGTTAATTTCGTCCCAAATCATTCCAAAGACGGTGAATGTCGATATCAGCAGAAGGTTCCCTTCTTGCAACTGCACCCCTGGTAAAACGGAACCATCAACGGTTTTCTCCATAGAATAACGCTGGAGAATATAACAGCACACCAAAACTTGCACATCTGTAGATCTGAAGAACACGGCCAATAAAATCTTTCTATCAGTCTCTTTATCGGTTATCTTAAGTGCCAGAATGAACCAGCTCTAAAATTTTTTCGTAACTTTCTACGAAAAACCTCAGTTATTTCTCTAGATATTTGTAAATTCTCAGCTACGCAATATGCCGGAGCATACTGAGCTGTACCAGAAAACAGGAAGACATCGACGAGGTCACATCCGACTCTGGTTGGATTTGCTGCAACTTGGTTGGTTTGGTTTCCATAATAAGGAACCAGCCGGTCAAGTCAATGACTTTACCCTTCAGCGGTTGATTGATTGATTTCTGTAAAAACATCGTCGATGCCTTTCAGCACTTTGTTTACCCTATCCCAAAATGTTAAAAGTTTCGGTGACAGACCCTTCCACCGCTTAGGATCAGAGAGCCAAACTCAGTCAAAGTTGTTGTACCTCTGATCTTTGACATTGACCATATGCATCTTTTATCCAATCACTGGCATCTTGAATATAAATGCGCACTTGATTATTAATAAGATCTATTCTCCTACACAAATTACTGACATAGTCCTCCCAACCAACATCGGCTCCTGGTGGACAACCAAACTTCAGATCGCATGGGACGCGGAGTTGTCTTCCCACTATTCGTGTCAGAGTCCCCTGTGCTTTAATGGATGTTCGACCGATAAGCCAGCATCAAGAAATAAACAAACCTATTCTAGTCTCTTAGGTGATGTTAAAAGAGACTACTTTGTCTATTCGTTCTGTTTTCGTCCTAATCATTCATTTCATTATACCTAATCTGACTGCGGGTGTTATGCAGTAGTTCTCGTTTTGATTCCAAGCATCAGATTTTTAAACCATATTGAAATGATTATGAGATTATATTATGAGTTAATTTTTAAGGTAAAAATGTCATTTAATTAGCCCATGATAAACGGTGGTGATCGATTTTTTGCAAAGTACACTTTGCTCTTAATAAGCCTTAATTTTTTTAAGATAAGTCGCTTTTAAGATAGGTAATTTAAATTTTATGTGACAAATGACATTTTCACCCTATTAAATTCATATTGTTTTTTAAAAGAAAAACTTCTAACACGAATTAAGGTTGGTTGTCTAAAAGGGTAAAATGTGAGCTTATTCTTATTTTGTTAATATTAAATGAATTCGGCTAGTCAAAAATAAAAATTTTTGAAATATTGACCATTTTAGTTTTAGCTATTCAAAAAATGCGGTGATTATAGAAAATATTTAAATAACTAATATTTTTGGAACAGATATCTTTACGCAAACACATTACTATTCGTAATTTCAAAATTACTTTTTAGATTTTGCTCAAAATAATTTGAGGCTAATTTTAACCACTCTGTTATTCATTGATTATGAAAATACTATTAAGCATTTTATAACTGAAAAAATCTACACTCATATAGACACCAATTATGTATTATTCTGCAAATATCTATGATAATTTTTTTCACAAAATATTTAAAAAACGATTAACTTACGATAAACGATAACTTAAACTTTGGTATAAGATGTTTTAAACACTTAATATGTTTAAAATTTTATGAACAAGGCGAAAAAAAATACGTAGGGTATTTTAGGGTAATATTTAAAACTGAATGAAATGAAATTTAATGAAATTTCTTAAAAGAAGTAATATCCATATTTTTTAGTACATTTTTGTTTATTTTTTAAAGAAAAATTCTTTTCCTCCAATGTTTTTTGTTGCTTAAAATATAATGGTCATTGGATCAAGCGTATTCCGCTATTTCTGATCCAGAAACATTTCCTGTTTGGTATCGAATAAGCATTTTGACTTGGACTTTGACACTAAACCTCGAATTGTCTGAAAATTCTTGTGATTTTCTTGAAATTTGAAGAAGTTTCTTGAAGAAGATTTTCTTTGTGAAAATTCTTGAAGTTTTCTTAGTTTATGGAATCGTTTAAAAATCCTCTAGGATACTGCAGTTGCTGTGGCTCTTTCCTTGTTATCTCTGCTGCTTTCTTAATAGTTGTCTTTATACCAAATCTGCTGTAAGTCTTTGGTTTGGATGCTTTCTTTTTCATGGCTGAAATTTGAAAATAAATATTGCGTAATATATATGGCTGGTTTGCTATATAGGGTTTTAATGATGCCTTATTCTGTTTAATCAAGATTATTGGAGTTATGGTGTAGGTATTGAATGTTGGGTTGTAAAAGACTGATGTCCATTATTGTTTCTTAAAAAAATATCTAAGAAGGGCAATGCTGACTTAGGTCCTAACTACTTCGTTAACTTTAAGACCTAATCCTAAGAGCTATCATCATTACAGATGTTCTAGAAAAAGGTGAATTCAAAGTTTCGTCCTTGATCTGAATGTAGCTCCACAGGCAAACCAAATCGGCGGATCCATTCTTTTGTTCAAGCGTCGACTTTAGTAGAAGCTTCTTGGATTGATAGAGGGTAAGCCTCAACCTAATTGCTAAAATAGTCCATAATGACCTCGATGAACTTATTCCCTGCTTTTGACTCGGGAAAAGGACCGGCAACGTCAATAGCAATCCTTTCAAGTCCCTTTGAAAGGATTGCTATTGACTACCCACGTTGTACCGACGCTTCAAAGCCTTCTGCTTTTTCTGCGGTCATTACTTGCCGCACGCACGCATTTCTTACACCAATCCTTTAAATAAATCTTTTCCTTAATTTTCCCAGGGTCTTTGCTACTCTAAGATGTCCTCCTTACACAGCGGCATGAATTTCTTCTAGCAACTCTGAAATCCAACATTTGAGCACAACGATTTGCCTTCTTTCCTCTTTGTCGTCGTGGTCAACTATTTTCCGCCGCAAGAGTCCACCTTCCAAAATTAGAGATGTTTGTTTCCAATATGACTTCATAGGGAGAATACTTGGCAACTTCGTTCAAAGTCTTCCCTTCCTTTATCCAGGTTAGGACTATCTGAATATCAGCATCTTCACCTTGATGTCTTATAAGACCCCTATTTTACAAAAACTTATCGACGATGGTGTTTTCTAAGAGCTTAACATTTTTCTCCTCTGCCCGCTGATAATGCTTGAAGTTCTCTCGTCTCTTCGCGTCAACCTTCCATAGTCTATTAGGGAGGCCCTATTCTTAAAGTTGTCCTTTTGGATTTACTTAATCGTGCAATGTCTGCTTCAAATTCTTGCAAGAACTCTTCTAATTTCTGGTACCAATTTTTCAGCTGCATATAGTATGAATTAAAACAATCAATGCACGAAAATAGTTAAGTGATTTATTTATACCCTTACACTACTAAACAGAATCATTTACGACTACTAGAAATATTTATTTTCACCGCATTTATTTACTACTATTTATCTCCGATTTAAATATTGCACCAATATCCGAAATTTATTGCACTGAACTGGCAACTCCCAGAGGCGACGCGGCTCCTTATATACTCAGCTGACCATGATTCCGGAAGGTTCACTCACCTTCTACGCGTCTCCAGAGACGTCGTGCAGTGTACTTTTTGTGTCATGCCGAATAATAATCAGTTGGTATTCTCGGCGTTTCCAATATCGTTACAATACTTTACTACCCTTCGAAACTTAAGACAAGGCTTTTTGAATTTTCATTCAAGGACAACATCCTTACTTTCTCCCAAAAATAATACACTTTTCATTATTTTTTTTAACTTTTCGGTCATAAATAGAGACTTTTGGCACAAAACAGTTTTCACGTCCAATCCATAGCAAAAAAATTGGTTCTTGCTATGTTCTTATTATTTATTTGCTTTTCATGCAAGAACTTACTTAATATTTAGTCCCAGCGTAACAAAAATTAATATTCCAAAAAAAGTAAAAGAGAGAAAATACTTTTCTAGGTCTCAGAAGTTACGTATTTATCCTAACAGTTAAATTTAATTTTTGCTTAAAAATCAAAATTATAATTTTTTTTAATAAAAAAATAGTGTGTAGTATATTCCTTATTTTATTCCTATGAAAAGCGGAGGAGAATTGATGAAAAAAATAAATAAAAACAAGAATTCGACATTTCGAAGAAAATATTTCTCCTTAAATAGGAAAACCTGTTTCGCTTAAATAGCAACCATCAGATCACTATTGAATTTTTGTATATTGTAGAGGGTTGCCTTTACCCCGAATAAATAGACCGAAGAAAGACCTTCACAAAGCTAAAAAAATCTACACAAACGTTCCGAGACTGAATAATTTTCCGGGAATTTTATGGTTTTCAAGAAAATTTGTTTTATAATCGGTGATCAAGTAAAAGCTTAAAATACTTTAAATTAAAAAAAGCAGAACGAATAAATTATTGGCCTTTTTGTGTCTGTATGCAGGGTAAGTCGGGATGAACGCACCAAACTCTAGGTGAGTATTGTACACGTCAAAAATAATTTAAAAAAACTCATTTGTTTTTATCTCATTCTCATTTGTTTTTAAATTATAGCGTAATTAAAATGTTGTAATTGTTTTAAATAGCTTACCGCTTCTTATCACAAGACAAGTGCTATAGGTACCAATTATTTGGTTCGTTTTGTTGTTCTGACATGTGTTAGTGCCACTGTGTTTGTCGTGTTTATTTTTGAGTTTGTACGATTAAAGTCGTATTTAATGGCAGACATTTATTAAAATTTAAAATATGGTTTTGTTTGTTCAAGAATACCGTCGACCATGTCCACACCGGGGAAATCCGAACAAAAACGTATTTATCAGAGTTTTTAACAAACCTTGCGAGACCGAAACTCTGCCCAGTACTACATAACATCGAGTCACTCAACAAGGTTTAGAAGAAGCAAAGAATATTATGTACTTGGTAGAAGATGATGCAACGACCCGCTCAGGAAGAGTGTGTATGACAGTAGTGTATCGTAGTATACAAAGAGCACCTGGAGTATATGTTAGGTGTACGCAATTTTGTGGTTGGATAAATAATAATCGTCCTGTTGTATCGCTATCATACTTTTTACCGATGAAACAACATTCACCAGTGATAGCATCAATAACACTCACAACTCTCATGTATCGTCAGACGAAAATCTACACGCAACAGTCAAAACTAATTTTCAGAACAAGTTTTCGGTAAACATGTGGTGTGGTACGGTCGATAGTTACTTAATTGTTCCATACATTTTAGAAAATCGTCACACAGGAGAGAACTACTTTTTTGCGAAATAAGTTAAAAGCATTAAGTATTAGAGGAAGTTCCTCTAATCATCAGAATGCAATAGTATTATCAGCACGATGGTAATACTCGCACATTGCGCTCGTCAGGTCAAGCAACACTTGGACGAGGACTTTCGAAGACTATGGATTGATCGTGGTGGTTCTACTAGTTGGCCTACAAGATCTCCAGACCTCACACCCCTCGACTGTTGTTTGTGGGGTTTAAAATGAGATGTAAAATGTGAAAGTCGACACTCGGGAGGCCCTAATTCGACGAATTAGGAATGCAGAAATGTTTGTCAGGTCATGTCTGTCATGAATGGATTAGAAAAGCAACAAGGCCCCTTCGAAACGAAGTAAAATGTCTTTAGAGATTAATGGGGGTATTTTTGAACATTTGTTAAAACAGCGCTATACTTAGAACCGTTTTAATGTAGGAAATGTTGTTTGCTTGTAATTACGCTATATTTTGAAAACATATGGGTTTTTTTTAAATTATTTTCACCTGTGCAATACTCATCTTGAGTTTGATGCGTTCCTCCAGAGTCACCCTGTAATTGATAAATATTTCCTAGGTCAAAATTTTTTACAGATATATCGTGACTAAAAACAGGAAATGTAACATTTAATTCAAAACACATAAAAAACCTCAAAAGGGCAAACTTAATAAAATATTTATCTTATTTCATGCTTTGTGAGATAAGACGTCGACGACAAAGGGCCAAGGGACTAGTTGTGTATAACCCTCTCGTCTTCGACTTCAAAGTTATCAGTCTCCGGCGCAGTATCTCTTTCTAAATTAAGCCGAATTTAATATTTCCAGATCCCCATAGAAATTCGTCCTACGTAACCGAGATGTTTCGCTTTTGTTGCGAAACTTTTAAAATGCAAACAAACTTGCTATGATCTTTTCCAACGCGGGGCTTACCGGAGCGAGAACCGCCTCCCCGTCGGAATTACTAGATTTCGTTCGGAAGGTTGGAAAATTCTTGAGTTTAGCCATTTTGTTTTTTTCAGTTTTACCACCCATTTTAGAGTTTCGTTTGCTTTATTATATTTTATAAAACATGTATGAATCCTTTATGGCCTATATTGGAATCGTATGTTCACCATCTTGGTTGGAAAAATTGACATTGACTGACGGAACATTATTTTTCAAATCATTT
The DNA here is from genome assembly GCF_022605725.1 of Anthonomus grandis grandis. NCBI lineage: Eukaryota > Metazoa > Arthropoda > Insecta > Coleoptera > Curculionidae > Anthonomus > Anthonomus grandis. The sequence continues at coordinate 20,531,226 of NC_065551.1, forward strand.
GAGTTTGCTTTGCAATGTATGTCATAAACGTGGATTTGGCTTGGGATCCTATATTAAATTGATTTGCAGCAATTCTAGGTTTCCGGTAAAAAAATGTGATTTTATTTATTACTGTTAACTTTTTGTATTGTCAATTTTTAGTCTTCAGTAAAATCAAATTCAGTTGGTTTCAATCAAAACGTTTCACGTTTCAAATATTTAATTTGCTCATTATAAATAGATACATAATACAAAATGTCCAACCCCTTTTTTTTTCACAACCAAAAAATAGATTAAAATTTTCCTGTAAGAATATGTACATGTACAATGGTTCTGATAAATAGTAATAAAAGATTTTTTCAATTTACTTCAGACCCCAATACAAAAAAAAACATGAAGTGAGATATGCAATGTAAATTTTGGAGCTATAGAATTTGTTCTGATCACTTCTCTTCAACAAATTTGAATAACGCTAATATTACTGATACTGCTGTGGGACTATGGCGGTATGTTTGCTTGCAATATCTCTGATGCAAAACAAAGGTAAGAACACAAAGTCACGGTCTCATCAAATCCATATATACAGTGCTTTCATTTCAAAACGATCCACCTTAATAGCTTTCTTAAAAAAAAAAAAAAAAAAAGACGTCAAATTAGATATACAGGGGGACGTTTAATTATGCATTTACTGAAGTTCTGTCAATCACCTCCTCACCTCCAGCTAACCTCACTTTAATATGTCAAATGGAAACCCGCATCGTGTGATACATCATAGTAAGGAGCGTAAAATTCTCTATTCAACGGTACCAAAAAAAAATGAAATCGGTAAATGTGTAAGCAAATAGTTAGCAAAAATGTCTAGAAATAATGAATATTTTATTTACGCCAAACTTTGGTATGTCAAATGGCTACCCTATGGTGTGATACATTATTTTAAAGGGCATTCATTATGCTATCAATGGTTGTAAAAAAAATTAAATTGATTGACTAAGAAGCAATTAAAGTGTAAATCGGTAGGGTAGAAAAACAAATTTAATTAGTTTAACAAATTTATTTTATTAAATGTTCAAAATGTGCGCCGTTATTAGCAAGACAATAAAAAAGCCTATTTTCAAACTCCTTACGAACATTGGCAAGAGTCTGCCCGCTAATTTCTCTGCATTCTTGAAAGATTCTATTTTTTAAATGCTCAATACTCTCAGGTGGGGTTTTATAAACTTTGCTTTTTAAGTAGCCCCAAAGAAAAAAGTCTAGTGACTGCACCACGTCTGCCAATCCACTTTTCTCGAAAATTTTCATCAAGCCACTCTCGAACCAAAGTGTAGTGCGCGGGAGCTCTATCCTGCTGAAAATGTATATTATTTTCATTCAATAATATAGCACCATGTTGATCTACTTGATTTTCCATAGATTGGATGATGGAAGGGTATATTATTGCATTTTCTAAAAGGTTTAAATAAATTTCGCCAGTCAAATTTTCTTCCAAAAAAATGGCCCGATTATTTCATTCCCATAAATTCCTGCCCCAACATTAATTTTTTGGGGATATTGGGTATGGCCTTCCCGAAAAACATCGATCAAAGGTCGATTCGTCACTGAAGCAAATGTTCTTCAATAAATGGGGATCGTCGTCAATACGCTGGCACATCACTTCACAAAATTGAATTCTCCTACGAAAATCACCTTCTCCGAGATCATGAAGAATATAAATTTTATAAGGAAAGAACTTATTTTTTTTAAACTTTATGTACGGAACCAGTGGAAATATTTATTAGTTTTGCGGCCTTTGGTATAGACAAAGTTGGATCCATAGGAAATTGTCCTAGTACTTCAACTTGGCATGCTTCATTTCATCGACAACTCTATTTTCATATTTTTTCTTATTGCAAATCGATCTTCAGTACAGACAGAACTTCAGTAAATGCATAATTAAACGTCCCCCTGTATATCTAATTTGACGTTTTTTTTTTTTTTAGAAAGGTATTAAGGTGGAGCATCATCAGGCCTAGACCTACAACTCAGTTGTAATGTGATCTCAGTTGTAGTGTATATAGGAGCGACACACGTGTAACTTAAAAAAAAAAAAAAAAAAAAAAAAAAAAAAAAAAAAAAATTATATGGATTTGATGAGACCGTGACTTTGTGGTCTTACCTTTGTTTTGTTTTCGTTTGGTCTTTTACAGAAAAATGGATGATAGGTTTCTATATCTCTGATGCAATGAGGTCAAATGCTTATGTAGAAATGGCAAAAAAACACAGTTTATAATAAAAATTTGTCACTTATTTTGCTAGGCCCAAAACAATACTATTTCTCTTTGATAAGATACTTTATAAAGAAGTCAACATTCAAAGTTAAATGAAGGTAGGTAACGTATATTAGAGAAAAAGGCAACAACATCGCAACGCCGCTCGATCGCGTTGTTGATTCCACCGACACAAGTAATCTTTACCAGTGACGTCGTCAAAAAATGTTTACATAATAAATATTTATTATTAATAGATTATGCCTTAATTTATAAACAATATTACCGTTTATGAACTCTTTATGCGTTTTTTTAAAGTACTTCACTAGAGTAAAGGTACTTATCCAATAAAAAGCATTTTAATGGAAATTAAATATTTTATAATTATAATATATTTCTTATTAAGTTTTTATTATTATTACTATGTTTATGATGACGGTTGTTCATTAATATGATGTTATAAAAATATTTTGTAACAAAAAAATGTAAATTAAAACATAATAAAATATTGACATTTATTTTGAAGTTTCAAAAGAGCATTTAATAGTAAATAAAAACCAGATTCCATATTTAAAGCTGATATCTCGAATCTGAAACGTTTGCAAACATAGGTTTATAAGAACTTTTTTTATTATATTTAAGCGAGGAAACTCCCCCTGAATTTTTTCGCAATATTATTATATTCGCAATTTAAACACACTGTATAGATGAAAATTTTCTTTTTTTAAAAATGCCTGTAAACTTGACAAAAAAAAATCGATGAATATGTTTGCAAACATAACACCCCCCTTGCCCCTGTGCACATGTTGAACTCAAACAAAATTGTTGTTTAAACATTTGTTTTGCCATTATTTTCCACATGAATCCTTTAGCGAATTTATTTAGAGGGTTTGCACTGCCTAGTTTTTAATTTTATTTCATGCTTGTGTCACTTCCTGTTCACTGAGTCGAGACAGGGGTTTACAGTGTAAGAAAGCTGAGCACCCAAGTTTATCTTTATTTTCTGTAGATGTCTTTCATTTAAGCTTTTTTTTAAATATTATATTTCCAAATTATGTTGTTAGTATTATTATCAATAAATATGTAAGTGGTATATACTATACTAGAAGTTGTTTTCATTTTCAAAGAGTTTATTTTGTATTGCAGATAGATACATTGTTTTTTTAGATAATACGCTTATAATTTTTAATTAGTTTTCAAAATAATTTAATTTTTCTAAATATACTATATTTAGAAAATTCTATATTAAACAAGAAGTATAAATTAAAGTATATATTAAATAAAGATAATTCAGCAGTGAAATTTAGATTTTTTTTATAAAGAATTTTATTGTAAATTTTGATAGAATATTTAATTTAGGTGTAGTTATATATTATATATGTATTTTTTTGTTCTTTGTGTGTGGGTCTGGTATGTTTTGTTTTTTTAAGTAATTTTCAGCAATATAGATTACGTATTCTTTTACCTTGTATAGGTTTAATACATTGATGTTAGTACTTAGAGTATCGGACCAAATTAAAGCAACTTTTAAAATATTTGCATAAATTGTTTATATTGAGTTGCCTACACAATGTTTTATAAAAATATGTTTGTTTGCCAGGCAAGAATGTTGTTTCTTTACGTACAGTTTATCTTGTTCTTCAAAGTCGAGATAAAAAAAGCCTCATAAAACCAACTGCGACAAAATTAGAGCAACGGGACACTTAAATCAAAACTCTTTGTTTTTACTCTCGACAGGTGTTTCGCTAACGATGTTCGCATCTTCGGGAGAAGATTAAATTTCAGTTTTAATACTAACATCGTTAAGACGCGTATACGTTGAACGGGACGCGCACACGACGTGCCAGCGATGCGCATGGTAGAATTTTTAGTTGGGACAAGCCTACCGAGAGCTTACTACGCGCGATTTTTATCCATTAGGAGAGACTGTCCCTCGCCACCAACAAATCGATTTTATTGATTGTAAATAAATTTTTATTTGAAAGTACAAACAAGCTTCAATTTACTTTAGCCATTGAGTAATAGTGTAGGGTACTTCCTGACTATGTCGGACAACGAAGAAATTACAGCGTTAGTAACCCTGGCTAGTGGTATAGTAGCATAGTAATTGCAGAAAGTTTACTAAAAAAAAACGAAATCGTCGCCGATGGTGGCGTACTGCGTTATATAAAAAAAGTTCTGCCTTAGAACTTATGCAAGATGTAAAGTTCCAGCAAATCAGCGGACAGTATAAAAATTTTACACGAATGTCACCAACAGACATAGAAAGAAAATGGGACCAAAAAAATGACTGCAAAAATATAGGACTACAAATCGCTAAAAAAGAAACTAACTTTCGGGAGACAATAATTTGTCAAGAAAGGTTAGATTCATCAGCAATTTTCGAACGCCTAATTTTAAATATGAAAAAATCGTTTTAAAAATAAGGAATGCTAAAATAAAAAATCATATTTTTGATAAGCGGCCATCTTAAAACGGGTAAAGATAAAATAAATCGTCCTTCCGAATCCAACGAGACCATCTGCAAGGTCGTAGCTCTCATTTCCTTACTTCTGCTCGAATCCCGTTATAACCCGGTGTTTTGGTGATGTAGATAATGGAGGCAAGCCGCTGGTATAGTTAGTTGGCTTTCGAAAAAATTTTCAATTTTTGGTGTTCGATACGGGGGGTGTACTCGAAAAATGAAAAACCCCAAATTTTGGAGGTCAATATCTCGGCTTCTATAAGCACTATCGGGAAAAATCCAACGGTTTTAACTTAATTTTGTTCCAACGAGACCATTTACAAGGTCGTATAGGAATGCGCCTACAACGCAACGCGCGCTTACCTCCTGAAGCCCGGTACTAATTGCACAAATTTGGCGCGTCGCAGGCGCGTCCCGTTCAATGTATACGCGCCTTTAGCGAAACACGTGTCGAGAATAAAAATAAAGTTTAATTTGTGGTAAAACTGTCTCGTAATTTGCTTTTAGTATCGTATGAGAACCTGTGCAGTAGTGAGTCTTTTATTTAACATATGCCGCGTGGTGTACATTATTTGCTGGACCTAAAACAAAAAGTTATTGATGCCTATTTATCTGAGAAAAAGCAAGTATGGATACCAACTTATATATTTGGAGGTTGAAAAAACGTATCAAAAATTACCGAGTAGGGTTACGACCTTTAAGCGTGGTGGTCGACCAAGAAAAACTACGAAAAACTTGGATAGTCGCATTAAACGACTTAATATACATGATCCAGGAATGTCTCCGACTCAGATTTTATCCGCAGTTGGTGACGTAAACGTTCTTCTAACTCAAAAATTAACGTCAGCAATATTTTTTATATATTTATTTTAACTTAAATGTTTGTGGTGTTAAGCGAATAGCTTTACCCGTAGGTCGTATCGTAACATTTTAATTCGTGTCTATGCATTGTTGTTTTTTATACTATACCCGCTTTCTACTTTTAGATCTGATGATGCCTCAGAACAAAACATGTGTAATAGTTTTTTTGAAAAATAAACGTAATCTAAAACCATTGACTTTGTGTCCCTCCAATCTCTTAATTTTCGTGTCTTTTAAAACTATTCAACGTCGTTTAGTGGATTTCGGATTACCAGCGAGAAAACCAGCCAAAAACCCTTCTTATCTAAGAAGAATAGGAACGCAAGAATGCTATTTGCTAGGTTTCATCTAAACTGGACCACCCACGATTGGAAAAAGGTCCTTTTCTCTGATAAATCTCAATTTCTTATATTTGCGGATGATTAAAGACAATTTCTAAGACGTCCTGCAGGAAAAAGGCTTGCCCCAAAGTACGTTGCTACTACTGTAAAATATGGTGGCGGCAATTTTTCGGCTTATGGAATAGGTCCTATTTACAGTATTAGAGGCATAATGGATAGGTTCGAATATGTTAATTTATTGGTAAACATAATGCTACCTTATGCGGAATGGGAAATGCCCCTAAAATTCACATTCCAGCGACACAAAACACACCGCTAAAATTATAAACAAGTGGTTTACTAAGCAAAACATTAATGTTTTAAAGTGGCTACCACAATCGCCAGACTTAAATCCTATAAAAAATCTATGGGAAATAGCGAAAAAAGGTGTTCATCGATCACAAATACGCATAATGCCGATCATTTGTTTGAAAAATTCGGTTAAGCGCGGAATATCACACGTAATGAACAATCTGGAAGCTTCAATGCCGAAAAGATGCAATGAAGAAATTAGGAACAATGGATACTGAAAATAAAATAAAATATTGATTTTTGTAGTTCTCCGTACCACTAATGTGTTATTAAACTGTACAGTTTAATTCGGAGAAAAATATTAAGTTGGTATAATTTTCTCTTGATGAAAAATCTTTATTTAAGCTATTTTTATAATATAAATAGGAATGTATTAGAAACATATTAGTAACATTTCAGTTATTATTATATTTTACCTGTGTTTCAATTAAACTTTATTTACCAATTAATTTAAAACATAAAAACCATAACACGGTATTTAAACGTAATGATTTAAAAGGCCGCTCGCATTTTGTCCGGTACTGCCCTTTCTAAAACTGTCCTTTTTTTTCAGATCACAATGTTAAAGACCAGAATCTGCACTGCAGAAATCTGTATTTGTCAGCCTTTTATTTGCATATTTAGTTTTTCTATTTTACTAATAAATATTTTATGTATTTTATTTTTGCAAATTAAAAACATTTATTATTAAAATATTATTATACTCTATTAAATCTATGTTGGTGTTAGTAAAATAGGGATATTATTAATATAATGGTACCTTTTTTTCTCAAAAAATAAATTTATTATATTAGAAATTGGTAAAATATAGTACACTAGTGTTAATTGATTATTGCAGTATATTAACTCATTTAGATATGTAAAATATAGCTGAAGAGTTTTATTTATAGATTGATCAATATCTGATGCTAACATGTAATCTAAAAGACCCTTTTTCTAGCAGTAACCTTTTCTGATTAGGCGTTTGCTTTAGATATTACGATCAAATAATAAAAATGTCAGATTTCTTATTAAATTAAATTTTATTTTCCGCCTTAATGTGGCCACGCCTCTCTACCAATTTGATTGGTCCAATTAGGCACGTCAAACTGTCAAGTTAGTTACAACAGTTTCCGTTGCCAATTTTCTATCAGTTTGTATGCAACCATAATTTCTCCTTAGAAATATGTGCAGGGCATTAACCATAAATAAAATGGTGATGTTTAAATAAAGTAAAATAAATAGTGCATGCGTGGACAGTGCATATGAATGACAAAAGAAGTGGAAAAATAAAACGACACATAAGGATTACACATAAACATTTATTAAATGGGAAGGAACAAAATGGTGCGCTAGTGTGATTAATGACTTTGAGCATAATAAGTAACATGTTTTAAACATATTTAAAATTTGTTTATACAATATATAACATGATTTTTCTTAAAACGTACAATTATTACTGCCCAAATTCATTGAAAACAAAAGAAAAACGACAAAAAAGTTGGAAAAAAACATGTATGTACAACACCAAAAGCGTGAGCGTGATTAGTTAGTGTAAAGCTGTTCTGGCGTGAGGCTTACCATTAGATTGACGTTACAAATTGCGGGTCCGGACAAGATCAACTTGACGATTTCTAGGTTACCGGACCAGGCGGCCAGGTGGAGCGGCGACGAGCCTTTGATGTCCACGATGTTCGGCGAGGCATCGTGTTCCAGAAGCAGTCGGACGATATTACTAAAGAAAAAGAAAAATCCATTTAGATGTTTCTCCGAGATATTTTTTCTTATAAGAAAGTTTGTTACTGCAAAAATGTTATTGTCTTGATGGTAGGCGGGTACTTCACAGATTTTTGTAGAATTGGCTGATAAAAGATCTGTTTTTAATTTGTTAACATTTGGGCCTGTAGTAAAAAGAACCGACTTTAAATCAACAAATTACTGTTGAAGATATTAGTCCAGACCCCAGTGATGATTATCAAATTTAATTTGTTCTAATAAGGAAAATACTTTCTTAAAGGGAAGTCCAGAAAATAAAATGCCAATCTTGATTTTAAGAATGAAGCATTTGAACGAGATAACTCATCTCTTTATTATATTTCAAATAGCTAGAGAGTAAAAAAATTTTAATTTTTCAATTTTTGTGGTTATCCATGAGCGTAAACTTAGTATCTAGTTAATGAATAAAGCGAGAAAAAAGGCAGGGTTCGAACGCTATAAGATGGGTAGAGGAATGTGCAATTTTTAAATGAAACAGATTAGTATAATATTTAATATATTTATTTGAAAGGTAAGGTAAAGTTCATTGTGTTTCCGCTAGGTAATCTGACCGATGTAAATAAATAAAGAGGGCTAGTAATAAAAACACAAGAGTATAAATATTACTTCAAAAGTGTTAAACATAGTAGTACTTGCTGTGACGCCGTAGTGTTATATGTTATAACATACAGATATAACACTGTGTATAAAAATAAAAAATGGATCAGGCGTTCGATCCAAAGAAAAAAAATTCAATTAATAGATCTACTATTTGTACTTCTGCATTGTTAGTCAAGGCAAAAAATATTGTTTTAAATGTGCACGATTTTTAAAATTTGACCAGCCTAGTTATACTGTAGATGAAGTTATACAGGAATGTTTCCGAATGACTGGAATAGGAAAATCTATCATTTATGTAGATCCGGGAATATATTACGGGATATAGTCATATTACGGGAAACAGGAAAGAAAGGCAGGACAAGTAGAGCCTATAAAGCATAGTACATCAGGAAGACCAGAGCCCTTGATGAAAACAGTAAACGTGCAGTTAGAAGAAAAGTTCATCAATCCTTTTTATTTCAAAAAAGAAATACCAACTTTGGGCAAAATTTTAATGGAGCTTGACAGAGACAATAATATTCCTTTGACGAATAAAAAACTCTTATAGATTACTTTAAAAGATATGGATTTTGCATGGGAAAAGCATAATCGCAAATCAGTTCTGCTAGAAAGTGATGAAAATTTTTGCTGGAGAACTAAATTCCTAAGAACCATTAAGCAATACCGCAGGAAGCAAAAATTTTTATCTTGATGAAATTTGTCTTAACGAGGGATATACATATTGTTCAGGAAATATGGTAAGATAAAAAGATAGCCCGTGCCCGCCAAGCACATATGGAAGGCCTGTGAACGAGCATTTAAGTGCCATCGGGAAAAGCCTGATAATTACACATATTGGAAGTGAAGACGGTTTGGTAAAAGAAGGTTTGCTAAGTTTTGAATCGTGCCGGACAGGAGATTATCACGAGGATATGAATGCAGAAATGATAAAATTTCTTGCAGCTGATTCGGTGTTGGTCTTGGACAACGCTAGTTACCGCTACCATTCACGACGCATAGACAAGACCCCCATTACATCCTGGAGAAAACAAATTACGGATTTGCTAATTGACAAGAATATTGAGTTTGAACCCAACATGATAAAAATAACTGAAAAGCAGTCGAGCATGTCATTGAAGAGGAGAAAATGTGGGCTCTGGACAACCTGATCGATCAAACCTACCTTTAACTAATATTTCATGGGATGATGACAGCTCTTCATCAGATGACAAAGATTATAATTTTTTATTTAATTATGCATTATTTATATACAATATTTATTTTTATTTATGTTTTTTTAACTTTTAATAAACTTATAATACTTGATGTATTTTATATTATAGTACCATACCTGCACGCCTTTGTCGTACCCTTTTCAGTGTTTATCCTGGTTTAAACACGGGTGGTCCAACCGGTACTCCGTAAAACGAATTAATTTCGCAATGCAGAGTATGGAAAACAAAGGCATACATTATTGGAGGGCACTCTATACCCCTTTTACATACTTAATAAGGTTTTATTACTCTCTATCTCTTTGATATAGACTATAACCTTTTTTTGGCATTCCTCCTAAAGATTTCTTATCCCATATTCGTAATTTGCTCTTTTTAAATTCCAATTTACCTATCCATATTATTTTAGACAATTGCTCCTTAATAGATATTGTTTTAAGACAAAATTTCTTCGAAAATTTTTATGCTCAGAAGTCTGGCCTAGCTATGGATTCAAGTACGTCATCATTCCTTGCAGAAGTTTTCATGATCTTTCTTGAGAAGGAGATCTCAGACTGCTTTTCTTTTAAAAAAATTATTAAATGTTGATTTTGCCAAAGATATGTGGATGATATTTTTGCAATCTTTACCGGATCTGAGGATAATATGCAGAATTTTGTAAAAAGTGTCAACTCGTTTTATAGGTCTACTAAGTTTACATATGAAGAAGAAAATAAAGGTTCACTACTTTATTTATTTATTGATCAAGTACCAATTCACTTGAAATAATTCGAAATTTATAGAAGCCCTACAGCAAATGATAGTTTATTCATTTTTCGTATAACCATCCTATTAATCAAAAATTTGATGCCTTTAATTCTTTCTCTTACAGACTTTTTAACAGTCCTCTTTCTTCAAACAACTTTCAGGAAGAACTTGACAATTTATCAGATATCCTCACATTATTAATCAAATATATTGAAACTATCAAAATAAATTCTTTAATAAAAAACTTCTTTGTAAGGATACTAAAGAAGATGAATAGCGTAATTATAAAAATGTATTTATTACCTTAACGTAATAATTTTCCACATTTTATGATAAAATATCAAATCAGATGGCTAAAGCCCTTCAGAGAAAGCAGGCAAAATTACAGACTAATATATTCCCATCCTGACTGTAATGTGTGCTACATCGATCAAAGTAGAAGGAAAATTGAAACTCGTGTAAAACATACTAAATTAATAGAAAACAACTTAAATAGGTCTATTACTAATATTTCATCCCCTTTCGCTAATCACATGATTAAAACTGAATTTAAGTTTGAACCTGAAGATTCTGCGATGCTGCATGTTTATCGGAAGGGATTGGGGCTAGATCTGTTGGAAGTACTGGAAATTAATAAAGCAATAAAAACACCTGATTATAAACGAACAAATCAAATTCGAAAGTAACTAATTTTTGAATTCTTTAAGTCCTCTGAACCCCTATTCTCATACTTAAATTTAAAACTTGTCCCTTAGAAAATAATCCTTTAATTTATATTTCATTTAATCCTCGCCCATTAATAGAATCTAATTAGTCGACAGTGGTTCGAGTTTCGCTGCTTGATCGCTGTTCATCTGCAGGAACTTTTTTACCTAAATATTGAAAAGATCAGCTAGGTATAATATGAATTATTACATACCATTCACCTTCTGAGCAATTGTAATAGTTATGTTTTTGAATCAGTGAAACTTTTTGTGAAGTGACGTTTTTTTTTTAAATTTATTTGTAGTTCTAGTCTTTTAATTATGAATTTGACGTCTGTACTGGCTTTCTATAGTAAATGATTTTACCATTTTCACTATAAATATGTTTTAGCATCCGATAATGATGAGTTTTCTTATCGAAATGCATCACTCTTAAAATCAAGAATGGCATTTTATTTAGTGGAAAAAAGACTTCCTTTGAAAGTAAAAAATCTTCCTTATTAACCATTTATTAACTCCACTTCCAAAATGGACTTCTTCAATAACATTTAACTATAAGACATATGAGACATTTAAGACATAAACAAAAGACTGATTTAAATTGAAATAGAACCCTTTCAAAACCAACAAGACCATCTTAACCCTTTCGCTCATGAATTTTAATTTTTTAAAAGAAAAATTTGATTTTTTGTAAATTAACTCTTTAATTTTTTTGAAAATTTTTGACGTAAATAGTTTTTTATTTTTTTGTTTGTTTTTAGTTTTTTTTATGTACACATTTGTATACATTGGTAGTCAATGGTATAAAAGATAAATTAAAACAAAAAAATGCTTTGTATGATATATTGCAAAACAGTTGCTTTTTTTTGTAAGGCACAGGTGAGCGTTACATTTTTGGCATACAATTCTTGACCGTCCTTTACAGCCTGGTACTTTACACCTAGATGCAAAGTCTTTTTCATCAATGGATGGCAAATAGTCTAGTCTGTCCAAACGAACTTCGGCCACTAGTCTAATTTCTGGTCTTAATTTTAACGGTTTGGGCGTTAAAGGACTATCAGCTGCTGGTCGCCCCCTCTTCCTAGTAGATGTTTTTCCTGCCAAGATTGAAACCTCAGCAACATAGGCTCTAAAGTGAAGCAAATCTAGGACATCATTCTTAGCCACACCCAAGTTAGCAGCTTTTTCTTTATATTCCAACCAGCCGTTTACGCATGCCATATCTATGGCATGAGCAAACATTCTCAGAGTCCACTTTTTAGACCTAATAAATGTCCGATACAAGGTAATAAGCAAATCCATCTTGTCAACACCCCCCATGTTAGAGTTGTAGTTATTTATTACTTGTGGTCTTGAAACGTAAATATAGTCCTTATAGCCGGCACTGGTCTTTATCACCAACTCCCATATAATTTGATGCCATTACAACTGGCCGGTTGTCGTACCATTTTGTCATTATGACTTCCCCATCCCCGCTAATAATTTCTTCGGAACAACCTCGACCTTTTATTTTCAAATTCTTATCGGACGAAAATGGTGGATTTTAAAATCTTTCAGCTCTTGCTGTGCACGTTGTATATATTTGCCTATTTCTAAGGTACTGAAGTAAGTTATAATTTGAAAAATAGTTGTCAAAATATAACTGTACCCTAGGGTGGATTCGTTCAGATAATTTTAGTACCACTGCAGCACCCTAACCAAATACATCAAGTTGCTGTGAGTCAAGTTCAGTAGTAGATCCTTGATATATTATAAAATCATACACGATGCCACTGCTGCCACATAGCGCAAAAATCTTAATTCCCCATGGTTTGGGTTTGTTTTTGACGTATTGCTTGACGTTTAAACTGCCTTTGAACGACACCATTTGCTCGTCCACACACAATTTTGATTCCAATAGAAGGGAAAGGCATCTTCTCCTAATTGCATCATATAATGGACGCACCCTCCAAAATCTGTCCCTGTTGTCCGGTTTTTCGTGAATATTCACGAAGTGAATATGTTGTCGCAATTTATAAAACCTGTTAACAGTCATATTATTGGAAATCAGTGGAATATGTAATTTATGGTCCCAGTATAACTTAATTCTTGAGTAATGTAGATTACCCATGATGATATGTATTCCTACAAACGTTTTTAGTTCTTCAACCGTCGTAGAATCAAAGCAGGTTTGTTGCTAAACAGCGTAAAGATTTGTATATTCCATCATGGGTTGGAAAATATCTGCAAAATAATTACAGAAAAAAAACGCTGGGCTTTCTAGCTGAACTACTGGTTTTTCTTCTCTAACGTGCCACTCTATCGGTGGAGTGATATACTGCACATTTTTTCACCAGAATATATCCTTTTTCTTTGAAAGACCATTGTTTTCCAAATAGTCTTCTATATTCGATTTCTTCGACTTTTGTGGAGTTTTTGCCATTATGTTGGGAACAGGTTTAGGTTCTGCTTGTTCTAGCTGCTCAGTCTCTTCACGTTGTTGAGTTACAGGTGTGCTGGGAACAGGTTCAGCCTCTTCCTCCTCATCACTCATTGCTTGTAATTCTACAAGAAGTATATATGCTACGCACATTACATAATATACTAGTTCCAAGTAATATACCTTCAGGATCAAAATCAAAGCCATCATCTTCATTGAATTCGCCGTCACTGCGTCCTTCAATGTCTGATAATCCGACTTCTATTAAATCTAATAGTTCTTTATCTGTTAGCGGGCGATTTCGGCTCATTATAAAGGAGGATTCTATAATATTTAACTATTTACTAATATAAAAAAGAAAAAAGTACGATTAAATTTACCTTGTAATTTTACTTCTCTGATTCACAGTGTATACACAAATGTGTACGTGTCTTCAAAGACAAAAAAATGTACTTCCGCAAAAAAAACTAAATGGATTACTGTTAGCACTCACAATACCACCTTTTATTAATTTGTTTTTTTTTTTACTATTTTCACCACAAACAAAACACCACAATAATCTACCAGATAACCTTGCACGCGTTACTCAAATATTGCTCGCCAGCTGTTGAAATTACAGTAACAAACTGTTATTGAAAGCCCCTGGAGGGCGGCATACTACATGTAAGATCCTAATGTACACAAATGTTGACACTATAAGCAAAACAATATATTTCTTTCTGAATTTATATAAAGATGCTGATAAATCACAGTGAGCGAAAAGGTAAACCTGCACTAAAAAATCAAGGACACTGCTGGAATAGAATGCTATTGATGTTGTAATACGAAACTGTGGTATATTCGGTTGTTAATGCGCGATTGTATCATTACAAGGCGGTAAGTAGCATGATTAATTACACAAAAAACTAACTCGACCTCCGTGAGTAGTCCTGGTAAAATTTTTAATACAACAACTTCAATGGGTTTAATCAGTTATGAGATGCAAATTAGCAAAATGTCCAATATTGATACAGTTTGATTATTTGTAATTAACTTTATTTTATTGAAAATTTATAAAAGTTGTTATTTTTCACCCATTTGGAAGTCATTTTTTGCGTTTTCTAGGTACAAATAATTTCTTATATCCTAAATTTCGAGCATTTGACCAGTAATATTTGAAATTATTTTCTAGGTTTACCCAGTATTTAACTTATTTTTTCATATCTGCCAAGCACGTGAATTTATATTTACTAATTTGCTTCTGTTAATTATATATGCCTATATGCTTTAATTAATTTAAGTAATTTTTCACTTTATTCAAGGTATTTGAAGCAATGTTAAATTTCTTTCTGGTATTTGAAGCCATTACGTTATTGGGGCGCCTATATTTACATTCTAAAGCCATTTTTTTCTAGGTTTCAAAAATTTGATATAATTTTCCTCATTGATCCAGGCATACAATTCAAACATATGATTTTTCTTTAGATATGTTTTGGGCATTCAAAGCCATTTAAAATTTCTTCCTGGTACTTCAATTCTGGAAGATATTTCTTAATATTTCGGGGTTGTTGGGTCACTTTTTTAAAATTTTAAATCCAGTTCTCATATGTGCCAGGAATTAATTGAAATAATTTTATTCCAGACACTTGCAATTATTTTTCCAAGTTTTTTAAATATTACTTAAATGTAACATTTACATTTGGAATAATTTTCTGTTTTATTCCAAGGCAATTTCAATGTTTTTCTGGCATTTGAAATAATCTTTTACACGTTCCCGGCTTACTTAATTTATATTAATTTGAAGTTGTTCAAAAGCAACACACAAAAGATTTCAAAAACATTTTTTATTAGTTTTGAAATTTTAGGCTGATTTGCCATTTTATTCTAGGTATTTGAACTTTTGAACTTTTGAATTTTTTAATATTTTCCTAAGATTTCATCAACATTTCTATATCTTCTAGGTTGAATGTAGAGTTCCTCCTGAAATTTTTTTAGGTTTATTCTGAGTTGTTGAAAACAATTTTTAAGTATTAAGCTTTTAAAGTAATCTCTCATGTATAACTCTCACATTTTTCAGGGGACTTAAAAATAATAATTTACCTCAACTGCCTGTCGGAGATCAACTCAGTTTAAGTATTTTCCCTTCAGAAAGAAAACTAGAAGCCTTTTGCCTTAAATCCATACCGTAAGTACTTAATGTCTAAAGAAAAACACCTGTGATCTAGGGACATAGGTATACTGTATAGGGAAAAGCTAAGGAATCATATATCTATCTAAGCAATCATGTATATTTGTATGGCTTTATGCACATCTCGATGAGTGATAATTGTATCTTGTTGCCTATGTTTTAAATATACTTACGGATGTCCATTTAATGAGGCATGGTGAAGGGCAGAGTACCCGCTGCTATCTTGGACGTTGGCACCAGGTCCTCTTCTTAAACTATAAAAGAAATAAGTATATTAGTGTTAAGCCACATATATGTATATGCAAATCTTTAAAGCCAATTACAAACAATAACCAAAGATATACAATAGCAGAAGGGTTCTCTCCCTTGACAAACGGACTTCACACGGCCATAAATCGCAGTAAGTTTTCCAATAACTCGGTAAGAAGTATATACACACTTTATTATGCGTGCTCCAAAAGGCAATAAGGCACAATAGCCAGCTAAATCCAATAATAAGGTAGGAGGGCGACCTTATTGCCAATTTAGGAAGGGATTAACGGATTTCGCCTCTCTAGTTCCACACTTGAGTAAATTGAATACAAAATATTGGTAAAACTAAAATGGCATATAATATGTAAAAATAGTACTTACGAGCATTAGACAACATTTAAAAGGAACTTTATATATCCTTATCTCAATTTGAGTATTAGAAAAAAGTGGGAATAAAATTATGTTGTTCAAATAGACACATTGCGGGAGAAAGACACTATTTTTAGCCAATCCAAACACTAATAAGAAAATTAAACCATCATATACAAAATAGGTGAAAAATCGAATTCTCATTTATATATCCTTACCTAATTTGAAAATTAGAAAAAAGTGGGAATGAAATGATGTTTTTCGGGTTCAAATAGACACTTTACGGGAGAAAAACATAATTTTTAGCCGATCCAAACACTAATAGGAGAATGAAACGATCGTATATAAAATTGGTGGATAAATCGAATTCTCATTTATATATCCTTATCTCAATTTGAAAATTAGAAAAAACTGGGAATGAAATGATGTTTTTCGGGTTTAAATAGACACATTACGGGAGAAAAACACTATTCTTAGCCAATCCAAACACTAATAAGAAAATGAAACCATGATATAAAAATCAGGTAAATAATCATAACTCTCATTATATATCCTTATAAACTTAGTCTACATATACATAAGTTTATAATATACTTAGTACATTATAAACTTAGTCTAAAAATTGCGTAAAACAGGATCACTTGCAAACAAACCTAGAAATGTGATAAATCCAGTCCTAAATGAAGCTGTAGAAGTTGCAGTTTTGGGTTATATGGCAATTCCACACTCAGTACAAGGAAGGTGAGTGAAATATCACGTGTTTAACATAGAAAAGGATTTTAAAAAAACAATGAGTTCCATCCCTAGAAAATTGCACTAGTGCGCGAACTTAACGAGGATGATAATGACCGCCGTTTACAGTTTGGTGAAACTATGAGTGAACGAATCATTGGCAACCCAGAGTCTATTTTGAATGTTTGTTTTTGTGATGAATGCAGCTTTTTCCTTAATGGTATTGTGAACAGACATAATTGCAGATATTGGTCGGATCTGAACTCTAGATTATTTAGGCAAGTACATACCCAATATCTTTTTGGCAACTGCAGCATTGGGTCATATTTTTTACTTGAAAGTTTGTTACGGAAAATGTACCTTGAGTTACTGGAAGCTACTATTAAGCCAGCTTTAGTTACTGCCATTGAGGAACATTAGCGCTATTGGCTAGAAAATTAAATTTTTCAGCAAGACGGAGCACCTCCGCATTACGCGTTTCCTGTAAGGAAATTATTGGATGAAAATTTTTATGGATGATGGATTGGACGGAGAGGTCCAACTGAATGGCCTGCCAGATCTCCTGATTTGTCACCCCTTTACTTTTTTGGTGTCCTTTAAAATCCAAAATTTATGCTATACAGCCCAATTCCTTAGAAAATTTGCGACAAGGAATAGTGCACGAGAGCCAACAAATTATACCGGAAACGTTACATAATGTGAGCGAGCTTTTCGAACAGTGTCTCTACTTTTGTATAGAAGTTGGAGGAGGGCACTTTCAATATTTAATTGATTAGAAATCAATTAAGTATAAATATTAGAACATTTTTATTGGTAATTAATTTTTTCTTAAGTACTTAAAATTTGAAGGGTAGCTGGCACCCCCGCGTAGGGGTTGATGGTAAAGATTTATAAATGCGACATTACTTTGTCTCCCTAAAATCAAAAATCGACGGGTGAGACCGTTTTTTGGTTTTTTACAAAATCTCGGAGAAATTCGGGGTGGAAAGTTTTCGGGACGCCACCCTGTATAAAATCCTCTTCTCTTTTTCCACTATAGTATTCATCCAACTTTGACAAAAATTAATAATTTTCCTCAGAGATTTTCCTCTTTAATTCTTTCATTTCTTTGAGCCCAAATAAGAAAAATGAATAATGACTTTCGCCTGACAAGCGAAGGTCAGATAGATCGATTTTGTTTTTTGTCGTGTTGCCACACCCGGATTTTACGCCAGAAATTTCACTCTTCCCCGGGCTGTCAACTGATTATTTTATTAAAGCGAATTAGCATGATGGCTCTATACTCGTTATCCAGTTTTAGGCACTTATTATAAAGCGGAAGCGCAATACATTGGACCGGCGAGAAATTAATATTTATATGACGAATCTAATTGCGAAAAATTAGTTGAGCTGTGTAATTATTCGGCTTTTTGCCATTCTAACTCACGTTTTAATCTATTTTTTTCTAGGAACTCATTCTGGTACTTATTGTATTGTGTCTCGAAATAATACCTGATAGGTACAATGGTAAAATACTGATAATTTATAAATGACAAATATGCTGGTGCTTTGTTTCTAATCACCACATACACAGTTATTGGAGGTCAAAGGAATATTCTAAGTAATATTTATTGTGGTTCGTTAATGTAATTAAAAAAAAATTGTGAACAATGACCACCCGAGACAACCTTCCAATAATCATTGACTTTCTTAATTAACTCATATTCATATAATTTACAAATATCAAGGATTTTACTGGAGTACCTCTGAAATTCAAAAAACTTTAAAATTCAAAGACCTATTCCACATTTCTATGAACACTGCTTAATAATTAAAATGCTTTATTAAAACAATTAATAAAGATGTTTATATTTCTGGTATATGAATCACAAACATTAAAATAATATAAACTAATTTGATTAGATCTATATAGGACACACCTATCTAGGGCCTATGGCATCACGAAAATAAAGGGCAGAGCAGTAACAAGTTGTTATATAGTTGCCCTTCACCCATATAAAGTGGCGGCAATAACCTTCTGGGCCCTGCCTGTTACGCCTAATTTAGTTTTTAGTGTTTGGGCCGGGAGTTCTTTGACACAAAATATTTTATTCTGCTAAAAAATAAAAAATAATGATATTGTTGGTATTTTGTTTTAGAGTCTATAAATTTTATTGGGTCCTTTATACTGTGTTTCATAAATATAATACATAGAAGAAAGGGTCCTGATGGTATTGATATATGGATAAAAACGTGTTTTTGCGTTAATGATTTGGTCATTTCTAAAAAGGGATTTAGTCAAAAATAAAAAGGACTTCTTACCTAATAAGTAGTTACATATTAAAGAATTTCTTGTAAATCAAAGACTTTCTGAATTACAGACAATTTCCTTACAGCATTTTTCCAACATCACAATTTTTATTTATTAGCAAACAATTGGACATTTTTATGGTAAAATAGAACAGAATTTCTATATGTGAGCTTAATGATATCAATTCATAATATCAGTCCTACAAGATCAGGTAAATGTCTATACATTTTGTCAAAACAAAAAAAAAATTAAAATAGAAAAAGGTGCATAGTTTTAAAAGCTGAAAAAGAAGAGACGTGCTCTTTCTAGTAGGTCTAAATTCATTTTGTTACAACTTAAGTCACTAACTAATAACGGCTCTAAAATCAAGTAATGTCTTTATTCTTTTATAAGAGCTATGGCTCTACTTATAAAAAACTTACAATGTTGCTGCAAATAAACTCGAAATAGTCCGTGATAGGCAATAAGATTGGAATTACATGTACCGAGAACTATACTTAAGTGGCATTATTTTGAAAACAATAGTTACAGTATTATTGGAAAATTTCAATGTTTGGCATGTTGGTGTGGGGGAGAGCAGTGTATGCAGATATGGTCTTTGCACTTCAGAGGAGAGCAGTCACAATTGTTGCAGGCTTAGGATACAGGAATGACTGTAGGCAGATCTTCTCCCAGCAAAATATTCAAACCTTTTATTCAATATATGTACACAGTCTTTTTATTGAAAAAAAGAGCAATCAATACAACAACATGGCAATATCAACATGTTGATTCATGTTGGGAATATATGTAGCTTTGCCAGAGTTTGTAGACTGCAGAGGTGTCATAGAGTAGTGCTGCTTTTATGGCAATATAATTTTATAATATGTAATAATATATTATAAAATAGGCTTCCAAGAGATATTAGACATCTGTCTATAAATAATTTTAAAAGAAGACTTACAAAGTTTTTTTAAAAAGTGTATTCCATAACAATTTTATTTAATGTATACAGGTATATCTTATTGAATGCGAAATGAAAATGTAAGTGTAGGCTTGACCCAGTACAGCTATACAGTGAGGACGCGCAAGTTGGAATAAATTCATTTAAAATTCAGAAGTATGTTCGAAAAAAAAAACGCTCGGGCACGTTAATTTTTATGGCGATTTTTTGGAATTTTTTTATAAATAACCATGAATTTTTTGGAACAGTTTATAGAAGAAAAAACAAAACAAAAAAATTAAAATAAATGTTCAAATTGTTGACCATTAACTTCCTGACAGTATAACCAAGTCGATATACAAATTCTTGTAATACTTTACTTATTGTTTTAATCCGGATTTCTTGTAGTTCAGTTCAAATAATACTTGGTTTCACTCAGTACGTGATGCTTTAGATTATTTAAATATTTAAAGTGCATATAAGCAAGTCCAGCATATATTAAAGTGCATATTTAGAGGCTCAAATGCCTTACTAAAATCCAGTAAACATAAGGTAGGTAATTGTTTTTGTTCTTCATAGTGCCTGATATCATTCATAAGATTTACAGTGGTTGTACTAAATTGTTTCTTAAACCTGAATGAAATAATTTGATTATACATGTGTCTTTAGAACCTCAGACAAAACAGGTAAAATACTAATAAGGCGTAAATCTTTAGCTTCTTTGGGGTTTGAGATTTGTGCAAATGGTTTAATGCTAGCCTTTTTCCACAAGTCTGGAAATTGATTTTCTAAGATACAGAAATTAATAATATTGAGGAAAGGTTTTCTACAGAATGTAAAACAAGCTACAACATCTCTTATTGATAATCCATCATGGCCTATTGAATTAGTACCAACTGATGCTATATCTTGTAAAGTGATCTCATCCATAAGATTAAAATGTATTAAATTGGGGAAATTGAAAGTTTTGTTATTTTAATAGAAGGAAATTTTTTCAAGTGACAAAGTGGTGTCATTCAATTTATTAGAAGTAGCAAAGAAGTCATTGAGTACATTTGCTTCAGATAATGCAGCAGGTGTGTTGTAATCATTTTTTCTTTGTATAGTCAAAGTCAAAGTCAAAGTCAAAAATAGCTTTATTGTTACATAACATCATCTGTTGTTAACAAAGCATTATATAAAATCTTAAAGATAGTTGACAACATAATCTTTTACAAAAATATAAAAATTTTAACAATTCTTACATACATAGAATATAGAACACACCCAAAGAAAGGGTAGTAAGAATTCACATTACGCTGCGCAAAATTCTTCACTGTCAAAAGATTGTATTTAAAAACTCGTCTACAGAATAAAATGCTTTAGCAAGCAAGAGTTTCTTTATATTTTTCCTAAAACGTTTTTCACAATTTATTAGCCTTATATAAAGGGGTAGGTGGTTAAAAAGCCTTCTGCCCCCATATACAAAAGAGGACTTAATCTGCTCACTTTTTGGGATAGGTAGAGGTAAAGAGAAGGTTGTTCGGAGATTGTAACCCGAGGAGGGGGGGCCAAGTTGATGGCGATATTTTTTGTGGATAAGACAAACAGTCTCTAAAATAAAAAGGCATGGCAATGTCAGGACAGAGTGTTTTAAAAACAATGGCCTACAGGGGCTACGAAAGGGAGCTGCACACATATAGCGTATGGCTCTTTTTTGCAAAATAAATAGAGAACTGAACAAATACTGAGAGCACACACCCCAAAACACAATACCGTATCTCAGATAAGACTCTATAAAAGCATGGTAGGCAATTTTGGCCACATCACGTCCCAGAGAATGTGTTATTACTCTAATAGCATAACAGTTGGATGATAACTTCCCTAATAAAGAGGAGATATGATTTTCAAATTTTAATTGCTTATCAATCGTCAGGCCCAAAAATTTGCATGTTTCAGAAGGACTTATTGTTTCATTTTGCAAAGTGACAGTTCCAAGGTTACATTTAAAAGTTAAAATATTAGTTTTAGAAATATTAAAAGTTAATCTATTAGATTCACACCATGACTTTACAAGAATTAAATCTTCATCAACAATATTCCTTAATCTCTTGGTGTCAGTGTCATGCCAAAGTAATGTTGTATCATCCGCAAAGATATAATATTTAACTTTTTCACTATATATCCCAAAAGGCCTTTTTAGATGTTTTAGATAAGTTGTGAAATTAAGCATTTTTCTCACTTATGTTTGTACAGCTTTTTTAGTACAATTTTGTAAATTATGTTATTACTGGAGAAAATTATTACCACTTGTTGTGTTCAAATATTTTTTATGTGCTTTGTCTCTTAGTTTTATAAGTAGTTTAATGTTATCGGTGATCCATGAAGTAAAAGACTTACTTTTATTTTTCATTAGTTTTGTAATAAAGAAGCCAATATAATAATTGCATTTGTAAAGCTTTTTCAGGTGACTGATTGGTCTGGTCTTTTGAATAATGAATGAAAAAAGTTTGATTGTTTCCTGAATTTTTTTCTGATATTAACTGATGAAGCCTTTCGACTTAAACTTATTAGAAAAAGATCGGAACAAAACACTAGATCTTGGTTAACGCCTCAGAAATCTACATAGGCAATCTTTAATGATACAAACTTGTCTCGCATGTACATGGTAAGATTAAAAATCATAAATCAAATATTACTTCAGCTAAAAGGTCTTTTTATTCTGATATATTCAATAATTCACATAACAAGTCTAAAACGTCATGGCAAATTATTAAATTCAAATTCAAATATATTACTTAAAATTGTACAGTATTGTTACAAAGTTAGTGTTTGTGCCCTAAGTCACAAGTGACTCGTCGGGACACAGTATTTCAGAATACAATAATAATTTAACAATAAATTTGAGAACTTGTTATAAAAACCAAATTGAATTAACTTAGAATAAATTTGTAAAAGTAATATTTAAATTAATTAGGTAATTCTTTTATTCTATTAATAAATTATATTTACAAATATACCTGTAAATATAACAATTGTTTATGTTAGAAAAGTTAACTTTAACAAAATATTTTCATAGTTACACCTGATCCATTCGGTTATGCGCATATTAAACAGTTTTTTTCTTATAGCCTTAAAAGTGTGTGGTTTAAAATTAAAGATTCTTGGCCCTACATAAGAAATATGACGTTGACAAATTGTAAAATCTACCTTAGTCAAAAAAACATGTTTTCTCGTGACAGATCTAGTAATATTAAGGCGTTGGGGTAGAATCTTATAAATGTTTTTATTCTTTATAAAGTTAAGGGTGCTCTTCAGGTAAAGTTCTCTTACAGTGAGAGCACCACTTTTCAAAAACAGATTAACTGTTGGGTATCTTTTTGGTTTTTTATTTATTATTTTTAGTATATATTTTTGAGTGATAACCAGGTTTGTTAATGTTGTGCTACACACACTACCCCAAATTCTTATTTCATAATTAAGAATGGATTCAACCAGAGCCTGAGAGACCATTTTCAACAACTCATGAGGCAAAAATTCCCATAGTTGATAAAACTTATAAATTGTTGTTCCTTATCTTTTTAGTCATGTAATAAATGTGCATATTGTATCTTAAATTTCTATCAATATACACGCCGAGGTATTTTGTGTACGAAACTGAAGAAATCTTAGAATCACAAGTACAATTTTCCATCTGATTTGCAAAACAAGGATAAGTATGTATTATTAGTTCCACAGGTTCTTCTTGCTGATTAGTGTTATAAATTGAGGAATTTATAAAGTGGGTTTTACTATTTAGAGTTAAAAAGGAAAGCAATTCTATAAAAAAGCATAATTATCTCACACAATGTAAAAATATAAATGATGACATAATTAAAGATTATTTTATTTACTCTACCATGAAGCTATTGTCTAATGTGAAGACCAAGAAGCCAACCATAAATAAACAACATGCACTTTTTAAAAGTAGTATATTTCTAAATCCCACTGATGTATCAGAGATTTTTTTGTTGCTTAAATCACTTGCTGGCAAAAATCTATGTGGGAAAGATGGCATACCATGTTCTTTTTTGTCAAAAATAGTAGGGTGCATAGCTCCCTCTATTGACCTATCTAATTAATGAGTCATTTAAAGATGGTATATTTCCTAATAAATTGAAATTATCACAGATTTGTCCAATCCATAAGAAGGGATCTGAAGACAGAATAGACAACTCTCGGACTATCTATTCTTCTCTTTCAACTCTTTTTCCAAAGTTTATGAGAGGGCATTTAATAAACGTTTTATTGATAGTTTCTTTCTCAATCCTTCCAGGGGCTCAGTTTAGTTTTAGAGCAGGTTGCTCCACACAGGATGCCATAATATCAGCTTTAATTGCTGTAATAAAATCAACTGACAAAAACAGGAGTGCGGCAGCCATATTTTTTTATTACACCAGGGCTTTCAAACTGGTAGATCATGGCATTCTAGTTTCTAAATTAAATAATTTTGGTGTCAGGGGGGCTCTTAGTGACTGGATAGTGTCCTACTTGGGAAGTAGATATCAGAGAACATTTCTGAGAATCAATGGTGTGGAATATGCTTCAGAGTATAGGAATGTGAATGGTGTGGGTGTTCCTCTCAAGGAAGTGTGATTGGTGCCACACTTTTTATTGTTTATGTGCATGATGTATTAGATTCGGCTATGGCTGGCAAATCAGTCTTGTTTGTAGATGATAGGACATTTGTTGTCATCGGAATGTCTTAAAAATCTGTCACCAATTTTAACCTCTTGTCAATCAATCAGGCTTTTGACTATAGTGATAACAATAATTTCATATTTAACCCAAGTAAAACTGTTATAATGCAAATTAGCTATAGAGAACTCAACCAATCCTTATATGTGAGAGGCAAAAAATGAACAGCATACTATACAGCAGGTACATAGAGCCAAATTTCTTGGTCTTCGTATCAGCTGACCTGGTCTAGTCTTATTGACTATTTATTAAAAAAGCTGGCCACTTATTCTTTTGTGTTGTGGAAACTAAGAGCATGTTTTGATGTCTTAATACTATGCTTATGTGTATTCAGCATTATCCTATGGTGTGATAGTGTGGGGACACTGTATCACACCATAGAATACAATGTAGGTGTAACAGTGCCCTCTATCTACATTTTCAATCGGCAATCTACATTAGAAAAAGCCCGAGAGACTATTCTTTTGTTGGTGACATGCCTCACAGTTATGCATTAAGAAATACTGATGAGTTGAGTATTCCAAACTTCAGACTCTTACAACAAACAATAGTTGCTATATAATGCCCATTAAAGTGTATAATAACTTACCATCTGATATAAAAAATGAAGACACTTTGAGGAAATTTAAATCTCCCCTAATCAGTATGGATTTCAGTCATCTAGGGGCACGCAGGATGCCATTTTCAGATTCTTGGAGAATGTGTTATCTATGTATGAACTCCAAGGAGGCTGCAGCAGCGGTGTTCTGTGATCTGTCCAAGGCCTTTGATTGTGTGGATCATGGAATACTGCTGTCAAAGCTTGATTTTTATGGATTTAGGGGAGTGGCTTTGGGGTGGTTAAAGTCATACCTGTCTGGCCGCACACAGAGGGTGGTTGCATCTGGATTTTCGTCAGGGATAGCACATCTTAAATGTGGTGTACCTCAAGGATCAGTGTTGGGTCCTATTTTGTTTTTATTATATGTTAATGACTTAAGCTCTCTATCACGGCATGGACTAATGGTTCAGTTTGCCGATGATACTACAATTCTGTGGCATAACAAAGATCAAAAAGTAGTCAGATCTCTCATAGTAGAGGACCTTCACAAAATTAAAGAGTGGTGCATCTGCAATCAGCTTGTATTCAATGTTGATAAGACTTTTGTTCTGGGCTTTAAGTGTAATGTAGAGGGTTTTTTGTTTGATGAGCAGAACCCACTACATGGTAGGGATTATTGTCGATTTCTCGGCCTCTTCATTGATGAGAGTTTAAGGTTTGACAACCACATTTTGGGCCTCGCTGCTAAACTTTCTTCTGGTTGTTTTGCAGTCAGGGTTGCCAGGCATGAGTTGGGGGGGTTGTTTGCTCGTTCAGTTTATTTCGCCTTAATAGACTCTCATATCCGTTATGGGTTGCCATTTTGGGGATTGTGCTCCAAGGGACTCCTTAACATGATTTTAACTATTCAGAAAAAAGCATTAAGGGATCTGTGTGGTGTTGGTCTGAGAGTCTCTTGTAAACCTCTTTTTGTAGCTGAAAGAATTTTAATAGTTTTCTCACTCTTTATATTGGAAACTGCAAGACTCATACATAAGTCCGTAAGTCCACCATCCTGTACTAGTCATAATACTCGTCAAGTGGGCAACTTATCTCTTCCAATCCCCACCTCCTCACTTACGAGAAACTCTCTTATATTTATTGGTCGTAAAATATTTAATCATATTCCTTTTTCGATTAGGACTGTTACAGACCTTAAAAAGTTTAGGAGAGAACTAAAGAAATTAATCTTACCAAAAGCTTACTACAGCCTTGAAGAATATTTTAAGGATTCATTTTAATATTTAAAATTATTTGGTTTTGTCTTTGTTTATATAAAATATGCTTCTATGTACAATCAAAATCGATTCTGTATTCTGTTTTTGTCCTGTATAACCAAATAAATACTTGTATTATAAATTCTAGGATTAGGAAGCTTTTAGCATAAGTTTGTAAACTTGGCAAATAAAGTATATTTTGACTTTTGACTTGACTAAACTTTTTAAATTTCTTTCAGAAAAATGTTACTATAGTGTAAAGGAATACTTAACAGATATGTTATAATATTTATCTAGTCATGCTTGTTTGTCTTTTAACCATTTTATTAAAGAAAAATATATCTGTGTATTTTACATTAGTATGTACTGTATTTTCATATTAGGAAATTTGATGAAACTTATGTCTTTGTATTTTGACCATATTGGCTAATAAAAATTTTGAATTTGAAAAACACTTAGACAATATCTAAATCTATAAGTTTGTATTGGAAATGTGTTCATATTTTTATAATGTGGTGGATGTTTTGGAGTGGCCACCTCAAAGGTCCGACCTGAATCTTATCGAGAACCTCTGGGACCGAGCTAAATGCGATATTCAAGGTCAAAACCCCTCAATAGAAGAATTGTGGGTACATGTAAAAGAAGTTTGGTCTTGTATCCCAAACAGCTATTGCCAAGCCTTAGTGGAATCTATGCCATCCAGATTACAAGCATCAGTGATTAATAATAAAGGTTATCCCACCAAATATTAAGAATTTTGGTTGTTATGTTAATACATTTTTTATTTCGATTTTTTTCTATGCTGTTTAAAAATATTTTTTTATTAGTTTGTTACAATTATTTAAGGATCATAAACTTTTTGTTAAAATAAACTATCATTAGAAACTGTATAGTAAAAAATATAATTCTCAAAAATTTCTAATTTTTTTTTTTTTTTTTTAAATAAAATAATAAAAATGTGCTATTGATATGACCGCGACTGCAGTTACACATAGTAAAATTGGAAGTTGTTTACAGTAAAATTGGCAATCCTATTGTAATTCTACAATATTATTAATTATTTGTGTTAATATGGTCAACTCACTGCTTGGAGACAAAAGAATATAGATGTGCTATAAGGAAAGTTCTTAACTGTTTGCTTAAAGCTATCAATGTATGATTGAACACCATATATATTACAAATAAAAAATGACAAAGGATGTAAGTAAATAGATGAAATGTTGACACCTTATGTTTCAAGAGTCATGGTATTAAGAGAAATCTAATTATGTACTTAACTTTAATAGTCATAGCTGTTGCAACATTATAATGATTATGTTTACAAGAGAAAATACTGAAGAGGTTTTCCATTGATAAAACTGCAACTAATTTGTTTACTACCTGAGAGGTTTCTAATTTGTTTGTAACCTGATAGACACGCTTCTAAGTGTAAAAACGTTAATCATATAATAATTAGAGATTGTGTTAGGGTCAAACGGTAGCAATAAAAACAAAAACAATAAAATTAAAAGTTGACAGCTGATTTATCATTACTCACCTTGCAAGTGGACCACTCCTTTTGGCTCTCTGGCTCAGGATCTTTTCGACGACGGCGGTGTTACCCTTCCTGGCTGCCTCCAGCAATTCCTGATCCTTGCCCATCGTAAATTATTTTTTTATTCATTCACTGTGTATTTTCATTTTGCACATTTTACTCGCGATAGTAAACCTACTATACGTTCATTGATTACAACCACCATATTCCCGAAACTGTTTGACAGGTCGATCGCCGGTGGCGCCCCTCGCGGTGTCTAGCGGACGCGGTCGAGGTCGTCGTTGAAGGATGCTATCGATTTTTATTGTAGTCGGCGGGCAAAGGTAGTTGAAATCAGCTTCATGAAACTTGATTCGCCAAAACGGGAATTTCAGACGGCGGCCATTTTAGGGTGACTTGACATTAGGAAAATTTGACAGTAGTGATGTTAGTGGCACTTTTGACAGATCAAATCAAATATGCTTTATGGTCAAAAAATTTAAAAAAATTTGTAGACAAAGCTATACATAAAAAGGAAAACACACAAATATAGAAACCAAAATACAAGTACTAAATAAATATATACAAAACTGGGTACAAAAGACCTAAATGTACCTGGTCAAATTTCTTATACTAAATGTAAAAAGTGAAAAAATAGGAAAGTAAATAAAAATAGTAACAAAAACATTTAATACAATGTTTGAAAAGTCATAAAAAATTTTATAGAAATTTAGCAATACAAAATATTGCTGTTCTACATCGTAAAAAAATTAATAATTAGCCAGTGCGTGCATGATACTCAAAAATTAATATAAAAAAATCATCATCAACCAAGCAAATAGATTCAAGAATGAATAAAGATAGAAGAGTTAATATTTTAAATCTTTTAAACATTTCTTGGCAGTGAGCTTGACCATCAAGTCCTAGTAAATAGCGAACCGCTCTCTTTTGTAGTTTAAAAATGCGCTCAAACTGAGTCACACAGCATGTGCCCCAGAATGGAAGGGCGTAACGAAGATGGGACTCAAAAAGGGCATAATACACTGTTCTTGATGACGAAAGATTTAATTCCCTGGAAACTGATCTTATGGCAAAACAAGCTGAACTTAATTTTTTAGATAAAAAATCGATATGTAATTCCCACTTCAAAGAGCTGTCAACAATAGGTCCCAAAAATTTCACAGATTCAACAACATCCAAGCTGGTGTTGCTAAGTACAAAAGGTTGGATAGTACCTTTATAAGATAAGACTTTAGTTTTTGAGATGTTTAAGCAGAGAAGATTCAAATCACACCACGATTTAATGTTCATAAGGAATTCATGCTCCATGTAAAGCTCGACAAAAAAAAAACAGATTTTGCCACTAATGTTAAGATGGGCCATATTATTAATAAACAGCAGAAATAGAATTGGGCCCAGAACTGAACCTTGAGGTACCTCACATTCTATTGGTCTGCTAGAAGACATGGTCGTATCAACCTTTACAAGCTGACTTCTGTAGCTAAGATAGGACTTAAACCATTCGAGAGGCGTTCATCTAAACCCATAGTGCTGTAATTTGTTGATCAAGATAGTATGGTTTACACAATTAATAGCCTTGGAGAAATCACAAAAAATAGTTGCTGTTGAATGATGATTGTTTATACTGTAGAGAACACTGTTAAAAAGAGAGAACATAGCATCATTAGTGCATTTATTACTCAAGAAGCCAAATTGATGGGGAGTTAGTATTTTATATTTAAACAGGAATGATAATAGCCTTTTTTTAACCAATCTTTCTATGATCTTCGATAATGTTGGAAGGAGAGCAGTTGGACGACAATTTGAAGCTTGCTCTTTATCCCCTCCTTTATGCAAGGGAATAATTATTGCAGTCTTTAAATTAAGGCAGTTAGGAAAGACCCCATTTTGAAATGATTTGTTAATTAGATTTCTCAGTTGGTTTATGGTGTCAGGCAGATTTGAGAACATTTTTAGAGTAAGACCATCTGTACAAAATGATAATTTGTTTCTTATTTCATTTATTGTACTTTGAAGCTCTGTTATTAGTACATGGGTAAAAAAGAAACTATGTAAGTTTTCATTAGAGAGATATGAAAGTGGATCATGAGAAGGTGTTATAGTAGTCATTAGGTTTTTAGCCACGTTTACAAAGTAATCGTTAAGATTCTCAGGTGAAGAGGGGATAGTGCTAGTCAAAGAAGGCTTATTTCTTAATTCGTTAACAACAGACCATGTTTCTTTCGTAACGTTACCAGAATTAGCCAGCCTGTTATTATAATAAATATCTTTTGCGGCTTTTATTGCTTTTCGATACGATTTCCTATATAGCCTTACATAATTGTGAAAAAATATGCTGTCCGAAATTTTTTTTAGGTATGATAAAGAGGGCATGTTCCTTGCAGACACACGTAAGCCTTTAGTGGGCCAGGGTTTATGATGCTTAATTTTGATGGGTCTATAAGGAAAGGACTTATTCGCAATACTTGACAAGGTCTTTACAAATCTACAAAACTCACCATTGATATCATCAGAGATAAGACCCTAGTCAGATGTTTGGCATAGATTCTTGAACTTCAAAAAAAAATTTTACTAAAAATACGGTCTAATTTACGACAATTATTTTTGCTTAAAGTGTCAATAGTAAATCTGGCCAATACAGCTTCATGGTCAGAAAAACCTTAATTGAGAACAGTACAATCAACGAAGTTCAGAGTAAAAGATGACACGATATAGTCAATGGTGCTGGAACTATTTTTAGTTGTTCTGGTTGGTGAATTTACATGCATTAAAAAACCCATTACATGCATTAAAAATAGACTGAAGAGATTCTTGAGCAAAACACACACTGGAGTAGTCAATATTAAGGTCGCCACACAAAATTAATTTACTTTTTAGAGGCATGGATTCTAGGAAGCCTAGAAGTTTTAGACAGAAAGTCTGTACATCAGCGTCAGGTGTTCTATAAACACAATCAATATAGAGGTCATATAACTTATGGTGAACGATGGAAAATTTAAAAACTTTTTCAGATAATAAGTTATCAAACTTAGTTACTGGTGAAAAATCGGTGATTGTAGACATTATCATAGTACCTCCATGGGACAAATTACTTCTGTTAAATTTTGCTATTGTAGTATAATTTTTAATAAAGACAGGTTCATCTATGTTTAACCAATGTTCAGTTATAGCAAAAATTTCTGGAAAATTTATCTCTTCCAATAAAAGAAATAGATCATTAGTTTTGTCTCTTAAGGACTGAATATTAAGTAGAAATACACCAATCTTGCTATTGTCCGATTTATCAGAGGGTGCTTGATCATCTTTTCGCATCACTTTATCTAAAAAATTTTATTTCTAAATGGGGAACCGCTAGAAAAATAGTTAGCATGACTTTCCCTAACTTTTTGAAGCCGTAAAAGTCTTTCAGATGAAAAAAAGGATGTAAAAGCAGACAGGTCTTCTTCAGTTTCATCCAAGCCATTACCATAGACATCGTGGAAGCGGTTATAAAAACGTCGCAGGGAATCCAAGTCAGTAGGTAGTCCCTCAGATGGCAGTATTAATTTGACACTGGTGTTGGTGTGCCCTTCAAAACATACATTCGAGGGTTAGTCATGGAAATCTTACACATTTAAATACTTTTTAACATCCTCATCTAGACAAATCGTGGTGTGCAAAAAGGCTTTTATTAACATTCACGCAATTACACCTGCTGGAGTTCGACGTCTAACTAAGTTACTTGTAGAGGGCAAACATCCTAATGACAAAAGAGTAAAAATAGTAAGTAAATATAGTTTGCCAGATTGAGGATCATATCAGGAGCTTTCCTACGAAAATTTCACATTATAGTAGCAAAGAAAGACATTATCTTGACGAGAAACTTAATGTGAACATTATGTACGATTTATTTAAAATACAGAACCCGTCAACCAAAATAAAATACAAGTTCTACTTGAAAATCTTTCAAGAAAGATTTTCCGTCTCTTTTGGACGACCGCAAGTGGACACCTGCTGCAAATGCGAAGAACTAGGTGTCAAAATAAAAATCCCTCGCTGAATGATACTGCTAAACGAACCGCTGCGGCGGAATTAATGGTGCATAAAGACAGAGCTAAGAAATGTTATAACAAACTAAAACTCTGCCCGAAAATGATGATACCGTCGTAATAACATTTGATTATATGCAGAACCTTCAATTGCCACTGGTTCCAGTACAAGAAACTTTTTATTTAAGACAGCTTACTCTTAATGTTTTTGGAATAAGTTTAGCTGGAAAACAGAAAGCCAAGTTCTACCTTTATCATGAGGGTATCGCAAGAAAGGGTCCCAACGAAGTAGCGTCATTTCTTTTGGACTTTTTGCAGAATGAAATTCCAGTCGGGACTAAATATCTACATATTTTCTCCAACAGTTGCAGTGGTCAGAATCGAAACCATACTATAATCAGATTTTTAATGGCGTTGGTGCATACGAAGCGATCGGAAACCATTAACCAATATTTTCCACAACGAGGACACTCTTTTTTACCAAATGATCGAAATTTTGCAACCATTTCACGTTATTTGTGGGGATATTAATATTAATATCCTAAAGGAAAAACAAGATTTAAATCATGTTCAAGAATATCTTAACCTTCTTAATGCAAACTCCTATGTTTCGTACGTAAATAATGTTTGCACTTGGGAGAGAAATTTACAGAAATCCTGTCTAGACCACTACTTTGTTAAATCCGGAAATTCTGAAAATATTAAAGCTTATTTGTTAAATTACAAGATAACGGATCATTATCCAACTATCATTGAAATAGGAGATCAGAACAATTATGTAGAAATTGTCCAAATAAAATCATTAAAGAATATATTAATTATGGAAAATTGATACAAGACTCCTTTTTAATAGACTGGAATTATTTTTACTCTTGTAAGGACTTAGATGAAATGACGAACATTTTTATAAATAACATAATAAAAATCATGCAAAAAAAATACAAAAAACGTTAAAATAAACAAAAAAAAAATTCCAAGGAAGGGTTGGATTAGTCCAAGCCTACTAAATGCTATTAATAGTAAAAATGTACTACATCAAGAATTAAAAAAATCTCCTAATAATTTAACTCTAAAACAAAATTACAACATGTGTAAAAGAAGTCTTGCAAAATCCATCGCCGCCTCAAAAAAACAATATTTTGAAAAATTACTAAGTAACCAACAAAACACCAAATGCCTATGGGGTTCAGTCAATAAAATTTGTAATAAAAACCAAAAAAATCAGGAAATTGAAAAAATAAAATTATATCTGATAAAAAAAAATAGCCGACCTATTTAATAAACACTATTGCTCAGTAGGGGAAAACTATGCCAAATAAAATTAAAAAACCTAAAAATTTTATTAACAACGAACCTGAAATAGCAAACAATATGTTTCTTAATTTTGTTACTGAACAAGAAATATTAAAGATTATAAAAAAATTAAAGACACAAAAATCCTCCGGTTTTGATGATATACGTACGTAAATCTTAAAATTAATAGACAGTCAAATCTCATACCCATTAGCATTTTTAATAAATAAATGTATAAAAAAGGGATATTTTCCAAAACCATTAAAAATAGGTATTATTTCTCCTTTGCTAAAATCTGGAAGTAGACTGGATATTATAAACTACAGACCAATTTCGCTGTTAACAAACATAGCAAAAATTTTTGAAAAAGTGCTAAAAAGTAGAATCATGAAATTCTTAAAAAAATACAAATTGATATCCGAGAATCAGTATGGGTTCATGGAGGGTAGATCGACGGAGGATGCAAATGCTGGGCTCACATCACAAATATATAAAAATCTTGATGAAAGCAGCCCGACATTGTGTATCTTTTTTGATCTGGCCAAGGCGTTCGATACAGTTTCGCACTCCTTGCTCTTAGAAACAATCAAAAGATATGGCCTTAGAGGAAAAATATTTGATATCATAAAGAGCTACTTATGTGATAGAATACAATATACAAAAATCGGTGGAGTAATGAGTGAGGCTGGGTCGATAACCTGTGGCGTTCCTCAGGGGACTGTTTTGGGACCACTACTGCTTGTTTTGTATATAAATGGCTTACTTAAACTGAACATTAATGGTAAAACTATATCATTTGCTGATGATACTGCTATTTTGTTTAAGGGAGAACCATGGGAGGAATTAAAAATTCAAGCAGAAAGGGATTTTTCGCTAGTTAAAAAATGGTTTGATTTTAACTTATTAACTGTAAATCTTGAAAAAACCAAATGCATATTATTCTCTCCCAATGATAAAACAATAAACTGTCAAGGCATATTAGTGGATAATCAAGCAATACCTGCGACAAAGACTATAAAATATATGGGAATTATTATAGACAACAACCTCCGATGGGACTATCACATCAAATATGTTGTTCAAAAGATTAGATGTGTCATGCCAAAATTAAACTATTTGAAAGACTTCCTGTCAAGGAATCAATTAAAAACTCTATATTTTTCATTAGTGCAGTCACATTTGATCTAGGGAATAATTGGTTGGGGAGGAGTGCTAAACTCACATGTAATCGACATTACAGGTTTAGAAATAACTTAAAAATGGGCACTTAAAATTGTATTTAACAAAAGTAGGTTTTTTCCATCGGATACATTATATGGCATAAGTGGTGTCATGGATATTAGACAGCTTTTCTGTTATAGAGTGCTCTTAAGATCGTTTAAGAAACCTCAAAAAAGTTTAGTTTCTAACGAAACAAACTATAATTTAAGATCTTCAAATAAAGTTATTATTCCAAAATGCAAAAAAATGTGCGGACAGAGAAGCTGGCTATACCTAACTCCAAGACTATATAATAAAATCCCTGATGATATTAAATGTTGTGAAAGTTTTATTAGTTTTAAAAGAAAAGTGTCAGACTGGTTACTGAGGGTACTATCGCGAGAGGATTTAAACAGTTTTGTGAACCAAAAAGAAAACAAATAATAAATTATATACCCAAAGACTTATATTGAAGTGAAAAAGTGTAAGAAAGTGTCACACAAAAAGCAAAATGATTTTTGCTTTTTCGACAATACTTATGAACGTTTATTACGGTAATTTTATGGTAAAATATGTATTAAACGAGTGATTAAAAAACAATAGAATCTACTCAATAATGGAATATGTCGAAATGATGGTCAATTCAACAAAAAAATCGAAATATTTTGTAAAACTTGCAAAAACTGAAGATATTGCTGATTTTAAGGTTGGTGTCCAAAGTTCTATAAAACAAACACTTTGTCCATTGAATCTCTTGGTAGAGTTGTGCCGAGGGAACAAAAATACACATTTCAAATTTCAAACTTCACGCATTTTAGATATTCTTCAAATGAACCTGGCGTAGTTGAGGCGTTTAATTTTATAGACTGGGTTACAAGCCATAAATTTAGACTTGCCACCTCCAACTTATTAGAACTTCCTACCCCTGTGCAACAACCAGCTTATTCACAAGGAAAGGTTACGATAAATTCAAAAAAACTTGAAGACATAAAGCGACTTTTTGCATACATTCCAGAAGAACACCACGGCTTTTATACAGAGATAATAAATTGGCCGAGAACTGAAAATGAAGACCATTAATTAGTTTTGTTTTTCATTTTATGTTTTTTTGACGTATTATTCAATAAAAATATATCCTTATATTCTGAGTTTTTATGTTCATTTCAGAAACATCACATGTCGCGCATTTTCAAATACCCATTTTTTTTTCTAACTTTTCTTTAAGGTTTAAATATTATTGTATTATGCCCGAAATCGAACAAGTTTTTAATGCTAATTATTTAAAAATAATTTTTTAATCCATTCTTTGAGAATTTTAGGTTTTCTTATTCTCTGTAAAATGGTTTAAAAGTGACATGTGCTGTTTCTCAAATGACCGATTCATTTGTAGATATTATTATTTATAATTTATCAAACGTTCAGAAATGTCTAAAGTTACTATCTGCTCCCGGACTAAAACAAACCTGCTTAGTTGCAATAATTAAGGCTGCGTTGTCAAGTTACCCAGTCGTGTAGATTTAGCTCAGTATTAAAAAGTTTGGTTATGTTTTTGTTTGGGTAATGATCTTCTGGGACTGATATCTTTAATTTTCTTGTTATTTTCCATTATGAATTATGAAAACTAAACATTAATTTTGCATCTTTTAGTATTAAAGAGTAGAGTTTTATCAATGCATTTCTAATCTTCCTAAAACAATCATGTTTAAAAATATGCTAACTTGCAAAAATATGTTGCTTGGATCAACTCTTTTTATAAGTTTATTTGCTTGTGCCTGTTCTGCTGATATATTAGGTAAGTAAAAATCAGTTAAGCCTTTGCATAGCACATTAAACATTAGTGATTTAAATAGTTAATGGCCTGTATGGTTTACTTTTTCTAAAACACCGTGATCTTTCATCAAAACCTGAGTCAAAACCACAATCACACACTTACGCTTGTAGAACCTTTTGTATTAACAATTCATCATTCATTATTGCATTAACTGGAGAGTCCAGCCTTTGACCTAATGGTCTAGGCTAAGATCTTCCCTAAAGCAGAGATCATTCATGAATTTATCTGCTAGCATTTTTAGGCAATTGGAGTAATTACAAAAGGCTTGTAGGTATTTATACTTTTACCTTTTATACTATACCTATTCCGATATAACTCAATAATTTATTCATGTTATCACATATACAGTCAAAAAAGATAAAATAATAGTAATTGAAAATAAACTACTTAAAAGGGTTTGTTAAAACAATTACAAACAATATTTTTCATGTAAGATACATACTAAAACAAAAGGACTAAAAACAAAACAAACAAAAAGATTAAGAGTAATGTCTCTTACAACCTGTTAAAATCTAAATTAGTATACTCATCAAAAAAAAAGAATGCATTGTTTATTATGTAATGCTTCACCCTTTGCTTAAAATCTTTAATTGGTAAAACCTTAGTCACATTTGGTAATACATTAAAAAACTTAATAGCCCAGTACCCTGGACCCTCTTGACACCTCCCCAGATGCCAACAGGCAGGTACCAAATTGTTCCTTGCATGAGTGTTGTAGTCATCGACATCCCTGTGAGCTTGAAACTGACTCTCACACTGTTTAGCATACAGCAGACACTCTAGCACATACAAACAAGGCACAGTCAAGAGACCAAGACTAACAGAAATATTTCTGCAATCATCCCTGTAACCTAAACCAGATATCACTCTTACCGCCCTTCTCTGCAAGCCAAACACCCTGCTTACTTCTGCTGCATTGCCCCAGGCAAGAATTGCATATATGGCAAGAGATACAATTGCAGAGATACAATTGCAGAGGTTTCTGAGCACATACAGGCCCCTGTTGAGTTTCTCTGCAAGACTATCAATATGCTTACCCCATTAAAGCTTTGGGTCCAAAATGACTCCCAGAAAATGCACCTTTGCATCTCCAATGCATCCTCTTTGCGCAAAACCAATCTTGAGCCCTCGCCTGTGCCGCCATAGATCCAAGTAGTGATTCCTCATATGAATCTGCAGCATAAGAAGCAGTTGTGTCATTGGCAAAGAAAGTGAATTTTGCAAGAGTTTCCCCTTCAGGAAGGTCATTTATATATATTAAGAAAATGATGGGCCCCAGAACTGATCCTTGTGCACTCCAATGCTCGTAACCCTCCTTGCTGACGTCACACTCGCGACCCCCACGACCTGAGATCTACATTGAAGATATGAATTGACGAGTTTTATACTATTATGATGGAATTTATAGTATTCAAGTTTTTGAAGAATGATGCTATGATCTACACAGTCATATTTTGAAACAAAATTATGAAATGCCTCTATTATATCAGACACAAGATGTAGGATGCCCTGGACAGTATTCCTATGCTCTCTAAACCCAAACTGGCACCGGGAGAAGACACTATTGGTCTCAAAAAACCCAACAATTTTAATGGCCATGCACTTTTCTACTATTTTAGATATTATAGGCAAGAGTGATATTGCCCTACCCTTTATTTCTGTCAATAAAGGGTCACCCTTTTTAAAAATTGGTACCACAATTGCCACTTTGAGAACTTATTAAAAGTATTCTATTTAAAACAAAGATTTATTAGCTTAGTCAAAGTAATTATTAGGCAGTTTTTAACAGTCTTTAATATTTTAGTGTTTAACCCATATATATCACAGCTTGGTTTGTTTTTTAGGTTATTAATTACATCCCTTACTTCATTAAAAGTTACCTCAGAAATATCTCGCACCATGCTCTGTACTATGCTGGAGAAAAAATTATTAGTCATTTGGTGTAACTGATATATTTTTATTATTTAATGACTTTTACCCCGGTGCCTGTTTATTATTTGCCACATAGTTTTTGCTGGATTTTTAGAGAAGCGGATAACGTTATCATTTGATTTTATTTTAGCTTTTTTTATAGCTTCTTTATAGAGTGTGTTGTAATTACTAGTTTTGTTGTTTAATTTCTACCTGTTTATATTGACGGTTGAGTTCTTCCAAAAACTGCAAGTGGTCTCTCATTTCCTTAAGGTCTTCATTAAACCAGTTAATATCATAAGAGTGGTCAGAATGAACAATGTAAGATTTTTCTGGAAATGCTGATTGATAAGCATTTTCAAGCAATGATATTAAATGTTGAAAGCTCCAATTGACCATCAGTTTCTTCCCCAATAAAATCCTATGAAAATTTATCTACAATGTTATAAAATTTATTAACCCCCTGTTATGTTATTGGTCTAAATACCTTCTAAGACCGATCAAAACCACCAACAGTCATTGGGATCATACACTCTATTATTTGTGATCTATGATCAGATAAAATTATGCTAATAACACTCACACAATATACATCCATGTCAGCGCTCACAAAGATATTGTCCAGACAATTGTCATCTTCAAAAATTGTTTGTTTAATACCAAAGCCTGTTAGCAAGTCACAGAGACGAATGGCTTTAGGTTGACTTGTATTAAAGCAGACAATAAAGTCGCCTGCAACGATTACTGACTTACCTGTATCGGACTGTATCCAGACTAACTAAAAGCCCCTCAACAGAGTCCAAAAAGATGTCATAAAATCCAGATGGGCTCCGATACAATGCTAAAATATTAATATTAAAATTCCTTAAAAAAATACCACAATATTCAAAACATTTTTCAACAATAGGACTACTAAGACAATTTAAAATAGAAAACTCAAACACAGTTTTAACAAAAATACATGTACCAATTATTTAACCAATTATCAAGAGTCTTTGAAATCATATTTCTTGCATATATATTTTGTCCCTCTAGTTCCATAGGGGTCATCAATAGTAATTTTTTTATTATGACATTAGGCATGGGAAGGTCTTTAATATTTCTACTCAAAACCTCTTCTGTCAGTAAATACCCATTTCAACTTATTACATCACTTGTTCTTGGCACTTTGATGGCTTGAAGGCATCCAAAATGAATTTAACATTTGTTTTGTTCCAGATCACACCATAATATTTGACGTAAAACATCAAACAATTGGCACAACAAGTTATGAAATATTCAACATAACTAAATTTAATTATTTTATTGATATTATAAACATTCCTAAAGTAGTAGATTTTCTTATAATCCAAGTTCATACTTTAAACGAGAATGTCACACTTGCATATACATCTTGGGATAAATCACACACTTCCGGAACCAATGTGGGGCTTGTAAAAATAACATTTGGCAATACCAGAGAGACTTTTCAATTGTTTAGATATGAAGCTGGTTTTAATCAAGCACTCAATATTCTGGTAGCAGTTTCTGTTTATACAAAAAATGGTAAGTGTTGACATTAAGAGTGAAGTAATATAACTAAAAATTTGAATCCCATTTAGATCCAATTCCTGGTGGATGTAATGATTCCTTTGAAACTGAGTTTGCTCCTTATCAAAAAATAAGTTTTACGAAAGAAATCGTGACAGTCCGAAGTCAACCACCTTCCCAATTTTCTACCCTCTGTAACAAATCTGGTATAGTGACCGATATGTATTACATGTACCTACCAGAATCGGAAAATATTATGGAATATTTTGTGGCTATTCAAAAAATGTTAAATGCCGAGGATATAAAACTGTATGGCACCAAGGTTCCATATGGCTTGGAACCTAACAAGTACAACCTCATGTACAATAACTATAGGGGTATAGGGCGAGTTTTTGCAATCGTTGCAACGTCGGATAGAGGCCGTTCTGCGTATGTGCCAGCGGTTTCTTTTGGATGTAGCACAGGTAAATCAGGTGAAAATTGTACTGGACCAGGTAAGTTAATCTTGTATTTTTTTAAGTAAGTCCCGTCATAAATCAACTTTCTTTGTTCTAGATGAATTTCCTTGGGCACTCGTAATAGCTTTAATGCTAATTTTAGGTTTATTTATATGTTTTTTTGGACACAGGTTTTTTAAAACTACAACATTTGTAAACACCGCCATGTTAATAGTTTTCTTTATGATGATTGCTACTACTTTAGATGATGAGTTTACCAGCGAAGGTATTACAAATATATGGGACTATCAAGGGCATATTATATAATTCAAAACATTTTAGGTAAATCAGTTTATTCATTATTGATGGGTGCTGTGGTTGGAGGGGTCTGGGTTTTTTTGTGGTGGTGGCTTGGAATACCAGTTCTTGCTGTCCTGACCACTTTTTTATTGACCGGAATACTAATTGCTTCAGTATTCTTTTTCATTCCTTATGGTATGTGTATTAAAACATGCAATTTTAATGCGAAATTAGAGAAAAAAACACCTAATATTGCTATAAACAAAGTACACATTTACAGAGTGGTCAAGGTAAAAACTACTGTTTAAATACCTTGTTTATTTTGAAAAATATTTAACATCGAACCTTACATAAAGCACAATCCTGAATAGAATTTACCAGGTCCAATATGTATATTTAAAAATAAATGGCGTATGTAATAATAATTATTTTGCAGCCATGGCTTTTTACTCTCTTATAAATTTTTAAATGGTCAGCTAACAATAAATATATAAAAGTTTTTCCATCACGTTTGCAATGCTGTCAATGAATAATAAGAGCAGCGTAGGACTCAATTTGGATCCCTTAAATACTCTGTGTGTTGGAATAAACCATGAGACACTTTATTAAATTCCGTTTTAAAGTCGAAAATTATTTGTTCTGGAAAATTGTTGGTGAATGTAGAATGAACTTGGTGAATGTAGATCTGAAAATCATTTTCGAACCAGCATTTGTGTGACGTTGTGAGTTATATTTTATGGAATTTTTCAGGAAAAAAATTTTAGTTTTTGAAGAAAAAGGTGTCCAATATAAGTAAGTCCAGAGTAATTGTAAGTT
Organism: Anthonomus grandis grandis; assembly: GCF_022605725.1. NCBI lineage: Eukaryota > Metazoa > Arthropoda > Insecta > Coleoptera > Curculionidae > Anthonomus > Anthonomus grandis. The sequence goes on from NC_065551.1 coordinate 20,573,026, forward strand.
TCCAGATCCAGAAAGTCATTTTCACGTTACAGTGTAATGTGTGAAGTAATCCGGACAATTAATGGTTAGGGGGTGTGTGATTTGTCCGGATAACTGAAGCTTAATATTAGGATGAAAAAAAAAATTCATTGCACATTTTTAAACATTTATTAATAAACAGAAAAGCTCTAACAAAAAAATAAAAATATTAACGTCAAAGTTATTTTAAAAATACATACCTATATTATGTTATTTCGGAACTACCTTAAAGCAAAAGAAGTTATATTTGTTTTTTTAAATCAAAATCTTTTTTTTTAACGCAGTATTTTTAAAATCGTAAAGTAACTCATTTTGCCTATAGGATATATTATTTTTTGACGCCCACTGAATACAGGTATTAAAGGAGTTTACGGCATCTTGATGTTTATTTTTTGTCATAATTTAAAGGCCATCCACCATCATCACTAGAAGAATTGTCTTTAACGTGTTGTAGGTCGTCAATCGTTTCAGCCAGAACATTCTGGTCTGTTATTAAAATGTCAGCTTCAGAGCTATTTCCTGTAATTCACGCTTCTAAATCTTCGGTTGAAATATGTGCTTCTAATATTTGTCGACCAAGCAATTTTATGTTATTTAATTAATTTTGTAGCTCTTTAGGTGTTTTTAAAGCAATTTTCTGTACCAAAGTGGCCAAAGGAATTTTTTTCATCATCTTGTTTTTCTGTAGCCAATTCCTTAGAGGACAACCATTGTTCCATAATTTTTGGTACGGTTATTTGTAAAAAAAACTTGTAGTAGGAATGTCAGTTTAAGATGCTACCATTTTTTTAAACAAGTCCTTCCTGTAAAAGAGTTTTATGGCTTGGATGACATGCTGGTCCATAGGCTGTATTAACGGTGTGCAATTGGGTGGTGGATACATAGCAGAGATCTAACTGTTATCACTTTAAGATCTGGTGGCCTTATCTAATAACCAAAAAGAGCTTTTGGAGGTAAATGTAATTCGTTCAATTTTTTTCTTACTGCCGGTACAAACTCTATATATGGAACCATTCACGAAATAAATCTTTTGTTATCCAACCTTTTTTTGTCTTTTATTAGATACAGGAGCCAGAGCTCTTGGTTTTACTGATTTTCCAGCAACGGGCAACCATAACCTTTGATTGCCAGATGCATAAGCACAGGACATAAACTTTATCTCATTATATTTAATCTGATCATTTTAAAGGCCCATTTCTTTAATTTTTTAAAATATTTTTTTATAAACGGCTTCACAGCCTCAGCATTGCTTCAAAGTATTTCCCCTCTAATAGTTAACTGCCTTATACAAAATCTTTCTTTAATTTTTGCACCAAGGTTTAGCTGGTGATAAAAAATCTTGTCTTGTCACATATAAGATCACCTAAGACTAGTTTCTCTCCACATACCCTTACATAAAAGAACTTGAAACATAAAAAAAGACAAATAGACAAAATTAACAAACTTTTCCAATGCCCATGAGCAAGTATAAAACTTTAGCTTTTAGTTTTTTAAAGCACTAATAACTCAAATTAAATTAACAAAGAAATAGAAGATTAACAAAAAACTAATTTTATAAAAAAATAAACCTTTAGACTGACATCTCTTCGATAGAATGTACAACTTACTTTTAGCCCATTTCCTGCACAAACCAAGTGTACAATGCTTTTTCCATTTCCGGAAATGCACTTAGCCTTAGTGTCATTCTTTTTTCTAAATTGCAATCTTCAGCTGCATAAACTATTATATTAGCCTTGTTCTTACATATATCCAAAAATGTCGATTTTCCAATACTTAATTTACTGGCAACTGATCTAACATTTTCCCGTGAATCTAGCAATTTAATTATACGAGCCGCGTAACGTCGCCCTGAACTAGCTGAGCCTGAATTCTATCTACTAGGCCTCCACAACATTCTGGGGTGAAACTATACCATATTTGTAATTGAGTACGGAGTTGTGGCAAAGTACGCTAAGGATCATTTCTTAGCCGTTGTTTCATTTTGTGCCAAAATGTCTATTGGGTTACTTTAAGATCCGGGCTGTTAGAGGGATGTGACAGAACTTTAATGCTACGTTATTCTATCCATGTTTTGGTAGATTTAGCCGTATGGCATGAGGATCCGTCCTGTTGAAAGTAAAAATCTCCGGATGGATATAAATTTGATGTGCTTGGTAAAAGCAAATGTTGAAGGATATCTTAATATTTTGCTGCATTGAAAATGCCTTCAACAAAATGTGAAATTCCCAATCATTTGGTCGACATGCAATCGCACACCATGATGCCCTGTGGAAACTTTACAGTTATCCTTATGGTATGATTTTGTTTTTTCCCGAATCACACGCTTTTGGTAATTTTCCCTACAGACGATAACGATTCCTTTTTTAAATTTCCATCAACAATGATTTTTCTATGGCCTACTTGAATAAATAAAAAAAACTTAGAAATTTAAATCGCAAAGAGAGATTTATATCAAACCTACCTTATAAACATTAAGACTCGTCTTACTACTCTTACCGCAGACTACTCTTCTGGATATATTTCCGACAACATTCTCTAGAAACATTCATTCCAGTTTCTCGATTCCACCTGGCAGTTTTTTGTCGTAGTGTATTGCTTCTTTTCGATTTACATGTTCGAATTGAGAAAATGCCTTACACTTTTTTTTAGAAACAACTTTTGGACGGCCTAAGCCTTTGTCGCGAACATCAGTTCTGGCAGTTTTACCATATTTCTGAATTATATGAGACACAGTAGTTGTTGCTACAGTTAATTCAATGGAAATTTCACGCATTGTTTTCCCTTTATGGTACTGATCAATAATAATTTCTCGCACTTTTGGATCAGTAGGTTGTCCGCGTGCCATTATTGTATTTGACTCGTAATAAAACTGACGGTTGTTAATTATTAATCTTTAAATGATGTGTGACAATTATTATTGACAACGCATTACTTATTCGTCTCTTTCATTTCAAGGCCTTTTTCGCGTCAGGCTAATAAAACTTAAGAAACATGAAGAAAAGCAAAATATGTTCCAATATTTAGTCAGCATTTTTCAATTATGAAACCATTAATAACATAGTAATCAACATAAAGTACATAATTAAATCGTAAAAATAATTCCATACCTCATACAGAATTTTGTTAATTTCATATTTATAATTTAAAAAAGATGAAAATAAAAGAATATCGGAAAATTGGTATTTTGTTTGCAAAATAACTGCTTCTTCCAACATATAGTTGTTAGGGCTCGTATCACGCTTTTGTTGCAAGTTTAACGCTATGTGTTTTCTTTTCGAAGTTTTTTGCTCTTGTACACCTTCCACCGCACTTGTCGCCAGCTCAAATAATAAAATAATATAAAACGATAAAAATTATAAAAAAGAGTTACGCCTGGATTATTATTTTTGAAAAGATGTGCCTGGATGTACCGATTTAACTGTCTGGATTATAGAGGTTACGCTGTATATTATACAACCACTTTACCTGATTTCAATCATTTGTGAGAAATCCGGAAGTTCTGTATAATTTTTCTTATTTTCCAAAAAACGCATAATAATTCTTTTTTTAGTAGTGTTCTAAACTGTCTCTTGTTTTCCAAAAAATTGATAGTATTCCTTTTTTCAGACGTTTCTTTGATTATTTATTGTTGATGTATTAATGCATGCCTTTTTTGAATAAATGTAGCTTAAGCTGCCTGTCATGTTTAAAACATTGCCTTAAGAACTATCCAAAAGTTCTCTATATCTCTTATCTTCCAGGAAATCGATAATATTTTTTTTGTCAGACATATCGTAAATATTTATTGATTAGTCCATGAAGAGTCTTCTGCTGCTTGGAGGACCTGTGCACTTATTGCCTAAAAAGTTCTTTAAAATCTGTCATATTCCCTTTTTAGGCATTTTTTTACTCCGGGTAGCTGTAGACAAATAGCTCATTCACTTCCTATAAACAACAAAATTCTTCAAAACAGCTATATCTCTCCCTTAGAAAACATTTATTAAAAGAACTTCTTGTGAAATTGCACTTTCCTTGGCTTTCTCCCCGTTAATAAAAATAATAGCATTTATCTTGACCATCCTGTATATTTTTAACCTATGGTGGCTTACAAAATTCTATGGCAATTTATCTTAAACTTAACTTCTTTTGCAGGAAATTTATCGACATTATTCGGCGGCCGATTTACATTTTGGGCAATATTCGGCGCAATAGTCCTTATATGCCAACTTCCCTTATTCTATTTAACACCGACGGCCCATATAATGGCTATAAGCCTATTATCATCTTATGCGGTAATAGTCGCACTAAACTATTATATTGCCGGCAACTTGTATTATATTATTATCAATACATATCGAAGGATAGCAATAGACAAGTTTGAAGAAGTCGTCATAGATCCCCCGTATCACTTTGCCAGTAAGTAATGTGGGTGTGTGTTTAATTGTTTAAACTGTTTTGCTTTTTTTTTGTAGATATTTCGGCCACTGTTTTATGGGTTATTTTATTTCTGGCAGGGGTGTATTTTCAGTGGAAAAACTCTGTAGGGAGGCCACCGTTTCCACCTCACAGGAGAAGAAGCCTTAATGGAGGTGCAAATTGGGAAAGACGCCCTTTAATAAATAGAGAGACGCCCTCTCCTGATTATTCACAGCACTAAGGTTAATAATTTGTAATCTTTTAAAGACTTAATATGTGCCTTATTTTTAATTAATTAATAAAAATTTTTTTGAGGTTTATTTATTTTTTTCTGTTAATTTTATTATATAGTAGGTATGGTTTAATTTCAGTATTGCATTACTGTAAAATATGGTTAATATGATAGGTAGGTACTTCGATATACTTGCAGACAGCAAATAGTGTAGATATCCACCATGATGGCTCGCATCACTTTGCTCAAGATTCTAAATACTCTATTTTATTTTTGGAAAATTAAGCTCCGATCAAACCAAATTTAGCAACGGATTTCACTCCATTTAAATGGCTTAATAATGAATGTTTATCACTAATTTTGATAAGATGTCGTTAATGCTATTTGGCTATTATTCTCACTTGTTGAATTTTAATAAGCTTACTATTGAGCTCTCCGATAAACTTATAAATATTTGTAGTAGAAATAAAATCAAACATAAAATGGAATTATTACATGAACCATAAAGTAAGATTATGTATTAACAAATTTAAGACCTGAAAAAATATTTTGATATTGCATATTTAAAAACCCTATATTTGGTACTTTTACAACCCAATCTAACATATGGGATTCTGGTATAGGGTAATATTTAAAAAACGGACATAAGATCGCTAGATATTGTCCAAAAATGTCTATTGAGATAGATCTATGATAATTGAAAAAACGAGATACGCTTAAGATCATTAGTCACACCTACTCTACTCGATCAATGGCTTTGACTGGTTCGTTGCCAAAGATAAATACAACTTTGGGACAGCGTTTTTGTCTATTTTTGAGCCTTAATATTCATGCTGAACTACCTGTCACAATTTAAAAAAATAATTTAATTGAACTTTTTAAAATAAAATTAACAATAATAATAATAATAAATCATTTTATTGTTCCAATTAATTATAACAATTTTGCAAATACAAAACAAATATATAAATGAAACAAATGGCCTTGATAGTCAGCTTCTCTCCAAAAGGAGAGGCTGTTAAAGCCGTAGACAAATTCTAAGCCGTACTTACATTTAGTTACCTTACCTAAGCCTAATAAAACCCAATACATTAATGAAGTTAGATGACTCGGTCCATTATGTTAAGCGGTACAGAGCTCTGGTCAGAAAAAAATAAAAGAAAATTGTATGTATATAATATCTTATTTTCTCCTGAAATGCATATAAATACCCATAAAAACTCATTGAGAACAAACACTGAGAAGCCGCTGTCTGATCCATCTTTTGAAACAGGATAAAGATGTGTTAAAATGAGCAACTTGAAATTTATTTACGGTTGACGCTATGTTATAAGAGAATCCTCTTTTAAAAAGTTCCTTATTGTGCTTGGGGATCGTAAGGATGTGTATTCTACGTATATTTATATTATGAACATCAGTTCTGTAAACAATTTTTCTACTGAGATAGATAGGACACTGAAATTTAATGATGTTATAAAACAGACAAGATGAGTGCAGTACACGCCTGTTGAACATTGACAACCAGCTAAGTTCTTTAAGCTTATGTGATACGTGTTGTCCACGTCTTATGCCACATATAAAACGTATGCATGAGTTTTGAACCTTTTGCACTCTCCGGACCTGTGTTATATGCAGAAAAGGACCATAAACACTATCCGCGAAGTTAAAGTGTGATAGTACGAGTGCGTCACATAGTTCAATTTTGGTTTTCTTTTCTAAGTAATGCCTGAGGAAAAAGAGATTTAAGGGCGCAGTAGGATTTTTTAATACAAGCTGTTATATGTTCGGTAAATTTAAGTTTAGTGTCACAAATTAAACCCAGGTTTTTAGCGGAATTTTTAAAAGAAGTATTAGCGTTTCCGATACTTAGATCCAACTGACTCAAGATATTTTCACGTAGTTTATCATTACAAAATAATAAAGCCACCGATTTCAAGGGGTTCAACCTCAGCATGTGACCCTCGGACACCTCACAGAAAGTTAAAATTAAAAGAATAAATCATGACTAAGCCAAGAAAATGCATTGAAAATATAATTTATTTTAGAAATGTGGGAATGGAATAAATAAAACAACAAAAAATATTTTGATCTTAAGAATGTGATTATGAATGTTTCGATAAATGTTGCTTCCAAATTTAGAATTTGCTTTAACAAATATTTAGATTTGCTTTTTATTACAAGTAGTAACCTGCTGCTTCTGTATTTTTTTTGTTTACTTTTACTTCTAAATATTAGAAGCAAAAGTAAGGATTTTTAATGTTTATTTGCTTTCATTATATAAGTAAACATATTTATTATTTACTTATATTTAATTCTTTAAAACTTCTATTAAACAAATTACAAAAGTGAACCTATTTAAGGACAAAAAATTGCATTTTCTTCGGATTTGCATAAAAGTATGTCTTGTTTACATATACTACAACTGGCGCAAAACGCCTTAAAAAAATATTTTCCACAGCAGGACTTGATGGCACAATGCACATTCCAAAATTCGATATTAACGGCCCAGTAGCTTCGGCGACTAAAAACCTTTAAAAAGGTTTAATATCATAGCAGAGAAAAACAAACCACCTGTGGTTTGTTTTTCTCTGATCATAGTACCGTTCGGTTTAGTGCTAAAGTGATTTTGTGTCTAACTTATTTAAGCCTTTATGTTTAAAACAATATTTAGGGAATCTAAAATATATTTTTAAAAGAAAAAATATGAGTTTTTGTATTGGAAGGTTTTAATTAAAATAGTTATTCTAAAATAATGGAGTAGGCCTTAATGCCTAATTAGCAACAAAGGGTGTTAAAATAAAAATATCATATTATATATTGTTTCGATAAAAGGGTCTTAAAATACCTTTAAATTAATTAAAAATTCATTTATTAGACCTGAACATAAATTATATTAAAAAAAAAATCATCGATTTTGCTTCAAATTGACTTTTAATTTAAATTTAGTCATAACAACCTTTGAAAATGCAATTTTAATTTCTAATTACGTTTTAAAATTAAATGGCCGTTTTCAATCAAGTTAGCTGTAAACATGACGTCGTAGTATAGTAGGCTTCAACACAACTTTGGTTGTAAGACATCTAAAAAATATGCTACATTTAAACAATGGTCTGCCAAACAACTAAGTTTAGATCCCAAAAAGCAACCGATGTTGCAAAACTGTTGCTGCATGCATCCGGTATGATTATACTGCAAAATCGTATTTATTACTTTGAAGATGAGTTATTCCAAAAAGTTTGTGATTGCACAAATGCAAGGTACATTGAACTTAAAGGAGTATCTCTTAAATTGACTCTTAATGAGATTAAATTTTTTTTTGGAATAGTTTGTTTGATGTCCTGTCTTAAATATCCCAAAATCAGAATGTACTGGGCAAAAACCACTACAGTTTCAGCTATTGCAGATATAATGACTCGAGATAGATTTTTTGCTATAAGAAGATGACGAAAAATTGGAACAAATACTAAAAATCATTGGAAATGATGACTCTGACATTGAAATGTCTGATGATGAAGAAGAAATTTAAACTATGGATGATTTAATGGGGAGAGAAGAAGAAATAATTAATGAAGAACTAGTAAGCAGCAGTGAGGAGGATTTGCACCTCCAAATTTTGAAGGCCCTTCTAATGAATGCAGCGCAGAGCTCCGGTATGATTATACTGCAAAATCGTATTTATTACTTTGAAGATGAGTTATTCCAAAAAGTTTGTGATTGCACAAATGCAAGGTACATTGAACTTAAAGGAGTATCTCTTAAATTGACTCTTAATGAGATTAAAATTTTTTTTGGAATAGTTTGTTTGATGTCCTGTCTTAAACATCCTAAAATCAGAATGTACTGGGCAAAAACCACTACAGTTTCAGCTATTGCAGATACAATGACTCGAGATAGATTTTTTGCTATAAGAAGTAACCTTAAAATCGTCATTGATGGCAGCATCGCTGAAGAGGTACGCAGGTCTGACAAATTTTGGAAAGTACGTCCTATTATAAAAGCAGTATGGCAGGGGTGTTTGCAGATATCTGGAGAGAAAGTGGTTGCTGTAGATGAACAGATGATCCCATTTACAGGGACTTGTAAAATGAAGCAGTTTGTTAGAGGAAAGCCAAATCTAGAGGGCTTGAAAAATTTTGTTGTTGCTGCCACTGATGGTCTTGTCGTAAACTTTGAATTATATCAAGGAAAAGATATTTTTCCAGATGATTCTGTAAAACGACTTGGTGTTGGACCTTCTGCTGTTGTTCTCGAATATCTTCCTCAACAAGAGAAATATTGTACTGGAACCATTATGAAATCTCGTGTACCAGCGGCAGCAAATTTAACTTCGGAAAAAATGATGGCCAAGATAGGTAGAGGCAGCTCGAAACAAATTGTAAGACAAGATGGCGAAATAGTAGTTGTACAATGATATGATCTGAAATCTGTACTTTTGGCATCTACTGCTCTAGGAATTCAACCTAGCGATGAGATTCAGGTTAAAAGACCTTACGTTGTTGTTAAATTCAACGATTGTATGGGAGGAATAGACTTGATAGACCGAATGATTAGCTATTATTGAATTCGAGCCAGATCAAAAAAATGCACTGTAAGGGTTATTTTCCATTTCTTTGATCTGGCAATGGCTAACTCATGGATTTTTTTATCGAAAAGATAAAAAAATATTTAAAATCCCTCCACGTAAAATACAACATTATTTAGATTCTAAAATCGAAATTGCCACTCAACTTTTGACAAATACACCCAACCCACAAAGTGAATCCCAAGAAAACGTCCGAGGTATAAGTACTAGAAGAAATCCTGAGGGAAATATCTTTGTCGATTCACCGTCATCGTCATTAGACACCGAAAGAAAACGAAAGCAACACTTTCCAGAAATTGCCACAGACTTAAAAAATTCGGTTAGATGTAAAAATGACTCTTGTGCCAAAAAAACAAGTTTTTTTGTAATACATGCAACACATTTTTGTGCATTACTGGCAACAAAAACTGTTTCATGGAGTTTCATAGCAAATAAATTTAAGTTTACATTTATTTTTTGCGTTTTTATAGGTTTAGACTGAAATGTTATTGAAAAAAAAATCATATATTAGAAATTTTTGTTTAGGTTAAGACCCAATGTCCATTTTAATGGACGTCATGTATCTGTCAAAGTAAGAAAAAAAATAACAAAAGTTATTAGTAAACAATGTTTATTTATGTATTTTTTATTATATTTAAAAGCCTCACAACCCTAACTTAACAAAAACATGTCCGAGTCCCAGGAGGATATCAGTCCTTAAATTAAATACAAATTCGCAAAAAGTGGGAGAAAAGGAGAAGAAGGTCGTGCTAAGCTGTGAACTGAGTAGCAGCAATTTTTTGGCAAGACTCGATTGATCGATAAGTGTCGACACCGTTTTTACGCGTGTGTATTTTTTGGTACGTGTCTACTACTCCCATCTCAATGACATCGCTTAAGGTCATTTGACGTCATCTTGCTGCCTGGCTAAGGCTATATGCACATATGTATATGTTCTGTATGTACGATGTATATATCGAAGGTGTAGATATAAGCAGGCGACGGTAATGTTCACAAAATATACACATATAATATTTATACTTGAACATATGAAAGTTAAGTTGATCTCATAAGGGGTCAATATTTGATACGTGATAAAAAGATTTGTCAAACTAATTTGCAAATACTTCTGGCATGCACGCAAACAACAACAAGCGACGTTGCCGCGAAAAATTTATACCTTGAATTATCTGCCATTCAAATCCTCCCTGATTTAGATCTATGATCGGTCTATTTTCAACAAGACAGATATCTTGCTCATAATACGTTTGTTATGTTAAATGAAAAGATTTTTTAATAATAAACCGTCTAATGAGTGAGTGGAACTGGCGATATGAAATAACCTCCCAGTACTTCAGATTTGCCCCCAAATGATTTTTATTTTTATGCGGTTTATGCGGGAGATGATTTACAAACACGAATTTAGTGAGCCAGCCAATTTAAAATAGTTGCGAGAGAAAATTGTTGAGTTTGCCAATTCCATCTCGCTAGAAACTCTTTGGTGCGAAATTTGTACTTTTTGATAGGGTTACTTTTTGTTTAGCAAAAGAAGGGGGTCTGTTTAAGCTTTTTATTTAAGGAGTTAATTTTTAGCTTTATTTTTATTAGAATAACGCTATAATCTTGAGAATCGTAATCTAATAATAAACAAAAGATTAAAATTCTAAAGTGGCTAGTATACTGTATGTATATGTAAGTATAGAGCCTGCATCAGGAAAATATTTTTGAAATGTCCAAACTTTCGCGTAATATTTTGCAAGATAATTGTATTGCAAGTAATACAGTAACACCCATCAAAGTCAGACGCTTACTAACGTCGTACTGAAAAATAACAATGTAGCACGCAAGAATCAGAGCGCCCAAAATCATGCGTGCGCATTGCCATAAGTACCTCTTTGTGCGTAATGATTGATTCTCCAACCTGTATACTAAAGCATTTTTAGTGCAAGTTTGTCTATACGCGAAATTCCATTCCAAAAAAGAAATTTATTGGAATATAATTAGAAATTAATTTCACTAAACCATACTTTAATATCGTTATATGTATTTACAATGCAATAATTGCGGTGCTCACTTGGTTACTACTGATTATCATTTCATTTTTGAATTCTCTCAGAAAACACCCTTTTTAAAAATGTATATATATATATATACATTTTTATATATATAAATCATTCTAATAATTTTTTTTATATTGGTTTAACCAGAATGTGCTTCGAATACATTTTCCTCTAGAATTAATAAATAAAACAAATAAATTTCCAATTACTAATTTATTCCACAAACTAACTTTACACATCTACACAGAAAATGTGCTACACTTAGTGCATTTAATTTTTATTAAAAATAATCACAGCAATAATAACTTACCAACATTTACGATTTACAGCTATATACTCTTAATTTTATATTTTACAGTGTGTGCACGCAGCGCCTCCTCAGACAATTCTTGTAATTTTTCTTTAAAATGTAATAATATTTATCTGTATATCTAAGAATCAATATACATACATAACATGGATAATTATTATGCCAGAGCGGCAGTATATTGCCAATAAATGTACATTTCATAATAACAAAAATACAGGATTGTGAAGTTTTAAAACATTATTGCTATATATATAACTAAATATTGCAGCAATATACAGGAAATAATGAGATTTTTGCGCTGATAAATATTTACATAAGAAATTTTTTTGAAACAATCTATTTATTGCAGTATGGTCATAAAGACACACCCTACCAAAAAATTCATTCATTGCTTATCCATTGCTTCTGATAATAAGTTTAATAACATGCCTTAATTGGTAATTTGTACATTAATTCACATTAATATAGTTACTATTTCACAAGTATATAAAACTCATTTACAGGATACATTTTTTTTATTTACAACATATATACAATAGTTATATAGTGTTTTTTTTAGATTTGGGAACCCTGCTTTCTTTGTTTTATTTGCATTAAAATAAAATAATGTACAATAGAAAGTTTTTTTTTTATTTTACTTGATGCAATGTTGTTGGGTCTTTGGGTATTCTATTTTTAAGATATTAAAAACTTGAGAGGAATAGAAGTGGAAATAAAAAAGAAGTAAGAAGAATCATATTTATTGAAAATTGGAGTTAAGAATGAAAAGTTACTTAAAGGTCTACGATATTGGCTTTTTTGAATTTTTCCAGTCGAACACACATGAAATATAACTGAAAAGTATCAAATCTGAGTTTCTTTGAAAAAATCTTATTTAAAAAGAAAAAAATTAGAAGAATTCTTTTATCAGTTTTTTTGAAACTACTATTTTTTATGTAATAAAATACAAATTAGGTGTTTTGTGCCGGAAAATGCCATTTTGACCATCTTTCTAAAAATTATTCCTTTGTATGCCTTCTTCTATTTTTTGATAAATTAAGGGTTACATGTGATACTAATTTTTCCAAGTTTTGAAACAAAAAGTTAAGTTACAACCGATTTATAAACGATCGTTCCGTTCGACGTAATAGGTCTGATGATTGTTTTTTCAAACTTTACACATGGATGTTAACTTGCCCATTAAATACGAACGTTCAAAATAAATTAACTGATTTCTTAGATAATAACGCCAAACATGTATCTGTATATTAATTATTTTTTTACCAACATCGTAAAAGGGTCAATTTATAAACTTGCCGATCACACCGCATAATTTCTTATGACGTAGTATAAACTAAAACAAAAAAATTACTTTATACTATTACTGCCCATTAAAATATTAAAGGTGAACATGTAGGTAATACCTCTTTCCAAGTTTTGAAATATAAAGTGAACTTTTTGTGGGACAAAAATAATTGACCCAATTTACAACCGATTTATAAGTGCCCTTCTGTTGGACGTAATAGGCAAACCTCTGATGATCGTATTTTTATTAAAATTGTTATTAATAATTGATTTTTATATAATAACTTTACGAATGGATGTTCAAATGCCCATTAAATGCGAACATTCAAACTCTGATATCTGCTCCTTTAAAAATTAAAAGCTAACATCTAACATCTTTCCAAGTTTTCTTTTCTTTTTATGTGAAAAATATAACCTTCTGTTCCATTTGACGTAATAGGCAACATGTGATGATCGTTTTTTAGCTAAAATGTTTATTAATAACTGCTCTTCAAACTTTACAAATAGATGTTAAAATGCCGGGAATGAATGGTTGGAGAAGCATAAAGGAAAAGAAAAGGCAGCCTTTTGAGAGAACTGATGATAGATAGACCGGCTTTGGATCACTAGTTCTTTTATTTTATTCGCGACGGTACTTTATACTGACGGTACGTTAGTTTACTCGTTTATTTAGTGTAATTGTGTGTAATTCGTGTTTATTTGTCAATATAGTAATTAAGAGTGTGCTTTCACGAATTACGAGTTTTACCTATAACGAACATGTCCGCCGAAAATAATAATACTGACTCTCCGACATCAGAAGTGGGACTAACCAGTCCACAATTGGCTGAAAATATCCTGACGAAACAGCCTAAAACGCAGACAAATATTCCAAGTAGTCAAGTGGAGTTGCTACTTAGAAAAATGATTGAAATGCAGAGTAAAATCAAAAATTGCAGATCCGGAAGGCTGGTGCTGTTTGTTAAAATGCAAATGTTATCTGGCATTACGCTGGTGATTAGTTTATCATGTGCGTTAAAAGGAGATACAGCGGATTGGCTTATTCGTTCTAGACCTTTAGGTAAAACTTGGGCAGATATTCGCACAGAATTTTTATGGATATGTTCGAGGAAGCAGTTCTTGGACATCAGAGTGTTCCTAGCAATACAACGCTTTTGGACGAAGGACTGCACGTTTTACGCCTAGCAATGCACTTAATAAAGTCTTGTGAAAACGTAGAGGCCTTAGCAACATTGTTTGCATGTCATGTTGTGGCAAACAGATCTGAATCGGTTCGTAAGCAATTGCAGGCGGACATACCAAAAGATCTAAAGAGTTTTTGCGTTGCATTAAGGGGCTCTACAGGTAAGCGGCCGGCGCTATTTTCAACTGATCATCATATTAGTTCGAAGCGTCATGCCCTTACTCAGCCAAACAAGAAGGAACAATCATCATTTCTGGGCAAGTGTCGTGTTTGTGGCAAAATTGGACATAAGGCTTATCAGTGCAAAATGAATGTGGCTAGTGATCTGTAATCTGTGAATAGGCGGGTAGTGCACGATAGCAAAATCGTAAAGTCTGTTACGTGTTTTACTTGTGGAAAACCAGGACATATTGCAACCAGTTGTCCTGATAAAGAGAAGCAAGCTTCGACTAGCGAATCTCGATATGAATAAAGGTGAGTCAACTTGGTTGAGCGTGATGTATAGTGAAGATAGCTGAGGTTATCTAATACTTGATAGCTGTTGCGATAGCTAGGTCAAGTGTGAAAGTAGTAAAGATAGTTGCGGCTATCTGTTACTGAGAATAGCTGGTGAGGTAGCTAGATGAGAAGTCTAAAGATGACTGCGGTTTTCTGGGGCTTAACAGCTGCTGCGGTAGCTTGGTTGAGCGTGATATATAGTAAAGATAACTGAGGTTATCTGTTACTTAAAAACTGCTGCGGTAGTTTTTGGCTTCAATACATAGTGTATTAAAAAAAAAATTTAGAAGAAGTATTACTGCGGTAATCTTCTTGGTGCATTATGATTCATCATCAACAAATCAAGTGCGGTGACTTGTTCTTTGTGTTACGAGGGTAACAAGGTGTTTAAGAACGAAAGTTGAGTAAAGAATGGTTGAAATGTAAAAAGTATTTGTTTATGTAATTTGTTTGACTTGTCGGGATGGACAAGCGGTTTTTCTTATTTAATAGTTGTTTGGGTTGTTCCAGGTGGAACAATGGCCTAGCGTACGAGGACGTGCGATATGTCAGTCTGGCCGTGTCGGCTATACGTATTTTTCTAAGAATATTAAGATAAGGATTTGTTTTGATTAGTAATAGGCTTGGTATTAAGTTACTGTCACCGATCGGCGGTACCGCCGTCCATTAATTATTTTTATGAGTCTGGGTTCATGTTGATTTTTAGTGAAGTTTATTTAGAAATAAAATAAAGGACATGACTCAATATCTTTTAAGAGATATCGAGAGAGTGGAACGAAGCCGGGAATGAATGCTTGGAGAAGCATAAAGGAAAAGAAAAGGCAGTCTTTTGAGAGAACTGATGATAGATAGACCGGCTTCGGATCACTAGTTCTTTTATTTTATTCGCGACGGTACTTTATACTGACGGTACGTTAGTTTACTCGTTTATTTAGTGTAATTGTGTGTAATTCGTATTTATTTGTCAATAAAGTAATTAAGAGTGGGCTTTCACGAATTACGAGTTTTACTTATAACAAACATGTCCGCCGAAAATAATAATACTGAGTCTCCGACATATATTATTATAGATTTAATTTTAACATTGTCAATAAAAAAGTTGTTTGTCTCAAAAAAACCTACAAAATTCATTTAAAAAGTTTTTTTGGCCGATAAACCGTTCCTTAGTTATAGCGTCTACAATTACGACCATTTTGCTTTGTATGAATAAAATCAAATTTTTTCATACTCAAAATATTTAAAAATGTTCTTTTATATTTACAATAAGAAAAAATATTTTCAATTTTAAAATTAAAAATAATAATAATTAACAATAATAAGAAAATGAAAAATATTATATGATTATTTAAGAAAATAGTATATGAATATTAACTTCATTGGTCAAAAAAGATATAAAAAAATTTTCATGCGCAGTCGTATAACATTTATAATTAAAAAAAATTATAAATTATTTTGTTAGAATATTCCTTATTGATAAACTGTGAAAGAATTCGAAGTTGTTTCTTTCATGATAATCTTCGTTTAAAATGTTTTGTACTTACATTAATCCTTGTTCTGTCAGCTTGTTGCGCTTATCACTATTATGTGGTTATAATTACAGTGAAATTAACTGTCATTACTTATTAATTCATGTTTATTAATTAAAGTTGTTTGTAATTCTTTTTTTTGTAAATTTTTTAGATGAATTTTGTAGGTACTTTGGCGCCATCTATTTTTTGTAATTTTTATCGCAGCAAATGAACTCAATGAGAAGACTTGCAGAGAATAATTTTTTGTCCTTACAAATTTTTCCGAAAACCTACCATTCTCGAGCTAAGTGAAATCCAAAAAACTTTTGAGTTTTTTCAAAAATCCGGTACGCGTCGAGGTCACAAATTTCAAGTTAAGCTTTTTGAATGCTCTTTTAAAGATTTCTGCAAAAAAAAGTGTGTAGGTACATTTTCGTCAAAACGGCTTTTTTTTTTTCGACAGATTTACTGTACTTAAGTAACTAATTTCTTGGACGCCAACGTCAAACAAGTATCCACGTATTAACAATTTTTTTACCATACAAACATCGTAAAAGGTTGATTTATAAATTTCATAGTGACGCCGCATAATTTTCAACATACTAGTAAAAATCATAATTACTTTATATATGCTTATTTCAAAATTAAAGTTTGACATTCTTCCAAGTTTGAAACAAAAAGTTAACTATATCTGTGAAAAATATAACTAAGGTCGATTTTTAAATGATATGGTATTTATTGGTATTTTTAGATGAACCCATTCTAGTATCTCCTTCCAGTTTTTCACGGCCAGCAAATGTTGTTCTTGGGTGCGGAAAACAAGCTTTAACTCTCCGCACTTGCATTTGCTGCTGACGGTTAATACATTGAATTCCGCACTCAAAAAGTTCAATTGCCGGGCGTGTATAATACATTAAAATGGCCAGGATTTAAGACTAATAATTTGACTGTTAATTAAATCAGAAATATAGTAAATAATTATTGGGAATCGTGAACGACATCTTCTAATTTAGTTTTTAAGTTGCATCGTTAAGTTTATAAATACATCTTTTAAGTCACAACGAGCAGTAAAAGGCTATTTTAAGTTCGAATCCAAGATCTAAAATTGTTAACAGAAGTCTATTATGTGCGTTTAACCTTTAACAATTGTTTAGAACAGTGAACGACATTGTCAAGTTCATACATGTACCGTCGAACTAATTTTAAGTAAAAGTTCGAATTTATAAGCTTATCAGTTAAGTTATAATCGCGGACAAAGTCATGTTAAATGCTAGCTTAAGGGTAAACGCTTGACGTGGAGGCTATAAGTTCACATTATTAAATTTATTAAGAAACCGGGAACGGCATTGTTACATTTATAAATCGATCCTTAATGAGTTGGTTTCGTGGTTCATAGTAAATTTTAAATCTTTTACAATTTCATACTCCCATCACTTGAAAAAAAAATTATCAATAACATTGCATCAGCTTCTCAAACCTATTCACTCTGAACCCACACTCAGTTTAAACATTTTTTTCGAACAACTCGACACCTACATCACTTTATACAACAATCAACCGAAGAACCACTTTAAGAACTTTCTTGCTCTGGCGGCGTACCACTTTGAATGGGCATTTCGGTACTGACGGCGGGTGGTGACAATATCGGCCCGGCGGGATGGTGCAACTGGGTTTCCTGATGCATCAGCAAACTAGTTGCTGTGGGAAACCCAAATAGTTGAGATCACTGAATCCGAGGCCAGTAGTTGGTCGCGAGTTCGGCGGCTTGCGAGGGAATTTGAACTGGAACGGATACTCCTGCTGATATCACACCTGAAACAAGAAGAAAAGTATTATATACCTATAAGAAGGAGTCATTAATATTTAGCAATGGTAAGGGCAGATTTGCACAAAGGGCAGGGACAGACTCGTCTCGTCTTGGTAACATAATTAGAACCGGAAAGTTAATCCGGTGTTTAAAAAAGGTGATCCTAATAGAATTGAGAACTACAGGTCCATTTGCGTTTTAAGTAGGTAGCTTCTCCAAAATATTTGAAAAGCTTATGCATGATCGATTAGTACGGTTTCTTGATAAATATAATATTCTACATTCTTCGCAACATGGTTTTCGAAAAAATATCTCTATTGAAACAGCTTCTCTTGAATTAATTCAGTATGTCTGGAGTAATATTGGAAAAAGATTGAATGTAGTGGCTTTTCTGTTTGACCTATCTCGAGCTTTTGAAACGATTAGCCCGATTTTTATTAAGCATAAATTAGAGAGAGTAGGAGTGCGAGGTAGAGTATTGAGTTGGGTTATATCATATATGACCGACAGATCCTTAGTTGTAAAAGTGGGTGATGATTTCTTAAGTCAGTATAACTGCGAACTTGGAACTCCACAGGGTGGCACTTTGGGGCCGTTGCTTCTCCTGCTATATGTTAACGATCTCTCAGAATTCATTGGCGAAGTTAAATTGTTCATGTACGCAGACGATACTACTATTGTAGTTACAGGAGAAAGTATGGAGGAAATCGAATTCAAAGCCTGTTTTATTATAAAAAAGTTTAACCATTGGTGTGAGGTAAATCAACTTCTAAGAAATTTGGAAAAGACTAAATGCATAGGTTTCTCAAATAATGTGTTGGAGGCTCAGAGTTTTTCTGTCGTTTTGGATACTTTTTCAATTGTCTGCGAATCGTCAGTAAATTTTCTGGGATGCATAAAAGACCAACACCTATCTTTTCTTTCACAAACTGACGAGATATGCAGCAAACTATCTAGAGTGTATTTTTCATTGTTTAACCTTAAAAGGCATCTAGGAATGAAGGGTCTACTGAGTGTATACGAGGGTGGTCCCAGAAATACCAGGCCTGACCTAGAAAGAGATGTCGGTAGTAGTTTGAAAAATATCAGTGTATTAGAAAGTATATAATTTATAAAGCATATGTTTTAAGTTTGAAGACGCCACGTTGTTTAGTATTTGTTTGGCAGCCATCAATAGTGAACGTTTTCAGTGAATTTGTGAAAATGGAAAAAACTGGTCATCGTTCATGTGAAACAATACTTTTATTTGAAAGGCCTCAGCCCAACCAATATAAAAGCTGAACTGGATTCTACCCTGGGTGAGTCTGCTCCTTCGTTAACAATAGTAAAATGTTAGGTAGCAGAGTTTAAACGAGGCCGTACGAGCTGCCAAGACGAGCATCGCAGTGGTCGACCAAATGAGCTGACGACTCCAGAAATTTTAAAGAAAATTCACAAAGTGAACTGGATGATCGTCGGCTGAAAGTGCGCGAGCTAGCGGACATAGTAGGCATTTCAAAAAGTGTGGTACATCGCATATTAACTGAAAATTTTGACATGAGAAAGCTGTGTGCAAGATCGGTGCCGCGTTTGCTCACACTCGAGCAAAAACAGTGTCGTGAAGATGTTTCCATTGAGTGTTTTGCGAAATTTAATAGCAACAAAGCAGCATTTTTGCGTCGTTTCATAACCATGGATGAAACATGGGTCCATCACTTCACACCTGAGACAAAAGAACAACCAAAACTCAAAAGGGAGAACCGGCTCCAAAGAAGGCGAAAACCGTTTCATCTGCAGGCAAGGTCATGGCGTCGGTTTTTTGGGATGCACGAGGGATAATTTTCATTGACTATCTTGAAAACGGTAAAACTATCAACGGCGAGTATTATGTGAACTTGCAACGTTTGAGCGAAGAAATCAAGCAAAAACGACCGCATTTGGTTAAGAAGAAAGTATTGTTTCATCAAGACAATGCACTAGCTCACAAATCAGTTATTGCAATGGCCAAAATTAACGAATTAAAGTTTGAATTGCTACCTCATGCACCCTGTTCGCCAGATTTAGCCTCCTCAGATTATTTTCTGTTTCCAAACTTAAAAAACTGGCTTTGAATTTTCCAACGATGAAGAAGTAATGTCTGCAGTTGATCGCTATTTCGAGGCACAAGACAGTTTTTATTATAAAAAGGGTATCGAACTTATAAAACAGCGCTGGGAAAAGTGTATAGAGCTGAAAGGAGATTATGTTTTTCGTGTTTTCTTTCTTGGTAGTTCTGGGACCACCCTCGTACTATGGTATAGTGTACCCTCTCTTGACCTCATATGTTACTGTTTGTAGTAGTAGATCAGAGGCACAAAGGGTATTTGTATTTCAGAAAAGATTTATGAGACTGATTTTTGGTTTGAAATATAATGAAAGCTGCCGTGAAACATTTAAAAAATATAATATTTAAACAATGCCCGGAATTTATATATTTCAATTATTGTTATACATATTTAAAAATCCAGAACATTTCTCCAAAGTAAGTGATTTTAATAAATATAATGTTAGATGTAAGGATGCTCTTTATTTGCCAAAATTTAACTTTGTTTATTTTAAAAAAGACCCCCTTTTATGAAGGAGTTAGCTTACTTAATCAACTCCCTGCTTCAATAAAACAAATAGATAACTTAAACCTATTTAAAAATAGAGTGAAGTGGCAAATAAAAAATTATAAGTTCTGACGTCTATGATATCAACGATTATAGCGACATGCTGAAAGTCACTCCTGCCTAGTCAGTGTCTGTACTTTGTTTCTACTGTTTGTTGGTACTTTTGTGGTTGTTATAGTTTCTAAGTTTTAAATATGTGTAATTAGGTTTTCTTTATAATAGTTTTACTCTTTTAAATAAGTTAATTAGGATTATCATTTTCCTTCTCCCGACTTATCTTATTCTATTGTATATGTAGTATCAAATGACCAAATAAATCAGTAATCAGTAATTAATAAACTAAATGTGGTGCTACTTTATTTGATATTTAAAAAAACGCATATAAATTTAAAAAAAATGCATTTTTTCAAATATAGTATGTGTACCTATTTGCGAAGATTAAGTATAAAGTTTATTTTAATAAAATAAAATCAAATAACATAGCATAATAAACAAAACTTCTTACAGAATTAGTAACACATAATATATATGCTGTACGTTTACACAATTACATTATAATTCAATTTCAGACTCAACGTCGTCATCTAAGTTGATAATTATCTTCTCTTTGGATATTAGATCACTATAATTAGGTACGACTTTTAAACAACTTTTTGTCTTTATATTTTGAAATTCGGATCGGATTATTTCTATAACAGAACAATTTAAAGTTGGTGATAATTTGTTTTTAAGCAAAAATGGTTTTAATATTTTAAGCAATCACTTTTTCGTATAATTTTCCTCAAATTAAATATCATTATCCATCATCTGTATGGTAGCTTTGGTGTCATTATTATGATACTATTTGAAGGTATATTGAAAAATAATTTATCTTTAAACAAATCGTCAAATAATTCAGATGTAGTATCATCGTGATAATCGACAAGTGAAATTTTTATGTTTTTTACTGAGAAGGCTCAAGCATTTGGTATATATCTGTTTTTTGTCCTAGCAATAATTATAGTAATTTATTTAGGTTGTGCACTTGCCTGGTGAATCTACCCAAGCTTTATCTTGAACTTCATGAGCCTCATAACATATCTCATCTAAATAAACAATATCCCTTTCATCCTGACTATATTAATGGACTGCTGTTAGGTATTCTATTCTCCATATTTTCAAACAGGCATATGAGGATCATTGTTCGCTGTACGTAGTAAAAATTTTTCTCCTTATAATATCGATCGTTCGAGTCAAGTATTTTAAAAGTGAAAGAATCTTTTCTTTTCCTCCTTGGGACTATTGGGATACTAATGATATTTTACACTATGCTCACAAGTTTTTTCCCAATATGCTGCTTCCTTTACTGCATTATATTTTAAAAAATCACGATCAAGAAGTGTAGTATAAACATCAAGTATTTGTTTTTTTGAATCAGCCGATAAAACATCAAGCTTAAACTGTTTTTGATCTTCTTCTAGTTTAAAATCCGCAGATCTATTTGGAGTACTGATATCCTTAAAAATTAAATTTAAAGATAAAATAAAAAGGTAATAATTGAAATGCCTAAAAATATTTAAATATTTTAGATAATTAACCGTAAGAAATTAGCACTTTCCTAAATCTATGGTATGGCCAAAATTTACAGAATATAATATATAGTATATTCATACGTATAGTTTATAGTATATTCTGTATATTTTTGTATGGCTATATAGATATTTCAAATCTGGATCTATAGGCGTGGTTGTTATTCTAATTTGATTTTATATATACGATTTGTGTTCTATAAAAATTATTGGTGTTTGGTACATATAAGATAAAAAGAAAAAATATAAATTCTGAAATGTCCAAACTATGATGCTTAGATCAAAGAGAAAAGATTATCTTTGATGATTTAATATAATTTGTCTTTATGATTAACTTGGTATTATTGGGCTTAGCATTAATGATGAGTTTCTATATCATCTTTCATGTGATATTGCATCTTTTCATGCAATCAATATAGCAATAATAGAAAGAAAAAAGAAAATATTATATATTATTTTTAATATCTTATGTTTATCTAATACATAGAGAAAAAATGTTCACTACCCCCTTTTTACTTAAAGATGAGACTCAATAAGAGAAAGTACATTGAACGTGCAATCACTTCTTCCAGCTCATGTCTCGCTATTTTTACTGCAAAACATCTAGAAGATACATGATCTGGGATATAATCTTATAACGAATGGAGATGTCTCATTAGTCTCTTTAATCTCCGAACTAATAACGCGACCATCAATGGTAATACCAAGAAACGTATAGTTTTCTTTGTTCTGCAAGGGGGAATCTTAAAACTGACAAGACTAAGCGCACTACATCTAGAAGTACAGGCTGAAGCAATATTAAAAGCAAAAACGCTACTGTCGAATAGAGCGCAATGGTCATAACGAAAGTTGGACACAATCCCCTAGGCACATGAGCTTGACGTATGGTACTAAAAACGAACAAAATCAAGGTCACGAAAGGTAGCAGCGTTGCTCACAGGCCTTGCTTTTTGCAGGAAACACCTATATAGACTCTGGATAGTCGATACATTGCTATGTAGAAGTCGATTTTTTATTAAGGTCATTTTACGTTTTTCTGGTCTCCAACAGAAAATTATCAAACTTATCAATTTTACCGAAAAAAGGTAAAAATTAAATTACAAGGTTTTCTCAATAGCCAGTAAACAGCAAAATAGATTTTTAAAGAAAGATATAGTAACAGTTAACGTATAAAATGTGATAAATGCGAAGCAAATTTAATTACATTAGATAATCGCGACACAATGTACAATTTTCCGCGAGAGGTCCTAACTCAAAGGCTCGTAAGCTGTATGCAGTTTCACTGAGAGAAGCTAACCGAGGTTAACCCCCCTGAGAGAGAGAAGGTATCAAACGAAGCTTGCAACCGACCAACACAACAGCAGCCGGGGCTCCTCCTTCCCTTTAGTTCGTTCGCACATTATTGAGCGTTCGCCGAGCCGAGAATTGGAAACCACCCTTCTCCGACACTTTAAACTGATCGCGTAGAATAAAATTTACGTTCGTGGGTGCCACAATCGCGGCCGGTTTAGCGGGCGAAGATAAATCGATTCCGTGGAAATGTTTCAATGTTTGATTTATGGGGGAGGAGGTGGGCGGGCAAGCCGGAGGAAAGCGTGGTCCTTCAAACCGGGGCATTTTTCATCCATAGAAAATTTTTCTTGCGGAGCCATGTTTGCTCGTACGTGAATAAATATGCGTCGATTCGGATGGCAAAATTTACGTGTTTTTCTGGCAGTTTGATGAATAGTCGTAAGATATTAATGAAAATTATAATCACTGCCTGGATATGTATGTCATTCCATTGATTATTGTTCCACCAATCGGTTAATCATCGGCTAGTTATCGGTTATTAATATACCCGTCAGTTTAGATATACAAGGGGACGTTTAATTTTATATTTAACAAACTTTTGTCAATCACCTCCTCATTTTGATATGTCAATAATGGCAACCCCACGATATGACACATCATTGTACAGTGACACACAATACCTTAATTTTTAAATTTAACCCGACTTTTTGGTTGTTGTGTATCTCTAAGAATGGGGACCAAAGTCACTCCACACCACAGCAACACACCACACTTCTCTGTAATTTCCAAAATACATAAGGAATAGATACCGTTATGACCCATTACCAGCTCCAAGGATTCGCCAACGTCCGAACTTTCTAGGTTTTTGTTGAACGTCTTTATAGACCACTGCAAGGGAACACGGAATCATTCGTCAAAAACTCAACTCACCTAGTAAGCTTTGATGTTGAGAGTCTGTATATAATAATAATGGTTTATTTATTCCCAAATATACATGCTTATAAATGAAATAATACATTATAAAACTATCAACTATTCGGAATAAAAAGCTACATCAGCGTGCCTCCGAAAAGAGGCAGCTACCTGAGCAAAGGAAAAGGTATATAAAAAAATACATGACCGCAAAGTAGTAAGCAACAAAAAAAACAATATACTTTTCAGTTTAAAAATTACAAGAGAAAAGAAAGAGAGAGTAATTAAAAAATCAGAAGATAAGTAAGATCGGATAGAAATGAGATACCTTAGCGAGATGATGTGCAAATTAATGCTCTTGAACCAATTTGGCTTTAAAGTTTCTTTTGAAGACTGTTTTCGATCAAGAAAAGTCCATTATTTTGTATTTATTAATTACAGAGGCAATTTGATAGAAAAAAATGACTTCTTAAATGTTTTAGTTTTACGAGGTGGTATAGATAAAAGGTTTAATTTTCAGATATTGATTTTCCGGTAGAGATATGGAAGACATTAAAATTTAATAAATTTATAAAAAAATACTGCCTAATATAAATTGCGCCATCCACTTATATTAAGCCACTCTATTTCGGACGATTAGTGAGATATTCTTTGTCTACGCCTTATGCCTGGACGCCATTGGACATTTTTATGTTCAGGCTGTCCAAAAAAGCCCCATATATGTCATCAGCAAAGTTAAAAAATGATAAAAGGAGTGTTTCACAGAGCATGTAGTTTCTTGCGAAAAATAATATCTATGTGAATAAATTAGTTTTAACATCGAATATGTCTTTTTTAAACAAAAAGTAATATGTTCTTTAAATTTTAATTTCAATATTAAGCCTAGATTTTTAACTGAGTCCTTAAATTCTATTATATTGTTGCGTATTTTATGTTTTATACTGTTCTGTATGTGGTTTCTATAAGTTTTATTGCAAAATAGACTGGCTGTTGATTTACAAGTTGATTTCAGTAATTCCTCTAAGTCATTATTTATTTGTTCTGATGATATTGACGCTCAACTAGGTATAAATGATAAACAAATTTGAGTATCGTCTGCATAGAGATGATATTTACAATATGTTAAAGAATTTACAATGTTAAAGGTATATGTGCTATATGAGCCAAGTATACTACCCTGAGGTACTCCTGATTTGACACAAAAAAGTTTTAATTTTTTCAAACTTGCTATTTTCTGTCTAACAAAAATGACATTAATTAAAGAAAACGAAGCCTCCTTAAAGCTTATATATTTTAAAATCGCAATCATGATATTATGATCCATCATATCAAATGCTTTGGACTACTCTAATAGTATCGAGATAGTTACATTTCTAGAATCTTGAGAAGTGACAATATCGTCCACTATATCACACAGTGCCGTTGAACAACTATATCGGGGTCTAAATCCCGACTGTTTAGAAGGAATAATATTACGTCTCCTAACATAGTTGATTATCTGAGAAAGTTGGCAAGATTGATATTGATCTTAGTTGACTTAATTCAGACTTAATTTACAGGGCCTATCTATAGGATTTTTATATTATTTATTATTGATTTTTTGAATATATATATTGCTTGTAAGATTTATAATCATTTGCACCATAATATAACAAATGGCCCATATATATTTATTTTTAAGAAAAGGCTCATAATTTACTTGGTCGAGAAAAGCTGCTTCTCCCTCGATGAGTTTTTTACTAAAATTTTAACTTTAGCCAGAGGCAGAACGTTAGCTTTTTTCCAGTTTTTTGAAAGAATATGGTATTATGAAAGGATGGCAAAGAGAGAGAAGTGTAATATTTAATTTATCTGCACAAAAGCTTCAGATTTTATATTAAGAATAATTTTATAAACGAATTCTTCATCAACAGGAGTAAATTGAAAAGTCATGTTATGTAATAAGTTAATCTTGTAAAAGATTCAGCAAATCAGTTTTGGCATTTTTATTATTTTGTCCTATTTCCGTAAAATATTTTTTTAATTGGTCAACATTTTTTAGGTGATCTGGAACTATTTTATTTTTATTTTTATGAACATTTAATTTTTTAGACTCAGCCCATTTCTCCTTTAAACTACAATTATAAAACTTGTGATTAAGATATGCTTTTTTTAGATCTTATAAATAGCCCTTGTAAGATTTCTTAGATTTTTATAGTAATCCACAGACAGAATCCTTAGTACGCTTAAAGCGATTAAGTGCTACATACGAAGATTTTTCATAAGCCTGATGTTATCTGATGTTATCTGTTATACCATTTTTTTTACCATTTTTTATTTTTATTGGTGCACTAAATGAAGATCAAAAATGCTTAATATTATTATCGTTAAAAAATCCACTTTTGAATCACTGATAGGAATAAGATAAATGGAGTTCCAAGATAAACTTTCGATCACGGCCTGAAACTGAACATAATACAGTCTAGGGATCTAAACAAATATGATGTATTCGGTGTTTCGGCATTAGCTAAATTCAGACTACAACAACAACAACAGCAACAATGAAAATTATAGTAGCATAGGCAAAAAGTGTGTACACAAATGTGCAAAAATTTAACGGGCAAATAATTAATATAAACCAACAATTATATTGGGCCCACAATTGAACTTTAGGGCTCACTATATCTCCTGTTTTGTCAACACTATACTGTTTGCTTGTAAAATATGATTCTAAAAATTTAACACTAACTATAAGACCGAAGCATGCCTAAAAGGATCCGATAGTTAGATCCGAACATAATCGAAAGCCTTGCTGAGATCACAGAACAAGATCATATCATAGCATTGCTCATTTAAATCATCGTGGCATCAGCTACCACACTCAACATCATGTATGGTGCTTTTGTTTTTCCTAAAGCCAAATTGATTTTCATTGAACAAGTGATTATCCTTAAAATGGTGCATCATCTGATCTGAACGGCATTTATGCAAAACTTTGAAAATAATAGAAATGAGAGAAATTGGCCTATAATTTCCGGCAATGTCTGAACTGCGTTTATGGTGCCAGCAATGGAAGTGCCGAAGCATTTTGTAGAGAAGAAGGTCGACGATTTCCGAACAGATGATTACCGAGTCCAAGAGTATTTAATCGTGCCTTCGCCAAACTGGAAAAGACTGGTAGTGTACCCAGAACGTATAAATCTAAACGTGCAAATCAACAAAACTTGCATGAATTAGAACAAATTCTTGAATCAGTGAAACGTAGCCCTAGTACGACTACACAGAGAATTGCTGTACGCATCGGTATTCCTCACATAAAGGTATGGCGGAATTTACATGAGCAAGGTTTGTATCCAATTCATGTACAATGGGCACAACACCTGAAATCCAATGATCTCGCTAGTAGACGAGAATTTTGTCATTAGGTAAATGCTTACCATCAATCAATTTCATCAATACTATTCACTGGTGAATCAATTTTTACTCGCGACGGTATTAACAACACCCATACCGCTGAACTATTCACACTATTCACGAATTTTTATTTATTTATATTGAAAGTAATTAACTAAAAATTACTATGCTCTAACACTAGCATTAAATCCACGTATTGAGATTAAGATATATGTGTATTAGAACTTTTCGATTCCGAATTATGGATCCTACAACATACCAAAATATTCACCATTCCTCCTGAAACATTCAGTATGTTCCGGCTAGTTATTTTTTATTTTTTAACTTGGATAGTTGACGCATAGAAGGAAGGTGATGAAGTTGACTCTGTTTTATCGATACCATAATGGTAAGAGTTTCCTTTTTAAGGAGAAGAGCAACTCTGTGGAATCAACTCCCAAAGGACGTCTTTTTGGAACATTACAACTTGCAGAACTTTAACAAAAGTATCCAGATACCTTTATAGCAGTGACCCTACTCGTGATGCTCGATAGGATTTGGCCTTATTAAAACATTTCTGAGATTTTAATTTCATTTATTATCATATCCCAACCAAAGACAAATTTTTTTTAAGTTATGTCATACGAAGTTCATAATTTTTCAAATTCATGATAATGACCAAAAAAGAACAATAATAAATAAATCATTTAAAGCTATATAGGGTGTCCCGAAATTACATCGCAATATTTTACCAGCCGCATCTTTGTCTAAAAATAAGACAAAAACGTCATATACAGGAATCTTGAAAAGTGAATCGTTTTCATGTTACAGGGTGTTTTATAATTCCTATTGAAGATGGTTTTTTGTTAATATTTTCGAAACGCCTGGTCGTTATTTTTCTAAAATTTTATCGTATACTACTATTATTGTTACTAACTGATTTTATAACATTTTATGCTAAAATGTATACAGGGTCGATTAAAATTAGTGGTTAGCAATGTTAAAAATGTCAAAACTTTTTTCTAACTACTTTCTAATAATTTTGGTAATAAAATCGAAAAGAATTAATATTTTTAATTAAAAAACGTGCCCTTGTCTTATTTCGATAGGAGCGCCCGTTTTTGAAATAATCAGACATAAATGTTTTGCAACCTACACCCATAAATTATTTTGGATTACGTTTAATAAAATTAAAAGGTATGTTACAAATCATCAGGTATAATGGCATACATGACATAAGATTATTAGAAATACTTAATTTTAAGATCAAAAACTGTTTTCATTGTTTAAGGTTTTATTTCAAAATTGTAAATTATGTGTAAATATTTGATAAAAATTCAAACAATTAACTTATTAGCTAATAAAAAAAACTGAAAATACCAAAGAAAACATATTATAACAAATTTTCGAAGTGGTTGCCATTTTGTTGGAGACATAATCTTGCCCTACGCCTTATTGCGCGAGTAACCCTTAAAATAGAAAATGGATTTCGAGAGAATTTACACAAAGACCTATTTTTTTTTTGTTAAACGCAATTAAAACAAAATTCAAGCAATAAACAAATTGTCAACAAGCACTGCCAAGTACATTTTTTTATTTTATACATAGTTTTCAATACCAAGTCATGATTTACTTTAAACTTAATAATTATTTTTTTTGAGTCCGGAGGCTTCAAACGAAATAATTATAAAATAGCCAGAAAAAAAGTTACGACATTTTTATCTTTGCTGACCATTAATTTTAAATGACACTGTATACATTTTAGCATAAAATGTTATAACATCAGTTAGCAACAATAACAGTAATATGCGATAAAAATTTCCAAAAAGAACGGCCAGGAATTTTCCTGGCCGTTCTTTTTTTTCATTTGAAAAAAATTAACAAAAAACCATCTTCAATAGGAATTATAAAACACCCTGTAACATGAAAACGATTTACTTTTTAAAATTCCTGTATATGACGTTTTGGTTCTTATTTTTAGACAAAGATGCCGCTGATAAACCCTATATTAAAAATTATTTATTTCTTTAAAAAAAACTTACCAGTTCCGGTGGATACCGGAGTTCCTCCGGGCGCACCCCCTGATGCATACGAGGGATGCGTGGTCGGCTGAGAATGAGCGACGGCTGGGTTACAGGCTGCCGCCCTCGAGTTATACGAAGAACTCAAAGAATGTAGGGGATCGTGGAACATGTAAGGGTAACCGGTGGCCTCACGTTGCTGGAGGCAGCTTGACGTTAAACCGCCTGCCATCGGACTGGAAGTAATAAAAAAACAGTCTGTTTAATGGAAAAAATTGTTGATTTTTTCATTTATTTAATAAGAGAATAATAAATGACTTTTATTTGTTCAATCTTGTTAAAAAAAAGAATATTAAATATAAAAAAGGTGATCTGAGTGCTATACTTGGCGCAGTTTAGCTTTTAGATATCAAAAGTTCTCTGTCATAAAAAAAAGTCATAAGTAAAAGTATGACCTTTTAATCAATCTTCCTCAAGACATTTATTCAGTTTTTAAAGTTCTCTGTAAAAAGACTATAAACTCAATAGGTAGTAGGTCTACAGTATGATAATAATCTACTACTCTACTCCAAAACCCATGCTGCTCACCTCTCTATAGTGCCAATTTAAGTTTTTTTAAATGACGTCGATGAGACGTACTAAATAAAGGCTAAAAGACGTCTTAAACAGTATTGAAAAAGGCGCCTGGAAGACGTCTAATATTTATTTAGAACGGCGTTTAAAGACTATTTTAGGTCATTTGAGGACTTAAATATAAAAAAAAATATTTTTACTAAAATTCCAAATATGTATTTGTTTATTCATTTGTAAGTATAACAAAATAAACCAAACATTTTTCAGTTCATTTTCTTGAGGAAACATTGGGTACAAAAATACTGACAACTTGTAATTTTTATATATTTCGGGCACATATTACCTCCTGAGTAGTAAATAATAATTTTTTTATAAAAAAATTCATTTTTTTCATACACTTATCTAAATAATCATACGTACCATAAATATAACAAGGTATACTAATGGAAATTGCATTTATTTCTTAAATGACCAATCAGAACAACCTAAAAACGTCTTTCACTGACGTCAAAGAGACGTTCCTAAAATGACGTCGCTTAACGTCATTTAACATTATCTTGCTACCTGGGTTAGCAATGAACATAGTTTTTTTATATAATTTCTTTAACCCATTCCAATTTTATTGTCAGTGTTTTTTCCTTACACCCGGATGGGTTAAGGATCACACAGGTGGCTAATGGTTCCCTAGTATATAGGTTTTATTTTTCTTATTAAACCAGAGATCCTAGAGCTGATTGCACAAATATGTTGTATTCATGTATGTAATTTTTCTTTAAATATATTTTTTTGTAATTTTCTGGTTGTCTTGTCCTGAAGGAGCCAATAGGCACAAAGTTACGTGAGTGTACGATAAATACCCAATAAATCATTTTTTTTTCATTTTTAGTGGCACATCATATTTCTTAGGAAACTTGTGCTAGAATCTTGCACAAAATAATCATGTCGGTTTTTTTCCATTTCTAAGATATTCACACAATTATTCGTACCAGTTGCTGGATAATTAGGTATATTCTTACAATATAAATAGAATCATCCACTAATATCCGCATAACACTAAACCAAGTGATAAAGCTTGTAACTTTATTCTAAATATAAAAAGTGTAAAGATATTTTAGTAAAGAAGGGAAAATAAATAAATACAAAATAATAATAAAAATAAGCTAAAAAATTGTGCTTATTGTTTCGTCTGCAACTACAAATAATATTTATTAAGGTGGTGAATGGCAGCAGATTTAAGGTGAAAGCTGTCAGCTATGACACAGAATTTTAGTAAAAAATTCAGTCCAATTTTGTATATTTTTGTTAAAGGTTATTAGCGCTATATGTAGAACATGCTCTGTATTTTGCATATAGACAAGGCTAGGGCTACTCATGTTAGTAATGTAGAGGTAGATAATGATGAACAAGTGGTTGAAAGTCAGGTGGTGAGCATGTCTAGCAATCATAGAACTCTAATGCAAATTGTTTTGTCCACTGTATTCATAGAAATTTAAAATATTAAAAATCACTTTACTCACTGTTGAGCCCTACTAGATAGTGGATTCCAAGTTAATTTTTTTACCGAAAATCTAAAAAATCAATTAGGATTAAGGGTTTATAAAATTGACCTGTCAATTTCCGAAAAAAGCGAAACGGATCTTAAAGATGATTTACCATCAGGCCAACGGAATGATAAAGTCAGTTTTCAGTAGCTTCCTAGCGAATATTCCATTTCTTATATTTCAAAGCATAACTCTTCTTCCTTTAGCACCAATAGGTCTAGAACTTCTGCAGTTCTTCACGGGCTGATATTTTACTAGGAGCAGGCATCTTTTTGACTTGTTGTATGTAGGACAAATAAGATTAGAATCGTAAACTTATCTAGCAAAAAAAACATTTTTAGTGAATAGTTTCAGGGCCATTGAAGGCGACCAGTTTTTAGTCATCATGTGGTGACATCATGTATTCAAGAGAAGTTCTAAGAGATGGAAGTGTTTTCAGCAAGAAACAAAGTTTATTTAAAAGAGGAAGAAGAGTGTGAGGAGTTATTTAACTAGATTTTGCGTAACTTTACCCATGCAACCTTCAAACATTAAAACAGAAATATGATGGTTTATAAAATAATACACAAGTTTATGTTATATTCCTCCAGACAGTCAAATTTTAAGTAAAGACTTGCTATTTACCAAATCATTCGGTAGTCAACGAATCGAGTATAAAAATAAGACTTTGCATTGTATTCCATGCCAGTATTAGCAGTAGTAGTAGCATCTCTTTAAATTATCCGTTAAAAGTAGAACTCCTATTTAGGACGGATTATTAGATATTTTGGTTAGATTTCGTTAAAATGAAATCGCTTTAATAGCAGACATCACTAAAATGTATAGATAAATTAACATCATTTTTGAATAAAGAGATCTGCAGTGGATGTATCGCATACCAATACTTATGCGACTGCTTCAGCGTCTTTTCTAGCCACTGATTTAAGGAAAATAGAAAACGATTTAAAGGATAAGTCACTATAATTAAGGTCCTTTTATGTGGAAGATTTCATAAGATTAAACATTAAAAAAGATTATTTTTAAAATTTCCAAAGTAAAAGAGTCTATGTGCACATATAGATGCAATGTAGACATAACCTTATCAAAACTTGGGGGTGAGAAAAAATAAAAACTCAAAGTCTCGGTCTCAAAACATCCTTTATATGTATATGTCCAGAAGGTTACATATTTCGCTAATAAAGTATCATCAGACCTTATAAATTGAATGGCCTGCTTAGTACTCAACTTAGGACATATATAAAGAGTGTTTTGAGACCGAGACTTGGGTTTTTTATTTTTTCTCTACTAACGTAGGTCTCTTTGAGATAATGGACGAGTTCTTTCAATTTAAAATAAGGTTATTAAAATTGACAGAAGGCGGCATATATATGTGTTATTCCCAAGTAGCATCCTAAAAAACAACATCTCAAGTTGAGCACTAATATCAAAATCAAATGAAATCATATGAACTTTGTATTCTTTTGTGAGATATACAGCTACTTCACCCTCCCCCTAGCTCCTCTCCCTGTAACCTATGCTTTATAAAAAAGTGATATGCGTGAATTTCAAAATTCTGAAGGATATTCGCTTTTGAGAGTAAAATTTTAGATATAAACATAACCTCGACATAATTATGCTCTATTAAATTCCTTAACTTGAACTCCATATTTAAGGATCTAACAAATATGTGTGCTACGTTCGTAATTTTTATTATTCATTTTCAAATGTAAGTATTCCTTTTCCAAAACAAAAAATATATTAAACAACGCAATCTATTAACTTAAATCTAATTAACCCTCAAATTAACGTAGATAAAATCTGAGTAAAATATATAAAATGGATAACAAAAAAGATGTATTAATAAATTAAATAAATTAAAAACACGCAGAAATGTTTAACAAACATAGTTAGTAAAAATGTTAAAGGTAAATATTTAAAGAAGTTGTATTCTCATTCTTGCCTTTACTCTAGACTCCTTGGTCTCTTTCTTTGTTTTTTCTTCTATAGGCCCTGATTCCACATTACTTTCTCCAGGAACGTCTATTAGTTCAAACAGTTCTTCATCTGTCGAGGTATCCTATGTTATAATGCTTGATATTGTTTGGCCTTATTTACAATCAGCTCCAAAAATCAGTGCTTGGCAAGATTTCTTAATATCTCAGTTGTATATACGTCCTTATTGATGTATAGTTTATTACGTAGAATTTTTGCATAAAACCTTTTTTCTTTAGCAATCTGTAAAAATCAATAAAATTTTTTCTCAGGATTTTTCATTCGGTAAATCTTGCCCAACATTTGTTCCTTTGCCCTTTAGGTTCTTTGCGTATTTAAAAACCAGTTTTGCTGTTATTTACTGTGGAAACTTTATTAAAATGGGTCTTGTTTTGTCAGAAGTTTTTTTTCGAGTTTTATAAAAGATGTCCAAGGCGTTGAGCAGTATTTTAATTAAATTTTTTGGTCGAATAAATCCAACAGAACTCTTTCTTATAATTCGTTACTTTCTTTAAGTCCAAAATCCAGAACTTTTCTTTTTTTAATGACTTCCTCTTGCGATAAAACCTGTCCTTTTAATTTAGCATTTTTCACTTAGAATTATTGCGTCACTGTCTCTAACTCCTCTAATTTTTTTTCATAACTAAGTAACTCATCTTTAATAACTTACATATGTTGACTTGTGCGGTCAAGCAGTGCTAATTTTTGTGTGTTTATTACATTTTTATAAGTAATTTGATTTCAGGATAAAACAGTGAATAGTAGACCTAATATAAACTGCTTCTCCCGTTTTTTACTTTATTTGATTTCCGTAGAAAATGCTTTGTTCAAAATCTATTAACGCTCTATTTCATGGTACGGCTGCAGACTTACATGCGTAAAATACATTTGTCTCAGCCTTTAGCCACACAAACAATCTAAATCCAATCTAATATACAATTTAGATACCTATTAAACTTACTATATCCTTCCTAATCTGAAACTAAGCCCTTAGCAAATCACTTTGTATCTATTTTTTTAAACTAATGCTGAAGAAACGAAGAAGGGGTCTTAGTAAGCTTTCCTTCAATCATCTGACTATGTAATTACATATTCTCTCACAAAGTTTTCGTAGGTTAAAACCTTAAATATGACACCGGTCAGATTTAAATCTGCTTGTTACGGGGCCAACCCGTCAACCCGACCTCTCGTAGAGAAAATAAACGGAACAACAGGAGGTCCTGGGCCTTTAAATACCACTTGCCACTTCATAATTCCCCATCTCTGCTACCGTTTAATATTTATACATTCCTTCTTTACTGACAGAAACGACGTGAGATGTCCGATCGTCTTAATTACGTATACGTCTCGTTTGGAATTTTCGTTGCCCCATAGGTGGTATAATGGTAAATTATGTATAGCGGTACATAATGTAGGTTATATTTATTTAAAATTTTAAAGCATTCCTATTATTATTAGTTTATAGAGTTAAAGGCTCAGTTTTTCCGGAAAATTCTCCATATTATTTTTGAAAATGTGTCGTGACTTTTGACAGTCTTCAATGTCATCTCTCTCCCTGACTTATCGAAAAAGGATAACTGAAGGAAAAGTAGGATAACTGAACTCTCTAGTATTATAAACCCTGTATTAATATTTATCTCCAAGACACAGTATCGGCAATTTTTCAAGGACAAAGGCCTATGGATTTTGGTTCTCTATTTATGAGACTCATCACTGTGGATGAAAGACTGCTTTAAAAGAGGCCTATTTCCTACTGAATTTTCGACTTCATAATTTGTTATTGACATAAAAATTAGAGAATAAAAAAATTACTTTGCATGCCTAGAATAAAATAAAAAATTAATACTGTGAAAATTAAAATTTATTTTTTTGACCATAACATGCATAACTTAAATAGGCATGGTGAACATTTATTTATGTTTAGAAGATAAAAAGCTGAAGAATAATTTTTTATTACTTTAAATTAAGAGATAATGAATCCAAACAAATCGGCAATAGTAGTAAAAAAAATACATTCTCAGACTTACACTAAGAACCTTAAAATAATGAACCTTTTAATAATTATAAAAATATTGTTTTTTAAGTAATTAAAAGATCATACAAGAAAAACACGATGAAAAAATAAATCTAATAATAATATATAACATGTCGATAACAGATCATAGTTACTTAAATAGTGATGAGAAAAAAAATCTGATGACGTGATGATGGTTGTATCTCATAAACGAATGATCCATTAACAAATGTTATAATATAACATTTTGAATAGTCAACATTTCTTCAATTATTATAGTCATGATTCTCATTATTTACCCTAGATTAAGACAAACACGCTGCTAAGGGTTAAGTTGGATAAAAGATCAAGTAAAATCCCAGCTCTTCAAAGCTTTTTTTCCTTTATTGCCAGCGTTTCAGCCTATATCAAGCCTTCTTTAGGGCGAACAGAAAAATCATAGTTTCTCGTTAAATTAACCCTTAAAAGTTAACAAAAATATACTGGACAACACATAAAATGAAGTTTTTAACATATTTAATTAAATAAAGTCAAACGGCAATTTATACCCTATATTACAGCAACCATTAAAGGCATGTTAGAAACGCTCACTTTTCCAAAGCGAAAAAAACTATTATATAGACCTAAATAATTATTAACAATATATCATTTGAATTAATAAGGTGCAACTCTAAGAAAAAATTCAGTGATAAGAGTGTTCTTCTTTGTGTTCTGATTTATTCTAAATCAGTTTTTGAAATGTAACTTCAATAATATTAATTTAGGTATATTATTAAATGACACTCACAAACTAATAGTAAACATTGATAATATAAACTCACAAAATATTAGTAAACATTTGATAATTATAAGCTTTATAGATATCTCTATTGACCAAGGGTTGCTTGACTTCTATTCCAATAATACATTATTTAATATTGATGGTAATAAAAAAATTGCTCTTTCGTAAAATATAGAGGTTGATATTTACAAATCATTTCGGCAAATAAAATCTAAATGTAAAGGGCTTTGACGACATTACTTATGATATGCTATTATTTAGTAATAATTTAAATAACTTTAAGTAATAGGCAGAATATCCCTCTTTATGGAAAACTGCCCTTATACAACCTCTATTTAACGCAGCTAATATGTCGTTATTAGACCTACTTAGGTCTATAAATATATGGCCAATTCTTCGAAAAATGCTCGAAATTCTTGTTTTTGGATGTGTTCAGATGATTCTCGAGGTCATTGATCCTAAACATATGCTTTGAGATATTTATTAAGGCTTTAGAGTAGATCATGGTGATGCAACTGCTTTTAACAAAGTCAGTTCTGACATAACTAGAAATACAGATTATAGTAAAGCTTTTGTCTTAGTAAACCTTGATATGCTAATTGCCAAATTGCACTACTGTGGTTTCTCATCTGAAGCAAGTAGTTATCTTCACGGATATTTGGTAAGGAGAAGGCAGATTGTGGGGATGGATAGAACTAGAGTCAATCCTTGCAACATTCTTAATGATATACTACAAGTTAATTATTTTTGGACCCCTTTAATTTTTGCTATATTTTTTTATTTTTGTATACCTCTGAAAAATTTTACTCATTTGATTTTATAGTAAAACTCTATTAGTTCAGGTTCATCATACTCCAAAAAATTAGTCATTGTATGTATGACTTTCAAAAGTAGATGATGATAAACACTACCTACTACCATCGGTCAATGAAACACTATAATTCTGAAACTTTACAAAACTTTTTGTCTCACAGGTCATGGAACGATCATTTAACAGATGTAAATATATTAACAAACTCTTTAATTTTAGATTTAGAAAATAGTTTAAATATATAACTTATGATATTTTACAGTTAATGGAAGATAGGGATAAGTTATATGTAAGGGCAATTCATGAGGGCATTCCAGATCTATGCCATAGCTATAAAAGTTTAATAAAATAAGAATAGAAAAAGATGAATATTTTTGAGAAGTTATCGATAACTATAGAAATAATTCAGCAGAGCTTTAAAAAATCTTAAATCACTTCTACCGGGTAAAAATTCAGTTTTACCAAATGAAGTTGTATTTGAAGGGCAGACATTTAGCGATGACTTTGATATAGCAGATAAACTTTATAAATATTTTATTAATAGTCAAATTATAGATATTTTACCCAAAATTTTTTTCGGGGTTAAATATTACAGTTTAAAATAATACATTAAGATATATTATATGGTGATCTCTATGAAAAAATATTAAAATTGTTAAAGGAGAAGAAAGTGATATCTCAAAAAAAGTGCTTGTAGATGTGTTTAAAGTTGTAGGTGTTAAACATTATTAATACATCGCTTCAATATGGTGAATTTCCAGAAAATTGGAAGGACTTATCTGTCTTACCGATTCCTAAGGTCTCAGGCACAAGGCTGGCGAGTGAGGTTAGGCCTAATAATACTGTACCAGTTTACGAAAAACTTTTAGAATTAACTGTAAAAATCCAACTTTAAACTTACTATGATAAAAATAATATTTTAACAACAAATTAGTCAGAGCTTAGATCTCATAATTTTTGCGAAACTGTGATAGTTAGCATGATAGATTTAATAGATAAGGGTAATTTTGTTTTGACAATTTTCTTAGATTTTAGAAGAGCGTTGGAGTCGGTAAATCGCAATATTTTACTTCTTAAAATGGAAAACGATGGGGATCAGAGGTACAGTTTTAAGTTGGTTTAAATGTTATTTGCATAACAGGAAGCAACTGGTCAAATTTAAAATTAAATTATCTGTTGCTGAAGATATTAATCATGGTGTTCCCGAAGGTACTGTGTTGGGTTCAATTCTGTTCCTTATATATATTAATGATATTGTCAAAGTAATTAGTAGAAGTAACTCAGTATTATTTGCAGATAACACTCTGTTGTATGTTATGGAAAAGATGCAAGAAGATTTAAACTTTGATTTGGATAAAATATACAAATGCCTGTGTGATAATAACTTCAGTAATAATACAGCTAAAACAAAATTTTGTCTGTTTGGGAGTAAAATTAGGTTAACCCAAAATAAATTTGGATGTAAGAAGAGTAAAGATAAATAATGAAACAATATCCTACCAAAAAGAAATAAAATATTTGCGTGTTGTTTTGGATCCACATTTGAATTTTGATTCTCATATTAATAGCATAACACGCAAAATTAAAAAAAAATTATCGAGAATTGGCAGAAACCTCTCTTTCCAAACAAAATTGCTAATTTATAATAGTATTACTTTGCTGCACTTGGATTTTTGTTCTCCACTTTTGTTTAATTTTCCAGATTACAGGGTCAATAGACTTCAAATCATACAGAACAGAGCCATAAGAATAATTTTAAAATTGAATAGATATTCACCGGTAGATAATATTTTAAATGTACTAAATATGTTATCGGCAAAACAAAAAATATTATTTAGTAATTGTATGTTTATTTTTAAATTAAAAAATAAATTGCTTCCAAACTATATTTGTGAAAAGATTACAATCTTTAGTGATCTGCATAACTGTACTACCAGACAACAGGAGGATTTTGTATTGATGGGTTGACATACTTCAAAAAGAATGACAAACACTATTCTAAACAAAGGTCTTAAATATTTTAATGCATTACCCATTAATACAAAGAGCTGTAAAAGTTTAAGTATATTTAGAAAAAGATTAAAAAGACGTATAGACGTATAAATATACAGGGTGTCCCAAAAAAGAGTGTCAAGCAAGCGCCCAGAGATAGAGCAACCCTAGGGGAATCCGAATCCATGTATATCATCCGATTTTTTTTAGTTTAGGAGTTATTACATTTTTTGTGATTTTTTAGTATTATTCGACTTTTATTTTTATTTTTTGCTATATTCATAGTAAATAGGTAAGGCAAATGCCTGATTTTTATTTTATTATTTAGATAAAAGTTTACTCTGACAAGAACAAAGATAATTTGATCCAGAAATTAAAATATTGCTTACAAAAATAAATAAATTGTGACTTAAAAAACAAAAGTTAAAGGCGTTTTAAAAATTAAAACATTTTTTTTAAACCCAAGTATTAAAAAAAACTTTATCAGCTTATCAGCCTTTTACTGCGATTATTTTATCTAGTTAAATTTATTGCATCATACCTAAAAATAAGTTCAAATATTGTCAAGCCTAAAATCCTAAAATGAATATCTTGTTTTAAAAGAAGTTGTCCGTATTGATTTGAGTAACTGAAAATGCAATTGCATCATTAGCGATTTTTGATAAATACGTCTTAACGAACTGGTTTCTTTTACATTTGTGTGCACATTGATCTGAATTTTTTTTTTATTTTCTTTTTTTAAGTGGAATTTCAAGTTTAAGTTTATTTATTTTGTAAGTGGTAAAGTCGATTTTTTTCTGTACTGTATTTTGTGAATATGACTAGACGCGCGGCCCCTTCTACAAGCGAAGACTTTGAACAAATGCATTACTTTTATGGATATGCGAGAGGGAATGCTTTGGAAGCAGCTAGATTATACCGGAGGCAAGTAGATCGCAGAGGTGATCCAATAACAGAGCGACGACCGTTAGGGATGAGAGGCCCAGATTTGGTAGATGCAGTAGTCGAAGTAGTTGAAGCAAATCCAAATGTAAGCCTTAGAGCAATTGAGCACCGTATCGGAATACCGAAATCGAAGGCCCATAGAATACTCCATGAGATGGGTTATCATCCATATCATATTCAAAGGGTGCAACATCTAAAACCCGAAGATTATCCGAGAAGAGTAAGATTCTGTAAAAAAATGTTGCAACGTCAAGCGGCAAATTAAATTTTTTTTAATTCAATTTTATGGACCGAGCAATCGAATTTCAAGCGCACTGGCATTTTTAATATTC
Organism: Anthonomus grandis grandis; assembly: GCF_022605725.1. Classification (NCBI taxonomy): domain Eukaryota; kingdom Metazoa; phylum Arthropoda; class Insecta; order Coleoptera; family Curculionidae; genus Anthonomus; species Anthonomus grandis. The sequence goes on from NC_065551.1 coordinate 20,613,638, forward strand.
ATAATTATTATTCCTGGAGTATTGAAAATCCTCAGCTTACACGACAATCAAATTTTCAAGACCAATTCGGTGTAAACCTCTGGTCTGGGATAGTAAATGAAAAACTAATTAGTCCCTTTGAATTACCCGACCGATTGAATGGAGAATGCTATTTAAATTTCTTAACAGAAAATCTCCATTAGCTGTTAGAAGATGTTGATTTGGAGACAAGGAGAGACATGTTTTTTCAGAACGATGGGGCTCCTTGCCATTATGCGATAAATGTTCGAGAATATCTGAATAGGCGATTTAGACACAAGTGGATCGGTCGAGGTGGACCAATTCAGTGGCCCCCCACGTCACCGGACTTAAACCCAATTGATTTTTTTGTTTGGGGTGACTACAAGGAGGTCGTGTACGCTCAAGAGTCAAGAAACTTAGAAGAACTAAGAATAAAAATTAATGAAGCAAAACAAACCGTGAAAAATAACAGATTAGCATTAAGACAGTTAAAAGATAATTTTTTTTGCCGATGCCGTATTTGTATTGAACAACAAGGTTGTCATTTTAAAAACTTTATGTAATAATTAAAGATAAATTGATTAAAACACTTTTTGCTTTATTTCATTTATTAGTAAATCTTTTTCCGTTTTCCTTTTAACTGTTATTTAGATAAGATGCGATAAGGGTAGCCCAATGAATTTTTTATAGTGAAAAGCTGATAGACCGATAAGGTTTCTTAAATAATTATGTTTTGAAAAAAGAAATGCTGTAATTTTTAAAACGCCTTTAACGTTGTTGAACTTTTTTTACTCTTGTTTTTTATGTTACTATTTATTTTTGTAAGCAATATTTTAATTTCTGGATCAAATTATCTTTGTTCTTGTCAGAGTCAACTTTTATCTAAATAATAAAATAAAAATCAGGCATTCGCCTTACCTATTTACTATGAATATAGCAGAAATAAGCATAAAAGTCGAATAATACTAAAAAATCACAAAAAATGTAATAACTCCTAAACTAAAAAAAAAATCGGATCATATGCATGGGGGTGATTCGAATTCCCCCTGGGTTGCTCTATCTCTGGGCACTCGCTTGACACTCTTTTTTGGGACACCCTATATATATAGTAAGTGTTTTATATTTTTAATTGTCTTGCTTTATCCTTTTATTTTTATTTTTACCCTTTTTAACACACAGTTTTAGGTTTAATATTGTTGTTTATCAGTGTGTGTCTCTCGAATCTTGCCTTGTTACCACGTATGTAGCAAATATGAAAAATAAACAAGTTATTATTATTATTAATTTTGTCAGTCTGCATATTTAATACCGCTGTTCTTGTCATGTACAACAGGCAAGACATTTGATTTAATTTTTGATAGTTTTCCTAATTTTGAGGCACATGTTGCAAAAAAGGTTTCTTTAGTGTATCTAAAAATAAAAAGTCTAGATCCATTTAAACCTTTACTTTCACAGCATATTAAAATGATTTTAGTTAAATCTTTAGTTTTCTCTTAGTTATATTACTGTAATGTTATACATTATTATTTGAATATTCAGAATAATAAAGAAAAATTCAATAGGCCCAAAATTCATGTATGTAGGAGGTAACAAGTATGATAATATTACTACAATACATTTTAATAATAATTATTATAATTTTTAATTACAATTATTGTATTAATAAAATTTAACGTTCGTGTTTAAACATCACTTTGCTTAAATGAATACCTTTTTTTATATTTTTTAATCTCTTTAATAAGTGTTATATCCGTTTTTGCGTGTTAATAATATACCTTATTGCCTATATTAAAATTTATTTAAAATATTTTAAATTTCAAGAAAAAAAATCACGAATTATTTTATAATTTAAATAAGCACTAATTATATCCATTATAGCGTCCTGAGGATAGCCTAGTATAGGCCGAAAGTGTCCCAGGAGCATTTAATTTTTTCTGGAGCTGGAATACTTGTTTCCGGAAGTTTCCTATGTAGAACGTCTCCAAAGTAACATCTGATTAAAGCTTCTTATAGGTAGCATTTTGATTTCTCTTAGGCAAATGAAGTTATTTTATAACCTCTTCCAGGCAATTAAACTCATGTTTGATTCCTCTTACATAAATATAATCAGTTTTGAGTCTTTTCCACGCCATTGAAGTCATTTTTAGTTCATCCCAGACAAATAGCTTTTCGTTTTTAGCATGTTTCAGCCAGTTGAACTTATTTCTGATTCCTCCTAGGCAAGCATAGTCAATTTTAGACTCTTCCAGAAAATTGAAGTAGGTTTTTAGTTTATGCAAGGTACATGATTTTATTATCTGGCTTTTGCCAGGTAGATTTCAGAGTCAACTTAACCCAAAACACAGTAAAACATGGATCATTTCATGATTGTAGCTTGGCTCAAAGATCCGAACTTGATTTTGAACGAATTTGAGGACCTGAAGCAAAATGAAGCAACTTTCACAAGCTGAATCTTTGCGATAAATTATGGTATTGCTTTCATTAATGTCGTTTGGGAGGTTTTTTTAAGTTCTAGGCATATAGATTATTTTTGAGTCCTGCCAGGTGAATGAAGTTACTCTTGAGCCTCTTCTAGTCAGATAAAATTATTTTTAGTTCAGCCAAGGCAAATCATGCAATTGACTCTTCCGGATAGTTGAAGTCATTTTTAGTTTCTGCCAGGCAGATAATGTTATTTTCTAGCTTCTTTCAGGCAATTGAACTAATTTCTGATTCCTCTAAGACAAATATGGTCAAATTAATCCTCTTCCAAGTAGCTAAAGTAATTTTAAATTCTTTTAAGGCAAATGATGTTTTTTTCTAGCTTCTTTCATGTAGTTCAAGATACTGAGGAATGAACTCAGATAGCTTTTCTATCGAGACTTCTTGCAGAAAGTATTTACCTCACAGTCTGAGATAAGTCCAAAGGTAATACTATTGGAGCTTCAGAAGTTTACCAACTTCATTAGGGAGATCATAGTAAATGGATCATCTTATTGTCGTAACTTCGCTAAAAGATCTGAATTTGACTAAGAAAAACTCCAATAATGTGAAACATAATCTAAAATTGTTAATCAAAATTATAATTAGGTATATTGACAATATTTAAATTTTTTACAACAAATTTTAATACTGCCTTTATTAATAGTTATTTCCTGTATTTTATTGATTCATTTTTCTCCAGTAACCTGACTTAAAGCGATTAAAGAAATTTCCTCTATAATTCAGTTCTTTGCAAAATGTTATAGAAAGGCTCATTGATACAACCGAGCATTCAGACGAAATAATAAATGTCTTTTGTCATGACTTTCGATTAAAATCCTTTAAAAAGAACTTCTATTGTCTCAATCCGCTAACTTTTCAACCATATTAAATTGTCAAAAGTATCTCCCAAAGTACGAACAAAAAACATACCACATATAAGCCTGTTTTATGCGGCCTCACTCAAATCCGAACTGACACCTCCGTTCCAAGGCCGAAATGCCGGCTTACTGAACACAGTTTGTTTAAAGGTCTCTAACCGTATGATATTGCCACAAGTTTTAAAATAAATAATGAATTATTAATTTACGCGAATTAATTTAAAAAAAAAATCTAAATTCCTTAATGAAAGCAAGGCCTGGTGCATTAGTAAGACGAATTAATTAGCACCTTAAAAATTTTAATTATTTTAATAAGCTAATTAGGAATAAAATGATGTTTTCTTTATAACTTATTTATACCGCAACAGATCTGATAAAGTCTTTTTTTTAGACGTTTCTAATGTATAACCTACCATTACTTGCAAGGCGTTATTTAGGTACCTAGGTTATGCTAATATAGTTTTTCTAATTTAATTTGCAACAAATGAGTTTACTTACTTGTAGGTATCAGCCATAGTGGCAATCGGTTGCGGTATCGAAGAATACATTGAGTTAAATCCAGAATTGATGGACAGTCTGCTGGTTGGTACCGGAGGACTGACGGTGCCTACTTGATCGACAGCTCGCCGTTGGTTTCTCAGTTTTTCTTCGCGGCGCCATTTAGCTCGTCTGTTACTAAACCAGACCTGAAATGAGGAAAAAAAATTAGAAATTAGTCAAAAAACCCTTGTGGAAAATAGTTTTTTTACAATAGTTGTTAAGATAAAAAGCAGTATGAAGAAATCGTAAAATACCCTCTAGTATTAAAGGTATGAGGTATGAGGGTGGAGCATGTGGGTCCTAGGCTAATGGTGACGAAAGTTTGTTTATTAATTTATAGATTTTAAAATGAAAGGTGGCAGGAAGTTAAAATATTTAAGGTTTTTTGTATTTTGAGACGTATTATGAAACATAGATGTGTTATAAAAGACAAATAATATTTTTATGCAGGGATATTATCAAAAAATTAAATAACTGTTTTTCCATTTATAAGTATTATAACCTCAATCTTAAATTAAGTATCAGGATAGATTATAATTAATTAGTGATTTTTATTTATATTGCTGCAATAGCAACAAAATATAATAAATCTGGAGAAATTGTACAAACGATTGGGCAATTAAAATGCAGTTTAAGTCTAAGTATCATTAAAATTAAAACAATAAAATCATCAATATAATTTAAATCAAATATATTACGTAAAATATTCAATATGATATTTCTTGTTAAATCCTAAGCACAGGCAACCTAGTACCTAGGCAACGTAATGTTATTTACAAAAAGCACCTGTGCGTGCTTTTATATTTAAAAATAATTATTCATTAGGACAATTAGCCAAGATACAGCAACAAAGAAATACAAAAATAAAAACAACAACAGTTATCAGAGATTCTACTAAGGACTTATAAATGAGAATACAAAGTTAAGTGCTTAAAATTTATTTTAGTATGTAAAACTTTTGGATCAAATGTCTACTTCTTCCAGTAAGATAATTAATGCTTCTGTTAATCAAGTATATTGATCTTACTCCAAAGATCTTTTTATTTTTATTATAATTTTTCAAATCATTTATTAAAATGTTATTTTCCTATTTGAAGCGGTCAAAGAAAAGGCTATAATTATTTTTATACATATTTAAAGTCAATTTTTGAATATACAACCACACAAAATGGCTCTCTAGCCTCCTGCCATGTGTAGCCATTAAAGATTAAAGCAGTATCATCAGCGAATGAATCTATTTGACCTTAAAATGTAGATAAATCTTAAATAATAAAGGCGTCAGTAATTTTGCTTATTGAACGCATAATAGATCTTATTTTGAGAAATTGTTCTTTCTTTTTGAAATAGCTTTACTGCGTTTGTAGTATAGTATATATTAGTAACATAATTGAGGCTATGAGTGCAATATCGGACTAACCCACAAAAATTCAAAATCGACTTTATTGTAGAACAATGTTCTACGACTTTATTGTAGAACAATGTTCGACACGAACAATAAAGTCGATTTTGAATTTTTGTGGGTTAGTCCGATATTGCACTCATAGCCTCAATTGTAACTAGAATTAATATAATATTAAGAATTTATTGCCTTTTGTGCAATTGTTCAATTCATCCAAACTGCCCAAGAAAGTACAATTTTAAGATAATTTTAGCAGTAACAGAGAAATAAAATGCTTTACAGATGAAAAATTTTAAAAAACTTTGTATTTACTATTATATTTGTTCTATTTTAGGGAATACAACTTATCAAATCATAGTTTTATGAAAGAAAAAGGGGTCAAAAAAATTGATTCTTTTCCCTGTTTTTGGAAATTATAACTTATCAGGCTGGATTGCAATAAATCAATGTCCTTTTTTTGTGTTTAAACACAATGAAAAATAAATTAAATTTCAAGACGATTTAAGCAATAATAGCAAAATAAGATGCAGCAAAGATGATGATATTTTGCCCATTTTACGCATTTGCCCTATTTTAGAACATTACTCTTACTACTAACGAAATGTTAATAATACATACATTAAAATAGGCTACGAGACAAATGTATTAAAAAGCAAATAAATGCAAATTTAAAAATTTATTTGACAAATAAGTAATTATATTTACTTTGTAAAATTTTTAATTGAAATAGTTATAGGAACACAGGTTGGACAAGTTATTTTTTCCTGTTTTCTAATGTAAAACGAAGTTTCAAAATTCCGATTTGTAAAATCTAGAATTATTTTATGTTTATTTAATATTCCTAGAAAGTTAAATATATGCATAACTTTAATGGATATAATTTTTAATTTTATTTAATTTTAAATATAGTGTCATTATTACAATTGAAATTTGGTCGAGTCTAGCATTGAATTATATTACATAAAAATATTTGGGCATAAAGATCCAATTTTGATCCAAATCGCCTAAAATAAATAATTCTATAAAAATCTTAGCTATAATGAAGAAATAAATTGCCAAAAAAATTAATATTTATCCTATTTTTAAACCTTACAACCCATCAAATCTTAGGATTATGGAATGCTGTTTGTTTGATCAAATGCCTTTTGTAGAGTTTGAGATTTCTTAGATAAATGCATTTTGTAGATAACTTAATATTTAAAAAAATATATATTTATTTGATGCCTCTTATAAATGAATTTTGTTCTTAAGGATCTAGTCTACATAAGAAAAATTAAATAAGATAATTTTAGACGTAAGAAAAAAATAGATTGTTGTATGAGAAAAAAATCATAAAGAATCAAAAGAAAGTCTAAACCCAGTGTTCTATCATATATTTTTAATTTTTGGTATTAGTAACCTTTTCTCTAGTTTTTACTTTACCTTTATTTTTCATTTAAGTACAAATTTACATACTATTCTTAGGCTTTTGCTTCATGCAACCCACGCACCCTGTATCACCAAGTAAAAAATATTATTTACTTAACCAAATGCCTCTGCCTAATTAATCTTGTTCTTTCATCCCCCTAAAACTTCACCCCGTCGAAAACGTAATAAAGTTATTATTTGCACAGGGCGCAAATATTATGATATGAAAGATCAGCATCCTTCATTCGGGCAAACAAACTCCCGGCTTGAAGTAGTTAAACACCATATTGAATGCCCGACAAATTGATGCGTTTATATTTACTTTTGTTGCTTTATGGGATCCTCCTCCCCCCCTTATTACTTGGGAGTAAATATGGATGTGAGAGGTCGTTTTTCTTAGGGTTGACTACAAGAGCATTTCGCTATATAATCTGAAATAAACACTCGTTTGCTCTATATAAAACTATCACTTGGTGGCTTTTAGCTAAATGAAAAGCAATGTTTGCAATTTTCAGCAAAATAGTTAGCAGACGGGTTTTCGGGCTGCATTCGACGTTACTTATCTAAATTGCAACGGGGTTTTTAGAAAGATAAAAATCTCCGTTGCAACTGTAGCTTTTACTGTTCATGAGCCGAGTTGCTTTTAAAAATGATGGGTTTTAAGCATATTAAGAGACTTCTTTGTTCGGATAAGCCGATTACCGTTTTCGAGATGTTTTAAATGTCGATCACGCTTTTATATAGTAATTATAGTTTAAAGAGAGCATAGTTGTGTAATGTAAAAATTATAAAAATAGGTAATTCATGATTTAAAAGTGATTTTTGACTTACAAAGGCTAAAATAATGTTTAAATTGGGTAATAAATATCATCTAATTAAAACTATTTTTAAGATGATTAAGGGCGTACAAAGTAAATTCGTTCCTACTACGTCAAATATGATAATTCAAGTTTAAATAATTTGATTTGTATAATCTAGACCTATTTTGCTTTTCTTTAATATTCCTTGGAACGTGAAATATATGCATAAATTTAATGAATATGCTTTGCATTTTAATAAAACTTTAGATTTATTGTCATTGTTAAACTTAAAATTTAATTGAGTCTACAGGATTAGATATTGACGATATTGCACAAAAGTTTAATCTTAAAGAAATTGGATTTTTAAGTAACAAATTTTGTTGAAAATATCCGGAACGAATGAAATGAGTTTTAAATGCCTGGAAAAATACAAAAATAATTATTCCATAAAAATATTATTCTACATAGTCGATGTCATTATTTTCATTTTAAATAAGATTTGAAATGCTTGGAAGAATGCTATAATTAATTTTTTTAATTTTTTCTAGGCAGTCTAGGTCATAAATGATGAATTTTAGTAATTTCCAGTCATTTTAAGTCCCAAGAAAAACGTAAATCTAAAAAAAAATTGCTCCACTTATCTGAAAAATGCAATCGAGTGAACAGTTAACAAAAAGAACAGAGAATTGGCTTTAAATTAACTTAGGAGGAATATGCAGACACATTTTCGAATGTCGATGTTCTGTGATTTTTAAGTGACAAACATTTTATTTTAATATGTTTAGACGGTTATTAAAGGCTTTATATTATTTGGTTCTTAGTAGCAGTTTTTTTTAAATATTAGTTTCTAAAATTGGAATTAAATTGCTTGGAAGAACACCAATTTCATGAATTTTGCTAAATTTTCAGGCATTTGACGGTTATAACTCTATTTCCAGGTACTTTTATTTATTGTTTTCTAGATATTTAAAGCAGCATTAATTTCCCACGTTGATACGATTTTTTAAATTCTGAATGCTAGAAATACATTTCAAATGCCTGGAAAAAGACATAATGAATTATTTCAGGCTTTTTATGTCATAAACTAAATCTTAAGATAATTTTCCAGTCATAAATATCCAAGGAAAAACTAGATTTTAGAATGGGAAATGCTCTAGTTATCTGAAATATTTAATTATACGGGCAACTAGCAAAAATAAATAGAAAATTTGGTTCAAAGTGCTTAGAAATGTTGAATTTGAAGCATGTATCCAATTCATTTATTTGAGGCGTATGTAAACAAATTTTTAAATAACTGTGATCTTCAATTCTCAAGTTATAAGCATTTTATTTTAAAATTGCTTTTAGGTAGTTATAGTCTTTTTTGGTTTCTAGCGGCAGTTTCTAAATAAAAAAAAAGATTAAAAAAGATAAAATAAAGATAAAAATAAAGATCTAAATAAAAGTGTGCATAACTTTAAGAAACATCATGAAATATTTTTACCATATATTCAGATTCAATCTGTAAAAAATGCTAAAATTTAAGAAAATTAATTTTTAGGATTTAAATAAAATAAAAATTAATTGGAAACCAAATATTTTGACTATATTTTGCATTGTTTGTTGTTCGTATAACTTAAATTTCACCTAATTTTTATTTAATATTTGAAGTTTATTATGTGCATAACTTTGAAAGACATAACTAAGATCTTATAAAATTTTAATTTTTTATAAGGCTTTATTTCTTACTTATCGGATTTAATATATTATCGGACTTAGTATTTAAATAACAATCTTGGAAATAATTTTTTTTTCCTCTTATTTTGAGAATTTTGCAGTTGTTTGTACTTCATATGATATTTGTCTTATTTCCATTTAATAGTAGTAAAGCAGGACAATTTGTGCATAACCTAAATGAATTAATTTTATTAGATTTGTACTTGAGTTACAATCTCATTGAATTGCATGCAATAGAAGATTTTTATACAAGAAACCAATACATACAATTCAGTGTTTTTCAAACTTTAAATAATAATTTAAGTTATATAGTTCTTACATAAGAGTCACTTTTAGGAAATCTTAAATTTTTATAGATAGTAAAAGTAAGGTTCTTGTTCTTGTCTAATAGCCTTAAAGAATAATATAATGTTTTCATAATTTTTAAAAATATCATTTATATGTTGTTCAGATTGTTATTTTCTGCAATTATTAGAATTACATTGAATATATAGCATGGACTGTAATAAATTAAAACATAGTAGCTTAGAAATGAAAAAAATTTAAGGGTAAGTAAGCAAAATATTCGTGTTCAAGTAAAACAATTACTAAAAAGCAAATATTCCTCATTTTTATATATATTATTATTCTTAAAATATTTAAAAGTATGCATAACTTTATTGTATGTGACTTACATTTGAATGTTTTTTTTCTGCAAGCATTTTTTCTTCGTATTTTCCATTTACTTGTAAATATTTTTTTAGAATTATAACATTTTGGCAGAGACACAATCTTGCCATAAAATTGCATAACGTTAGTGGACCATAAGGATTTAAAATTTTACTAAGGCTTTTTTTCTCGTTGTTGAGTTTTTTTACATTAATTATAATCGGATTAAATCGATGGCACAAATTTGCAAGAAATACCCTAATATTTACAAGAATTAGCCTAAACAATTTACCCAACTTCAATTAATCACCTAAAAACTCCTTTTAGTACCATCCCAATAAAACCCTCATCATTACTAACATAATTAATTGAAATGGGCCTGGGTCCCAAATAAAAGAGTACAAATCATTTAACTTATCGTTGTTTTTCGGAGCCTGTCCCTTAATCAAAGTTATTTATAGTGGGGTCGTTTTTGCCCTTTGCCCTCTACTGGCCCATGTAAATCGCTGCCATTTATTTATAGGATGGGGGTGCGATGACACCCGCAATATTGTGGGGACAATATGATAGATATATGAGAATTATTGTTGATATATGCTTAGACAGATACCATTTGTTTTTTAAGTTAACCAGCTTTCTTATGAGAATTTCTTATTTTATCCCTAAGTCTGCCTAAATTGAGATTAAACCGGAGAAAACTCTACGAAAGATCGGCTCCGAAGCGCGAAAACTGTTTGCTTTTTTTCCTACTTATTTGTAAAAAAATTGTTACCTGGATACGTGCCTCAGGCAATCCAATTTTCTCGGCCAGCCGTTCCCTTGCGAAGACGTCTGGATAATGGGTCCGCTCGAATTCTAAAAAATTAAATAAAAATTTCATAACCGTAACATAATCTTTACGAATATGACGAGCCAAATGATTTGAAACGTTAATTAGTTACCTTTTTCCAGACTGTCAATTTGTTCGTTTGTAAACGACGTTCGATTTCGTTGCAGTTTTCTTTTTAGTCGTAACCTCAGCTGGGAATCTTCGTCACCGGACGAATTGTGTTCGGAGTTTCCATCTGAGGTGTTCTCGTGAATTATGTCTGAAACAATTAGAGAAAATTTAAGTTCGGGCTTCCTGTTTTAATACTAGGGCATGAAGGTCGGAAATATATATATACATGGATTCAAAAGTTTTTAATCACCTTGGTCTAGCATAAACAGAATATTTTGAAGATAACGATTTCAAGTGGCGTCACTTTACCAAACCGCAACTCTAATAGCCACCAACTTTTAAGAGTGGCCTTCTTCAAGTAAATCAACTATTCTTGAATGGTCAATATCACTTATAACCTGCAGAGTCATCTTATCATGTGAATTTGTAAAATTTAATGGTATTGACCTGAATAGTTAAACCAGAAATTATAAAAAAAATTGTTACCATTTTTGTCGGGCAACCAATATGTAATAAATACGAATAATAAACATTAATAAATACGCTTATAAAATATTGCGTACGCTAAAGAATTTTGTCGTATGAAAACAATGTGATTCAAAACTTTTAAATCTATGTGTAGAATCAATATTTAAATTTGAAATATTTTGTAGGTAATAACGACATATTGTACACTAAAAGTAAAGATTTAATCAGACAAAATCAGTTCTATAGTTAGAACCTTTGGTATGATACTCATATCACGAGACATAATTTTACTACTAATCAAAGCTTTTTATTTTACTTTTATTTAAATATTACTGCTGCTTTAATCTTCTTCCAAAGATGCTAACATCGTTAGTGAAACACGTGTCGAGAGAAAAATAAAGAGTTTATTAGTGGTATATATTATTTTATTAGTGGTAATATTTCGTAATTTTGAAAATAAACAGCAAATCCTAATGACTGTGCTAGATAGAGGGGGCTCTTACAGCCAAGTTAAACAATATTAATGAAATTCTTGTGTACAGATCTGCAGCAAACCTCTTGATCAGATAACAGAACAACTGCTTAATTTGAGGTAGATAAATTAGCTTATAGAAGCTTTTTTTTAATATAATTTAGAAAAACGTTTTTTTGCTGACGTTTTGTATATTACAACTGTAATAAACAGTTTCCTCTTAATATACCCTAGGCATCTGAAGTAATCTCTTGGAGCCTTACGAAATCTTGAATGTTTTTATTTTTCCTACTTCTTTCTTTGATATAAGTCGTTTTGTAGTTTTTTTTTTCGTTTTAAGCCTAATCTTTTGTTGAAATAAATAAATTTAATTCTGGAGTTATTCTGAGTAGTGAAACCTGCCATCCTAAATCTCTTTTTAACTATTTTGCTTTTCGTTACGTGTTTATTCTTTTTCATTGCTCTGCTTTGCTTCTTCATATGTCATTTTAATGCTTTTATCTTTTATTCTAATATTTCAGATAACTTAACTTATTTTTTCTACTGACGTGCATAAAGTACTCACTTTACACACTTCCCAGGAATTATAAAGTTTCGCTCTTTACGCACTAGTTTCTTAAAAAGTTTTTTTTACACACTAGTGCGTAAAAGTGATCTAGACGTTTATTTGACATTTAATTTATAATTTGTCAAAAAAAGTTTTTTTACGCGCTAGTGCGTGACGTAATTTGGCATTTTGTTTTTTTTTTTGTTTTCTTCGATGGTAAAAAATTTCTGTATGTTACAAGTGTGTAAAATCACCTTTTTTATTTATGGGAGTTTGACAAATTTCCCATTTATAAAAAAAAAGATTATTTTACACATTTGCTACATAAATAACTATTTTAGTACTTCTGCTGCTCTTTTTAATTCAAGTTGTTAATATAATTTTATTATTATCCTTGTCTATTTCTTTATCATTTTATTTTTGAAAATAATGTAATTTTTGCTGTTTTGTCTTTTCTTGCCTGCACTGATCTCTTGTTCTTACCTTTTTACTTTTTAACCTCATCTTCTCTTACCTGTAAAGATTACTTTACCTATATTATCATTTTTCTAAACACCTCTATTTCTGAGTTCTTTTAAATTTCTTATTATTTTTTAGTTATTAGTCAGTGGCGGATATTTAGGCAATGAACCTATAACAAGTCGTAAAAAATATGGTAGTAAAAATTTATTACTAAATGTGGAGAAGAATAAAGGAGAAAAAGAAAAACAGTGTCCATAATTTTTAAAACGAATTTTTAAACGTATGCATAATCTGTTGATATATGATTTAAAAATGTTAAATGTGATACTAAATAAAATTGTGTCGTATAAAAAGAAATACGTTTGGGAACAAATATTTATTCTTTCTTCGTGTTTCTCTGATTTGCTCTTCTCTTTTAATTTTTTCTGCTCTCTAATTTTTTCATATATCTACTTTATCCAAATCTTAGTTTTGCCTTTCATATTAATAACAAAATGAAAATGGCTATTACTAGCATTTAACAAAATTATTTTAGTACAAAAATCATTTATCATGAAATATTTGCTTTGCAATTCTCTTGTACTGTCACTGCTAGATTATGGAGACAATATTTATGGTAACTCTTTAACCATGTCGTAGTAATTAGTTAGACAGATTAGTAGATTATTTGATAGTATTAGAGACAGTATAAAAATTAAAAAATAGTTGTATGCGTTTTTCTTTGAAAATACCGCATAGATACCATGTGACTTCTAATCTGAGTCATGCATCATTTAAGGGAATTATTCTTTCGCCACAATCATATACACAATGTGACAAATTTTCCCATCTATTAAGAACTCCACATGATAGAATATCAAGGTATAAAAAATCATTTCAGTATCTAAGAATTTACATGTAGGACAAGTTGCCAGTTGACTCATTAAAGATGGTTCACCAATCAAATTAATTGCGTATGCTAAGAAGATTTTTTACAATTCTGAAATATTAGTATGAGTATAATAATAAATAAGTAGTACAATAATTTGTAAATACAACAACATTTTATTAAAATTTGATCTTATTGTGAAAGAAAATGTGAAAGACATGTTGATCCTTCTATAGCTTTTTTTAATAAGTCACTAAATCATCTATGATCTTGTCGATCTTAACGTAAGTTTTGAATTAAAAAAAATGTAATCTCCTCGCGTTTTAGCCAGTATTTGAGTTTTTGCTGCCAATTATTATTCTATGTGCCTGTTATACAAATAATAAAATGTATTTTAGTCAATTATTTAATTTTGAATTTTGTGGCTTTTAAATCAGGCCGTTTAATATACCTATTTTTTTGGCAAATTTTAATTAAAAAATTAAGTGTTTAGTATATACTTATATTATAGTTTTGGCATGCTTTAACGAGCTTACTAACACATTCGCGATCATTAGTTCGTTTGTGTGATCGATTTCGTAAGGTTTTTTAAATTTGAATTACTTTGTTATTATTCTACCAGCTAAATAGTTCTTTCTTATTTGACCTGTTTCTTTTTTTCTTATGTCTTCACTTCTTTTCTAGTCAGCTAAACTAATTTTTTTTTAGTCTAACTTAATATGAAATTAACTGAATTGTCGAAAAATTCTTCAGGATTCTTTTCCGGTTCTTTTTGTCCCTTTTTTTCGTACTCGCCTCTTCTCTTTTTTTTAGTAACATGATTTAATTTTATGTAACATTAAGCCGTTAAAAAGGTATCAAGAATTTTTTTTATGATAATTATAAGAACTGTATTTAAGATATTCTCAGTTCATTACTTCGACCAAAATCAACAAAAATATAGTTGCCATTCCGAAATCGATTAATCGAATGGATTTGGGAGCCTGATATCCTGCGACTGTTTCGATGAAATTTGTCGCTAACACAATTACCAGGTTCATATTGGACAGAGCGATACCAGGGAGCGCTCTGGCGGAAGATAAGTTCATTTTGAAACAGCGCGAACCCCCCACGTCGACTGAATTATTATTTTTATTAAATTTTTTTTAATGATTTTTTTTGTATGTAAATTTATCCGCAGTAATGGATTTTCAAATGCAATTTTATATCGGCACACCGGTATAAATACAATGCAACTGTTTGTTTGCATGAAATAATGAAATTTTTGTCGGCCTCTATCGAAATTGAATGCATACGAGATTTCTCTATAAATTTAAATAGACTTTTTTTTGTTATATTTTAATTAATTATTAATTGAATTTTTGAAAATATGACCTATATTTAAAATCTTTTGTAAAAAGTATGGTATATATTAATCCAATTAAAATATTGAAAAAATATATAAAAGTTTATGTGATTTTTACATGTATAATAATTAAATTTTTGCCATTTTATGATAGTATTTATTAAAATATTTATTTCCTTATTTATTATTAAGTTATTAGTTTATAATAAGTTTTAAAATAGTTTTTTTATTGTAGGTCATTAGTAAAATTGTACATTTTTCTACTTTTTTAAACTTAATAATTTAAATACTAAATTCATTTAAAATGTATTTTTTTCACTTAATTTTTCTCACTACGGACGTCCAATATCATGTTTTTGGATATTTCTATGATCCTTAAACCTAAGGTATTATTTATATACAAAAGTCATAGCAAATTTCAATAATTTAATATTAATAAAAAATTAACTTAAAATTAATAAGAAAAGAGGAATTAGAACCATTTACGTTATGCATAAAAATAAAGGATAAAATTCCTGTTTTAGGCTATTTAAAAATTGTATAAACGTTATTAATAATACGTTTATATAATTTTTGAATATCTTAAAACCAATACTTTTATTAATTTGTAACATTAAAAGTAATAAAAGTTTAATTCAGATAAAAATTAAATTAGGAAAATAACAAATATCTTTTTAACTGTTAATACTAAATTAATTGAAAATTTATTCAGAGTCAATTTTACTTACTACGAACGACTAACATCTATATGTTATACGAATGAACCTCAGGTGGGATAATTATGTACAAAAAACAGACGGAATTTCAATAATTTAATATATATAAAAAAATAAACAAACATAATATCTCTTAAAATTTTCAAGAGTCACGTAACAGTACTAAAAAATTATAACTGAAAAACTATATTAAAAGGGAAGTTAGAACCATTTACATTATGCATAAAAAGTAGCTCCAACAGTTGATAGTCTAGATTTAAAACTTAGAAAATATTGGATGGGATTAGAAAATATATACATACAGAGAAAAAATTTGACCTGATATTAAAATATAGGAAACCGAAACAATATCTTACTACAAACGTCGCTGCCTTTTTAGACTAAAACATCATTTAAAAAGAAGCGGAGAAAAGGCTTGAATACAACGATCTACAAATCAAAATGCAAAAAACGTGGAACGTACACACTGAAATCATCCCAACGGTGCTCGGAGCAACAGGATTCGTGTAAAAAGTAATAGGAAATTCTTGTAAAAAATTTTATGTGTAAGCAAAAAGTCGTAGCATTAAGTACAGCACACATACTGTGAAAAATGTTATTACACAGGTTAAATGGTAAAACTGGAATCAAACATATTATATAAAATACCCTAGGAACATAGTTGACAACCTACGTTACTAACGTACAAAACATCTTAGCTTAAAAGGAGCTAACTAAAACCCAGAAATAAACCCATATTAATAATAAAAATATTTAAATTAAAAAGTACTTACTATATAAATAATTTATTAATAACAAAAAAATAAAATATCTTGTTAATACTTTTGTAAATTATGACTTGTAATAAATTATACAGAAGTTGCAGAAAGTATGTAATTATTTTTGAGGAAATAAAAAAAAAAGAGCAACCGAATACAATACAAACATACTGAATTATTCTATAAGAGTTAAATGTATGCAAGATTAAATTATGATTTTTTTTTCTAAATAATTAACTGACGTAATACGTTACGCAGCGGATAATTTCATTATGACGCTAACACATCATCAAAACATTGTGCGAGTTAAAATGAAAATTCGACGTTAAAGCATATAATATCCTTTGATATTTATTTAATATATTAATGAGCTCGGATCGCATTCGTGTAATTTGGTCGTATAGAGCGCGAGTGCAATCGAAAATGTTATTACCCCAGCAAATAAAACTTGAAGCTCTTTGTTTGTACCCTACTCGCAATTTATATATAAATAACGACCGAAAGTATTTTCCAAAGTTAATTTAAAATTGTTTGAACTATTAAAAGCTGTTTATTTGCCAAATGTAATTTTAACGAAATGTTTTGATTCTATATTGTTAATTTATTTCGTGTTAAATATTTGGAGTTTTTTTTATTGTTTGAGTTGGTAGACAATACAGGGATGTTTTTAAAGTGCATATTTAATTTTTGTAAATTCGTTATGTTTACTGGTTATAATTTATTTTAAATAAATTAATATAATAAGTTTCTTGTGCATTAAATTTTTCACATAAAAAGCAACCAAATATTGCATTCTGTTTTACCCGAAGTAGACCTAAATCGACCATTTTAAACGAAATAATTTTCTCCCAATTTAACAAATAACAGTAATTTACCAACAATTTAAATGAGATTTTCACTTCATGTTGAACCAATTTCAAATAAACAGTTTTAAATATAAAATAAATCTATTTTTAACAAATAGTATCTTGGCCTAAATAAAAAAGATAAAAGTCGCAGTGTTTTGGAATTCGATATTTAAATAAAAATCCATCTATACCTTAAAATTGTTATAAATCATTAAATTCTTGTTTATGTTGATTAAATTGTTATTTACTAAAATGGAAACTTTAAATAAAATGGAAAGGTTTTTCATTCTAAATTAATTTAAAAAAATTATAAATTATTTTAAATTACATTCTTTTAAATTTACGAGTTTAATTATTAACAAAGCGATGCAAAATTTATTTCCTATAAATTTTGTCATTTTGTCTATTTTTTCTACAAAGTCTATCAGGAGATTTCTGAGATATAAAGAATTATCAAATTTTTATAGGTGAGAAATTTAAAAAAATATTTTTCTTTTGACAAAATGGAGTTTTTTGACTAAATTTATATCTATGACGATATACTCATATAGCATTTTCCAATTAAATTTAGAATTAGGTGTTTTTAAATTTATTAGTTTAATATTATGAGGTATGGAAAAAGCCACGAAAAGGTCAAAATTAAAAATGCTTTATATATTCTTAACAAATTTTGAACATTTGAACAAAGTTTTTTTAGCATTCTAAGCATTTTTATAAATTTTTCACCTAAATCTAGGATTATATTTTTATTATCAGAAAATAAAAAAAATTATTATATAATATAATTAGAAAAGTGCTCGGAAAAAGGTGTACAGTAGGTTAAGTAGGACGGAAAAAACACGGATTTTACTGACATATAAGCTAGTTTGTCGCTAAATTAAAAAGGGAGGTGTAACCATAAAATGTAGAAATAAGAAGACCATTACTGTTATTCAGTCTCAGATCCAACAAAAAATGTGCGATAGATACAGTGTTGTACCAAAGACCTTCGATCATAATATGAAAGTAATTAGCAATAATAAAGTATAAACTTACAGACAATAAAATTCTGTCCAAAATCGAAAATCAGAATAATATGCATAAAACCTAAGGTCAAAAAATCCAAATTGTAAGAAGAAACAAAATTGCTAACAAAAAATGTTCAAAGGTGTTCCAAGTTGATAATAGCACTTCTGGCTTTTTTAGTGAATAAAGAAAGAATCAACCCTAAATGGAGTCATTGTCCTGTGAAGTTCGTTGTTAAGAATAGTTTAATAACAAAATCAATGGCAAGAATGAAAGAAATGTTTAAAGACCTAAAAAATGTTGGTAATGGAGAGGCTGGTATTTTAAAGCAGGTTCTATATAATGGGATGTATGCTATTGGAGCTGCTGTCTTATTTTAGATATTATTGATACTTCATTAAGTACTGGTATATCTCCAGAGACCTGGAAATTGTCTACTGGTATTAATGTTTCTAAAGTACAAAACATCTAGGAACAACTTCTTGACCACTTTATCAAGAAAAAATTGATTGTCCCTGTTTAGTCAGGTTTCCGAAAGAACCACTCATGTGGGTCTGTTCTTCATTACAGTATTCTGATTTCATTACTTTTTTCCATGGGTCATTACAGTTTTCTTATAGCCCTTGACTCTGATAGCCTTGTTCTACCTAAAGTTTTAGACTTTAAGAGAGCATTTGAAACAGTGGGTAGAGAAACTTTAATTTGAAAATTAGGACATTTGGAATTAAGGCATAATGGCTTAAAGTATTGTCAGTCATATTTATCTGCTATGGAAATTAACTGAGATGCCCGCTTTAGCATGGGTTAATACAGACAACCTAGAAAACATGTGTGATAACACGGTTGAAACATCATCACGAGCCGACCATTTGACGCAATCTTAAGCCGAGTCTAGACTATGTAACAAAACATGTTAAATAACAAAGCTATAAGACTTGTTAGAAAAATTCAGTTAAAAAGTTATAAAACGGAATGTTACACAACAGTTTTATTGTTATATAGCATAATTTATGTTATCTGTTAAGGGTCAGTAAAGATCAAAAAAAAAAGTTGTAAAACCTTGTTTTATAACACGCAGCGACTTGTCCACACTTGTGTTATTAAACAGAACTCTCGCTTTGCACGCACTGATTTTTCTTAATCTGTTTACGCAATGGAATGGTCAAAAGAACTTCCAATTCATTTAATTGAATTATTTCGTGAGTATTGTGTGTTCCTAACTTCATTGATTTTAAAAACAGAAATAAAAAATACAATGCATAGACTAAACTAAGTAAAGAATTAAAAACGAATTCACATAAAGTTAAAAAAATAACGCGTATTGTAGATGAGTGGCGATGGAGTTGAATGAAATTCAATGAGTTGAAAAGTTTAGAAAAGTCTATATACTTACATTGATTTTGTTTCTTAAACAGTCGATGAGAGCGGCGCAGACTTCTGGTATAATATTTAAAGGACTCTGGAAAATTTTAATGAATAGCTTAAACTTTGGTAGGTATCTTCACTTACTAAAAATCTCAACGTATCCGCCAAACTTTCTTTTATTGATATATCATCTCGAACTGTCGTGTCTTTTTTTGCCTATTTTATGGCCTTATCATGGCCTTTACTTATTGCCTATTTGATTTATAAGATATTTGATCAGAATCAGAACTTATCATCTTTAGCAAGTTTTAAGTTTAATTTATTATTGCTAATTACTTTCATATTATGATCGAAGGCATTTTTCCAAGTTTTCCGAGCATTTTTCTTTTACAACCAGAAGTTTGTACTATTATTAGCGACAGCTGCAGCTTAGGATGATTTGCTACCACTGTTGTTTACACTCTTTCAATCTGGTAATCTCCACTTTAAGACCTCGATCGTTTTTCAAGTCTACCATCACATTTAATGTCTCCTGACAATAGATCTACGTCATCCATTTCTAAATCCTTTAAAGTTGCTCCCATAAACTTGGTTATTTATCGCCTACATAAAATAATGTATCTGCTGTTACCAAAACTACATCTTCCATGTTTGAGGACATTTTAAATACTACAGCTGCTACACAGTAAAATGTACACTCAATTTGTTTAGATTTGATGTATCACTTAATCAAGATGACTACTATTTTATAACAACCTATAAAACACAGTTGTACAACAAATTTGTTGTTATAACTTTGTCATATAACATGGTTTGTTACACAGTCTAAACTCGGCTTTAGCAGTATCCTTGATTGTTAATATTTTGCAAATAAAGTGGAATGTAAGATTAAGCAATTTCATTGTATTGCGAATATTTAAATCATTTTATATTTTTATTAATATATGGAGCACATTTTTGCTAAATAAATATAAATTAATATAATATTTAGTAAAAAATATTTTATTCTATTATTTTTATAAAACTTCTTTCAGAAAGTCCCCACAGAAGTCACCTTACGTTTAAGCCGACTTCAAAACAACAAAAACTACCCCGATATGAAGTATATGTACTAATAGTGAAATATTGCATAGAATTGGTGGAAAACAAGGCAGTAACATGTGCGTCATGTGAACAACGACAGAGCGGGCAGGCAAGCAGTCACAACCAGAAAAGCTGGCATCCCTATATATATATATAGATATATATATTTCCCACCCTGGTTCTGCGCGTCCCTATTTACTTCCGCTCCCGTAAACTCCACCCTATTTTGTATCCACCCTCGCTATTTCATTCTCCTTGTTTTATTTCATCTTCTGATCCTTTCCCCCCTGGTTTTCCCCTCTCGGTTTCCTGCTGCTCCCCGCTAAAATCCCCCTCCCGCCACCCTCCTACTTCCCTAGCCCGTCAAGCCGTGGGGAATGCCGCTGCTCGTTGTTTTTATTTTCCCTGCCAGCTAAATCTCTATTCAGGACTTTGCATAATTCCGGGTTCTTCAAATTTTTAGCTTATATTACTTTGCGAAGAATTGTATAAAAGCTCCATCCGTTATGAATATTACCTGTTTCTACTGTTTTGATAGGCAATGAAAAAGATTAGCTATTCGCATTTTGCCTTTCTATAGATACGAGTATATCTTTTTTATTTTATTTTTGGCTTGTTTGTATTCATTTTAATATTATAACGTGTTTAAATTTCGGAAACATTAGTTTGGGATAAAGATAATATTTGATTTTCAGAGTCCTCACTTAAAACAGGCAACAAATTAAACTTAAATAAGTTTTGAATTATGTCTTTGTTAGAGCAATTCCTCATTATAGAAGTCGAAACAATAATTATCACTATCCTAGCTGGCATATTCCCCAAATTGTGGCAGCTCTTAAGGAGAAGTATAGGCTGAATAGTAGGTGGAAAGAACTAAATCATTAGCTGTGTATAATGCTTAAAAAGACTTTCAAGCTTCCATAAAGTCCTATATTGATATAGCTTATAGGCTTTATATAACAAATACTGAAAATTCTATACATCATGATCACAAGAAATTTTGGAAATTTATACATTAAGCAAGAAACATCTAGATACTCCAATACTATGAACTATAATAATAATTGTCTGTCTACTACCCTGCAAATTGTGAATGTTTTTGCAAATTTCTTTGGTGGCGTCGTTAAAAGCGCACACTTCATCTGCTGATTTCATCCATGTACAATTTGAAAATATTCATATCTATGAGTTAAATGATGAGGAAATGTTATAATTTTTAAAAAAGCTAAAAAAACAAAAGACCGCTGGATTTGACAGTGCTCCTTCTTTTCTTCTACATGATTGTGCTTCTGCTTTTGCTGAACCTCTGTGTATAGTTTTCAATCTGTCACTACATACAAGTACTTTTTCCCACGTCTAGAAAAAAAGCCAAAATTTGCCTGTCTTTAGGTAAAGAGACAGTAATATGGTGGACAACTGTTCGCCCAATCTCAATTTTTTTAAACTTGTTTAAAGCTTTTGAGGTATTTATAGCAGCAACTTATTTCACCAAATTAAACATCTTATTTCACCTAATTAGCATGGTTTTTTTCAGTGTAGATCAACAGTTACTAATTTAACATCATTTCTGCAGAACACATAATATGAGGCTATAAATTGCAAAAACCAACTTAATGTAATTTATACTTTTGCTAAGGAATTCGATAGATTGAATCATGGAATTCTTTCCAAAAAACTTTATAAAATAGGTTTAGTAGATAGACTAAATAGGAAATGAAAAACTTATGGATGGAAACCGCAATTTATGGATTTCAATGGGTTTAGATCATCTATTGATATTACCTCAAGTGGTGCTCCTCAGTTGAATTGATCTCAAATTGATTTTTATCAGTAACAATTCCACAAGTATCAGCATTGAGTTTCTACTATTTTCGGATGAGGAGAAGGGTTTTCGTGTGTCTACATGCATTTGCAAGTTGATATTGATAGGGTTTATGAATGGTGTTAAGTTAACATATTTCCACTTAATCTTCAGAAATGTAAGAAGATGTCAAACTCCTTGCTCAAAGATGAGATTGATAAAAAGCTTAAATTCAATATTCATATAAATAGCATCATAAGATCGTCTTATTGTTAACAAAATCGTTAACAAACCTGATTAATCGTGAAATGCTTGTAGCTGTACTATTGTACTATGGCTTTAATGAGCGACTTTAACCTATTTCAAAGGTGTTGAGGTAGATGGTGTTAAGTCTGTGCCGGTCATTGTAATTTCGGGTGTGACTCCAGGTAATTCAAAACCCATGTTATTTTTAATATATACGACTAAAATTCCAACACAAGTAACGTATGGCTGGCTATGTTCACCAGCTATGCTCACGATATTTAAATTGTATTTAGATTTCGACCAGTGCAGTCCAGTAGATCGATGTATCGAGGATTAAGGATTGTCTAGTGGTCAATTGTCATAAAAATGGGCAAAACCATAATCTTGTTCTTAATACCAGAAAGAGTAAATTTATACTTGCTGGTTCTGATGTGACTATTAATAAAGTTTGCTTGCGTTTCTTTTTAACAAAATTATATATAAATGGTGTATTGCTTCTCTCTATAGATCAGGCTCATAACCTTGGGGTAATATTTAATAAGACCAAATTTTTAAGCTCTTAAACTTAAAAGTCTTTATTCCCTTATTGCCTTTAAGTACTTTTGAAAAATATTTAAAATGGACATTTTCTAACCGAATCTCCTAAACGCTTCACACCTAAATCATTCAATCTCATCGATGTTAGAGTTGAATAGAGAAACTTAAAAGTCTGAGTTTTTTCCACCACTATTATTAAATACTTTAGTATGTATTTTGCACTTAAAGTTTATTAGCTTTATAACTAGCTGAAATAAAAAAACATTATCGGAGAAACCCAATTTTTATCTGTAAACTCTTGAATGCAATTAGATTCTTCCTGTAGGTGAGTATAGCCTGATTAGCATAACATAATTCGAAATATTAATCCAGTATTCCCAAAGAGAGCAAGGAGAAAATTAAACTGAAACTGAAAGTCTCATAAATGCAAGCTACTTTTAAGTTACGAGTTTCGCCAGCGGTAAAACACTAATTTACAGACTTCGACCTCCATAACAAAACAAACTGATAAGCTATTATGAATCAAATTGGGTGTTTACCTCTTTTCTGGATCTCGTCCCGAGTAATCTGGGAGGCCAGCGTGGGAGCTGGATGCAATCCAAGATGGGGCGCAGTAGGGGTTCCAGGATACCAGGCCCATCCGGGCGCCTGTCCATTAAACATCCGTAATTTGTCGTAAACTGACTCGTTCTGGGCCGACGCTTGTTGTTCCTTTTGGCTCGCCAAGTTTCGGAGTACGCGATTTATGGATGAAACCTGGAAAGATTTATTGGGACATTTTTCAATTTTTGTTAGGTTTTAGAGTGAGATTTGGAGTGGATATTTTTTTATTCGACTGTAGCTAATTTAGGGAATATTTAAAAGGGAAGAGACAGAAATTCCTTATAGATTTAATTGATCATAATCTATTTCTGCAAGGCAATTGAATTTATCATCAAGGTTTTTTTTCCAGGTAATAGATAACAGCCTGGAAAATATTTTTAAAAGACGCAACTACTTTGAATTAATAAGGAAATTCTTTAAGTTTCTAGATTAATATAAGGCTATTCTTTTTAAAAAGAAGTAAGAAAGTAACTAACTTAAATTGCTTAAAACTTAATTAAAGAAATTACTTTCAATACCTAGAAGATTAAACCAGAAGTGAAACTACTGAAAAATAAGAATCCTGAATGAACTTGTATTGTATTTGTTTTAATATAATGGTTGGATGTTAAGTGATATATTATTTATAAGCGTCCTTTTATAATGAATAAAACCATTTTTTTCATTAATCTTACATTAAGTTGTCATATGTCTAATTTTTTTAACTTATTAACTTTTTATCGCGTGAGCATTGATAGTACTGCGCATATAATTATTTTTTAACCCTATTTATACCCTTTACATATTACTTTGTCTGATTCCAATCTTGACCCTTAAAGATCAATGCGGCGTCATCGGCGTAAGATAATATTGTAACATTATTAATTTTAATGTTAAGCACAAATTTTAGATAAATCAAAACAGAATAAAATTGTAATTGGGCTAAGTACTATCCTTTGTGATACCCCTATTTAAACAAATTTTTCTTTAGTTAGAATAGCAATAACGTTAACAAGTTGACATTTGTTTTGCAAATAGCTTTTCATAAGTGATCTAGCAGTTCTTCTTACCTCATAATGTTCCAACACACCCAAAAAAATATGTGACATAGTGTCAAATATTTTAACCAAATTAATGAATTACGACATCTTGTGCTGGTGTTTAGTTAATAGGTAATTTGTATGATGATTTCTTTGTACAATATTTCAGGTCTATCCTTGGCTATTGCATGTCATTATTCTGAGATTTTATTGATCATTTTTCAATTCTTAGGCATTAAACTGTCACGTCTCAGTTTTATTATTCTTATATTTATATTTAAATTTTGTTCTTTTTGGATTAATGAATTGTATTAAAAAATGCTTTGATACATGTTATTTTGGTATACGGACATCGATAAGGATCTCATATTTTTTTACAAAACAACTGACCGCTAAGTCCACTGTTTAATATACCGTTTAAAAATTGAAAATGAAATTTAACTTGTTTTGACCCTGCTTGACCAATACTTTTCTTTTCAGATGCATATTTATCTCTGTTTCTTAGATGAGATATTGGTTTGAGAAAAAAAAAATGTGGACATTCATAATCAAATTCAAGCAATAAAGCTTAATCAAACCTAGAATTTTGGATAAATCTGTTGTAAAAAGTCAACTTTTCTCGAAAATTGTTTTAATTATCCGTTTTCGTACAGCATTCAATTGTCTAGGGTAGCAAATGCGGACTCCCTTCCATCCCATCAATATGTAATTTAAATAAGAATGATCTATTTGGCGTTATGATATTTTTTTAAATTTTAAAATGAAAAGCCTTTATTTATTTGTTAGGTTCTTAAAATGTATATCCCATTTAAGGTACTGGTCGACAGTAAAACCCAAATAATTTAAAGATGGGGAGACAGAAATATATAATGTTTTCTTTATTTTAAGAGGTCCAATTTGAGGAAGTCTAAAGATGTAAATGTTAAATACTTGGTTTTTACGGAATTAAAATATGTAAATTATAAATAGACCAGTCCACCTATCTCGAAACACTGCCTTGTGAAACAGCTCATGTAATATTAATTAAGTATTATTCATTAGTAAGAAAGCTTTTTAAAAGTTTATTCACTCTACCAGGTATCCCGAATTGCTCTAATTTCTTTAAAAGAATAGAATGATTTACTATTTCCAACGTTTTTATCAGATTCTTAAATATACCCAATACTAACCTATTTTGATTTATTACTTCATATAGATCTGGTGTAAATTGAAATTTTCAACATACAAGAAATTAATAAAACAGGTCTGAAATTATATCAGTAAAACTGAAAACTTATGTTATAGTATAACATTCTCTATTTTAAGGATATCGGAAAAAAACCCATATTAAAATATACGTTTATAATTTGCAAATTTTCTTTAGTAAGTGTAGGTTATCTTATATTATTATATATCTTATCCTTATTATTTTTTAAACTTCTTATTATCTTTCCAACTTTATAAAAAAATAAATTGGCCTTCCTCAAAGTCATTGACTGCATGAAACCTAGATGTAATTGTTGGTTTTATTTCATTAAAAAACTTATTTAAATAATATTAAATTTCTGCATCTCCTATAAGAGTTTTTCCGTTTTCCGTCTTTATAGTGCTTATAGGTTTTCCACCATAGATGTCCACACATAAGATATTTACAGTTTTCCAAAGTCCCACATGTGCATTTCTATATTTATGTATTTCCAAAGCCACCTAATTTTTTTTTGCATTTTTTATTTATCGATTTATTAAATTTTTGTAACGTTGATAATAAGCCCTAGCTTTTTGGTTATTTGGCTGTTATTTAGAAAGTTTTTTTTGTTTGTCTCACTTAATAAGTATTTTGGTCTATATTACGTTTCAATCTTTATAACTTCATTTACGTCATTACTGTTTGCAACATGTGACTAATTTTATAAATAGTTTAATTTTGTACTCGGTATGTATTATAATTTTATTATGATATTCTAACTATAGTGTAGTGAGAAAATGGTTAGTTAAATTTAAATTAGAAATATATGATTGTATAATATTACATAATTCATGTCATGTGCTTTTATCTAAAAATGTTTTTGATCCTGGTCTTATTTGATTAATGTTAAATGTAAATTCAAGAAAGCACTAAAAGAACCTTATTGAAGAATATAAAAATACTAAAAAGTTTATTTATATTCTTCGAAAGTATTTTTATATTCTTCATTAAGGCAAATTTATTATTCTAAAACTCTTTTCAATACTTAATTTTCTTGTAAAGTGTGACTTTCGTACACCTGTGACCATCAAGGCAAATCTTTTACAGTTGCCGGCCCTTTTCATCCCTTGTATGAATCAATATTAACATATTTGTAGTTGTTTGTTACTCGACAATGTACTTCTCTATTTAACATGCCTTTGAGCCCAATATTCCTTTTAGACCATATTCAATTAATCATCCTTTCTTCTGCTCCCTTAACAAAAACATACCATCTTTCGAAACGGCAATTTTTTCGATCTTGCGACGGTAGTATCGTCCTTTCATCGGTTTGCTTTGACCCTTGCGAATGCAATTTTTACTTGAAAAGCGCCTTTATAAAAATACTCGAGAGCTCACATAAATCTTTTTAAAGTGTCGACAGGGACATTTGTAGTAATTCGTTGTGAAAATAGACTATTATCGTTTGAAGTATCATTTTGACGATAAAGTCCCCCTATAGGTTCTATAGGCTAACCATAAGGCTTAATCGTAAAGCTACCTGCATACGTATGTTTCCTTTACGGGTAAACAAAGGTAACATATTGTCACTAATAGAGTTTGCTTAGCGTTGACATACGACTGCATGATGTTACACAAACACTCCTCTTAGTAGCAAAGATCGAGATCTGCTACTTAAGATCTCCGAATTATATGGGGTATAGTAATGTTTGTCTTCCGATTCCGGCGGAACGTTCCTTGCTCTAGGCGTAAGGGAGGTTAAATGTATGTTTACAAGCAGATGTCTTTGGAGGTAATTAAGATTAAATTAGTTTTAGATACGATGTTGTGCTTTTGGGGTATGACCACATTTTTTTATATCTTTGATATCAAAAGAGTAAATACGAAGCAAGTCAGTAATAAATAGTAGCTAAGTTATTCAATATTTAACAAAATCGTCATCATATCTACGTAAGTTATGCACTTAAATGTTTCTTCAAGTAATAGATATATATTTTTATATGAAACGACAAAAAGGAATTTGAGAAACAATCACTAAGATTTAAATGTATTTATTAAATATTCATGTATACATAAGTTATGCATTTAAATATGACATACCACATACTTTAATTTTAGTCTTTAATTTATATGATTAGGCGAAACATAGGGCTTATATTAGTTATTAGTTAGTTTCAGTTACTTTAAAACTTTAAAAAAAATTTAGAAACAGAACATTATTTAAGTCTTATTTACTTATACTTTAACTTATAATTATGTCCTTGAGGCTAGTTATGAAATTTATTTATTCATCGTCAAAACTAGAAAAAATCATACTATAGTAGAAAATTTAATAAAACCGGCAATATCAGCATTCCTTAAAATGGGTTTTAAAAAATATGACAAAACTGTTAAAGCTATACCACTTAGTAACCATACCATTTACAGAGAAATAGATAAAATAAGTAAAGATTAAATAACAACTTATTGAAAAGCTAAAGACACGAAATTTTTCACTGCAAATGGATGAATCAAATTTGAAAGACAGTAGGGTAGTAGGAAGATATACTGATGAAAGGAATTTCGCTAAAGAAATGTTGTAAGGAAGCACCACTACCGTCAAAGATTTATATTATAAGCTGAAGAACTACTTAGATGCTAATGATATGACAATGAAAAAATATATAACATTTTGAGGTGCAAATGGTCGTTAAAAATTGAAAAAGATGTGAATCCAGAAATAATTCCTATGCGTTGTATTATTCATAGGGAAAACTTTAACTTTACAAAAGCGAAAATATTTAGTTTAATTACCCTTATTAGTTGATTTGTCAGATTTATCAAATATGCAGTATCAAGAAAAACTCGCAGAATTGCAAAATAATGGGTCAGTTATTTTATACCTTATTTAATATAAAAAGAGCGCTGGCATCGCTTTGTCATAAAACAGAAATTAAATACCTAAATATACAAGAAAACTATTGCTATTGTTTCTATATTCATCTTCAGTTGATTGTGGATTTATTGCTGGAAATTAAAAAAAAAAAACAAATCAGATACAACAAAACGTGAATACATGAAACTAAAGCTAACCAAATTAAAATTTATTATAAAATTTGTGTATAGTAAATATCAGCCACCCTCGATTAAAATAATAAATGAATGTAGAAAAATATTTATAATTATTAATTTGTATTTAAATTTGAGTTTCTTTGGGAACTTCCTAGTGATTTTTTCCTAAAACCTTTCATTTGAGTTTCTTACATAAACCATTCAATTTTTTATTATTAAAAATTATATATATTACATAGGGGAGGCATACACATTTTAAAAAGGCTAAGTTGGAGCATGGCAAAAAAAAGATTGGGATATATTGACTTAGAGTAGTATTTTTTGTTTTAATTTTACTTATTAAATTTTCATAGATACAACAAATAAGACACCAATTACTAGCGAAAAAAAGCAAATTATTTATATTTAACAAAGTGATTATCGTATGCACTTAAATTATGCATTTAAATGTGTTTTTAGAAAATATTGTCAATTAAATTTCCTCTACACTGATATTTAAAAATTTTAGAAAAAATTGATCGTCATGTCCACTTAATTTATGCATTTATGTTAGGTAAGGTGATATTCTAATCATTTTAGGTAAAGTCGTTTAAAAATATTTCATGTTACTTTGTAGTTAATAGAAAATCAAATATCTCCTATAAGAAATGGCTCATCTCCTGGTGAGTATTGCATTACTACAAATATATTAAAAAATATTATTAGTATTCGTTAAAACCACTGAAAAATATTTTTAATCTCACTGTTTCCTCAGGAAAAAATGTCAAACATATGAATGTCATACCTGTTCTTAAAAAAGGTTATAACTATGGACATACATTGTTGATTAGTAATATCGTAAAAATATGGAAGAAATGTCTAAAATATAAATTTAGAGTTTACCAATATTCTTGATACCCATCAATTCATGATGCCTATAAAGCATCAATCATGATATTGGCTTCTGGTACCAATATATTTTTATTAAATTTGGTTAGTTCTAATGAAGAGAATATCAAGGAAAGGGACTGAGTTGCTATTCCTTACTTCGTAAATTGCAAGTTCAAATAAAAACTACTAAATATTTTGAGAACATCAATTTGATCAGCAGGCATGATAGTTTTGAAAGAAGATAATTGATTAACGCATGTTTTTTGAAGTTCACTTATAATGATGTTGAAGCAAATAGGTGATAAACAATTACTCATATCTAATGCAAAAACTTATTAGTAGAACTGACTATTAAAATTAGAATAATTATTTTAAAAACTAAAATTTAAGAGCTTTATAACTTCTTGCAATGATAACGTACATCAGTCTTTTATTAGGTCCAAATTTCTTATTATAATTGCAATGACAAGGTCTGTTAGAATACTTGTAAACAAAAAAATAACATATAATGATATTAAGATATAATTTGGTAATTGAATATCTTGCAATAAGTTAATGACTTCGGAGAAATTTTTTGTATGGTAATGATCTGTGTCACCATCAATTAAACTGTCTAGAAATTTTGTTAACTGATAAGTTAGTTTATTATAAACGAACATCATCCTTGTGAATTTTTGGTAAGCAATATAGTTTTGGAAAATTACCATTATTACATTTTAGTATTTTTCGCTCTTCTTTTTTTAGACCTGAAGACAGAATAAGTTTATCTATGATTATCTAAAACTTTTATTTATTTAAAATTGTAGGATCTTTATATAGTGTCAGATAGATGATTTGATCTGATGAGAGTGTGCTACTATTTTTGAGGCATTCATTTCACTCCACTGCTACAGTAATATTCCCCTTATCCTGTTTTAAAACTAAAATGTCGAAATTCTGTTTTAAAAAATTTTTTGTTAGTTTAAATAAGTTAATACAAAACATGTTGTTGTATTAACTTATTGCTGGGAAAAATGGTGTTGGTAGGATTGATAAAATATTTCGTTTAAGAATCAGAATCATTCTTTTGTTGCGATATAAGTCTTTTTCATTAAACGTCGACCAAAATATATAAGTCGATCATCTAAAATTATTCTATTTGACGTTTATCCAACAAAAACGTTGGCCAAGCATAACTTATTATATACGATAGAAATGAAATACATCTATAAATATCGAATCCATATGTTAGATTTCCATAAAACCTAACCCTCTCGCCATGCCCGGGCCCGCATTTTCCACTCGCGCACATCGAATAAAATACTGATTAAGCCAATATTGACACTTTCGGCAAACTTGTGGGAACATCCAGTGACGGAACAAAAGCGGGTCCAGATGCAATCCGGTGCAACTCACGCAAAACGTAACTGGCTTATCCTCCCGAACCCCATGGATGTTATTACGTGACTATTCTTTTGGTTAAATCAAGTGGAAGTAAAACAGCTCGTCACTACGTCCCGTCGTTCACTCACTCGCACGTCAACGGCACGCATTCGACTACAAAACGACTCTCATCCCCTTTTTATTTTAAGTTTTTTTTTGTTGTTTTTGCATATTTAAATTGTTTAAATTAGTGTGAGTCATTGTTTAGGATATTTTATTTCATAGTTTTTGTGGTTGCTGCTTTAAGTTGATCCCAATAGGTTATTTTGTGCATAACTTAAATGGATATGAGATACATATTCATGTGTTTTGGATTTATATTTTCGCTTGTCTGTAGATTTTCAGTCTAATTAAACTTTTTTATTAGCAGTGTGCCTTATTAGAAGAAAACAATATTTAAAATTAATTTGCAGTGATATACTTGATGTATCCATTTAAGTTATGCATTTAAATGAAATAAAAAATTTAAGGTTTCACCAAATATATGTGATATAACTTGATGATAAACACTATCTAATTGTAATGCTAAATATACATTATTCCAGGTATATCTAATCAGGTTTCAAATCAAATCACATCAAGTACCACTCAAAAGAAAAAACAAAAAAAGGAAAATTCAGCAATAGCTATTACGCTAATGAAATAAATGTAAATATATGTAGAGCATGCGGTATTGTTATAGCCACACATGTCATCAGTTCGGCGGGCCCTCTGCTCCTGACAGGCCGAGATCGGGAAAACTGATAAACCGAATAGATTTGCGAGCTGCTCTTGCATCAAATGGAGTTGGCTTTACGTCAATTTCATGTGCGGGGGTTTTCCGAGCGTATTTTACGTTACCCCCACGAATAGAAAGTTGATTTGTTTTTTTTTTCTGTAATTACCATCCTTTGTGTTGCTGTTGTGAAGTAGAAATAAAAGAAATACGAGTAAATTATTGGATTGAAAATTTTTATATTTTTGCAAAGAAACGTTGATTCTGAAATGTGTAAATTTGTATTTTATAAAAAGCATAATGAAATGATGAGTAATTGTTGTTGTATTAAAAAAATTTAGTTTTAAGTCTTAAACACCTATCTTGGACCCAAATGTAATCATATCATCCCAAGGTTGTAATCTGCTAAAATGTAATATGATCTTTTATATAGCAAACAGTTCGGTTTTCATTCTAAATTAAGTATAGAAGATGCTGTTATAGAATTTATAAAAAATGTTACTGAAAACTTAGTTAATAAAAAGAAATGATTGTAGTAAGTATTTCTTGACCTTAAAAAGGCATTTGGTAATATATTTGCTCTTTTAAAAAAAAATATATATAATAGACGAATAAAAATAAAAATAAATGACACTTTTAATTCGTATAATACAATAAGAACAGGGGTGCCACAAAGTACGGTTCTTGGTCCGGTTCTCTTTTTAATTTATATTATTATTATATTGGTAAAATTCTTAAAAACTCAAATGTCATATCACATGCACCTAATTTGTTTACCACACCATTTATGTACCAGTTTATTAAGTCTTAACGTAGTAAAATCTTCATTTTTTACTTTTTCGGCAACGGCTGTAGATCAATCAGTTATTAATAAAATTTATATTTATAACGAAAATTGCTTTATACCAAACAATTTTGACTGCGATCTTAAATCCAAAGAACATGTAGTTGCTTTATGCAGTAAAGCAAGGAAAATGTTTTACAAGTTTTATCAACTATAACATGAATATCAAAATGATTATTCAAGTATATAAAGCTTTAATGGAGTCGCTGCTTAGGTATTGTATAATGACTTTGGGCAGTGCCTATGAAAATATCTTAAATTCACTCCAAACTTGTCAAAATATGATAATAAAAATAGCACTTAATAAACTACCCAGTTAATTAACTTCTCAATTTTATGCGAATTTCGACTTACTTAATCTTCAAAATTTATGAGTAAATCATTCACATCAAACTAAGGCAAACGTTAAATTAATTCTAAACATACCTCTACTTTATCTATTTGCTTCGCAAAGATCAATAACTTATTTTTTGCTAAAAATGTACAATTTATTATTTCATTAAATATATGAAGAAAGTAATAAATTAAGTAGAGTTTAAAATATAAATGTAATAAAATGGAGAGTTTGTTTCTCAAAATCCACAGTTGTTTGCGAATTTATTTACTTATAGTAATGCGTAAATATTACGTTTTTAAATTAAAAAGTGATAGACTATTGTAAAACTGTGTTGGGTGGTTGTTGGTCTCTTTACAGCCCTTCTGATTTACCCATGGAATTTATTCATATTTTTTATAAATTAAAATCTTTTCTCGTTTTCTTCTGCCTGTTTCGATCGGCAGGCTTCCTCGTCCTTAAAAATTTACGAATTTAAGGTAACCAAACGCGTAAGCCAATACTCGAAAAACTTTTTGACAGGTAATGTTGTGAACAAGCGGAATTGACTTAGGCAACATTGCTTGTCACAATTTTAAGTTTCACGACACCCATAGTTTTACTTAGTTTAAATAGGTACTGTAGGTTACGAACTTTAAATGTTGTACTTGAAATTTTTCAAACAATGTTTTATTTGTAACTTTACTTAATATATTTTGATTTGATTTTTGATTTAGACCTGACCAGAAAGGATCATAAAAATGCTTATTTCAAAAAAATAATAAAGGCTTACAGTTTTTAATAAATTCATCACATAATAAAAACAAATAAATGCATTTTTAAACATATTAAACTGCATAACCTAAGTGGATACGAAAATCGTTTTCATAAAATTTACACATACATAGAGCACGTGAAAGTTTATTTTTAACAAACTTATCATTGTATTCACCTATGATTTTAAAATTTCCTTAAAATTATAATTATTGTTTTTTTATGTAGTTAAAGAATTGCCCTCTTTAGGAGAGTTAACACCTTGTCTTAGTAGGCTTTATAGCTAGGAAGCGATACCGAGGTAGTGTAGGAAGCTAAGAATACTCCCTCGCCTTGATCATTCCAGATCAAAAACGAACCTGGATAATTGACGACTGCAAACAGCGTCGATTATCTAGGTTCGTCCAAGAGTGGCTATAACAGGGTACTATACTACCTAATTGCCTAAAGGTAGCAAAACCGTAAATGCGGGTAAACCTCAAAGAGGCGGTCAACGGCATAGGGTCCGAAAGACAAGGGTTTCCAATCTCATTGTCTAAAGTAAGCTATTAAGCTATAAAGTATGGCCCACAAAACTCAAACTGTGGCCCCTAATCCTTTCACGCTCTTAAATAGTCACGGAGTGCTAAGAATAACAGAGCAAAAAATAAAGATGTCATGCTTGGAATGTCAGAATGTTATAGAGAGTCGGTAAACTGGCAAACACAGAAAGACGAATAAAGAGGAGGTAATAAGACATTGCGGGAATGAGTAAGGCTAGGTGGGTAGGAGAAAGTTCCTTTAAAACAGATAACCAAAGTAGGGTATTAATATACTTATAGTATTAGTATATTAAATGGCGCAGACAAACGCGTTAAAAGCTTCCTGTTGATAAGCGAGAGGATGGTACTAATGAATATGAACAATTGATCATTTGGTGTCAATATTATCCAACTCTATGCATCCAAAAATGCTACCAAGAAGAGCTAGAAGAACTCTACTCTGATATTGAAAATCTAAAGAGTCATATAAAAATTGACGATATAAATATAAACATAGGAGGTCTCAATGCAAAAGTAGATGATAGTGAATCGGTGGATGCTTTTGTATGTTCCTATGTATTAGGCAACATAAACTTCAGAGGCGCAATGTTTGTATACTTCTGTCAAGAAAAAAAAACTAGTCATTAGTAACACTTGGTTCTAGCTTTCAAAGATATACTTGGAAGTCACCTTAAAAAAGAGAAGGCAACATTATTAGAAACCAAGTAGACTATGTAAAAATGCGACATAGGCTCCGATCATAATCATATAGCTTTAAAAAATTGAAAATTAAAAATATATTTAAGGACGTCTAAAGCAACGCAAATAATGAACAGAAAAAGCACTTTAAAAAAAGTGTAGATAATAGGCTTAAAAGGCCTTCATTAAAAACAAACAACTTAAGAAAGAGAACATCAAAGGTGTACATGTTCGAAAGGCTTTTAATAAAAGAAACAATAGGAAGAACTGATGAATGCTAGAGGTAGAGTAAAGAACAAAAATGAATTTGTATTATATAATAACAAACAATAAACAGATCCAAGAACAGATTAAGAATGCAAAGGAGCAGTGGATTAATGCAAATTGTAAAAAAGTCTAGGAGTTGCAAGCACAACATAAAAATTGAGAAAAACTGGAAAAAAATTAAAGAGACTGCAGGTCGGTGGAAGCTCAAACATATTTTTTAAATAGAAAATTTAAACAACAAAATAAAAATAGATCCTGAAAAGTAAAAAATGGAAACAATAGCTAAAGAAACTGTTTTAAGAGAACAAAACAATGGCGGGACAAACTCTTATAAAAAAAATAACCGTACAATTAATAAAGCACCAGGGAAGGGCGCTCTTGTGGAGAACTATTCAGGAATTTGAGTGCGAATGCATTGCGAAGCTAACTCGTTTGTTCAACGCTATTTACCGGAGCAGGAGATGGCCGGATGACTGGGTGAATTCTTCCCTAGAATTCTTGGGTAGAATTCAGCCAGTCAGTGAAAAATACGAGGAACACAAGACCATCTGCCTTATTAGCAATGCAGCAACGATTTCCATGAGAATCATGGTCAATTGCATACCCACTAAATGCAATAACTACTTAAGCAGATCCCAATACAGATAGAAGCACAGGCAGAAGGGAAGCCATGTTGGAGTTAATCCTTATATGAAAAGATTCTTAGATGTAAGGAGAAAGCTGTGCGTAAGCTTTGTGAACTACAAAAAGGCCTTCTATTACGTTAAACTCGAGAAGTTAATACATATTTTGCAGGACGGGACATCCACGACAAAAAGATAATCCGCCACATATACTGGAATTATCGGGGATGCATTCGAAAAACAAAACATCTTATATTAATATCGAAAGGTAGAGTTTGCTAGGGTTTGCTTCTATACCCTTTACCATTTAATGTATGTGTGTATTATACAGTTAAATAATCAGTAGAAGGCCGACCAAAAAAGTTAAGCTAAATGGAATCATGATTAACAACATAAGTGCGCAGACGACACTGTAGCCATGAGAGAATCCGAATAACAACTGAAAGTTTGAGAACTAGATAAGAAAATGTGTCAAAGGCTAAGAATATGATTTTCAAATAAAATTCATGAGAACAACATGTAAACACAGGAATGTAAACACCTCCAGAATATTCACAGGTAGCTGTGAAAATGCAAAATAATCCAGGTTTATTTCTCAAGGTAAGACTAGGAACAGTAAAGTGCCATGTGTGGTCGCTGATCTTATACAGCTTTGAGATAGTGAAGTAGAAAAATTTTTGATGCCTTTGAAATAAGGATATATAGGCGAATGCTTCGTATAGCCTGACCCATCAGAACAATAAATACAGGTAATACTGAAAGGAAAACTTGAAGGTAAACAAGGCATATCAAGAAAAAAAAGGACTTGATCCTTCGATGGTAATACCCTGGATCTATCGAGTGCAATATAGAGAAGAATTTGGCATAGTAGTCACCAACCTCAACAGAGACCGCACCTGAGAGGAGTGAACCGAATTAACGGGATTCTTTTTTAAAGTGATTAAGGCAGTAATATTTAAATGAAATACAAAAAACTAAAGAAATTAAGAAAAAAATATGTTTTTATGTAAAATCATAATTTACTTATGATCAAAAATGCGTCATAGGAGTATAACATAGAAATAGGAGAGGCATTAACTCCATTACAGGCAAACAACTAACTTGTATTAAACGGAATTAAAATAAAAAGTCAGTAATTTAATAAAACAATATTATCACCAGGTAATATTAATAATTCTTCAATATTTGAATGGAATTAATAGAAAATCTATTTTAGAAACTTCTGAATTTTAACGACTTTATTTCATTTCCTTCACATAACAAACGAGTTGTCCAGAGAGCGAAAACGTTTGAAAATCAAAAGAGGGAACGAAGAGAGGAGAACTAACGGATGGGTCAAACAATTTCGAACTATAAGTCGAAGACGAACCGGAAATGCCAATGTAAGACGGAAAATGCCTGAAAATGGGCCCGTTCCGACGCTGCTAAGATGACCAGACGTCCTTCTCAACGAGAAAAAAGAAACGGAAAAGTTATTTTATATGTTCTTTGTAGGAGCCGTCGGAGATAGAGTTTTCGATAGATATTGCCATATTTCCGTTAGCGTTTATCTGTTCCACGTTTTCGTGCTTTTGTTGGCGTCCTCAGCCCATTATTGGAAAGGTTATTAGATTCTTTCTATTGATTCGCTTGTCTCTTACTTATTTACGATCCAGAAGAGATTGGAAAGGGTGTATTTTTTTTTAACTTTAAGACTGTTTCGCTCCTACTCCTTTATGTACCCAGGAGGTTCGAAGCTTTAATCCCCAAATTGAAGCAGTACAATATCGCTACGCATGGTAGCCCATAGTTACAATAATGTATTAAATGGTTTACAATTACAGTATTCTCGTATTAGCTACTGTTTGAGAGCACTTATAAGGCTTTCAGTGCGATGGGCCCTCTCGACTGTCGAAGGGCATTGAAGATTTTAAACAGAACCGTAATAAGGAAATATTTAATATAATTTTACCGAAAATCATAAACAGCTTTTCTTATTATTTGTAAATGCTATGCAATTTTAAGGCGTTAAATAGCAATATATCTCTAAATATTTTCAAATGTTATTACTAATAATTTTAAAAGTACTGCCAGGACTTTTTTATGAATATCAGTCTGTTAAGGCTAATAATTATTCAGTAAATAAAGTTTATTTAAAAATTCTAGTTTAAGTTCATCAAAAGTTATGTAGTACAAACTTCGAACTCAAACGACCTGCATTTATCTGCTTACGGGAAAGGAAACTTAAATGGATATAGCTCTGAATTTATTAGTGATATTAATAAAAAATAGGTTTCTTAAAGATGACTATTTAATCTTAAATTTTCACTTTACTACAAATAACTGTAAATTATTTTCTTTACATTTCTTTAAAAGGGACTCCTTGTCTAACAAATGCAATATCTCTGAAGGTATTGAGCTACAAATTTCATTAGTAATCAGTTATCTGCAATTAAATATAGTTTGTGTCATGATCTCATATATAATGGAACAAAACTTATCAGAGAAAATATTTTTAAGTTAAACGCAGAAAGGGTTTTCTGACGAATTAAAGCCAACTTCGACTGACAAGATCTGTTAAGCAAATAATAATAAAAAAAAAATAATTCCTTTGAGATACTAAATTTTTCTGCAAGGTTAGTAGTGCAGCAAGTATTGCAGCAATCAGTCAACTGCCAAAAAAGTTTGAAACGAATATTCTCCAACATCTGCGATATTCTAACTGATATTAGATCTAAAGCCTTAGTAGTTATTATCAATATTTTAAAGTAGATTATAAGTAATCAAATAAAAACTATTAGATAATCTCAGATGTGGTGTGTCAAAAGCTATCCACCAAAAACCGTAAGTATGATGCAGCGAGGTTCTACTGACGTGAAGCCAAATTCAAATGGCAATATCTTGCAAACAATTAATTTAATAATAATAAATACTATATATTATGAGAGATATTCAGTTGTTCCTTAGATAGAAGCAACTTTTATGTCATAATTTTATTGAAATTGAAATTTTATTTTACAAGAAATATAACTCCAATAATACATCAATCTTTGACAGTTACTACCAATGATTTAGAGCAAATATTTACTAATGAAATGAAATTTATTCAATGATCCAACCTAGATCAAAGGTTATCAACCAAAACCTCTGTGCTTGAAGCAGGAAGATAACTTTTTTTAAGGCTAATTATTAATATTATTGCCTCTAGGTCAACTACTAGAGAATATATCGATTCTTGAGTCGTAACTTTAAAAAAAAATATATTTTATCTAACATATGCGATATCTTAACTGGTGTTAGGTTTAATGCCTTATAAGTTATTATCAATATTTTAAAATAGATCATAAGTAATCAAATAAACTCTATTAGATAATTCCAGAAATGATATGTTAAAAGATATCCACCAAAAGTCCTGAGTATCATGCAATGAGGTTCTGCTGAAGTAAACCCAAATTCAAATGGTAATATTTTGCAAACAGTGATTCAGTAATAATAATAATAAAAATGATATAATCCGGAATATATAAAGTTGATTTTTGATTATAACATATATACTCTGTACTAGTTCCCAAAAAGATCAATAGCACCATTATTGATATCTCTAAGTCAACTACTAAAGAAGATATCAGCGATTCTTGAGTCAGGGCTTTTTTGAAAGGCAAACTTTATCCAACATGTGCGTTATCAAGTAGTTATTACCAATGTGTTGATCGTCACGTCACGTCACAAAGGACTTGCTGACGTGAAGCCAGCAATTCAATTCAATTCAAATTTCAAAAAAAAAAAAACAATTCAATTTCATCAATGAAAACACTAATGTTAATCAAAAATTGAAATCGTTTTTAAACATTTTGAAAAATGGATGAACAATTTTATATTGTAAGATCTGACCAATCTTCAAAATCTGCTTAGGGCAATACGGAAATAATTAAATTTTTTATATGAGCTCAAAGCCCAATACAATATTTTAAATATCGAAAATCTCTTCAAATCTATAATTGAGTTAAAAATCAGGTGAAATCACAACTTAATTTTTACTTTTACAAATCCCAATAAGACCATGGCAAATAATAAATAGGTAAGTTATGGGGTCCAAGATATTCAGAAGAAATCCTTTTAAAGGATTTTGCGAAATTCCAAATTCAGATATAAACCCTTTAACATATTTAAACAATATCGTCAAACCTAACACTGCCTTCTCCTTTAAGGAATTAAATTTTAATAATATAAGGAACATTTTGGATCAGCTAAGCAACAAACACGGTCGTGACATGTAAGGCCTTAACATACGGCTATAAAGATCAGCTTAAAATTAAATACTTGCTTGTCTGACAAATTTACTTAATCTATGTTTAAAAAGAGGTGTGTTTCTATAGGTTCTAAAGGTTGTAAATGTGACTTCAATCTTTAAGAAAGGGGATCCTGTTCAACCTGAAAACTACAAACCAATATCTCTTCTGTATGTGGCTTCAAAGCTCCTGAAGAAATGTATGGCTATTTAAATAGTTAATTTCTTTAATACTGAAAATATTTTCTCCCCTTGTCAGTTTGGTTTCATAAAAAAGAGAAACACAGTTTATACGATATAAAATATAACCTTGTATCTGCTATTTTGGATGCTTTTAATATTATGCAGTTTGACCCACTTTTATTTTTAGATTTGAGCAAAGCCTTTTACTGTGTTGTTCATGGCATTTTCCTTCGAAAACTTAAATATTACAACTTTAACACCACAAGTGTGAACATGATTCGCTCATACCAAGGGTCGTAAGAATGTACTCAGCAATGACTGAGATTAAAATGGGTACAAAGAAATCCGAAGGGTCATTTCTTGGGACCACATTATTTTAAATATATATCAAGCACCTTCTTTATAGTGACCTAATACCTAAATATACTCTCTTTATTGATAACAGCACTGTTTCTCTTGCTGCTGATACATTGGGTGAATCTTTGGAGGCTACCAGGTTGGCACAGGACAGAGAAGTGGTTTTGTCCTAAAAGCCTATTATTGCATACAGAAAAGACGCGCAGATTGTAATTTGCTTTCTTCAAGAAATACTGGAGACACCGGGTATCTCATCAGTGTCATATCTGGATTCTAATCTAGAGTGGTGTGAGCATGTTGATGCCCTTGCAAAAAACCTTTATCTTCTCCGGTATATTTCTCAAAGTGTCTACTTATGTAAGGTGAACAACCTATTTTGCAATTTTTCATTTTCATACTACCTATACAATCCTTACATTAAGACATTCGATAGGGAGACAGAGTTTTCGGATTGCAGAGAAAGGCTATTAAAGTAATATCTTCGGTATGGGTTATAGATAGGACTGCCAAGGTGCCTTAATTAATCTAAAGATTTTAACTGTGCCTTGTCTTTATTTGTTTGCATATCTGGTGTATGTAAGGGAAAACTTGGACTTTTTCCAATAACTATAACACTCGTGCCAGGGATAATTTGGTTTCTACTTATCGTCATCTACCATGGTGTCAAGATGACCCAGGATATTAGGCGACTAAATATTTTTATACATAACTTGTTAGAAAAAGAGAGTTGCCCCTTTCTGTATTTAAAATTCGTATAAAAAAATTTCTTATAAGTCAAGCTTTCTGTTCCCATGAACGTATTTTCTATGTATTAGTCGTGTGTATTTTATATTTAAAATTGTAATTTTTATATAATATTAGTTATTAGTTTAGATGAAGCGTATTTTTTTTTAAGAGTTTATTATTTAAGACCTATTTGTCCATATTATTTAACGTGTGTGAACATATTTTATGTAACTGACATGAATAAACTATTCATTAATTGATTAATTGAGTGAATAGCTTCAATATTTCAATTGTAGCGCTCGGGGCAACAAGGTACATAAGCCACATTCAGTAATTTATGAGAAAAACGACTTTAAAGGTGGTATGTGTTTTTCATGTCAAAATAAAACAACACTTTCTGTTACTAATAAAATACATTCAAAAATGGTAGCCGGTAATTTTAGTACAAAAAAAGTTTTATAAATTCATAGTTATAATAAGAAATACTCACAAGCTTCAAAATATTATTAAACACATTTTTAAATATCAAAAGTTTTTAAAAATACTTACCGTGGCGAACAAATATATAGAAACATTTTTAAAATAAAGACAAAAAAAAACTTTTTAATTTGGTTTTCCGAGTGCGGCCAAAAATTCTCTATAGGGTTCAAATCAGGTAATCGGGAAGGCCAATCCAATACTTGAATTTTTTCAGCAACTTTCTCTCCAATATGTATGTAACTGTTAGCTCTCCTAAGTTAAATTTTACCATTTTTATACAAATTGGTTACTGAACACCCAAAAAATTGAGATTTTTTAAAACACAATTTTTGCTATACTCATTTGAATTAAAATGACTTTTAGACAAATTGGCTGAACGCTTTGTTGTTGACTGAAAATATCCAATATATTCTGCATAAACAAGAAAATAATTTGGGTTCTTATTAAATTACTTTGAAAATGGCTTGTGACCTTTAAAGTCCTAAAACGATTTTCAGTAAAATGTGGCTTATGTACCTTGTTGCCTCAAGCCCCTCAATTACTATTTAATTTTAAGCTGTCAGAGTTTTCATTAATAAATTTAGAGCAAGAATTAATTTATCAAATTTAATCTATTTTAAGATATACAATACGCTAAGGATACTATGGTCATAGCAGCCTAGAAGCCCTGAAAAGGTAAAGAACCATATCGCGCAATATAGCCAACACAAATGATCATGAGCAAAAAAGATAATATAGAACAATCGCTTATATCGTAACCCAACTTAAATTAAACGTGTTCAGCAGTATTATTACCCTGGAACAACCGCAAATAAAAATCAGATAGAGCACAAGAAATAAAATGTCTTATGATGCGATGTCTTTTCTGTTTTATTATAATATGGCGTAGAATTCTGGATATTCACCAAAGTCGTTACTAAAAATCTGGAAGAATTTGAGATGTGGCTCTATAGGAGAATGCTCAGCATACCATGTATAGCTGACATTGCAAACATCAAATTGCTAAAAAGAATGAAAAATCATGTACACCGTTAGAAAAAAAACTAGTATATCTGAGGCATTTTATGAGAAATAAAGATCGATACTTTCTACTTCAAGCCATAATACAAAAAAAGGTATTGGATAAAGGAGCGCACGGAAATACAAGAGAATTATGGTTGTGGAATCTACGGACTTGGTTTGGGAAAAGCTCAGTAGAAAAAGAAAAAGATAGAATCTTTTGAAAAAAATACTATGTCAAGTACAAATTCATTATTTATTATGGTATACGTTATTTACCCATGGCAGTGACTCAACTTAAATTAACACGGTTGAAAAGATACCCTACAAGATAAATCCCTCATAAATTTTTAATTTTTCTCTCAACCGATTTAATTTTAATCCGTACGTTTTACATTCAATTCAACCCCCATGATATAAAATTGAAATCATTAAATATTCAAAATTCTCAAAAACCAACGTATTATTATCATTACGGGGGCCTTTGTCCCTTGTGGCCAGAAAGAAAATAGCACTCTATACCGCCTAAGAGGAAATCATAGTGGTTTTATAAATTGGACAATTTAATACACAATAATTCAGTTTGGGGCTTACCGAGCATTTCTTTAGGGTTCATTTTGAAATTCGCATTATTATCGGGCAACTTTATAGCATCTATCCCCTACGAATTTCTCTTCTGCTGCGCCTCGGCTATTTCACATATGACCGCACTCGAATTGTGACACACGCTTAGCTGATCTCATTCAAAAAGTTACCCCCTCGCGCCCTCGTTTTACTTTTTTTTTTGATTTGGGGCTCTGATAGGGCATTATCTTATTCAATGATACAAACCAGGGACGGTCAACAAGTAACATATCCCACTGTTACTCCCGTTAAGTCTTAATAAAGACGTTAGAACCCAAAATTTTACACTAATAAAAAAACCAACCCCAGAAACAGAAATATCTTCCCTTCGTTTCGGTTTAAATATGTTCATCTAAAGGACGCCAGGTGATGCCATCAATCGGTTTGCGGTGAGTTATTATCTGCCAATATGGGGTATTAGGGCACAAATGAGCTCCATTTTGCCAAATAAAGACGCCACTTATGGTATTAGAGTGGTGTGCGGTTGTATATATCTTTTATAATGGGAAGTACATACCGGAAGTACGGGAGCATGGATATTTAAGAGGTGAAAATGTTAGTGGATGAAGTTGTTCCCATAGTGATATTTTGACATTTTTGGTGCATTTTAGGCAACTTTGTTTTGTTTGAAGTTTTGTTTCATTTATAGCATTAATAAAAGAAGTGGCTTATGTAAAAGCTTAGGTTCAAAATGTTATAAAAAATAATAATAAAAGGATTATAAAACATTTTTTATATAATTTTTTCTTCAAGTAAACTGATAAGTAAGGAATATAATATATGGAATATAGAATAAATTTAATGTTTAATAAAATGAAATGTTATAAATAAATTAATAGATAAAATGATAAATAAAATGTTTTTACTTAGATAAAGATGACATCAAATAAAATTATTATATAACAGGTTTTTGGGAACCTTTTTTAATATTATGTTTTAAATGCTTAAACAGTTATTCTATAGTAGTATAAGAAGTTTTCTAGTAATTACTCATAAAATAAATTAAATCTTTTAATCTGCAAAATTACTGCATTGCTCTCCTCTAAGTGTTGACTTCCATATTAGTTTT
Organism: Anthonomus grandis grandis; assembly: GCF_022605725.1. Lineage (NCBI taxonomy): Eukaryota > Metazoa > Arthropoda > Insecta > Coleoptera > Curculionidae > Anthonomus > Anthonomus grandis. The sequence goes on from NC_065551.1 coordinate 20,658,541, forward strand.
GTTAAAGTTTAGAACAATAAAAATTATAAAATTTACAAAAAATTTCAAATTCTCAAAAAAAACTATGTTTTATTTCATAAAAAATTAAACCTATTAACAGTTGTTATTCCAAATATTCATCAAATTCTAAACTCGCTCTTTATTTGCATCCTATATAAGCCAGTTTTTTGCTGTTTTTATATAAAAAAACCCATAGAATAGAATTGTTTTAAAAGCTCAAAAATTACCGTTTGAAAATAATAAATAAAAAAAAAACGGTTTTGTATCAGGTTTTAATGAACCTGCTTTAAATCATAGTTGACACAGCACTAATTAAACAATTTTTTGGAAAACTGTTTTAAAAACTTTATTCATTTTGCCTCTATTTTAAGTTTTCCCGATCAAAAACTTTCTTGTTATTTAAACTTTATCAATTGACGTACAAAAGTTTTCTGGCTTTTTATTAATTTTCATATATACAAGAAATTGTTTTATAATTTCTTCTATTTTTTGATAATTTATTGTTCAGTAAATATTACTTAGAAAATTAGCTTCTTGTTAGTTGAGTATCAAAGAAAGGTGACTACAAAAAGTTGTAACTGTGAATATGGACGATTTAGTAATATATAAAGGATCCCAAGAAAATTAATTTTATAAAATAATTTTTCATATTTTTGTTGTTGCAAAAATGGCTAATGGAAAAATTTTAAGCCTTTTTATAAAACGGTAATTTTGTTGTTCAAATTCCATTTAGACCGCTGAATAAATTGCTATTATGTAAATTTTTAATCGTATAAAGCAAAAACTAATACATTTTTAATTTAAATGCTGTTTATATCTTGGTTTTGAATTGTCAAGTTCTTTTGTCATTTTTGTGGAAAGAGAAACATATAACTTCCTTCAAAAGGCACCAATTTGTGTGTACTTTATGATATAATTTTATTTTTTGGGTTTCTTTTACGTGGCTAAAAATAATTATTTATGTATTTACAGAGCAATTAAAAAATTAATTATATAATAGATTTCCGGTTAAAGGAAATATAGAATTAATTGTTTTATTGCCTAGTGTAAAAAACTACTATAAATTACTAAATATATCTTTAAATAAAATTAAAAAAATAAATTTATTTTCTTTAAACTTAACAATATTTATTAAATAATTGTGGATAATTTAAATGAAATATATCAAATAAAAGATGAAAAGCGTATAAAAAGAACGGTTCTTTTATAAACCTTGGCCTTATTTAAAAATAAGTTTCCTAATATAACATAACAATAATAAATTAGGTTTTAAAAAATTAAATAAATAAAAAAAGTAATATTTTATAATATGTTGAACATATTTTACTAATGTATTATAAATTCCAACATTTTTTTATTGAATTTGTATTTTTAAATTTGGTTAAAATATAATTTTAAAAATATTATTTACGGCGATTCATGGAAAAAAATAGAATATTTTTGTATTTTTGATAACTTTATAGATAAAACACACAACACACAAAATAAATAAAGGAATATTTTAATTTACAGATACGGTTATAAAATATTAATAAACAAAGTCAAATAAGAAATATCTAAGATTATATAAATACACATGAACGCATTTGATTTTTAAAACGTGTTTAAAACATTCTTTTCCTATAGATTTGTTTTATGTGAAAACAGGTAAGAACCAATTTTAGTTGATTAAGGTTTATAGAATAATTAAAATATAAATATAAATTAATCTCATGGGCAATGTAATTTTTTAAAATCTTATTAAGCTGTTTGTAAAAATTGTCTATTTTTTAACATTTTACAAGTTTATTTATATTTTTTTGTATCTGTTTAAAACTATATTTACTAATTACTACAAAGATAAATATCACATGAGAAACATTTATACTTACATATTTAATAGAACGATTTTGGTATTATTAATAATTATTAAACCATAATAAGTACAAAGATTTAAAGGTTTCAAAAGGATATAACTAATGCTTATTTCAATAGAAATTTTCTAGTCTAAAAACTTGTTCAATTGCGTAATAATTTAATAATTAAATAAGTAATCGGTTATGTATGTATATTTAAGAAATTTTGTTAATATTTTATTTTTGCCTGGCGTTGAATTATTTTTAAAGTTTTTACGTGCATTATAAGTTCATTACTATCTCTTGGAAATACAAATTAAGAATAGAGTTTTTTTTTAATCCTATGTTTATAAAAAATCATTAATAAGGTTGCTTACTTTAGTTTAATCTATTACTAGATTACCGCTTGCAACCTGTTCCTGAGTGTGTGTGCTTTCATTTATTCATGTTCTTTCGTAATATTGTTTTGAGTTTCTAATTTTATTCTATAGTTATTTTATTAATTTATTTTGAGTATTATGATTTTTTTAAATGATTCTATTCTAAAATAAAATGTATATACTCAATCCAAGTTTCGTGCTTTCTCTTTTTACTATTTAATAAAATTATTTTTGTATTTTTTTTAATAAAAGTTGTAGCTTATTTTTAAAGCAATTATATGAACCTAACTATTGTTATTTGATAAATTCTTTTTCATGACTTATTTGACAATACATTTGAATTTTTAATGCATAACTCTACTGGATAGGATTTTCTTAACTCAAATTGTTCCATTATATAGTGCTACGGAGGTATTAAATTTAACTCTGAATGCTCAATTAATGCAAGAAATTTAATCATTTTGTGCCATTATATCGGTTAAATATTATGGTATATATTAAATGTTATGTCGGTTAAATTAAGGCAAAGTTGCGCAATTTGGTGCTCATTAAAACGCCTTTTTAAAATTTTAAAAATTCTGAATACTTCCGAAGATATTTGGAAAAAACCGAATGTTCGCGATTTCATTTTTTATTTTAATAAGTTTTTAAATAAACACACGATTACGCTGACAATCACACAGCACGACGCACCGGCACTTTGATAAATAATTGTTCAAAATTCTACATATTTATCTCAGGGCCTAAAATTTGAAGAACGCTACTTTAATTATTCTATTATTTATTAATCATTTTTTTGTTGTTATTGTAAAGAAAATGTTTTTAATTCCATTAAAAATATATACTTCATTTTTCTCTTTTACACTCCTTCTGTCTTTCTTGAGTCCTTATGGAAATATCCAATAATATAAAGTTTTTGAATAAGTGTGGTACATCGTTGGATTAGGAACTTAAGGGGCTCTTAAAATGCGTAATAGAAAATCTAGGGCCGTATGAAAAAAAACAAACTTGATGATAATAGCTCAAATACGAAACGACGCGTCGGCTTGAAAATCTGAGGACACCATTTTTTAAAACAGAGAAAGTAGCAATGAAAATGAATAATTTATTTTAAAACTTATACAACGAATCCAAAGAAATGTTTTATTGAAATTGTTGCATTTTTGCTTGATAGTATATACTTTCAATTTAATGGGATGTTTTACCAACAATTGCATGGGTCAGCGTCAGCGATGGGTAACCCAGTGAGCCCCATGCTAGCAAACTTCGTTATGGATTATATAATAACTGGAATTCTAAAAATTTCACTTTGCCAGTTGGCTTTTATTAAATGTATGTAGACGATACTATCTTGTCTTGACCAAGGGATAAGATTGATAAACTTTATACAGTTTTCATAAGAGAATTAAATTCACTAAAGAGCTAGAAGTGGATAATATAATCACGTTCTTGGATACCTTGCTGATTAGAAATGATGATGGTTCCTTATAAGCAAATTGGTATAGAAAACCCACATCATCAGGGAGGGTTTTAAATTACTTGTCCACTCATGTTATTACACATAAAATTACAACAATTAAAAACCTATTTAGATCTTTCAACCTAAGTATCCCTAAATTCCATTATTAAAAAATTATAAAAAGCATATTCAAAAAAAATAACTATCCTGTGTCACTTGTTAATAGAATAATCAAACAATTTAACGTAAAAAATAGGAATGTTCAATACATCGGAGACGACAAAGAAGTTTTTTAAATATTTTAAATTACCCTATGTATCTGATTTATCAGAAGGAGTTCAAAACCATTTAAAGAATATAAAAATAACGCAAATTTGCCTTTTTCAACTTAAAATTTACAAATCAATTTATTTTTTTCTAAATTAAAAGATATCGTACCAAAGGATCTTTACTCGGATACTCTATTCAAAGTGCCATACTTAGGGTGTGATAAATGCTATATTGGACAAACCAGACAGTATTTAAAAAAACGCGTATACTAGCATTCTTATGATTGTAAAGACATTAATCGTAATAAGTCAGAAAAAACAGCATTGACACAGCATCATTTTGCTACAAATCACTTTTTTAATTTTTCAAACGTATCTGTCCTTAATCATGAGAGCCAGTACCTTAAAAGAAATTTAACTGAAATGATACGCATAACCCTAACAAACCACATTGTTAATTGCAGGATAGACACACAGAGTCTGAACATATTATATAATCATTTAATACTATTACATCAACAAAACAATGATTTAAAATAATTCATAACATATTTAAAATCTATAAATTGGTATATTGTTTTGCTTATTTTGGTGACAGTATTAGCAAATAATGAAGCAAATTATAAGCACTAACTGAAAGATATTTTGGAACGCAAGGTGGATTAATTTTTTAATTAAAAAAAAGTTATTGTTATGCGTGATTTATGTTATGTGTGTTCAAGGTTTAATCACATATGTGCCCATCTACATATATTGTTCTGTTGCCATTAGTATATATGTAATCGACAAAAAAGCTTCTTCGCAGTAAACAGGTATTTTTTTATAAAATCTTAAGTTTGTCAGTTTTATAGATATTTTGATTTTAATGTTGTATTCTATTTTATTCATTTTAAAATAAATTTTTATTTCTTATAATATTAAAAAAAACAATTTATGTCTATAATTTTGAAGTTTTAAAATTAATATTTAGTTACGTGCTTAATTTTTTTTTTTGTTTTTTTTGGTCGAACTCCATCTACGCTACTTACTACGCGCTACTTTTAGTGAGTAATTTATATTGTTATATGTATTCAAATAGAGTCGTAAAAAAATATAAAGGGAATTGTGAATATTCGGTTTTTTCCAAATATTGCGCAATTTAACCGACCTCGTTTTTCTTCTAGTTTACCAGATTCCAATGGTGAGACTCGAATTTGGGATACCCTGTATGCAACTACATAATTTTTTCCCAAAAACCATAACTATATCTCATTCAAACATTTACAAAACCCTATACATAAGAAAATCAACTTCATCCCTTCAGAAAAATTGTTATTCCCTAGGGCCCCGTCACTTTCCGCAGTTGTCGTCAGCGTAGCTTGAGCCTTCACGGATTAGACAGAAGAACATAGGGATGCTCAAACAAATGAATAATAAAATGGCGACCGATTAACGGGCCGCCATTGGACCGTTGGGCCACTATACCCGTTTGTTTTTATGTTACAATAGGGCGGGATGCACCCGGAGTTATTATCAAGTAAATTGGGCGCCAGGTGACGGCTTCAACGTAAACGCATTGTGTTCTGCGGTATTATTTAGGGTTTTTGATTAAAGGGATGGGCCCCCGTGATGTCTCTGCCCTTTACCTCTGCTTCATGCATGAATATCAAACTGAATATTTAACTAGTATGTTCTATTATCATGCGACGATAAAAAAAAGTTTGGGGATGGGTGAGCGACAATTCGTTTGGTTGAACGTTGTCAACTTAATAACGGGAGGGTTGCGGAGATTGGAGATACTAAAGGTGCAAATATGGATGATGTTGTTTGGTAGCAGAAATTAAATTTTAATTTTGAATTAGAATATGGAGGCTAAAAAAAGAGAAAGTGATGAAATATTATCAACAAAAGAGTAGGAAGCTAGAATATTTGAATAAGAATAGTAAAAGTTCTCGATTTAACGATTTCTGCAGTAATAAAATTGGAAATTAATGACTCCTATATCCAAAACAATGTTTAATCAAAAAAATCTATTTTAATTAAATTAGATTAAATTAAACTAAATTCGATTAAATTTGATTTCATTGTAAGGTAATTAAGTTGAACTAAAGTGAATTGAATTAGATTGTATTAAAGTAAATTCAGTTTAATTATAAGATAATCTAATAAATTAATATAAATTAAATTGATTTAAATTAAATTGGATTGTTTTGACTTATTTGACTACGAAGGTACTCCATAGTTCCTAAAAATACATTTTTTTTTAATTTTCAGTATTGAAAGAAAAATAAGATATGAATTTAATGATGAAATTATTTAAAGAAAAAATAATAAAATTACTTCACTAAATCCTAGTGAAGAGTTACAAGGCCTGAGGACGCTAAATTAAACCCTTCTGAAAGGATGAGATCTAACTTTACTTAATTTTTTTAAATGAGCTGATGCACTTGATTTTAAATTAAAAAAATCTGTTTGGAGGTATGACAATTAAAATCTCGACTTAAAAAGGTGACTAATGGCTATAAAATGGCCTCAAATTATGTACATGCCACCGTACATGAACATGATCTTAACTGAATATAATAATTTAAACTTTTGTTTTATTAAAAAAATGCACAGAAAAAACACAGAGCTTTACGTGAGATAAATATTTTAGAATTAATGTGTGAGTTAGATTCGTTAAATGTCGATTTATTGGACCAATATATTTTAATAATAATTAAATTTTATTGGGAATTGAACACTTAAAAATATATCTTATTACCTGAGACACCCTGTATAAATTTTAAATACCCGTACACTCTTGATCAATGGAGGTGATCTTCTTAAGTCGTAGAAGGAATTTAATTAAAAAGTATTTAGTACCAGCATTACAAAATACTGTATGACGAGGACAAATTTGCTTAAAAAAATACAAAACCTAAATTTCTGTCTAAACTACACAAAATTCGGATAGGTCGCTATTATGAAAGTTACCTTTATTTCTCCTAGGGAACCTAAAAATTGAAAAATATACGGGGTGTCCTATTTAAAATTCTGGTGTTAAAGTCGGTGCAGCACTTTTTGAACACCCTATATTGGTGAAACTCAAATAGTTAAAAAATTCGCTTAAAACGAAAACACTTCTGTAAATTTTTTTTTTGCACAACTTGTATATTCTGAGAAAAGGTATAGGCTCCTAATAAAATGGCCCTCCTTTACATGCCACCGTACATAAACATGATCTTGAACTGAATACAATAGTCCTGTGGCTGGAACCTTTGGTGTGACGCTCAAATTATGACACAGTTTTACCACTAACTAAAACTCTTTATTTTTACTCTAGACACGTGTTTCGCTAGCGATCAGCATTAGCATCTTCGGAAGAAGATTAAAACTAGTTTTCAGTCTTAGTTTCTTTAACTTTAGTATCGAGAGTAAAAATAAAAAGTTTTAGTTAGTGGTAAAACTGTCTTACGGAATACAATAGTTTAAACTTTTGTTTTATTGAAAAGATGCACAGAAAAATAAGTTTATGTGAGATAGATCTATTAAAAGGATACCCAATATTTATTTCTGAGTATTTATTTTGATTTAGCCGAAATGCGACAATAAACAGAAGGTTTAAAAATCCTAAAAAAGATTGAGTTTTCAAGTTAAGTATTGATGCAAAGCTTACCTTCATTTGCCTCCACTGAGACAAAGTACTGTGAGTAAAATTAAGGAGCAATTCAGAACTCCTGGACAATTAAGCGAGAATATAAAACTGAATATTCTACTGAGTTATGGAGAATCACTTATCATTCCGGCAATAAAGGTAGCTAGAAATTAAGATGTATAATATCACAAAACAATTTTAAAAGTTCTAAAGTTAGTAGGAAAAAAAGAGCCTTTAAAATGAAACCAGTCCAGAAGATACTAGAGAACGATGATCCTGATCGTAGATTAGAACTTTACAAAACCATTATGAATTTGGTTGATAATGGTCAATTACTTTTAGATTGGGTCTAAATTAATGGAGAGGTACGTAGAAGGATGATGATGTCGTTTTAAAGTTTAAGTCAGTTATGTGGTATTTGTAAATAAATATCTATCGCATAACTTTTCTTCGCAAGCACGAGTGGGGTAATATAATACATTAAATTACCACCTAGATGTAAAATATCTGTATGCCTATAGCATAGACGTAAATTTGTTAATTAACACTTAAGATTATTGGTATAAATTAGTATAAACAAAAATATTGTAAGAAACAAAGCAAAGAATATAAAGTACATCAAAAGTAGGCGAATATACAGATATATACAATTATTTTCTTAATAAACCAATGCCAAATTAAATGGGCCTAATCAATGCACTATGCCTAGCTGCAAATGTCAATTAATTGACTCAAAAATCGCAATTCTGAGTTCTATATAAGAACCACGAGAAAATGTTATTTTTTACCTTTATCATATTCTTTGCATAGGTCATATTTAAAATACGGACAATTATATGAAAAATATGCGATTTGCTTAACGCTGTGAAGGAAATTTGGACAATAAAATTGTCCTTTTTTAAAATGGATAAAAGTAAAGGAACAACAAAAATAACAACAATAAGTAAAAAATAATTGGTTTTTATCTGACTTCCTTTATATATAAATAAGTCACCTTTGCTTAAAATTGTATCACATGTAAATATATCTACATTATATCAAAATCAAGGGAATTAATACTTTTAAAATTATATTTTGTCTATATTTAAAAGTTTTAATTAAAAAAAGTGAGAGCTTTAATAGCGAAAATAAAAAAAATACATTCTGTGACAAATTGAAAGGTCTGAGGATGCTAAAGTCCCCTAAAAAGACAATTTTAATTTAATAATTAACACGTAGATGTATAACATCTGTATGCGTACAGTTTGGTCCTAATTTTATTTGACTCCAAGATTGCATTCTTGAATAGGCACACACAGATTGCATTTAAATATACCATTTGGGCCCAAAATAGTTTAAATAACCTAAATTCTACTTTTTGGTAGATTAATTAATCTGTACATGGTTCTTGTTTTATATGCATGATCTAAAAATTTTATACGGAAATTTACGTATGCGTAAACCTGTGAGAATATAAATTAGTAAGATGGTCATTATATCTTTATTAAAAAGTAAGTAAGTTGGGTACAATATGTTTTTATTAAGAAATGTCGGTATTATATTTAATTTAAAAAGGCTATTATGAAGTCGATCCCTCACCAATATTCCGTACCTTATGATAGATTCCCCAAATGCTCTATACACTATTATATATATAAAGGTCTTCTAACTTAGAATAATCTTTTGAAGTTTTATTAAATTTATAATAATTATGCAGTTGCTATGTAAGAAACTTATCAATTATGATTCAAAGTCATTTGCAGATGAGGTCTCTTTGATACATTAATCATTGACTATTAACGAGTTATGTATGTCGATTTTGGTAAATATATTGTTCGTTTATATGTTTAAGGCCAATTTATTATTTTAGTTATAGTCATTCCAGAGTTATTTTTTACATCGCTCCAGGTATCTCCAAAGATAACTATTGCGGTATCGTTTGCATAGGAAATATTATTGATATAATAATCTAATACAACTAATCAACTATAAATATTTAAATACAATCTCTTTTTCGATTTCATATCATAATAATTTAAAAAAATAAACAAAAAAAAATATTTTTAACAAAAAGAAAATTATACTGATGATTCCAGAATAAATTAGCTACAACGTCGAGGCACACTTAGAAAAATATTTTTTCAATTGCTTCTTTATTAATAAGAAAGAGACCTAATCTTTAATAATTAATCTTTGTACAATCAGAGAAAATCCACCCCCTTTAATATAGAATAATTTATTTTACCATTTAGTAACAAAAATTGAATCAAAAAGAAAAATTTTCTTTAAATCGCTTAAATTAAAAAAAATGTGAAAAATTTTTAACAAAAAAAAATCCTAAATTTGTAGAAACTTAAAACTATACAGAAAAATGTTTCTTGACTGTTTCTCATTTAACTTCAAATATCAATAGAATATAGTAATAAAGATAATTGATTAAAAAATTATTTCCAACAAAAGAATACTAAATATGTTGCAATCTAAAGATTTCAGTAATCTTATGAAAACATCGGTGTACATTAAAAAGTAGACTCTTTAATTGACATTCGAAATACTCTTATTATTATTGGAATTTTCTTGTACTCTACTAAGTACAATTGCTCAAAAACGGTTGATGATAAGTTTCTATGATTACCGATAATTTTGGTCGACTTTTAGAGGAATTTAAAGTAGGTTTTCAAATACTAAAATATACTTAAAATTGTAAAATTGAAACAAAGACAATAACAATTTAAAAAAATCACATTTTAAAATTAATGATTACCTTTTACCAGGAAAATAATAAATACGTGTTCTAAGGATGCAAGTAAATTTACTGATATGTTAATATTTACTAAAAAGCATCTTTAGTATCTCGTTGACTTTGCAAAAACAATCGTACAATTATTTAAGTACAACTATATAAAAACTGCCAACCTTCATTCCCCCAATCGTGATAAGTTATAAAGGATGCCCAATAATTTTGGTTTATTCAAATTATATTACTAAATTGAATGAAATATACAAAAAGCATATTTAACCGAAAAGTACTAAAAAAGTTGCACTTTGAGGAACCAACTTTTTCCGAAACGTCAATAGAAACAAAAACAGATTTCTGCAGTTCAACTTCACAAAATCTTATTTTATTAGAATAATATTCATGTACAATTTATTCAAAAACGGGCCAACCCTTGTTCCACCAAAGAAACCCCCTATAGTCGTGATAAGCTGTATCGGCACGCAATGCGTATCGCACCTCATATCGATGAGTGAAGGCACGCATGCGTTTAATTTTCCTATCATCGCTCCATAACACCGAGGGGCGAGGGGAGGGAGGATGAAATTCAACCAGATTAATTATTATTGAATATAATTTGTTGGACGGGTATTTCCCTGCTACAATTTACGCTCTTTGTTCTATAATAACATGAAAGCTATTAGGTTTGGTTTTGATTCGGTTTGTATCGGAGCTAGAAAAAAGTTTATTACGAGTACATAGCGATTTATGTGGGGAAATTGCATTTTGAACATATGGAAATTAATCCTAACGGGTACGAGATAATATGTATTCAAAAATTTAGTTCATAAGGATAATTCATTTGAAAATATTCAGGTTCTTTTCTTACACATAGAAATTAAGAGTGATTTAAATAAAAACTGTAATAATATACTACTCCTTTTTCTTCTTGGTTCCTTTTCTTTACTTTTTTTTCGTCATGTTTTTTCCTGTTGCTTCTAATTTCATAAATAAACCACTTACCAGCTATAAGTAATCAAGTAATAGTGTAATTTTTTAATTTTTGTATCTTTGGTCAATAGTTTGAATACTTTAAATATTTTTTGCATGCATGCAATTTAAAGAATACTTCTAATTCAACATCTTTAAAATGCTTTAACTGAATTTCATTCATTCTTTCGCCATAATTTTCCTTTTTCTTTTATTAAATTCAGATTATATTCAGGGTTTTTTCTCCTGAACTTAGAAAATAAATTTTCAAAGGCGTAACTCAGAAAGTACATCGATTATCAATAAATAATGTAGTTCTCCTGCAAAATGTTTATTCCAAAACTGTTCTTCGTCATATTTTTCTATCTACGAGTTTAATGTTGGAAATAGAAAAAGCCGACAGCAAATATGGTAAGCACAAAATTGACACCTCAAGGAGTATGTTTAAGATATGAACAATTTAGGATGTCTAGCATCTTTTAGCTAAGTAAAACCTGATAAACAAATTGCTATTGCTAATAGGCAGTCTAAGAGTAAAATTACAAGAAAGTTCAAGGATATCTCTTAGACGAATTTCAACGAGGGACTATTACTATGATACGGAAATAAAGGTTTAGAAAATGTACAACGTTCAGCCCTACTTCTTGGAGAATTCGCCAATGGAACAATAATTTTCAGAAGACAGCAATTTATTGAAAAACCAGAAGCCACGTATTATTAGGAGAACTAACCTCTAACCTCAACGTATTCCAAAAGTATTTGATTTGCAAGTTCCAAGGATACCCTAGAATAATAAGCTTCGTTTGAAGTTCTGCAATCGTCGACCGGTTTTTCAGTATTGGTTTATTCAGCTCTGGCAAAGATTAGTCAATTTGCAATTTTTTTTTCGTATAAACCCCATTATTTAAACTAATTTTTACTCTAAAGAGAAGACGAGTGCTAATCGTAAGCACTTAAGTTATGCATAAGTTCATTAGGTTTGTCCAGATAATCATTTAAATTATTTTTAACTTGCTTGCAGTAGTTGTTAGGAACCTAAAAACTGTAAAAAAATAGAAGAGGATTCCTCTATAGAACCTGGACTTTTCAATAAAATACTTCAAACCTATGCTCCTTTCGATCTTTATGAAAAAAAAATCAAATGCATTTTATATTATATTTACTATTAATTCGACGTTTTCTAATATAGTAGCTAGGGCTTTGGTCCTACAGTAAAACGGGCAAATATTTACAAAACAAGAAACGAAAGGAGGCTTATATACAACTCGGAACAAAATTGGAGCTGTATCTCAAAAATCTTTGGGGAGCCTGCCCTTCGCGTATCCATGGAAACGCAGTGAGGCAGGAAAAGGGCGAGAACGACGGAATGTCGGATGGGGACGCTCATAAAAATAAGCCGCGCTGGGTGGCCCGGGGGTAGGGGGAAGGGATTATAATGGAGCCGATTCTAAATAAATTTATGTATAAAATATATTTTCGGTACTTACGCTGGGAATATTATCATTATTGCACACCCCCTCGCTAAGCAATCGGTCTCTGATTTCCCACGCAAATATCGACGGGCATTCCCTTTTAAATTCGGCGATTTTTTGTACTACCGGCTGGGTAGCTACCCTAGGTTTTGAGCCTCCGATTGCCCTTGGTTTTATTGAACCGGTTTCGTAGTACCTACAATATATTGGACTTTTTTCAAATTCATACAGCTACGAGTAATTATTAATTAGATAACCAAGTGGCTTGCAAAATTTTAGCATAGTAAACTTGTCGAATTTTCACAAATTCACCACTTACCACCATTTCTGAAGCTGTAATTATCAAAAATATTATTTTCTATTTTTTTTCTGAATATAGATAGAGTGAGAATTTGTGAAAAAACTGACGATTTCAGTAAAAAAATATATTTCACTTTCAGAACAAAAATTAGCTTAAATAACATGTCAGCGTGGTAAAATGAGATTACAAGTTAATATCACGTAATCCCATGTAGTATGGGAACGTTGGCATGTCATTTAAACCAAAAAGGAAGCCAGTTAACAGCTAAAAATAATTATAAATGTAATATATATGTATATCTTCAGCTTACCTTCCTAGTATTTTAGAAACACAGCCATTGGAAACTTGTAAAATTCGTGAAATATCACACGGTCTGGCACCGGAATGTGCCAATTCGACAATCTTTTGTCTCGTAGAGTCTGGTAGGGGCCTACCGTTCACATATACACCTCCAAGTTGATTTATACCGCTGTGCCCTGCCGAGGAACATCCAAATATCGTATTTTGTCCCATCGTGTGCCCCATTAGATCTTCTTCTGAAAGAAATTACTTGTTTTTACTATCGCAACAATTACAAGCCTTAAACACTTAAGCTTACGTGAAGTTAAATTGGGTTAATGGAATGCCAAACGCTGGCATATGGCGTAGTGTACCTTTACGAGCGGCAAGTTAACAAGTTTGCGCTACATCCCCGGCACGAAGAGAAACTGAATAACCCTAATGCACTGTAACTTCCATTTTCCCTAATGCACCGGGGATTATAACGCACCTAAATGTTAGCTTTTATCAAATCCGGAAAATCCTCTTTAAAATACGGCCGGTACACTTTGAAAATGATTTTGCTATTAAGTGATGTAGGGTACGTCGAGTTTAAGTAGATTGTACATCATTAGGAAAATTTAATATCACATGTAATAAGCTGATTTTTCTTTTTTTTTAGTTTTAACTACTTGAATTACGTTTTGATTTCGTGGGAGTTTTTTCCTGACTTAAAATGAGCTGTGGTTAAAGAGAAAACAGTATTCATACCAATTTAAGTTATGCAAAATTGATTTGCTTAAGCATTTAAATACTAGTTTTTTAAAAATTCCCAACAAACCTATAAATGAGCTTTTTGAATAATTCATTATCATATTCTTGTAAGTAGTGTAGGCATAAGGTAAAGAGATGGATCCACAATAAACGACGAGCCGGTACAAGCTTTTATAGCGAGAACCCATAGGCCAGCAGGGAATACATACTGGGTGAGCATGTTGCTGAGCTTGATTAGCTAAAAAACTACATTTTAAGTCTCATGCTTTAGGTTTAAGGAGTTTAAGGCCACTGACTGAGTGCGAATTTGACGGATGAAGCCATTCTTCCTATTTTTTGCCTCTTAAAGTAATAATTTAGGAAAATCTTTTTATAAATGCTTCGATAGAAAAACTACATTTCAAGTTACATATCTCTTAAGTTAAAGAGCCTTTGAGAAATGGAGTATAATGTCACTGGTCGGAATCTGACAGACGAAGACCATTCTTCTAATTTTTTATCACCTAAAGTTTTACAATAATCAAACCTTTTAAAACATAATCGGTAAACTTCAAAGGCGCAATAATAATTCTTTTGATATTCCCGATAAATTAATAGCAATGCATATTCTATAAATGCCTATTTTTTTGAATGCAAAAAAACACGGAATATTTCAGTTACCGAGAGCAATTTCTTTTTACAAATTAAATATCCTAATATTCCAAATTACTTTAATTTAAGTTGAGTTGATGACGCTACGGATCTAGATGGCCTACATTCAAGTTTCATGCCTCTAGGTTAACTAGCTTTAGAGAAATAGTAATAATTGTTACTAGCTCAGTCGAAATCCTCAGACGAAGAACGAAGCTTAAATAAAGAATCTTAATTTTACATTTCATGTCTCTAGGCTAGTTTAACAATCTCAAGGTTGGATAAAAATAAGGACAATATTAAATTATGAACACTGAAAGATATTGTCTTAACCAAGAAGGACAGCTCCAAGCAAGTAGTGTATTATATGGTTCTAAATGAACGGATGAGGAATGTCTGCCGGTTGTACATTATCTGGATGCCTGACCTCAGGTAATGCTAGTTACGAGAAAGCAAACTCCCTTGCTGGACTGAACTGCCTGATATTAGAAAGGTGCCTCTGCGTATATCGCCACACAATTACTGCGCATAAAGAGATGCAAAATTTGGCTAGCGACTGGGCACAAATACCTAACACAGCATCTCCACACCCTAGACATTACGACTAATTTATAAGGCTGACCATCAACAACAATTAATTTCTTTACTACCTATACCTACGCCTAAAAAATTGAAATGTTAATCATATCCACTTAAGTTATGCATAAGCTAGAGCGTTACTCTTTACTAATATAATAGTTTTAATTACCTTGTAATTATATATGGTTCAACCAAAATTAAAAACTACTGAACATCAAAAAAAAACGTTCAATTAAATGTATTTTTATATATGTGAAGCTGTTATCAAAAACTGTAACTGTGATTATCATATCCCCATTAAAGTTATGCAAATCTCGACCTTCACTGATAATAAATTAATTTACTAAAGCGATTATCAGCGATTTAATAATCAAGAACATTTCAAAATTAGGATAAATTTTCTCTGACTCTCAAAAGTAACTTAATATAAGCTAAATTAAGCTAATATATGCTAAGATTAGTTATAAAATCTCTAGCATTATTAAGTTAGAGATTTGCTCTAAAAAGATCTAAATTAGATTGCAATAATCTTCAACAAAAGAAACTTTTTCTTCTAAATCTTGATTAAAATAATAAAAAAGACAATCATATCCATGTATATTTTGTATAACCAAATGTCTTACTCTTAGCCAAGAATTTTTTTAATTATCTTAAGTTTAGCGGTTACGTAGTCAAAAACGATTGGAAAAAGGGAAAAAAGCTTTAAAGGGAACCCTCAAAGCCTCGATGTAGCTTAGTTTAGGGCTAGCTAGTCCATTATCGTAATATGAAACATAATATCCCATAAAAAAGTAAATTATTGATGCCGAACAATGATCCCAAAATGCTAAGAGTTCTTTTTAATATTAGTTACTGATGAGATGAAAAAGAAGAGTGTTAATTATATCTTCTGTTATTAAGCATACATATTGGTCTTGAGCTACAATTATAATAATTTCTATTGTCTTACTACTTTGAACAATTTTTTGTCTAAATGAATTTCATATTTACACTATATATATAATAATTAAAACTCTTTTTAAGATATTACCTTTTTTCACTATGAGTTCCAAACATCATTAAACAAAACCTCTTAAAATATAAAAATAGTTATCCTATCCGGTTAAGATTTTTGAACTATATGCTTGAAAGCCTTAGAAAAAGGCAGAATTCTTTAACCACTTTCAATTTAAACTTCACTAGGTCATTATTGCTAAATTAATATTCATAATCTTGGCATAAATCAACTAGTTATTTCATAATAAAAAAATCCTCCAAGACTGAAATAATCTCCATTAAAATTAGACACAAATAAAAAAGTAGCATTCATACCCGCCTAAGTTATGCATAATTGATTGTCGTATGGCATTTTAAATCAGGATTAATTAAATTTAAAATGATTGATTGATACATAGGTAATTAGAAAATACTGCCTGTTGCAATTTTATTATACTTAAAATGCAGAAATCCGTTAAAGATTAAAATAATTTTATTATGTTTTTATTGTATTTATTAATACCCTTAGCTTAAAATATTATCACAAAAAATATGGCCTGATTTAAGGTAAACGCAAACTTTATCTTTTTTGACTCTTTGACAAAACCCCTATGTTCTTCAATTTTCGAGATAAAATATTCTTATTTCCTTTATAAAAGTGATTCCGAAAAGCTTATGATTAGCATTAAATGAACTTTCAAACTCTGTTTTGAAAAAAAGTCAAAAGTTTTTATCGATAACAGGATCTATTGTATCAAGACTCCCGCCGATTCGTCAAGTTGGAACGTTTGTCCTTTTGAGTGGTAAACCGGCTTAATCGCGCCCCCCAATTATTGTATTGAACCACGGCCTTTAATCAAGCAGCAGTTAACTCAAGTTTTTCCCCATTCACCCTTGCATCCTTGTAATGATCCAGTTTAATACACAGGGCACGCCATCTCGATAGACCTCCGTTCCTGCTGCTGCGGTTCGCCATCAAGAGCCATTTAAAAAGCAGGAAAATTACTCATTTAATTGTGTTTTCTAAAGAAGTTTTGTGGTCAGAGCCCACGATTCGTACGCCTCGCATGCCCCTGCGCCCCTCTTTTATTTGTTCATTATTTTATTTTTCTAAACGGCTCGTTATCGAGTAGAATACAAATCGTCGCTTCATAGGTTCGATTTTAAAAAGGTTTTAATTGATTAAGGGTTTTATTTCAAATGGCTAGAAGTTAGATTGTGGTAGGATTTAAGAAGTTTTCTAGAAGTTAAGCATTCTGAGAACTAGAAAATATCATTTAATTTCAAGATACAGGATTTTCTTTTAATGTTAGGGCTCCACTAATTTACTCTTTTTTAATAAATACCTTCAAATTATATCATTTTGTAAAAAGAGCATCATAATAATGTAAGTTATGCATGGTATCAGTGTATTGATAGTAGTTTAAGATACAAATTTTGAAATAGTAGAAAGTTTTGTTAATATTTTATTTTCTTGTCATGTCTCAAGGCCTCTGGCTACCCATGTTAGTACAAATTTTGCAATGATATATTTTTTTTAAATACAGGGAATGGTAAATTAAAAAAAATATAGTAACAAAACTTGAACCAAAGGGGTAAACTAAAATTTGGATGGATAAAAAAGAAAAAAGAAAGAAAAGGGAAATGGGAGCAAGAAATCAAGGAAAAGTGGAGAAGGTAAAGTTATGGAAAGTGAGGACTAGGAGAGAGACTTAGTAATATACTTTAAGAGATTTAAATTAACAACAAAATAAATAATAACCCTTACCCTGGCTATTAAGTTTTAAAGTTTAGTGTAAGAGCACCTTAAAACTCATGGGTTTGACATTGCACCAAAAGTCCCTTGTCTAACTTAGAAAGTTAGGTTATCTTTAAAAATTCAAAGCAAACGTAAAAGAAAGCTTAGTTCTGAAATAAATTTAAGATATTTGTGTGAAGTTATGTTAAAAGGTAAGTTAAGAATCAAAATTATTATTTTAAAAACACGTTACATTGCCTTTCTTAAATATAGTGTCTATAGCAATGGTAAAATCTCATATCCAGAGGGTTTTTGACGATTGCCTTTTTAACTTCGATGAACATTTAGAAAAAATGATTATTTTGTTAAAGAAAATTGCAACCCTATTTGAATCATAAAGGGTAAATCTCTAACTCTATAGTAACCCAATAATCCAATATTTTCTTAATAATCTTAGCACATATTCGAATAATCTAGTTTAAATTAAGTTACTTTTAGAAGTCAGGAATAGTGCTTTCCTAATTTTCAAATGTTTTTGCTTAATCTTAATTACTCACTGATAATTGCTATAGTATAATAATTTAATATAAAAAGCAAAGTATGCACAACTTTCATGGATATGATGGCAACATTTTTAGTTTTTGACAATAGCTCTTTATATTTACCAATTCATTTAAATGAACGCTTTTCCTATTTTTAGTGATTTTTAATTTCGCTTGAAACATATGTAGTCGCAAGATAATTAAAACCAATATATTAGTGAAGAGTTCAACAATCAAGTTTAGGCTGACTTAAGTAGATATGATTAATATTTTAATTTTTTTAGCGTAAATAATAAAGAAATTAGTTCTCATTAAACATTTATGACAGCTTTTACGTAAATTTTTTGAGGATTACAATTTAAAGCTTAATATAGAAAAATCTAATAATATAGTCTTTGGTAACAAAAAAAGTGAGTTTTTGAAAAATAATTAAAATTTAATTACTATGGAATTAACATCTACCGACCGTACTAAAAACCTTGGGATCGTTATTGGCACCCAACTAAGATTTCAAGAGAATTTAAGAAAATTTATATAAAAAAACATTATTTTCTTTGAATTTTTTTTTTCTTCTAGGCACATATTAAGTAAACCTCTCAAAAATAGCTTACATGTTAAACTCTTGTGTTATCTAATTTTACACACTGTGACTATGTTTATGGTTTCTTTAGATTTAGAGATTGCGCATACAAAAGGTGCAGAATGCTTACTTGAGGTTTATCAGTGGTATGCGTAAATTTGATCATATTTCACACATATAGAAAGACCTTAGAGGGTTAAAGATAAATTATCGTAGAATTTTGCAATTTTCTTGTATCTTATGCTAAATAATCCGTCTTCTTCCAATAATAAATAAAAGAGCGTTTAGTATTTCGAAATACCGTTCACGATGCGATGTTTGGAAAATTGCCGCTGCATACCACTGCATTTTTTTAACGATCTTTTTTATATAACACTATAAAGATATATAATTCAATATGGGAAGGTTATTTTAATTTGAGCGCTAAAAATTTTACGAGAAAGTACAGAACTTTCTTGTTTAATCAAATTAATTAAATTAAGAGACTTCATTGACCTCAAAACTATTGTAACATTTGTATGTATGTATATATTTTTCTCTAATGATTAATGTTTTTTAATATGTTTTCTGTATAGTATAAATCAACTAATAATGTAGCCATTTAAATAAAATTTATGTATTTTTGATTTTAGTTTTGCTAATAGATAGATCTAAAAATATTATTAAAATATTTTTATATGGTTCAGTTGAATAGCTTTAAGCTAGATTTGCGCTAAACCTAAAATGCATTAAACCAAAAATGAGCAATTACACGAAAACATTTCTTGATTATGTAAACTTCTGTATGAAATTTAAGTCATTATTTATTTATATCCTGATACTTGGTGCTAAAACTTCGCGTGAGTACTTTCGAATAAGGCCTATTTATCCAGTTAAAAGGGCATCTATACGGTCTATTATAATGAAATAACTAATAAAAACTTAAATTAAAATGAAAATATTTAAAACAACAGTAGATTAGTGAAATCTAAAAGTGAGGGTGATAAAACATAACTTTAAGGTTAGCATAGTATACTACAGTAAAGCTAACAAATATCGATAAGGCTTTGGTTTACGGATTACAGGATTTACTGACTGCATGCTTCACTATACATCACAAACATAAATCAAAGCTGGCTCAAATTCAATGTAGATATAGTAAAAGTTATCGGACATCTACAAGATTAAAAGATTTCTAGTTCTTTTAGTAGTAGACCAAAACCACTTAAAAAAAGGCGTAAGAGTGGAAGAAGACACTGATTGAGAGATATTCAATATTATAAGTAGCTATATGCATTGATGGTTAAAATTTAACTTTATCCGTGAATATATTTATAGATCAAATTGCATGCGTATATGAAGAGTATCATAAAGCAAGATGACAATTGAAAATCTTAGGGCTCTTCAATGGAATTGACCTTTTCTCGGGATTACATAATTGGACACTACACAACGAGTCTTCAAAAAGTTAAAATTCAAAATATTACTACACCACTCTTAATCCTGAAATATTACAGTATGGTATTTAATATGCACTAACTTAAATTCTCGAAAAGCTGCGTTTTCAACTTTTTATTGGAGTAAAATCGTCAAAATTACCAAGAACTCAACCTCATCATCTTCAGAGACTTGTTGTTCAAAACTCATAGAGGTCAAAAATGTTTGCGTCAGAAATGGTTTTATTCGACATATAAAAGAATGAGCTGGGATCTTATTGGATAGAATATAACTTTTGATATTAGTACAATTAAAACAATAAAAAAAATTGATTTTATCATAAGGGTTGAAAATGATCGATATCAAAAATAGAATTAATACTGAAATGTTAACTGTTTATTTCATTAACTTTAATACTAGAATAACTTAAATATTTCCTTTTAAAATTCTATAATCAAGCTATGCCTTCGCTAAGATCTTGGGTTTATTTTATTTTCGTATTATGAATCTGAACATAATAAACCGTAGCAGTTGTTAAGTTAAAAAAAAATAACTTCTTTGAACTTTACGTGAACATATCTAATTATAGTAATTTTTTTGAACATTTTTAATTTTCCTCTGTTACACAGAAATAAAAAAAATTAGTTAATAGAGATATCATGCAACTAGAACCAGAAATATGTCCGAGAGTACATGTTTTAGTGACACCTTTACCTACAAACTAACAGAAAATACGTCCCGTTACTTACAAAAACCATTAATCATACTTTAACAAATTAGTTAAAAGAGCTGAAGAGAGTTTCCACAAGACGTGAACCGCACGAGCTTACGTAAATTATTTCAATTCCTCCATTAATTCGGAACGGGCTGTCACCATCTTCGAGCTAAAAAGGTCTTTCTGGAGACGTTCACGTCTGGCTACGTCCTCAATTCTCCATGTAATGTTAAGGTTAATGCAATTTGAGACGCGGTGTGCGCCAACCTCGGGTTACCGAATCAACAAAGGGACGCCATTTTCGCAAGTTTGGCCGCGTCGACTGTGGAACAGGCGACGCCAAAGCGATCCAGAAAACAGATCCAGTCGGTTTTCCTTTTCATGTGGTAAATTTTTGTTTTTGGAACCTTTTTGTAAGTGAAACCGCAAGAATCTTGTTTGAAAACCCTAATATTATACAAGATGTTGTTTGTATTAGATAAAAGCTGATGACGGGTTATTTTTTTCTATTCTAGTTTCTGAGAAGGCAATATGCTGTTTACCTTCCTGGTACAATTTGTACCAGGGAGGTAAACAGTCGTAACTCCACTTTTTCCTGATATGGCGGTGATATCATTTTCGAACTCAACTTCTTCGAATTTTTATAAAGCTAAAAGATAGTAATTCCCGCGTTGTGAGTTGCCTATCTTTTCAGTTATTAGTGGGATAGAGTAACGTATCTCTTGACACATATTTTACTGCGTCTAGTAGTCTAGTGCACATGTATGAAGTTTGTATGGTGAAAATCGGAATCGTATGTCGGCCATCTTGCTAGGCAAAATTGACAGGGAGCTGAGAGACAGACATTGTCATACCATTTGAGTTTGTTTTTAAAAAGTTCTCTTTCAATATTGGGAGTAATGTTTTAATTGATTTGCAGCAAGCAATTTCAGGTTTCTGGTAAGAAAATCTGTTTTATTTATTACTATTCTAGTCTTTAGTAAAATCAAATTCAGTTAATTTCACTGAAGAAGTTTCACTTTTTTTTTAAATTTTTAACTTGATTATTATAAATACATATTGCAAAATGTCTGGCCTCTCATTTTCTAGTCAATACTTAAAAATTGATTTAAAATTTTCCTGACAATTTCTTTGATGTAAGAGTATGTATATTTTAAATTGTTCTGAGAAACATAGCAATAAAAGATTTTTTTTATTTCCTCTAGTTCATATTACCAGAAAAACATGGAGAGCGTTATGTAATGTAAACTTTATTAAGACTATGAGCTATAAAATTTTTTCTGATCAGTTTTCTCCACAAATTTTCATAATGCCGATTCTGCTGGCTTTAATATACAATACATATTCATTTAAACATTTATTTTGGCTTTTTTTCACATGAATCATTTAGTAAATTGATTTATAAGGTTTGCACTGCCTATTTTTAAAATTTTATTTCATGCTCGTATTATACTACTTCCTGTGTTCACTGAGACGAGACATAGGTATAGAGACTAAGAGACCTGAGCACCCGCAATGGATCAGAATTAATGTTTTTCTAAATGAATTAATGATGTTTTTTAAAGTTGTTGTACTCATTTTCAAAGAGTTAATTTTGTTTTGTACATATAATATAAGGATAATTCATCCTCTGTTAAATCTATATTAAATTAATGTATATTATGTATATTATTTTAAGTAAATTTTTTTTCAGGAAAATTAAATAATAAATCTATTAAAGAAAAACATTATTTTATTTCCATTTGTCCAATTGGTGATATGTCGTACACTATTGTTAGTACACTGTCGTAGATTATTGCAGTAAATTAACTCATTCAGATATGTAAAATAAAGCTGAAAAGTTTCATTTTTGTCCAGATTAATATCTGATGCTAACACCTAATCAAAAAAGCCCTCTCCTTTATGAGTAACCTTTTTGATTAGGCGTGTGCTTTAGATATTACATTTAAATGATAATATTGTCAGATTAAATGAAATTTAATTTCCCGCCTTAATTTGGCTACGCCTTTCCACCATTTTGATTCGTCCAATTAGGCACGTCAATCTGTCAAGTTAGTTACAACAGTTTCCGTTGCCAAGCGAGAGGATGCTAGCTGATTTGTCAGAGGAATTTCTATCAGTTTATATGTAAGCACCACTTCTCTATATATTTGTGTTCTGTGGTCTAGTGTCAAACAACAGTGCAACGTGGCAGCGGTAGATCACAGGGTCTTGAAAGCTTGGGCAATTCAGAGAACACTGAAAAAACTTCTACTCCTCGACATATAGATGGCGATAAGAAAGCGAAATTACCATCTCGAGATGATACGGACTGTCAAGCTCATCTGATATGTGATATATGCGGCAATTTTTTATATTTCTTTAATTTGCAGACCCTTTTTTTTACTTCTGCTGAAAAACTAACTTTTATTAATCAAATATTGCGAAAAATTTTAACAACACTAAATCGTTCTCATATTTCGCACAACATTTTTCCAGTTTATTTCAGTGTTGTGTGCTAAGATTTGTTTCTATTTAAGTATGCTGAAACGCGGGATAAAGGAAAATTTAAAAAAAAGCACTGAATTATATTTAAATTATTCCATAAAAAGTGAGAAACAAGGGGGCAGAACCTTTGAATCAAATATAAACATTGGCAACATTACATTTATATGTTTTATTAAATAACTATTTATGTAAGTTGTGGCCATAAACCGAATGCCATACCTTCGGTTAACCTCCCATGCTTTATACAAGGTGAGTTAAGTTAATAGTCAATGGTCTTCGTGACAAATGGTCTCAGCCGAGGTGGTAAGCTTAAGTTTAATTATTAATGATAAACTGCTTAAGTTAAACTAAATTCTTTACTTTTTTATTTTATTTAATTTATTTTCATCATAGTAAAAAAATACTACAGTTAGCTTAGTAATGTACCTCTTAGGCTGACATCACTGTTGTGTGGCCAAATGACAACTTGTCTGATATATTTTAAATCAATAAAATAATAGCTTTTTATTTGAGTCCATGGTGTACAGAATATTTCGTTTTAAAATGCCTTATTTCAGACCATGATTGTAAAGAACTGACCACTTTTTGGTTACGTGGAAGAGCAGTCTACAGAATATGCTGATGGATTGAAAGTTAGACACTGTCTAGAAGTCTTTAGATATACTACCATTGGATCCTAGAGGGACAATATGGCAAAATCAGGTTAGTTTTTATTTTTTTGATTGTAAAAATTAATACTTCAAAATATGCTATTAATTTTTAGACATTGGAGAACAAAATAAATTACCCAGTGCAGCTCAAGACGCCGCAGAAGTAATCTTGTTTCTGTAGAGACTTTTTGATAGCCTCAATGTTAAAACTTACTCTTAAGCCGACGCTAAACCTAAGACAAGAGCAATTTTACCAGTTTTGCATGAGCAATTTTGAATTCTATAGAAATCTTGGAGTCTGTGAAATTTTCAAAGGCAAATGGACAAATCGAAATACTTGTAAATTGAACTTTTTACATATTTACTTATTTCCTCTTTTAATTGCTTATTTGTTGATAGTTATTTAATTAACTAACGATCATTACTGGTGAATTGAGAAGAAAGTAATTCCTCGATGATTTTATTACATTTTTATGGTCTTTATATATTTACCATTATTTTAACACCCTTTATAAATTCTATGAAATTTCGAAGAATTTTTATATTTTATTTAATGTTTTACCAAACTTGTAAAAATGTTAATTTTTATTTTATAACTTGTGGATTTTTGCTACAATCTCTTTTTTTGACAACATAGTAATACATTTTGTAAATATTTTTTGCTTAGTTTCTGGAACCCAGCCCTATGTCTTTCAAAAATTGTAGTACATTTAAAATTAATTTGGCGCCATAATTAAATTTTAAATTTCCCGCATTTATGACGTCATAAATCCATTTTGCTTCCAGTTAGTAGTAATCCTCGACATTCAGAGAGGGCAACATTCATCGATGATTCAGTGGTCTGTTGGCTTTTATGAGAGTTTCCTATCTAAGAAATATTAATCTATGGTAAGTCCGCGACAAGTGCTTATAGTTAAATACTAATATTTTAATGCTAGCGAATAGTGGAAAGTGATAAGAGTGGCAATATGTTAAAACCTGTTATTGGTAAAAGCGTGAATTTAATATTGGAGCAGATGAAAATTGGAGGTAATGACAATAGAATAAGTAATAATAATTACAAAAATAAAAACTAAGGTTGTGTTTATCTTTCTAATTGATTTGGAATATAAATATTTAATTTAATAAAGCCACATTACTTTGTAAGGCTGTTATATGGCAGGTAGAATTTAAAATATTTCGGTTGTAGTATGATAAAGAATTTTAAACTTGATGGACATACGATCTTTTACCCCTTTCATATAAACGGATTACATAAAGCTTTTTAAAGGCCTTATTTTTGTCACAAATTAAAGCATTGATTATATTATACCTATGTTATAATTAGGTATAAAAAGGTAGATTTTTTTTAAAATTCTTCTATAAATATTATTCTTTTAAGTAAATTCTAAATTATATATCTCTTAGACTTTTGATAATATTTAAGTCATAAAGCTTTAAAGCTCTTGGCTTGGCTTTGCTTTGGGTTCGGCTCTGGATATGCTTGAAGTCTTATGTTGGGTGTCTTTCGTAACCAAAGTAACTAGAAAGTTAAACTTAACTTGGTTGAGTTTAACTTTCTTGTTACTTTGGATAATTTATATATGAAAACTGTGAAATGAACTATTGAACTTCTACATCATTTCCTGAAGTATCCCTTAGCCATATTTCGAATAATGGTTAAATTTATTTTTTCTTTAAATATGCAATTTCTTTCACAGAAATAAGCGTTTATTTATGGTAATATCTGATGGTAAGATTTATATATCTTTTAATTTTATTTCCTAAGGTGAATATCTCGTAGAACGTGTTCCTAATGAACTAAAAGCACAAATAAATTACTTTCCATCTTACGAAAACCGCTACTCTCGTGAAAAAACGAAAATACAATATTTATGATAGAAATAAAAATAGCCTCTAGATCCTCTAATAAACCTAAAAAAATATAAAAAAAATATATACATCCATTTAAGTTATGCATAACTAAGACAAACTAAGAGAAATTTAAGATCCATGGCTTCTTTACTTAAAGACTTTTTAAAGCCTGTAATGCCTTAGTAGGATTTAATTTTTTTCTGCCCAATGATTCTGCCCGATATAGGATGGGAATTTCCGGGAACCCGAAAATAATCATGGAGGCCGACGAAGGGTTAAATTATAAGAACGAATGTGATTACCTTTGTGAGGCATCTTCCAGAGGCTCTCGGCGCAGGACGATTCCCTGAGGGAAAGCGTTTTTGCGGCGGAAATGACTGGCGAAAACCCGCCCGGACTCGGGACGGGTCCG
This sequence comes from Anthonomus grandis grandis, assembly GCF_022605725.1. NCBI lineage: Eukaryota > Metazoa > Arthropoda > Insecta > Coleoptera > Curculionidae > Anthonomus > Anthonomus grandis. Next base: position 20,685,168 of record NC_065551.1, read on the forward strand.
GATGTGGCTCCCAGGTTGAACTTTTATAGACGAACCTAAAAAAAAAATACAAAAAATTATAATAACGGCTGACTTATACAGAAATTTAAAATTTATTTGATTTTTTACCAGTTTAAATCTGTTAAAAGTATTAATTTTTGTCACTTAATTGAATATAAAACTCATACTATTTTCAAGGGAAGTTTGGTCTATTGTTAGTTATGGACGATATCAAAGACTATTTTAATATATTTGTCCAGAACAATCAAATTGAACTATGTAAAATTAGGGATAAACGTTTTTACGATATATACGGATAACGATAAACTCATTTCATACAGTAATTTTTTTTTTCTGTTTAGTCATTTATTTTAAATGTTACAATAATAATAATAATAATAATAATAATAATAATAATAATAATAATATCACATTATGACCAGAATAGCACCATAGCGGTTTAACAGACAGGAGGTACCAGAGGTGCCATAAGGTGTAAAGTACAGCTAATTATCGACTCCGTAAATTTGCAATTAGGTATTAATGGCTTATCAAGGTACTAAAATTGTACAAAATAGATAACCACATAATTTCTTTTTGAGAATTGGCTATGGCATCTTGGTGAACACCAGTAAAACTTCAGGTGTCTAACGGTAATCGCATTAGAACTAATATGATTCCTATTCATAGGGGTATATTCCAGGAAGATTCCTTAATTTCACTTTGGTTCTTCACAGTTTGTTGATACTGTGAACTTTCGAAAAAAGAAATTAGTAGTGTGCAAAATCAAATTTTAACAATTCAACCCACGAGCGTTATAATAAATATTTAGACAATAAATATAACACACAATTTTAAATTAACTTAAAATTAATAATTTAAGATTTAAGACCTACTCCAAGGTTAATGTTAAACACTTTAATGTTAAAAAATAATGCATTCTTATTTTTATTAGGTAGATTGATAATATGCCCCTCTGTGCATTGCATTATTGAGCGTATTAATTGACGAGGATCGGCCAATCCAGTAAATATAAAATAAATATTGAAAGGTAATATAATAAATAGATCTTAGCATTGTTATCGTCTAGTTATAGATATTTATTAAAGTTATAAAACCTACACTTGTTTTTTTTGTGTAAAGAATAAAGATTGCATTATTTAAATAAATACTTTTTTTATATTTTTATACCACAATAGTGCACTATATCACAAAAAAAGTCTTAAAAATATTTACGTCGTAAGTAAGATGTCTTTCAGATTTCAAAGGTATCTCTGTGCTATCTGGGGGACCTCCATCCTTTTTGATAGTATTTATTTAAGACTCTTCTTTGCAATTTTTTGTTTCATAATTATTTAGATTCAAATTCAAAATTTAATTATTTCTAATATACATTTAAGATTTCTATTACTACAGTTTAACTCTACATAGAAATAAATAAGAAAGAACCACTGAAATCGTTTCGGATTTATTCGTGGAAGATATTTATTTCGAGCTTAATACATAATATATTTTTACCAAATTAATATAATACGAAATATAAACAAGAACTTAATTAAGTTAGCCTATCCAACATTTAAAAAATTATAATTAAACAAAACAAAAAGTTTTTTAAATATTTCTTTAGAGCTTTATAACACACACAATCGTTAAACCTTAAAATTGATAAAATTAAAACAACCGGTTATTTAATGAAAGTATTAATTTTTTTACTTTTTCTTTAAAAGTTTTTATGTAGAGTGTATTTCGAATTTTGAGTGGAACGAAAAAATAAATGTAAATGCCCTAAAAATTCACTTGATCGTTGTCCAATTTTTTTATTGTTTTAGCAGTTTTTGTCCTATTTGTCTTTTGTGTTATGATAGCATGCGATGTTTTTTAATTTATACCTTCTTTCGTGGTGCATTGAGAGCAGTTTAAAACAAAATATTTGGTAAATATCCAACAAATTATTTTCTTTATATAATAAATGCCTAGGATAAGTGTATCTTTTGTTAAACAATACTTTACAACTTTTACATCACTTCCAATCTCCTCATATGTGTATCATAGGCACCTCTCCAACCTAGTATTCTGTACTGAATAGTAAGAAGAATAATATATTATTTTTATTTGTTAGTTGTTTAAGATTTGTTTTATTTGTTTGAACCTAAATAATAGAAAATACTCTTTTCGAATATGATAAAGTTTGTCTCATCCATGAATGACATCATCTAGAATGCCTTTGGATATACATCTATTTTATACATCCCTGTGCATTGACAAATTATTCTTCCTGGTCCTTTGCCGATCTACAATTGAGATATTTGTATCATCCTACGGATATTCTTGGATTTTCTAAATAAATTAACGGACGTCCGTTAAACCTTTATATTTTGTAAAAAGAAGAAATCTTTAGATGCCCATAGGACACACGTGAGCTTTCTGAGGTAAATTATTTAAAAAAATAATTAGCGATACTGCCAAAGGATAAATGCAAAGAGCAAAATCAGTTTCGCTATAGGGCCTTCATAGACCTCGTCAAGGCTTTTGATTCAGTCAACGGAACACCTCTAGTTATGCATTTTACATGGGAACACGAATGCTCGCAGGCAAAAGACCTGGCGAGATATCAAAGAGGAATGTGTAAAATCTTAATAAAAATATTTTCAATAAACTCACTTAAGAACAATTACCATTTAGGGGAGTTTACTCTTGGTAGTGCTAAAATTAAGCTCTTTATGGGTAAAGCGTTATTATTGTAACAACAGAAATAAGGAGAACTGGACAGTACAGAAGACATATACAATGAGAATACCATGAGGATTGTTTGGCAGGATCGACCAACAAACATTGTTGAAAGAAACAAATTTACTAATAGTTTGAAGCAATTTGTGACGTACTCTGCATGCCAGGTACATGGCTACCAACAAAATATTTTACTGCCCAAGAAATTAGGACAAACAACAAAAATCAACAACATAAAAAATGGATTAAGTTAATTCCTTTTTCCCCAATAAATAAACGCAATATTTTATTTTCAAAAATAGGAAATCCTAATTACGATTTTTGAAAATGCAACTAATTAAAATAATCTGGCACAAACACGTACAGTTATTGCATGACATTTAATGAAGTCGCAAAAAGCCATTCTTTCGATGCATGGCTGCTCGTTTATTCCGTCATTCGCACATGTGTGTCATATTGCGAATTAATTAGCTTTTACACTTTTAGTTCGTTATTGAGGCAATTTTATCTTTTAAAACAGCTTGTATAATTAAAATGCATACAATTTTTAAATCAAGTTTGATATTTTAGATTTTCATATAATAATCCCAGTAAATGATCTATAATCGGATATATTTTTTTCAATATTTGCCTACATAGCCCCTCAAGAAAAAACAATATCTTAAGGAGCAATAACTGTTACTAAAACTGCTGCGTCGTTGATCTCTAATAAACCGGACAATCAATTACCAAGCGATACAATCGAACATTTTTTTGATATCTTGATAGTAAGTGGATACGGTCAAGCAATTGTTTCTAATTCAGATGTCCGGGCATAATCAAACATAATCAGCGGGGCGGCGTCCGCTAAAAGAAGAAAAAGAAAAGAAGAAAATACCGAGCGAAAATTTGTCTTCATTACCGGGTAACAGTGGTTCACGGCCCCCCGGGGAGAACAATGGAGGCTGCCTGTCATATTTCTCTGCTACTCATGTTCATATATCACCGCATTCTCAACTTGTATTTTTTAGTTTTTTTTATTGAATAATATTAACGTACGAACAGTCGTTTACGTAGAAGGTAGCAGCAGCGTCACCGCGTTTGGGACTGATAGAGCTGTCGAACATATTGATTTGATTGACACGTTAATTATTTTTATGTTTTTTTTTTCGTGCCAAGCGATACCATGTCAATTTTTAAATAGTAAAAAAATAGTTTTTCAAGTACATAAAAGATTTCATTCTTTTGCTTCATTTTTGAAACACTCTCAACCTAATTTGAAGAATATCCCCATTTTTTATTAACTGAAAGATATGCTTAGTTAGATATTCATTTATGAATAAGGGCTCTTCACATGTATATTTTATTGGAGAAGATTTGATACTAATGCGTTGTTTAAGCTAGCTGCAATTTCTGAAGGATCATTAACTATTTTCCTTACTAGTGAAGCTGGATATCTATGCCTAGATTTATATAACGAAATTTATATAATGAATCATTTTTTAAAAGTTTTTTCTACTGAGAGGCCTCTGAAAACTGCCAACGTTGCCAGAATTATTTTTATTTATTAAAAACATCTACAGTCGATTTTTAGCTTTAAAATTAATTGAGGTTTTATTAGATTCTTTCCACTTGCTTGTGAATTTTTTACAACCTCTTTACATGTGAAGAAATTAGCATTGTTATTATTCAAACTTATTCCGTTCATAACATTTACCTAAACATACTTATTCTTATTCTTGATAGAGCTAAAGTATACATAAAAAAATTTTAATTTAATTTTTAAGAATTTACGAAATAAAAGGCAAAATCTGTTTTAAATAGAGTATGAAAAATGTATTTTTCTTACCAGCAATTTTTTCTAATTTCTTGAAATAAAACACTTTAATTACTACTTTTTTTGCTATTTGTTCACCTATTATTACTATATTATGAATTGATTATTGATAATAAAAACATTCCAGCAAGAGACTATAAGAACGTCTAATAATCTACTCTATCATTTTTAAAAAATAATAAATGGTCATCATATCCAATTATGTTATGCTTAACTTATTTCCTTAAGATGTGATAATAGCGATTTAACTATTAAGAATACATAAAATGATAAAATAAATAATTGATTTTTTTTCACTAAAACAATAAAAATAAAAGAAAGCTTGGGATCGAACGTCAAACCAAGACCTAGGATTGTGTCTGTTCTATTAGGGATTTTATTATTTATTGAATAGGAAAGCTATTTTGCTAATTTTGTATAGCAGCCAATTAGCCAACCTATCGAGGTTCCTCTGAAGGTTTTCCCAGTCTTGCATCATTTAAATTGCACAGTGGACTTTAGAGTCATCAGCAAAGGCTAAGTAATCTACCAATAGATTCAAACTGCTCGTGTCAAAAACTTTGGCAAAATTACAAATCATAGAAAAAAGGGAGTTAATTTTCTACTGCAGACTTGTCTTTTTTATTGATTAGGCAGACTTTTGCATTTCGCCAAATTTGGGGATAGGTTCTAGGTACAATCACTCTTTTTTGGCTTAAGTTTTTTTATTGCATATTGATGTATTCTTCTCTAATTTTTTTAAATAGATCATTATAGTGGTGCACGATGCCAAATAATCAATAAGGCTCCGTCGGAATTCTGTTGAATGTCCGTGGGAAATATTGGCCCTCTCTCGAACAGCCAACAGCTTCGGGTGGATGATCTAAGTATATAAGGCAATTTCTTGTACTTGGATTGAGAAATCCGTCTAAAAGGCAGATGATACATCAGTCTAAAAATTTTATTACGCTACAAGAATTTAAACAAATAACCTCTAGTCCCGTGCAGTTCTTAACTAATCAAGAGGTGCAAAGAATCACTCCGTTTCCAGGCCAGTTAACGAGTGATGCAAGCAGAAGAGAAGGTAGTTTGCTTCTCAGGAAACGATAATAACGACCGAAGTCACCGACATGAAGTCGATTACTCCTAGATAAACATTTTCTTTAGAACAGTAAGAAACTTTTTTTCTATTTCTCAAACACTTCTAGTATTTACACTACAGCTGTGAGGCAAACCTTTTAATATTAATATAAATTAGGGGCATAAGCCCCAACAGCCGATAAATCACATAGCGAACTAGAAGTTTTTTTTTACAAAAAATTAGACAAAACCTAACCAAACCAAATAAAATCAACAAAGTAATGGAAGATTTTAATGCCAAAGTGGTTAAAGGTAACGTAGAAACTGTAATTGAAAACTATGACCCAGATGACAGAAATGAAAGAGGAGAAAGAAATGATCCAGTATTGTAAAAAAAAACAATTTGGTCATTAAAATACATAGTAAAGATTATGGAATATGGTATATGTACTTGAAAGTCACCTCAAGATAAAGGCCAATGCATTGTACGCAACTAAATAAAATATATCTTGATTAATTATAGGTTCAAGAACCTGATAAGCAGTTACAATTACAGAGTGCTGATATGAAATGAGTTAACAACTTAGTTACGGCACAACTTAAATAATACTAGATACAGGCAGAATAGCTAAAGCAACCCAACGACTCAATTAGAAGAGCAAACAAGACCAAGTATATTAATAATAAAAATCAAACATGTGGTAAAGCTTATGAAGAATATCGAAACCCTAGGTCCTGATAATATTTTGTAACACGTTCCAATTTATTAATGAACAGAACATAAAGATAATTTTCAAACTCTTTTACAACATATATGACACGCATATGTTAGAAAGAACTTTGACGTACTTTTATAACTTATCAAAATCAAGTAATGGAAAAGCAAGATTACCGTTTTATAAGTCTGATGGGCCATTTCGTGAAGCTCTTTTTGCGAATTTTGGTTATAAGAGTGCATTCCACAATGTAAAACATGATTTTCTAATATAGTACCTTAAGGACTGGAGTTTACATGGTAACAACATTCGACTAATTAGGGATCTGTACTGAAATCAAAAAGCTGATATTCGATTGATTGTCGACAACCGAGCAGGTAAATATAATAAAGGATGTAAAACAAAGCGGCTTTTTATCACCAATGTTGTTCAATCTCTATCCAGAAAAAGTGTTTTTTTGAATCGGTTTTGGATAACCCTATAGGTATTAAAGTGAACGGGATACATATCGACAATATTAGATATGCAGATGATACTAGAATATTCGCGGGTAATGCAAACTATCTTCAGGAATTATTAAATTACGTAAATGATACAAGCACATGATTAGGCCTAAAAAATTAATATAGTTTATGGTCGTGAGTAAGACCGATATTCCACAAATCAGAATTTAGGTAAATGAGAAAAATACTGAGCAAATGACTAAATGTAAGTATCTCGGATATATGTTGAACCAAAATTGGGACCCAAAATAAGAGATGAGATGTAGAATAGAATAATCAAGAGCAACCTTCCTTAAAAAATTTTCCGTTACAACCTGATATTATTGCGATGTAGGAGATGGGATAGTTAGTTAAAATTAACCAGAAAAACAACTTTCGATGGAAAAAATTCGATACAGGGCTATACCCGTTGAATGAAAAATCCTAAATTTTAAAGGTCGATATATTAGCCTCTATGAGCACTATCGAGAGATTTCTAATGGTTTTAACTTAGTTTTGTCGTTCTGAATGCAACGAGACTATCCGCAAGGTCGAACTCCACTCTATAAGGTTTTGTAAATATCTGATGTCTGCAGATGACATAAGTTTTTTGATCTTTTACTTTAAAGCACAAGATCTCTAGGAAGACTTGGAGGTCTTCTCGCACTTCGAGTGAGGAAAAGAGATTTAAGACTTAGAGAAAATTTCTCTAAGAGAAGAGTATAAATATGATGACAAGCTTTTGTTTTCGTGCTGTGGCAATAGGAATAAGCCGCTCGCATAGTTGGTTCAAATTTGAAAAAAAATTAATTTTCCGTAAAAAAATTCGATACGAGCTGAGGAGGTGATTGACAGGTCGACCTTGTCAAATATCAAATTAAACTCCTATCATATATATTAAATCTAATTTATTATCTAATTTTCTGTGTTTTTTTTAAGAAGTCTTTAAGAGTTGTTCGTTTTGAAACGAGCACTGTATATTTTTGGGGTATAAGCGCTGCAATGAAATTAATACAATTAGAAACGTCGGCAAGAAACCACTCGGTTTCTTTTAATTTACAATTGTAAGTTAAAGTCATTACTCCATTTAGTAAAAAACGTTTATCGTTGTTCACCATTCTTGTTATACTCGTTATGAACCTTGATTAAAAAATTGATAAAATTGACGACTTTTTGCAAGTTTTTGTATGGTTTTTTCAACCACGCCTAAATATGCAGAGTATCAAACCAAATTTAAGGTCACTGCAGACAATGAGACATCATTTTATGCTCATTTTGATGATAATCTAAAATGAATATTCATGTTAAATTTTTTATGGATTTTCACCGCATTTCGGTATCTTCTATTTATTTATATAATTATGCTGTTAAAGTATAATTTCCTAATAATGCTTACTATATACGAGTACTTGGGTCTGTGATAGATTAATATTTCAAAACCTGCTTAAAATTGTCGCTTCTTGAGGCACATCCACTTTAAAGAGTCTGAGAGTGGTAAACAAGTTCAATCTATAATTTGACTTTTTAAAGGCCTTTGATAGGGCTCGACATGCTTTACTAAGTAATAAATTAAAGAAGCTAGGTATTAGAGGTCCAGTTTTCCATTAAATTTTTTTTTTTACTTCAGGCCAAAGTATAATTGAGGTAGAACTCCAAAACTCATATTATAGCGCATTTTACTAGCTAACTATACAGGGTGTAAATAAATCAGTGTAAAAAATTCAAGGGTTGATTCTTGGGTAAATTTTATGAAAAAAACTGTATATGAAGATATGTCCTAAAAGGTGTAACTTTTGAGATACCGGGTGGTAAAGATTGAAGAAAAATATATGTTTTTTTTTATATTACCTGTAAAGACCTTTAGATATTTTAATAAAATTTGGTATGCATTTTCTATGCATCAAAAGGCATTTTCTGAGGCTCACTAATTTTTTTTATTTGTACCAGTGACGTTCCTGTAAGGTTTTAACTAAATATTTTTGATGAAAAATATGGTACGACAAATTTTTCTTGTTTTTTTTTTAATTTTTTTCATTCTCATTTATTTTTGAGCAAATTTGATCTCTTGACTTGCTTTATCCAACGTTGCGTATTCGATTAAAAAAAATTAATCCATCTATCTAAATGTATTACGTGTTTATTGTTAATGTTTACATTAAACCAAATAAAAGAAAAATAAATTAAATATTTATAACCACCGGACACGCTGATACAGATAAAAAAAAATTTGTTAGCTTCAGAAAATGCCTTTTCATACATAGAAAATACATACCAAAAATTACAAATATCTACAGGCGTTTCACAGGTATTGTAAAAAAACATATATTTTTCTTCAATCTTTACCACCTGGTATCTCAAAAGTTAGTGCTTTTAGGACATACGTTCATATAAAGTTTTTTTCATAAAATTTACCCAAGAATCAGCCCCTGAATTTTTTCGCATCTATTTATTTACACCCTGTATAATACTTTATAAAAACCTGATGTCTGCAGATGATATCAGATTTTTTAGATCCTTTACTTTTCCTAATTATGCACAAAGTCTCTAGGAAGACTTCGAGGTCTTCTAGCAGTTGAAGTGAGGTAATTAAAAGGTAATTGAAAGGGGTATTAATATGATTACATATTTTTTGGGTCTGGTAGATGGCAAATATTTTTTTTTACAGAACTTCATTGCAAGTCATCTAACCTTTTCTGAATGACTATGTTCTGTAATTCGTAAATATTTTGAAGTTTTCGCTGCACGCTTACATTCAGCTCCAAGTGTTTGATCGATAAAAAGTAACTGTAACATTCATAGTGATTATTCACTCCTGTTTTCGGTTAAATATGAGTTTTGCAAATAGAATAACTGACTTTATAAACTCGCCTTCAGCATTTAAACGAAATAAATTAATTTTCCTGCAAAGGAAAAAATCTTAAAGTTGACGCGCACTTACCGGCTCTTATGCAATAAAATTCACATCGAATAATAATTAGACAGACCCTAAAAAACTCCTTATCCGATAATCCACCGCTGAAAACGTCTAGTTCCTTTCATGTTGCCGCGGTCAAAGCCGGTTGCCGCAGTGAGCAGTGACTTCCATTCGGTCTTTTTCCCTCTCTTCCTTAAAAGTTATAACGTTACAATTTTATAACGGTTCGGGAAGCCTTTAAAAGTTTCCCATAAAAGAAATCCTTTTTAAATCCTCGAGTTTTCAAACTCGCTATATATAGTCGGAAGGCCCGCGCACGTACATTTTCTTACATATATAGATGTATACAGACTCTTTTCATCTTTATTTGTTGTATGCCTGTGCGGGTACTTTACTCTTTTACTTAGTAAAAACCCCGTGCCCTTTGATCTTCCTTTGCCTCTTACAATTATATAAACGTACGTCATTAAGACTAAGTAATTTAAAGAAAAAAAAAACTTGACTCTTAATTATAGTTATGTCGAGTGTGTGAGTGATCTCAGCCGATTTCTATGCGACTTTTGATTTTTATATTCGGTGGTTAAATCAATGACGATGGGGATAAGGGTGAAACGTGCATGGTTTGCTGGTTTGCCATTAAACAGGCGATTTCTTTAGTCATCAACACAGTTCATTTTGGTGCAATTTAATTAAAATGTACAGGATGTTAGTTTAATATATGTATAGGGAATTTTCATTTATAATTCAATTATAAAACTTAAAAATCATATACATTTTATGAGTAAAATTGAATTGATTTTTTTTCAATTTAGGGCGATATCTGGCGTTTCTTTAACTTTTCCTAAACATGGACTTTCATGAAAAGCATTTCGTAATAAGTATTTTTCTTTGACAAATTTAAAGTATGATATGCGCATTTATTATATCTCTTATATCATTTCTGTATCTTTATTTTCCTCATTATTATAAGAATAAAAGAGAGAATGATTGATTAAGTTCAATTGCTATAATAAAAAATACAGCATATTCTGTTGATAAATATAAATAATTTAAAAAAATTAAGTGCCACTTACATTAGACACGTGTGTTATAGATAGAGATGAATAGATCATTATTTTCTATATAACAAATTGTTAAAATAAAACATACTTTTTGCTATAACCTTTCATTTTTTTTAATGAAATGATATAATTTTTTCCTTAATCTGTGCTGTTACTTCCTTAATCTAAAAATGAAGATTAGTTGTGTTTTTTTTGCTATGCTTAATGAATACGGCAGAGGCTAATTTATGGCAAAAACTTAACGTTAGATAAAGATTTTACTAAAAAAACACTATTTTACTAAAAAAATGAAAAACAAAATTAAAGCTAAATTTAATGTTTTTAATTGTAAATAATGTTTTCCTTAATCTCAGGGTTTTTGTCATTCTCAGTAAAATAAAATTGTTATTGGATTGTGTGTGTGTATCAGACAAATGGAATAAAGTCCGTAATTATAAATAAACAGGATTGGACATGTCGACATGTATTTTTATTTGCCTATTTTTTTCAAAAAAAAAATACAGGGCGTATCTTATAGCAGCGGTTAATATACCCGTTGTTATTTCAAATGCAATAACCTATATATTACTCAATTAGTTATTCAGAATATTTTCGACTATTTCTTATATTTTGAGAGGTTCCGAAGATATTAAGTGTTTTCCAATTTATTTCAAAAATTCATTACAATACACTTAATACCCATTTTGGATTTCAGTTTTGGCAATGGTAAAGTAAACATAAACCATTTTAACATACCTTTTTACTGATATGAGATTAAAAAATTAAAATTGTGTTCTTCACTTTGGTTTAAGATGCCAAAGGCCTTGGAAATTATTACTTGTCAGCAATAGTTATTAGTGTTATAGTCGTTTGAATTTCGTCAACTGCTTATCAGAAGAATGGTTCATTTACCAAAAAAGCATAATATAATAATTCTGCAGATGGTTTTTGTCAATTTTTCTCCTATATCCCAAGGGATGATTAATAAAATAGAAAAGCAGTTTCGCGAGCTTGGACATGTAAGGCATTTTAAAAAAGCAGCTGCAAATGCAATAAGTGAAAATACCAAATTGGATATTATGTTTGAATTTGAGGAAAATCCACATACTTTTGATCGAAAAACAACACCAATGTCTGATGTTGGCCATTCATGGATTATTCGAACATTGAAAAATAAAATGTATACCTATATATTTATACGAACTCAGAAACTAATGGAAGATGATTTTGATAACGGATTTTTATGAACAAATCATGGCAAAGTTAAATAATAATGAAATGCAATCAGAGCATGTATTTTCTCTGATAAGTGCATCTTTATGCTTCATGGTTATGCTAATTATCAAAATTGCAGCTATTGGTCTAAAAAAAATTATGAACAACATATCCAACACTCTAAATAGGTCAATATTTAGGCAGAAATTTTTGGAGATTATATCATAGATTACTTGTTCATCAATGGCAATTTGAATAGTGATAATTATTTAATATTGCTCCAAAATAATGTCGTGCCAGCTTTGACAACCTTATATCCTGATCCAGCACCAACAAGTTCCAGCTATTATCATATGGTTTCAGAAAGTTAGAGTACCATCCCATTACCAATACAATGTCCGGCACTATCGTAACTAACTATTTCCAAATCGGTGGATAAACGAATAGGATCTATTAAATGGCCTGCACGATCTCCTGATTTGACATAATTAGACTTCTTTTTATAGGGATATGTCAAAAATATTATCTATAAAATTAAAATTTCCAACTTAGCTGACTTAAAAATACTAGTAAAGGTTGCTTCAGTCACGCCTAAGATGTTGAGTAACGTTGTAAGAAATTTCTGGTTAAGATTAGGATGTTACCAGAACATTCGTGGTCAGCATATTGAATTTTTTTTACATTGATGAAATAAGAAGTAAAAATTCCAATCGACGTATCTCAGCGTTTTTTCCAAAACATTCCTATTTATTGTGGAATTTATTTCATTTGGCTGATACTTACTGTATTGATTTAAAAAAAAAATAATTCGAAAAATACTTGCGGATATTTTGAGCCATAAAATCAATTTAAAATAAAAGTATCGCTACATAATTTGTTCGCAGTTCATTTTTGCTATAAGTTTATCTTTACTTCTAATCTAGATCAAATGATCTATCACCAATGAGAGAGAGAGCACCAGTAACTTTTGACGTCTATCAGCATTTTTCTTTTTAAGTGAGTAAATTAATATAAATTATGGAAATAAATAAAATAAATACACATATAAATATATCAAATAAAATATCTATATTAAATAGCTACGTACAATAAATAAACTGTAATCCAAACACCAATGAGACAGACGTGAATTATCACAGATGAACATAAAAGTATTTTATTGCCTTTATTTATACTTCTTGTAGAAAAGAGATTGCTGATTTGTTGTAGTCATGGCCAAGTAAATTTATAATGTTGTTGTTGTTATAATGGCAAAATATATTATGAAAACATAAAATTTACATTTTTATATTTTTCATACTCAATTAATTTATGTTGAACAGTGAGAGGTAAATTGCATGCTTTATATATTAAATGGTTTCCCTTTTGTACTAAATATTCGTGAGTAATTTTTGTGTATGGGCATTTTGTCTTTTTTTATGAAATTAAACATTTTATTCACTTTAATGAATCTATAATTTATTATTCTTGTACTGGAGAACCGCGTTAAGATGAATTGGAAAATTAATAATATTAATGAAGAAAATATTTATATCCCTTACATAAAAATTTGTATGTATAAGAATTGCGTAATTTATTCTTTATATAATAGATCAGATTGTTTCGCTTATTACAATGTGGCTAGGAATTCAGATAAAAGAAATATTATATTTTAGGCAAATATGCGTCTTATAACTAATGTTTAATTGCTAGGGCAAGCGGGTGTTTTAGATAATACGATTCAATATATTTTAAAGAACATAAGTGTACAATTGCTTCATGTATTTATTGCTAGTTGTTCCGTTGTCGATAATGTAAAAGAAAAGGTTTTCCTGTAATAAGTGCTATAATAAGTTAACTCCACTCTGTTTTCCATTTTAGCCCCATGACTGAATACTATTTGGTAAGGTTTAAATTTTAAAACTAATCTAACAGAGAAGAACACCTAATAGTAATAAAAAACATTATAGAAAGATCCAGACACAGATTTAGAAAAATATTATAGAAGCCATGTAAAAGCCAGAAGCCAGCAGAGAGATGTGCAGAAATTGAAATATTATAAGCCAGATAGATATATTTATCCTACACAAAGAAAAATAACATTTAACTGGAATCTTTAAAAAGCGACAAGATATAAAGGTTACAAAGGTTACTAATGAAAAAATTATCATTGACAAATATGATCCGAAAGACAGGTAGACGTCATACTTAACATAATCTGGAAAATCCTTGAAAGATGGATGCAATTAGAATTTATAGCGTTGCCCAAAACACCTGGAGCTAAGAAGTGCGAGTAATATTGGACCATGAGTCTGATGAGTCATATGCTAAAACTGTTTAAAAAAAAATACAAAAAACAGATATCCGAAAGCCAATATTTAAATTGTTTGCATATGTTATAGCGATGAACTTTAAATAAGCAAAAGATCCATAAACTCCTTTTCATTTTATTAGAGCTTTGTAGATAATAAGTAGTGATATGGTTCAGCTCCCCATGTGCTTAAATCGTTTTAAGCACATGCTAAGTTAAGTCTATGTTATGTGCATGCATGTTAAGTCCTTTTGTATACGTGATATAATGTTTAAAACTAAGTAGTGAATTAAAGTAGATGCCCTGAAATTCATGGTGCGGCTTTGTAGTAATTGGTTGGTTTTTAACATATAGATCGATCAGTTTACTGCGGATTTTTTTCTTTCAGAAATTAAGTTTTAATGATTTTTGTTTGTTAAGAAATACAGGTTATTATTTGAGCCTGATTATACGGTGTATTTTGGGTATCTTGTGAGATAGTACAGTTTGATAAGTAAGACATCACTTGGTCCTCCACATAAATTCTATTTTAACAGATCTAAAGTGATTTAACTATTTATGCCTATGTCAAACAAAGTGGGACTTATGATTGCACTTTGAGGGACTTGTGTGTTTTGTAAATATTCGTTACCCAGTCTTATTTGGACTGTTGTATTAGTCAGGAAATTGCTTATAATGACATATATCTCACTTATTTTATATTCTTCAAAGTGTTTATTATACTCTGCCTGTTAATTAAGTCAAAGGCTTTATTTAGGTCTAGAAATATTACTGACATGGTTAAGAGATATAGGTTAGGGCGTCTTAAATATTTATTTTTAGTTTTATAACGAGGTCTATAGTGAAACAATTTTTCACTAGTAATTCGAAGTAAAATTAGTCTTATTCTAGAAATCCTTGTTTCAGAAATGCTCAAAATTCAAAAATCCATAAAAAACATTTTTTTTTATTGAACTTTATTATTATGAACTATTGTACTGGGATAAGTTTAGTTAAACTGACACATTTTGAGCAGTGTCGTATTGGTTATAGTTCGGCAGAAGAAAAATTTTACCAATAAAATTATGCAAAATAATTAAAAAATTATTTTTTTCATACAAACAAATATTACTAGTACAAACAAACAAAATTAATGAACTTGTTATTGATGTTTTTAAATAAAAATTCCTAAAAAAATTTATAAAAAATGTGAGAACCTAAATACTTTTATCATATTTTTGTAATTTTCAAACTTTTTTTTTATGTAAAAAATTTTTATATAAGTGATCTCATATAAGATGAATTTGGATCCTAACCAAACCACCACGTATTTCACATTAAACATAAGCTAGTTTGACATATAAAATGTATCTCGAGGAATGCTTTCTCTTTGAGATACATGACATTAGAATTATAAAAAAAGAAAATTTTTTATTTATAACTATAACTCTGTTTCAAAATTCTTCTATGAAATTTGCGACATTAAGATTATTGTCGATTTTTTACAAAAAGAAATAAAAATAATGTACATATAATAATGTATTAATTTGTAGTAAAATAATAATATTAAAAGATTTCATTGTTTTTAGAGTATTTTCTCAGAACTTTTAAAATATCTTAAAAATTAGGAGTACAAAGTAATCAACAGTATATATATAGTAAATTTGTTTTTTTTTCTGGATATGGTTATGTATCTTTTAATATTACATAGCAATGGCAATATCATCTTTTAACTAACATTAATTAAAGAAGGACTCCTAAAAAAATAAAAAAATCAAGTATTGTTATATAAGATTTTAACAAAAAAAATATTAAAAAGAAAATTCAACAAAAAAATTGCGAATATTTAAAATTTATATAAATAGTAAAGTATCCTCGAATATTTTTAAATAGGTAAAAATAAATTATTAATAAATTTGTATACATAAATTACCATATAATTTTAGAACAAATATAAAACAATTTTACCAATATAATATAAATTTAAACCATTAATAATTAAATTAAAAATATGTAAACAATTTTATAGTAGATGTCTTTTAATAGTCCTTAGAAGTTATTATATAAATAAAACCATTTTTTTAAACCTTATAAGAAATGTAAATAAATCTCATATACTACGTGGTGTACAATAGTTTTAACAATATGTTGAGAAATGCTTTGTCTCCAAGAAGCAGGATCTCAAAATTATACATGTATAAAAAAAATATAACTTTTAAAATATTTTGATAAAATTTTTAACATTGCTTTTAAACTTGGAAATGTTGTCAATTTTTTACAAATTTTTAAAAAAAAAAAACATCTACAGAATAAAGTAAACGTTTACTAGCCTTTTAATAAAAAAATATGCGACAATTTAAAATTCCCCTAAACAGAGTATCCTAGAATAAAATCTAAATAAAAACAAAAAAAATATTAATAAAAAAAATACGTGATTTTCGCAATATTTCATTTCATAAACGTTAGATGAGTATTAAAATATTTTCTGGGTCTGTTGAAATCGATGACAGGTAATACAATGTTAATAATAAAAAGCATTTTTTTTAATCTTGGTAGAAAATATGAATAAATCTACAAAAGCTGTAATGGCGATAAGGCAATCAAACATTATGGAAAAAAAGTTAAAATATAAAAATAAGTTTTAACAAAGGGAGCCTCTGAAGTTAATTAAACTCTTAATTTTGAATTAATTAGAGCCTCCTAAGGATAGCCTAATATAAAGTGAAACGTCGGCAATATAAACATGGAGAACAAAAGTATTTTATTTAATCTTAAATCTAACCTAGGAAATAAAAAAAATTATAAACTGAATAAAAAAATTATAAAATTCTAAGTAAAACTAGTCTTATATCTACTCTGGAAAAAATTTATGTTTTATTTAAACTTTGTTATTAGGAACTATTGTACTAAAGTAGATTTAGTTAAGCCGGCATATTTTCAGCAAAAAAAAATAGAAAACGTCACATATCTACGATAAAATTATGTAAAATAAATAAAAATTACTAATACAAGCAAACAAAATTAATCAATTTGTTAATTTTTATTCAGTTAAGAAAGTCTGGAAAAAATTTAAAAAAATAAAAATTCTAAGAATAAAAAAATTTTTATGTATAACTTTTACACTGCTTAGATACAGTATTTATGGAAATTTTATATTAGATTAATATTAATTTTTTTTTTGTAATTTTTAAATTCTCCAATTTCTAAAAAATATTTAAAAGCTTATAGTAATTAACAGTATACATAGGGAAAAATTTTTCTTCATATAGTAAGATACTTTTTCTTAATATATAGTAATGAAAATATCGTCTTTCAACTAATTTTTATTATATAAACAAAATCTAAAATATAAAAAAATAGGTAATTTTATTCAAGATCTTGAATTTTTTTTTTTTAATTTCTATAAAATAAAGTTATAATTTCTTAGCCTTCTTATAAAAAAATACAATAATTTAAATTTTATATTAATAAAGTATCCTAGAATAAATTCAAATAAACTATTAATGAATTCATATACATAAATTACCATATTAATTTAAGACAAATGTTAAACACTATACTTTAAAGTTAATAAACCTTAATTATTAATTAAAATAAAATTTTATTATAAATTCCATATTAAATCAGTATTAAAATAATTTCCTGGACTATGGACTTTAATAAATTTTCATTTGCTACGATGCCATTGAGGCAATCAAAAAATTGAAAGAATCTCAAACTCTAAATCTAAAATTGATTATTTTAGCATCCTGAGAATGGTTTAATTTTGAAACGTTGCAACATGAAAGTACAGGAAGTTTTATTTGATTTTGAATCCAACCTAAGTATTTAAAAAAATTATAAACTAATATTATTATATGAATATATACAGTGAAATGGCATGTCAAGTAAAAGTAGTCTAGTACATGAAATTCTCATTTCCAAAAAGCTCGAAATCCAAAAATCCGTAAGAAACTAAGGTTTAATTTAAACCTTGTTATTATAAACTATTGCACTGAGGTAAGTTTAGTTAAACCGGCAGCGATGTTGTACTGGGTAAAGTTCTACAAAAGAAATATAATAAAAAGTGCCTCATCTCCAATAAAATTATGCAAAATCATAAAAAAATATTTTTTCTTCAATTTTCGTATTTTTTTTTAGGAACTTTTCCAAACAAAAATTACAAGTACAAACAAATAAAATCAATAAAATTGTCGATGATGTTTTTTAAATGGACAAGTCTGAAAATTTGATAAAACATAAGAAGAAACTGAATATTTTTACCATAATTTTGTAACTTTTAACCATTTTTATATTTTAAAATATTTTTACTTAATTGACGTTATATAACAAAATGCGCTTCATATCAAATAAAATTATGCCAAACAAAAACTCGACCTACCTTAAAGGTCAATTCGAGTCAATAAATGTTCTCCAAGAGTTATACACATAAACAAAAGTCTCGTCGATGATATGATAAGCCCGTAACAAAAAAAATCACCGAACACCGTCGCAAAGTCCAATAAGTCAGACGGACCGGTTGAGATCAAATTACCCGAAAACTAAATAGGACAATTAAAAACAATAGAAAAAAATCACGGGGCCGTCCAAAAACCCTAAAATTATACTCGAGTAAACCGCGGGCGTACACCTATTTCGCCTGATTAGACAATAATTACACGATACTTCTTGCTCAGTTGATCTTTCGGCTCAACCAAGCACGTGTTTTGAGATTTCTCGGTATAAAACCAATGGGTGCTATACCACACGAAGTGTACAGGAGACTGGCTTTAGCATCATGTCACTCTGTTGTTCAAGGGTGACTTGATCCTAGGTACACAAGGGCGTGGTTAAAAAATGGATCCGCCCTACACCGCCGGAGCATTCCTGCTAGCTGATCCTCGCCAGGCCTAAAAGATGCTTTAACCAGATCTGATACTATTGTCGATAATCTTTTCTAAATTTTCCCTTGTTGTACTCAAACCCTTGAAATATTTTAGTTAGTCACTATAGCAAAATTTATAAAAATAACCCTTTTTTAAGGCTTATATAAGGAATTATTTATGAATAATAATTTCACACAGAGGTAAATTTTTTTTTTTTTAAATGTTATTTTTAACCTAAAAGGTGTTAAAAATTGGTAAAACATAATCGAGAGGCGTACCGGGGGGGATTCGGATGTTACGTTCGCCTGAATGGTCAACTAAATCCGTAATTTCCATTGGTTGGGTGGTGGGCGCCATTGTTTGGGTGAAGCGTAGCGGCGGCGGCGCGTAAGAAGCGGCGACGCCGCTCGTTCATTTCGCATCCGAACGGGATGACGAGCATTTCCGTCCCTAAAACTTCGCTACGAGAACTTAATTCTTCTTCTTATTCCTCCCTCTTTATTGGCGCGTATTGGTCTTTCAAACTTGGTGTGTTTGCGGTCTTATACTTCCTTGCCGTTTTTCAGTGTTTTGAGGTGCTGGTTGTTACGTAAAAGTGCTTTTTAGTCAGAAGTTATCAAAGATAAATTATAACTTATTAATTTTCATTTTGAAAAACATTAGAAAACTATATTTATTTTATTGAAACAAATGCCGAAGATTCCAAAAAAGCGCATGTTTAAATATAAATAAATTTATTAGAAAATTACAATCATATCCATTTAAGTTATGCATCCAATGAATAAATAAATCCACTTTTTATAAATTGAATACGTTGATAATAATATTTTAATATAAATTATTCTTGTTTTATTACTTTTTTTTAAGTATCAACATAGTTGTTCATTTAAAATTTATTGTTTAAAAAAAATAATATAAGTGCTGAAAATAGAGGATATTATATTCATGACTATAATAAATATGTAATCCAATTTATTTTTATAATTTCTCTTTAACATAAATACTATATGTTATCTGGTGTATTATTTGTTTATAATTTTATAATTTTTTTTTTAACTCTAGTCAATTATCCTTGTAGTTGTGATTTGAATGGAAATAAAGAATTTGTAGACTGGGTAGATGTTTCTTGCCTAGATAAACTCGGATCAAATAATGTTGAAACTGTTTTAGTTTTCGGAAGAAGGTCGGTTTTGGCTTTTTATCTAGCGTTATAGTCATGAGTAATAGGCGTTAACCAAAAGACTTTGCATAAAAAAAGATTTTTAAATCGGCAATAACGTTCTAGTAATATAATATTTCGAAACACGAGTAATAATGGCCTACAAGCTGTATTCAGCGCCATCATATTACCGCCTACTGCACCAAAATATTCGGAACTGAATAAAAACTTATTTTTCCCAATTTAAATATTACAGAATTATATTATATCATACAACATTATATTCGTAAAAAAATTTCTATTTATCACAGGCTATACTTTTTTTGGGGGCCATATAAACAAATAAATTTAATGATGGTTTCTTCGAAATGACCCGTCGTGCAAAAAAACTATCAACGCTGTTTTATAGAGCTTAAAAAGTGGCGTAAAAAAAATAAAAATTAAATCGGCAAAATTTGGTTTTTAGGCATATCTCCGGAACTACTTAAAATTTTAAAACCTTATAAGCGGGATATTGCTAAACTTGAAAATGCGCACCTTCCCTCTCCAATATAACCATCTTCGTATTCTCTTTTTTTTTCAAGATCCCCATGATAGCTATCCTTATCTTGGACACACTGTATATAAAGCAGTATTATGCAAAAAATTGTTGTCTATAGGTCACTTTTTTTATTTACTTCGGGTTTTTCCAAAATTATCTTTAGTATCCCTTATATCCATTTTTGTACAACCTTGTTAAGAGAACTTCGGCTTCTTAGTCTTCCTTTTTTAGTGGCGCGTATTGGTTACTTAATCTGATGTATTTGTGGTTTTACACATTTTCGCCATTTTCCAAGAGTTGCAGGTTACCATGTAAAAGAACTTTTTAAGCAGAAATTATCAAAGATTATATGCTTTTTTAAATCAAAGTCATTTTAAAAAACTCCCAACATTACAAAATTGACTTTATTTTATTGAAACAAATGATTAAGATTCGAAAAAAGAATAATTTTAAATGCAAATATAATTTATAAATATTAATACTGAATGTCAATCTTGTTTATTTAAGTTATGCATCTAACGATTAAAATAATTTTTTTTACAAATCTTATATAATAATCATATAATAAATTGTATGACAATAAAAATGTATTAATAAACACAGTACTGACACAACAAAATTCACCTTGTCAGAGCACTAATTTATGTTGCTATAATGCTAAAAAGAATATTAAAGAAGGAGTTGCTTTACCATACCCTCAAGTTTTTTAACTAAAACAAACACTTATTTTTACCTTAACTTAATCTAATGAGCTCATTAAATAATTATATACTTTTTTCTTAGAAATAATCAAATTTAAGCCATAATCTTTCACACATCGATAACCTAATCAAGAGTTCATAGTAATGGAAAGAATATTACAAATCCGGGATTCAACAAAAATGTGTATAATAAATTATTTTTCTCATCAGTTATATTCAAAATATATACATTATCTTTTCTGGTTTATTCTTTATTTATAATTTGGTGCATCTTTTTTTTCCCTAGTTAAGTATCCAGTCTTGTAGTTATGGTTTGAAAAAAGATTAAGAATTTATAGACTGGGTGGAAGTTTCTTATGCAGGTAAAGACAGATATACAGAAAATAACATTAATACTGGTCTAGATTTAGGAAGGAGGCCGGCTTTGGCTTTTCGTCTACTGCTGTAATGATTAATAGGCGCTAATGTATCCTGTTTTTTATACTATCGAATCAAATTTGTACATATAGTTGTCTAATATCCTGGACTTTACTTACTGTAAAAATGAGACTTGGTGTTATTATATATTCAGAAATCGATATTAAAAATAATATAAAAATTCTGTTTTTTACAGATTTTGTAAAGTGAGTTTTATTGTTCCCATATATGGAATATCAAAAAGAAATATTTCAGTTCTTGTATTCTACTTTTCAATCAACGGTTTAGGTTAATTATGTGGAATACGAGGGGAGTTCAATGATATTTAATGAAACCCATATATAGCCTAATTATTATTTTCATAATAAGTACAAATAAAATAAATGGTTTAATAGACGCAAACGTAGTTTCAAAAATCTACAAATCTATGTATATGCAAAATAACCTAAGGCTATTTATTAAGCCTTAGCAATTTTTTTATTGTATGACCATTTGTCCTAATAAAATCATAAATTCGATTTAAATTTAATCTCGTGTGTTTTCAAATATATTATCGTAACTTATATTAAAATGCGCCAATCGAGGTTTCTTTATTTAGAACTACTTATTATCTTCATTACTATTTCCTTACATTACTGTATTTTAGAAATTATATATATAGATCAGCGTTATTTCAATGTAGTTTTAACATTAGGCACGAAACATGTTTTGTGTCTTATTTTAAGTTAATCCATAATATAAGAAAATTTGTATTTGTTCTTAAATTGCCGAATAGCAATGCATTGAAAAAAAAAGTTGTCTTGAATCGAAAGCACCACTTTCTTGATATACTTTATTAGAAGAATTATCCTAGGTTTTCCTCAAAATTATTACAATTAACAATGGTATATTTCAACCAAATCCACTTAAGTTATGCACAAGCTATAGATGATTTAATTGACATCCAAAATATTTTAAAATATAATAAGGCAATAACAATGCCAGAAAATAAATCCTTCAAGATTCTTAGAAAAAACATCAATCAAATCCAAATTTGCACTAAGCGTACTATTATTTTTAACTCGACTTGAAGAACAGGTTTTACACTGTAGAGACGAAATAAGACAACGTTTTGTATTTCAGTGTAATTTTTGTCTAAGTTTTTTGTCTGCAAACATTTGGTTTTAAGTTTTTTTTAATTATTTTAGTTTACCAATGTATAATAATTATATGTTTATTACCGATTTGTTAACCTGATTCACTATAAAATTTTTGCCGATAATTGATGGTTTTATTATGATATAAAATGTATTGTCTCTCTCTCTTTTTTCGCAATAAACCGATGATAACCAGCATTAATTGTCGATCAAATGAGCTTGATATCTTGCAACGAACGACGTTACGTTTGAACGTAACAAATTGGTTAAAGTATAGTTGTCTATTAGATGTCTATGTCTATGTCTATAAGAACTATTATTTTTAAAAGCTATAAATCGTAGTATAAAAAAGTTAATAATCAATACATATAAATTAATGCAATAATTAGAATAAAATGTATTTCCTTTATAACATATGAATTCTTAACTAATATGCGACTAAAATAGTATTGTGTGTATACAAGTGACATATTCAGCAATTTCACGATTGCTGAATATGTCACACCACTAGTTTCAAGGTAGTTTTAATTTTCCAGATTAATTAATCCTATTTTCTCGATATTTGCACCTTTTTGTAAATAATACACTTTGCTTTTAAAACCTCTAGAAAAATAAAGCCAAAGTTCTGGACTATTTGGTGGCAAGGTTATGGTTCCTCGCCTACCTATCCATATTCCATACCTATTTTTAAAAAAATTTGCAAAAGGCATCACATTGAATGATGTCGCTGCATCTTGGCGTCATATTATTAGGGATATTGATGTAAGCTGCTCTAAGAGAGCTTCTATTTCCGCATTTACAAATACCATATAACTCTTAATAGTTAAAGATCCCTCGTGAAAAATGGGACCGATAGCTTTACTATAGATACGGCACCGTGGAGGGATCTCCTACCCTGAAATGTTATTTCACAGGATTGACGTGTGTTTTGTGTAGCCAAAAATTTGTATTTTTTCTATTAAATATACCCGCAATGGTAAAAGTGCAGGACAAAATACCTTTCAAGCATATTTATGAACATCTTCCAATCTTTGAACAGAAAAACGAAAATATTTCTTCAGTATCTCTTAAATTTTACTGGCTATTTTATTAAAATAATAACTGGTGTTTTCGATTAACTTGCTTTTTTTAGAAGTTTTCTAACTTTTTTTAAAAAGTGACAAATTGGCAGATATCGATGGTTTGCTTTACGGTTTATTACAACTACGTTATAAATTGTTGTGTGTTCAGTCTCTGTATTCATTAACTATGCTTAGTAATTTTTTCCTTTGAAAATATGTTTGAAATCCTTTTATTTTTAGTTTTATAAGCCTATTCAGTTAATAACCCGTGCAACCTTTAATCTTGTTTGATCCATCCTTATCTTTAATTTAAATGCCCTTAAATCGAGATTTCTTTATTCAAAAGTTCAGATGGAAATCCACTATGTATTTTAGGATTTATATACATAAAGCAGCGTTATGCCAATGTGGTTTTAAGTTTCGGGAAGGAACATGCTTTATGTCTTAATTTATGTGAATTTGTAATATAAGAAAGTGTGTATTTCTTCTTAAATTGCCGAATTTGCCAAAGCAATGCACTGAAAAATAGTTGTCTAGGGTCAAGAGCTTCAATTTTGTAATATACTTTATCCGAAGAATAATCTTTGGTTTGGTCTAAAATTATCTTTAGTATCTATTTTTATATAACTGCGCGACGAAAACTTGATTCTTCTTGTTTGCTTTCCCGCCTTATCGGCGCGTATTGGTCTTTGAAACTTGGTGTGCTGCCGGTTTTACACTTTTTTATAATTTTTCAGTATTTTAAGGTGCAAGTTCTTAAGTTGGTATGTAAAAGTGCTTTTTAAACAGAAGTTATCAAAAAAAAAAAAATTTTTTTTAATTCGTTTTGAAAAACTGCAAACATTACAAAATTAGATTTATTTTATTAAAAAAAATGCCAAAGATTCCAAAAAACAGCATTTTTAGTAACAAATAAATTTAATAAATATTAATTCAAAATGACAGTCATATCCATTTAAGTTATGCACTAATGAATAAATAAATAATTTTTATAAATTTTATACGTTAATAATTATATTTTAATATAAATTATTCTTATTTTATTACTTTCTTTTAAGAAGCAATATGCCTTATCGTTTAAAATTTAAAATTAAAAAAATAAAAAGAAAATAAATATTTAAATTACAGGATATTATATTAATAACATCAAAAATGTATAAATGAACACAGTATTGACACTAACTGATTAAAAATGTGTTTAACAAATTATTTTTATAAACTTTCTTTAAAATAAATAGTACATATAACTTATCTAATGTATTCTTTGCTAATAATTTGATAAATCTTTTTTTAACTCTGGTCAATTATCCTTGTAAGCTGGTAGTTGTGATTTGAATAAAAATAAAGAACTTATAGACTGAGTAGATGTTTCTTGTGAAGATAAGGTCGGATAAAATAATGTTGAAAGTGTTCTAGATTTCTAGATTTCGGTTTTGTCTTTTTGTCTAGTATTAGAGTAATGGGCGTTATTATATAACGTCTTTTACATAGTGGAATCGAAAGACTGCACATATAGTGTCTAAAATCCTGGATCTAATTTTTAATATTTTTAAAATATTATTTTTTATATTTTTAATTAGTATGTTTCTAGATACTGTATCCTATACTAATTTGCCATAAAAAATTTTAGAATTGGGATTTTATATAAGAAATTTAATAGACCTTTTTTTTTTTTCACAATTTCACAATTCCGTGACCCTCTTGATTGCCGTATATAAATACACTTGATTTTTTCCACTAGGGGTATTCTAAAAATTATGCTTAACTTTGTTTCTAAATGTAAGGATCAGCTGAGGAAAATAGTTCGTAAAGCGTTCAAGAGCAATATACCTAATATGTTAAGAGGTGTCGTAAATTTGATAGCTAGAAAGTGTTATCTATATTTGAAAAATAATGGTAATTTCATTGAATATTATCTACAATTCAAATGAGTTTTTTTGGTTTCTAGTAGTAAATTTCTTTTTAATTTCTAGTAGTAGTAGTAAAGTCACATTTTTTTTAAATTTAATTTAACTATCTACTATACCAGAACATTCGAAATTTCATAAAAAGCTATTTTATCCAAGTCAAATATTACGAAATAATTTTATGTCATACATCATTGTATTCGTAATAAAATATGCTATTTGATACAGGGCATACTTTTTTTACGGGCCATTTTTGCAGAGTTTTTTTTTTGTTTCTTCATATCTACTTAGAATTTTACAACTTTAAAAACAGCATTGCTAGACTTGAAAATGCGCACTTTTTCTCCAATATAACTATCTTCGTATTCTCTTTTTTTCCTAGATCCCCATAAGAGCCATCCTTATTTTGGACACACTGTATATAAAACAGCATTATACAAATTTGGTTTTAACTTTAGACAAGGAATATGCTTTATGTCTTATTCTAAGTGAATTCGTAATATAAGAAAATGTGTATTTCTTCTGAAATTACCTAATCGCAATGCACTGAACAAATAGTTTTTTAGAGTCGAGATTCAGTTTTAATTCAGTCATAATGAAAAACTTCAAAGATTAGAAAATTGACTTTATTTTATTCAAACAAATGATTAAGATTTCAAAAAAGAATAATTCTCAATGCAAATATTATTTATAAATATTAATAGTGAATCAATCTTGTCCATTTAAGTTATCTAACGATTAAATAATAATTATGTTTTTGAATAAGTTCATTTCTTTTATTACTTTTCTTTTAGAATACACGATATTATAATAATGACAATAACGAAATGTATAAATAATAACCAAACATAAGACGTAATAACGTTTATTTTTCAAAAAAAAGTTACATATTACAATATTCGACATAATACGAGTGCATCTTGATTATAAGAAACTGTTAGCAGGCAATACACAACCGCAATGCGATTTATAGTTAGTTGGTATATTCCAATCTATTACAATACTCAAACAAAAAATAAATCATCAAACAAATTGTTCTCGCAATAACTTGGTTTTAATATATCTCTTAAAGGTATAATGTAAATGTTGTTGAGCGGTTTCTGATAAACTATTTCACATTTGTGCAGCAACAAAGAATATTGGAAAATAATAGGGCGGTTTGCCAGTTTTTATTACAGAATAAATAAAGCAAGACTTGATATATTCATTCGTGAAATCTTCTCCTATTTGACAAAATTGAGATTTCATTTAAGAATACTAAATAAAAAATGCAAACAAGCATTTTGGAGCTTTTGAATTGACTCTGATATGACAAAAGTGAATACACCATTATAAACTATAACTCTTTATTCAAGTAAAGATAAGATTAATGAATTAGCATAGATAATATTTTATTTTTTCTGGAAGATGCGATTATATTTGCATAATTGCTTTGGTTGCAAATAGGCAAGAAGAATATCAAAATTAACTATGTTCTTTCTCAGTGTAATACTGATTCAAGGTCAGGCTCAGAAGAGGGTTAGTGGGACGCGGTGAACGGCTAAGGCTAGATTTGATAACAATAAGCTTTCACTAAATGTTGCCAAGACATAAAAAATCCTTTTCTTGGTCAGAGACATCTATGATACCAATAATGAGAAAAACGTAAAATTTTTGGGTATTCGTCTAAATGCAAAATTAAAGTGAAATGTTCAGGCTGAAACTATCCGTAAAAAATTAAGGCGTACACCACTTAATAAACTAAATAATCTAATAAACAAAAACATTTTTTAAAACTATATGAAAGAAAAAATAAATAGCTTGGGATCCACAATGCGTTTTTTTTTTCAGAAACTGAGTATTTGGAATTTGAGGACTTTTAGCAATACCCTTTAAATTGTTTCTACTTGTGGTTTGTAATGTTTTTTTAATTGTAGAATAGTGTTAAACAACTTTTACCTTAATGTCTACGTACTATTTAATTTTATTACTCAGGGTCCAGCAATAGTACGTTGACTTCTATAAAGATGTTCATAAGATCTTCAGATCTTCTATAAACGGAGGATACTTTGACTTAAATGGTTTCTTTCTGTTATATACAGGGTCTTCGTAGTTATCATTCAAATTTTACGGATTTCAAAGCTTCATTTCTCGATTTTTCAAACGGAATACCGTTTATATTTTTCATGCATTTAATAAAGAATTAATAAATGAACTTTTATTGTATAGAGATATTAGCTATCTTTAGTCGTTTTGAAAATATTCACGCTAATAATTAGACAAGCATATTTAAAATATTAATCATTTTATTATTATTACATCAAGTGTTTTATATATTTTACGTTTTGTTATATAATCTAAAATGTATAAATAAACATGGTACTGACACAACAAAAATTCATCTTATCACTAATTTATGCTTATACTATAAAGAATATTAAAAAAAGCTGTTTTGCTACCACCCCAATTTTTCCAACAAAAAATTAATATCATTACCTAACTCAATCTAATAAGCTCAATTAATAATAATTATTTATGTACTTTCCTTTATTAGAAATAATTAAGTTCAAGCCTCTATAGGAACTTATGTCGAAATTAAGAAAAAAAATTTCACTAAACGATCGAAATGGTAGCAATAGGCGCTAATGTATTACTTGTGATATAATGACGAATCGACGAGTCTCGTATCTTTGATGAGATTTATTTGGTGCAGTTTGTCATATATTATTTTTAATATCCATTTCTGGATGTTTTCCACGAGATCCACGAGATTTAGGATCGACGTCCAATACTGCACCCTATACTAAATTTCTATAAGAAAAATGAGATTGTATAAGTGAGACGTATAATTTAGATATATTTTGTAAGTTCATTCCATTTTAAATGTGGATGTAAATTCACTCTTAAATATTTTACTTTTGATTTTATTGTCACTCTCTTATCAAAATCAAGTTTAACATTTATTTTCTGGTACGGTGGAAGAGAGTCATAGTAACTACTAAAAGGCTTAACAATAAGCAACTTTTAACTATTTTTTGAAGTTCTATAAATTTTTGCCCTATAAATTGTTGCGAAATCATCTGCAAAACAGACTATTTTCTTAAGCAAATTTATATAAAATGCATTATTTATATAAATGACAAGCAATAGCGCTCCTAGGACTGTTCCTTGGCCAACTCCTTACTCAATAGTTTGTTTGCTGCTGATGTTCTTTTCCATCTTAATGCTTACTAAGATAACTTTAAAAAAATTGAAAGTAGCGCCAGTTATCCCTGAATTTTCCAATATTAATTATATATAAAGTAAGTTTTTATGATCGACAGTGTCAAATGCTTTCAGTAAATTAATGAAAATACTGAGTAGATTTTCACGTTTATATACATATGTTTAGTATATGTAGAGCATTATGTAAGGTTGTTGTAAGTTTGGCCAAAGCGTCATCTGTCAATATATTTTCTTGGGAGCTAAACTGATTTGCAAAACTTTTAACTAATATACAACTAAAATAGTCAAATTTCACATGCTGAATATGCCCACCATAACACTTCTAAAATGAGTAACAACAAAAAAAAATAATTTCATGAATGCAAACGTAATTCGAAAAAACTATAAACCTATATGCAAAATAACACAAACCTATTAAAAAATTAGCAATTTTCTTAATTTGTAACACTTTGTCAAATGTCAAGATCATGATTGATCAATCTTCTGATTTGTTCTCGGCTAAAATAACATATGTTTATTTATATATCTGAAAAGATACAATTTAATTCATTTGATTAAATACTTAATTGTCGAGTAATTTTAAAATCAATAACCTGTTTAATATTTAATCTTGTTTGCTTCAAGATTTCTTCTTTTTAACTTATGTTGAAATGCACGAATCGAGGTTCAGATTTGCGTGTATTGGTCTTTCAAATTTGGTGTGTTTGCGGTTTTAAATTTTTTTCTTTTTCTCCAGTTTTTTATTGTTTCATGAAAGAAAATTGTTCTTTCTTAATTCAAAGTAATTTTGATTTTTTTTTGAAAAACTGCTAAGAACTTGAAAATTTGTTATTTTTTTATTTTCAAAAATTCAGGTAATTCAAGAAAATTAATATTTATAAACACGTTTATTTATATTAGTGGTGAAAATAAATAGCCTTCATTTAAGTCTATTTGACTCAATATCCCGTAAAATAACTCTAAATATTCAAGTTATTAATATGACATGATAATCGTTTTAAGCTAAATGATGCATTTAAATAAACATATAAAGTTGAGTAAGTATGATTTCTATACGTTGATAATATATTAAATAAAAGCAATTTTTGTAGCGTACTACTTCTATCAGACTCACTACATTCTATTTTAAAAAGAAAATCCAATCACCTTAAATTATGCATTCAACGGTGTCAGTTAACCATTATTCCAGAAGTCGTTTCGTATTATTTTTTAAATCAATTTTTATTTCCTTTTCCTATAGGCCGTTAAATAGTTCATTTTTAATTTTTTATAAAATTGAGTGAATCTTTTAGAAAATTACAGGTTTTCATTTATACTTTTGAAAAAAAAATAGAAATTTAATTATTTTTGGCGAAGGAAAATAGAAACTGGTTTGTTTTTAGCGAAAAATAAAACCCAAATTGGCTTCAACTCCCTGGAAAATATATTAAATATTTTTCTCCAGGCAGAGATGAGTCAAAATTATTTAAGTTTTCCAGATAGCCGAAATCATTTAAATTTTTTTTCAGATGTTTATCTTTTCATTTTATTGTTTGGTAGAGATGCAAAATGTCTATAACTTTCTGGAAAATATAAAAAATGCATAAAACAAATAATTTTTATCTTTTCTTTACGATACAGTATCAGTCAAAATATATTATTCTAGAAACCATTTTGTATTTCGTACAGGAACTTTAAGTCGTTTTGTATTTTCCCTGACTAGTTGCATTAAGTTTTATCTTCGATTTTTTTTTCATAGGCAGTTAAAGCGTTTTTTCTCCATAAATCTGATCATTTTTTTAGAAAATTGGGAAGTTGGAAGAAAAAATTAAAGTAGGGTAGGGCGGGGCTAGTTGATCCACGCACCATATGACAAAGACCTAACACTTTTTAAAGAATCCGAGTAAACACGAAGCTACGTAGACCGGCCGTACTTGTTTATCTCATGAATTTAGTTGATCGCCAGCAATTAAAGCGGATGTATCGTCAATTTTCTATTTTTGCACGCGGAAGTAAAAAATCGATATTGAATGTGTTTTTGGTCCTACTTCATTATTTTAAAGTTGTGGACTTCAAAGTAAGTACAATATTTGTTCATAACCGTGTTATTTTAATAATATTTAGTTAAAAAATAACAGTTCTAAATACATTTTTTATTATGTGTTGAATTGTTCCAAAAATGTGTGTGGGGTTAGTTGAGCAAAAATTAACGGGGCAAGTTGAGACATGGCTCAACTGACCCTCTTTCATGTATGTGTTTTATTTCATGTATAAAATAATATTTTTGCTATATTTCTGTTTTATTTTCAGATGCGTACTTACAAGAGGACAACCGCACGTGGAGAGGCGACAAAAGAGCAGCTATTTAATGCAGCAATAGAAATTAGAACCGCAGCAACTGAATTTGGAATTGATCGAACGACACTGGGCCGATATATAAAAAAATTAAAGAGCGGAGATGGACCAGACGAAGTAACAATGGGGTATGTTGCATCTCGTCAAGTTTTTTTCTTTAGAGCAAGAAGAAATTCTTAAAGATTACTTTGGAAAAATGGTTGCTCAGATTGGCAACCATTTTTTATAGTCTATTGCCAATTGATGTTAAACGCCTAGCCTTCGAATGTGCAACAAAATATAACTTAAACGTTCCTGAACCTTGGAAGATAAATAAAATGGCAGGAAAGGACTGGTTGACGGCTTATTTAAAGAGAAACCCTCAGCTCTCAATAAGAAAACCAGAACCGACAAGCTTAGGTAGAGCAACCTCGTTCAATAAACATAATGTTAATATGTTTTTCGAAAAACTTGCCAACGTTATAAACAAATATAAATTTTCGCCATCAAGAATTTGGAACACATACGAAACGGGCGTGTCTACAGTAACAAAACTTTTTGCTGATAGCAAATTCTTCTGATCCAATTGTCTCCAAATCAAACACCAAACCTCAAAGGGAAGAACGGGCAGCGCAACAGTACAAGCACTTATAAAGGGAAGCAGTTGGTACATCATATTGGAGTTGTTGACAGCCCAATAATTAAAAATAGAATGACTTTTTGAGCCTCTAGGAGATCTATTTATATGGAGATGTATGCAATAGACCATAAAGTGCAGTGATCCGGAAGGACAATAAGTTGAAAATAAAATAGCCAGAGATAGGCAAGGCCGATTTAAGAGGCTAGTTTAATAAAAAGCTCTTAAATCAATTTTGTTAAGTAACTCTAATGAGTCCCATAAACATGATTATTCTTATTTTAATTCATAAGGATTGAGATTTAAAAGCCATATAGAATTTTCATAGAATTTCTATTGCTTCCCTATAAACATTTATATATGTAACAACTTCTTCTGTTCTGCTTCACTTTGATGATCGTCCAGGCTAATATGAATATTCCGGAAATTTCTTTTTTAATAAAAGAGAAGCTGTCGAAGATAAGAAAGTGAAGAACAACAAAAAGTAAGAGTGGCTTTATTTGCTTTTTTAGCCGAAAATAACCAAGAAACCAAAAAGGAGAAAATATATTAAAGAGGTCACAAACATGAGCATCTAGTAACTTCGATTTTGGCGAAAAAAAATAATGCAACATTAAATTTAGCAGTTTAGAGCTGTGTTTAAATGAACTTACTGATCCTCATATGGTCATTCTTAACCTCGATCAGAATAGTTTAAGTTGTTATGCCTTTACCAGTTTAATTTTTTGACTTCGTTTTTAGTGTGTGTGTAATGTGTATATAGGACATAGGAGGTGTAGCCACTGTATGGCTGGTAGACAGATTTTATAAAAAAAGAGTGGATGAATTACCGAGTTGGTAATTAGATAGAAACAGGATACAATCCGTCCAGCACATAAAAAAAACAATTTAAAAAACTCCTAAAAACTGTATTACGATTTATTTAATATCTGCGTACAGGACTACTGCAAAAGGACATCGTGTTACAGAGTCAACCTGCGACCAGAAAAGATATGAAAAACCGGATTCGCAATGCAATTACGAATATACCCAGAGCTGAAATTGAAGCTGCAGTTCTGTCTACCCCATGACAGGCTTCAAGAATAATATAAAATAGTAGCAGCGAAGGAAAAAAGAAACATACGTGCTGTTACTTCAGGAAAGCGCGGAACTAATGTAACCCTAATTACCGCCGCATCAGCAATAGGGAATATAATACCTACCATGTTTGTCCTTCCCAGAAAAAATTTTTAACCCTATTTTATTTAAAACGGTCCTCCAGAATGCATCGGTATAGGAAATGCAAGTGGTTGGATGACTAATTTAAAATTATATGATTTTATGAAGCATTTCGTTAAACATACAAGCCCTACTAAACAGTCTCCTGTTTTACTTTTACTGGACAATTATTCATCACATTTATCAATTCAGATCGTAGAATATGCAAAGAACAACAAAGTGGTAATGCCTTCATTCCCACCACACTGCACCCACAAACTTCAGCCACTGGACGTGTCATTCTTGGGCCTTTCAAGAAGTATTTGGCTTCTGCCCAGGATGCATGGCTTCGTAACAACCCCGGACAGATAATTAGCATATACGAAATACCAAAAATTGATGCCACAGCTTTGCCATTAGGAGCTACAAGTTCCAATATAATAAATGGATTTTGAAAAACGGGTATATATCCTTATAATCGGGATATATTTTCTCATACAGATTTCGCACCATTATATGTGACTGATCGTCCAGTTCCCGAATCTATATCTCAGCCACCGTCGACAGAAAATAACAGCATTTCTGCCAGCACTTCCCAAACCGTAGCTCCAGAAACACCTGATGACAACGCCATACCATCTACATCTACTGGAGTTTTTTTACCTGAAAGCTTGCAGCCTTTGCCTAAAGAAGGACCAAGAAAAACACAAAACCAGAGAAAGAAGAGAGCTTGCGCGATTTTGACAGACACGCCAGAAAAAGAAGCACTTGCTGAAGAACAAAGCAAAAGGAAAATGAAAAGAAGAAAGAAGCTGCTAAAAAGCTATTTTAACAGATGTGTCCTACTCAGGTAATACACTATTGAAAACTAAAGAACGACGGTCCAATATTACTTTTTCACATTCAGACGATGGAAAGACTCTAGGAGCCGTTGCTCGAGAAAAAGAAAGCAAGTTTTCCAAGAACATAAAACAGCATAAAATAAATAAGAAATCTTTTTCCCCATTGCCATCCTCTGAGTCTGAAGATGATGAATGTTTATGTCTGATGTGCCTAGCATTTACAGATAGTGTTCCGGGTGAAGAATGGATACAGTGTTCCAATTGCAAAAAATGGGCTCATTTAAGGTGCACTTCGGGTACTAGTATATATTATATGTGTATAAACTGCGACAGCGATTAGTTTTTAAGTTCCAAAATG
Source organism: Anthonomus grandis grandis (assembly GCF_022605725.1). Taxonomy (NCBI): domain Eukaryota; kingdom Metazoa; phylum Arthropoda; class Insecta; order Coleoptera; family Curculionidae; genus Anthonomus; species Anthonomus grandis. The sequence continues at coordinate 20,719,723 of NC_065551.1, forward strand.
TTTAATTTAGTTTTGGTAATAAATTTTTTGAGTATTTCTAAAATTAGATTTTTATTTTTCATCAGAAAACTGACTTAACCAGCCATTATGCTAGTTTAGTTTGTGTGCTTCAACTGGCCCCATGTGTCGGTTTAAGTTGCCCCATATGTGGGGCAAGTTGAATCAACTGTACCCAGCCATATTGCAGTCATTTTTACCTAAATAAAACAATATTTCGTCAAACTTATTAATTGCTTTTTAAAAACAAATATATACATCAATAAACCCTAGAATATTTAATTATTTATATTAAATAATAACAACATGACCCTTCATTTTTTTTTTCATTTTTCCAAATCCGGCTCAACTAGCCCCACGCTACCCTAAGTTATAATTGTCTCAAATAAAATAAAACCCAGAATGACTAATTTCCTGGAATATAAAGAAATATTTTTTTCCAAGAAAAAAAATTTGTCAACATTATTGTGGGCATCAAAGGTTACTCAATCGATAAGTGTCTTATTAAAAATCGCTTGCCATATTTTAAAGTTGGACGAACTAATACTTAACCCCTTTCTTCGGATATGATCTTAATCATGAGACTATATAAATCATAATAAAATGACAATTTAGTTGACTTAAAACAGGTTAAATATAACTGGCATTTAGACTAATCAGAAAAATTATTTAAAACATACCTTTCATATACTTATTATTGTTGAATAAGTATCAGTATTAAAATTCAGAGTGCAAGAAAGTGCGGGAAAGAAGAAGTTATCTGTAAAGATGATCCACTTATAGAATTCTAAAGTACATCAAGTTTACGCACGTGTAAAATATTAATATTTTGGACACATGAAAAAGGAAAAAAGACATAAAAAATTAGACAAAAAGAAAATTACTGCTTCTATTTGATGAGAGATAGACTGTATATATCAGTGTTTAAGAAAAAAGAAAAAGAAGAAGAAGAAGAAGAAGTTAAGATGCAAGATAGATCTGACATTCTTTTCTTTTTGTCCCTTTTAGATTAACGTGTAAAAATTTATCTTGCAAGGGAAAACATTAAATGCACTTCCATCGAATAATTTTACTACTAGTTTGATTTTGATGAAAAACGGTTTAATCAATATAAAAAACTCAAAAGTTTGAAAGAACATTTTTAATATAGGAACCTTTTAATATGATTTTAAATATATAAATTGAAAATTATAAATCTATTTTTAAGCCTATATTTTTATACAAAATTTCAAAGAAATTAAGGAAAAATATCAATAATAACCATTTAAGTTATGCATTTAACAATAATACATAAAAGTATATATAGATACACATTATAATTTTTTTGCGGTAAGCTATGTGTGCTCTTTAAAATAATTTAAAAATTTTTGTTTGTTATGGTTTATAATAGCAAAGGTAAAAAAAGATACCTAAAAAAACTGTTTTCCCTTTATCACCTCTTATATCTTTTATATCTTTAAAGAAATATTAATAAGTTGATAGTCGTACTGCTTTATTTACGCATTTAATGATTTTTAAAAAAAGTATATAAATTTAAAGATATCCATTTTTCATAGTGTGCTACAAGCTATATTTTTTAGTTATGAGAATATATTAAAAATATAAATACAATCGAGTTAACGAGAATTTTAATATTTTGTCTATGAAATTGTTGGGCACAAACTCATAACCTCTAATTTGAGCCTGTGAGGATGAGCATCTTTATGTTCCCAACATGCTAGTCATAAAGAGAATAGAATGGATTCTTTAATAAAGTTATGAGTGTATAAATACTGTATGTACTTGCAAAAAATAGATAACTTCAATGTTATTTAGTTGTTTTTTTTTTTAAATGAGAAATTAAATAAAATAATTTAAATCGAAAAATGGTATAATAAGTATATTTTAAAGAGTTATAACTTCTATCTAAATAGAGCAAAATATCAAATTTAATTTTTCAATCTACCAAAAATTATAACTATTCGTATATATCGTTTTCTTTTATAACAGAAATCGACACCCGCTCTAGATCTCTCCCGATAGCATTGTACCCCCTTCACATAACTTGACAAAAGACAGGTGAAATTGAATCTTTTTGTATCTCGGCTTTGATACGAGGACCAGGTAATTCTATACGTCGCTATCTAGTGTCAAAATCTGCCTGCTACGTAAAAATGTCAATAAGTTGATGGCTTTTTACGGTATTATAACAGACCTTTATAAAAAATGCCCCGAAGATGTACGCCCTCATCGGAAGAACTACACGTAACTTAAACTGCACCAGAAGCTATACTAAGGGTGGAATATATGAGGATCTTCTATTTCATTTAGGAATTTCGTGCAAGGATTCATAACAAGATTTTAATAGATATTTTTAGATAACTGATAAGAGATAGCCGACTAACAATTCATAGCATGTGAACTAACATCTGACTAACAATTTTGTCTATTTGTACATATTATTATATTCTTTAATTTAGGTTCCAAGAGTCATTGTATATTAGCCGCCAGTTAATTATGAAATATTAATATTAATAATTAATAAATATTGATTATTTATTTAACTCCAAACTTTTCCTATGCCTTTTGTTTTTCGTAATATTTTCGTGTTTTTTTTTAAATTTTTCTTTATTAAAAAAAATAATTTTGATAATAATAACCTTATTAAAATATATAAGGACAAAAATTCATGAATTTAGTATGTCATTATCATTTAGTTACGAAAAAAATAATATTCCCTTAGATATTCCAATATTTATAGAAATTTTTGAAAATCTTGCTGGGCATAAAAGCTCCTTAACTTATATTCTTAGGTAATAATTTTGCAAAACATCTGCTGATTTTAAATTTAAAAATTAATGAAAGTAAAAGAAAAGGATAATCGTGTCCATTTAGGTTATGCCTTATATACTTTAATAACTTAATTTATTTAAATATTGGGGCAATAGCTAATTAATAACTATTCTTATTAATTATCTGTCATGTGGTATGTTTATAAAAATTCATCAACTGCCTTATTATTTTCCTTTAAATTTTTTTCTAAATCAGATTTATTAGTTTTTAAAATATTCTCCTACAAAAGAAAACAAAAATTTAATTTACTACAAATTGTTTTAACAAAGTTCTTAGCGCCTAACTGCAATATAAAAAAATTTAAAGTCTAATAAAAGTCAATATAAATATAATAAAATATGCCGAATAAATTATTTAAAGTTATAGACAAGAAAATACAATAAACTAAGGAAATTAATTTTGATGTGTCAAGTATCATTTGAATCATTAATGATTCAAATGAATTTTTCATTAATATTAATATACCAGTATTCTACATAAAGACTCCTATATTAAAAAATTTAAATTATACCAAAATTCTTTCTGCATAAGTTTTATTAGTATTCGTTAAAATATTCCAATGCTTTCTTTTTATTTATTTATCTTCTTAATTAAGACGCTCGTAGCCTATAAAAGTTAATGAAATAACTGCTTAATTAAATAAACATAATTTAAAAGGTCTTGCATTTTTATAATTTTTTTTGATAATTGGTTTTTATAATAATTTTTTCTTATTTCAAAATAAAATCTTTAAAAATATAATAGAAGACAAGACATTATTTACAAGAAAACAATGAAAAAAAGAATTGTATTAAAATATGTTTAGACGGACCGGAATATTGCGGTATTCCTTGGATTAACCGGGATGCTGCTGTTCCTGGTAAAACCGGGGCGTTGCAAGTGTCGGGGATCGGGATACCCAGCATTTGATATTTATTGCTTATTTATATAAGTACTCTTGCTGACTAAATATGTTGTTGAATTAGCTTTATGAACATTATTATTAATATTATATGTATTTTTATTTTTATTAATTTTTTGGGAAATTTGTTGTTTTTGTATATAGCTATTTATGCTAAATAAAGATTATTATTATTATTATAAAATATAAGAGGTTGAAGCAAACCCTATGTTAAGTAACAAAAATTAAAAAAAAAACACACAACACAAAAGTTTCATAAAATTTTAAAAAATTAATTATTCCTTAAATAACTCAATCCTAATTTAAAATATATATATAATGTTAATTAAGTTAATTAAATTTCATGGATCGCATTATTGCTTGCTTACTTTTTAGAATTAACTGAAAATGAGTTGTTTCATTTTGTTAGTTTTTATAATTAAAGTTAAATATAGTGGCTGTTTGGTTACGAAATTACATTTAATTTTTAATGGTTTAGTGCCATACAGTTACAGTCGTAAAACTATGTGTGATTTTGTTGAATTTCAAACGAAAATGTTTTCGCGAACTTTAATTAATGCACTGTTTAATTTTAATAAAAGCTAAATTGTTGCCTATGGGCTCATTTGTGGTAATATTATGAAAATAATACTGTTTATTATAGTATTTTCCAGTTGAGTGCTCTTAAAAAATAAGCCTTAGTTCACCTGTAAATTAAACGTCCAATCCGATAAAAAAGAAAAACTAAAAAAAAATAATAAGAAATCGGTATCTATATCTAGAAGAAGAAAGGGCTCATAATACGTAGATAAGTCGAGGCAATCTTTCTAAGACCCCCGAAGCCACAATATTGGCTCGGCCCGATACCTGTGTTTCCTCTAATCCTTATAATGTAAAAAGCTGGTCCTTTCTTAAAGCTTTCGTACAATTTTATTCTTCTACAGGGAACTTTTAAGGCTCAAAGGTTCCGACTATTATTTCTCATGTTCATATAAGATATAACTTTTTTATGGAACATATTGGTAACGCCGTAACGATGTTTATCTTTTCTTTCTTCTTGCACACATAAAAGGGACCGACTGGACCGATTAATTTTACAATAGTAGGTGGTATCGATCATAATATTATGGGAAAGCTTTATAAATAGTTTGTTTGGGGTACAAATAATTATTTCTTTTGTGTACAAATAATGATATGTTGATTTAAAAATTATAATAAGGTTACTTGGAGATTTAAAAAAAATTATTCGAACTATATGTTTATTTATGTGAATTATTCCTAATATGATACGAAGCTAAATGACATTTTTTTTAAGAATATAGAAAAAGTACAATATATAAATATCTAAGGCATAACTTAAGTGGATACGGTTTTCTTTTTTTGTTTTCTTTAAATTTTTTATATTGTAAATTTTATTCAAATTAGGCAAGTTCTTGACTATATATCTAGATAGGCTTGTAAAGTAGTATAAGTACTTAAGTAGTAGTATAAAGTAGTATTTAGTCACAAAATTGTACATAAAAAAATAATAATAATTCAGAAAAAATATTTCAATATACAGTACATTCACGATGGAAGGAACAAATTGATTTAACATTCAGGTATTTTTTTCTTCTTTTATTTTTTGGATACATCAACCTAGTATTACCACTTGCGTGTTTTTTTAAAGTAAAAAAATTATATACATGGTGGCGTCAACAATATTTTTTTAACTTCCTACATACTATGACGTTTTACGTTTTTACCATAGGTACCCTATACAGAAATTAAATTTTTATTTAAAAAATGCGCAATTGACAATGCTAATCGACGTTTCCTCCAAAAAGGAAGAAAAAAAAACATAATTTTAAATGAATTTGTTCCTTTCATCGTGAATGCACTGTATAAGACTTAACCAAAGGATGGTCGTCAATTCTAAAATTTTTAGTAAAAAAGGACAAACTTTATTAGTATGCAGAATATTTTGACAAAATTCTTCATTAACATGTAAAGCATAAATGTATGTATGCGATAGTCATGTTATTATAAATTATAAATCTATAATTAAATAGTTTTTCGATAACATATAACATTTTTAGTATAAAAGACCTATATGTATATATTCATTGGTCACTAAATATTATATAATAACTAAATTAAATATTACAAAATTTATTAATTTAAATATACCGGGTGGTCCATTTAATTTAAGACATCGCAATATCTCAAAAACTAAACATATATCCAGAAAATGTTTCATGTGAAGTTTGAATGGTTTCCAGGGGGCCATAAAACGACGTTATTGGTTTGACCTTGAGTGGACGTCTTCAAGGTCAAATGAAGGTCAACTAAACTTTTTGCATAGAAATCTCTGTTTTTTTTTTATAGTATCTGATTTAGCGTAAAAAAGAAGTAACTTTCATCTGACACTTTTTTACATGCGACCCCTCCCTTTCAAGATATTAATTCTTGATTCTTTTACGATTTTTTTTCTTGACAATGACATTTGCCCTTGTAGGTAGTATCTGATGATCTATCAAAAGGAGTAAAAGTATCTTATGATAGAATTTTATTATCAACAGAATTGAAAACTTGAAAATAAAAAGTTCAAATAAAAGAAATTGAAACAAAAAAGTCAAAAAATTATTTCAATAAATGTTCAAAGTGTTGATCTTCCACTTCTATACATTTTTCGACTCGCTTTTTAAACGATCGAGTGCAGCATCTGTGGAGTTATCTGCCCACAAACCTCCGTGATTCACAGCTTCATATTTTCGGGAGTCCTTGGTGGATCGCGATATATGATCTTCTTCAAATAACCCCATAGAAAAAAATCTAAGGGCGTCAAATCAGGTGACCGTGGCGGCCAGTGGACTGCTCCAGCAAAAAATTACGGTACTTTTGGTCTGTAAGGACACTATCAATAAAATAAGGTCCATTATCAATGACTTCATCATTGATAATGCCGCACCAGACATTTACAGACCATGGCCGCTGATGTTCTATCGCTCGAAACCACCTGGGATTTTCAGCTGCCCAATAATGCATGTTATGACGATTAACTACACCATAGTTTGTAAATGAAACTTCATCGGTGAATAAAACGCGCTGAAAGAAATTGTTATTTTCCTGCAAATGATTTTGGGCCCATTCATAAAACTACACTCGATTTTGAAAATCATTCCCGTGAAGCTCCTGATGTAACGACAAGTGATACGGATGAAACTGATGGCGTTTCAAAATTCTCAGGACACTTGTTTTGGAGATTCCAGAAGCAGAAGAAATTGATCGTGGGCTGACTCCAGGATTATGGGCAACTGGAGCTACGACAGCAATTTCATTATTTTGACTGGTAATGCTTCTCTTTCGTGATCGATTTATCGTTCTCACACTTCCATCTTCTATAAAGTGGTTCACTATAAGATAAAATTATGCTCGCGATAGAAGTCGCCGTTGAGGATCTCGCATGGTATACAGTTCAATGGCTCTATTAATATTCCGTTCAGATTCACCATAGATAAGGACCATTTCAACTTTTTCGTTTATTGTTAGGCATTCGATAGTCACTCAATAAAATAGTCAAATACTTGATAACTGAACGAATACTGTGACCCAAAATAACCTCTCATTTACTTTATTCATTAGTATTTGTTTACAATCGCCTAAAATACCTGGGATAAACACATGAGATCTGTTCACTATAGAAAATTTTTGCATTATAACAACTTGCATTGATCATTGATCAACAATGCCTTGTCACAACAATATTGAAGAATTGCAGAACCAAAGCTATTCCTGTTTCTAATGTCATTGTCAAGGAAGAAATTCGTAAAAGAATCAAGAATTAATATCTTGAAAAGGAGAGGTCGCATGTAAAAAAGTGTCAGATGAAAGTTACTTATTTTTTACCGCTAAATCAAAAAACTATAAAAAAAATAGAGGTTTTTATGCAAAAAAGTGAAGTTGACCTTCATTTGACCTTGAAGACGTCTACTCAAAGTCAAACTAATGACGTCATTTTATGGCCCCCTGGAAACCATTCAAACTTCACATGAAACATTTTCTAAATACATGTTTAGTTTTTGAGATATTGCGATGTCTCAAGTTAAATGGACCACCCTGTATAAGGGTTACCTTTTTTTTTTTCGTTTTACGTGTAAAAATATAAAATACTTAAATTAAGCAGGCTTATAGTATAGAATTTATATAACAAACATATTAAAAATTATTTTTGTTAAAATATAAAGGCATACTTTAGTGGATGCAAATGTAATATTTTATTCGCCTAATTAGGTATTTGAGGTTATGGTAGATTAAGAAATTATTCAAAGAACTTGCAAGCACTGCAAAGAAAAAATAAATATTTCGCCAAACTATGAATATTGTGGATCTACATATCATAAAATGTGTAGTTTTTAATTAGAAATTGGCTAACGAAATTCAAAAAGTATATTGTTATAAGTTAGAAAAAGAAAAGGGTACAGTAAAATTATTTAAAATACTGGTAGCAAAAAAGTCAAAAATTCTCACAAACAAAGTTTAGCAAAAAAATGATTTCAGCTATCAACAAATCGTATTTATTTATTATAAATCTTGTTTGAAATTCTAAAGAAAATGTATCATTAGAAAAAATAAGTCATTCAAAGTACAAGGTATAAGTTAAATAAATATAATATTCGACTGAATTACCTAGAAAGACATTTTGGATTTGATGGATTAAAGACGAACTAAAAGAGGCGGCGCTCAGTACAATTAAATTATTAGAGAAATAAAAAACGAAATTAAACTGGCGAAACAAGAACGGCTAGTACAATAATATCAAGAAATAGACTTCTATTTCTTGATATTATTGTATTATTTATATACTAAACACGATCAAAAAACAAGTAGGAATCCTTGTAAACAATTTAAGACAAAATCATACCTGAAACCAATAACAAACTTAAGAAATGGGGTAACTATATAGAAAATCTTTTTAACAGTAACTAACCCGAACTCTTAGAAGAATTGTCTGACAAAGGTATAAATATAACAACAGAAGAGGTACTACAGAATGTAATAACTTAAAGTAGCTAAAAATAGAAAATCTAAGCGCAAGACGAAGTCTACACGACTGTATTAAAGCTGATGCAAAATGAGGATTCCCTGAGCACTTTGATTAAGCTTTTTAACCTGATTTACAAATAAGGTATAACTCCAACCGACTGGTTTAAATCAACGTTTATTACTTATTTAAAAAGCATTGAGCAAAGAAATTTTTCGATTACCGACTAATCAACTTAATGATTCATATGCATTTGCATACATTAAAAAATTAATCATAAAAGAATTTACAGAAAATGCGAATGCTTCATGGGTAATACACAGTTTAGAGTTTGAGGTTTTGGTACGAGAGAAACCTTATTTCGCATTCAGGTTTTGGTCTAACGGTCTAGAGACCTATCGATGCCAGTAGACGCATTTTTTGTTGATTGTGAGAACGCTTTTAATCGTATTCAACACAAAAAGTTCATATATTCTCTTAAAGAAGTTGGTCTAGATGACCGAGATCTGAAAATAATTTCTAATATTTAATGGAATCAGACGGCTTAAATAAAAGTTGATGGCCTACTGTCGGAAGAGGTTTAAATAAGAAGAGGTGTCTGCCAGGGTTGCATCTTATCTCCACTGTTGTTTAATATCTACGATAATAAAATAATAGAGATTGCGCTTCAAACCTGCGACGAAGGTCTCACTATTTACGGTATACAAATCAACAACCTTAGATATACTAATGGTACTGTACTAAATGCAGACTCGCTAGAAGGTCTTCGAGAGGTACTCAATCAAGTTGCACTAAAAAGTTTGGCACTTGGGCTTGAGTCTGAATGTTGGCAATATAAAATTTATGATTATAATCAAACAGAAAAACATTAGAGGAATGTTAACAGTAAATAGGCAACAAGTCAAACGTTTTAAATCATTCAAATATCTGGGCTGGGAGCTCAATGAGAATTGGGACAATATGCAAGAAGTCCGTGCAAGAATCGAACAAGCCCGTGCAATTTTCAAGAAAATAAAAGTAGTATTATACAGTCGTGATCTTTATAATTCTCTCAAAAAGTTCGATTTCCTAGTTGCTGTGTGTTTAATATTTTGTATTACGGTATAGAGGCATAGACACAAGGAAGCATTCGAAATGTGGTGGTATCGTAGATTGTTCATGATATGTATGATGAATAGAATACATAATAGAGACGCTTTACTAGAAATTGAGAAAGACTTTAAAATTTTATTAAATTCTAAAAAACATAACTTGAGTATTTTGGCCACGTTTTGAAAAATGAAAAATATGAACTTTTAAAGCTGATTATCGAAGGCAAAAGAGCCCCGGTCATAGGCGTATTTCATGGCTCAAAATTCTTAGGCAATAATTTAATGTAAGTACAACGTCACTTTTCAGAAAAGCAGTGGATAAGGTGCAAATAGCGCTAATGATAGCCAACGTTCGAACATGGTATTTGAAGAAGAACTGAATTACCTGAAATTTTTTATTAAATTATTAATAAAATATTTATAAATAGGTTTAAAAATTAAATTATTTAAATTTATAAAGCATAACTTTAATGGATACGATTACTGTTTTTTAGAAGTTTGCATAAACATTTTTCTATATAGATAAATAAATTAGGTTGTTTCTTTACGAAAGTGTAGTTTAAACTTGTATATATTGAACTTCTATGTAATGTCTAAGGATCTTATAAATTTAATGCAATATTTGTGAATATTTTGTCTTTCTGAATCTTTTACTTATATCATAGGAATAATTACAATAAAATACTAGTAAATATGTACTTTAAAAAAATTAGTTAACTAAACATATGAGGCATACATTTTCTTATATCCTAAATTTAAATTAAATTGGGTTGTCTCCTTATTAAGGTGTAGCCTACATATAACGAACTTATATTCTATGTACTATTTTTATGCAAATTCATAAATCTAAAATATATGTGCTAAAAATATTGAATTAAATAAACAGAGCATAATTAAAATAAATACAATTACAATATTCCTATATTTTATACAATTTTATGTACAAGTTAAACAGAGTTTTTTAATATGATAAATGAAGCACTTAATATAAGTACCATAAAATATATATCGTACGGATTTAGTTAACTTCCAACCCCATTGACCGACGTTATAATCTTTTGATAATAGGATTCCCCTAAGCGTTACCAGCCCGTAATAAATATTTTGTAACAATGCCAATTTTCAGAAGATAATTACCGATGCCGGCTTAAATATTGAGCCTACAATAAGTAATAAGTAAAGGGTGGTACCAGAGGTTTAAGGTAAAAATTATAAATAGTCGCTGCAGATTATATTGTAAAATTACCTGAGTTTGTTATTCTTATAACAGGTACTTATAACAAAAATCGCCGATGATTAGGAAAATCTATTATTTGACTACCGATTATTATCTATCAATAGAGTTCTTGAAAAGGTCTTAATACATATATTAGTATTCTAAAACGTTTTGTTTAATCCTCCTTGAATTATAACTGTGTATAAAATAACAATAAAATATGCGAAAATAAAGGAAAAGTATGAAACTCTTACATTCTATATATAACTGGCTAATGTACAATATCACGTTTTAACTAACATCCATCACGCAAACAAGAAGAATCTATAAGCTGCCCGTTACCAATTGCCCTATAAAATCGTGAAGTAAGATTGTGAATACGATCACATGAACAAAAACTTATCACTCACTCTATCGCCTCATAAAAATAAAGACATCTCACCACATTTTACGGCCTCCGACCATTGTACTCGGCGGTGATTCGGCACTGCGTAAAGAAGTCTTTCAAAGTTAGCGGCAATTACTCGGAGCACAATGGCCTCACAAAAGTGTACACAAGACCCATTTTAAGCTCAAGATAGATATCAAAGGTAAGCTGCCGACTGTGAACCCCAATAGGCTATCAATACCCTTATTGGTCTGTTTGAAAATATTGGTTCTGGACATTGGGAAAATAACTTGCTTTTTACAGTTATTCTTTAGGATGATATTGTTCGGTCGTAAGGTGATACTGTTGAGGATTATACGCTGATGTTGACCACCCTCATAGTTTTTTTAGAATATTTTATTTAAAGACGAAAATTTAATGAATCCAATTTAATCCACCACCACATTATTAAATGTATTTATAAAGATAAACAGTTCTTCTTGTGCATAACTTTAAAGGATCTGATTATTAATTGTATATCATTAAACTAGTCAAACACCATAGCCTTAGCCCAATCCACTACAATATTACATAATATTTTTTTAATTAAACAAAGATCTCATCATCTTAGCATTTTGATATTTTATGTGCGTAAAAATCCATTATTTTTACCAACGAACTATAACTAAATCCAAATTTAGGGACCACATATAAGATTAACTTAATTTGCACATCACGACCGAAATAAGAAGTAGTCATTGTATATAAATAAATATTCAGATGGAGAATCTCGATATCCCAAAAGAAGAAAAAGAAAAAACTCCAAAAAGATGAGTCCCTCGTCTTGAATGAAGTTCAAAAGGCGCGCCGCATAAAACAAAGCGTTATCTACGAGATTGATCTCTCAAATTAATTAATATAATTGAAAACACGTATGTCAGAATCTTTAATCGGACAAGTGAATATCGTTTTACTTGTCACAGTTGTCATTTTGTCGGTTTCTCGTTATCGGCCCCATACTGTGGTCGATCTGCGACTCGGTACGAGCTGAGGATTTATTATATTATAACGTTTGATGTTTTAAAAAATTGGCAGCGAATAGTTATTAAGGATGCCACTTTGCTAATTGACATTTAACTACTTGCAATTTTTATGAAATAAATGTATAAAAAATAGTAGTTATACCCGTTTGAGTTATGCCTGATTAAATATTTTTTTAAATCTTTAAATAATTTTCTCTGATGCATAATGACACTTTTAATTTATTATGGTTTTTAAAGTAGAAAAAAGTATTTATATAATAGTAGGGCTACAATATAATTTATTACTTAAGTACAAACGTTTGTTTATATTCTTCTTTTCGGCTAGCAAGCTTAGCATTTTTCCTGTAAAATTAAATCAAATATTTTTATAAACACATCTAGAAATCATTTATCCATCATCCAGAAAAAGAAAAGGGGCAAATACTTCTAGGATTACTAAAATATTTAAAGAAAAATTTTACCATGTCTTATATATTCAATACATGCAGTAATTTTTAGGGAACCCAAAACTTAGAGCAATAGGATATTTGGATTCCCGTTGCAAAAAGCTTATTTGTCAATATTGTAGTAAAATCACTAGACTAAATGAAATTAGGGCCATAGTGTCGTCCAAGAGAGCCTTTCTCTTTTATTGTAAAGATTGTTTAAGTAATATGAGACATTATAAATTCAAAAAATTTATGAATTTAGTGGATGCTACTATTTTTAGCATGAAAGATAAGATCTCTAGCTTGCCACAAGATACATCTTAACTATATAGTAAAAATAAGCTACCCTTCTTTTAAGAGGCTAAATTGCTTACCGAACTATATGATCGATAGCATAGAGCCAACAATCTTTTGCTCCTTATTGTTCCAAAAATTTTTATATGCAAGTCCTCCCTTTTCTTTAGAACGTTTTGGATACTGCACCAACAATAACTGATGTATCATGCTTTTAAAAGTCTAACAGTAGGAATGCTTGCCCTGTAGGTAAGCATTATTATTCAAATATTTGATTTAGTTTGAAAACACAAGAGAGCTAGAAAACTCTGCGCTAGAGGATTTAAAGGGATGCAAGGATGGTGAGGAGATGAAATATATTAGGTGACTACCTCGAATTATGCAAAAAAACTGCGGACTATGTTAATGTCCTTCAGCGTATCACTAGCAAATAAAATCAAAATCAAATATGTATTATCAGAAATTTTATCTCAGGTCTTATATATCATATAAGACCTGAGATAATAAAAAACCACTCTTTTAATATATATTGCTGTGACCGGACAGCTGCCACAAGTAATACTGAAAGTCTTGGAGTAGTCTTAATTACAGTTCACACATCAGTAGCAAGTTATATTATTTTATCTTAGGGCAACATTAAACATGTTTTTGTGAAAATGTGAACATGAAAGCATCAGATACTTCTAGGATGTATCACCTAACTCACTGTTAGAAAAATATGAAAGGTTTAATCATAACCTAGACGAGATCGCTTAGTCATTTTCCAATTTAGAGATTCTGGGTAACTTCAATATTCCTAGAGCCACAAGCACCATTGACGATCTTTGCTGTACTCTTTATCCAATAGTCAACAACTTTATACCACCAGCTGAAAATAATAATCATACTTGTCTAAAACTTGTTCCAGATCAGTAACATTCCAAATTTAGGCAATGTTATCCTTAACCTTGTCCTGCATTATTTGAAAATCCATGTGTTCATATAAGATCTTGACAAATGGTTGGTTCTCCTTTACAGTTTGAAATATTAATGGATATATCACTATTATGACTTCAAAGCAGCAGACTTTACGATCATAAATAAACGTTCTGAATTTGTGATGACCCAACCTTTTATTTAATAAAATCATTGAGAAAATTTAAAATATTTTTAATGATATTCTTTATTAAAATTTAAATATGCTTATATCATTTAAAAGGATTGCCAGTAGGAAGTTCTTCTTGTTTTTTACAGGATCTTAAATCACAAAGTAGGCTAAAAAATGCTGCTAAATATTTTTGGCATTTGGGCACCCAATAATTTCAAATAGGTTTTGTTATTAGCATTATATTAGAGACACTAAGACAGCATTGTATCAAAATCTCCGAAAATTATACTCACACTTGTCTTACACTAATTCTTTATAGAGTTCTGGAAAGCTTTCACCTAGTTTTTTCTCAATGACAGGAAGGCTGTAATAGGTTAGCAATCTGATCAACTTTTTGCTAATTATTTTTAATCTATATATACCAGTTAAACGATATACATCCCAAATGGTATCTATAAATAATTTCAATTTTCACAACTAAAGCAGTTTGTCAATTTCAATCTCGGGTGTTTACACAGAGTTAGGAAATCTTGACACTCACAAAGAACTTGGTCCTGAAGGCATACATCCCATTTTACTTAAAAATGTTGCTTCATCCCTTCCAGTTTTTTATATTTTATATATAATCACTTACTAAAAATAGGTCACTTTAAATTTTGGGAAAATAAGTTATGTGGTTCTTATCCATAAGGTTTTGAAAATTTTGAAAATTTAGTTCATAATTTTACTACTGCCTCTAAAATTCCTCATGGACAGTTTTAAACAGAATTCATTAGCAGAACTAAACTTGCTCGTTTATCTTATATACTGACATACTGGGGGATACCTTAGAGTGTGGTAAAGAGATTGATTTACACCGACTTCTCCAAAGCATTTGTCAGGGTAAACCATAAGATCGTACTGAGTAAACTTCTTTGTCCTGACATATCGGGTTCTCTTTTGAATTGGTTGAGGTTGAGCTACCTTACTGGTAGAATTCAAATTGTGTGAGTTAATAACTTCACATTTTTCCCATAAGAAGTCTACTCAGAGGTGCCACGAGGGTCTCATCTGGGTTCTCTGCTGTTCAACTTTTTCATCAATGATATCAAATTCTATTTTGAATATACTAAATATTTTCTTCTCTTTGCTGATGACGATCTCAACATCTTCAAAAACAAGATGATTAAATTTTCTATGGCAAAACAATTATATATCTTTATTTATCATATAAATAATACTCCTCTAGAATATGTGCAACATTTAAGAGATTTTGAACTGGTACGTAATTCTAACCTATCAAAATATTAATAAATTTGCTAGGACTTATTAAACGTAATAGGAGAAATTTAAATCACAGTACCTCCATTAAAATACTGTAATTTTTTTTTGTCAGAACCCATTTAGAGCTTATCTCCTCTGCCTGGAGGCAAACTAGACAATTCATATTCACAGACTGGAAAGAGTTTAGCATAAATTTTGCAAGTACATTCACTACAAGTTTTAAAATAATCATAAATTTCATTATTGATCTTGAAACCTTACTTGCTAGAAGAAACACCAGAAAGGCTTAACAATTTTCTATAGGTTAGTTCTTGATAAATCACTTTACATGTTACATACTTACTTACTTAAATTACTCCGAACCGTTGGCAAAAATTATGCATCCATGAGGCTCATCGTCATTCCAGTCCCCTCCTGCTGTCGACTGTTTGTAAGACTATTAACTGCAGCAGTACCACCCGTACCTTAGTATGCCTCTTAATATGTCCGAAGTATTCAAGCTTCAATTTCTTTACGGTCAAGGTTTCTTTTTTGCTTTTGTCTATTCTCTGTATCACTTTCAAGTTGGTGATGTAGTTAGATCAGAATATCTGAAGAATGCGGCTAGATATGCACAGCTCAAAGCATTTAAATCTCTTTAAGGTTGCTTCCTTTTAATCTATACCTCCGCTTCATAGAACGACACTGGAAGACATAATACATTGAGATTTTGCTTGTGAACCACTTTTCATATTGTTGAACGCGTTTCAGGTTTTTTTTTTTAAATCATGTCTTTTATTCTGGTGACTGATCCCATTTTGTGTATGTCTTCACTTGTCCTATGGTTTGGTTGTTTAATGTCAATTGCATCGGATGTTGTGTTCTGCTGATGAGCATGCATCTATGTAGTTTTGGTTGTATTTAGTTTTAGGACATGTTTTTGATTTGCTGGGTGTATGCTTTATATAAGTCTTTAAAGCTCGTTGCAGCTACTTACAATGATAACTGTATCATCTAGCATATCTAATATTATTAGTTATCTCTCTGTTAAATTTAACATCTCGAAAACTTCTCCCAGTTCTCTAGTATACATTTATTAAACAGAAGTGACGAGAGGACTGATCTCTTTCGTCCACTCTCTTTAATATTTATCTTTTCACTGTGCAAGCTACCATCTTTAGACTGATTATTATGCGCACATCCTCGCCATCAATATCTTCAGCATCTTGAAAATTTCCATAATTTTATTATGTTTAACATTATTCAAAGCCTTAAAGAAGTCGTTGAAGTACTAGTGGATGTCCTTGTGCATGTCTCAAGATCTTTGAATTAAAACTTGCAGGCTAAACATTGCTTTTCTTGTGCTCAATGCGCTTCGATATCCAAATTTTGACTTTTGTGTATGATTTTGGTAAAAATTTTGGTAATATGATGTATCAGGTTTATTAGTCGGTGTTATTCACAGTATTTTTTGTCATTGGCGGTTTAGGCATAGCTACAAAGGTTACCATAAAAAGCCATTCTTATAGAATCTCCTCTTTATCGTACAAGGTGTTAAAAAGGGCTCCCAGGGAATCAAGTTAGATCCCAAACTCTTCTGGTACGATCATGCAGACACCAGAATGAAGAAGGCCACCTGCGCGCTATGAGCCTGCAGGCGGGCTTTCGGCAATACCTGGGGTCTGTCTCCTAAGATCCTCCACTGGATGTACTCGCGCATTGTGAGACTCCTTCTCATATACGGGGCTATCGTTTGGTGCTCATGTACGGAGAAAGCGAAAATTCGTGCTCAACTGGACAGAGTCCAACGACTTGCTCAGCATGACGGGTTCCATGCGAAGGGCGGCAACTAGAGCGCTTGAGACTCTGCTGAGCCGTCCGCCTCTGGACCTCGTTGTACAATTCGAGGCAATGAGGACTGCGTACAGGCTATACGTCCTCGGCGAACTACGTGCTGGCGAGACCGGTCACGCAAAAATTTGGTCACGGGCCATACAGGAATGTCCTCTCCTTCTGATGGGTAGTGACTGCATGGCTCCAGTGACTGTGGACTGCGAGGGATTCGTGACGCACATTGCAGGCAGAGAGAAGTCGCAGCATTCCAACAGACCTGCATTGCTAAATAGGGGGACCATCTGGTAAAGAGAAGTATTCGCTGTATTAAAATGCGGACAGAAAATCCTAAGCTGCGGACACCGCAATACAGTCGTATCAATATTCTCGGACAGCAGAGCTGCCATTAAGGCTGTCACGGCCGCAAAGGTAATCTCCAAGCTTGTACTAGAGTGCATAAAAGTCCTAAAAAAAGGTGCAGGCTGGCTGCAGGGTCCAGCTCGTCTGGATACCTGGCCACGCAGGCCATGCAGGTAATGAGGAAGCGGACTCTCTTGCCAGACTGAGATCCGCGAATGTGCCGATGAGGCCGGAACCCATAATTGGTATTGCCAAAGGAGTAGCGGTCGCCTCAATGAAGGGTCTGCTGGACAAGTGAACCCACCGAAGATGGACTAAGTCCCCTGGTACGAGAGAGGCCAAAGCGCACATAGATGGGCTCTCTGCCTGTCTCACCAAAAATCTACTACGCCTAAAAAGACGCGAAATTCGGCTAGTGACAGGTCTTTTAACCGGTCACTGGTACTTACGAAGCCATCTCCATACCATCGGTATTGCGGATAACCTGGAATACCGATGGTGCTGTGAGGAGGATAAAACCGTTGACCATGTAGTCGGGGAGTGCCCAGCACTCAGGCGCGCCAGGTTTAAATACTTGGGTAACACTTTCAGTGTACGTTCAGTGTACTTTCAGAGTGATTTTAAGTCCTTCAGACCAGAGAGCCTTATCGGTTTCTCTAAGGCCGTTGGGCTCTGGTAACCCCCGGTGGGGCATGACGGGTCCATCAGAAGACCTATATGCACAACTGCCTTAGCAGCCCACTGTTTCGACAATTTCAATTTAAATTTCAAGGGCTCCCAGAAAATCGAGTAATCCGTTTCGCATAGGAGTTTCATGATTTCGCCTTTTACCTTAGTGTGTTGTCGAGACCTGGTGGTTGGTGGTCGAAAAATCATCGCTATAATCAAAATTATAATCTTTAAGTCGCTGTTTATCTCGGGGATCGATTGGTAAAGGACTAACATTCTTAGGAGTTGGAGTAGAAATATTTGAATTGCTACTAAGTAATCATGAAATGTTTTGTGAAGCTTTGGTCCTCTGACTGACATGTTCGAAACTTCTAGAGCCTTCCATGGTGCTGGTGTTATGACGTTTATTAGGAATTAAATACATTTTTCTACTTCAGACAGACTTAGTATTTCGGGTCCGTCATGTTTGGTCTTCTGTCACTATGCGTTCATCGTTAAAAACTCGTTCTACGTAATCTTTCCATGTATCAATGAGCTTTAAGTCGTCTGATATCAGGTTTTCATGTGTATCTATTCGTCTAAAGTATACCCACTTTGATCTATTGATTTCCTTGTTAGTTGCTAACTCTTTGATCTTTTTGTACATGTTGTGATAGTCATCATCTTCTGTTACATTCTTTTATGTCTCCGCATTTCTCATTCATCCAAAGTTTTTTCGCTTCCTATATCTTGGTTTTTATATTGCGAATAATTTCTTGATAGTTTATATAATTTTTGCTTTTATGCTGTCTCTCTCTACTTTTCTCTATCATATCAAGAATTTTATTCGTCATCCATTCCTTCTTCTTTACACGAACAGAAGGGTCCTGTTTGTCATTTCAACAGCTTCTATTATTTCCTCCCATTTAGTAACTGCTTCTATTGCGGGTTCACTCAAGTTACCAATGTTTCTTCTTAAGAATTCCAGTATTTGTTATTTAATGTTAGGATCCTTTAATTGCCTAATGTTTAGTTTGGTTTTGTTACTCTTTCTTTCTATTTGTTTTTTTTTATTTGATCCGATTGAGCATCAGCCCCAAGATAGGTTTTTGCTGATATGATTGAGTTTCTGTATTTTTTTGGTATAGTGATGAGATTGATCTGACTTTTTGCATTTTTTTTATATTGTATATCGGATTTTTGTTTACATTTATTTGCTGCTAGTGACTTCTAGGTGTAAAGTCTGCAATGGAAGCAGTTCAAAAAAAGTATTACTCATCAATAGTTTCTGTTTATGACTGAAAGAAAAAGAACGCTTTCCTCTTTCATTTTTAGTTTCCAATACATATCGGCCCCCAACGTTTGACACTTTACTTCTGCCAACCTTTGCATTGAAGTCGCCCATTATTAGTGTCACTTCCTTTTTCTTAGTTACTTCCTTTATCTTATTGGTAAAATTCTTCCACAGTCTCATCATGTTTGTCTGCTGTTGGTAAATGTCTATACTTGTATGATATTTAAATCGAATATATACACTTTCAATTGATGAAGTGAACTTGTTAAGATTTTAATAATTCCTAAAACTATTCTTTCGAATTCGCTTGGCATGTTCCATCAAAACAAAATCAGAAAATCCACGTTTTATTGTCAGCCCAAATTGATTATTGTTTTCACAAATTGGTTGTCAGCCGGTGCCCGCGTTAAACCGACCTGTCATTGATCAAAGTCGAGTATATCGATCGGACAATTATGTTGTACTTAACAATATTTTTATCGTAATCTTAAAATGTCTAAAATGTACCGGGCGGCGCTCTGTTCATTAAAGAGGTTCGTTTTCTCGAAAATATGATCGATCGGGGTCCGTTATCGAGATGCAGGTTTTTTTTCGAGTTGCTCGTGACTTAGAATCAAAGAAGGCGCGAGATAGTTGGTGGTCTACGATAGTGTTTTACTTGGAATTTCACCCTTATAGGTGAATCCGGAAGAGTTAAGCTCATTTATTAGAACACAAGACTCTCCTACAGATAGACTAAGCAATCAAATTACAGAAAATAATAATAATAATAATAATAATAATAATAATAATAATAATAATAAGGCTTTTATTTCCAATAGTAACCCACCTACAAAGCTTCTAAGAGAAATTCAAAATTTAAGATTATTGATTAAAAAATCCTACTAAGAAAGACATTGAAGCAACAAAGAGGTCCAAGTTGTGGTTACAAAGAGTATTAAATCAGTTACACATATAATAAATCGGCGACCTTCTAAAAATTTTATTTATTGCTCTATGACACTGAAATGTTCGAGGGTTTCTAGAGTTTAATCTGGGAACAACAAAGTCAATTTGAGTTAACAATGAGCTACAGTCTATTTTATAATTAACTAACTTATATAAAAAGACCACGGCCGCTACCACACGGCGGTCGGCTAAGGCTTTCATGTTAAAACGTGCAAGCATTATATCTTGACATGTTTCTCTTGCTGGATAAACACCATCGGTCTTGTACATTAAATGTTTTAAAAATCTACGCTGAATCTACTCAAGCTTGGAGCGAACAAATGAGCAATATAAGAACTGCACCACCCTAACTTCATCAAAATTGTGATAATTTCTAATTATAAAACCCAGAGATCTGGATGCTGCTATAACTGTATTATGGATATGATTTTTAAAGTTGAAATTTTGGTCAAAAGTAACACCCAAATCTTTAATTTCAAGACAAAGAAAAATTTTGTATTTCATAATTGTGCTGAATAAAATTTTTGTTTCTTCAAAGAGTTACCTGAAAACACTTTGACACATTAAGAAAAAGTCTGTTATTCCGACACCAGTCATATTATTTAGTTCAGATTGAAGCAGTTGGCAATCAGATATGGTTTCTATATTTCTATAAATTTTTAAATCGTCTGCAAAAAGCAGTTGACATAAAATAGTCAGTGCAAGGTCATTGATAAACAACAAAAAAAGAAGCGGTCCCAAGTTTGCACCTTGTGGAACACCAGATCTTACGATGTATTGATTGGAGCGAAAACCGTCGATTTCGACAAACTGCATTCGGTCTAGAAGGTATGAAGAAAATAATTTTAATACATTTTCAGAGCAACCCAGATAATAAAGTTGTATTAATAAAATAGTGATATCTACCTGATCGAAAGCCTTCTGAAAATCCATGTACAGAACATCCACTTGACTTCTGTTGTTTAAAGCTTGACATATGTATTCGGAAAGACAACATAAATTAGTGATACATGATCTTCGTTCCATAAAACCATGTTGATCGGACGATATTAGTGTACTTACTTGTGCGTGTAATTGTTTGTGTATACAAATTTCAAAAAGCTTAGAAAAATTGCATAGAATTGATATCGGTCTATAGTTTCTAAGTTCTGACTTGTCGCCCTTTTTAAAAACTGGAATAATTCGCGCGATCTCCCAACAAGACGGAAACGAACCTGTTTAAATGGATGTTAAAAATGTGAGCTAGTGGTTTCGCTAAAGGTGTAACGCAGTCTTTAACTAAAAAGCTTGGAATAGAATCGGTACCACATGTTATTCTGTTTTTGAGTTTTTTTGGATGCTTCGATTATATCGGACTCTTGAACAGGATTAATTAAGACTGTGTTTTGATTATGCAGTAAAGTCTGAGGAACAAAGTTGCTTGCATCTGAATGAATGAAAACGCTCTGGAAGAAATTAGCAAAAGCCTCGACTATTGACTTGGGATCCGAGAACTCATTATTGCCATCTTTCACCACACCTGGTATTCTGGAGTATTCGGCCCTTCTTCATCTGTATATATGTCCAAAACTGAGAACTATCAGCGTGGATATTATTTTGTAATTGGCGTAAATAATTTAGAAATGTACTATCAAGTAGTGTTTTAAGAGTTAGTCTAGCAGTTAGCTAGCTAGTTTTGTGTTTTTTATATTTTTTGTAAGCTAATTTTTTATTTTCAATTAAGCGAATGATCTCAGAAGTGTACCAAGGGGGATATCTTCGTTTCCGATTTATTTTTAATGGTACAGTGGTTTTAAAAACATTATTAATTAAGTTATACAAAATGTCACAGGCTTTGTTAACGTCTGTGCATTCAAACTATTGCTTCCAATCGATATTCAAGATTAATTCATATAGAAGAGGAAAATTTGCCTTACGAAAGTTAAATGCTTTAGGAGCCGTTTTGCACAACCCAAAAGGAGACGATTTTTTCATAATAAAAGCACCAAATATGAATTGTAAATGTGATGCAATTTAAATAGAAGTGAATGCTTACCCCAATTATTGCGATCTCACTAAACCTGAAAAATCTACGGTCTATCTTCACTGGAAAAATATTGCGGGATGACCAATGCGTTTTTAGAGTAAACAGATCAACAGCGGACCAGCTGTTTACCAGTAGGCAATTTCTAGAGAAGAGTTGAGAAGACCTCTAATTATTTTCCTTGTGATAAATATTTATAGATTTATCACAAGGAAAATAACTATACATTTTTATGGTTAAATAATGGAAAAATCTGCCTTCGAAAAACTGAAATAAGTAAACCCATTTAATTACTAAACAAGAACTAATATATTATTGTATTGGTGGAGACTTGGTTATAATTAAACGAAGTGAAATACTAAGAAATTGAAGGCTATAAGGCAGTTCATGCCTACAGGTTCATGAAGCACATTCATGAAGCATGAGAAAAGAGGCTGCAATTTATATTTGAAAACCAATCACGTTCACAGAAGTAGGAAATATAACTAGGTATGTGTTGGAATAATTTAAAGATTAGTGCAAAGTATAAACCCTTCACTGTAACAAATTTGTTAATTAATCATTTTCTTTATTCAGCATCAATTGAAAATAGATGTAAGTTTGAGGTACCTGATATAGCTATTTCTGATCGCAAACTATTATACCTAGATTTTATAAGGAAAGAGTTATAAAATTAAAACCAAAAACATCATCCACAATTTTTTTTTTTTAATTTTAGAATAAATTTGCAATAAAAGTTGAAACTTGAGTTGTTATAAAAAGTTGATATACTAATAACTGCTAAAACAGACTTAGTTAAATTAAATACAACTTAAAGAATAATTGGGTTTTCATGAACGTTGCTGAGATTTGGCATATAAGGATTAAAAAAAATAATAATATTAAAATATGAAATATCATGTTGGAGACAAAATTTTAAAAATCAAAAAATGCAGTAAATAATTAATTTAGATCTTAAATAAAATTGAACCCACTGAAAAAAACATATAATTATAATAAAATTGATTTTAAATTATTTATTAAAAAATACTCTAAATAGTAGTAGTAACATCTAGGTTTTTCTTTAAATATCGTTCTCTAGTAAGCTTATTTCTTATGAGAACGAAAAAGGTCCAATTGGAACTGGTCTCTTGGAAATCAATTCTACTTCCCTGATTTATCTCATTGCACATGCCTCTTTTTAAACGTTTTGAGCATCTGGATCTAGGTTCGAACACTCTTTACCTAGAAAAAAATATCTTTAATAATTATAAACATTTTAGTACATAAAATAATGCATTTAGTTACAATGACTTATTGAGGCAAGTAATACTTTGTGTCTGGCAAGGATTCGCAGAGTACAGAAATTACCTATGGAATTCTAGAAGCTCGTGATGAGTGTTAGAGTCTCAGAGGGTCTGGTGGAGTTTCTTTTGATACCTTGAGGACTTCACAGAGAGTTCAGAGTTTGAAAAGGAGGAGCGGTAGGTATTATTAGCTACAGGTAACGATATTATTTAGCTATAGGTAACGATACTGTTTCTTGAGACGGTTTAAGATTGAGTTAATCTTCTATAGAGAATCTAAGGGCCCGAAAAATATTTGGTCCCACAAGTGTGGTATCCTGGAATATTTTAAGTACCGTGATATTATCGTTCATCAGGAGTGTCGTCTGAAGGTTGATTGTCTTTCATCGATAATCTGAGATATTTGGACTCTAGAACTTATTGGGGGTGTTAGATACCATAATACCTGTAAGGTGTTCGTGGCTGTGGGGAAAAATTAAAATTAATAAAGACGAATTAATTAAATGTGAATTACATTAAAGTTAACCTAATTCTATTGTACTGACTAAAATAGCAGTTATATATTATTTAAATTATATGCATTTAATGCCCCAATTTTATTTAATTACTTTGGAGTTGGATGGGATAAATAATTTTGTTTGAAGATTTGGTACTTCCATTTAATTTGTTAAATCACCTTTAACCATAATTTTATAACATTAAATAAATTACATGTTAAAGATTATTTTTCTTAAAAATTACAAGATTATGCATTTAACTCAGAGGCGCTATAAAAACTTACACCTTGAGATAGCAATAAGGTTTTAAAGCCTTGCTATAATCTGACTATCACTATTATCATCACATTAAATTAGAACTTGAGGGAAATATTTGCTCTATTTGTGTTATACATAGGAATCACATTAATTTCTTGATATTACAGATGAATCAGTGCTTAAAGATATTACTTCATACAAACGAGATAAAAATGATGAAAAACTCGTTATGCCGCCTATAAATATAGCATTACGGATGCATGTATGTATATTCAATTTGTAAAAGTAATACCGCCTTATGATGCTTCAAAGGATTTTAACAGTCACCATCCTTTTATGCCTCGGACCGACTTTGATCGTCGAAGAAAGATGCATCGGCTACCGTCTTTGCTTTTTATATTTTACGTTGAAAATACGAATTACAACAAAAGTACTATTGAAAATTATCGGACTATTCACGGCGCATCGCGTATCTATGTTGAGTCATTATTTTTTATTTGTCGTATTAATGTTAGCGTTTATTTGTATGTTAGAATGGTAGGCGGTCATTAACAGCATCGGTAATTATGTTATTTAAAAAATATTTTTTTATATTAATTTTTTATTATAGCGCAGTTTGTGTGGTCCCTAATATCAATAAAGTGTAGAGTTTTCTTAAATAACAAGATAAAAGGCCTATAATGTAAATTGGAATTCTTTTATGTAGGGGAGAAGCCTGTAGGCTGGAACAGTAAAGAGTTTGTCCAAATTTTAAGAAAATGAGGTGTTTATTAATTAATTAGGTATTAAAAAACGATTATTTGTGGTTTATTATTTTATCAATGTTTTACAATAAAAAAAGAAGAAAATTGGTATACATGTTATTTGAAAATCAATACAATAATAAATTTTCTGACATATTGTGTAGGCAAAAGAATCATTGCGTGTATTTTCAATGAATAAATGGTTGACATTTTCATTATTTTATTGAATTCTTATATGTTAATTTTTTTGGTAAATTGTTTAAACAAATAATACAAAAATTAACTTCTGATGAAGACTCTTTAAACTTTTTGATTTTTTTTTCCCAGTTGGCAATTTAGGTAAAGTTTTTTTTTGTTTGGATGCTTTTTTCGCTTTTGATTCTTTAAGTTTTTTCTTTTTATCTTTCAAAGCTTCAATCATATCACAGATGATATTTTTGGAGTTTTAATTCATTCTAGAATTTACCAAGCATTTCTAAACAATTTACTTAAGACTAGCCAAGTCTTTTTACAATAATAACTGAATTTTTTATGATTTTTTTTTATTTCGTAATGATGCCATCCAATAGAAATACAGTACAACTTTTTTTCAGATAATAGATAATCAAATGTCGTTATTGCCGAGAAGTCGTTGTTAATAGGCAATATCATAGTACCTCCATGAGATAAATTACTTCTATTAAATTTTGTTACTATAGTATTATTTTGAACAAACACAGGCTCATTTATATTTAACGAATGTTCAGTTATAGCGACAATTTCTGGAAAATGTAGATCTTCTAATGAAAGAAATAATTAGTTTTATCTCTGGACTGAATACTTACAGCTATATACATCTACAGCTATAAGTAGCTGCTTTAACTATCTTCAATTTTCTGGAGCCATAGTAGACTTTCTGATAGAAAAAAATTTCCTAAAGGCAAAGAGATCTCCTTTAACTTCATCGGAACAATATCATTACGGAAGTAATGATTTTCGGAGACAGTCCAAGTCGCTTGAAAACCCTTTGATGGTCAAATTAATTTAATGCTGGTGTTTGTGTATCCTTCAAAACATATAGTTGAAGGTTGCTCATGGAGGAAGGAAAGGAACAGCCTGAGAGATTCTAAAATTGAAGGATCTCTCAGTTTAGCCAATAAATAGTGATTATTTTCGATATTAAGGGCGTCATCGGCTCATGAATAGTCTTATCTGATACTGTAATCTGAGCATTTGAGGGCGGTGTTGTTTTTTAGAGCGTTAAAGTTGAATGGGCATGGATACTTTTCAGCTATCTATCCACAGTACCTTGGTCTTTTAGCAGCTTTAAGTTGTTTTTATTCTACACCACTACTTTAAAATCTGAGTCTGAATTATCTCCATTCTTCAGCATTGGAAAACATTGACTAAAGCCAGTAGATACAACTTATTCTTTTACATAGTGTGCAAGCTGCTTAAGTGTATAAGGTGCTGGAATTTCGGAAATTATCACATAATTCCATTTTTCTTTTATGGAGGGTTTGTGGAGGGAAAAATATTTTTAAGGAAGTAATTTTTAATTTTTTTTCTTATGTGAGAAGTCGGCTTGGATTGAGATGTACTTCTTTATTGTGGGTAGGCTATTAGTAATTTTGGGCTTATCTTTAGCAGCTTATTTCTCTACGGTCCATTTCCTTTAATAGGTCTGCCTTTGACGATTCGGGAATATGGACTTTAACAAAATTGTTACGATTATATATAAATAGGGGAAAGGTGGGAAAAATGGGGTAGTTTGTCTCCAAATAAAGATTACTTTAGTATTAATTGACACAGAAACTTTACTTAACAAAAAAATAATTTCTACATATCATGTCTAAGTTATAAGAGCTTAAAATAAAATAAAAAATATACAAGTTTTTTGTTACAGTAATTTTAGCAAAACAATGCCCGCACGGTCGGGCAAAATGGGATTGGACCTTACTTGCATAACTCACAAACTAAAACGGCTTCGTCATCTTCGTCTTCAAATCCTGCGCATGAGTTATGGGCCCAGTGGTGACACATTGAGCATGCTATCCATCCTTCTGTTGACGAAGAGTAAAAATCTCCAAAGTAGAGGCACTCCGCATCACTAACTTCACTGTCACTTAAGTCATTATTTTCCAGAATAGTGGAGGCTTTTAGTAATCTAGTAATTTTTTTCTTTTTTGTTGATGGTGCAAGGTTTTTCTTCACAAGAGTTTTCCCTTTAGAATTTTTATTCTTTTTTTGCTCAGCTTCCTCTAGCTCGTTTTTGTAAGGCGAAGACGATAAAATAGCAGTCTTTCTTTTTTTACGAGAAACTCTTTTCTCAGTTTGTTTTATTTTAGGGATTGGAATTATACCCTCAGGACTAACAATCTTAAAGCTTACCTCTGAATCTTTTAATGTACCTGGTTTGGAAATATCAATTGGTTCTGGAGTTTTTTCTTTAACTAAATTAATTTTTGATAGTTGTGTTTCATTCATAGTTTCACTATTACTAGTTTTAGGTGGTAAGTTTTCATTTTGTTCAATATTTGTTGTTTCGGAAGGCAAAAAGTCTGCGTTAGTGAAAACATCCTAATTAACTGGCCAAACTCCAGTTTTTAAAAATCCATTCATGGTAGTAAGCAGTATAGCTGCTCTGAGGTAAGCTATTTTTTTAACAGGACAAATGGTATATTATTACGTATTTTGATAAAAAATAATATTCTGAGAATAACGATACCGCATTAGCTACTTTTTGTTTTATACTCATAGAAAAAATCAATTTTTTAAATTTTGAGTTAAAGTGCCATAAATTCATTAAAAATTTTAATTTTTAATCAAGTATTACATATAATAATTTGTATATATAAGTATTATATATACAAATTTATTTTAATGACAAATAATAATTGAACTTGACAGGATGTCATGTATTATGTCAATTGAAAAATAATTCAAGAACGCAGCCTCCTAGTTAAGAAATCAAAGTCTTGATTTCTTAACTAGGAGTTCTTCGTAAATGTTCCCAGTAAGATGCCATTTAAAAAAATTGAAATAGGCGTGTAAAAAATTTAAGTCATAAAATACATTGAAAACTATTTTCCGCGCTTACTTCATTAAAAATTAAAGCTTTTAACGCATTCATGGCACCCGATTTTAAAATTTAAAAAATTGATTTTTTCTAGAACAACTGAATATATTAAAAGAGACTCTTATAGCAATTTCACCAATATACCAAATTTTATTAGTTTATCTTGAAGAGTAAAATAGTTGTTAAGTGTTCCCTTTTTCCTGTATCACCCGATATATTTATTTACTTGAGCCTTATCTTTTTAATTAGTGTCATAAAAGTTTAAATTTATATTCCATGTAAAAAATCTTGATTTACGTTATTTAAAAAAAAACTTAAAAGTCATTAATAAAAGGAAGGATGGGGCTTATAAACTCCCTAGAGACCGTATGACCAGTTATTTAGTGAGAAAATAAATCTGCTAGTAGGTGCAGTTAAAACTGATAACTTTTGTTTTTGTAAAATAAGTTGTAACCAGAAATATTGTAGTAATTGGCATCTTTAATATTAAGCATTTCAGTAAAAACAAGAATATAATATAACAAATTTTCTATATTCAAGAGAATATCATCAAAATTGCGATTTAAACTTCTTATATTTAGGTGTAACATTTGTGTTTATGTATAGTTATTTTGTGTTTATGTTTATTTTTTTAGATAATTGATTAAAATCTACCAACTGACCTAGACAATTTTCATTAAAGTCCGTTATTTGACACAATTCAGCATTGCCTTGAAATAGCTCTGTAGCTTTCAAATGCCTTTGAAAAAGAATCTAATACGTGCATCACTGTTGCGTCTTTTATATAACTTCTACCATACGTATATAAGGTGAATGTAAATTATTTATTTTTTTTAAATTCTCTAGCCATTTTAAAGAGCGTTTGTTTTTGTGCTATTAAGTCTTAATTAAAATATTTGTTACTCTGTCCCTGAAGCTTGCAGCTAGTCGAATCTTTAATCTATAAGTTCTCTAGTTCTCTTCATAAGTCTGATTTTTGCTTTTTGTTTCAGTACAATGTCTTTTTTAAATATTTTTTAATTCCACAGGCATTTTTTTGCTCATTAGAGCTATTAATACCTTTATTGAATCGACTTTCGTATTTTTGCCATTTCATCTTTGATTCCCTTTTTAAAACTGTCCAAGTAGTTAGAAACCTTCTTCATGATAGTCCTGCATTTCGTTTCGTCTATGTCTATTTTTCGCTTAGAGTTTTCCTTGTTATTGGCACTACTTTGAGATTGGCAGCAGCTTATAGTTTTTTGTTCAATTTGGTTTGTTATTTTGTGTATTCTTGCACAGCCTGAAAGGAAAGTAGAATTAACAATTGTCGCAGTGGATTGATATCTGATCGATATATTTTTACAGTGCTTGCATCTTTTGTCCTTTAATATTATGAATTTATTTTCACTATTAAAATGCAATAAATTTCACACAAAAAAAGCATCAAGTTCAGTTTGTCATTGTACAATAACTAAATACAACAGAATCCTACTCTGGCGCACGTTTATTTCATTATGATCTTGAAGGAACCATGAGACAGCTTATATACCAGCAGTAAAAAAGTGCGAAAAAAAAGAACAAATTTAAAGTAGTTCACAACTAAGCAAAGAAATACTTATTTAACTCCAGAAGATAAACTATAACCAGCAATAGACTAAAAAGCTTCTTTACCGTCACATCACAACATACCCAACGAGAAACAAACTGAAATATAAATAGGAAACCACCAGGGGGGAATTGAAAAACGGTAGCAAAACTCCGGTAAAGTATTCTACTATTTAGCTTAACCAATCTTCTGGCCGACTGGTTTCAATGTCAATCAAAAGGGCCGCTGCTGACACCAGCCGCGGGGGTCAAACACAGGTATTTCTAGTCGAGATGAAGAATATAATCCTCCGAGATCAATTAATGAATACCGAGGGAGGTCCGGTAATAATTACCATGAAATGCTCTTACAAAGAGCCCAAAATAGATGAGTATCTTTTTAAATTTAGACGGGTGCTGGAGTATGGGTATTTTAAGCTGTATGGTGGTTTTGTTTATGGATTTTGCCACCATAAGTAATTCTCGTTAAATTTCGGTACTTAGTATATTATAGGTACTTGGATTACTACTGTTAAGAAGGGATTTGATCGAAGTAAATTGAAAAAGGTGTAATTGTTTAATAAAATTATCATTTTATTGATTAATTAGAAATATGTGATAGAATTGATTTTGGTAATAAATGACCAAAAAAATTTTAATCGAACAATCTCTTATAGGAATAATACATTTTTTTAGGGAGTTATATAGAGAAATTTCTGAAACCGATATTTTCTCATATTTCACACTTTTTCATACGAAAATTTCTGTGACGGATTTTTCTTTAATTATTATTTTATTTAATCTTCAATCAAAAACAAAAAGTGTTATCCAAATTCAGGAAAAATTTCCAGATCACTTCCATATATTTAATTGTTTATTTAAAGAAATTGACCAAGATCAAAACTTGTATTTTCTTCTTTTTCTTTGTGACTTACTAGACCGGTCTTTTCTTATATTAAAAATTATTTTTAAAATTCTCATTGCTTACAGATTTTAAATCTTTAGTCAATTTTATTTAAGATAATTTTCAGCTAATATATTCTAAGTTAAGTCATCAAGAAGATGATAAGTTACTAATATTATTCAAATAATTATTCAAACGAAGAATTCCTTTGGCTATAACGTTTTATCATCAAGAGACATCATACGAGTACATGAATACTTGTATACTAAATGAATTAAAAAATAATGAACGTATTGATAGTAAAGGATGATCTACCAATAAAAAATAAATCAATATTAACTTATTGATTGTAAAAGTTTATTGATCCTTTATCAATCCATCAATTAATTGATAAAGGATCAATATTCAATCATTCAATCAAAATCAATGGATTAGTCATGAATTAATCTGATTCTATAAGCTCATTGAAAATGAATTATTATAACAGTGATATTTAGCTTTATAAATGAAATAATTATTACCATTGAAATAAGGCCTTGATAACTAACGATAAAAATATTTGGCGAAATATTAAATTTTAACTTATCTGTAGGTTCGTTCTTCGTCCTTAAAATCGTCGAAGGGTTATGGTGGTATCATGTGGTAAGTTTGCATCGTCCTTTGCATTTATGATTCTCTATCTTAACTGTGGTGTATTGTATCTTGCAGGCTCTCTCCTATCAAATTTTTTACTTGGATAACACATCGCGATGGTGAACGTCCTCTAGGTCTATGATTTATGATCAGCTTCTCCCTTGCCTCTGATCTCTTAGTAATATGTCCAAAGTATTTTAAATACTGCTGGTTGATATAGGTAGATACTCTGGTTTTGACTCGCAATTGTCTTAGGATTTATTCATTGGTGCGGTATGCTGTCCATGGAATTTGGAGCAATCTTTTATAGCACCACATAGTTCTTAAATTCTGCAACGACCTGCCGTTTTCCTTGGCCAAGTCTCTCGAAAAAGTGTGAAAATGAAAGTTTGTATAACTCAGTATTTGATGTTAATTATCATGGAAGTGTCCTTCCAGATATGAGTCAGTTTCGCGCCATGGCCATACGTCTACAGATTTCAGTTTCGCAATTTCCAGTATTGGTGAGGATTGATCCAAGATATTGAAAGTGATTAATCACTTGATAACCTAACATTGGTAATGTTAGGACTGTTTATTAGCACGGTCAACAATCAATACCGTAGACTTTGTACTATTGATTTCCAGTCCGTACCGTCTGCTGTGTTCATCTAGCTTCTGCATTATATTAATGAGTTCATGCACGTCTTTTGCTATTATCAGGATATCATCAGCGCACCCGTAGGTCCTTATTTCTTCTACCGCCAATAGCCATCTTTCAACTTCTCAAGAATCTTCCTAATAATGTATTCACTATGTATATTGAAGAGAACGGGAGATAAAATACCGCCTTGTCTCAACCCAGCAGCAGACGTCGCCATGTTAATCCTATGCTATGCTGTCTATAATTCAACTTCTATTAGCTGTATCAGATCTGCTTCGGTGTTCCATCTTCAGGCAAAAATCTTCCAGAGCTTCGACCATTTTCAATTCCTGTAATCCTCGAAACACATATGAACACTTTTACATTAAACTCGATGATCTGTCGAACGTTTAAGTGTTCGCAAGTTCCTTTTCCTGGAACAAATTTGATCAGTATCCTCTCGTTCAGTATCCTGAGCATAATTTTGCTAGCATGCAGAATTAAGGTAATCGTGCGACAATTTCCACTGTCGAGAACGTCTCGGAGGGGATTTGAGATTCTTTTGGCCGTCAGATATGGAGATTGCACGTTTTAAGCCTACTCACTATAAGGTCAAGGCATACTGCTATAGGGACTTCTGTGGTGATGTGGCAATATTTGTCAGATCTGACTTCAGTACTTATATATGTAACACAACATGTAACATAGAATTCTCTTTATTATCTGATAATTTCGAATGTACGGCTGTTCTTCTTCGGGCTGTGAATAATGTTAAGATTTTAGTTTCTTGTATATATCGTACTCCCAGCTCTTATTTTAAAATATTTAGTGAATACTTTGTAAACCTAATAACTTAAAATATTTTTATGGTGACTTTAAATATAATTTTATTTCCAGATATAGGAAAACAGTACATATTGTGGACGCATTTACCTCATATCCAGTAAACACTTATTGTCTTAGGGACGTACTATTATAATGGTCGCAAATGTCTGATGGTCCAAATAAAGATACCGTAAAACATCCATTGGACGTCCTGGGTGGGATTGTATCTTGCATATTTATGTTTATATCCCCAATTAAATTATATAATCTATTTTTTTTAATTTTTTTTGTTTTTTTTTTATCTTGAGAGTTAGTTAAGTACTAATGGCGAATGTACATATAGCTTTGCTAACATTTGAAATTTAAACACTGATATATGCATATAAATAGGACACCAAGCATGCATAATGGGCTTTATATAACATTTTCTTCCCATGGAACATCAATTTTAGTTTCTCTAAGAGCCATACATTCCAAAATAATTTTAAACGCACGCTATTATACAATAAAATTCAAATTTGGCGCCTTATTGTTGCATCACCGTCAAACTCAGTTTCCGTTCCCGGTTAGTTCTACTTCACGAGATAGAGATGTCGCTGTTGTCGAAAATTCTTTCTGTTTTTATTACACATTGGGGACAGTTCATTGCGTTTTTGTGACTGATGTTTTCCATCCTCCATTTTCTTTTTTGATTTTGGAGGTTTAATGTCTAAGGTATTCTATGCTTTTTCGTAATAACTAATTTGGTGTTTGGTGGTCGCGATGGCGAGCAAAGGTGACTTTAACCCGGATTTTAAATTAAATTAAAAACTCCCTCATTTTCACTTTGATTCTACGGAGTCAAAGCTGCAAGAAGGTCTGGATCTAGAATATTTATCTGAGAAGAGGCTTTAAAAGCTTATAAGTTTGTGACTCTTTAAATGGTAAGTTTAAAATGCAGAAATTCTTTTAAAGTTTAAAGAAATAAAGGTGAGATACGTTAACGGTATTCGTATCTGTTTAAGTCACTTGTACACTACGGGTGTCTTGTGATAGGTACACCATGGCTTTTATGACCAGCCTAGTTATTATTGTATTTAGTAATATTTCTTGTTTTAGAAGGATTAATGAATAACCCAAAAATAAAAGTGATATTTTCTAAAAGTTTACCTCTTTGTATAGTTTCCTTACCATCTCTTTTATA
Source organism: Anthonomus grandis grandis (assembly GCF_022605725.1). Lineage (NCBI taxonomy): Eukaryota > Metazoa > Arthropoda > Insecta > Coleoptera > Curculionidae > Anthonomus > Anthonomus grandis. The sequence continues at coordinate 20,753,904 of NC_065551.1, forward strand.
TTCTATAAATATCCGAACAACGTAAATATATAAATAAACATCTATTGGACAACCAATAAGCCCCTGTATATTTATAGTACTATGCAGAGGACGCTTATGTGATCAAGTTGGGTGATCCCATTTATGGTACGTACATACAGCTTTTGCAACAGTACGTACGTACTGTTTCAAAAGCATATCTATGGAACGTCCCATAGACTTCATCGGATATATTGGGACATCCCGAGGATTTAATCCATATACCATTTTTATGTCACTTGACAACGTCTAAGAAATCAACGTATGTTGACTAAATATATCTAAATATCTCAAATAAGTTTTTTCTAAATTTTCCATAACTCAGGAGACGTCCTGTACCTTGAGTGCTAATACATTTAACTCTAACGCTGCACTATTTTCAACTGGAACCTTTAATTTGGCGTTTTCAGATCATTGTACTCAAATTCTGAGTTTTAACTTGGGAAGCTCATCAGCCTCAACAATT